>NC_072379.2:14815357-16171428 GCF_028885625.2 Pongo pygmaeus | reverse complement strand
GTCTCAAAAGACTACACTATCATTTTAAGAATAAACTAGAGGCTGGGCGCGGTGGCTCGTGGCTGTAATCCCAGCACTTTGGGAGGCCGAGGTGGGTGGATCACAAGGTCAGGAGATGGAAACCATCTTTGCTAACACTGTGAAACCCTGTCTTTACTAAAAATACAAAAAAAAAAAAAAAAATTAGCCGGGTGTGGTGGTGGTTGCCTGTAGTCCCAGCTACTTGGGAGGCTGAGGCAGAAGAATGGCATGAACCCGGGAGGCAGAGCTTGCAGTGAGCCGAGATCGCGCCACTGCACTCCAGCCTGGGCGGCAGAGCGAGACTCCGTCACAAAAAAAAAAAGAATAAACTGGAAATAAACTTGCTCCACATAAGAGAACAAGAAGTAAATTCCTGTATCTGCGTTTGTTATGAGTGGAAGGAACAGATGAATCTGCTTCTGTTTTTTGTTTGTTCGTTCTAGAGATAGGGTCTCACTCCGTTACCCAGGCTGGAGTGCAGTTAGGTGTGATCGTAGATCACTGTAACTGCGAACTCCTGGGCTCAAGCGTCTCTCCTGCCTTTGCCTCCCAAGTAGCTAGGACTACAGGCCTGTGCCACCATGCCTGGCAATTTTTTTTCATTTTTGGTAGCAACAGGGTCTTGCTATGTTGCCCAGGTTGGTCTCAAACTCCTGGGCCCAAGTGATCCTCTTGCCTTGGCCTCCCAAAATGTTCAGATTACAGGTGTGAACGACTGCTCTCAGTCTAAATTTCTCTTTGAATGTGCAATTACAAATTGGCCTCCATATAGATTTGCAGCCCCAATTTACCCCACCTGGTTGGCCTAAAATTCTTCAAGCTGAGAATGTATTTTAAAGAGATGCTGGGTTGGTAGTGTCTCCTAGATACTCAGTGGAAACTTACATAAAACTTTGTAGAGTGTATCTTTAAAAGAAGGCCTCAAAGTATACCCATTGATAACATTCCATGGGAGATGAGCTCCTAGTCAATATTTATGAAATATACAAGGAAGCACCATAGTCTGAGTCAGCAGAAACCATAGACAAAACCACAGAATCAGGTGCCCTAATATTCAAACACCACAATTATCATCAGACAAGAATATAAAATAACTATGATTCATATGTTTAAAAAAATAAAAGGAGATTTGGATTGTGGCTATAAAATAAGAAGCTGCAGAGGTGGCCAAGTAGATTTAAAAATTGAACAAATAGAATTTCTAGATGGCAGTTTCTATTGAAGTTTTAGCAGCCTGTGCTATGCTACACAACTTTCAAGATTGAGCCCACATTTGAGGCAAATCTATGCAAAGATGGGAGACTCACCCAGATGTAGAGGTCATCTCTCCTCCACAAACTGCCTGCTTTTGGTTGCTTTACAAAATCCTGGGGTAGTGTGTGTGTGTGTGTGTGTGTGTGTGTTCTGGAGTTTATAGTTATAATTAGCAGGAAGAATGGGCCACAATTGGAGTACCTCACCATAATAAAACCAAAACTCCCTACCATCACACAACTATTAACTAATCCATAGACTTTATGGAAATTTCTTGAACTATCCAACTAATGTCCTCTTTCTGGTCGGGAGCCCAAACCAAGACTACATATTGCATTTAGCTTTTATGGCTCCTGAGTCTTTTACAACCTAGGACATTTCCTCAGGCTTTCTTTGTCTTACATGACCTTGAAACTTTTGGTAAGTTTTAGGCAGATATTTTGTAGAACGTCCCTCAACTTAGATTTGTTGAATGTTCTGGCTTTTATTCAGGCTCTGTATTTTCAGTGAATTACACAAGTGATGTTATATCTTTCTCAGTGCATCATATCTAGAGGCACGTAGTGTTGACACATCTCAGCTGGTAAAGCTAATTTTGGTCTTTTGGTTAAAGTATTACCTTTCAGATATTTCCATTGTAAAATTTTTTCCCTTTGTCATTTTTTCCCTTTGTCATTTTTCCCACTTGTCTTATGGGGACATAGCTTTTGAGGCCAAAAAAAATGTAATTTTCTTATATTTTCACACATACTTTTATAGGATACAAAATGTAATAAATCCTTCACTGGTTGCTAGTAAATGTAAAATTGAGAATGAATGTAGAACTACCAGTCATTTCTCCAGAGGATTTTTAAATTTTATTTTTAAATTGATACATCATAAATGCACACATTTTCAGGGTATATGGGAAAATTTAATACATTCATACAATTTGTAAAGATCAAACCAGTGGAATTAGGATATCCATCACTATAAATATGTGTCTTTTCTTTATGCTAGAGACCTTTTTATTATTCTAGCTATTTTGAAATATATAATAGATTATTGTAAACTATCACTCCATGAAACACTAGGTCTCATTTCTTCTATCAAACTATGTTTGTACCTAGTAATTAAGCTCTCTTCATCCCTCTCCACACCATTTCTGGCCCCTGATAACCACCAATCTACTTCCTATCTTCATCAGATCCACTTTTTTAAGCCCCCACATACGAGTGAGAACATGCAATCTTTGTCTTTCTGTGCCTGTCTTATTTCACTTAACATAGTAACCTCCAGTTTCATCCATGTTGCCACAAATGATAGGATTTTATTCTTTTTTATGGCTGCATAATATTCCATTGTGTATATGCACCACATTTTCTTTACCATTTATCCATTGATGGGCAAGTAGGTTAATTCCATATTTGGCTATAGTGAATAGTGCTACAATACCATGGGAGTGCAAATATCTCTTCAGTATATTGATTTCCTTTTCTTTGAGTATATTGATTTCCTTTTCTTTGGTTATATACCCAATAGTGGAATTGCCAGATCATATGGTAGCTCTATTTTTGGCTTTTTGAGGACCTTTCATACAGCTTTTCATAGTAGCTATACTAACTTACCTACCCATCAACAGTGTACTGGAGTTCCCCTTTCTCCACATCTGAATTTTTTAAAAAACTGATGAATGTGACATACTAATAGGGGAGAATGCTGTATTTACTCATGCCATCACCAAAAGGTTGGCCTCGATAAAGAAATAATAACCAACACTTGAATAGTTGGAGCACCATTCTAAGATAGGTTGGGGACAGTTTCTTATCCACTAGGACTCATTTTATGACCAACAGAGGATATCACTTATCACACCATCATCATCAGCATGATCATCCTCCTCATCATGTGGTGCTAGCTAATAAGTCTTCACTTATATAATCCTTACAACATCTTTATGAAGTCTGGCTCTCCAGAAAACAAGCTGTGATGGAGAGCTGCATGCTGGAAATTCTGGGGGGGGGAATACTTTGAGGATCAAGACCTTTTGGGGAGTGAAGTGGACAGGATAGGACAGTGGGAGATGTTAGGCTGTGATGCAGCTGCAAGAGATGCCTCAGCTTATTCTATGGGATCTCTGATGCAGGGAAGGAAGCATTTTCAGAATTCCCCAGCTTTAGACAGAGAGATAAATCATTATATCTCACTTTGACCAGCCACTCAAGGTTGACTGTTGCAAAAGTAACTGTGGTTTTGGACTGCGAATTTTATTAATCAAAATAGGAACCAATACAATCAACACATTTTTTTGCCAATGAGAAATAAATTTGTCTATTCCCGGAACATAAAAATCTGTGCTTCAGGATTCAATAAACTCTTAGGAAGCATTTTCTGCATCCTGTTGGTTGTGGAAGTGCTGTCTCTGCAAAAAGTTGTTGAGATGCTTGAAGAAGTGGTAGCTGGTTGGCAAGAGGTCAGATGAATACGGTGGATGAGGCAAAACTGCATAGCCCAATTTGTTCAACTTTTGAAGCACTGGTTGTGTGACCTGTGGTGGAGCATTGTCAAGGAGAAGAATTGGGCCCTTTCTGTTGACTAATGCCAGCTGCAGGCATTGCAGTTTTCTGTGCATCTCATCGATTTGTTGAGCATACTTCTCAGATGTAATGGTTTCGCCAGGATTCAGAAAGCTATAGTGGATCAGACCAAAAGCAGGCCACCAAACAGTGACCATGACCTTTTTTTGGTGCAAGTTTGGCTTTCGGAAGTGCTTTGGAGCTTCTTCTCAGTCCAGCCACTGAGCTGGTCATCACTGGTGGTCGTATAAAATCCACTTTTCATTGCATGTCGCAATCCGATTGAGAAATGGTTCATTGTTGTTGCACAGAAATAAGAGAAGATGACACTTTAAAATGACAATTTTTTTGATTTTTGGTCAGCTCACGAGGCACCCACTTATGGAGCTTCTTCACCTGTCCAATTCACTTCAAATGCTGAATGACTGTAAACTGGTGGACATTGAATTCTTCGACAACTTCTCATGTAGTTGTAAAACGATCAGCTTAGAAGATTGTTCTCAATTGGTCGTTGTCAACTTCCAATGGCTGACTGCTATGCTCCTCATCTTCAAGGCTCTCATGTCCTTTGCAAAACTTCTTGAACCACCATTGCACTGTACATTTGTTAGCCGTTCCTGGGCCAAATGCATTGTTGATGTTGTGAGTTGTCTGTGCTGCTTTACGACCCATTTTGAACTCGGATAAGAAAATCGCTCAAATTTGCTTTTTGTCTAACATCATTTCCATAGTCTAACATAAATATAAAATAAACAGCAAGTAATAAGTCATTAGCAAAAAAAAATGAGAAATGCCATTAAAATAATGTATAACATAATCACATTTATTTAAGAATATATTCCAATATCAAATGGCAAATTTCTACAGTGCAAAAACCGCAATTATATTCACACCAACCTAATATACAGACTGCCTTAGAAAGGGGGCATGAACTTGGACTATGCTGATCTATTTGACTCAGCAAGTCCCAAAGAGACACTCCTCTCAAATCCATCAGCTGCCAACACTACCAGCTGGGGGAATGAATGTCTCAGTAGCAAATGAAGATTCTTGGTGATACACTATATTATTTATTACTTACAGCATTTCTTTCTTTCTTTCTTTTTTCTTTTTTTTTTTTTTCAGAGTCTCACTCTGTTGCCCAGGCTAGGGGGCAGTGGTGCAGTGTCAGCTCACTGCAACCTCTGCTTCCCAGGTTCAAGCGATTCTCCTGCCTCAGCTTCCCAAATAGCTGGGATTACAGGTGCACACCACCACGCCTGGCTAATTTTTGTATTTTTAGTAGAGATGGGGTTTCACCATGTTGGCCAAGCTGGTCTCCAACTCCTGACCTCAGATGATCCACCTGCCTCGGCCTCCCAAAGTGCTGGGATTACAGGCATGAGCCACCACACCCAGCAATGTAGGTATTATTATTATCATCTGACTTTATATATAAGGCAACTGAGGCTCAGAGAGATTAAATCACTTTCCCATTGTCACAGAGTCATTAAGAGAGTCAGAATTTCAACTCAGGCTGTCTGGGATAAGAATCAGTGCTCACAACCACTACATTAGATTGCTTCTACTGGGGGAAGGGGCTCATGTACAGAATGCGCAGGTTTGTTACATAGGTAAACATGTGTCATGGTGGTTTGCTGCACAGACCATCCCAACATCCAGGTATTAAGACAGTATCTATTAGCTATTCTTTCTGATCCTCTCCCTCCTCCCACCCCCAACCTTTTAACAGACCCCAGTATATGTTATTCCCACCATGTGTCCACGTGTTCTCATCATTTAGCTCCCACTTACAAGTGAGAACATGTGGTATTTGGTCTTCTGTTGTTGCATTCATTTGCTAAGGATAATGGCCTCCAGTTCCATCCATGATCCTGCAAAGGACATGATCTCATTCCTTTTTATGGCTGCATAGTATTCCACAACGTATGTGTACCATGTTTCTTTATTCAGTCTATCACTGATGGGCATTAAGGTTGATTCCATGTCTTTGCTGCTGTGACTAGTGGTGCGATGAACATACAAGTGCATGTGTTTTTATAATAGAATGATTTATATTCCTTTGAGTATGTACTTAGTAATGGGATTGCTGGGTCGAATAGTATTTCTGCCTCTAGATCTTTGAGGAATTGCTACACTATCATCCATGATTGTTGAAATAATTTACGTTCAGTCTGTGATACTTTTCAGTGAGCACCAATGTTCTGAGTTTCCCTTGTTCCTGTGGCCATCATAAGCCTGGATGTCCTCTCTTGCTTCCTTCCACAAGGAGGCTTAAGTCATGACTGTCATTGCTTGTATTTTACAGTACCTTATTAGTGGGTCTTTGTTATACCATCTCAGATGTGCTGTCTATTTTTTGTAGAGGACTCAGGGGGATGAAAAATTAAGCCTCTACCACTATCTTCCAGAATCCCACCCAAGGCATTTGATTATTATCCAGCGAATAGTCACTCTCTCCCTCACCAGCTCCAAAGGGAAAGCCTACATTCCTGCTCTGTTGACATCTGGCTTGGCTGTGTGATTGGTTTTGGCTGGGGCAGAGTGAGTGAAAGTGACAGTTTTGCAATTCTGACTCTAAGTTTGCATTTAAGGCAGTTTAACATACATTGTGTGTTTTTGCACACCCCTTTGGGAGCTTCTGACCTTCACAATGAGAAGAACATGACCTAAGTAGTCACTTAGTAATCACTGCACCTCTGGCTGGGGCCCCACAATAAGACATGTGGAATGGAGTCATTACAGCCAATCCACAGGCCTATGAGCATGAAAACATGGGGTGTTTGCTGGATATCGTTAAGTTTTGGGGCCATTTGTTATGCAGCATTATCGTGGTAGTTGTTGATGAATACATCCCATTTATTTATTTATTTATTTGAGGCAAATTCTTGCTCTGTTGCCTAGGCTGGAATGCAGTGGCACGATCTCGGCTCACTGCAACCTCCACCTCCTGGATTCAAGTGATTCTCCTGCCTCAGCCTCCTGAGTAGCTGGGACTACAGGTGCGCACCATGTCCAGCTAATTTTTGTATTTTTAGTAGAGATGGGGTTTTACCATGATGTCCAGGCTAGTCTGGAACTCCTGACCTCAGGTGATTCGCCCACCTCGGCCTCCCACAATTCTGGGATTGCAGGTGTGACCACCACACCTGTCCCACTCCATTTATTTTTGATGATTGATGTGTGTATCATGAAATAGAATAAGGATTGACAAATCCATTCTACTTCCTGCTTTTATAAGGCCCTAGAACTAAAAACCAGCTGTTATATTTTTAAAGGTTATAATTTTCCTTTTAAAAAAATGACAGAAATTGTCTGTGGCCTGCAAAGCCCAAAATATTTAATACTCAGTCCTTCAGAGAAAAAATTTGCCAAGCCCTAAAGTAGAAGAAAGAGCATGAAACCCATAGCAAGAGACTCGGGTTCTCTATGCACTGACTTAGGGTATGGACCCCTCAGTTTCCCTATATGTACAATGAGCTGGTTGGACTACGAGGTCCCTTCAGTTCTAAGACTTTACATGAAATCTAAAAGATTATTATATGTGAAGTGTTTGTTTTGATGACATCAACACCCTCACACATGTATAAGCTCTAACAAATAATAATTACAAAAAGGAGCTATAAAGATGTTTCCATCACAAAGGCAAAATTCCCTGGAGAAGACACAAGTTGAGCTGAGAGCTGGGAAGTAGTGTGAAGGGAGCATCCTGAGGCTGTGGAGCTCCTAGACGTACACCATGCATTCATTAGCTCTGTTTGCTACCTAAGGGGAGCTTTGTGACTCAGACTACAAATCTCTAATCTCTGACTAACTAGCAAAAGAAAGAAAGAAAAAAAAACATGGCATATGTGTATGTGCGTGTAACATCTGATTTGACTATAGCAGCGAGCACTTGGTCTTTTGTGAATTGATATGATTTAGAGATGCCTACAAAATAAAAGTATGGTACTTCAGGAAGAGATGAATAAAATACCAGTGTTTTATTGGAATAGTGCTGTGCAGCTGAAAAATTGTTGAGTTTTGGAAATGGAGAAATTGCATCTTTCAGCGTGTCAGCATGCAAGAGTGTACCTTGGAACTATGCTATTTGGCTGCACTTCAGCTGGTATTAAGCATACCTAATATGTTCCTGTCTCCCTGCCTCTTTATGCTGAGTTGGAAAAGTATTTGGGGAAAGTCTTGACCAGCAGACTTGGAGTCTTGGCTTTTGGAGTGAAGCAAATCCCATTCTATCGTTGATGCCGTTCCAAATGTATGATTTAATGTCCTCTCTCTCGGAGGGAAATTCAATCCATTTTAATATTGTGTAAAAAATGTTGAATGATTGAAATGCTAACACATATCCTTCCAACCAACACTTTATATGAAGAACATCTGCTTGGAAATTTTTTGCTTGAAGTATTGAAGGGAAGAAATGCTCCATCCTCAGAGAACAGACATTTCTCTTTTGAAGAAGGTAAATAGATCTGGAGATCATTCATTAAGCCCAAGGTATATTTCTTCTTCCTGAATATATAACCCAGGAACATTCTTTCCTTCTTTTATTGACATTTAACTTTTGTATTGGAAATAGCCAAAATGTAATGTTCCATATCATATCAAGTGTGACAATGTAATATTTTCAGTGTAGAAATTATTTGGATAAAGACTCAACTTGTGGTAAAAGGCCTACTTTCTGTCCAACTTTCTAAATAGGTTCATATTGTCTTTGCAGCTGAATAAAACTCAGTCTTTTGTTGTGAGAGGATAACACGTCATAATCACTTTTCCGATTCTAAATTAGAAATGACTGAATGGCAAAGGTTTTGCAGCAATTCTTCAGTCAAATGGATTCTTTCAGAAAGGGAGAAACATAGATCATAGATGACTTAAAAAAATAGTTTTCAATAGCACTCGTCAGGCTATGGATCGTTTTCTTTCTTTTTGATTTGAGATAGGATCTTGCTCTGTTGCCCAGGATGGGGTGCAGTAGTATGATCACAGCTCACTGCAGCCTCTAGCTCCTGGATTCCAGCAATCTTCCAGCCTCAACCTCTCAAGTAGCTAGGACTACAGGTACACATCACCATGCCTGGCTAATTTTTATTTTTATTTTTTTGGAGAGACAGGGTCTTGCTATATTGCCCAGGCTGGACTTCAGCTCCTGGGCTCAAGTGGTCCTCCCTCCTCGGCCTCCAAAGTGCTGGGATTACAGGCATGAGCCACCGTGCCTGGCCCAAGGACCCTTTTCTTAGTGATGTTTTGGTAACTCGTGGTGAACACAGAAATTGGGAAGAGAATGAAAGGTGAGAGGAAATATAATTTATATCTATGTCCCATGGAGAGGATTAGATGAATAAAGACTTCACCAAGTCCCCAGTCCCTTGCATAGCCCTTTTGAGAATATCATATCATCTAGTCTGACCTGTGGGTCACTCCTACCTTGCTTCAATGGGCTGTGTTCCCACTGTGCTTGCCAGAGCCCCACAAACAGGACTCAGAAAATACAAGAGCAAGGGACATGCCTTTGAAATTGCAGTGTGGAAAGTTTAGGACCACAGAAAGAAGTTCCACTTCACAGGGTGAAGAACTCCATTCAAAGAGGTAGAACTAGGAAAAAATACTTATAAATGTTCCTTTTATGCTTGGCTCAGGGCACTTTGCTGAGCTGCGGAGCAAATTTTAAAGTGATTGAGTCTGGCTGGGAAACATCAATGGTGGGCTTATCAATATTAGAGCTGGAAGGCAAGGAATGGTTTCACATTCTTGCTTGCATAATGCCACCTAAGGTGGCTTGATTGAATTGATCCAGGAATTGTGTATTTATATGTATAAAAAGTATTTTATTTTTCAGACAGGGTGTCATTCTGTCACCCAGGCTGGAGTGCAGTGGTGCAATCATAGCTCATTGCAGCCTCGAGCTCCTGGGCTGAAGCGATCCCTCCTGCCTTGGCCTTCCAAAGTGCTGGGATCACAGGCGTGAGCCACTGAACCCAGCCTCAGTGAGTATTTTTGATTGCACAGTACAGGAACTGACTCTGGATAACCTAAGAAGAAAGAGAAAAAATTGTGAACAGAGATTGTGAACAGAGATAGCTCAGAGAATTATGAGAAGGCTGAATAACAAAATCAGCAGAGATAAAAGGAGGCCAGCAGCCCCGAGTTCAGCCAAGGTCCACCAAGATCCTGTTGGGATATTAATCAGCCCTAAAAAAGGAACAGGATTTTGCCATTTGTCACAGCAGGGATGAGCTTAGAGAACATTATACTGAATGAGATAAGCCAGTCACGGGAAAAAAACCATTGCATAATCTCACTTATATGTGGAATCTGAAAAAAAAAACACTTAAATATACAGACATAGAGAACAAAATAGTCATTATGCAGTGGAGCGGGGCTGGAGAACACACAGTGGGAGGAAATGGGGAGGTGTAGGTCTGAGGATAGAAGGCAGCAGATATGCAGGCTAAACAAGTCTAGCGATACAATGCACACATGAGGACTATAGATAATAACACTGCAATTTATTGGGATTCATGCCATTAGGTTGGTGCAAAAGGAATTGTGGTTTTTGCCCTAACTTTTAATGGCAAAATACGCAATTACTTTTGCCTCAACCTAATAAATGAGTAGGATTTTAGCTGCTCTTGCCATAACAATGACAAAAAATGAGCAACTGTGAGATGATGGATATGTCAGCTTGCTTTATGTTGTATATAAGAAGAAATATGGACCAGGCATGGAGGCTCATGCCTGTAATCCTAGCACTTTGGGAGGCCAAGGTTGGGGTGGATCACTTGAGCTCAGGAGTTTGAGACCAGCCTAAGCAACATGGTGAGACCCTTGCCTCTACTAAAAATACCAAAAAAAAAAAAAAAAAATAGCCAGGCGTGGTGGTGTGCATCTGTGGTCCCAGCTACTCAGGAGGCTGAGGTGGGAGGATCCCTGGAACCCAGGAGGCAGAGGTTGAAGATGAACATTGAGGCACTGATCAAGAAAGATTGGCATACCAAAAGCTAAACTGTAGATTAATGAGACGAATCAGAGAACTCTGATGATAAACAAACGCCAAACCCTTGCTCAGCATCCCCTTCCAGCCAGAGAGGTCTCTTCCTCTATGTTGAAGAGGCTCTTTATCCCTTTTTAAATGACCCCATTGACCAGAGTTTTCAGAACTTTAGAGTCCAATGCTATCATCCCCTACTGCGTCAATTACAATGTCAGAACTGTAAGAAGAATGAAAACACAACAAAAGAATGACAGGAATTGACAACTTTATAAAAGAAAAAAATAGAAATATATGTGCAAATGGATATCATAAGAGCTTGAACCAGGAACGTATCCCACAATACTAGATCAATCTGAATTTGCTGATATGAGGGAACTCATAAGAAATCCTGGATTTCATTTTCTAGTTCAAAACCTAGTAGTAGTTCTAATTTGTGGTTCCTCTTGTTGTTGGTTCATTGAAATGTGGACTCAATATTTGCCCACTCTGAGTGAGCTTTAGATATGAGAAAACACTTGATATAATAAAATACTTCAGGTCATAGGAATTTTGCAGTGGACTTATCATGTGTATTCTAAGTAACTCCAACAAAATCATGAACAAGAGAAATCTTACTCTTGGCTTTCTACAAAGAGACCTGTAACAATTTACCAGGATGAAGGTACTGGCTGCCTCGATATTATTATATATTGGCTCTGCGTTAGTACTAATCCTGGGGACATAGACTATCATTGTATTCCAGCATTTGGAGTGGAGTTTTAACCCAGGTCCATCGCACAAATGCCTACTGGGTTCCTAAAACGTCACTGCAGTTATTTTTCCAATTTGTGTGTGGTGAAATCGTTATCCCCACATGCTGAAATAATTATCTTTGGCAATTAGAAGAATGGGCCAAATAGATGTCCCTGAAGTTTCTCTTTCTTAGCCAAATGGCAAATCATTCCTGAAAAAAATAAAAAAGAATAGTGTCACTGTCAATGACATGAAACAGTAGAGGCTTGGCGTATGCCAGGGATGGATGGGTTTCAAAGAATGACAATAGATTATCATAAATTGAAGCAGATGGTCACTCCAGTCGCCGTTGCTGGTTCTGATGTTGTTTTCTTAGTTGGTTGGCTGCTGGTCTGAAGAATGTTTTATTTCTATGTAATTAAGCACATCAAAAGCAGCTTTCTTCCTCCTGCTAGGGTCATCAGCACATCTTCATAATCTTGCCTCAAGTATAAATCATTTATCTGAATCTATGCTCTGCAATTTATTCTACAGAGACATTAATTGTCTTACCAATGGGTTCGCTGCTCTGATACGTTCTGATTGATAAAAGCTGAAGACAAGGACACTTCATTCACTAAGGCAATAGAAAAATCCATTGGTAGGGGTTCTAGTATCTTTGAGATGCTTGACAGTGACTATCTTCTGTAGACCAGGGTTGATGATAGGGGAACTTGACTTCCTAATATAACGAGGGATGATGAGATTGTGAGGAAGCAGAAACAGCTGGCCACACTTAACCATCAGAGGTCACGTTGATATAATTGCTGTGCTGGGCAGGAAGGCTGACATTACAGTCAAGGTACCCAGACCTGCAGGTATCTATTTATAATGGTTAATCATGGTGATGCTAAGGGTGAAACAGATGGGAAGCTGGCTAAGGCATTGCCAAATTTGTATAATCTGGAGAAAACTAGATTTGGTGAGTGGAAGACTCACAACGGTTACCAGATCTAAGTCAGGTCATAAACCCAGAGCCTATTGATTGAAGGGGAGGCTGGGTCCCTGTAAGGCAAGGATCTACAACATCACTATGAATCTATCCAATCTATCTATCTATCTATCTGCTGTCAATTTATATCTATCTGTCTATTCATCTATCATCTATCATCTCCCTCTATGTCTCTATAACTACCTCCCTATCTCTCTATCTCTCCATCTCTTCTATCTATCTATCTATCATCTATCTGCTGTCAATCTATATCTATCTATCTATCTATCTATCTATCTATCTATCATCTATCATCTCCCTCTACATCTCTATATCTATCTCCCTATCTCTCTAGCTCTCCATCTCTCCTATCTATCTAATCTATCATCTATCTATCTATCTATCTGATCTCCCTCTATATATCTATCTCCTCTACCTATCCATTTATTTATGACTATCTAATCTATCAATATCTATGTCTATCTCCATCTTTAAATCTGTCTTGAAACTGACAAATTGATCTTTGATTTTTTTCTTTTTTTGACAAATTCTCGCTCTGTTGCCCAGGCTGAAGTACAGAGGCACAATCTTGGCTCACTGCCACCTCTGCCTCTCAGGTTCAGGTGATTCTCCTGCCTCAGCCTCCCGAGTAGTGGGAATTACAGGCAACAGCTGCCATGCCTGGTCATTTTTTTGTATTTTTAGTAGAGACAGGGTTTCGCCATGTTGGCCAGGCTGGTCTCAAACTCCTGGCCTCAAGTGATCCACCCAGCTCGGCCTCCTAAAGTCCTGGGGTTACAGGCAGTGAGACGCTGCACCCAGCTGATCTTTATTTCTTTGTCAAGGTAACTATACACTGGGAAAAGGAGAATGCCTACACTTTTTGAGTTCTGTTAGACACAATGTGAAATTGATACCAGGGGACCTAACATGCCCTCCTGATCTCATAGTTAGAATTTTTGCCCCTAACAATTTGAGTTTATTAGGCCCTCAGATCTACCTGTGACTATTTCATCAGTTCCCCAATGTATAATTGGGATTGATATATTTAAGAAATGATAAAATTCTCCATTTTATTGTCTTATGTGTGCATTAGGGTCAATATATTGGAAAGGGCCAAATGGGAGCCTCTGTGACATATTCTAAAGTAACACTTAATTCCTAGAGGAATTGCAGCGATTAGTGCCAACAACAGCATTTAAATGATGCAGCAGTGATAGTAGTTCTTATCATACCTCCTTTCTGTGAGCTATTCTGGCCTCTGAAAAACCAGATAAATCTTGACAGATGATGATAGACTATAAACTTAATAAGGTGATAACCCCAAATATAGCTGCTGTGCCATATGGGGTGTGTTTACTGAACAGATCAATACAGTCTCTGCATTTTGGCAGGTAGTTGTCAATTTAGTGAATGCTTTCTTCTTGATACCCATTATTAAGAGGACCAAAGTCAGTTTACACATAGATGGCAAGGACAGCAGTATACCTTCTCCTTTGTATATCAAAGCTATATAACCTTCCTGTTTGCTGTCTGATATGATTTGGCTGTGTCCCTACCCAAATCTAACCTTGAATTGTAATAATCCCCACATGTCACAGGTGGGGCCAGGTGGAGATAATTGAATCATAGAGGTGGTTTCCCCCATACTGTTCTCATGGTAGTGAATAAGTCTCATGAGGTCTGATCATTTTATAAATGGGAATTTCCCTGCACAAGTTCTCTTGCCTTCTGCCATGTAAGACGTGTCTTTGCTCCTTCTTTGCCTTCTGCCATGATTGTGAGGCCTCCCCAGCCACATGCATCTGTGAGTCCATTAAAGCTCTTTCCTTTATAAATTACTCAGTCTCAGATGTGTCTTTATTAGCAGCATGAGAATAGACTAATACACTGTTATAATGCAATCTGTAGAGATTCTGATCATCTTAACATTCCATAGGCACTGGCCCCAGATATTTAGGACATTGCACCATGTTAACCCAATTAAGTGGTTAGTAGAAAGTACTCTGGATATTTTGACAAGGCATATGCATCCGAGAGTGAGGAAATAATCTCCACTAAGGAACCTGTAACATCTCTGTAGGTTTAGATATTCGGGGCATAAAGATCATTCTTTCTAAGATTGAAAGATAAGCTACTGTACCTTGTCCCTTTCCTGTAAAGGAAGAAGCACAGCTCTTGGCAGGCTGCTGGATTTTGGAGGCAGCATATATTACCCTTGTGAATACTGTCCTAACCTACTCACCATGTCACCTAACATACTGCCAGTTTTGAAGGGGACACAGAGTAATAAAAGATGCTGCACTAAGTTTAGGATGGCAGTCCAAGCTGACATGCCATATGGCCATGCAACCCAATTGATGCAATAATGTTGAAGATACCTGCATTAGGTAAGTATCCTGGAACGAGCCCCTGCAAGCCCTCAAAGGGAGGTATCAGCACAGACCCTTAGACTTCTGTGGGAAAACCATGACTTTCAGAGCAGAGGACCACTGTCGTGTGAAGCACTTCTTCAGATTCTCTTGAGATCACATGGTTTCAGCTCTTTGCTTTGCTGCAGCTGGCACAACAATGACCAATTTCAGCACGGCTCACAAGATCCCATGACCTGGATCTCTGTCTGAGTCTATGGCTGTTCCCATCCCTTCTTGTAGAGAAGGGAAATCTCCTTAAAGAAGAAAACATCAAGAAATATTTCTTATCCACTTTGAAAAGTCAAGGTGATTTAGCAGTTGATGAGAACAAGAGTGGAATATCGATGTCAAGGTGTTCAGGGGAAGTTACGTGAATGAATTTCCCTGAATGGACTCAGAATGTAAAGAATATTTGTGTCTTATGTGAAGGCCCACAAAAGACCTTTAATGCAAAGTTTTCAATAATTAGGAAGATGTCAGTCATCTCTTGCCTTAGTGCTTGCTTAATGAGCTCAGGAGTGGAATGTCTACAGGGGCAAGAGTATAGGCTGTGCATTGCTGAAGAACTTGGACTTAACCTGTTCAAGTTTGACTTGGCTTCTGCCACTGCTGTTTGGCCAATGTGTGTGCAACCAGTAATCAACAGTGAGTCCCAGGATGGCAACAGACCCAGTGGTGGGTAGCGGCCAATAACATGGTGATTTGTTGATTTTTATTAGACTTATTTTTTTCCTAAAGTGGGATGCAATCTTTCTTCACTGAATAGACACTTACGTTGGATCTAGACTTTTTTCTTGTCCATTATTCTTTTGTCAGTAACAGCATCTGTAGGCTTCCTAAATGTCTTATACACTGACATGATTGCACAATCAACATTTGCTCCTGCACAGGTAACTCTATAGTGAAAGAAACAAGATAATGGGCTGAGAGCCATGATAGTCATTGGTCTTATCAGGTACTCTCAAGTAACAAGCTCTATGGAACAGTAGAATGGCCTGTCAAAGATTTAGCTATGACACTAAGTGAGAGACAATCCCGAGCAACAACAAGGTGATTGAATCTGTTTACCCAGGAGAAATAAGATTGCTGCTGCTGGGGAGAGTGAGGGATGTGGTTAAAACCCTGCATGCAGCCAGGCGCGGTGGCTCATGCCTGTAATCCCAGCACTTTGGGAGGCCGAGGGGGGCGGATCACAAGGTCAGGAGATCGAGACCATCCTGGTTAATATGGTGAAACCCCATCTCTACTAAAAATACAAAAAATTAGCCAGGCGTGGTGGCACCCGCCTGTAGTCCCAGCCACTGGGGAGGCTGAGGCAGGAGAATTGCTTGAACCTGGGAGGCAGAGGTTGCAGTAAGCAGATATCGCACCACTGCACTCCAGCCTGGGCGACAGAGAGAGACTCCATCTCAAACAAACAAACAAACCTTGCATGCTATTCATACTGGTATATCTACAGTGTCTCCCTGTAGGGAGGGCCACCAAGGACCCAGGGATCTCAGGAATGCGGCTTTAGATCTTCTTCAAGTTAAGAAACTTGCAACTGTCCAATTTCATCTATTTTACAAATGTGATGAAAGTCTGAGTGTTATAAGGACTAAGTGATTGTTTTGCCTGTCAAGGGGAATTTGACCTCAGGACTTCCATAACAAAGCTGAATAATATAACTGATGAAACTGATTTCTCTCCCTTCATGGGGTTAGAGTGCAGATGTGAATGTATTTTTTTTTTTTTTTTTTTTTTGAGACAGAATCTTGCTCTGTCGCCCAGGCTGGAGTGCAGTGGTGTGATCTCGGCTCACTGCAAGCTCTGCCTCCCTGGTTCATGCCATTCTCCTGCCTCAGCCTCCCGAGTAGCTGGGACTGCAGGTGCCTGCCACCATGCCTGGCTAATTTTTTTGCATTTTTAGTGGAGACGGGGTTTCACCGTGTTAGCCAGGATGATCTTGATCTCCTGACCTCGTGATCTGCCCGCCTCGGCCTCCCAAGTGAATGTAGTTTTAATACATGAAGGAAAGAATTACAGTTGTGACACAAAACAGTTTTGTTTTTAGACAGGGTCTTGCTCTGTTGCCCAGGCTGGACTGCAGTGGTGCAATCTTGGCTCACTGCAGCCTGGACTTCCTGTACTCAAGTGATCCTCCAGCCTCAGGCTCCCTAGTAGCTGGGACCACAGGCACACACCACCATGCCCAGCTAATTTTGCTCGCTTTTTGTAGAGTCAGGGTCTCACTATGTTGCCCAGGCTGGTCTCATAAACTCCTGGGCTCAAGCAGTCTTCCCAGCTTGACCTCCCAAAGTGCTAGGATTATAGGCATGAGCTACTGAGCCCAGCCCAGAACAATTTATAATGGATATATAATAATAGAAAGGATGGCTATATATTAATAGGCATTATATCAATCAGGTGGTGGTCTCTGATGAGATTTCTGGCTATTCAGTTCCAAATTTCCTTCTTTTAGGATTTTCCTCATTGTTAAAATCAAAGGATACAGCTATTTTCTCTCCCCACATTCCAGAAACTAGGGCATGGAATATACCCCATGCTAGCATGATTAGATAACACGGCCCAATACTTTGACTCTTGAAGGAATGATACAAATAAATACATAGGAAAAAGAATTTCCTAGGAGCAGTGACAGGCCAGAGTAAAGTTGTACTGTCATGGCAAATTTAGTAGTGGAGACACCCGTATCACCCTAATCAAACTGACAGGCTATGCTGTGGCCTGCCTGTGTGTTCCTATCTCCTGAGCTTGGTCCCCCAATAAATTCATGTTCTATGTAAGTGATCCAGCATTGTTTCCATTATTTGCAGCCAAGACACCAAAAACAGATAAAGAGTTAGGCCATTGCAAGTCCATGTGATTCGGCTTTTTGTTTGTTTACTTTTTTGTTTTTTTTGTTTTTGTTTTTGAGACAAAGTGTCACTCTGTTGCCCAGGCTGGAGTGAAGTGGCACGATCTCGGCTCACTGCAACCTCCGCCTCCCGGGTTCAAGCAATTCTCCCGCCTCAGCCTCCCGAGTAGCTGGGATTACAGGCACCTGCTACCACGCCTGGCTAATTTTTGTATTTTTAGTAGAGATGGGGTTTCACCATGTTGACCAGGCTGGTCTCAAATTCCTGACCTCACGTGGTCCACCCACCTCGGCCTCCCAAAGTGCTGGAATTACGGATGTGAGCCACCACTCCCGCCTGTGATTATTCTTATATCAGGTATAAAGTCAAAGGAAAACACAGAACTAGTCCTGTTGGTGTCGATCAGGAGGCAGCTAAGAGATTGTGACAGGTGAGTTAGATGAACAGATTATAAATGAGGTTGAGTTTGTGTTACCAGATCCTCTAGAGTCATGGTTTCATTCCTGAGCTCCTAAAACAAATGGAAGAAGGGAAAAAAATGTCAGAATAGCTATGTAGTTTTCATATATGATTTTATTTAAATGACTGGGGTTGTTTTTGTATCAAGTTTATTTCAGCAGATTTTGTGTAAAGCCTGAGTTTTAATACATAAAGATTTGGTTGGACTTAAAGCATCTAAAATGGAGAAGTGTCTCTCTTACAATTGCTGACAGTTACATAATTTATGTTATTATTTAATATATAATGTGGTAAAAAGATGTTCATTGAAGTGCTATATATAAGAGAAAAATTGGATAGAAACTCCATGTCAAGCCACAGAGAAAAGATGAGGTAAATATGATGGAATATTATGAATTCATTAAGCTTCCTTTTTTTTTTTTTTTGAGAGAGTCTCACACTGTCACGTGGGCTGGAGTGCAGTGGTGTGATCTTGGCTCACTGCAACCTCCGTCTCCCACGTTTAAGCAATTCTCCTCCCTCAGCCTCCCAAGTAGCTGGGATTATAGGCACATGCTACCACACCTGGCTATTTTTTTTGTATTTTTAGTAGAGACGAGGTTTCACTATGTTGGCCGGGCTGGTCTTGAACACCTGACCTCATGATCCAACTGCCTCGGCCTCCCAAAATTCTGGGATTATAGGCATGAGCCACTGTGCCCAGCCTAAACATCCTATTTTTACAAAGACCTTTTAATGCTTTAGGAAAATACTTGGGTTATAATTTTAAATGAAGAAACATAGATAAAGTTGTATAGAGTGATTTTTAACTGTGGAAATGGACACGTGTAAATGCACATAAAATTCTAGAAGGAAATAGATGATTGCAATTACTGTTTTTTAAAATAATTTTGTGTTTCTAAGAATTCCATAAAGAGCCTGTATAATTTTTTTTTTCTTCTTCTGTTGCCCGGACTGGAGTGCGGTGGCATGATCTCCGCTCACTGCAACCTCTGCCTCCCAGGTTCAAGTGATTCTCCTGCCTCAGCCTCCCAAGTAGCTGGGACTACAGGCGTGAGCCGCCAAGCCTGGCTCATTTTTGTATTTTTAGTAGAGACGGAGTTTCACCCTGTTGGCCAGGCTGGTCTCAAACTCCTGACCTCAAGTGATCTGCCCATCTCGGCCTCTCAAAATGCTGGGATTATAGGCATGAGCCATGGCACCCGGCAAGAGCATGTATAATTTCTACAGGGAGAAAAATGTAATATGTGAAAGTTAATTCAACTGTGGATTCTGAACTAGACCAAAAATCATTACAAAAGATATCAGTGAAGGCTGGGCTTGGTGGCTTATGTTTATAATCCCAGTGCTTTGGGAGGCTGAGGCAGGTTGATTGCTTGAAGCCAGGAGTTCAAGACCAGCTTGGACAACATAGTGAGACCCTGTCTCTACAAAAATAAAAATAAATAAGTAAGTAAAATTAAAAAATACACCAATGGGACAATAGGCAGCATTTGAATGATATCTATCAGTTAGATAATAGTATTGCATCAATGTTAAATTTCCTGATTTCAATTACTGTACTGTGGTTATGTAAGTAATGTTCATGTTCTTAAGAAATTCTGACTATTGTATGTAGGAGTAAAAGAACATGATGTCTACAAACAATTTTTGAGAGAGAGAGAGGTAAAGCAAATGTGGCAAAGGGTTAAGAATTGGTGAATCTCAGGTCAAGCACGGTTGCTCGGGCCTGTCTGTAATCCCAGCACTTTGGGAGGCCAAGGCAGGCGGATCAATTGAAGTCAGGAGTTTGAGACCAGCTTGGCCAACATGGTGAAACCCTGTCTCTACTAAAAATACAAAAAATAGCTGGGTGTGGTGGTGCAAGCCTGTAATCCCAGCTACTCGGTAGGCTGAGGCAGGAGAATCACTTGAACCCAGGAGGTGGAGGCTGCAGTGAACCAAGATCGTGCCACACTGCACTCCAGCCTGGGCAACAGAGTGAGACTCCATCTCAAAAAAAGAAAAAAGAAAAGAAAAGAAAAAAAGAATTGGTGAATCTCAGTGAAGGGTATTCAGGATTCAGGCATTCACTGTACAGTTTTTAATGTCTGTAAGTTTCAAATTATTTTTTAAGTTAAAATATTTAAAACTACGTTCTATGATGACAGCACAAGTCATTAGCCACTAGATTTTCTTTCTTTCTTTATTCTCTTTTTTTTTTTTTTTTTTTTTTGAGATGGAGTCTCGCTTTGTCACCCAGGCTGGAGTGCAGTGGATCTCGGCTCACTGCAACCTCCACCTTCCAGGTTCAAGCGATTCTCCTGCCTCAGCCTCCCGAGTAGCTGTGACTACAGGCACGTGCCACCATGCCCAGCTAATTTATTGCATTTTTACTAGGGACGGGGTTTCATCATGTCAGCCAGGATGGTCTTGATTTCCTGACCTCATGATCCACCCACCTCAGCCTCCCAAAGTGCTGGGATTACAGGCGTGAGACACCGCACCCGGCTGCCACTAGATTTTTTTGGGGGGTAGGGGTGGGAGTACTTTTCTGTTCTAAAGCTGATCAGCTGTGAAAGATTATGGGCTTTGGAGTACACATTTGGTAGAATCCCAGGTCTGCTATTTATGTCTGCATGACTGTGGACAGTTTATTTTCTCTCTAGAAACTCAATTTCCTCACCAGGAAAATGGGGATAATAATATTTCCTTTGTAAAGATCAACATGTTTGTAAAATGCCCAACCAAACATCTCACCGCAAGTGCTCAAAAATTGCAAAAGGCTTTTAGTCATTAATAATACATTCTCTGAAAGTGGACTGGATGGTAGTCAGCATTAGCTTAATTATTTATTACGTTCAGGAGATTTACTTCTTCTTTGCTCTTTGAATAGGCAGAAAATGGTAGATACCTATCAAGCACAAAAACGAGAGGTCTCTTTATAGTTGAGCAATAAACAAAGTCATATTTAACACTCCCTGATCATTTACTACAAACCAGCTACTATACCGAGAATTATTATTATTATTATTATTTTTGAGACAGTTTCACTCTTTTCACCCAGGCTGGAGTGCAATGGTGCGATCTCAGCTCACTGCAACCTCCGCCTCCTGGGTTCAAGAGATTCTCCTGCCTCAGACTCCTGAGTAGCTGGCATTACAGGCACGTGCCACCATGCCTGGCTAATTTTTGTATTTTTAGTAGAGACAGGGTTTCACCATGTTGGCCAGGTTGGTCTCGCACTTCTGACCTCAAGTGATCTGCCCATCTTGGCCTCCCTAAGTGCTAAGATTACAGGCGTAAGCCATTGCACCTGGCTTGTTTTAAATAATTGTTCATTTAATCTTTACTACAGTGAATATTCTTTTGTTTTTGTTTTTGTTTGTAGAGATAGGGTCTCAGTCTATTGCCCAGGCTGGAGTGCAGCAGTGAGTGGTGCAATTATAACTCACTGCAGTGTTGAACTCCTGGGCTCCAGAGATTGTCCTGCCTTAGCTTCCTAAGGAGTAGCTGGGATCACAGGCTTGTACCACCACACCTGGCTAATTTTTAACTTTTTTTGTAAAGACAGGGTCTCACTATATTGCCCAAGCTGGTCTTGACCTCCTGGCTTTAAGTGATCCACCCACCCCAGCCTCCCAAAGTTCTGGGATTACAGGCATGAGCCACCACACCTAGCCCACAGTGAATATTCTATTAGAATGATTTTATAAATGAGGAAAGTATGGTACAAAGAGGTTAAGAAACTTGCCAAAGATCACACAGCTGATGCTGCCAGATTTTAGCCCAAATACGTTCATTCTTAAGCTCGTGATTTTTATTTACGATACATGCAGTTCACTTCTCAAACTTAATGTGAATATCAATTACCTGGAGAGCTCGTGAAAGTGCTGATTTTGATTTTGGTGCTTGTTACAATGTAGATCCACATGTGCGTGCCTGTACCTGTGTGTGTGTGCACTGAGATTCTGTGTTTCTGACAAGCTCTGGATGATGATGATGGTGCTGACCCGTAGGTCACATTATAAGGAGCAGGGTCCTAGGAGGTGAGATACAAACTCATATTTGTATACTTGGATTCAGGTGATGCAGGCCAGCTTTCAGCTTCTACCATGTATTACCTGCCATTTCTACCTCATCTTATTCCATTCAGGTGCTTTGTAATTTATACACTTTAAACCATTTGTGCTGTTGTGTTGTTACCCCATCATGTCATGTGCTGTCATGCATGTATGCCTTTATCCCACTCCTTCTGCTTGAAAGGACCTCATCCCCAAGATGTCACTGCAACTGGTGCTTTCCTGAGGTTGCATTAATTCTGCATTAATTGTTCCTTCCTCTTTGGTCATAGAGCACCAGATATCAACTCGGTACTAGCACTTGGTGTTAGCACTTATCATTTTTCAGTGTATTTATTTGTTTGATTTTCTGCCTCTTCCACCAGATGATGAGCTATTCAAGGGCTAATAGAGTGCTCAGTTTATCTATGTAACCTTAGCACCCAGCAAATGCAGACTACATACAAGGCACCAGAGATGCGTGTCTAGAGTGAATGAATCAATGAAAGACTGGATTGCATATATGAATGAATGAATATGCAAAAGCTGTGAAGCTACATATTTTTAAACTATCACAGTCATTTACAAATCCTTCGGATTGTAATCCCCTTCTAAAATATTGGGTATGTATCATACATACACAAATCTTTTGTATTAATGTCCATGTACGTTTCCATTCACACACAAAATAGATTAAGAAAGGCTGAGCTAAAAATAAACATAAGGATAAGTAAAAGGTTTAATATTTTATTAGCACATCCCAGTGGACTGTCTTGTATGCCCTAGGGTGGAAAGCACCCACCGCATCTCAGAGAGGCCTGGGCTAGAACAATAAGCAACTTTACTATTAGGTTGGTGCGAAAGAAAGTGCAGTTTTGGGCAGGGCGCGGTGGCTCACGCCTATAATCCTAGCACTTTGGGAGGCCAAGGTGGGCGGATCACGAGGTCAGGAGATCGAGACCATCCTGGCTAACCCAGTGAAACCCCGTCTCTACTGAAAATACAAAAAATTAGCCGGATGTGTGGCGGGCGCCTGTAGTTCCAGCTACTCGGGAGGCTGAGGCAGGAGAATAGCGTGAACCTGGGAGGTGGAGCTTGCAGTGAGCTGAGATCGCGCCACTGCACTCCAGCCTGGGCAACAGAGCAAGACTCCGTCTCAAAAAAAAAAAAAAATAGAAATTGCAGTTTTGTCATTACTTTCAACGGCAGAAAAACTGCTATTACTTTTGCACCAAACTAACACATTTACCAAGGAGTAGAACTCATTTAAATAATGCTCTAATGAATGGGAATTAGAAGAAATCAATACAGAGGACATAAATAGGTCCAGGTAAGTATAAGGTTTCCAGGGGCTGGAACTTTAGATTCCTTGGAAGAAAGCCCGATCTCAGCTCACTGCAACCTCCACCTCCCTGGTTCAAGCGATTCTCCTGCCTCAGCCTCTCAAGTAGCTGGGACTACAGCCATGCACCATGACACTCAGCTAATTTTAGTATTTTTACTAATTTTAGTATTTAGTAGACCCAGCCAATTTTAGTATTTAGTAGAGATGGGGTTTTGCCATGTTGGCCAGGCTGGTCTCAAACTCCTTACTTCAGGTGATCTGCCTTCCTTGGCCTCCCAAAGTGCTGGGGTTACAGGCGTGAGCCACCGCAACTGGCTACATCTTTACATTTTCAGTCTGCACACAGCGACTGCCATAGAATAAATTTTTGATAAACACTTGCAGAACTGATCATTAAAACTACAGTTTGGTTAGGAAATAGGCCTTACACAAAACTTTACCCTTTTTTATGGAGTAAAATATGCTCTATAGGTAAATGTAATACATGCCACCTACAAATAATTACACAATTTTGATTGATAATCAATATTTCAGATACTTATATTTCTAATATCTATCTCATTATAGATCATACGATCCTAGTGTGCTTATTAGGTGTCAAAAAATTACAGAACATTTTTAATGGAATCCAAGCCAGTGATTCTTGAAGGCAAAACCCAAATTATTGCCCTTCATATCCCGCTACATTCCCATATCTGAACTCTCATATTGTACCTGGGTTAAGCACGTCAGATTCCTGCAGGCATGTGTCCTGGTGAGGGATTGAGAGTCCATAGACTATAGACCTGGTAATCTATATCTTCTTTCTTCCTGATTAACTGGTTTGATTTCTCTCATATGTCACTGTCATCTGTGGCTGGCGATGCCCTCTCTAATTTCACAATTGTGTATGTCTTACTTATAACACGAGCACATTGTTTATCTAGGGAAGTCGGGGCTGGGTGAACTCTCCCATGGAAGCCAGAACAGGCTGGAAGGAAGAGTGAGAAGCAAAGTGACTCCACCTAGAATGGCCAGAGCCACCTTTCACAGGACGATTGTACATTTAGCACTCCAGAGGCAATAAACGTCTACGACAGAATGGGGAAAAACAAACAAACAAAAAACTCTAAAATTCGTAAAGAGTCAATTGCAAAGGAAAAATATTTAATGCTTAGAGTTTATGTTTTATTGTAAAGTCTGTTGACAGTGATTGTTTGTATCAATTAACTCGGAGTTAAATCGCTTATGAACAAATCTATCAAATGGAAAAGCTCATAGCCTGGGTAAAAAGTCAGTTCATTGTGATTATCCAATTCTGCTTAAAGAACATGATTAGGTACATCTTAATGGCAGTATCCAGAGGCCTGACTATAAGCTTATATTTCTCATTAACAAAACTTCATGCTTGGCTGGCAGGCCTTGAACTGTGATCAGTTGCGGCAAGAAAATGCCGCTTTTGGATCTGTTAAGTCATCAAGACACCACAATCTTAATTAGACATTTAAGCTAAAATGAGTGTTTAAACATTGAGGCTTCCTTTAACCCCTTCTTCTTAAATTTTTTCCCTATGAAACAGAGCCATGGCATTTCCTGCCTGAGTCAACACACGAAAAGGCTTTGGAGAGAGAGCCGGGGTGGAATAATTTAGCTCTGTCAATCTGCCTGCTATCTGCAAAACCGCTGATTGAATTCAAACAAATCAAATTGATTATTAGCACCTGGTTGTTGATTGAGCTTGTTTCTATTCTGTGGATCCACCAACCGATGGTAGCTCTTTTCTGTCTTGTTTCTATAAGCCTAGTCTACGGCTGAAGGCATCGTTAATGATGGTCCAAGCATTGTTTTAAAGACAAGGAAAACAGACCCAGTGAACTGCATAAAATCCTACATCAAAAAGATAGAAAGGGCTGGGTGTGGTGGCTCACGCCTATAATCCCAGCACTTTGGGAGGCTAAGGCGGGTTGATCACTTGAGGTCAGGAGTTCGAGACCAGCCTGATCAGCATGGTGAAACCCCATCTCTGCTAAAAATACAAAATTAGCTGGGCGCGGTAGTGCATGCCTGTAATCCCAGCTACCTGGGAGGCTGAGGCAAGAGAATCACTTGAACCCGGGCGGTGGAGATTTCAGTAAGCTGAGATTGCACCATTGCACTCCAGCCTGGGCAACAAGAGCAAAATTCCATCTCAAAAAAAAAAAAAAAAGAAAGAAAGAAAGATCTTAAATCAACAACCTAACATAGCACCTCAAGGAATTATAAAAACAAGAACCAAACCCAAAGGTAGCAGGAAAAAAAAAAAACACATACACACACAAAAGATCAGAACAGAACTAAATGTGATTGAGAACCCCCCCAAAACAATATAAAGGATTAATGAAATGAAAAGTTGGATCTTTGAAAAGATAAACAAAATTGATAGATCACTAACTAGACCAAGAAAGAAAAAAAAATCAAGAAAAAAGTAGAGAAGATTCAAATAAGCATAAATCATCTATATCCCTTTCATATACATTCAGATAATGTCTAATGTCATCACAGTGCTTACAGATTTAATAGCAAGTCCTCTCTTTTAAATTTTGCTCTGACAGAGAAAAGTCATACAATAGAAGAAATTCCAAAGTAATATTTCTTTTCACAATATTTCGATAGGATTTAATAATTACACAGGGCTCCCAAATATGTTCAAATTTATGGACACACGTCTTTGCAAAATGTCTCCAAACTTAAATTTCCTTTCTCATCTCAAATATCACAGTCTTGTTTCATCCATTTAACCAATATCTTGGCCAAATGCTTAAATAAGTGTGTCTCTACACAATTTGTTGTGTGTATAAATGCTACACGGGGCAAAAAGACATAAAAGTTCTATGGTCAATATATATAAAGATGGGAAAGTGGAGAGAGTAAGGGTGATTAGCAGGTGGAGGGAAGTTAAACGTATGTTCCTGCAGAAGGAAACATTTATGAGAATCAACACTTTAGGAGGCCAAGTGGGGAGGATGGCTTGCGCTCAGGAGTTTGAGCCCAGCCTATACAACAGAGTGAGACCCTGTCTATGAGGAAGAAGAAGAAGAAGGGGAAGGAGGAGAAAGAGAAGGAGGGAGAGAAGGAGAGGGAGGGGGAGGGGGAGGGGGAGGAGGAGGAGGAGGAGGAGGAGGGGGAGGTTAAAAAGAGGGAGATACCTATAAAAGCAGTTATTCTTTCTCTTTTCTTTTTTTCTTCTCTTTGGAGACGGTGTCTCACTCTGTTGCCCAGGCTGTAGTGCTGTGGTGTGATCTCAGCTCACTGCAACCTCTGCCTCCTGAGTTCAAGCGATTCTCCTGCCTCAGCCTCCCGAATAGCTGGGACTACAGATGCGTGTCACTACGCCTGGCTAATTTTTGAATTTTTAGTAGAGATGGGGTTTCACCATGTTGGCCAAGCTGGTCTCGAACTCCTGACCTCAGGTGATCCACCCATCTCAGCCTCCCAAACTGGTGGGATTACAGGCATGAGTTACTGCGTGTGGCTAAAAGCAGGTATTCTTTCTGATGAACCCCATAAAGACTTGGAATTTAAAATCACCAGGGGCCTCCAGAGCTCCCCAGTGTTCTAGGAGGGACACATACTCCACAACTCTCCCCACTCCCCTCCACTCACCACCGCAAGACAGGAGAACCATCTTCTCTGGAGCAATTAAACTAGAGATGCTTGAGGATTGGAAGCATCTGTTACAAAGGAGGGCATCTGGAAAATTAAGTAAAACCTCTCCAAATAAATCCAATCATTTTCTCTCAACTGTCTTGAGGATGCTTGCAGTCAGGCATATAACCCCCCAAATGACAGAATTAGAGTTCTTTCTCTAGATAAATTAAATTACCTCGGAGAAAAGACATACAAATTCCATTATGGGGGTGGAGGTGAAGGTTTCTAGCAAAAAGTTCAGCTGCCTGTCAATAGTAAAGTCAATCAGTTGAAAAACCTTGTCCATGCACTCAGAACTTGAATCTGCTATTCAGGTTCTCATCATTTAATTAGAACAGATGGTCAAGGATTGACGGACTTTTAGGGAAAGTTTCCTATAACCAAAAGAGCAAACTGGAAAAAAAAAAAAAGGAACAGAAAAAAAATTACAGAGCTGAAGAAGAGTCTAAAAAGACTATACCTTGTATCATCAATGAGGTGACAAGATATGATATACTTGAACCTATATAAGGATGCTCTAGAAAGAAAAAAATAATGAAGAATGAGCTCTCAGAAATGAAAAATATAATCAGATTTCAACATTCATTTTAAAAAAAAGAGTTGAACAATGCAATATAGAGAATTCCAGAAAAGAGAAAAAAAAGATAAAAAGATGGAAAATAGGAAAAAAATAAGAAAATGAGAGAATTAATTCAGGAGATGAAATATTTGAGGGGTTCAAGAAAGAAATGAACTAACAGGCAGTGGTACATATATCTTATTTAGAAAAAAATGTAATTAATGAAAAGATAGCTAAAAGCGTTGAAAATGGTTTCTTCCATGGAATGGAACAGGAGCAATGTTGGGCAGAAATGTGCTGATTTTTACCCAAACCTTTTAGTTGTATATGAATTCTTTTTTTTTTTTTTTTTGAGACAGAGTCTCGCTCTGTTGCCCAGGCTGGAGTGCAGTGGCCCCATCTTGACTCACTGCAAGCTCCACCTCCTGGGTTCACACCATTCTCCTGCCTCAGCCTCCCAAGTAGCTGGGACTCAGGCGCCCGCCACCACGCCCGGCTAATTTTTTGTATTTTTAGTAGAGACGGGGGTTCACCGTGTTAGCCAGGATGGTCTCGATCTCCTGACCTCGTGATCCGCCCGCCTCGGCCTTCCAAAGTGCTGGGATTACAGGCGTGAGCCGCCGCGCCCGGCCATATGTGAATTCTTAAAGCATGCTTTGCTTATTACTTTAGCATGAATACTAGCAAGTGCGTATTTAAATTGTCAGGTAAAACCGATGCCCCAGTAATACTGCTGTGTCATTGTGTAACTTCTTCCTTCCTGACACAGGACCAGAGACACTTGGGGGGGTCAGGTGCACTGAGGGTGATTCTGAAAATTAATATTAATTCTTGTGATGGCTGTACATTTTTTTGTTTGTTTGTTTGTTTATTCTTTAGTCACGCTCTGTTGCCCAGGCTGGAGTGCAGTGGCACGATCACGGCTCACTGCAGCTTCAAACTCCTGGGCCCAAGCTCTCCTCCTCCCCGTCAGCCTCTCAAGTATCTGGGATTACAGGTGCTTGCACCCACACCTGACTAATTCTTTTATTTTCTGTACAGATGAGGTCTCATTATATTCTGCAGGCTGGTCTCGAAAAGCCTCCTAAAGCACTGGAATTGGAGGCATGAGCCACCGTGCCTGGACAAGCTGTACATATTTTAATTAACTGGGTACTTAGTTAAGATTTATGGTCTATCTTCACAAATAACTTTAGCAACAGAATTCCAGTTCATGCATATCCTCATAGAATTTTCTTCCTTACCTGATATCCACTAAGATGTTCTAAATCCTAAAGAAAAGCTGAGCTGATCAAGCTATATTTAAAGAACTTTGCCTACTCTTTTTCATGATGGGTAAATATGCAGTGTTCGTGATACTTTTGAAATACAGTAAGTAACTGAGCTTCTTCCTCTTGCCGTCTGTAACTCCTAAGAATCTGGAGGTTCTAGAGTTGTTACTGTTAATTAATTCAGGACACTTGTTTGTACTGATCGTGAAAAGCTAGGCTCAGGGATGGCAAGTAATTTGCTGATGTCACACAGCTAGCTCATTACCATTTCCAAGCTGTTCATTAAAGCTCTGGTTGCTATGATATACATTGTTATAATCCAAGTCAAGGGTATGTCTATTTATATGTATTTTAGAATTTTTCTCAGCCAGAGGCTGAGCCTATGGAGAGGCTGTTGAGCACCAGCTGTCTACGGCTTGTATTGTTAATTCATTAAACTTCATGCTTTATCCTCTCTGGAAATCACTGGCAAACAATAACACTGGAGTACTTGCTTGCTGCAATTGCTGACAATATCAATTATTTAGTTTTCTGCCAATTCCTATTAGACTTTTTCTAACTGCAGAATTTACACTGTGTTATTGAATTAAAAACAGTGGAAAGCTTTGGGGAATTTAAACTAATTAGCCAGCATTTGTAAACCCCTTTGTGTGAGATAATTTGTTTACATGACTAATTCAACCTTTTAATTATGGGGGCCCCGCATGGACCATGAAAGGTGTCACTGCAGCCATCCTTTGCTGAGCACTGGGAAGGCAACATGGCAAAACTCATTTTTCTTTGTGATGAGGTACGATGACCAGCTCACTGATACCTAACCTTGCATTTTAGCATGCTTATAATTACACCTACGAGAAGCTTTGGGCTTCCCACGCTTTCAGGTGTGCCTTTTTCTGAGCAATTTCTCATTCGTGTTTGCAGGGCAACTCCAGGTCACTGCCTCATCCATTCTCCATTTTTTCATAGCTCCTGCCCCCTCCCCGCATCTATTGCTTCTAGATCTCTTTGTCCTTCAGAATTTACTGTTGAATTGTCATTTAGAATTCACTGTTGCATTCTTCAATGCTAACATGTTTTAATGTCCCCTTTATCCGGGATTTCATGTGAACAGTCATGGTTGATTATCCAGTCTGGGTGTAGATATCATGTTAACTGCATGGCCTGGATTCAAATAAATTTAGCTACAGCTAAATTTACTTTGGCAAAAGAGAACAGAGACCATAGACATCCATTTTTGTCTACTGTGAATGTGATGGTGTGGTTCTCTCTAACATATGAAGTACTTCTATTTAATAGAGAGAGAGACAAGAACTGGATAAATATCTAAATTGTGTTTCTTGGTGGTCTATTGATATTGGGTTACCAAAATGCAACTTTTTGTTGACGATGTATTCCCCAGGAGTGATTCTGAGAAATAATATTAATTCTTGTGGCAGCTGTGAATATTTTAATTAAATAAGTACTTTAGTTAAGATTCAAGGACTATCTCCACAAATAACTTTAGCAAGAGAATTCCAAGCGTAACTGCAGTTTATGCATATCCTCATGAGTTTCCCTTCTTACCTGATGTCTACTAAGATGTTCTAAAGCCTAAAAGAAACGTGGGTTATAAAAAAGTGGGCAAAGGACATGAACAGACACTTTTCAAAAGAAGTCTTACGTGCATCCAACAATCATATGGGAGAAAAAAAGCTCAGCATCACTGATCATTAGAGAAATGCAAATAAAAACCACAATGAGATTCCATCTCACACCAGTCAGAGTGGCTATTAATAAAAAGTCAAAAAATAACAAATGCTGGTGAGGTTGTGCAGAAAAAGGGATGCTTACACAGTTGGTGGGAGTGTAAGTTAGTTCAGCCACTGTGGAAGACAGTGTGATCTTTCCTCAAAGACCTAAAGAAAGAAATACCATTCAACCCAGAAATCCCACTACTGAGTATATACCCAAAAGAATATAAATCATTCTATTATAAAGACACATGCACATATATGTTCATTGCAGCACTATTCACAATAGCAAAGATATCGGATCAACCTAAGTGCCCATCAATGATAGAATGGATGAAGAAAATGTGGTACATGTACACCATGGAATACTACGCAGTCATAAAAAAGAACAGGATTATGTCCTTTGCAAGAACACGGATTGAACTGGAGACCATTATGTTTAGCAAACTAATGCAGGAAGAGAAAACCAAATATGGCCCGTTCTGATGAGAATGCATGGATACATAGAGGGGAACAAGTCACACTGAGGACTTTTGGAGGGTGGAGGGTGGGAGGAAGGAGGTGATCAGGAAAAATAACTAGTAAGTACTAGGCTTAATACCTGGGTGATGGAATAATCTGTATGACAAACCCTTATGACACAAGTTTACCAATGTAACAAACCTGCACTTGTACCCTTGAACTTAAAGTAAAACTTAAAATAGAACTTAAAATAAAACTTAAAATATAACTTAAAATAAAAGTTAAAAAAGGTGAGTTGATAAATAATTGAGTGTATGGATAAAATGTTTAGTCCATTTCCATTTGCTGCATCCAATGTATAAATGATTGTCTTCAAGATACATATTAATATCCTTGGCAAGTATTTTAAAGCATCTTACTCATATTCGTAGGCATGTTGACCCCTCTTTAGGCATGAAACCACTTAAGAATTGCTCTGCAACATAATTGACTAGCCAGCTTTTTGCAATAAAAGAAGGCATCTCTATTTTGTGAGACTTATACCCTCAATTCTGTGTTCTATGTTGGAGGTAATTGAGGTCTCTCTTGTCATTCTATAAAATGGTGGGACTGGCAGTGTTTGGAGGTATTTAGTTGAAATTCAAAAGGTGGTTCTGTTCCTGCTTCCTCCTGATCATATTCAGTGAGAACAGTTTTCATTTAATTTCCTTGGATTTGTGCTGATGTGGAAGTGAGTACTAGCACCGTAGCCAGCATATGTGGTCTGCTTTATAGACATTGCTGCATGTAATTCTATATCATCCCCAATATTCAGTGCAGTCAGGATTCTTTTTACTGCAAGAGACAAAACCCAACACAAACTGATTTGAGAAAAAAAAAAAAGGCATTTATGACTCCCAAAATGAGAAAGTCTAGAGGTAGATCTAGCTCTATACTTGCTGGGATCAATCAGGTGCTCAAAATAATTTGCCTCCCTGCAAATCTCACCTGTGTCTTCCTATGTGTGGACCCAATTCCAGGAAGGCTCTTCTCTAAGGGGGAAAATACAGACAGACAGGCACACACACACACACACCTATTGCCTGAATCCTCCTATGAACTGGGGTTTCTATCTTTGCTCTTTATTTCTATGTCTTCAGACTGTGCCTGGCACGTAGTATTACCAAAATTGGAAGCTACCACATTACACCTTGAAATGAATGAACAGATTGTGGTAGGTAGATTTTATTGGGAAAAAAATGTAATTAATCAAAAAAATAGCTAAAAGCATTGAAAAATGCTAGCTTCATGGGGTGTTTCATGACTGGCCTGGCTCAGTAGTATTTATTGAATGAATGATCAGATGGTCCTCTCTCGTGCTAGTGCCCAGTCTTACAGCCAGAGATGGAGTCAGCTCCAACTAATTCATGTGACTAAATACAGGAGTATTTGTTTCCCCAGGAAAAATCAGAACCTGTTGTCAGAATAAAGGAAAGTACATGTTGACCTCAAGTGATCCACCTGCCTTGGCCTCCCAAAGTGCCAGGATTACAGGCATGAGCCACCGTGCCAGACCCATAAACCACTATTTAAAATGATCCTTGATCTTGTGATCCACCCCCCAGCACGGTGAAGCCCTGTCTTTACTAAAAATACAAAAATGAGCCGAGTGTGGTGGTGCGCGCCTGTAGTCCCAGCTACTTGGGAGGCTGAGGCAGGAGAATCGCTTGAACCTGGGAGGCGGAGGCTGCAATGGGCCAAGATCATGCCACTACACTGCAGCCTGGAGACAGAATGAGACTCCGAAAAAAAAAAATCCTTCCGTTAAGAAATAGTTTCTCAGAGCTGTGATCACCCACCTCCCAAAGTGCTGGGATTACAGGTGTGAGCCACTGCACCTGTCTTTACTAAAAAATACAAAAGTTAGCGGAGCGTGGTGTCAGGTGCCTGTAATCCCAGCTACTTGGGAGGCTGAGGCACGAGAATAGCTTGAACCCAGGAGGCAGAGGTTGCAGTGAGCTGAGATTGCACCACTGTACTCTAGCCTGGTGACAGAGTGAGACTCTGTCTCAAAAAAAAAAAAAAAAAAGAAAGTAGATGCCGAACTGACAAAGCATGACAGAGATCAACTCCACCAGGATAGTGATATAGTATCTGATACCATGTAATCCTAGAACGTTATTTCTCTTTCACATACGCGAGGGGTAAGAGAGAGATCGTGCCTTAAAGGAAAATCAGGATGCTGTCACCAAAGAAAGAAGAAGGGAACTAGTGAGGCAAAAACAACAATGCCTTCTCCAGAGAACATCATTATTGTCACTGGTGAACGGTTCATTCTCCACTTTGCATTGGTCACAAAGAAAGAACACCCAATTGGAAAAGGCAATCAGGTTTTATTCATTGGCCAGGGAATGGAGAAATTGAGCTCTCACCCTAAATGCACCTTCTCCCCAAATAATAGAAAGCATGCTTTCTTTTTTTTTGAGACGGAGTCTTGCTCTGTTGCTAGGCTGGAGTGCAATGGCACGATCTCCGCTCACGGCAACCTCCGCCTCCTGGGTTCAAGCGATTCTCCTGTCTCAGCCTCCCGAGTAGCTGCAATTACAGGCATGCGCCATACGCTCAGCTAATTTTTTGTATTTTTAGTAGAGACAGGGTTTCTCCATGTTGGTCAGCCTGGTCTCGAACTCCTGACCTCTGGTGATCCGCCTGCCTCGGCCTCCCAAAGTGCTGGCATTACAGGCATGAGCCACCGCACCTGGCCAAAAGCATGGGATTTTTAAGGACTAGGTTCAGGGCAAGAGAAGAATGTGAGCCTGTGTCTGGTGAGACTCCAGACACACAGGCATAATTCATAAACACGTGTCTTCCTGCATCACATGTACACAAAACGGTGGAGATCTTCTTTCAGGGGAGAGAGTCTTAGCATCATAATGATATGTTAATAATTGGAAGGCAACTAAGGGTCACCTATTCCAGTTTGCACCAGTTTTGCAGGGTTTTATCTTCCTCCACTATCTGGTTAGGGATCAAGAAACTCTGGTGCCATTTCGGGCTATCTGGTTTCTTTAAGCAGCTTTGCCTATAGATAAAGGGACTGCAACACAAAGGAATGTTCGCATTTATTTCATCAGGGCTACCCCGGTAACATAGGACAGAAAACGGTTTTAATCTGAAAGTTACAGTGCTGAAGGCGAACACAGTGAATGGGGCAGTAACTGGAGAAAAATTAATCCCTGCCTGTATGCCAGAAACTTTTCTAGTGGTTGAGAATGTGGCATTAATCTCTCTGCCAATGTGTGACGACTCCAAGACCTAGCTATCCTTGTCCAGCAGGGGATCCCTTCCTCTTGATTTCCCCTTTTAGCCAAGGACGGATGACATAAGACCACAGGACACGAATTCATGACATGCAGATTGCTGAGATTTTGCCACTCAAGATCAGAACAGTGTCTCTGAACCTAGTCTGTATGTGATTGAATGAGATTATTGCTATATCGTTGCATTTAAGACTCCGGATTGGATACACTGCCCAACTATAACGCAGGCAATTACCGGAAACCCATATGTTTATTAGTCTTTGTAACAGATCTCAAAGGAAGAGGTCTAGATGATAAAATCCAGGCAATAAAACCACATCCCTGAATCCAGCTGGGCCTGTTTGAGAGTTCTAGGTGCCTTTTTCTCTTCCTGTAGTCTTGGAGTATTTTTACCTGCTCTGTAGTATTTGCATGTATAGGTGCATGCAGTACTTGCGTAGGTGCGTACAGTATTTGCATGTATATAGGTGCATGCAGTATTTGCATGTATATAGGTGCATGCAGTATTTGCGTAGGTGCATGCAGTATTTGCATAGGTGCATGTATTTGCATGTATAGGTGCATGCAGTATTTGCATAGGTGCATGCAGCAAGCTTAGAAGAAGTCAAAAGCAAAGTGATTTTCCATGGCAACTCTGGCTAATGAACTTAAATGAGCTCACTGGACTTCCCGAGCAGATGTTCTATTATTTATGACATCTGTTAGAGTCAATGACAAGTTTCAGATCACTGTGGGAATTGCAGCTCAGTTTGCATGAGGAGGGCATCAGTTATCCCTTCTGGAGTATTCCATACTTGCCTCATTTCAGAGGTTCCTGGGAGTGGTGGTAGTTTTGCATAGCTAATAGTCTCTAATATTCACCCCCTAAAATTCAGGATAAGTTGGTGTAAAGCCGGCAGGCATCAGCCTGATATTAACTTAAGAACTAGAACCCCCAAGTCACGAGTTTACCTATACAACAAACCTGCACATGCATCCCTGAACCTAAAATTAAAGTTTAAATACTTATTTTAAAAAAGGAAAAAAAAAACACTAGAATTTTAGTGGGGCACAGGCTCTATTGGAAATATAAGGATCATTTATCACGACAGGAGTGAGCTCAGGCTGTGTGCATTTTATAGGAGTTCCTGTAAGTGGTCAGGAAATCATTTTGTTTTTAAATCGTTTAGAAGTCAGATTAATCCTAAATTATTTGCCTCTTTAGAGTATTAATATTTGTTCTTTTACTGTTTATGAGTTGGTAAGTCTGGGCAAGGGTTACTTAATGTATTCATCTACACTGATTTAATTCCTGTGAGAAGCTTAAATTTCAAAGGTAAATTCGACTCTGTATAGCTGAGTGTTTTGGCAATTTTTAGCTTTTTTCTTTTTAAGTGTGAGCCATCGGTAAACACAATTAAATCAGGGATATTCAAGGAAATTTCTAGCAGGTCTCAAAAAGGCACGGATAGTTTCCTAACAGAAGTTGCTTTTCTGTAAACAAAAGAGAAAATTAGATTATAGAAAACTAAGAACTGTTTAGTTCTTTTATTTCTGTGAACACTCATATCATTTTAATTATTTTGATGAGAAAAATTAAATGAATACATAAATATAAATATATGATATCCAAAACAGTTGTATAATTTGTTAATCTATTGCCATTTTAATAAGTGAAGATAAATTATGTCTGTTGACTAGTGTTCCAAATCTATTTTTCATTTAGAAACTGTCCAGGCATCCAAAGATCATTTATTAATTAAACATTTATCTAAGGTCTTAAAATTATTTATGGTTCTGAAAATTATAATTTGGATGTTAATCCTTTTGATTTGTAGCAGTATAAGAATTTCATAACAGTAAACCTTTAAAGACACGTCTAGTATTATCATTTTCTTTAGGTGAATATGATTTTATATGTATAAATTTTTTATTTTAAACAAGTTATGGGGACAATGGTAACTTAAGTAATTCATAAAAGCAGCGTAGGCAATTTAGAAAGTTTAAATGTGAGACATTAAACTCTGTATTTATACAAATAAAATTTTGTGCTGGCAGTATTTTTCTAGGGTGAACTAATTTTTAAAGACTGAATCATGCCCCAACCTCTTGTTTTATCTTGGAGCTAATGCCATTTTTTCCCACTTTGGCACCACAGTAACAATGGCTATTACATCAATATACTCGTCAGCATCTGCAAAAATAAACACTGCTTCATAACATTTTCTTTGCGGCATTGTTGACTATTTATCTGGACTAGGTATTTCTACTGTGCCAATATAACAAATTGAGAGGTGACAGCGTGCTGGCAGCCCTCGCAGCCCTCGCAGCCCTCGCTTGCTCTCGGCGTCTCCTGGGCCTGGGCGCCCACTCTGGCTGCGCTTGAGGAGCCCTTCAGCCAGACGCCGCACTGTGGGAGGCCCTTTCTGGGCTTGCCGAGGCCGGAGCTGGCTCCCTCAGCTTGCCCGGAGGTGTGGAGGGAGAGGCGTGGCCGGGAACCAGGGCTGCTGCACCATGCGTGAGTTTCGGGTGGGCGTGGGCTCGGCAGGCCCCACAGTTGGAGCCACTGACCGGCCCCGCCAGCCCCGGCAGTGAGGGGCTTAGCACCTCTGCCAGCAGCTGCAGAGGGTGCGCCGGGTCCCCCAGCAGTGCCGGCCCACGGGCGCTGCGCTCCATTTCTCGCAGGGCCGTAGCTGCCTCCCCACAGGGCAGGGCGCAGGACCTGCAGCCAGCCATGCCTGAGCCTCCGAACCCGCCCCCCACCTCCCACGGGCTCCTGTGGCCCAGCCTCCCCCATGAGCACCGCCCACTGCTGCATGGCACCCGTTCCCATCGACCGCCCAAGGGCTGAGGAGTGCAGGCACAAGGCCCGGGACTGGCAGGCAGCTCCACCTGCGGCCCAGTGTGGGATCCACTAGGTGAAGCCAGCTGGGCTCCTGAGTCTAGTGGGGACTTAGAGAACCTTTATGGCTAGCTAAGGGATTGTAAACACACCAATCAGCACTCTGTGTCTAGCTCCAGGTTTGTAAACACACCCATCAGCACCCTGTGTCTAGCTCAAGGTTTGTAAATGCACCAATCAGTGCTCTGTGTCTAGCTAATCTACGGGGAACTTTGGAGAACTTTTGTGTCTAGCTCAGGGATTATAAACGCACTAATCAGCACCGTGTCAAAACAGACCAATCGGCTCTCTGTAAAATGGACCAATCAGCAGGATGTGAGTGGGGCCAGATAAGGGAATGAAAGCAGGCTCCAGCAGTGGGAACCCTCCTTGGTCCCCTTCCACACTATGGAAGCTTTGTTCTTTCACTCTTTGCAATAAATCTTGCTGCTGCTCACTCTTTGGGTCCACACTGCCTTTATGAGCTGTAACACTCACTGCAAAGGTCTGCAGCTTCTCTCCTGAGGCCAGCGAGACCACGAACCCACCAGGAGGAATGAACAACTCCAGACGCACTGCCTTAAGAGCTGTAACACTCCCCGCAAAGGTCTGAAGCTTCACTCCTGAAGCCAGAGGGACCACGAACCCACCAGAAGGACGAAACTCTGAACACATCCGAACATCAGGAGGAACAAACTCTGGACGCGCCGCCTTTAAGAACTGTAACACTCACTGCGAGGTCCATGGCTTCATTTCTGAAGTCAGTGAGACCAAGAACCCACCAATTCTGGACATAAAATGAACATTAAAAGAAAAAAAAACTAACCTCTTTCCCCAAGAGAGGGAAGGAGAGAGAGAGAGGGGAACAGAAACTAATGAAAGGTGGGCAGCTTCAGGAAAATATGAAATTATCATTATAAGTGTCTAATTATGTTTTCTCTAAAAAGAGAGGACACAAAGTTTAGATGCTGTAGTAGTCTATTTTCATGCACAGGAAAAGACATACCCGAGATGGTAATTAATAAAAAAGGTTGAATGGACTCACAGTTCCACGTGGCTGGGGAGGCCTCATAATCATGGTGGAAGGAGAAAGGCATGTCTTACATGGTGGCAGACAAGAGAGAATGAGAGCCCAGAGAAAGGGAAACCCCTTATAAAACCATCAGATCTCAAGAGACTTATTCACTACCAGGAAAACAACATGGGAAAGACCCACCCCCATGATTCAATCACCTCCCACCACGTCCCTTCCACAACGCATGGGAATTATTGGAGCTACAATTCAAGATGAGATTTGGGTGGGGACATAGCCAGTACATAACCCTTATTATTGGATTTGGACTTGGATTAGGTAATTTTGGGGAGAGCTTAATGATGAGGGCTTTCTTCTGGATTAAATGCTGTCAGGAAGTGAGCCAATCTTATTTGGAAGGAGTAAGGAGTGCACAGGTAAAGGTGTAATTGTCAAACAAGCAACGGCCCCTCCTATAAGCTGGGAGAGGGTGATGTTTGGGGCTTTCGTGGTTTTCACAATAACTTTGTTTTTATCTGTGCTTAGATGAGATTCTGAAATTGTTTTCCTTTGTTTATTGTTGTTTTTTCTCACTGCATCACAGACACAGAACAGCAGACCCCAGGCTGCTGTGGGTGCTCTGTGGGACAGTTGATACCTAACAGGAGGCCCCCAAGGTCTTTCTGTGAACACCAGGCCAGCTCCTAAGAGCTCCAAGGTCTCGTTGTAAGTGGCAGGCCAGTCTCAGGACATCAGAAACTCTTCTTCTCTTTCTCAATACATAAATTAAAATTGTTTTTCATTTTCTGTGATCTAAGATTTATTTTTTAAAAATATTCACTGAGCCACAAACAATATAATAATTATATCCAACTCACCCAAACAATACAAATGTGTAGCATACTGTGATTATGATTAAACATAAAAATTTTATTAGAAATTACATCTCCTGATGAGATAGAAAGGAAAATATTCAGGTAGGTCATGCATCTATGAATAAATATTGCTTATTCCTTAAATCAAAAGAGTCAGTATAAATTTTATTCCTACTTTGGTTTTATTCATGTAAGTACTGAGAAAACTCATGCTAAATGAGAAAAAGAAAGCAGAATTAGGCCAGGCACAGTGGCTTATGCCTGTTATCCCAGCACTTTGGGAGGCCGAGGCGGGTGGATTACCTGAGGTCAGGAGTTCGAGACCAGCCTGGCCAACATGGCGAAACCCCATCTCTACTAAAAATACAAAAATTAGCCAGGCGTGATGGCGGGTGCCTGTAATCCCAGCTACTTGGGAGGCTGAGGCAGAAGAATTGCTTGAACCCAGGAGGCAGAGGTTGCACTGAGCCGAGATTGCACCACTGCACTCCAGCCTGGGCTACACAGCTAGGCTCCATTGAGAGAAAGAGAGAAAGAGAGAGAGAAAGGAAGGAAGGAAAAGAGAAGGGAAGGAAGGAGGGAGGGAGAGAAAGAGAGAGAAGGAAGGAAAGAAAGAGGAAGGAAGAAAACAAGGAGACTTATTTTTTTTTTTCAGGTATTTGCAAAATACCCATTTAGACATAGCATCAAAAACATTTTTAGTGATCTCCCTGTTTCCAAAGCAATTGAGTCCTCAAATTGAAAGCAAAGAATCAGAAAGTAACTGACTTGCAAATGGATTTGTTTTTCAGTAACAGACCTTGTATTTTCCTCAATCACAAGAGCAATATTTCAAATTCTCCAATGTTCAAAAGTCCCAGGAGCCCCTCCCTTCTTCCTCCCCAGTCCAGTTACGTGCTAGGAAATAAGTGGAGATGAGTGGGAGTTTGTCTACCTTTGTAAAAAGGGAGAAAGGAGATTGTTTAAGGGAAAGTAGACGCTGAGAATCCATATCCCTTCAACTACCAGAGGGTTCTTAGTTAAAATAATTTTAGCAAAGAAAACAAATGGAACACCCACACTGGAGCTAGATTCCCTAAAGCCATTCATACTGAATGCCCCTTGAAAAGTCCAACGGTATCTTCAGGATTACCTGTAATTGATCTTGAAGAGTCACCAAATTATGTGCCAATTGTTTTCCCTGGAATATCTGCCTCACCAAAATATGGACCATGATCATTTTGTTTATGTTTTGTAATATTACCCTTAAATCTCCGATGGCACCTATACTTTATCTTTGCACATAGGAGGTTCTCTACAAATATTAGTTGCAGTGGAAGAATTCATTGTATCACTTTAAGTGAGAAAACACAATTAAAGATGGCAACCATTGTGTACCATGGGAACCAGTGCCTGACATAATTCCTTTCAATTAAGTAGTGGCCAATAATTGCTTATTGATTGAATAATATTAATTATTTGGAACAGCAGCTGATGCCTGCCACCTATGGATGCACACACACACACACACATACACACACACATCTGCACACACTACAATGGCCCCACAAGTTAAGCTTTACTTCATTTGATTAATAAACAGTTCAGAAAGGTTATATAACTGAACCATAAAGATAATACATAGTTGTACAAGGATTATAATCAGGTTCCCAAATATCTGTTGTTTTCATCACACCACATTGCCTGTATCACAGGACTTAAGTCCTGGCTCTCCTGAAGGATGTCAGCAGTTTTTTTGTTTTCGTTTTCGTTTATTTCTTTTTTTTGAGACGGAGTCTCACTCTGTCAGCCAGGCTGGAGTGCAGTGGCACCATCTCGGCTCACTGCAAGCTCTGCCTCTCAGGTTCAAGCCATTCTCCTGCCTCAGCCTCCCGAGTAGCTGGAACTACAAGCGCCCGCCACCACGCCCGGCTAATTTTTTTGTATTTTTAGTAGAGATGGGGTTTCACTGTGTTAGCCAGGTTGGTCTCCATCTCCTGACCTCGTGATCCGCCCATCTCGGCCTCCTAAAGTGCTGGAATTACAGGCAGATATCAGCAGTTTTTTAAACAAAGAGCATCCTTGTTTTCTGACAATTAAAAGGAGGAGGAAGAGCAGAGCTACCTTATACTTGTGATGAATACAATGAGATGAAATATGTAAAATACCAACGCAGTGCATGGAACAGTTTATGTATTTAATAAATGCTGGTTCCCTCTCTCACTTGGTGGAAAAGAAATAAAAATAAATCTGTAGAACTCATAGAACTCAAACCTGATACATTTTGCTTTTGACTTGATTGGGTGACATTTTAGAGAAATAAAATATTTTCCAACTGACCAGGTCTCCAACCAACCAGACCAGCTACTTGGCTGTTTTGAAAGCCCTTCTTAGCGCAAGCCCACTTTAAAACAATTCAGGGAAGATGGATTCAATCCAAACGGCACAGATTAGAAGCACTCCACAATTTTCTATCATTTTAAGAAGTAGAACACAACCTGAAAATGGGATATAATTGGGGCATAGAAGCATCTCTGGGCTGCCTATTTTACTCTCATTTCCTCGGGAAGAATTCATATTTGATCTCTTGGTGTGCAAATGGGAATTAGAGCTTCTCATGCTCTGTTTTTGAAATAGGCAAAGGGTGTCAGCCTAGATGGCACACACACAGTTGAGCCATATCCAACCAATGATCTGATCTTTAACAGTGAACAGCCCCCGGTCTTTAGAAAAGCAACAGAAATTCTATAACAGGAAGACAAAAACCAAGGCAAGCATCTTCCCTTCCCTGAGGAATTTCTTGTCTACAGATTTAGTCTCGGGGATGGGAGGAAGGTCCTCATAGATCTGTTTACTTTTATTTGCTTATGTGATGAATGTTGTGATGTTGTAGGCTTGAAATGGGGAATTTATATATCCTGATTTTTAAAAACGTATCTTTAACCAAAAGAAAACACAGAGTTGAGAGACAGCAGGCACCCGAAGAGGGAAGTTGGTCTTTCACAGAAGTCTGGACATCAGAAAGGTAGACAGATGTTGAAAAGACATTTTTTTTTCCTTTTCCCTCCCCGCCAACGTGTTGAATGGCTGTTAGGAGACTGGGTTGAAGAATAGGGGACCTCCGAAGCCTTCCTCTGTTAGTTTAGCCACATGCAGGGTTTTGTATTCTTTGCCCCGGGAAGGGTTAAAAGAGGCCGTAATGGTGATGGGGGAAAAAATAGAATAGATGTTTTACCTTCCAGTCTTGGCTGATGTTCAATTAAAGGTAGCCCTTTTGATGCTGCACAGGGCCCTCTGTGTGTTGCAAAGGGCAAGTTATTAGGAATGAAATTGATGCAGGGCAAGCGAGCCTCAAAATTGGGGTTTAGCCTGGGAGAGTTCTTGGCTTTGCCCAGAAAAAAATTCAAGGAGGAGCCGGTAGTGCTAGGCAGCAACTTTTGAGGCAGCAGGGCACAGCAGCAGCAGAGGTCCTGGTCCTTGCAGAGCAGAGCTACCCCATAGGCAGTGTGCCCAGAGTAGCAGCTCAGAGGCAGGGCTGCAGTCATACTTATACCCACTTTTAATTATATACAAATTAAGGGATGGATTATGCAAAGATGTCTAGAAAAAGGGTGGTAACTTCTGAGTCCTCAGGTGGTTGCCATAGAAAGGGGTGGTAACTTCCGGTGTTGCCATGACAGTGACAAACTGACATGGCACTGGTGATCTCACTACCCAGTAACTACTTTTTTTTGTTTTTGAGACAGAGTCTCACCCTGTTCCCCAGGCTTGAGTGCAGTGGCACGATCTTAGTTCACTGAAACCTCCACCTCCTGGGTTCAAGTGATTCTCCCGCCTCAGCCTCCCAAGTAACTGGGATTACAGGCACCCACCACCATGCCTGGCCAATTTTTGTATTTCTAGTAGAGACAGGATTTCACGATGTTGGCCAGGTTGGTCTTGAACTCCTGACCTCAGGTGATCCGCCTGCCTTTGACCTCCCAAAGTGTTGGGATTACAGGCATGAGCCACCGCGCCCGGCCCCCAGTAACTACTTCTTAATGAGACTATGTGGCCCTTTCTGTATGGGAGGAAGTGGTGATGGTCAGGGAAGCTAGAAACCCAGAAAATAAATTAAACCAGCATTTTCTCTTTCACAGCATAAATTGCTTTATTTTCTCTCTCCAATGATTTTTCTTTTTAATGTTTAAGTGTTTCTTGATACAATATAGAGCATATGGGGGAAGTGACTGATGGGAGAGCTAAAGCAGGCAAAATGCACAAGACCCCAGAGCATCTTGTGGTACCAGAAAGTTAGGAAGTGCTGGCCAGGAATGGTGGCTCATGCCTGTAATCCCAGCACTTTGGGAGGCCGAGGTGGGTGGATCATTTGAGGTTAGGAGTTCGAGACCAGCCTGGCCAACATGACGAAACCCTGTATCTATTAAAAATACAAAAATTAGCTGGGCAGCGGTGATGCATACCTATAATCTCCGCTACTTGGGATGCTGAGGCAGGAGAATCACTGGAACCCGGAGGGGGCAGAGCTTGCAGTGAGCTGAGATCACGCCACTGCACTCCAGACTGGGTGACAGATCGAGACCCTGTCTAAAAAAAAAAAAAAAACAAAAACAGGAAGAGCCAAAAACGATACGAAACAAAACCAAGTAGCCAATCAAGTATACACAACAACAACAACAAACAAAACTGGGGTATGTTGAAAGGGCACAAGAACCAATGCTGAAGGAGCTCCCAGTGTCCAGAACTGGCATTAGATAAAAATCCAAACTACAAAATAAATATCCATGAGTTCACGCTGACATACGTACATAATGGAATGAATAAATGAGGGAACAAGAGACAACTCTTCACTGCAAAAGAATTCCAAGACATAAATGTAGAAGGAAATAGAACAAGGGAAATAGAAAATCACTTAGAACACCACAGTAATAATTGCTGCAGGCAAGATTCACTAAAGGAGCCTAAAATCAGTGGACAAAAGTTTAAGGAGAAACATATTTTGCATACTGTGAAAGTGTCTCTCCAAAACTAAATATTATGAATTGAAAAGCAAAAAATATCAACTTTACAGTAGAGAAATCCTCCAGATACTACATAAAGCAAATGATTGTTTCTGTCCCTTCCTTTCCTTTCCTTTCTTTTCCCTTCCTTCCTTCCTTCCTTCCTCCCTCTCTTCCTTCCTTCCTTCCTTCCTTCCTTTCTCCATAAGTTATTGGAGTACAGGTGGTATTTGGTTACATGAGTAAGTTCTTTAGTGGTGATTTGCAAGATTTTGGTGTACCCATTACCCAAGCAGTATACACTGCATCATATTTGTAGTCTTTCATCCCTCACCCCTCTCTTACTCTTCCCCCCAAGTCCCCAAAGTCTATTGTATCATTCTTATGCCTTTGCATCTTCATAGCTTAGCTCCCACATATCAGTGAGAGCATAGGATGTTTGGTTTTCCATTCCTGAGTTACTTCACCTAGAATAATGGTCTCCAATCTCATCCAGGTCACTGCAAATGCCTTATTGCTATAAAAAGTAGTAATGTCAGATACTCCAAGATATCATGCACTGAGAAAAGCATGTCACCTTACTGATATTTTTCCCTGATAATGGATAACCTCAATCTAATCATAAGAATACATCAGACAAATCTATATTGAGGAACTGTCTACAAAATAACTGAGTGTCCAAGTCGTGAAAGGCAAGTAGATGCTTGTCACAAGTTGAAGGAGATGAAGGAGACATAACAAGTAAATGTAGTGTGAATTCTGAAGGAGAGAAAAATATTAATGCAAAAACTAGGGAACTATGAATAAAGTCAGTAGTTTAGTGAGTAGTATTGTATCTAATGTTAATTTCTTCATTTTGACAATTTTACCATGGTTATGCCAGAGGCCTGTGAACCAGAGCAACTCCATCTTGAATAGGAGCTGGGTAAAATGAGGCTGGGACCTACCGGGCTGCGTTCCCAGACTGTTGAGGCATTCTAAGTCACAGGATGAGATAGGAGGTCTGCAGAAGATACAGGTCATAAAGACCTTGCTGATAAAACAGTTTACAGTAACGAAGCTGGCTAAAACACACCAAAACCAAGATGGTGACAAGAGTGACCTCTGGTTGTCTTCACAGCTACACTCCCACGAGCGCCATGACAGTTTACAAATGCCATGGCAATGTCAGGAAGTTACCCAGATGATCTAAAAATGGGAAGCATGAATAATCCATCCTTTGTGTAACATATCATCAAAAAATAACCATAAAAATGGGCAACCAGCAGCCCTTGGGGCTGCTCTGACTATGGAGTAGCCATTCTTACATTCCTTTACTTTCTTAATAAACTTGCTTTCACTTTACTCCATGGACTTGCCCTGAATTCTTTCCTCACGTGAGATCCAAGAACAATGTGGCACATATACACCATGGAATGCTATGCAGCCATAAAGAAGGATGAGTTCGTGTCCTTTGCAGGGACATGGATGAAGCTGGAAGCCATCATTCTCAGCAAACTAACACGAGAACAGAAAACCAAATACCGCATGTTCTCACTCATAAGTGGGAGCTGAACAATGAGAACACATGGACACAGGGAGGCGAATATCACACAACACGGCCTGTCAGGGGGTGGAGGGCTAGGGGAGGGATAGCATTAGGAGAAATACCTAATGTAGATGACGGGTTGATGGGTGCAGCAAACCACCATGGCACCTGTATACCTATATAACAAACCTGAACGTTCTGCACCTGTACTCCAGAACTTAAAGTCTAATAATAATAATAATAAAAGAACCCTCTCTTGGCATCTAGATCGGGGCCCCTTTCCTGTAACAGTTATGCAGAATGTTAACAATGAAAGACACTGCATGAAAGCTATCCTTGAACTGTCCTCTAAGTCTATAACGATCTTTAAATAAAAAGTTAAAGCTAAAATAGTGCAGGAAGATAGTGTCGGTAATTTCTCTGCATGACTGTAAATGCTTCAGTGCTATTATCCTGCAGTTGAAGGCATGATGTCTGTTTAAAGAGTAAGATGTCCCCACCTCAGCCTGATGCTTAGAATTCTCCAAGTGTTTCCACAATGATCTTCCCATTTGAACCTCTCAGCAGTGTGAGTGGTAAGTATGGAGTGGATGCTAATATTTTTAGATTGGGAAACAGATGTTTAGGGAGAATGAATGATTTATTCATGGAGTCCAGATTTCCTGGCTTCAAGTTCTGTGTTCTTGCTAAGCCAGGCAGCTTTCCAGGACTCCTCTCTGTCCATATTTTCTAGCCAGGAAGGAGTCACCATCTTGGATTTGAAATCCAGCTATTATTCTTTACTCTCTAAGTATATGCCAAAGCACCTGGCTTTAACCTTGCTTGAGGATGCCACAAATCCAGTCAAACTCATGCACAGAGTTTTACTCCCCAACAACTTTGCAATCATCCGAAAGGGTGAGGGTATAAGCCTTCTTTCATCCTGATATTGCATTGGAAAGAACCCCACAATTTCTGCAAGTCTGAGAGCCTTATTTGCATGTACCTAGAAAGCTTTGGCTAACACTTTTAACCACCTGATCAGCGAACAGAGCCACAGCATGACAGCGTCGATTAAAGTTTTGGATTTTTGGATAATTCAGGGTTTCTGTATTTCAAAAACAACTTTGATAGTGGCAGTATTTTGGGCAAGGGATGTGGGTATTGGGAGAGATAAGAGTTTCTGTGGGCTAGAATTCAAACATGCACTATTCATTCCCATGCTTTGATGTGGTGACTTCACTTGCCACTGCTACCTACATCTAATTTGAGGCTATAAGCAAGTTTATTGGCAGTCTGGATTTAAAAAAAAAAGAAAAGAAAGTGCCTTCTACCGTGCTATAGAGACCTTTCTTCCCTTTCTCAAAACAAGCCTTGGTGAGAGAGAATAGCATCTGTGTTCGTTAGCTTGGGTTTCTGTAACAAAGTACCATGAACTGACGGGCTTACCTAATAGAAATTAATTTTCTCACAATTCTGGGGGCTAGAAGTCTGAGATCAAGATGTCAACAGGATTGGTTTCTTCATTTCTTCTGAGGCATCTCTACTTGACATGTAGATGATCATCTTCTCTCTGTGTCTTTATATTCTCTTCCCTTTGTCTGTGTTCAGATTTCTTATTTATTTATTTATTTATTTTTTTAAGGGACAGGGTCTTTCTCTGTCACCCAGGCTGAAATGCAGTGGTGCAATCATAGCTCTCTGCAGCCTTAAACTCCTGGGCTCAAGATCCTCCTGCCCCAGCCTTCCAAGTAGCTTGGACTACAGGTATGCACCACCACGCCTAGTTAATGTTTGTCTTTTTCACAGAGATAGGGTTGGAGTCTCACTATGTTGCCCAGGCTGATATTGAACTCCTGACCTCAAGTGATTCTCCTGCCTTGGCCTCCCAAAGTGCTGGGATTCCAGGTGTAAGTCACCATGCCAGCCCTTATTCTTATAAGAACACCGGTTATATTGGATGAGGGCCCACTCTAAAGACCTCACTTTAACATAATTAACTTTAAAGTCCCTGTCTCCATATACCATCATATTCTGAGGTATTGGGGTGAGGACTTCACCATATAAATTTTTGGAGGACACAATTCAGCTATAATAGCACCTTTGTTACCAATAAGCAGGCAATCAACCAAAAACACCCAACTAGGTCTTGGGAGACCTTGATTCTAATCTCATCATATATGCATTCGGGGTCTGAGTTTTTTAACCCAGAAAACAGGACTGATTAGTTTGCAAATGGAAGTTGAAGAGAAGGTAGTAAGTGAAAGGAAGGTTTAAATTATTTAGAGTATACATGAGGTGCATCTGAGGTGTCTTTAAGTTCTAATAGTCTTAAATACATCCTTCAGCATTCACACCACCAATTTAAAAGACAATCAAGAGGTATGAGGCCGGGCATGGTGGCTCACACCTATAATCCCAGAATTTTGGGAGGCTGAGGCAGGCAGATCACCTGAGGTCAGGAGTTTGAAAACATCCTGGACAACATGGCGAAACCCCATCTCTACTAAAAATACAAAGATTAGCCAGGTGTGGTGGCATGTGCCTATAATCCCAGCTACTCCGGAGGCTGAAGAAGGAGAATCACTGGAACCGAGGAGGCAGAGGTTGCAGTGAGCCGAGATCATGTCACTGTATTCCAGCCTGGGTGACAGAGCAAGACTAGCTCAAAAAAAAAAAAAAAAAAGGAAATATGAATGACCATCACAATAGTCTCTTGGAAGTGAATCCAATGAGAACAAAATACTTTGGAGGAGACTTCCATTCCTCACTGATATTACCCCAACAAAGTCCCAACGATTCCCTATCCTCTGTGGCCACCATTGGCATTCTTCAGCTTTGGTGCAGTACCAAGGTGGGTACTCAAGGGGGCCTCAGCTTGCAGTCGCTGTAACCACACCCTGACTCCACCATGAAGTTGCCCATATGGGGTGATCTTGGTGCCATTGAACATCCCACAATATTTATCTCATAACACTCTTAAGCTAGTCATGGTGTTGCTTTATCATATTGCTGTGGAGGGAGATTGCTGTTTCCTAACAATGTGAGCTGGAGCCCCCCACATGAGAGCCCCCTCCCATATGAACCCCCCACATCCACCCAAAAGACATTCACTCTGTTTCCTTGCAGTATATCTTACACTCCAGCTCACTATTCAGCCCATGTTATCAGTTTCTGAGAGTTCACCCTTCCCAAGAGGGTCAGAATAGATTTTCCTAGGGCTCAGACCAGAAGACAAAGACAATGTAGCTATTCTAAAATGCAGGTTTCATTATTACTCAGGGATAGTGGGGTCAACAGATAAGGAGATGACTGTCATCGTAAAGATAGGTTGTTACTCACAGTTCCCCAGGGGAAGGACATGCCACCCCGGACAATGCAGGCAAACACTAGGGTTGGCCATGAGACAGAGGCAGCAAGGGAAAAATGTGGGCAAAAGCCTTTATTGTGGTGTCTGCAGGAAGCAATGGGTGAAGCAGGGTAGGCAGGCTTAGGATTGGCTAGTTAGAATAATTTCAACAGGCTCTGGGGTGTAGGGGCTGGCACCTGGCCCTGTGGTAATTAAGATAGGGAAGTATTGGCCTGGAGTGGTAAGAGCCATATAGAGGAGGTGGTTGAGTATAAGCTGTGGATTGGTGGGTTTCCACATGAAAGGCACATCTGCAGACCAACCATTTACTATCCCTAAGAAGGCCAAGGGAGGTAGTTCACACCTGTAATCCTAGAGCTTTGGGAGGCCAAGGCAGGAGGATTGCTTGAGGCTAGGAGTTCAAGATCAGCCTGGGCAACATAGTGAGACCCTGTCTCTACAAAAAAAATTTTTGAAAAACTAGCCAGATGTGGTGGCTTTTGCCTGTGGTCCCAGCTACTTGGGAGACTGAGGTGGGAGTATACTTCAGCCTAGGAGGTTGAGGCTGCAGTGAGCAATGATTATGCCACTGCAGTCTAGCTTGGGAGACAGAGTGAGACCCTGTCTGTATCAAAAAAAAAAAAAAAAAAAAAAAAAAAGGCCGGGTGCGGTGGCACACACCTGCAATCCCAGCACATTGGGAGGCCGAGACGGGCAGATCACAAGGTCAGGAGATTGAGATCATCCTGGCTAACACGGTGAAACCCTATCTCTACTAAAAATACAAAAAATTAGCCAGGCATGGTGGTAGGTGCCTGTAGTCTCAGCTACTTGGGAGGCTGAGGCAGGAGAATGGCGTGAACCTGGGAGGTGGTGCTTGCAGTGAGCTGAGATTGTGCCACTGCACTCACTCCAGCCTGGGTGACAGAGCGAGACTCCTTCTCAAAAAAAAAAAAAAAAGGCTTGTCCTGTGGGTTGAAGTCTCCCAGTAAGGCCAGTAAGGCCAGTAATGCCCCGGATACCAAAACATCAGAATAAAAAGACATGCTTAGTAAGAGGCACCCACAATTGCCCCTTTCCACAAATTGTTGCTTGGTGTCCTGAACAGGACTGAGACATTGCTACTCTCTCCTCCCTCAACAGATTGAGACTCCATGATTAGCAGGGGAAGGGTGGGGGCTGTTAGGGCCTAGAAGCATGTGATTTATCAGTCCTACTTAGTTCACCAAGTAGGAAACAGTAGATTCTGTCAAAGGTCTAGGGGAATGGCAGGTCACCTTTTAGGAGGGTGACAATCTGCCCTTGCTCCCTTCCCACTTCTGCAAAGCCAATGGGGCTGCAACATGGGAGGGAGGGGAGAGGTCTAAAGCTTCCACAGAGAAGGAGCTATCTAGGGAAACTAGCAGAGTTGCAGGGCAATGAAGTCAGAGGAAAAGCAAGGAAAAGGAGAGAAGACAAGCAGGGCAGGGTGTTGAAGGAACTCCATCCCAAATCTGGACATGGGTGTGGTAAACATTGACCTTCCAGGGCCCAGACACTGTGAAGAGATGCAAGAGATGCAGAGATGTACAGAGATGCAAGATGTGCAGAGATGCAAGAGGACTGCCCTTCCTGAAAAGAGCAGACCAGCAGCAGTGTTGTGTGTTGTTTGATAGTCAGCTCTCGAACCCAACTGAAAATCAGAAAAAAGAAGTTGGATCAAGGTGGAGTATAGTTTATTACAGTGAAAGGGTAGAAAGCAGAATCAGTGATGAGGTGAAGTCCAGAAAACTAGACAGAAGCTTCCAGAGCCCCCTCCCAGACCCCGGGAGCATGGAGCTATCAGGGGAAGGTCCAAGTAGACAAGGTTCCTGCGATGTCTTCCTTTTGCATGCCAGTGCCTTGGGAAAGTGGAAGAAGCTGGGAAACATAAGTGACCTGTGCCAAAGAGAGATAGCCTGGGCATCAGAGGAAGTATTTAAAGGTGCTAATGTTGCAATGAAAGTTATACAGCTGTTCATTCACAGAACCAATGAGTACCTACTATGTGCTTGGTATTAGGCCATAGGAAAATAGTGATGAGTGAAGCTGGTGTGGTTCCTGCCTAGTGCTTAGAGTGTTTTGCTGCAAAGCCCGGTCCTGAACCCTCAGGTAGAGAGCTTCCTAGTGTCCTCAAATGCCGCAAGCTTGTGGGTGATCACTCTCAACATCCTGACCTTCTCAGTAGCTCCAGGAACACCACTTGGAGAAAGCCAAATGCTTATTCTATATAGCTGGACCACAGCTGGGGCCAAAGCAATGTTACATTTGTCATGACTTAAAAGATGCCTACTCTGAGCCAGTTGCTGTGCTTTAGATCTATTAATGCCACCCAAAACCCTGTGGAAAAAGTTTGTTTGTTTGAGATAAGGTCTTGCTCTGTTTCCCAGGCTTGAGTGCAGTGCTGCAATGACTACTCATTGCAGCCTCAACCCACTGGGCTCAAGCAATCCTCCCACTGCAGCCTCCCCTATAGCTGGAACTACAGGCGTGCACCACCATGCCCGGCAGGTGAGGTCTGTAGAGATGAGGTCTCACTTTGTTGCCCAGACTGGTCTTGAACTCCTGGGCTCAAGCAATCCTTCTGGCTCGACCTCCCAAATTGTTGGAATTATAGGCATGAGCCACCACACCTGACTGTCAAGTAAGAGCTTAATCCTATTTTATGGATAAAATAACAGATTCTGGAACATTTGAGCAAGTTGCCAAAGGTCACCCAGAAGAAAAAGTAATTCAAACCCAGCATTATCCAACTCTAAAGCCAGTGCTCTTTGTAAATCGTCAGGCATCTCATGAAGATCCTTAATACAAATGGAAGAGGAATCTGAATTGCTAACCTGGTTCAATCATTCCAACTGCTAATAGGTGTTACGTCTCTTTCTAAGTGTGTAGATGTTTGCTTCTTAGTAGCATTTTGACTCACAGCTAATTAAATAATATGGAGGCACCCAAAAGATGAGTGTGTAATTTCCAGTTTTAATTTTTTTAATGAATAAATAACAAGTCTATTCTTTATTTATCTAGTTTAGAATGTTAATGAGTAGCTCCCCCTTCTAATTTCAAAGCTGAGTATTTAAGGGAACCTGACACTTCATAAATATCGAACTGTGAGGTTTCATGTGTTAGTTTTATATAAACATTGGAATTGGGTAATTACTTTCCCTGCTATTCATTAAAATTCAAAATTAGATAAACAATAAGCAGAAATGTTTTTGTTCATTATTATTCATATCAAGTACTTTGCTTATTATACCCTTACTTCTTTTTATGATTTCTTTTGTGCACTGTCCTTTCTCTTTGAGCATTGCCAAAAATGGTCCATTTTGTGGAAAAAAAAAACTCTCTGATTTTTCTTTGGCTTCCTTTCATTGTTTAAAAAATCAGCTGAATCATCATTTCATGTACAGGAATGGTGGTGTCAGAGAAAGAAATGTAGGCTCAAAGCTGTAAGAGCTTTAGTCTCGGTCTCAGGTCAATCACTAATTTGTGGTGGGGTCTCCAAGGCATGTAACTTACTCTAACTGGGCTCCTGTTTCCTCATCTGCAAGAGGAGGAATTTGCACTGATGATCCTTCATTCATTTTTTGTGTCTGTGTGCATATATGTGCCAGGCGAGGTACTAGATGCTGGGGTTCTAGTGGTGCAGAAGAGATGACTGAAGTTTCTACCACCACAAAGCTTCATCCAATAGCCGCACAAACAACAGTAAGATCACAATTATGTTCACTGCATTTTAAAAAATTACATAACTTGTGAACCATTTTAATGAGGTATGGACATAGAAAGATGAGGGGAGGGATCCGTGCAAGAAGGGATACTTGAATTGCTGTCTGAAAGGATGAGTAGACACTAATTAGGTAAAGAAAGAAGTGTCAGGAGCCCGGAACAGATTGAGCAAAGGTCCTCTGGCAGGAGGGGCTAAAAGGCTCATTTTCCAGAGAAAAAGAGAGAGAAGAATTAAACTACGAGATGGGGCTAGAGAGGAGAGGCCTGCTCAGACGAGCCGTATAAAGGCGCTTGTCTTCATCCTAAAAGCAGTGGAGATACGTATCAGAATATATATGAATCATATTTCCTTGGAAAATGGTCTTGTTAGAGGTTAGATCCATTTAGTTTGGGTTTCTCTCCTTCCACTAGATCTTTGGAGCCAGCCACCTGAGTGGTTTTGCTTGTGAGGCTATCTTAGGGATGTAGGCTCTAAGGATAGTTTGTAAGTTTATCACTGTTAAAAGAAAAACTTCAACCATATGAAATTTAAAGCAGTTTAATGGAGCAATGAACCATTCACCAATCAGGCAACCCCCAGAATCACAGCAGACTCAGAGAGACTCCAGGGGTGCCTTGTGGTTAGAACAAATTTATAGACAAAAAAGTAAAGTGATGTAGAGGAATCGGAAGTGAGGTACAGAAACAGCTGGATTGGTTACAGGCTGGCATTTACCTTATTTAACACAGTTTGAACACTCAGCAGTGTATGAATGGTTGAAGTACGGCGGCTGGGATTGGCCAACACTCAGTCATTGTTACAAGTTCATACTCCTAAGTTAGGTTTTCAATCTTGTCTACCTATTAAGTTAGGTTGCAGTTCATCCACAAGGACTTAAATATAGAAGTACGGAGTCCTTCTCAGGCCATATTTAGTTTACTTTAACATCAGTAAGTACCAGGTCTCAAGCGGGTCAAGTCAGTGGACCCTAGAGCTCAGATATGCCCACTCCTTCCCCTTGCTTCTCCTTTGTGCCCTCTGTGGCTTTGCATGAAGAAAACCTTGAGGAAAATACAGCTCTGCACAATCAAGAAATTGTTATGAGGCGCTCCCCCAAAAATGATTTCGTGAACCTGAAACTGGGGCTTCAATAGCAGTCCTCCAGATCTGTAATTTCACACATACTAACCCGATTCTCCTAGCAATGGATGAAGGCGCTAAAAACACACTTTCTTTCATTTATATCTAATAAACTACATTTCATATTTCAGGATACTTTGCTTGGTATAATCTGCTTGTGATTTTTATTTTATTTTTTAAGAAGGAAAGGGATGCAGAGCCGAGATTATCCCTGGCAGTTTCCCTTGGGGAAAATGTGCTTCTGGAAACAGGCTGTTCCCTGAATCTTGATCATCAGCCTTTGGCCACAGAGGCTGTTTTTCATACACTGAGACTCAGGGAGGGCTCAAAGAGAGACTTGAGGGATAGTTCATTTCCAGGACCTGTTTTGAAGAGGGCCATGGAAAACACTCCAGGCTCAAAAGTAACTGCAGTTGATGAGGAAACTGAGAATAGCTTCGAAGTCAAGTATCTCTGTGTGAACAGCAGCTGAGGTGGGAAGAACTGTAGCATTGGAGTGCCCCCAACCTATCAAAATCTCCTGGAAACGTTTTACAAATGTAGATTCCTGTCTCATTTCTGTGGACCTCTTTGGCTGATGGATAATGAGGTCAGGGACTCAATATATTTTTTTCCACCTTTATTGAGGTATAATTCACAAATAAACATTGTATGTATTCAAGAAGTACAATGTGACAATTTGGTATATGTGTACACTGCAAAATGATCAACACAAGCTAATTAACATATCCATCATCTCACCTTTCTTTTCTCTTTTCTTTTTTTCTTCTTTTTTTTTTTTCTGGTGAGAAAACTGAAGATCCATCTTTTTAGCAAATTTCAAGCATACATTCCACTGCATGTATCTTTATACTGTGCATAAGGTCTCCAGAATTTATTCATTCCCTATAACTGGAAACTTTGTATCCTTTGACCAACATCTCCCCACTGTCCCTCCCTCCAGCTCCTGGCAACCAGCATTCTACTCACAGTTTCTGTGAGTTCAGCTTTGTTAGATTCTGCACATAAGCAAGATCACGTGGTATTAGTCTTTTTGTGGCTGGCTTATCTCACTTAATACAATGTCCTCCAGGCTTGTCCATGTTGTCAAAAATAGCAGACTTTTCTTCTTTTCTAAAATTGAATAATTATCTATCTATCTATCTATCTGTCTATCTATCTGTCTATCTATCTGCCACATTTTCTTTATCCGTGCACCCATCGATAGGCATTTTGGCTGTTTCTGTTTTATGGCTATTGTTAATGATGCTGCCATGAACATGATCTCTCCTAGATACTGACTTCTTTTCCTTTGGATAAACACCCAGAAGTGGAATTGCTGGGTCTGGCCGACAGACATATAAAAAGATGTTCTTAACTTCACTAATCATCAGGGAAAAACGCAAATCAACACCACAAGGACCTATCACCTCACACCAATTAAGAATGGCTGTTCTCAAAAAGACAAAATATAGCAAATATTGGCGCGGATGTGGAGAAAAGAGAACACATTTAAACTATTGGTGGGAAAGTACATTCATACAGCCATTATGAAAAACAATATAGAAGGTCCTCAAAACTTTTAAAAAGGATTTGATATTTTTAACAAGCTTCCCAGGTGGATTTAATTTGAAAAATGTTCTACCTCCTCTGATAAAAACTATGTCACCTTCCATATCTTAGTATCTATCGTAAATAACGCTGCAATGAACGTGGGTGTACAGACAGCTCTTTGAGCTATTGATTATGTTTCTTTTGGACATATATATCCAGAAGTGGGATTGCTAAATTACATCCAAGATATGAAATCAACCTACGTGCTCATCGGTGGATGAATGGACACACACACACACACACACACACACACACAAACACACACCATCACCTCATATTCTTTACCCATTTATTCATTGACAGGCACTTACTATATATATATACCTACACAGTGGAATATTATTCATCCTTTAAAAAGAAGGAAATCCTGCCATTTGTGACAATATGAACAAATCTGGAGAACATTATACCTAGTGAAATAAGCCAGACACCAAAAGTCTGGTACAACATCATCTCACTTACATGTGTAATCTAAAAAAGTTGACCTCATAGAAACAGGGAGTAGAATGGTGGTTGCCAGGGGATGGGAGAAGGGGTAAATTAGAAGGTGTTGGTCAAAGTGTACAATGTTTTGGTTATGCGTGATGATGAACTCTGAAGGTCTAATTCACAGCATAATGACTGTAGTTAAAAATGGTAATATTGGCCAGGTGTGGTGGCTCACACCTGTAAGCCCAGCACTTTGGGGGGCCTAGGTGGGCCGATCACAAGGTCAGGAGTTTGAGACCAGCCTGACCAGCATGGTGAAACATCGTCTCTACTAAAAATACAAACATTAGCCTGGTGTGGTGGTGCGTGCCTGTAGTCCCAGCTATTTGGGAGGCTGAGGCAGGAGAATCACTTGAACCCGGGAGGCAGAGGTTGCAGTGAGCTGAGATGGCACCACTACACTCCAGCCTTGGTGACAGAGCAAGATTCCAACTCAAAAAAAAAAAAAAAAAAGGTAATGTTATATAATTGAAATTTTCTAAGAGGGTAGACCTTAAGTGTTCTCCCACACAAAAAAGAGAAGAAAACAAAGAAGAAAATGGTAACAATGTGAAATGATCGAAATTAATTAGCTTGTGGTGATCATTTTGCATGTAAGGTATATCAAAGTGTCACATTGTATACCTTGAATATATACAATGTTTATTGTCAATTATACTACCCTAAAGTTTGGGAAAAACAAAGCAAAACAATTTCAACTTCCAGGACAGAAACTCTTTTGTTCTTTCTTGCAAGAAGAAAGGGATGTTAGGAGCCACAAGGACGAGGGAACTATTTCAGAGTGCTCATTTCAATTGAGAAGTCAGAGGTATTTTTCCCTGAGTTTCTCTTGGCCACCTGCGGCCCTTCTTCCTTTGCCCCAGAGCTCAGCTTCTGTTTGCTCCTGATGAGATCTTGAGAAATTGTTAGTGGGCTGCTACTCTGGTACATGCTGTCCTCACATGGGCCTTCTGGTGGCAGCTATGGGAGTTTCAGAATCAGACCAATTTGGGCTGAAAAACCTCATTCTTATTATATTTTTTAATTTTAATTTTTTGAGACAGAGTTTCGCTCTTATTGCCCAAGCTGGAGTGCAATGGTGTGATCACAGCTCACTGCAACCTCCGCCTCCTGGGTTCAAGCGATTCTCCTGCCTCAGCCTCCTGAGTAGCTGGGATTACAGGCGCATGCCACCACACCAGCTAATTTTTTGTATTTTTAGTAGAAACAGGGTTTCACCATGTTAGCCAGGCTGCTCTCAAACACCTGACCTCAGGTGATCCGTTCGCCTTGGCCTCCCAAAGTGCTGAGACTACAGACATGAGCCACCACGCCTCTCCCAAAACCTCATTATTTTTTAAATCAACTTTATTGAGATACAATTTACAAACAATAAGTACACCTATTTTAAGAATACAGTTTTGGCCAAGTGCAGTGGCTCATGCGTGTAATCCCAACATTTTTGGAGGCCAAGGCAGGAGGATTTCTTGAGGCCAGGAGTTCAAGACCAACCTGGTCCACATAGTGAGAATCCATCTCTACAAAAAATAAAAAATCAGCTAGGCATGGTGGTGCTTGCCTGTAGTCCCAGCTACTCAGGAGGCTGAGGTGAGAGGATTGCTTGATCCCAGGAGTTGCAGGCTGCAGTGAGCTATGATCATGCCACTGCACTCCAACCTAGGCAACAGAGCAAGACCTTGTCTCAAATAAATGAATAAAAAGAATACAGTTTGATGAGTTTTGAAAAATAGATAGCATTTGTAACCACCACTATTTGTGACCCTCCTCAATCACCCCACTCCTCGATACCCAACCCCTGACCTTCTTTCTATCACCGTAGACAAATCTGCCTCTTCTTGAACTTGATGTAAATAGACTCACTTTTTTTTTTTGTTTCTGGCTTTGTTTTTTCACTGGACATATGTTTTTAAAATTCACCCATGTTGAGCATGCACCAGTACTCTGTTCTTTTTTGTTCCTGAATCACATTCTACCGGATGCATACAGCACAATTGGTTCATTCATTCACTTGTTAATGAATATTTGGGTTGGTTTCATGCTATAAAACTGCTGTGAATGTTCAAGTACAGTCTTTGTTTAGACTTATGTTTTCATTTCTTTTGGGTCCGTACCCAGAAATGGAAGTCTGGTTCATATAATAACTGTATGTTTAACTCTCTAAGAAATGGCCGAAATGTTTTCCAGAATGACTGTACCATTTTGCAAGCCCATCAGCAAGACTGAAAGTTCCAGTTGCTTTACTTCCTCACCAATACTTGGTATTGGGTATTGCCAGCAACCTCTGCCTCCTGGGTTCAAGCAATTCTCCTGCCTCATCCTCCCCAGTAGCTAGGATTATAGGCATGCACCACCATGCCCGGGTAATTTTTTGCATTTTTAGTAGAGATGGGGTTTCACGATGCTGGCCAGGCTTATCTCAAACTCCTGACCTCATGATCTGCCCGCTTCACCCTCCCAAAGTGCTGGGATTACAGGCGTGAGCCACCGTGCCCGTCCTCGCCAGTCTTTTTAAATTGTAGTCCTTGTGATTTTAGCCATCGTAATGTCCATTTTAGCTCATCACACATCACCCAATTTGTGATGAGCAAATTTCTGTCAACTTCTCTAACCTATATTTTTCTTACTTCTCACAAAAGGGGATATCTTGTTAATAATTGCTTTACAGACGAAATGAGAAAATTTGTATTAATTTATATGATACATAGCAGGTGTTCAACTAATATTAGCCCCACTTCTCTTGGTAGCATTTCTCAAGCATACTACACATTTTCTCAACCATACTACACATTTTCACAACTAGGGATCTTTGAAAAATACAGCCCACACCATACAATACAGGGACTTTCACTAGATCAATTTTGTTAGAATCTCTGGGGATACGTGCCAGGCACTGCTGTGTGAGAAGGAAGCCTCCTCGGCCTCTGCATGGGGCCCAGCCTTCAGCAGCATCACTTTAAAGGACTGTGACTGTTTTTGACCTTGGTATTTACAGTTTGTATGTGTGTGAATGAGGGAAATGGCAGTGAGGCCCACTCACTGCTGCAGTGACCTTTCCAGGCAGGCTGGCCACAGACAGACACGTCTGCAATTTCCGAGGAATCTGCGAGGTGGAAATGGGATTTGCAGTAATCAGGTCTCCGACACAACAGGCTGTGTCAGCAGGCATGCCTGCTGCAGGATGATGGAGATCACAGGCAATCAGCTGCAGCAGGCAGGCGAGGCAGCTGCAGTTCACTTTGTCGCTTCTTAGGCTGGTTTTGTGTGGCTTAATGAGGCTTTCCCTGGCTTTGCTTTGCAGCCAGCTGGCAAGGCGGTGGGATCAGCCTCAGGGTGCTGCTCAGGCTCCCTTCTGAAGATTGCATTTATGCTCAGAGCCCATCAGCGATCATCTGAGAATGATAGAAAGGGAGACTCAAGTCTACCCCTTCCCTTCAAAGCAAGAGACCCCACCAACTGGCAGCAGGTTATGAATTGGCCTTCCTGTGGCTGCAATTTCTGGAGAGAGTTTTTTGTTATTGTTTAGGTGGAGTTTTGCTCTGTCGTCCAGACTGGAGTGCAGTGATCTCAGCTCACTGCAACCTCCACCTCCAGTGCTCAAGCAATTCTCCTGCCTTAGCCTCCCAAGTAGCTGGGATTACAGGCACTGCCACCACACCCAGCAAATTTTTATTTTTTGTAGAGATGGGGTTTCGCCGTGTTGGCCAGGCTGATATCGAATTCCTGACCTCAGGTGATTTTTCTTTCTCAGCCTCCCAAAGTGCTGGGATTAGGGGCTTGAGCCACAGCGCCCGGCCTCTGAAAAGACCTTTAATATAATTCTGAATAGCTTTGTGATTTTCCAGAAGGACAATGTACCCAGGATGGAGAATAACTTCCCCAGACTTAAGGTTGCAACATCTTCATTTGTATACCTTCTTCCTATACCTGGCCTCCTGTGTAATAGATCCTGGGTACATGTTATGTGAATAGAACTGAGTTGAAATCAGAATTTCTAGAAGATCTGGATATTTTATACGCAGTGCTCTAATGGAGTCAGGTGTATTAGGGTGATGATATCGACCTTGGCTCTGTGGCATGCTCCCTGCCTGCTTTCTCCTTCCATATCTACAGCTTATGCCCAGCCCTTCTACTGCAATATCAGCTTCCAGGGGCTCCACCACAGTGCTCCAGATAAACCCTGCTGCCTATGAAATGTGCTCTGTGCTACAACCTCTCCCTTTATCCATCTCCTCTTCAAAATTTGTCTGCCCTGAGTCTCATGGCTTCACATGCCCTGCCAAATAATAAAATAATCTGAGCAATAAGATATCAGTGCTTTCCTCCCATTGGATCCTTGGGGAAGACAGTGCATTTTCAGGCACCCAGAATGTGCATGGAGAACTTGCTTGGAGAATGATGGAGGGTGGAGTTTCACCATCTCCCTCCATTCCAATTAACTACTACTGCATCGCTAACCACTCCCATTTCAGTGGCCTAAAATAACAGTCTTTTGTTATGTTTACAGACTCAATGGGGCAGAGATTTGGAGAGAAACAGTGAAGATGGTTTGTCTCCACTCCATAATGTCTGGGACCACAGATGTGAAGTTTCAAATGGCTGAGGGTGACTCTGATGGCTGGGGCTGGAATGATCTGGAGGATTCTACACTCACAAATCTGGGGCCTGATGTAGAATGACTCAGAGGTTGGCCTCTTCTCAGAAAGTCAACCAGAGCACCCACACATGGCCTTTCCAAGTGGCTTGGGCTTTTTTACGCATGGTGAGTATCCACACATGGCCTCTCCACGTGGCCTGGGCTACCTTACAGCATGGTAAGCACCAACACATGGCCTCTCCACGTGGCTTGGGCTTCCTTACAGCATGGTGGGGCAGAAATTTGAACAAAAACAGTGAAGATGGTTTCTGACCAAATTTCCCTGTGTGGCAGAAATTTAGACAGAAACAGTGAAGATGGTTTGTCTCTGCTCTATCATGTCTGGGACCACAGATGGGGTTTCAAATGGTTGAGGGTGACTCCAGTGGCTGGGGCTGGAACAATCTGGGGGATTCTACACTCACAAATCTGGTGTCTGTTATAGAATGACTCAGAGGTCGGCCCCCTCTCAGAATGTCTACCAGAGCACCTACGTATGGCTCCTCTTCATGGCTTGGGCTTCCTTACAGTATGGTGGACACCCCCACATGGCTTCTCCACATTGCTTGGGCTTCCTTACAGCATGGTGGGCACCTACACATGGCCTCTCCATGTGGCTTGGGCTTCCTGACGACATGGTGGGTACCAACATGTGTCCTCTCCACGTGGCTTGAACTTCCTTATGACATGACCCACACATGGATTCTCCACATGGCTTGGGTTTCCTTATAGCATGGTGGACACCCACAAGTGGCCTCTCTACATAGCTTGAGCTTCCTTATGACATGAAGTAAGCTCAAGAAAACTGACCTCTTCACATGGCCATGTGTGAGCACCCACACATGACTTCTATGTGTGGCTTAAACTTCCTTATGACATGGTGGGCACCCACACATGGCCTCTTCACATGGCTTGGGCTTCCTTATAGCATGGTGGCCTCCTTGTGGTCAGATTCCTTATATGAAGCCTTAGAGTTCTAAGAGCTACTCAGAAGCACTAAAAGACAGAGAAGGTGACTTTCCCGTCTACTAGTATTCAAAGCAATTGCAAACCCTCCTAGATTCAAAATGTGAGGCATGTCCCCCACCTCTCAATAGGAGGAGTGCCCTATAATTTGTACTTTAGAGCCTCTACTCCCTTAACTCAACCTTTTGGTGCGAGGCTGCTCAGCTGGAGAAGAGCAGTGGATTGAGAGACATCAGCCCAAAGCTCCTTGCAACATACTCCCTGCTCCCCTCCCAGAGTCTCCCTGGAAACCCCCAGTGACAGCTCTCACAACCTATGCTGATGAATTCCAAGGGAGGCAGAAATGATTGTATTTCAATCCCACCATGAGAAATTTGGATTTGATTTTCTCTTTTTCAATTGGAAGGCAGAGAGGAGTCTCCTGCAGAGGGCAGCTTTAAGAATGCTGTTCTGGGGTGATCAGAAGGGTGATGATGAGCTGAGTTCAATGGCGAGGGATCACCATGGGCAGGGAGACAAATGAGATGACCGTGTGCAGGCTGAGCACTAGAGTGGTATCTGTGTATACAGAGAGGAGAAAAGGGACATAACTTAGAGCCCAAAGAACAAGATAAAGCAGGGAGCAGAAATTTTCTAGAAAGAAAAGGACCCTCTAGCAGATCACACAGCTCAACTCTGGGGGCAGGTTAATGAGTCTGTGTAGACAACATTGCTGCGCCCTGCTGAATGGCTGTGAATCACTGTGGCATCTCAGTCCCACAGAAATTACATCAAAAACAAGTTAGCTGGTCCAAGCCTCCCCTTGCTAATGAGACCCAAGTGTGAGGGTTCTTCACCCCTCCACCTTCATTGTCTAGGAAACTTATGAATTTTTAAGCATATAGAAAGCACATTGTTTGTGATTATGTTAGACCTTCAAAAGAAAGCATGAACATAAATTTTGAGATGAATAGCTGAGTGCTGGAAGCCTGCCTCTCTGCTTGACTTCAATAACTTATCTCAATGAATCCCCAGCAGAAAGCATCTTACATACTTCAGTTCTTGAGAAGATGAGACATGAATGCTGGGGAATTATAAGACAGAGGGGCTTTATTGCAACAGTGAACAAGCTGAAAATTACAAGGTAATGGAATCTCAGTGGGAAGTCCTTGTACCCTGCCATTAGCTAACTCAGACAGTGATTGCTACAGAATCGACCAGGGTTATATAAACGCCGTACAAGGTTTCTGTACTTTGCATCCTCATCTGGCTAAGCCCAGAGATAATCGCATTTGAAGGCAGAGGGTACACCTGGCTGCCAGGAGCTTTGACTTTATAGGAAAAGTTTGCAGAATGACCTGCCTCAAGAATCCTTTATCCTATTGGAGATGATTTCTTTTTGGACTCTTGTAGTGCATTAGAGCTAAATAGTGTTTAGAAAAGGTGGAATGGCTGGGTCAGGCCTGGGAGGAGATACATATCTCTAAGGATTTCTGTGGACTCTGCCTCCTTTGTGGGATCATTGAGCCACATGACAGTCTGAGCAGGGTCTCCAGTGAAGGGTGTCTCTCCTGTGGCTTTGGCATCAGTAGGAAATACACATGGCCTCATTATGGGATATGCAACCACAATAACACTAGAACAAGTTTGTATAGCGGGTACTGGATTGGTGCTCTACACGTCTTTTTCTGACCTTTCCAACAGCCTCACCAGACAGGTGATCTTAGCCCCATTGGACAGAAGAAGAGAGAAAAGTGCATCATCTCAGTGCACAAGACATTTAGATTACATCATCCCATGAGATACTGTTTTCTACACTTAGTTTCTTTGAGGATAATCTTTATGAATTACCCTATCTATGTGTATTAGTCAGTGTTCTCCAGAGAAATAGAACAGCATATATATGTCAACCTATCTATCTATCTATCTATCTATCTATCTATCCATCTATCTATCTACTATCTATCTATCATTTGTCTATCTACTACCTGTCTATCTACTATCTATCTATCATCTATCTATCTACCTGTCTATCTACTATCTATCATCTATCTATCTACCTACTATCTATCATCCATCTGTCTATTATCTATCTACTATCTATCTATCATCTATCTATCTATCTACTATCTATCATCTATCTACCTATTATCTATCTTCTATCTATCTATCTATCTATCTATCTATCTATCTATCATCTATCTGCCTGTTTGTTATCTATCTATCTATCTACCTACCTACCTATCTATCTATAATAGGAATAGGCCAATAAAATCATAGAGCCCAGGAAGTCCCATAATCTGCTGTCTACAAGCTGGAGAAGCAGGGAAGTTGCTGGCATAATTGAATCTGAGTCCAAAGCCCAGAAAACCAGGAGCACTGAAGTCCGAGGGAAAGAGAAGACGAATGCCCCAGCCCAAACAGAGAAATGTGAATTCCTCCTTCCTCTGATTTTTTGTTCTATTTGAGGCCTCAAAGTCTTGAATGATGCCCACCTACATTGGTGAGGGTGGATCATTTTTACTCAGTCTACAGATTCAAATGCTAATCCCTTCTAAAAACTCCCTCATAGACGCCCCCAGCAGAAGCGCTTCCCAGCTATCTGGGCATCCAAGTTGACACATAAAAACAAGCTATCACACTCTGCACTATCCAATCACCCCTCAGTATCCATGAGGGATTGGCCCCAAATCCATGGATTTTATAGATACCAAATCCACTGACGCTCAAGTTCTTTACATAAAATAGTGCAGTATTTGCATTTAATCACCACACATCCCTCTGTATACTTTAAGTAGCCCCTAGATTACTTATAATGCCTAATACAATGTAAATGTTATGCAGATAGTTGTTATACTATACTGTTTAGGGAATTATGACAAGAAAGCAAGTCTGGACATATTTAGAACAGACACAGCCATCCATTTTTTTCTGAATATTTTCAATTCTTTTTTAGTTGAATTTACCAATACAAAACCCATGAATATGAAGGGATGACGATATTTTTCTTTGTTATTTGCCTTTGTAACTTTAAATCAATTTGCCCATCTTTCCTAGGCTTAGTGTAGTTAAACACAGCAAAGGGGTGAGGCGCAGCAGCCTCGGAGGAGTTGGGCACTGGACCAGGTCCCATTCTACTTGGGTGAAGTTGACTCAAGTAGGAAGCAGAGTTCATGAGAAAAAGCCCAGAATCACATTTGTGCGGCATCTGCAAATTTGTGATGAGATATGAAAAATATGGCAGACTTCCCTGAAAGACAAAGGATGGACAAGCCCTTGGCCTTGGGACTAGGGAAATTGATGGCAGTCTACAGAGAGGAGAGGGGAGGAATCAGACTTGATTGTCATTCCCTTTTATTTTTTGAGACAGAGTCTCGCTTTGTTGCCCAGTCTGGAGTGCAGTGGAGCGATCTCGGCTTACTGCAAACTCCGCCTCCTGGGTTCAAGCCATTCTCCTGCCTCAGTCTCCCGAGTAGCTGGGACTACAGGTGCCCACCACCATGCCTGGCTAATTTTTGTATTTTTAGTAGAGACAGGATTTCACTGTGTTAGCTAGGATGGTCTCGATCTCCTGACCTGGTGATCTGCCCCCCCTTGGACTCCCAAAGTGCTGGGATTACAGGCATTGATTGTCATTCTTAACTGTGACATCTGATGTCAGTTCAGGTCCCTGGGAGGGCTTAAGTAGAGCAGAGTAGGGCACAATGTCTGGTTCTGGGAAGCCCCCTGGGTCAGTGTTTGGGGCACAGAAGGAGGTTTAGATCCCATTTCTAGAATAGAAGCCGAGGCACGGGATGAGGCTGGGATATTCTACAAAAGCTCATTTGTTAGGGGCTTGAAAGCAGAACCTGACTCACATCCTAAAAGCCATGGTGCCTGCAGCCTTTCTGCTCCTTGGTCTTCCCTGATGCTAGAGAAGTAACTGCAGGTGGGCTGAATCTTCAGGGGAGTGTCTGAGCTCCCAGCTGCAGGGAAAGAAAGACAGGGAGGCTGAGAACCAGGCCTGGCAGCCTCAGCTCCTGCAGAAGCAGTCTGTGCTTTATGCTGAGAAAACAAAGGTTGGCTTTCACCCCCCAGTAGAAAAAACATGCAGGCCAAGTGCCTGCACACAGGAGCCAACAGTGCTGCTAAACCCACCTCAGCTGAGCTCATCTTCCTGGGAGACTCTCAAGTGCATGTTAATGAGAAACATGTTCAGTTAGTGTTTATAAGCTCATGCAGACAAGGGCTGGGCTGCTATCCCAAGTCAGAGGTAAAAATGCAGCTGTGTATGGAAAATGGGACAAAGTGCTAAATCCAGAACTATTTAAAAATGGAAGACAGGAAGAAAGGGAGGGTTCGGTAGGGGTGGAAGAGTAGTGTCAGGAGTCAAGGGTCCTCTCCGCAACTGGAGTCTTTGCCATCTGCCTCGTGTTCCTTTTTACTTTGTTCTGAAAAACAATGCGATTAACTGATGCCCAAGGTACGCAATTCAATTCTGTTTCTCAACCATTTTCTAGGAGTCTGATACAGTTTGGCCCTGGGTCCCCACCCAAATCTCTTCTTGAATTGTAATCCCCATGTGTCAAGGGAGGGACCTGGTGGGAGGTGACTGGATCATGGTGGCAGTCTCCCTCATGCTGTTCTCATGATAGTGAGTGAGTTCTCATGAGAGCTGATGGTTTTATAAGTGTTTGGCAGTTCCTTCTTCTCTTTCTCTCTTACCTGCCACCATGTAAGACGTACCTGCTTCCTCTTCCACCATGATTGTAAGTTTCCTGAGGCCTCCCAGCCAGGAGGAACTGTGAATCAATTAAACCTCTTTTCTTTCTAAATTATCTAGTCTCAGGTATGTCTTTATAGCAGTGTGAAAACAGACTAATGCAGAGTCTATTGTGCATTAAAAAAAGAAGGAAAGAACAAAGAAAACCCAAACAAGCAAACCCCCTAAATATCAACTACCCCGACTAGTTTTATCCTAAAGCCATGAATATACTTTCTGCTGTGTATTTATTTTCCTGAGTGCACCTGCTTACCAGGATGGAGTGCTCTGTGTTCAAATGTATGATATGAGTCAACTAGCGAGTGTGCCCCTGTCCCCACTTTAGAAAGGGAATAAATAACATTTATTGATCAATTTGCTCATCTTTCTCAGGCTTAGTGTAGTTAAATGCAGCACAAGGGTGAGGTGCAACAGCCTAGGAGGAGCTGGGCACTTGACCAAGGTCCCATCTCACTTGGGTGAAACTGTCCCATGCAGGAAGTAGAGTTTATCAGAAGCAAAGCCCAGAATCACATTTGTGCAGCATCTGCAAATTCAAGATGAAGCATGAAAAAGTGGCAGACCTCCCTGAGGGATAAGGAACGGCAAGGCCTTGGAACTAAGGAATTCCGTCGGCAGCCTACAGAGAGGAGAGGGGAGTAAGCTGCATTCATTGGCATTCTAAACTGTGGCATGATTTCACAGTTATAATAAGAATGCCAGTAAATGCAGACTATTTCCTTCTTCTCTCCTATTAGGAGCTAGGAACCGTGATAGACATTTGATCTGTGCTATCTCATTTGATTACTGAATACGACAGGTTAAGCTAAGTTGTGCTGCAGTAACAGGCAACTTGCAAAGCCCAGTGACTTTAACAATGCAAGTTTCTGTCTTGCTCACATTACATGTTTATTGCAGTCTAGCAGGTGACCTCTGCTTATCGCAAACCCCAGGTTAGTGGAACACTTTCCATTTCAAAGTCACTGGTGGCTCTATGATAGATAGATAGCTCTGGAGAGACCACGGTAACAATAAAGTACCCTCACCTAAAGGTGACATAGTCTCAGTTCCATACACAACTGTCACATGATTCTATGCTTAAATTGTGGAGTGAATAATATTCACAGGAAAGAGCCCAGTGAAATGACCAGGAGGACAAGACCTTGAATGGTGCTTGTCATTTGAGAAAGAACTATCACCAGGTGTGGTGGCTCATGCCTGTAATCCCAGCACTTAGGGAGGCCGAGGTGGGCAGATCACCTGAGGTCAAGAGTTTGAGACCAGCCTGGCCAACATGGCGAAACCCCATCTCTACCAAAAATACAAAAAATTAGCTGGATGTGGTGGTAGGTGCCTGTAATCCCAACTACTCAGGAGGCTGAGGCAGGGGAACTACTTGAACCCAGGAGGTGGATATTGCAGTGAGCCGAGATTGAGCCATTGTACTCCAGCCTGGGCAACGGAATGAGACTCCATCTCAAATAATAACAATAATAAATTTTTTAAAATAAAATAAAACAAAGAGAGCTATCCTTCCTGCTCCAAAGAGAGCCAGAACACAACAATCCTACATTGTGGCAAGAAGGCAGAGAATGAGAAATATTTAGTGAAAACACCAATCAATGGCTTTGCTAGTTTCTAAAATAAGATCTAGCTCATAGAGTCACTGTAGTATTCTCATTTCTCAGATGAGGTTTCTGAAGCTAGGAGAACTTGATTAATTTAATCAGAAATCAAAATCAGCTTTGCACCTTAACAAAATTCCATTCTGCTATGCCAGATAATGTCTTTTGCTTTTAGTATTTGTGAATCTGCTGCCCAGAAAAGGCTATCCTGTGGGTAAACTGATAAAATTGAATGTCTCAACTTAAAAGCTGCTCGCCAAACTTGCCTAAATGGTAGGTGCCATGGAAGATCTTGCCCTTGTGGTCATTTTGCTGGTCTGTTTCTCACAAAATGTTTTTTCTTGAGACGGAGTCTTGCTCTGTCACCCAGGCTGGAGTGCAGTGGCACAATCTCGGCTCACCACAACCTCTGCCTCCTGGGTTCAAGCGATTCTCCTGCCTCAGCCTCTCGAGGAGCTGAGATTACAGGTGTGCACCATGACACCTGGCTAATTTTTGTATTATTAGTAGAGACAGGGTTTCGCCACATTGGCCAGGCTGGTTTCAAACTCTTGACCTCAGGCGATCTGCCCGCAGTGGCCTCCCGAAGTTCTGGGATGACAGGCATGAGCCACTACCCACAGCCTAGCAATTTTTTTTTAACTGCACAGTTTAAATTAGGATGAGTATTCCCAGATAGAATCCCATAAAATGTTTCATTAGATACTGCAATGGTTCATTTTAGGTGTCAACTTGCCTGGATTAAGGGATATGCAGATAATGGGTAAGGCATTATTTCTGGGCATATCTTTGAGGGTGTTTCTGGAAGAGATTGGCCTTTGAAGCAGTGGGCTGAGTAAAGAAGATCCACCTTCAACCTGGACAGATACCATCCAGTTGGCTGAGGGTCTGGATAAAACAGAAAGGCAGAGGAAAGGGGAATTGACTTTCTCTTTTCTGGATCTGAGCTGCCTTTCTATTCCTGCCCTTGGGCATTGGAACCCAAGATTCTCCAATCTTTGGACTCAAAGACTTGCAACAGATACTCCCCCATCCCCTGAATTCTCAGCCTCTGATTCTGAGGGCTTCAGATGTGGACTGAGCCTCAATACCAGCTTTCCTGGGTCTCGATCTTGCTGACAGTCTATCACGAAACTTCTCAGCCTCTCTAATTGCATGAGCCAATTCCTCTAATAAATCTGCTCTGATGTATCTCTCTATATATCCCATTGGTTCTGTCTCTCTGGGGAACCCTGACTAATACAGATATTCAGAAGTGTCCCATCAAATATACTTTGCAATAATATATTTTGGAATGTGCTGATGGACACAATGTTAAACAGATTTGTATCACTGTGGAAAGTTTTTAAAGGATTAAGTACATTACTATGCCTTGTGACTGTGCAGAAGGGAGACTGTAGCATACAATATATCCCAAAACCTATTTGCTTTAGTTTTCTGGGGCATCTATTAACAATAACAACAACAACTAAAAACACTGGACCAAGGTGTTAGTGAGTGATAATGATACTTAGTGCATTTAAAAGGTAAAAAGCAGGCCAGGCGCGGTGGCTCATGCCTGTAATCCCAGCACTTTGGGAGGCTGAGGTGGGTGGATCACGAGGTCAAGAGATCGAGACCAGCCTGGCCAACATCATGAAACCCTGTCTCCACTAAAATACAAAAAATTAGCCGGGCATGGTGACGCATGCCTGTAGTCCCAACTACTTGGGAGGCTGAGGCAGGGGAATCACTTGAACTCAGGAGGCAGAGATTGCAGTGAGCCAAGATCATGCCACTGCACTCCAGCCTGAGCAACAGAGCGAGACTGCATCTCAAAAAAAAAAAAAAAAAAAAAAAAAGAGGTAAAAAGCATAAATCCCATTCATGAAGTAGCTCTTGGTATAGGAAAATTCAGGGATAGTAGTGTCAATTACTGCACAAACTAAGCCTGTACTATATTCCAGATGCTATGTGTAGAGAGGTTCAAATGCGTATGGTCTCTGCCTTCAAGGGTCACATAGTTTAAGCAAGTAATTATCAATTACTGGCAAATATCATTTGCTAGGCATGGTGGGGAAGCATTTGTTTTAAATCTTCACCCAAATCCAGAATGGTAGTCAGGTACTTCTCCTTGTATTCATTTTTCTCTTATTTTAAATTTTAAAAATATGTAGTTATTTATTTTGTAGAGACAAGGTCTTGCTTTGTTGCCCAGGCTAGTCTTGAACTCCTGGCTTCAAGCAACCCTCCTGCTCAGCCTCTCAAATTCTGGGAGTAAAGGCATGAGCCACCATGCCCAGTCCCTTATCTTCTTTTTTTTCTTTTTCTTTTCTTTTCTTTTTTTTTTTTTTTTTGAAATGGAGTCTCTCTCTGTTGCCCAAGCTAGAGTGCAGTGGTGCGATCTTGGCTCACTGCAACCTCTGCACCCCGGGTTAAAGAGATTCTCCTGCCTCAGCCTCCTGATTAGCTGGGACTACGGGTGCGCACCACCACACTCAGCTAATTTTTGTAGTTTTAGTAAAGACAGGGTTTCACCATGTTGGCAAGGATGGTCTCGATCTCCTGACCTCGTGATCTGTCCACCTCAGCCTCCCAAAGTGCTGGCATTACAGGTGTGAGCCACTGTGCCTGGCCCTTATCTTTATTTTATAGATAGACAACTATGATTCAGATTAACTTATTGGGCCAAGATCACAATGCCAATAAGAGACAGAGCCAGGATCCCCACCTGGGGTCTTTCACTCTGCTATTGGTGACTCTCTGCCAGGTCCAGGACTAGAATAGCCCTTAGGGGAAGATCATGGGCACAGCCTTGCAAAGCTCAGGGAAGTGACATTTTCACTCTTAAGTGGGACTCCCATAACCTTCTCAATGCATACTGTGCATGGGGCTCTGTGGTCCTTAACCTTGGCTGCATAATTAGAATCACCTGAGGAGTTAAAAAAAAAACAAAAATGCCTATTCCAGGTGGTGCCCCATCCCCATGAAAACAGAACCTCCCTGACAGGGAGCCTGGCATCTGTATTTTTTTAAAGCTCCCTAGTGATTTCATTGTGCAGCCAAGATTGAGAAGCGACAATGTGACACCTTCTTGGCCTGTGGAAGAAGCAGCATCGCTCTCAGCTCCTGCAGCTCTCAACCTCTCAGTTGGAAAGTGAGATGACACTGGAGATGTAACAATCAGCCTGTTCCAAGAGCAATTCAATTGTCTCTTTGGGGAGATTAAATACATCTCATAAGTTTAAGGGATTCTAAATTTGTTTTTTTCTTTTTTCTTTTTTTTTTTTTTTTTTGAGACAGAGTTTCGCTCTTGTTGCCCAGGTGCTGGAGTGCAATGGTGTAATCTCGACTCACCACAACCTCCGCCTCCTGGGTTCAAGTGATTCTCCTACCTCAGCCTCCAGAGTAGCTGGGGTTACAAGCATATGCCACCACACCTAGCTAATTTTTTTGTATTTTTAGTAGAGACGGGGTTTCTCCATGGTGGTCAGGCTGGTCTCGAACTCCCAACCTCAGGTGATCCACTTGCCTCAGCCTCCCAAAGTGCTGGGATTATGGATGTGAGCCACCACACACGGCCGGGATTCTAAATTTCTTAAAAAGAGCAAGAACCTTGGGTTTCAACTAAACAGGGTTCTGCCCTTACTGGCCATTCAAGGTTGGAAATGACTTTGCTTTTGTGGACCTTAGTTAGTTTGCTTGTTTTGGAAACAGGGTCCTCCTCTCTCTGTAGCCCAGGCTGGAGTGCAGTGGCACCACCATAGCTCACTGCAACTTCCACCTCCTGGGCTCAAGCAATCCTCCTACCTCAGCTTCTCAAGTAGCTGGGACCACAGGAACAGGCCACCACACCTGGCCAATTTTTAACAATTTTTTGTAGAGACAGGGTCTCACTATGTTGTCCAGGCTGGTCTCAAACTCCTGGCCTGAAGTGGTCTGTCCACCTAGGCTTCCCAAAGTGTTAGAGTTCTAGGCATGAGCCACTGCACTTGGTGGTTTTTTTTTTTTTTAATTGCATCTATTATGACAGCCTCCACACAGGCTGGTACAAAGTAGTAGAGAGATGATGTACATAAATTTCTTGTAGCGTACTTGGCATACAGCATTGCTCAAACATGATAGTTCCTGTTCCTTCATTGTCCCCTCTTTCTATGTGAAAATTTAAAATTAATTAATATTCCTGATCATCTTGAGAATTTCATGGTGTGGCTAAAATGGAGGCGGTGGTACTGCCATAAAATCCATCCACTGAGAGCTGGGAGGACAAAGAGTGATAGCTTTGGCAATTTTTCTATCAGCTCAGGCTACATCCTTCTTGTTATTGTCATTATGATGGCCTTTGTTTAACTTGAGAAATCTGAGTCAAATGCTCATTTAAATCAGTGAAGCTCAACGGAGACAAATATGCGTATGTAGCCTCCATTCTTAGATGCGCTAATTGCTTGCCCAACTCACTAAATCCTAATTAAAACCATTCCACCAGATGATTTTATTTCTTTCAACTTATAATTGAAGCGTGTACTGGCCAACTATCCAAATGATATGCAGAGATTCTGCTTGGATGTTTGAAGAAGAAATAGGAATGAAGGACCCTGAAGTAGTGACTTGGATATTTGTGGTTTAATTAGATCGACTGTGCATTAGTCCATTCTCATGTTGCTAATAAAGACATACCCAAGACTGGGTAATTTACAAAGGAAAGGGGTTTAATGGACTCAGTTCCACATGGCTGGGGAGGCCTCACGATCATGGCAGAAGATGAAGAAAGAGCAAAGGACGTCTTACATGACAGCAGGCAAGAAGGCATGTGCAGGGGAACTCTCATTTATAAAACCATCAGATTTCATGAGACTTATTTGCTACCATGAGAACAGTATGTGCAAACTGCCCACATGATTCAGTTTTCTCCACCTGACCCCACCCTTGACACATGGGGATTATTACAATTCGAGATGAGATTTGGGTGGGGACACAGCTAAACCATATCAGACTCTTTGTTCACTGGAGATGATTTTAGGGAAGGGTTGACTCTGGGATACTCAGGTCAGTTAGACTCTCGGTTGGTTCAATAATTCATTTCTTCATGCATTTATTGACTACCAATACATGCCTGATAGCAGGATCATATGTGAATCTGGTCCTTACCAGTCTAGGAATTTGTAAATGGCAAATCAAGCCACAGAGGATGGCCTGGACTCTCAGAACTTTCCCCAAATACCCTTCTCTGGTTTTTTCCTTGCTGTGCTCATCTTCCTGATTTGGGTTGGTTCTGAATTTCTCATTGCACTAGTAATGTACTTGATGACTGTAATTAAACAGGGCCCCTAGAGCTCTCATATTGCACTCACTCCTCACTGGCTGGCCTCATATTCTTCCCTGCTAGACATAAGCCAGTTTTTCCTGAGGGTAGAGATTTCACAGACACCATATACCGGCTTTGAGTTTGATGTTACATACATATGGATTTCTATCCTTAATACAGAGATAGCCTTACAAACTCATAAGAAAAATTATGAGGCCCAGTAGATAAACCAAGAACATTAACCTTTAACAAAAGATAAATATGGACCAGGTGTGGTGGTTCATGCCTGTAATTCCAGCACTTTGGGAGGCCAAGGCAGGAGGATCACTTGAGCCCAGGAGTTTAAGACCCTCATCTCTACAAAATACAGTTAGCCAGGCATGGTGGCAGGTACCTGTAGTCCCAGCTACTTGGGAGGCTGAGATGGGAGAATTACTTGAGCCCAGGAGGCTGCAGTAAGCTATGATTACACCACTGCACTCCAGCCAAGGTGACAGAGCAAAATCCTGTTTAAAAAAAAATTGGCCAGATATTTTAAAAGTGCAGATTGAAACAAACATGAGGTAGTTTCTCACTCACCAAATCAGCAAAGGATAATCATAATTTGTCATGTTGGTGAGCAGGCACACTCAAAGGTGTTGGTGACAATGGAAATGGGTATCAGTTCCTCCCACAACAAGCTCAGGGCCAAGGACAGAGTACAGCTCAGGGCCAAGGACAGAGTACAACCCAGGGCCGAGGACAAGAGTACAACCCAAGGCCCTCATACCATATGTCTAAATATCTAAAAGTTCTAAAGAAGCCAGGTGTGGTGGCTCATGCTTATAATCCCAGCTCTTTGGGAGGACAAGACAGGAGGATGGCTTCAGGTCAGAAGTTTGAGACCAGCCTGGGCAACATAGCAAGATCCCATCTCTTTAAAACAAAAGTTTTAAACAAAGCCAGCAAATGTAAATATTTTTAATCTTCCTACCTGGACAAATACATCTCCATAAAAACTTGGATTCCCAGGAATTCTTTGATAGAACTTGATGGTATGGAGGAAGTGAGCCCAGGCTCCAGGCTTCTGGTTCCTGGGCTGCTGCTCCTCTTCTGAACCCCAGATCCACTGCCACAGTGAGGGGCTTTGTGAATGTGGTGTGGATACCCCAACTGCACAAGATCTTTTGAAGTGTCCACTAACTCCACCAACAGGCCTAGGGGGTGTACGCACACTGCAGTTGAGCTCTGTCCTTGAGAAGATGGCCCCGGAAAGAAATGAAGAAACCCTGGAAGCGGCCATACTACCCCAAGGCAGGCACTTCCTGGACTCCAGGCACTTGGACCATGACCTAGAAGGCCAGGGGTCATGGGGTCCCAGTGGGCTGTCACCTTGGCCCATAAGAAGTGTCATGGACCCAGGAAAGTCAGAGAGGGGCCCAAAAAGTGTGAGAGTAGAGTGAAGACTCTTCTTGCCAAGGTCAGTACTAATTGGTGTGATCTTTCTGGAAAACAATTTGGCAATGTGCCACAACAAATTTAAAATGTGAATATTCTTTGACTCTGACATTTGTTCCCTTCCAAATTGGAACCATATACATAATTCAGAAAACTGAACGAAAAATGAAATGATACCTATAAAATATTATTTGGTAATGTTATTTGTCATACATCCCCTACCCACCTCCTCCTGCAAAAACACAGCTTAAATGTCTAACAAGAAGTCAAATACTAAATCATTTATGGTATTATCCAAATGCAGTATATAATGTTCATTGTCAAAAATAAGAAGGAATTTAAAATATAATGTTAAGTGAAATGTTCAAGTAGAGTGTTTAATGACCAATAGAAGAAAACTAGAATGTGAAAGATTCCATATGTTATAACTTAAAACTATAGAAAAATATTTAAATGTAGAGATGCCAGAATAGAATATTAACTGCTGATGATTAAGTGAGTGAAAATGAGGGAATGGGTTACAGTTAATATTTTTCTCTTTATGCTATCCTGTATTTTGAAAATTTAAAAATGTTCAGAATAACAGCTTATTAATTTTACTCAGAAAAAAAGTATACATTCTTGCAGATGTTTTGAAGTAGAGAACAAATGTACTATATAAGTTGTCATGGACCTAGTTTTTGGTTTGGAAGTGCGCTTATAGATACTTGTTACATTGTTGGAAATAAATATAAATATAATTAATATAGAAACAAACAAAAAAGAAGGGAATGCTATAGCATGTAAGGATCAATGATCAGTGTGTCATGAGCTGAAATTATGATATCTAATTTTGTACAAGTGAGGTGTCAGTATAAAAATAGAGTAAATCAGCTGGGCACAGTGGCTCAAGCCTGTAATCCCAGCACTGTGGGAGGCTGCGGCAACCAGATCACAAGGAGTTCGAGACTAGCGTGACCAACATGGTGAAACCCCATTTCTATTAAAAATACAAAAAAATTAGCCGGGTGTGGTGGTGGGCACCTGTAATCCCAGCTGCTCAGGAGGCTGAGGGAGGAGAATTGCTTGAACCCGGGATGCAGAGGTTGCAGTGAGCCGAGATTGTGCCACTGCACTCCAGCCTGGGTGACAAAGTGAGACTCTGTCTCAAAAAAAAAAAAAAAGAGTAAATCAACACTAAAGTTATTAAAATAAAGATATAAAGAGAATGTATGTCCAAAAAGGAAAGGATAAAGTTTTGCTGACTATAAAGGTAAATGAATTTGATGTGTGTGTGTGCATGTGTGTTTTCTGAGCTTACTGGCAATATAGCAGTATAGCAAAGAAAGGAACCTGTCAACATTTCTTTCTATTTGCAATCAGCACCTAGACGGGTAAATCACTCACCACGTTGTTGCCTGAATCTGTCTCTTTCACATGTATTGTGTCCGTAGAGGGGCTTCCTTCCGTCTTTGTATTTCTAATTTATGAGATTGGCACAGTAATGGCCGAGCACAACATGGCGAAACCCCGTCTTACTAAAAAAATATGAAAATTAGCCAGGCACGCTGTCACGCACCTATAATCCCAGCTACTCAGGAGGCTGAGGCAGGAGAACCACTTGAACCTGGGAGGCAGAGGTTGCAGTGAGCCGAAACAGCACCACTGCACTCCAGTCTGGGCAACAGAGAAAGATTCCATCTCAGAATAAATAAATAAATAAATAAAAATTGGTTGGATATGGTGGTTCATGCTTGTAATCTGAGCACTTTGAGAGGCCAAGGCGGGCGTATCACTGAGGGTCAAGAGATGGAGACCAGCCTGGCCAACATGGTGAAGCCCTGTCTCTGCTAAAAATACAAAAAAAAAAAAAAAAAAAGTTAGCTGGGTGTGGTGTTCCATGCCTGTAATCCCAGCTACTCTGCTGGCTGAGGCAGAAGAATTGCTTGAACCCAGGAGGCAGAGTCTGCAGTGAGCCGAGGTCACACCACTGCACTCCAGCCTGGGCAAGAGAGTGAGACTCTGTCTCAAAAAAAGAAAATATAAAATGAGATAGACACAACAAAAATAGGTTGAACGGGCTATTTCTGACCTTTAATGTACCTTGTGTCTAAACTGTTGAATCAAGATATTTCTCTGTCCTCCCAGGTTCCAAGAAGATTCAAAAACAACTCAGTATTGCCCTGGGCTGTCCTTTGTATCCACCAGTGAGGAGAGAAATTTGTCCCTAGTTAGAAGGTGGATACAGAGAATAGATGATCAAGCAATTAGAATGGTGAAAATAAAGAAAACATCAAGTTCCTATGGAGAGAGAATTTCTGGGGAAATTTCCTGTATATAGTACATAAGACAGTAAAGAGTTCAATGGACTTTAAGACCAGCATCACTTGGGATGCCAACTGCAAATTCAGGGTCCCCAAGGCCACCTGAAGTTTGATTATTTGCTAGAAGGACTCATAGACTCATTGAAAGCTGTTAGAGTCATGGTTACAGTTTAGCTGGGGCAGCAAGTTCTTCCCTGAAGGAAGATCTGAACATCAGATCCTAGTGCTCACCCAAGTGAATGTGTGGGTACAGCCACACTGTTCACACTCTAACCTCTTGTTTGGGTCAGAGAGGAGAAAGCAGACACATCTTCTCATTTTCTTCTTGGAATGAAAGAATTTTTGTGAAAGTCCTAGGAGAGTCAAAGTCTCCATGTGTTCAGTTAATTAAGCCATTCAGGCAACAGAGGAAGAAGGCTGTTCACAGGAGTAGCCTGATCATGCTTAACTCCACTTTATGGCTTTTGTATATCTATTTTTATGTATTAAAACTAAGCTGAAAATGCCACTCAGCAATTTAAGAAAATGATAGAAGATAAAAATGATTGACTTCTTTTTCTTTTCTTTTTTTTTTTTTTTTTGAGATGAAGTTTCACTCTTGTTGCCCAGGTTGGAGTGCGGTGGCATGATCTCGGCTCACTGCAACCACCGCCTTCTAGTTTCAAGTGATTCTCCTGCCTCAGCCTCCTGAGTAGCTGGGATTACAGGCACCCACCACCACGTCTGGCTCATTTTTGTATTTTTAGTAGAGATGGGGTTTCACCATGTTGGCCAGGCTGGTCTCAAACTTCTGACCTCTTGATCTGTCCACCTCAGGTTGACTTGTTTCTAAAAGAGATTTGAGATGTGATATTTTTCCTGGATTTCTGTCTTTGGGGCTTTCACAGCTGTTATGGTCCAAGTGTGCAAAGTGGATGGAACTGCACAGGAGATGGAGAATGAACCCAGAGACACAGAGAGGATGGCCGGCAGAGTCTCTTCCATCCCTTGCAGTATCAGCAACTTCAGTTCAACCAAGGCCAACAGTAATTAGAGGGGTCCACCCTAGGGGAGAGAAGGTTGGGAAGAGGAAGATCAGGGAGAGAAATACAAATGTCCAGGTTCTTGTCAGCAGCAGATCTCAGGATGTGAGATGGCTGCCAGGATACAGCCCTTTAAGCAACATCATGTGGTCTGGCCCAGGGATATGGTTAGGGGAGGCTAAAATAACAATAGTCTTTATAACAGTGATCACTTGTCTATTGCTTGTCCTGCACCATTCCAAGTGATTTGCAGCTTTGCTAACTAGAGTATGGTCTGTAGACCTGCAGCACCAGCAGCAACTGGGAGCTCATCAGAAATGCAGACTCTCAGGCTTCACCCAGTCCTACCAAACTGGAAACTGCATTTTTCTTTGAGACAGAGTTGTACTCTGTTGACCAGGCTGGAGTGCAGTGGCATTGTCATAGCTCACTGCAGCCTTGAACTTCTGGGCTCAAGTGATCCTCCTGCCTCAACCTTCCAAGTAGCTGGGACTACAGGAACCTGCCACCACACCTGGCTAATTTTTGTGGTTTTATTTATTGTAGAAATGGGGTCTCACTATGTTACCCAGGATGGTCTTGAACTCCTGGCCTCAAGTGATTCTTCTGCCTTGACCTCCTGAAGTGCTGGGATTACAGGTGTGAGCCACTGCACTGGGCAAGAAATATCATTTTAACTAGATCCCAGGTAATTCATATGCACATAAAACTATGAAAAACACTGTTTTACATGTATTAACTCTTAATTCTCAAAAAAACAAGTCGGAAGAGCTACTATTGTTATTCCTGTTTTATAGATGATGATATTTAGGCACAGAGATATTAAGTGAAGGTCACATGACTGGTAAGTGTTGAACCAGGATTGAATCAAGGCAGTCTGTTGCAGAATTTGATCTTTTAAGCTACACTCTTCCTGAAAGAAATGGCTTTGATGTTACACAAAGTTGGGTATCAGGTCCTTTTTGCTGGCTTTGTGCCTCTGGATAGGTTACTTAATCTCTCACCTTCTGTTTCTCTATCAGTAAAATGGGTCAAGAATAGCATCGATTTCAAAGGACTTTTGTGAAGCAAAATAAGAAAAGGCATGTGAAACACTTAGCAATCAATGTCCAGTTCTGTCATGATTACTGGTACTTTCATCCTCATCACTGTCATCATCATCATTGTCATTGTCATCATCACTGTCATCATCATCATTGTCATCATTGTCATTGTCATCACCATCACCGTCATTGTCATCATCATTGTCATTGTTGTCATCATAATTATCATTATAATCATTGTCATTGTCATTATCATTATCATTGTGATTGTCATCATCATTGTCATTGTCATCATTGTCATTGTTGTTATCATTATCATCATCATTGTCATTGTCATCATCATTATCATTACATCATTGTCATTGTCATCATCATTGTCATTGTTGTCATCATCATTGTCATTATTATCATCGTCACTGTCATTGCTGTCATCATTGTCATTGTTGTCATCATCACTATTATCATTGTTATCATCATTGTCATTGTTATCATTATCATCATTGTCATTGTTGTCATCATTATTATCATTGTCACTGTTGTTATTATCATTGTTATTCCCATGATTATCATTGTCATTGTTGTCATCATCAGTATCATCATCATTAGCATCATTATTGTCACTGCTGTCATCATCAGTCATCTTTGTCATCATCATTGTCATCATTGTCATTGTGATCACAATTATCATCATAATCATTGTCATTGTCATCATCATTGTCATTATCATTATTATCATCATGTTTGTCATAATCATTGTCATTGTCATCATTGTCATTGCTGTCATCATTATCATCATCATTGTCATTGTTGTCATCATCATTGTCATCATCATTATCATCATTGTCATTGTCATTGCTGTCATCATTGTCATTGTTGTCATCATCACTATTAGAAAATTGTCCTTGTCATCATCATTATCATCATTGCCATTGTCATTATCATTGTCATCATCATCATTGTCATTGTTGTCCTCATTGTTATCATCATTGTCATTGTTGTCATCATTATTATCATTGTCACTGTTGTCATTATCATTGCTATTCCCATGATTATCATTGTCATTGTTGTCATGATCAGTATCGTCATCATCATTAGCATCATTATTATTGCTGTTGTCATCATCAGTCATCATTGTCATCATCATCATCATTGTCATCATCTTTGTCATTGTCATCATTGTCATAATTATCATCACAGTCATCATCTTTTTCATTGTCATCATCTTTGTCATCATCACTGTCATCAACATCATCATCATTGTCATCATTATCATCTTCATCATTGCTATCATCATCACTGTCATCATCATCCTGTTTTATTGTCATCAACATTATCACTTTTGTCATCATCATCATCTTTGTCATTATTATTATTGTCAGCATCTTCATCATCGTCATCATCTTTGTCATCATTACTATCATCATCATTGTCACCATTATCATCTTCATCATTACCACATCATCACTGTTATCATTATCCTGTCATTGTTGTCATTATAATCATCACTTTTGTCTTCATTATCATCTTCATCATGATCATCATCATCATCATTACTGTCATCATCATCTTTGTCATTGCTGTCATGATCATTATTACTTTTGTCATCATCATTGTTGTCATCAGGTGGAGGTTGCTGGGATGAGGCACCAGGTTCAGTGGTGATAGAAGCTGGCAGGAATCAGCAGGAGTCAGGGGAAGAGTTCAGGATTGGTGCTGACAGCTGCCTCTAACAACAGAACCAATTTCTTCAACCTCCCTAAGCCCCAGTGAGTTTTGCGTCTGGTATTCAGTGCTCTTTCTGGCCATCCAGATTGATAGTGCAGACTAAATATTTTCCTGGGACAGTCTGAAGGCAGCACTCTCCCCAGGTAGTGGCTGCTGTGGAAACATGCCCCTTGGGGACAAGGAAACTGTTGGCCGAGACTTGGCTTCTCGGCTCCTGCAAAATCGTTCTCCACTTTTTCCTGTGCTTGTTAGTCCCAAGTAATGTTCACCAAAGGGCCTCTGCTGTGTGGCCCTCCCCATCCTGATGACCATCTCTGCTTTGCAGCTGTTGGAAGGAGCATGCCTTCTGGCTTGTACTCATATCTTTGCAGTTGGTGCTGGTGGGCTGAGTTGGAAATAATGCTGACTCTTTGAGATTGATTTTCTTCATCTTGCCTCCTGTTACCTTGAGGCTCCTTGAAAACACCTTCTTATTTTTAGCGACTCCTTCTACAAGCATTGCCCTCTTTAATTTGAAAGAAAGCCAGCATCTTCAAGTCTTTAGCACTTGAAGGAAAATCTCAAGAAAGGGAATAATAGCTCAGCACATAGCTCTGTCCCCCAGGGTTCATCTTCTTTTTGGGTTGAGGGGGTCCTGGTTGGATTCCTGTAACTGTTACTATGCTTCCTCCATGAGGGAGTTGCATCTCTTTTATTTTATTATTGATTTATTTATTGAGATGGAGTCTAGTTCTGTCACCAGACTGGAGTGCAGTGGTCTTGGCTCACTGCAACCTCTGCCTCCGGGGTTCAAGCAATTCTCCTGCCTCAGCCTCCCAAGTAGCTGGGACTACAAGCATGTGCCGCTATGCACAGCTGATTTTTGTATTTTTAGTAGAGACGCGGTTTCACCATGTTGGCCAGGATAGTCTCGATCTCCTGACCTCGTGATCCACCCACCTTGGCCTCCCAAAATGCTGGGATTACAGGCGTGAGCCACCGCGCCCGGCCACCTCTCTTTTAATAAATTAGCATGCATATGTGTGTGTGGACACAAACAACTTTCTCTTGTTTTCCTTAGCGTGGATGAGAAAGGCTGAAGTGTTAGAAGTAAACAAACTGACCAAATATTAAGGAAGAGAAAAAGCAAAGCAATGAAAAATAGCAGAGGCATAAAGACAGGCAAGAACTCCTGGACAGATAGAAACACTCCTATCCCCAAGTTATGGTCCAGCTGTGTAGGCTTCTTCCGTGGCCTCAACCACCTCCCAGGCCCAACCTTCCTTCCTCTGCAACCTCCCCCACCTCTTTTTTAAGAGATAGCGTCTCTTTGTTACCCAGGCTGGAGTACAGTGACACAATCACAGCTCACTGCAGCCTTGACCTACTGGGTTCAAGTGATCCTCCTACCTCAGCCTCCTGGGTAGCTGAGACTACAGGCATGTGCCACCATGACTGGCTAATTTTTAAAAAATTTTTAGAGAGACAGAGTCTTGCTGTGTTGTCCAGGCTGATCTCAAACTCCTGGCCTCAAACAAATCTCCCCATTGGCCTCCCAAGGCACTGGGAGTACAGGCATGAGCCACCGTGCCCTGCCCGCAAACCCACTTTGATTCCATCACCAGGGAGCTGGTCACCTGGCCACCACTTAAAGTAAATGCCAGGAAAAAAGAATCTAACTCTGCTACTCTCCCCACCACCCAAACAGAAAACAACAACAACAACAACAACAACAATGACAACCATTTTAGAATATAGCAGGACATGGAGAAAATATTATGTATAAGCCATCCTGGACCCCGTCACCCTTCTCCCTCTTAAACATTTCTACAGAAGACTTACCTCTTAGTGGTTAGTCAAGATGAAGGAAGAGCAATTTGACCTTCAAAATTGTCCTCACCTTACCTAGTCTTTTCTGAAGGAAACCAGACTTCTCTCTCCTTCCCTTGCTCCACTATTCCTTTCCTCTTTCTTTGACACTATGTATCCATACAATAAATTTTGAGTTTCACTTAAGTGCGAAGTGCACTGGTATGGAGAGTTGGTTTGAAAAGTTCCATCAGCTGGGCGTGGTGGCTCACACCTGTCATTCCAACACTTTGGGAGGCCAAGTCGGGCAGATCACTTGAGGTCAGGAGTTTGAGACCAGCCTGGCCAACATGGTGAAACGCTGTCTCTACCAAAAATATAAAAGATTAGCTGGGCGTTCACCTATAATCCCAGCTACTCTGGAGGCTGAGGCAGGAGAATTGCTTGAACCTGGGAGGAGGAGGAGGTTGCAGTGATCTGAGATTGCTCCACTGAACTCCAGCCTGGGCAACAGAGTGAGACTCTGTCTCAAAAAAAAAAAAAAAAAAAAAAAAAGTAAAAGAAAAGTTCTATGTCAATCCAAAAAAATTTTTTTTGTTTTTAAAATTCTTCAGCTGGATAACACTATACCTTGGAAATCATTAAAGATCTCTGTTCTTTTACTCTCCCCTTTTGGAATACACCACTTTTTGCAATTCCATGCATGCATGTGTTCCTGGTCTGTGTATGTACACGTGTTTGTGCTGAGTAGGCACAGGGGCCAGGAAGCGTGTGCAGGTGTGGGTCTGTGTCTGGAATCCAGCTCAGCCTACAGCCCTTAACTCCTGTTAGTTTCATGTTCATTGACCTAAATACTCTTTGGAGATAGGCTTTCCTCTCTGCCAGCCCTTGGCAGCCCTGCAGCCCACTCAACCTCACCTCTACAACATACCCTGTGGCGTGGCCTCCCACGGCAGGTTACACAAGTCCTGGGGCCCTGGGGAGGGTGTAGCACAGCTGCCACGATGACTCAGACTCCACCATGACAGGCCGTGCATCGTGGGGGGGCCTTTCTCCGCCAGGTGATAGGAGGGAGGTGGCAGATGGCAACCCTGCTTCTCTGCTAAACCTTCCCCTCTCCAGACCCTGCTTCCACTCGCTTCTTATCTCCTCTCACTGTTCTGGGCCCTCTGTTCATATTAAACAAAGCTTTCTGCCAGCTTTGCCTTCTGAGCAGGAGGGGCTTTCAATTAAGCAGCCACTCACAATCTGCTGTCCTGCTCTCTCTGTTCCCCGAGCAGCCCCCTCGCCTCCCCACGTCCTCCTCTTTACTGCTCTCTCAGGCCACATCTGTCTCAGGCATCTACAGCAGGAGCTGCCTGGATGCCAGGAGCAGAGACCCCCCCCCCACGCCGCCAAAGGAGAAGGAGAATCATTTGGTTTTATGGAGTGCCTTTCTTGCAAGGATCTCTAAGTACCTTTCAGACAATTAAATGTTATCATTGTAAATGCGGAAACTGAGGAATATGGAAATTAAGCAAATCCCTCGGAGACACGTGGCTGATCACTGTTAAGAATAACCCAGCCTGCCTGCCTCTCTCATTTGCATTCCTTCCGAAGGCATGCAACTTACCCCCTCAAGATGTGAGGCTGATATGCAATTATGAAGCTCCTTTTATTTACTTTAATTTTTAAATTTAACTTGGATTTTAGTTTCAGGGATTCACGTGCAGGTTTGTTTTACAGACTAATTATGTGTCATAGGGGTTTGGTGTACAGATTAATCTTGTTACCAGGTAATAAGCATGGTACCTGATAGGCAGTTTTTTTGGTCTTCAGTCTCCTCCCACCCTCCACCCTCAACCAAGTCCAAGTGTCTCGTATTGTTCCCTTCTTTGTACCCTTGTGTACTCAATGTTTAGATCCCACTTGTGAGTTAGAACATACGGTATGTGGCGTTCTGTTTCTGCATTAGTTTGCTTAGGATAATGGCCTCCAACTCCATCCATGTTGCTGCAAAGGACATAATCTCATTCTTTTTTAAGGCTGCATAGTATTCCACGGTATATACGTACCACATTTTCTTCTTCTTGGCTTATATCATTCCGTGACTGTCCTTATCCCACCAGCTCATCATGCCCTTCCCAGGGATCTGCATTAATTAAGCCCCAAGGGTCTACTCTGATGCACTCAAGTTGAGAGCTGGGCTGGAGTGAGGTTCACAGAAACCAGGCTGTTTCCCCTGTGGAATTTACTTCTATCTATGACCTTCAGTCATCCGTCATCATACAATGAAAGGTGACATAGATGTGACCTCTGCCCCCATGAGCTCACAGCAAAATCAGTGCCAATGCCGTCACCACCTCGGTTTATATATCAGCTGAGCCTGAGAGAAGGAGGTCTCATTTTTTTCTCTTTTAAACCAAAACATTTAATAACTACCTCCACTCACAGGCAAGGTGAGAGCTGAAAGGACAACAAAGTTTCTAGAATTATAAAGAGTATTTCTGCTTATGGAAAGTATCTCATTTGGAGCATGTTTGATTCATCACAATAATGATAGATATTTTTCTCCTAATAAAACCTACATAATAATAATAAGTATCAAAAATAATAGCTAGTGTTTAAATATATTAGGTAAGCACTAAGTTCTAGGCTTTGTTCTATTTATTTATTTATTTATTTATTTTTGAGATGGAGTCTTGCTCTGTTTCCCAGGCTGGAGCGCCATCTCGGCTCACTGCAACCTCTGCCTCTCGGGTTCAAGCAATTCTCCTGCTTCAGCCTCCTGAGTAGCTAGGATTACAGGCATGGGCCACCATGCCAGATAATTTTTGTATTTTTGGTAGAGATGAGGTTTCACCATGTTGGCCAGGCTGGTTTCGAACTCCTGACCTCAAGGTGATCCACCTGCCTCGGCCTCCCAAAGTGCTGGGATTACAAACGTGAGCCACCACGCCTGGCTCTAGGCTTTGTACTAAACACTGTATATACAGTAATCTCATTTCCTCCTCATATTAATTTTCAGGTAGAAAATTAATATGAGGTAGAAACTATTCTTATCCCTATTTGTAGATGAAAAAACCAAGGCACAGAAATGTTATGAAATTTTCCCAGTGTCTACTAAGCACCAGGCATTGAACTGAGGACTTTAAATATATTATAATCATAGATCCTTTCTGCAAATCTGAGAAAGACTTATCTTTCTGTGAAAAATGGGAGGTTCGGGAGATTAAATCCATTGCTCATGTACACAGCCTGAGAGGCAAGAACAAGAGTGGGGCCAGGAAAGGCCATGTCCACAGTTGTTTATTTTACTTTATTTTATTTTATTTTATTTTTTTGAGACAGAGTCTCACTCTCACCCAGGCTGGAGTACAATGGTGCAATCTCGGCTCACTACAACCTGCGCTTCTGGGGTTTGAGCAATTCTCCTGCCTCAGCCTCCCAAGTAGCTGGGACTACAGGCACATGCCACCATGCCCAGCTAATTTTTGTAGTTTTAGTAGAGACGGGGTTTCACCATGTTGGCCAGGATGGTCTCGATCTCTTGACCTCATGATCTGCCTGCCTCAGCCCCCCAAAGTGCTGGGATTACCGGCGTGAGCCACCACACCCAGCCCACAGTTACTGTTTTAAACTCCATTGACTTCACCACTAGGGGGCAGCTCCTTGAAGATCTACAGTGAATTCTCCAGTCTAGGCACGGTGCCTGGCATGGTGTTAGGCCACAATGGACATTCCGTTAAACACACACTCATTCTTTTTATTGAGCTAACGAATGGATCTTAAATTAAATATTGATATTAAATTCTGTGATCCACGCTCCTGGGAGTAATAGCATGGGTAATTCAATGGAATGAATAATTATTCAATCACGTATGCTATGCTTTAAAAATGCATTCATGAATTTATATCTGAATGTGGATTTGCTATTTATGGGATTCATATTGCTTCTTACAAAGTGAGGATATGGTGTGACGGCATGAGTCAGGAGAGGTTGGCAGAAACCCTGTCTACCCCCTGCTCTGTGTCCTGCTGTTTCCAGCTTTCCCTGGGGGTAAAGGCATCATCTGTATGCGGAGGTCATGGACTCACTTGCCATTACAGTTGTTCTTGGTTTGAGAATGGTCTTTTTTTGACTCACTCACCAGGTAGACTTGCAAAACGATTTGTTCCCTTTCTCCTTTCTCCCTCCCTCCCTCCCTCTCTTCCTTCCTTCTTCCTTCCTTCTTCCCTTCCTTCCTTCCTTTCTTTCCTCCCTTTCTTCCTCTCCCCCTTCCCTCCCTCTCTTTCCCCATTTCTTCCTCCCTCCCTCCTTTCCTTCTTCCCTTCCTTCCTTCCTTTCTTTCCTCCCTTTCTTCCTCTCCCCCTTCCCTCCCTCTCTTTCCCCATTTCTTCCTCCCTCCTTCCTTTCCTTCTTTCCTTCCTTCCTTCCTGCTTGCTTGCTTCCTTTCTTCCTTCCTTTCCTCCTTCCTCCTCCTTCATTTCTTCCTTTCATCCTTTCTCCCTCCTTCCCTTTCTTCCTTTCCTCCTTCTTCCCCTCCTTCCTTCTTCCCTCCCTCCCTCCCTTTTCCTTTCTTTCTTCTTTCTTCCCCTCCCTTCTTTCTTCCATTTTTTAATTTCTCCATTCCCTCCTTCTTTTATTCATTTTGTTTTTCTTTCTTCCTTTTTCCTTCTCTTTGTAATTGAATGTATTATCCTTGTCAATATTTAAAAATTAAGAGATTTTTGTCTAGATTTCTGGCTTCTTCTGAAAAATTATATCGGGCAACTCATGCTGACATTTGCACTTGGCAAAGTTAGCTAGAGCTGATTAATGATGGGCCTGTGCATCCGACATGGTCTCGGTCCCCACCACTCTCTGCAGTCTCCCTGACACTGAGTCTGGGTGTCAGCTGCCACCAATACTCCTGCCTATGCAATTCTTTTCTTGACTCTCAGCCAGCCCCTCTCATTCCTGTGAGTGATCTAGCATCTGAGTTTGTGAGCCCTGTCTTGGGTGACGCACACTACCCAGGGTGAGTGGGAGGGCACACGGAATGTCATGCCAGCCGGCCCCCATTGTCTTTCTTTCTCTGTATCTTCTCTCTGATGGGGCATCAGTAAATGTAACGTGAGATAGAATGGCTGCCTATAGTGTCAGCCTCATAGAATTTTCCAGTTTCTCTCAAGTATCCTAGAAAGAGAGAGACAATTTTTTTTAAATATTTATTTATTTTGAGACAGAGTTTCTCTCTTGTTGCCCAGGCTGGAGTTCAGTGGCATGATCTTGGCTCACTGCAACCTTTGCCTCCTGGATTCAAGCAATTCTGCCTCAGCCTCCTGTGTAGCTGGGAATACTGGCACGTGCCACCATGCCCGGCTAATTTTTTATATTTTCGGTAGAGACAGGGTTTCATCATGTTGGCCAGGTTGGTCTCGAACTTCTGACCTCTAGTGATCCTCCCACCTCAGCCTCCCAATGTGCTGGGATTAGAGGTGTGAGCCACCGTGCCCAGCCGAGAGAGAGACAATTATTAATCTTGAAAAGTAACTGGGGCCGGACGTGGTGGCTCATGCCTGTAATCTCAGCACTTTGGGAGGCCAAGGCAGGCAGATCATTTGAGGTTAGGAGTTTGAGACCAGCCTGACCAACATGGTGAAATCCCGTCTCTACTAAAAATACAAAAAAAAAAAAAATTAGCTAGGCATGGTGGTGCATGCCTGTAGTCCCAGCTACTTGGGAGGCTGAGGCAGGAGAATTGCTTGAACCCGGGAGGCAGAGGTTGCAGTGAGCCAATAAATGTAATGAGATAGAATGGCTGCCTTGAGTGTCAAGCTCATGGAATTTTCCAGCTTCTCTCAAGTATCCCAAAAAGAGAGAGACAATTATTAATCTTGAAAATTAACTGGGGCCAGGTGCAATGGCTCATGCCTGTAATCCCAGGTCTTTGGGAGGCTGAGGTGGGCAGATCATCTGAGGTCAGGGGTTTGAGAACAGCCTGACCAACATGGTGAAACCCTGTCTCTACTAAAAATACAAAAAAAAAAAAAAAAAAAATTAGGTGGGCATGGTAGTGCATGCCTGTAGTCCCAGCTACTTTGGAGGCTGAAGCAAGAGAATTGCTTGAACTCAGGAGGTGGAGGTTGCAGTGAGCCAAGATCACACCACTGCACTCCAGCCTGGACAACAGAGCAAGACTCCATCTCAAAAAAAAAATTAACTACTAAAGAAGTCCAACCCTTTCATTTCACCCTTTTCAACTATAAAGCCATCCTTTCCATTAAAGTACTTAGTGGTGGTCAGTCTTCATCCCAAATAATTTATTTTAGCTTAAGCAGAACTTTTTTTTTCTTTAATGTGCTTGCTACCTCGTTTACTCCTTGCCATGATTCATAAAAGTAATCATTGGTGTTTTGTTAGAGAAGAGGAAAATTCTGCGCCTTGTTCTATGATGGTGTGTATGTAGAATCATGGGTAACAATGCCAAAGACTTTAAGGGATAAGACTGCTGAAAACTTGAGAGCATTCTTTGTATTGCAGAACTGGCTACAGGCAGCAGAATTGATTGTAAGTCGTGTTGAGACATTGACACACATGTTGGGAGATGGTAGGAATTGGTTCCTTGCATGGTGGTTGTGGAAGGTTCAATGAGTGCTCCCAACTCTCATCCTCGGAAGAGAGGATTCCCTTTTCCTGTGACTTATCAGTTCCTTGCACTAGAGTCATCCGAGTATACATCTCTGATCATCTTTGAATTTGACCATGCAATTTGCCTTGATAATTGAAATAGAGTAGAAGTGGTGGTGTGCCAATTCCTAGCTGAGGGCTGAAGAAGTCAGCACATTTCCACCAGCCCTATTAAGCTTCTTCCCTTTATAATGAGAAAAGTATGCCTCAGGCAGTTGTTGCTGCTTAAGATTGGATCTTGGAATAAAAATGCAGGGAACAGACCTGGATCAAACCTAACTCAGCAGAACCCGACTAAGATGCATCAAACCGCAGCCAAACTTCAACCCACAAGCTTGAAGTAAATATTTGTTGCTGTAAGCCACTGCAATTTGGTTGTTGGTTATGCAACATTATCGCATTAAAAAAAAAAAACCTGGCTAATACATCTAGTGAATGGGAAAAAAAGAGATTACTTATTCCATTTTGCCAATTACTGAGCATTTTGATGATGCACTAGAATATGTCACTATGATTTTACCTGTTTACCTTGCAAATGCACTTTTACTATTTTTTTTTTTTTTTTGGTGATTTGTTTTGCAGTTTTCAGTATGATTCTGTGATGGTATACGTAAGTATTTTAATTGTACCTGTATTAGTCCGTTTTCATGCTGCTGAGAAAGACATACCCGAGACTGGGCAATTTACAAAGGAAAGAGGTTTATTGGATTTACAGTTCCAAGTGGCTGGGGAGCCCTCCAAATTATGGTGGAAGGCAAGAAGGAGCAAGTCACATCTTATGTAGATGGCAGCAGGCAAAGAGAGAGCTTGCGCAGGGCAACTCCAGTTTTTAAAACCATCAGATCTCATGAGACCCATTTATTATCATAAGAACAGCACTGGAAAGACCTGCCCCCATTATTCAATCATCTCCCACCAGGTCCCTCCCACAGCATGTGGGGATTATGGGAGCTACAAGATGAGATTTGGTTGGGGACACAGAGCCAAATCATATCAGTACCATTCCACTAGACTGAATTTGACAATGTGGGGCAGGAAAAAATATCTTTTCTTTCTATCCTTCTTAGTTTTTAGCTGTAACAAAAGACAGATTAACAAGAGAAAAGCATAAAAGTATATTTAATATAAATATTACATAACACAAGAGCCTTCATAAGAAAATGAAGACCCAAGGAAACAATTACACCTGAGTGTTTTTATGCTAGGCTTGATGAAGAATAGTGAGTCATAGGAAAAAGTAGTATGCCAAAACAAGGTCTAAGCTCAGACCCCTAAGCTCAGATGTCTCACAGAAGGATTAGTGGAGGTTCTTTTCTCCTCTGTTTATGCATAATTTTAACTTGCATTCTTTTTAGATTTAATGAGTAGAGTACATTGTCCACAAATTCCTTGCTCTTTAAACTATAAAGAATTATGGCTACTTTAAACAGGAGTCAGTTGCCTCCATTAGAATGATTCCATTGGGATGCATTTTGAGGGCATAAGGAAAAGAGTGGTTAAAATTGCAATAAAAAGAACAGCGGGGTGGGCAAAACGAGATCCGCAGAAAGTTGATGGTTGCTAAGCTAATGGGTTTCATGGTGTTATTGTGTCTACTTTTGTGTGTTTGAACTTTTTTACAACTTATATATATTTTTAAAGTCTGCGATCATATTCAACAGGTAAACTCAGCAAGGCTTGTGCCTTGTGTTTTTTGTTTGTTGATTTGTTTTGAAAATCAGAATTTGAATCTTAAAGAGTGGTAACTCTAGAAATCCAATTTTTCCTTTTCTCCAGGATTTGCTATTTTTGTTGTTGTCCAGAGTGTCTTGGTGTCCCTCTTTCTTCAGAGACAGAATGATTCTTTCCTCCTGGTATAAAAAGGGCACTTGTCCCATGAGAATCTTATGACCTGCTTCAGAGGAAGGTCAAAAAGTTCTTCCTGCACCTGCAATTTCTCAAATTCCTTCCAACTAAAATATTTAACATTGCCAAAGTGGCACATTTTTGGGTAGTGTGTGTCTTAAACCCCGTTGACACACGTATTCTATAAAAAATAAAGATATTTGCCTGGACGGATTCATTCGATGGGAACTACAAGTTTCCCAGATCTCATGAGGAAGAAGAGAAAGTATGGTGTCCCTCCCCAAGAAAGAGTAGATGGAATAGGCATTTTGTAATTTACCAAGCACTAGAAATAAATACCTTGTTTTTCTAACCAAAAAACCCTGGGTGTTTTCATCTAGCAACCTTCATCAGCTTCTGCATTTTAGTTTACCTAACTCTGCCGGGTTCTGTAATCTTGATTCCATGGGCAGCTTAGAGAACAAGTCCCTTCGGTCCCTTTATCTGTTCATTTACAGCCATCTTGTCGGGGTCACAGATAAGTACCCAGCTCATTAGGCACTGACCCCTACTGAAGTAATCATCATAAACCACCACGAGCTCTTCCCAGTTCAATTGATGTGTAAACTATTTAAGGACAAGATGAAATGAACAGGAAAGATTTTCTGGTTTAGTTTAATTGCTTCTCAGGTGGCCTCTCATTTACCAAGCTCTGCTACAAGTAAGAACCAAAACTACCCTAGTGAAACTAATATAAACGACCCTGGTACTCTGGGGAATATAGCCTGTTTCAACAGATCCCAGGGAGTCTGCATTTCCAGATTGAAAGAAAGATTGTCTCAGTCTATTTGGTGTGCTGGTGAAAGTCCTTCTCTTCTCTGTTTATGCATAATTTAAACCTGCATTCTCTTTAGATTTAATGAGTAGAGTATGTTGTCCACAAATTCCTTGCTCTTTAAACTATAAAGAATTATGGCTACTTTAAACAGGAGTCAGTTGCCTCCATTGGAATGTCTCCATCGGGATGCATTTTGAGGGTATAAAGAAAAGAGTGGTTAAAAATTGCAATAAAAATACAATAGGGTGGGTGAAACAAGATTGGTGGAAAGTTGATGGTCACTGGGTTAGCACAGTACTTTGAAACATTATTTTGTCCACTTTTGTGTGTTTGAATTTTTTCACAAAATATATTTTTTAAAGACTGCAATCAGGTTAACTCAGGGTTGAACCCAAATCTTGTTTTGGGACTTGTTTTGTGTCTCTAGTGAATTTTTCTCTTAAATGAAAGAATTGCTGCCAGGAGATCCCATTTCACAAAGCATATTGGAGCCTGGTGTTCTTAAGCTTTCATTGTTTTGTCTAGCCATGTAAACAACTGGCTGTGGATTTCCACGGTCTGACTATCAACTATGCTTAGGTGGAATGCATTTGTCTTTTAGGCTTCTTTGCCATCATCGTTTAATAGTCTTCCTCTCTTGCCTTGAGTGTTGATGGAATCCAACAGCAATGGTGCACCCTGGGGTTGTGCAATGCAACGTGAAGATTCTAATGGTCTGATGAACACCAATAGCTACCTGTCCCTGTCTGCCCAAGCTCTGCCTTTACTGAGGTTCTTGGAGCCTAAAACCTGAATCCAGAAAGTGGCCTAGTTCTTGACCAGCCCAGACAATGACAGGTGGTTCCTTGGGAAGCCTGAACTCAATAACAGAAGTGGTCTTGCAGCTCTTGATAGTGTGCGTGTCTAGCATAACGGGATTGGAGGATCAGGAGACCTATGACACTCTGTGCTCATCCAGTTGGAGTTACTTCATAGTTCCCCATGTTTACCCAGATCATATAAACTGACCATAATATTGTGTCTGATTGAGAATGGAGCTGTGATCTTATTTATTTATTTATTTATTTGAGACAGAGTCTCACTCTGCCGTCCAGGTTGGATTATAATGGCGCGATCTTGGCTCACTGCAACCTCTGATTCAAGGGTTCAAGCAATTCTCCTGTCTCAGCCTCCCGAGTAGTTGGGATTACAGGTACCCACCACCACGCCTGGCTAATTTTTGTATTTTTAGTGGAGATGGGGTTTCACCATATTGGCCAGGCTGGTCCCGAACTCCTGACCTCAAGTGATCCACCCACCTCGGCCTCCCAAAGTGCTAGGATTACAGGTGTGAGCCACCATGCCCAGTGCTGTGATCTTATTCCCAGCCATCTTTCCTGGGTCTACAACATCCCACTTTGCAGTTGTCACCTCCCTTTCCAAGGACAAGGATTTAGAACCCAGATGCTGCGACAAAGAACTGGTCTCCTTTGCCAAACTCAAAATGTTCAGCCTTACGTGGATCCCACTCACTGAATTGGAACTGCATGGCCACTAGATCTGAGTTTACTGCACGACTTTGAACAATGTAATTTGGATTCTGGCTGCCCCCTTAAGAGCCAGATCTAGAGTGGGTTAAGTTTTGTCACCTGGGCATAACTTGTTTCATGGCCAGGTTCCTGAATGATGGCAATCCCTTCTCCTTGGTCCCAAGAGCACAGCTGAAACAGGCTACCATTGTCTACAGGACTTTTAAGAAAAACACGAGTGAAAATACATTTGAAATCCAGAAAACAAAAGAACGATGCCTTCAAATTCCAAATTTTTTCACTTTAAACAGTTAATTTGCTCACTTGGTTATTTTGGTTATTTATTTAGTTTATTTGTTTATTTGATGTACCTCCAAGTCAGGAGGTACCTGTGGACTGAGGATTTCTTTTAGACTTGATATTATAGGCTTCAAAAATTGCTGAGCTGCTTATAAGCCATGAGACATTCTGCCACACTGGGGAAAAAAAGAGCTTTTAATTTGGGCAGACAAGGATCTGGATCCTAACTTAGTTATTTCCTAGCTGTGTGGCCTTGGGCAAGTTACTTAACCTCTCTGGGCCTCAATTGTATCATCTGAAAAATAGGAATAATAATATATACCTAGTATAGTTGCCACAAGGTCAGATCAATTATATATAAAATATCAAACATAGTGTCTGACAGACTATATAACCTCATTGAGTGAGGGCTGTTATTCCTCTTTTTATACTCTCAGTCTCAGAAGGGCTAGAGGCATTCAGAGATAATGGGCAAAGCAATGGGTATCCAAAGTGTTAAAGGCCTTACACCATCAGGTTGCCCATCAACATGAAAGAAAGAGCCCAGCTTTGCTCTACTCCATCACGGAAAATGTCAAGACCAATTTCTTCAGGAGAAAATAGTCTAAGCCTCTGTGTACTCATGGAGAGGCGTCGAGGGGCGTTGAAACTGAAAATGCTATGCGCTATTGTGCACGTGTCTGGTGCATTTTTTTCTGGGAAGATAGTTCATAGCTTTTATCAGGTACTCAAATGAGACTGTTTTCATTCATTCATTCACTCATTCATCAAATGATTTTTGAGTATTTATTATGGTCTAGGTGTAGAAAGTATAGCAGTGAATAAAGCAAGACAAAATCCCTTGCCTTTATGGAGTGGAATTTTTGGAGTCACTGAAAATTTTCTTAAGAATTACTGATCTAGACAAACTACGAAGCCCATGGAATAAGGGTTGAATTTTCTAATAGCTCCCTTTTGTTTGCGTTGGGTTATAGACTCCAAATCTCTCTCCAGATGGGTCAAATATGTTTTCTGGAGCCACATAGACTTGACATCATTGAAAGCAAAATTTAAAAAAATGAATGAAATTGGCCGGGCGTGGTGGCTCACGCCTGTAATTCCTGCCGCGGTGGGATTGGGAGGCTGAGGCAGGCGGATCACCTGAGGTCAGGAGTTCAAGACCAGCCTGACCAACATGGAGAAACCCCGTCTCTACTGAAAATACAAAATTAGCCAGGCATGGTGGCTCATGCCTATGATCCCAGCTACATGGGAGGCTAAGGCAGGAGAATCGTTTGAACCTGGGAGGCAGAGGTTGTGGTAAGCCAAGATCACGCCATTCCACTCCAGCCTGGGCAACAAGAGCGAAACTCCATCTCAAAAAAATAAAAATAAAAAAAAAAAACAAAAAAAACAAACAAAAGAAAAAAAACCAAGAATGAAATTTTACGGATTATATTCTAAACCGAAAAATGTTTCCTGAGTACCCCTGTGTGTAACTACAAGAAGAAAAGGCAGCTACCAAACAGTGCAACAAAGTGAAAAGCAAATGACAAAAAAATCCCTGGTATTTTGGCATTAGAGAGACTCGTGTTTGGATCTTTAACTTCCTAACTGTGAAGGATTGGGCAAGATACACAAATTCTTTGAGGAACAGCATACCTTGAATCAGAGATACTCATCTTACAGGGTTGTCATGAGTATGAAATGATTTGACTGGCATGCAGTAAATGTCAGTTCTCTATGCCTAATACAATGATTTTTCAGAGCATTGAAACCATGGACCTGTAAACTTAAAACACACACACACACACACACACGCACACACACAGACACACACACACACACTTTTTTATACTGATAAATACATTTTATTTTTTATACTGATAAATACATTTTATTTTTCCAAGTCAAGGGTTTTATAAAACACAAACTACAGTAAAACCCCTGTGTGTACCCACACACACACTCACACACACACACACACACATCTATTCTCTTCTTCAATTTAATAAGGAGCATTTTATAAAAGAAGAAAGTTACAAGGGTTTAATCTCAGCATAAAAGACAGTCCTTTAAATGGGGGTAAATATAGCTTTGTTAAAAACGCAATATATTTTCTTTACGTCCATATTTCACTTGCAAAGGTGTTGCAGTGCCTTTGTTTCATCTTTTGATTCTTACAACCCTGTAATGTGGGCAGGACAAAGTTTAGTTGCATTTTTTGGGAGTGGAACCAAGAATAGGAGGGAAGAAAAGGCTTGTTCCAGTCTCCCTCTCCTTTTCCAGCGTTGCCCATGGGTCCTGTAGGACAGGGACCTACAATCATGGGTTCTGACACTCATCTTATTCTTCCGGGTCAGCGGAAGGAAGGTTTCAGCTTGCTGTAAGACAGAACTGTACCATCTTACTTCTGGGGAGGACTAGAAACTGAACGTCCCTCTGAGAAAATTTGCTGCTTCTTTCCATTAGAACCTTCTAAGGGCTGAGGCTCAGACCCTGTCAGTTCTTCCTCTTTCCCTGGCAAAAGATCATTAAGCCCTTCAATTGAACTCACATAGCATGGGTAATTAGTAGAGAGCTTGGATTTTAGAATCAGACAGACCTGGGCTAGAATCCCAGCTCAACCTACATGTGTATGAAGACAGTGTTTAATCTCTCTTTGTCATTCCTATTTATGAATGGGGATAGCAACTAAAACCTCCTCGTGAGCTGAGTATTAAAGAAGGTAATATGAATTTTCTAATAGCTCCCGAATAGCATGGTGGTTCACATATGTAATCCCAACACTTTGGGAGGCAGAGATGGGTGGACAGCTTCAGCCCAGGAGTTAAAGACCCCCATTTAAAAAAAAAAAATTAAAGAAACAAAACCAAAAACATATGCTGATCACTTGAGCCCAGGAGTTTGAGACAAGCCTGGGCAACATAGGGAGACCTTATCTCTACAAAAAAAAATACGAAAATTAGTGGTGCATGCCTGTAATCCCAGCTATTCAGGAGACTGAGATGGGAGGATCACCTGAGCCCAGAAGATTGAGGCTGCGGTGAACCATGATCGTGCCACTGCAGTCCAGCCTGGGCAAAAGAGTGAGGCCCTGTCTCAAACAAAAATAATAATAAGAAGGTAATATGCGTATGTGAAGTTCCTGAGATCACTCTTCCCTTCCAAGGCTGCTGTGTACAGTTGCACAAGTTGCACCCTGCTCAAAGTGCCGGTCAAAGAGGCAAATGGCAATGGACATCCAGCCAGTGCTCAGATCCCAAGTCTTGTGCCCAGTGAAAGGTTGCAGCCAACTTGAAAAGGTGCCTTATAGTAATTTTTTTTTGAGACAGAGTCTCGCTCTGTCGCCCAGGCTGGAGCGCAGTGGCGCAATCTCGGCTGACTGCAACCTCTGCCTCTCGGGTTCAAGAGATTCTTCTGCCTCAGCCTCCTGAGTAGCTGGGATTATAGGTGTGTGCCACCACACCTGGCTAATTTTTGTATTTTTATTAGAGATGGGGTTTCGCCATGTTGGCCAGGCTGGCCTCGAACTCCTGACCTCGTGACCTGCCCGCCTCAGCCTCCCAAAATGCTGGGACTACAGGCATGAGCCACTGCGCCCAGCCCCCTTGTAGTAATTTTTGCACACACAGTGGGCACCTTTTCTGAAATCTTACAAAGACTCTCATGTCCTAGGCAGCCCTGCCTTCTTTTCTCTTCCTCCTTTTGGTCACTGCCCCTTTAATGAACACGGGTCATGAAGTCTACTGCACTGAGCCACTCACACGCTGCGCGGCTCCCTTGGAATGAACGACAATTGCTTCTAAGCAAATGAGAGGAGGAAGATTTCTTGCTACCTACAGAGCCCTGACAAGGATTGGTTCTGTGTCTAAATGAAATACCCTTTAAACTGCCCTGAAATTGCATTGCTTATGTCAGCTAAGTGGAATCCTATGGACTATAAATCTGACTTGAAAGGGCTCCGTTTAATTTGACTAAGATGTTACAAAAGGTTTACCAAAATGTAAAGCATTAGTCTGTGGAAAATCAATTATGGCCCAATCCATCTCACTGATGAAGGGAGAGTTCTCATTTTCAGATCTTTTGTGTGCACAGCCACTGTACACACACACACAAACACACACACACGTACAATTGGGATGCAGCAGCTGGAATCTCACGGTTTTGGGAACTAGAGAAGGTTAAGCACAGCTTATTGACTAATGATAAGCAACTTATCAATTGCAGCAATTTCAGCATGTTTGGCTCAATGTTTCTAGAATGCTAGGTTTTCGCACCCCTGCCACTCACCAGGGTGGCTATTTACAGTTAGTGAAAAGAGAGACAAGTTCTGTCCATTTCAGCTCGCTCCATTTCCGTACCCTCCAGTGACATGAGGAAGAAGACCACCCAACTAGGTGAAATAAAGCTCACGCCCCTGCAACAGAGCAAATTAACCCTCTAAGAGCTCGGCGCAGTGAAGAAATAAATGAACCTCTTTGTGCAATGATTTCCCAAGGCTGGTACCAAAAGTGCTTAAGGGTAGAGAGGATCAAAACATGAAATGCATGGATGGGAAATGCTTTGCAGACTGCTGCACTCTAGCACCATGAATAGTGCACTATTAGCTGCAAGGTCTTCCTGACAGCCAATGAGCAACCTGGGAGAGGAAGACCAACAGTAGCTTATAGACCCAGCAGTGATGGTGGGGACTCTGCAGAAAGTGATGGGGTGTGGGGTACGCTGCATGGGAGCTAAGAAAATAAAAGAAAGGAATCCACACAAAGGTGGAAAATTAGTTGCACAAGAAGGGTCCCTGATCACGGTGGAAACAGTAGTAATGACCGTGATAATAATAGTAACAACAGCGATAATAACTAATGTTTACTGAACACCTACTATGTACCAGTAGTGGTTCTGAGTGCTTTCCATACATTATCTCATTTATTTTTCACAACTCTTTAAGATGGGCACAATTACTGTCTTCAAGCTAATGACTATAGCTATGCAACAAATGGAGTTGTGATTGTAATTGAAGCTTGCTCTTTTTGTAATTGTTATATTTGGTAGCCTTCAAAGATGCTATATGCAAAAGGAGAGAAATGTGGAGACGTTGGGAAGAGGTGGGAGGTTTCATTACCTGGGGACAGTAAGCAGAAAACAAACAGGTCCTTTTCTTCCACATCACCTGCTGAGATTATGCAGAACTGAGGATTGGAGGAGAGAGGGGTGCACAAAGACTGGAAAGGAGGCTCCCAAACCCCTCACTCTCCTATTTCCTGGAGTTGGAACAACTTCAGGCATTTTCAATTCTTTTCACTTCTTCAATCTTCCTGTTAAAGAGGAAGCTCTTTGGCCGGGCGCGGTGGCTCATGGCTGTAATCCCAGCACTTTGGGAGGCTGAGGCGGGTGGATCACGAGCTTAGGAGTTCGAGACTAGCCTGAGAACATGGTGAAACCCCCGTCTCTACTAAAAATACAAAAAACTTAGCTGGGCATGGTGGTACATGCCTGTAATCCAAGCTACTCAGGAGGCTGATGCAGGAGAATCGCTTGAACCCAGGAGGCGGAGGTTGCAGTGAGCTGAGATAGTGCCACCGCACTCTGGCCTGGGTGACAGAGGAAGACTCCATCTTAAAAAAAAAAAAAAAAAAAAAAAGAGGAAGGTCTTCCATAGACCCCTTTCAGTGGCCGGCAATGTCTCCTGCTTAAACGACTCCCTTTCCCTCGGAGAACTAAGGTGCCCAGGCAGGTGGGTTTGGTAAGACAAATAGAAAGCTGGTTAGCTGTATAGGAGTCTTCTGGGTTTTGCATTTCAACTTGGAGAAGCAAAGAGATCCTTCCGAATTCCGTTAAAGTTGTACAAGGTGAGAAGAAGCACATAGACACAAAGAGAATGAATTTGGGTTAGGGTCTGCAGGGTGCAGCAGCTGTCAGAGAGGCAGACCCAAAGAAGTAAGATGACACAGCGTGGTCGTGCGTCCTCTGCATTTGGGGCAGTGTGGTGAGCAGAGAAAAAGTGTGGGAGGCATCTTGCATCACATTTGTCTAAGGCAGAATGCTGTGGCAAATTGCCATGGCATTTCAAAATGTTGGGGCTCTTTACATCGTTCGAATGACAAAGTTTTTAGATTTTTAGATATGGGGGCTGCCTTTTGCAGTTTCAGAGTGTATGGATGTTAAGCTTCTGGCTGTTTTTAAAAAGGGCCTGGAGCAAAAGACACTCCTTAGCCTTGGGATGTGTGTGCCTTGAGATCTGCATGAGCATGATCTAAATGGAACTTTCTGAGATGGTGAGACCCAAGAGGAAGCCTTGGGGTGCCAATGGCCACTGCCCCAGCCCAGATTGGTCTTCCCTGATTTATGCCTTAGAACAAGCGTTACTGCAGGCTCTGATTGACCACTGAGTCCAATCCCTCTGGTAGATCCTTAGGAGAATTAGAGAAGGGAAGAGAGAGAGAAACCATCTCAAATCCAGATTAGAATGGGGCCATGGTCCCCAGGGTTTCTGGGAAGCAGGGAGGTTTGGTTTGGAAATTAACAAAGGGAGGTTCAGAATGAGTCTTTTGAATTCTAAGCTTCAAACCCTGAAACTGACAAATCCCACTGACAACAGCCAGAAGAGGATGCAGAGCCAGAAATAGGAGGAAAAGTCAAGGTCAGTTGTAGGGCGTGCACCAAAGGAAGCAAATCCAGGACCGTAGCATGAACGACTGGCGTGGAAGGTCAAGCGGCTCAAAGGGACATCCACAGACACCCTCTCACAGCCATCTCTTTCTCTGGAGTCACAGATTCACTCCTCCTCTGCAGAGGGTCAGCAGAGTGCCCTTAAGACCACAGAGAGGCAGAACCCAAACTCCAGAAGTAAGTGCTACAGTCATCTCTCAGTTCAAAGAAATAGTAGGAAAACCAGAAGGGACACAGAAATTGTGGAGCTCCTGGAATGTGCTCCTTCCCTGGTTTCCCAGCTCCATCCTCCCAGTGCCATGTGGTAGCCAGGACTCAGGCTACACAAAAGAGCCAAAGACCCCAAGAAAATCTATGTGAGAGGAACCATATGCAATCGCTCTTTTCATTTAGTGCAGAATCCTACACTCTTGTCTTTCTCCCAGCCCCTCAAAATCCCCTCCTAAGACTGCTCCCCCTGCCCCCAGAACTCTGAAAGGATCCAGGAACATAACCAAGGAGAGGGCAGTCCTGCTAGAGGCTGCTGGGTGCTTTTGACTGACATAGTATTTTCAACACTAGAGGAGACGTTTTTTAATGGCATGAAAATGTCTTTAATCACAGGAGCTAAACCGCGCACAGTGCAGGTTCAAGGTGAACGGGATTCTCTCGTTCTACATCGGCATTTTCATCTCACTTAGATTAATTCATATTTTAATTGCTTCTCTCCCTGATTGAAGTACCAGAAAGAAGCACTTTCATTCTTTTGATCTCATGTTCTCCTGAGCACTGCCAAGGTCAAGCGCCGGGCACATGATTGGTGCTGGGGGATTTCCAAGGAAGGCACCTGGAGGCTGGCGTCCCCTTGTGAACGATGCTGCTCTCCAGAGGGAGGAGAGACCGGTGGGAATCTGAGTTGGGCAAGCTGCCCTCCCCACACCAGAGCCCGGAGTACCGTGACTTTTTTTTTTTTTTGAGACAGTCTCACTCTCTCCCCCAGGCTGGGGAGGGAGCAGTGGCGCGATCTTGGCTCACTGCAACCTCTGCTTCCTGGATTCAAGTGATTCTCCTGCCTCAGCCCCCAGAGTAGCTGGGATTACAGGCACGTGCCACCACATCCAGCTATTTTTTTGAATTTTTAGTAGAGATGGGGTTTCACCGTGTTAGCCAGGCTGGTCTCAAACTCCTGATCTCGTGATCCGCCCGCCTCGGTCTCCCAAAGTTCTGAGATTACAGGCGTGAACCACCGCGCCCAGCCAGCACCATGAGTTTTTAAGCTGGTGCGAGACAGCCAGAAGATGGGTGTGGTTACAATTGTCTGCTAGTTGTTTTGCACCCTGCGGCTTAGAATCCCACCTTCATTCATCTTCAGACAATGATATTAATAAGAATGTAGCCCACACTGTCCACAGTCCATCCCCTGGAGTTCCCAAGTTTTCTAACCAGTCACCTGGTTCTTTGCTAGGCAAACAAAAATGGCGCTTTTCCCTAATCCCTGGGATTCTGATGGGGTTACTTGTTTTGTGGCCACTTTTTGTTCTGATTTTCTGTTGTTCCTCAGGTTTGGTCCTAACATTCACCGGGTATCCTTCTCTCTTTGCCCAGGCGAGCAAACAGGTAACACGGGGCTCGATTTTCTCCACAGGGAAGTGTCCAACGGCATTTATATAGAATGGAAAATATTACTAAAGCATTGGCTCACAGCAAACCCTCTGGACATGAGCATTAGACAATACCTTCTAATAAAAATCCCTGGCCAGGCTTGGCTCTCGCCTGTAATCCCAGCACTTTGGGAGGCCGAGGTGGGCGGATTACCTGAGGTCAGGAGGTTAAGACCAGCCTAACCAATATGATGAAACCCCATCTCTACTAAAAATACAAAAATTATCCTGGCATGGTGGCATGTACCTGTAATCCCAGCTACTCGGGAGGCTGAGGCAGGAGAATCGCTTGAACCCGGGAGGTGGAGGTTGCAGGGAGCCGAGATTGCGCCATTGCACTCCAGCCTGGGCAGTAAGAGCAAAACTCCATTTCAAAAAAAAAAAAAAAAATTCCTGGCCATTCCCACCAGCAGGAGCTTTGCTATCCTGGTTGGACCATGGCATACCTGATTTGGAAAGCTCTTTCTGGTTTTCCTGTCTCATCCCCCAGAGTGTCAGTCCCTACGTGAAAGGGCTGCTAGGACAAAGTACCACAAAGGGTGGCTTGACTCAACAAAAAATTTGTGTCTACCTGTTTTGGAGATAAGACATTCAAAATTAAGGTTGCAGCAGCAACATTCTGCCTCTGAAACCTACAGGGTAGAGTCTTCCCTTGCATCTTCCTAGCCTCTGAGAGAGGCCATCAAGCTATGGCTTTGCAACTGCATCACCCCAGTCGCTGCCTCTGGCATCCCCACCTGGTGTTCTCCTGTGCATCTCCTCTGTCTTCACCTGGACAACTTCCCTCTGTATGTGTCTGTGTGCCCAGATTTCCCTTGTCTTATAAGGATGCTGGTCACTGAATTAGGGCCCACGCTCATTTGAAATAACTATTTTCCAATAAGACCATATTCAGAGGTACTGGGCATTAGGCCCTGAACATGTGTTTTTTTTTGTGGGACACAGTCAAACCCAGAACACACCTTCATTTATGGGAACTTTAAATTTCCTCTTCCTTATCCTTACTGGGTAGAGATGTTCAATTTTCTGGGTTTTTTGTTCTAACCCGTTGGAATCATATAGAGCATGGGGTGGGCATGGGGATGGGGCAGGGAAAGGGACAGGTAACCAAGAAGAAGGAAGTATCTTCCCTAGTGACATCCAAGGAAAGCATCAAACAGTTTTACCAAACAAAACCACTTCTCTCTCTATAATGGGTTCTACCACTGCTCACCCTTCCTTCCTTCCTTCCTTCCTTCCTTCCTTCCTTCCTTCCTTCCTTCCTTCCTTCCTTCCTTCCTTCCTTCCTTCCTTCCTCCCTCCCTCCCTCCTCCATCCCTCTCTCTCTTCTTTCTCTTTCTTTCTTTCTTCCTCTTTCTTTCTTCTTTCCTTCTCTCTCTTTCTCTCTTCCTTCCTCTTTTTTCTCTCTCTCTTTCTTTCTTTCTCACTTTCATCTTTCTCTCTCTCTTTCTGCCTACCTTCCTCCCTCCCTCTCTTTTCTTTCTTTCTTTCTCTTTCTTTCTTTCTTTCTTCCTACGTTCATTCCTTTCTTCCTTCCTTCCTTTCTCTTTCCTCTTTCTTTCTTTCTTCCCTCCTTTCTTTCTTTCTTTCTTTCTTTCCTTCCTTCCTTCCTTCCTTCGTTCCTTCCTTCCTTCTTTCTTTCTTTCTTCTCTTTCTTTCTCTTTCTCATCTTTCTTTCCAGGCTGGCTGGCTCTGTCACCCACGCTGTAGCACAGTAGCATGATCATAGTTCACTGTAGCCTCCAACACCTGGCCTCAAGCAATCCTCCTGCCTCAGCCTCCTGAGTAGCTGAAGTCTGAGCTACTCTGACTATAGGCATGCATCACTATGAACAACTAATTGTTTTAAAGAATTTTTTTTTGTAGAGATAGGGTCTCGCTTTGTGGCTCCGGCTGGTCTCAAACTCCTGGCTTCAAGCAGTCCTCTGCTCCCACCTCAGCCTCCCAAAATGCTGGGATTACAGATGTTAACCACCATACTGGGCATTGGCCTTTTAAAATAAGTTTATTTTTCCATCCATTACTACTTAATGACCACCTACTACATGTGAGATATTTTCCTTTTGATCATTTCTTGATTTTCTCACCACAACCCTGAAAAACAGATATTGTTGTTGTCTTTTCAAAGATCTGGGGCAGAGACTAAGCCTAACATCACATGGCTGTGGAGAGCCAGGAACGGAATTCATAGCCATGTAGTCAAAGCATGTCCGTCTAAGATGTCCTGGTTCCACCTCTCTCACCTCTGGCCTGACCCAGTCCTTCTTCGGCACTACTGCCCACTGGTTCTCTAGCTTCATGCCCCTTGGTGGCACATCTCAGCACTGAATGAAGGTGCTGTGGCTGTTGTAACAAATCCCTACAAATCAGGTAGCTTAAAACAGGCCAGGCGTGGTGGCTCATGCCTGTAATCCCAACACTTTGGGAGGCTGAGGTGGGCGGATCACAAGGTCAAGAGATCGAGACCATTCTGGCCAACATGGTGAAATCCCATCTCTACTAAAAATACAAAAATTAGCTGGGAGTGGTGGCAGGCGCCTGTAGTCCCAGATACTCGGGAGGCTGAGGCAGGGAGAATCACTTGAACCCAGGAGGCAGAGGTTGCAGTGAGCCGAGTTCACGCCACTGCACTGTGGCCTGGGTGACAGACCGAGACTCCGTCTCAAACAACAACAACAACAACAACAAAACCACATATTTATTCTCTTACGGTTCCGGATGTCTGATTTCCAAATTCAGTATCTCTGGTCAAAGTCAAGTTGTCAGCCAGGCTGTGCTCTCTCTATCAATCTCGGAAAGCATCCGTTCCTTGCCTCTTCCAGTTTCTGGTGGCAGCTGGCACTCCTTGGCTTATGGACAGATGGGTCCAATCTCTGCTACTGTGGCCACATGGCCTTCCCTTCTTCTTGTAGGTGCCAAATCTCTCTCTGCTTCCCTCCTATAAGGGTACACGTGATCGCATTAGGACCCACCTGGAAAATTCAGGGTCATCTCCCCATGTTAAGATCCTTGGTTCACTCATACCTGCAAACTCTTGTGCCATATAAGAAAACATTAGGCTGGGTGCGGTGGCTCACACCTGTAATCTCAGCACTTTGGGAGGCTGAGGCAGGTGGATCACCTGAGGTCGGGAGTTTGAGACCAGCCTGACCAACATGGAGAAACGCCTTCTCTACTAAAAATACAAAATTAGCCGGGCGTGGTGGCGCTTGCCTGTAATCCCAGCTACTTGGGAAGCTGAGGCAGGAGAATAGCTTGAACCCAGGAGGTGGAAGTTGCCATGAGCTGAGATTGGGCCATTGCACTCCAGCCTGGGCAACAAGAGTGAAACTCGGTCTCAAAAAAACACTCATAGATTCTGGGATGAGGACATAGACATATCTTTGGGGTCCATTTTGTAACCATCCAATAGGTTCACCTTGCCCGTTGCCTAGACAGAGCTGATTCATTGAGACAGGGGAATTGCAATAGAGAAAGAGTAATTCACATAGAGCTAGCTGTGCAGGAGATCAGAGTTTTATTATTACTCACATCAGTCTCCCAGAGCATTCTGGGATCAGAGTTTTTAAGGACATCTGGTGAGTCGGGGGAAGCCAGTGAGCCAGGAGTGCTGATTGTTTAAGGCAGGAGATGAAAACAAGGAATTGACACCTTCCTCTTGTGCTGAGCCAGTTCCTGGGTGGGGGCCACAGGATCAGATGAACCAGTTTCTTGATCTGGGTACTGTCAGCTGATCCATCAAGTGCAGGGTCTGCAAAATTTCTCAAGCACTGATCTTAGGAGCAGTTTAGGGAGGGTCAGAATCTTGTAGCCTCCAGCTGTGTGACTCCTAAACTATAATTTCTAATCTTGTGGCTAATTTCTTAGTCCTACAAAGGCGGTCTAGTCCCCAGGCAAGAAGGGGCTTTGTGTTGTGAAAGGGCTGTTATCCTCTTTGTTCTAAATTATAAACTAAGTTCCTCCAAAAGTTAGTTCAGTCTACACCCAGGAAGGAATAAGAACCGCTTTAAGGTTAGAGGCGAGATGGAGTCATTTAGACTAGATCTCTTTCACTGTCTCAGTCATAATTTTGCAAAGGTGGTTTCCATTTTCTTTTCCTTGAGACACGGTCTTGCTCTGTTACCCAGCTAGAGTGCAGTGGCACAATCATCGGATTATAGCTTACGGCAGCCTTGAACTGCTGGGCTCAAATGATCCTCCTCTGTCAGCCTCCCTAGTAGCTATGGGTATAGGGGCACACCACTATGCCTAGGCTAATTGTATTTTTATTTTTGTAGAGATAGGATCTCACTATGTTGCCTAGGCTGATCTTGAACTCCTGGCCTCCAGTGATCCTACCATCTCATCCTCCTGAGTAGCTAGGACTATAGGCACCCACCACCATGCCCAGCTAATGTTTAATTTTTTTTTTTTATATATAGAGATGGGGGACTTTTTCTGTTGTCCAGGCTATTCTAGAGCTCCTGGCCTTAAGCAATTCTCCTGCCTCAGCCTCCCAAAATGCTGGGACTACAGGTGTGAACCATGATGCTTAGCTTTGGGGGCCATTAATTAGCCTACCACTCTGCTTCCCCTGTGGTTTATGGCTTTCAAGCACTGGGCTTCTGGTCCTTCTTTCTGATATCTGGCTCCTTCCATGAGTGGGGGTGAGTAGGGAGGAGGAGAGGAGAAATTCCTGTGTGTGGACTGCTGAGAAGACTTCCAAAGAGGCACCAGGGAGCACTCTCTGTCTGGGTTTTATAAAACGGTTGTAATAATGCTTGTTTGAAAAGGGGTAGAAGACCCTCTGGTGAAGATGAAAGGGCAGGTTGTTTTGGATGGCAGATAGCTGCTTTGAGCCTCCAAGATCTCATAAAATGGAGGTCTTGCAGAGCTGAGATGAAGAAATTATGGCCCTATTGGGAAAAAGAATTCTTCAGAGTGAGAAGGAAGAGGGAGCATGCCTGTTCACTGACCAATGACAAGACTGAATATTATGTCTCTTACTGCAGGAAAGGGAATTGGCACTTCCCCACCTGCAAACTTACGGATGACAGCCATCATCGTAGATTGGTCATAAGTGCCCAGTTAAAAAAAAAAAAATCCCCAAACATTCATCAAGCTTTTCCACAGCGATACCTTGCACTGAAAACCTTTCCATCACATTCTATTTTAAGCATTTTTATCAGAACCTGATGTTATCCATATTGGCTTCAAAGCATGCATAAGGCTTTTTGGCTTTGAACATTTTAGAATATATGGTGCCCTTAGGCAATGGCTAAAGGTGAATGTCAGCTCTCTAAATATGAGGTTCTGGATGCAAGAATGCATTTGAGATTTCTGATCCGAGAGAATGAAGACCACTGCTCTGCATTGCTGCCTAACTGCATCTTGCTTGTCTATCGTGGTCAAACTGGGTGGACTGCATTTGATTAATTTCAGCGAAAGAAAGAAATTTTAAAAGAACACACTGCGAAAGACCTATGCTTGGTAGAGGCAGGAGTGTTTCTGTTTTTCTGTGTTCCTGGGAAACATTCACCCTGAATAGGGTGAGAACATAATTTTTGATCCAAACCTGGCACTTTTAAGAGTAAATGAGACATTATTAATAATTAAGCTGGAGGCCGGGCACGGTGGCTCACACCTGTAATCCCAGCACTTTGGGAGGCCAAGGCGGGTGGATCATGAGGTCAGGAGTTCGAGACCAGCCTGGCCGAGATGGTGAAACCCCGTCTCTACTAAAAATACAAAAATTAGCTGGGGGCGGTGGCGGGTGCCTCTAATCCTAGCTACTCGGGAGGCTGAGGCAGGAGAATCGCTTGAACCCAGGAGGCGGAGGTTGCAGTGAGCAGAGATCATGCCACTGCACTCTAGCCTGGGTGATAGAGCAAGACTCCATCTCAAATAATAATAATAATAATAATAATAATAATAATAAAGCTGGAATTCCAGGCTTAGGCTTCGACTGTCTCCTTTCATTTTGAGTAACTTGCATTCCATGTAGTTAGTTGACTCTGGGTAAAACCATAAAGTAGATTGGCTTACATTCTTCTCTTCTCTTTCTTCTGCTCCCCTCTACCTTGTACTCAGAACACCATCATTCTGGAACTTGGGGTAACCTTTCCCCACTTCTTAACTTTCTTTGATTTTTTTTGAGAAAGGGTGTCACTCTGTGGTCCAGGCTGGAGTGCAGTGGCACAATATTGGCTCACTGCAACCTCCGCCTCCCAGATTCAAGCAATTCTCATGCCTCAGTCTCCCGAGTAACTGGGATTACAGGTGCGTGACACCATGCCCGGCTAATTTTATACATATATATGTGTATATATATATACACATATATATATACATATGTATATATATATGTGTATATATGTACATATATATGTGTATATATATGTATATATATAAATACAAATTACAAAATGATTTACAAATTTATATATACATATATATATAAATATATATATTTTTTTTTTGGTAAAGACAGAGTTTCACCACTTTGGCCAGGCTGGTCTCAAACTCCTGACCTCAAGTGATCTGCCCACCTTGGCCTCCCAAAGTGCTGGGATTGCAGTCATGAACCAATGCATCTGGCACCTTTCTCCATGTCTTATTTTATAATTGGGGAAGCTAAGAACTCAGAAAGAGGTGATTATTGGTTACACAGAAACATGGAGGCAGGGTTAGAACTTACCTTCTCTCTCCAGAAGAAAGCAGAGGTGCTCATCATGGCCACGAGTGGTCAGAGTCCAGCATTACCTGCCCACTGAGCCCAGCTCATGGCAAGTTCAGATGGGCCTCTGCTCTCACCTGCCTCCGGATGCCTTGGCGCTCTGTGAGAATGATTGATGAGCATCTGGTGAATTGGCTAATGCTATCACAGCATCGCCCTTTCCGGAACACCTCACAGGTTCATCAGGGGCTTCTGTAGATTGTGTCTCCATGCAAAAGGGTGGTCCTTGCATGTTGACATTGGTACAATGGGTAGCTACCTACTGGTAGCAGATTTATTAGGAAAATATTTAGATATAGGAGGACATACTGGGGCACGCATATAGGTGAATTTCTATTATTCCCCTGCAGAAGGGAAGAGCAAGAGAGAGAGAGAAAGAGAGCCTAGGAGTGTGTCATGGGGATGGGAGGGGGAAAAAGTAGGGTACAATAATGAATGAATGGAAAGGAAAGGAAGGGAGAAAAGAGGGAAAGGGAAAAGAGGAGAAGAGAAGGGGAGTGGAGAAAGAGGAGAGGAGAGAAAGGGTGAGGAGGAGGAAAGGAGAGAGAAGAGGAGAGGAGGGAAGGAGAGGGAAGAAGAGGGGACAGAAGGAAAGAGGAGGGGAAGAACAAGAGGGTAAGGGGTTGGAACGGGCGGGGAGGAAAAGAACAGGAGGGGAGGAAAGGGGAGGGGAAGAACAGGAGGGGAGGAGAAAGGAGGGAAGGAGATGGGGAAGGAAGGGGAGGGGAAGAACAGGAGGGGAGGAAAGGGGAGGGAAAGGAAGGGGAGGAGAAGGAAGGGGAGGGGAAGAAGAGAAGGAGAGGGAATGGGAGGGGAGGAGAGGGAAGGGAGGGGAGGGAAGGAGAGGGAAGGGAAAGGGAAGGAGAGGGGAGGGAAAGAGAGGAGAGGGAAGGGGAGGGAAAGGAAGCAGAGGTGAAGGAAGGGGAGAGAAGGGAAGGGGAGGGGAGGGGAAGAACAGAAGGGGAGGGAAACGGAGGGGAGAGGAAGGAAGGGAAGGGGAGGAAAAGAATAGGAGGGAAGGGGAGGGGAGGGAAAGAACAGGAGGGGAGAGAAGGGGAGGGGAGGGAAGGGAAGGGGAGGTAAGAGAAGCTGGGGAGAGAGGAGGGGAGGGGAGAGGAGACAGTGGATTTTGGCATTCCGTATTAATCCTGTATAGCTCATGATGAGGTTGATATATTTTGGGGAAAAAAAACTGTATATATGGAAGGTAGTTATCCACTTATATGTCAACGGCAGCTCTACATAGTTCTAGTTCTATGTATATACTTGTGTCAGCCGTGGAAGCCCCCTGGGAGCCGGTGAAGTGAATTTCCTTGTTACGAGGGCCCTAAACCCATAGTTAATGACTTGCTATGTTCCCAAGCAAGGTCTCCTGACCCATCCCAGTGGTCTTTCCATTCTACGTAACCATCTCCTTAGAACAAGAATGTCAGAGAAGAGCAAAGAAAAGACACTGTCTGCACCAGTGTGAGTTGTCATACCTCAAGCCCCACCATCAGAAAGCAAAATCTAAACACAACCAAAAAGCAAACCAGATCCCTTTGCAACCCAAGAGAACCCAAAATGTAAAGGTCACCTTGAGCGCTTCCAGCATGTTGCAGACTCCCCACAAAACAAGCTTATCTCTGCCTTTCACAATGCTGGTATCTCACCATTTGTCGGGATGAGAATTATGTAAGAAAATCATTTTCCACAAACTAACTGTCAAATTGGTCATTTTGGAGGGCTTTACTTTAAGTAACTGTTATGTTTTTATTTGATAAGCCAGAAGTTCTTTACAAATTAATTTGTTTTCTTAATGCTTGCCTCTGATTCTTCCTTTCAGAGTTAGAATCCATCAAACTTCATTTCATGCCCAAATAGAAGAAAGTGTGTTTCTGGTGAATTTTCTCCAATCCTGACCCAGAGAGAAAAGATTCAGAAGGTCAATAAACCTCTGAGTCATTCATTGTAGGTTCTGCCCTCACTTTTATCTAAACAGCCAATCTGTCATTCTGCCCAGTTATTCTTTTTCATCATTTCCAGGATTCAACTTTATTTTCCTGTTTCCTTTGCCCTGCCTCTGCTGTATGACTTTTTATAATCCCCTCATTTCCCAGTGAGTAATAACCTTCATCACAGTCTCCCTCATGATGACGCCAAGCAGTCTTTCCTGCAAACTGCTGCCAAAATAATATTCCTAAAGCATGATTCTCATTCTGTCATCACTGCTTTCAAAAATTATTGCTGGTAGGAAGCAGTCCAGACATATCACCATAGTATGCAAGGTCTTCCTGATCCAGCCTTGCTTCAAATTCCAACAGAATGGCTACCTACACAAAGACCAACTTGAGAAATAAACTTTGAAGTTCATGGTAATTATCTTTAACCTCTCTCTGACCTTTTTGTATTCTTTGACCACTTGTGATTTTTATTCTTCTTCCCCCTGCCCCCACCCCCATCATGCCTCCTTGATTGGTGCTATTCTAAGTGTGGTTTGAGGTTTAGAGGCACCAGCATCATTTGGGAGCTGGTTAGAAATGAAATTTCTGGCCGGGCATGGTGGCTCATGCCTGTAATCCCAGCCCTTTGGGAGGCCAAGGCAGGTGGGTTGCTTAAACTCAGGAGTTCAAGACCAGGCCGGGCAACATGGAGAAACCCCCTCTCCACAAAAAGGATAAAAAATTAGCTGGGCGTGGTGGCATGTATCTATAGTCTCAGCTGCTTGGGAGGCTGAGGTGGGGAGGTTGAGCCTGCAGTGAGCTGTGATCACACCACCGCACTCCAGCCTGGGCAACAGAGTGAGACTCTGTCTCCAAAAAAAAAAAAAAAAGAAAGAAAGAAAGAAAGAAATGAAATTCCTGACACATTCCATCATGAGACCTAAGATTCCGTACTGTATAAGTTTACCCAGTAAGTCTTACACACACTAATATTAGAAAAACACTGTTCTCGCAGGGTGCAGTGGCTCATGCCTGTAATCCCAGCACTTTCAGAGGCCAAGGCAGGCGGATCATGAGGTCAAAATGTCAAGAGCATCCTGGCCAATGTGGTGAAACCCCATCTCTACTAAAAATACAAAAATTAGCTGGACGTGGTGGCGGGCACCTGTAGTCCTAGCTACTCAGGAGGCTGAAGCAGAAGAAACGCTTGAACCTGGGAGACGGAGGTTGCGCTGAGCCAAGATCGCATCACTGCACTCCAGCCTGGCGACAGAGTGAGATTCCGTCTCAAAAAAAAAAGAGAAATGGAAAAACACTGTTCTCAACTGTAACATCTCCCAACATTCTTTTGCAGTTATTTGATCTGATATCAAAAGTTAAATTACTAATTATTTAGTGGCGGAACTGAGTCTAGAACTCATTGTTTCTAACTACATTTAGTTTGCTCAATCACTTTGACTATCTCATTGCCCTGTGATGTGGTTTGGCTGTGTCCCCACCCAAATGTCATCTTGAATTGTACTCCCATAATTCCCACGTGTTGTGAGAGGGACCTGGTGGGAGATAATTTGAGTCATGGGGACAGTTTCCCTCATACTGTGTATTGTTCTCATGGTAGTGAATAAGCTTCATAAGATCTGAAGGTTTTATCAGAGGTTTCTGCTTTAGCACTTTCCTCATTTTCTCTTGCCGCCGCCATGTAAGAAGTGCCTTTCGTCTCCCGCCATGATTCTGAGGTCTCTCCAGCCATGTGGAACTGTAAGTCCAATTAAACCTCTTTTTCTTCCCAGTCTCAGGTATGTCTTTATCAACACCCTATAAATATTGAATTAGGGGAGAAGTGGTAAATGTGGCTGTTTCTAAATTGCACCCTAGAAATGATCCCTGTCCTACGTAGCCCAGTGTGGCTCCTGCCCCAGGGGTGTTGACCTGGTGCTGCTCCACTATCCTCCACCCCACCATATTGTTTCCCATCCATGGGATATTGACACCTTACTGCCATCAAAAGACACACCATGAGCTTTTAAGACCCAAGGACAGAGACTCCTGATGATGGAACTGGCAAGGACAACAGTGAATTCAGAAGACTCTGCCTGAACTTCTGTCTATAGTGTATACTCTTCCTATCCCCTCTGACTTCCAACTCACTTCTGGCTTCACACTCCCAGATCTGGTTCCACTTTTGATTCCTATTTGGATTAACATCTTTCCCCCAGCTTTATCTCATTATTTCTGGTTCACCTTAATTTAGTCTCCATCCTCCATCCTCAGAGGAGGTTGTGCAAAGCTGACTTGTTAGTTTCCCTACATTATCCAGTAACTTCTGAGGACTCCATTTGTCTTGGTCCCATCCTTCACCTTCAACTCACCCTGGTATGTGAACAAGACAATGACAGGCCTCAGTGTTACCACCCGCATGCCATGAAGACTTCCTGCAGAAGGCAACTATTACTGTGGTAACCATCACCATGGCAACTATCACCCATCAGTATGGTTTGGCTCAGTGTCCCCACCCAAATCTCATGTGGAATTGTAATTTTCATCTGTCGAGGAAGGGCCTGGTGGGAGGTGATTGGATCATTGGGGTAAACATTCCCGTTGCTGTTCTCATGATAGGGAGTGAGTTCTCATGAGATCTGGTTGTTTAAAAGCAGGTGGCACTTCCGCCTTTGCTCTCTGTCTCTCTCCTGCTGCCATGTGAAGAAGGACATGTTTGCTTCCCTTTTTCTTTCTGCCATGATTGTAAGTTTCCTGAGGCCTCTCCAGCCACGTGAAACTGTGAGTCAATTAAACCTCTTTTCTTCATAAATTACCCAGTCTCAGGTAGTTCTTTATAGCAGCCTGAAAACGGACTAAAACACCCACCACCCATTATTTCCAGCTCAACGTCCTCTCATACCTCTATTTTGACACCATTGAGCCCTCCAATCCATTGACTTTGCCACTTTTCTGTTATACCTCCAGTGTGCTCCCTTCCTTCCTGGTCCTGTTTAGATTCCACCCTGCAGCCTTGTCATCACTCTCTTGCTCACATTCTTCACTAGCCTGCTTCTCTTTCCTTCCATCTTAATTTCCTGGGAAAACAACTCAACTTTCAACCTCTGCCCTGTGCCCCAGCAGTTGAATATAGCTGAAGACAACCCACCACAGTGTTGACAAATCTCACTTTAAATGGATGACTGCAATTCCCACGTCAAACCTCAGCAATACCCAGGGGTCCTCTTACATTTCCAGAGTCAATTTTCTCACATCTTCCAGCTTCTCATATCCTGCCTCTTCTCAGAATGTCCTGACTTTATATTTTACTGAGAAAATAAAAGCAGTGGAAGGATCACACCATCTTGGCACCATCTAATCTACTTGCCTTGCTGCATTTTACACATGTTCTCTGCCTTCCCTCTTTACAGAGAGGATCCTACTTTTGCACCTCTCAAAGGCAAATGTGGAAAATTGCAAAGAGGCCTATGCAGCTGGTGTGTTGGTTAGAGCTGCCTGATAATGGAAAGGACTGCCTGGGTAGCTAGTGAGCTCCCCATCACTGGTTGTATCCAAACAGAAGCTGATGTCCTGTCAGCCTGCTTCCTCTTTGCCTTCTGCCATGATTGTAAATTTCCCGAGGCCCCCCAGTCATGCTTCCTGCCGAGGCCCCCCAGTCATGCTTCCTGTTAAGCCTGTGGAACTGTGAATCAATGAAACCACTTGTTTTCATAAATTACCCAGTCTTAGGTAGTTCTTTATAGCAGTGTGAAAACGGACTAAAACATCCATCACCCATTGTTTCCAGCTCAATGTCCTCTCTCATACTGCTAAGATCTCTAAGACAAATGTCTTAGACAGGTGCAAGACTGCTCCAACCCCTCTGTAAAGAGGGAAGGAGAACCACCACTAGACCACAGTCCTTCCTGCAATGACTATTTCCTCTTCACTCTGGGCTTTCTCACTCTTTCCAGAGCCATTACTGTCCACTGATGAAGATGCTGGTGTTCCACAGCTTACATCTTTAAAAAAAAATGTCCACCCTAAGGCCTGGGATCCCCTCCAGCCATCACCCCATTTCTCTGCTCCCTATTCCTCCACAAAGTTGTCTGCCTTTGCCGTCTCCACTTACTTGCCTCACAGTCTCCCTTCAACCCACAACAGTCAGGTTCTTGTCTGCATCACTGATGGAGAATGCTCTTGCCAAAATCAGCAACCATCTGCATTCTCCCAAATCCTGCAGTCAATTCCCTTTGCTCATCTCACTCAAAGGTGAGCAGCAGGAGGCCCAATCTCTCCCACCTCCCATCTTTTTTTTTTTTTTTTTTTTGAGTCAAGGTCTTGCTCTGTCACCCAGGCTGGAGTGCAGTGGCACAATCTCGGCTCACTGCAGCCTCCACCTCCCAGGTTCAAGCAATTCTCCTGCCTCAGCCTCCTGAGTAGCTGGGATTACAGGCATGCGCCACCATGCCCAGCTAATTTTTGTATTTTTAATAGAGATGGGCTTTTGCCATGTTGGCCAGGCTGGTCTCAAACTCCTGACCTCAAGTGATCTGCCCTCCTCAGCCTCCCAAACTGCTGGGATTACAGGAGTGAGCCACCACACCACCCCTCCTTCTATCTTTAAAGGCTCTCTGGGTCACTGTGATCCTGGTTCTGCACTGACCTCTGCGTGGCTCCTTGGTTCCCTGACTGCCGGATAAGGGTGCGATCTCCAAAGCTAGGCTGGATTTGCTTAGTCTCTTCCTTTGGTTTTTAGATGGTCTTTCTGCAGGTCTTCGCATGGTTCTCAGCTCTTGTAACTCACTCCTTCACCTGATTATGCTCTCTGCTCAATGGTCAACTGCTTTTAAAAAAAAAAAAGATAGATTTGGGGGTACATGTGCAAGTTTGTTACATGGATAGATTTCACGATGCTGAGATTTGGACTCCAACTGAACACATAACTCAAATAATGAATATAGTACCCAATAGGTAGCATTTCAACCCTGGCCCCTCTCTATCCCTCCCCCATTTTGGAGTCCCCATTGTCTGTTGTTCCCATCTTTATGTTCATGTGTACCCAATGTTTAGCTTCCACTTACAACTGAGAGCAGGTGGTATTTGGCTTTCTGTTTCTGTGTTAATTCAATGAGGATAATGGCCTCCAGCTGCATTCATGTTGCTTCAAAGGACATGGTTTCACTCTTTTTCATGACTGTGTAGTATTCCATGGTGTATATGTACCACATTTTCTTTATCCAATCAACTGTTGATGGGCATCTAAGCTGATTCCATTTCTTTGCCATTGTGAATAGTGCCACAATAAACATGCTACTGCAGGTCTCTTTTGGGGAGAATGATTTGTTTTACTTTGGGTATATTACCTAGTAATGGGATTGCTCAGTCAAATGGTAATTCTCTGTTTAGTTCTCAAAGGTCATCTTCTCAGAGACCTTTCCTGACCACCCAAACTAGAAAAGTGCTCTCATTGTGTCAGAGGCATTTGAACCAGAGCAACTCCATCTTGAATGGGGCTGGGTAAAATGAGGCTGAGGCCTACTGGGCTGCATTCCCAGACAGTTAAGGCATTCTAAGTCACAGGATGAGATAGGAGGTCAGTACAAGATACCGGTCATAAAGACCTTGCTCATGAAACAGATTGCAGTAAAGAAGCCAGCTAAAACCCACCAAAATCAAGATGACAACCAGAGTGACCTCTGGTCATCCTCACTGCTACACTCCCACCAGCGCCATGATAGTTTACAAATGCCATGGCAACATCAAGAAGTTACCCTATATGGTCTAAAAAGGGGACGCATGAATAATACACCCCTTGTTTAGCATATCATCAAGAAATAACCATAAAAATGGGCACCCAGAAGCCCTTGGTGCTGTTCTGTCTATGGAGTAGCTATTCTTTTATTTCTTTACTTTCCTAATAACTTGCTTTCACTTTACTCTATGGACTTGCCCTGAATTCTTTCTTGTGTGAAATCCAAGAAGCCTCTCTTGGGGTCTAGATCAGAACCCTTTCCAGTAACAATTTTCCTGTACTCCTCTCAATAGAGCAATCTTAGTGTATTGTCTTCGTATCACGTGAACTACCTTACAGCGGATAGCTGGTCTCTTCTCCAGAATGCTCCGTTTGTTTACAGCTGTATCTCTAGTACCCACCATAGTGCTAGGCTCAGAACTTGCTCAATACATAAATTAATGAATGCAGGCATGAATAACTGAATGTGTGTGCATGCGGTGGTGGCTGTGACAGCATTTGGGATTGGGCAGGTGTATGGTTTCACCTGCCTCCATGTGTCGAGGCACACAGAGTTAAGAATGCCTTTTCTCTGTCTTCTTCTGTCTCCCCAGGGTCTGGTACAGGGCAATGGAATCAATATTAATTACATGATTAAATGAATGAATGGATTTCAGAGAGTTCACTGGTAGTGACTTTCTAAGGCTTTGAAGTATGGTGACAAGATTTGACAAGACCTGTCTCAACATAAATGTTCTGACCACTGAAGATTTTTTTCATAAGGAAAATAAGGTGACCAGGAACTGTCTCATATACTGGGGATGTGGGATGGTAATTTTAGAGATAATCTTTTTTGTCCTGACCCTCCGCCTCACCTCACCCAAAGCTTGTCCAGCTTTAGATACATTTGTACATCCTGCCTTAATTTGATTAGTGGCAGATGCTATTATCTGAGGAAATCTAAATTGCCTCTTCCTGTGCTAATGAACTACTATACCAAGTGCGTGGGGATTTGAGAACAAGATAGATTTATTAATGAGTGCCTATTTAAAGGGACAGTTACGGAGTTCTTGGTGCGGGGAGGGGGGGTTGCTTCTATTCTTTATAAAGATTGACACTTTTTACGACAAAATGAAAACGTTTTATATCTGGTTTAAAATTTTAAATATCGCAATTAGAAACCGAATGAAGAGTTAGGTTTAATCAAATGCAATAGAATGTGACACCCTCCTCCCGGTTGAAGGTGGGGCCTGTGGGTCATTCTGTCTCAGTTCCCCCCAAGCCTCCCTCACAAGGAGCCCCGTTGATATATATATATATATATTTAAATCTCACATGGCCCTGGTAATCCAACTCTGAAACGAATGACTTTTTCTTGTACTAAAGTGGAGGCTTGCATCTGAAGCTCTGGAAAATTCTGGGCGCTCATGGTGGTAAAACTGTTACAAGAAAGAGGTCCTGATTCAGACCCCAAGAGAGGGTTCTTGGATCTTGTGCAAGAAAGAATTAAGGGCAAGTCTGAAAAGCAAGTTTATTAAGAAAGTAAAATGGTGAAAATACAGCCACTCCATAGACGGAGTAGGATGTTCCTGAAAGTAAGAGGAGGAACACGTCCACCCTAGGTATAAGGTACAATGCTTGAATATATATATATTCATTTTATCACATGTATGATAAAATATATCTATATCATACATATGATAAAAGATTCCTTACAAAGATTGACACTTTTTTTGACAAAATGAAAACATTTTATATCTAGTTTAAAATTTTAAATATCACAATTAGAAACAGAATGGAGAGTTAAGTTTAATTACATACACTAGAATGTGACACCCTCCCCTTGGTTGAAGGTGGGATATGTGTGTGTGTGTGTGTGTGTGTGTGTGTGTATATATATATATGATATATGATAATATATATGATATGTATGATAAATATATACGATATGTATGATAAAATATCATATATGATATTTTATATCATATATGATATTTTATCATACATATCGTATATATTTTATCATATATATCATATATATTTATCATATATATCATATATATTTTATCTCATATATCACATATCGCATCATACGTGTGATATTTTATCACATATCTCATCATACGTGTGATATTTTATCACGTATATCATATGTGTGATATTTTATCACGTATATCATATGTGTGATATTTTATCACGTATATCATATGTGTGATATTTTATCATATATATGATAAAAAAGATTATGAGGGGATGTTCTCTGCTACAAGGGTTTGTGATAAAGGATTAATATTCTTAATTACTATATTTTGCAAGAATCAATATTATTATCTTTAAAGCAAAATTAGGAATGCATTTGTTCTCAAGATATTGGGATATCTGGACACCCCCAAGTCTGGGTCTGTTTAATAAACATTATCAATCTGTTCCCTTAACTGTAAACATCTAGAGACTAGGAATACCTCACTTTTTGGGAATTCAGCCCAGCAAGTCTCAGCCTCATTTTCCTAGCCCTCACTAAAGATGGAGTCACTCTGGTTCAAACACCTCTGACAAAACCACCTTTGCAAAAATTCTGTAGATGAGACAAAGTATAAGAGAAAGCTAAGTATAATAGAAAGCTAATTATCCCTGGGCTATCCGGTCAGGCTAACTTTGAAAGACTATTAGGCTACAGCTTAAAGGATAATAGGCCTTGTCCGGAACTCAGCTGCTTTTGGAAAGCTAATTGCAGCCCATCAGGCTAGTCAGAGAAGAGGAACCTGAGTCCTGTTAAGGCTCAGAAATGAATGATTATCAGCCGTGATTCTGGAGGTTATCAGACACAGCTTCCCCAATTGCTGCTGCAAATAATACCACTATGGTAGATTGGTCTTTTGAGATATCTTTTGCTTTGCATCTGTGGTCTTGCCCTGATTTCTTTCTTGTGTGAGATCCAAGAACTCTCTCTTGGGGTCTGAATAAGGACCCCTTTCCTTTTTTTGCATGTCTGACATCCATGGTTCTATCTAAACGTAATGGCTCCACCTGGACCACCAATCCTGCTGCTGTGGCGTCACCCAGAAGTGATTCAGTCCTCAGAAGGACAGCTTCTACCCACTGATTTCATTTCTGCCCCAACCAATGAGCAGCAGGCACCTGTTACCTGGCCACCCCCACCTCTTCCCCCAAACGGCCTTTGAAACACCCCTAACCTAGGAGCTTTGAAAGAGATGATTAGAGTACCAATTCCATCTCCCATGTGGCATGGCCGACCTCGTGTCTATTAAACTCTTTCTCTAGTACAATGAGGTGGTCTTTAAGCAGCTGGCAGGAAGAACCCCTTGCGTGATGACAGTAGTCGACACCGAACCTGTGTGAATGACACTCTCCCCTCACCCTCTGTGCACAATGCATACCCCACATCAGAAAGCACAATAAAAATAGATAGAATAGGCTGGGTACGGTGGCTCACGACTGTAATCCCAGCACTTTGGGAGGCCGAGGTGGGTGGATCACCTGAGATCAGGAGTTCGAGACCAGCCTGACCAATATGGTGAAACCTCATCTCTATTAAAAATACAAAAATTAGCTGGGCATGGTGGCGGGTGCCTGTAATCCCGGCTATCCGGGAGGCTGAGACAGGAGAATTGCTGGAACCCGGGAGGTGGATGTTGCAGTGAGTCAAGATCATGCCGCTGCACTCCAGCCTGGGTGACAGAGTGAAATTCCATCTCAAAAAGAAGAAACAAAGATAAAACAATTGATCCTTAACCACCACTGCGCATCTCGCCCCCCACCCCTGCCGCCCCGCACCCCCCGGCCTTCCACTCCTTAGTGTGAGAACACAATGTGGGCTGAAATGGTACGCTATATTCATCAAGCAGTAGCTACATTTCAACTTTGGAAGACATAAAGACTGTCAGTCACATTCATAAATGGAAATCAATGGCTTGGTTTGCTAATCCAAGCCAATCTAATCATCATTAAATGTCTATGAAGGAATGCTCGTTTTCACTGGATAAAGAGCTACTCATTGGGCAGTAGGCAGGAAGATAGAAATTCTTGTGCACAAGAAGGAAGGGAAAGGTGCTTGTGAAATGGGTTGGTGCAGGGCAGCACCAACACGAAACTCAGTATTGTAGCCCGGCTTTATTTGTGGTGGAATACATTCATTTATTTATTCGCTTTTTGCAGCTTCAGTTACCTGCAGTTACTCACAGTCTGAAAATATGACAGTGTTTTTTTTGAGATGGAGTTTCGCTCTGTCACCCAGGCTGGAGTGCAGGGGTGCAATCTTGGCTCACTGCAACCTCTGCCTCCTGGGTTCAAGTGATTCTCTTGCCTCAGCCTCCTGAGTTGCTGGGATTACAGGCATGTGCCACCATGCCTGGCTAATTTTTGTATTTGTAGTAGAGACAGGGTTTCACCAGGTTGGTCAGGCTGGTCTTGAACTCCTGACCTTGTGATCCGCCTGCCTCGGCTTCCCAAAGTGCTGGGATTACAGGCATGAGCTACCGCACCCGGCCAATATGACAGTACTTTGAGAGAGAGAGAGAGAGAGAGAGACCACACTCACATATCTTTTACTGCAGTATATTGCTATAATTGTTTGATTTTCTTATTAGTTATTGTTGTTCATCTCTTACAATGCTTAATTTATAAATTAAACTTTATCATAGGTATGTCTGCATAGAAAAAAACATAGAACAGTTATGTGCTGAATAACAGAATTTTAATCAATGACAGTCTCAAAAGATTATGATATTGTATTGTTACTGTAGCTTTCCTATGTTAGATAAGTTTAGATACACAAATACTTACCATCGTGTTACAATTGCCTACAGTATTAAATACGGTAACATGCTTTACAGGTTTGTAGCCTAGGAACAATAGGTGAGACCATATAGCCTAGGTGTATGGTGGGCTGTATCATCAAGGCTTGTGTAAGTACACTCCATGGTGTTCATACAGTAACAAACTCACCAAATGACACATTTCTCACAATGCATCCCCGTGGTTAATTGATGCATGACTGTATAGATGGGGTTCAGTACTATCTATGGTTCGAGACATCCCCTGGGGGGTTTTAGAAAGTATTCTGTATGAATAAGTGGGGGCAACTGTACAGGTGTTACTACTCTTTGGAAACCATCTTTTGGTCTTCTAGGAACTCTGGGAGTCTCTGCACCTGCTACTGACAGTCAGCATTCTTGGGGAATTCATTAGGGTAACCATGATGGGCCTAAAGATTTTTCTTCTGGGAAAGTGGAATAGGGATTGCTTTTTTAGCCCCACAAAAGGAAAACTGGTGCTGGAGGTGTTTGACTTGGCCAAGGTCACCAGACGTTATCACAGTGAGGCAAAAATGCAGGTTGCAGGCCTGTTAGCATCTGGATTAGTCTGTTTTCACACTGCTGATAAAGACATACCTAAGGCCGGGCATAGTGGCTCATGCCTGTAATCTTAGCACTTTGGGAGGCCAAGGTGGGTGGATAGGCTGAGCTCTGGAGTTCAAAACCAGCCTTGGCAACACGTTGAAACCCTGTCTCTACTAAAAATACAAAAAAAAAAAAAAAAAAAAAAATTAACTGGACATGGCGGCATGTGCCTGTAGTCCCAGGTACTTGGGAGGCTGAGGCAGGAAAATGGCTTGAACCCAGGAGGCGGAGCTTGCAGTGAGCCGAGATTGCACCACTGCACTCAAGTCTGTGTGATGGAGCAAGAGTTTGCGCCCCAAAAAAACAAAAAACAAAACAAACAAACAAAACCAACAACAAAACAAACAAACCAAAAAGACATACCCAAGACAGGGTAATTTATTTATAAAGAAAAAGAGGTTACATGGACTCACAGTTCCACATGACTGGGGAGGCCTCACAATCATGGCGGAAGATGAATGGTACATCTTACATGGCGGCAGACTAGAGAGAAAATGAGAGCCAGGTGAAAAGGGAAACTCCTTATAAAACCATCGGATCTCATGAGACTTTTTCACTCCCACGAGAGCAGTGTAGGGGAAACCGCTCCCATGATTCAATTGTCTCCCACTGGGTCCCTCCCACAATACCTGGGAACTATGGGAGCCATAATTCAAGATGAGATTTGGGTGGGGACACAGCCAAACCATATCAGCATAGGTCTGTGGACTGCACTCCAGAAACAGCTGGGCTAAGGTGGGAAAAAGAAGATTTCTTCAATGCAGATAATCCATTTATTTTTAAAAGGTACTCTCTATATGACCTTAAGTGGCCCAGTTACCTTTAATTAAGAGTAAAAGGGGTTTTTTATTCTCTTTGCACCACTATCCATGAGAAGAAAAAGGAGGCTGGGTGACAGAAGAAGCGATTTCTTTATTTTTGCTAGCCAAAGACACTCTTTAAATTGATTGGTTCACTTGCACAGGCTCTGGAGTTAAACGTCCCTGGAAATGTTTCCTTATTCTATGAAGACCCACGCCAGGATTTGTCAGGGAATGTTGTGACTTGGATTACAATTTTTGTAACAGACCCAGATAACAGAAGAGACATGTTTTCCAGTCTTATGCATGAGAATAATTTCATCCATTTATGTAATGAATAGTACTCTATTCCATGAGATTTCCCCAGTCAGTCCACTATGTCTTCTTTTATAAAATAAATAGAAGTGTACCGTGAAATCATCAGCTCCTTCATGCAGAACCCAGCGGAGATTTAAAATTGGTCTCTCCTTGGTAAGAAATCATGGCTGCCTTCTTGTGCTACTACACTGGGGAAGTTATACAGCCTAGAGATGCCCTTTTTCTGTTGGGCTTGTAAATAACAGATACAGAGCTCTGGGTTTGAGGAAAGGGGAGAAAGACAGAGGCAAACCTGGTCAGAGGGTTCCTGAGAAAGAGACAAACAGAGAAAGAAAGAGGGAAGGAAAGAGAGAGAAAGAGAAAGCAAGAAAGAGAGAAAGAGATAAAGAAAGGGAGAGAGAAGGCGGGAGGACAAGGAGAGAGAGAAAGAGACAGAAAAACGGAGAGGAGAAAAAGAAAGAGGAAGAGAGAGCAACAAAGAGAGAGAAAGAAAGAAGGAAGGAAAGAAAGAAAGAAAGAAAAAGAAAGAGAGAAAGAGGAACAGAGAGGGAGAAAGAAAGAGACAGAGAAACAGGAACAGAGAGGGAGAAAGAAAGAAAGAGGAACAGAGAGGGAGAAAGAAAGAAAGAAGAAAGAAAGGAAGGAAGGATGAAAGGAAGAAAGAGAAAGAAGAAAGAAAGAAAGAGAAAAGAAAGAAAGGAGGGAAGGAAGAGAAAGAGAGACAGAGAAAGAGGAACAGAGAGGGAGAAAGAAAGAAAGGAAGAAAGAGATAGAAGAAAGAAAGAGAAAAGAAAGAAAGGAAGGAAGAGAAAGAGAGACAGAGAAAGTGGAAGAGAGAGGGAGAAAGAAAGAAAGGAGGAAAGAGAAAGAAGAAAGAAAGAAAAAGAAAAGAAAGGAAGGAAGGAAGAAAGAAAGAGAGACAGAGAAAGAGGAAGAGAGAGGGAGAAAGAAAGAGAGAGAAAGGATGAAAGAGAAAGAAGAAAGAAAGAAAAGAAAAGAAAGAAGAGAAAGAAAGAAAGGACGAAAGAGAAAGAAGAAAGAAAGAAAAGAAAAGAAAGGAAGGAAGGAAGGAGGAAAGAAAGAGAAAGAAAGAGTATAGAGAGAAAGAGAGAGAGGTAGAGAGAAAGGAGAGAGAGAGACCAATGGTCCATATCAGTGTTTGAAGAACTATGGTCAGTGTAGGCTTGGTACTAAATAGTGTCCATGTTGGCATCAGCTCTGTTGTAGTCAGTGGGCCTTTGAGACAGTCCTCCTGGCCTTACAGATAGCTGAGAGGCAACAGGCAGTGTCCAGTTTGGGCCAAGAGACATGGCTGAGAGTAGAGACAATAGACTCTGCTAGAGAAAAGGCTTGCTAAAGGTAGTATGACCAAATCCAAGCAGAGGACTGAGGTTCAGATCTGGGCTCATCTTAGTCAGGGGACTGCTACAAAACTCAGCCAGGAAGAGAGAACCCGACTGGGGGCCAGTTTCTTGATGACTTGGGGTTCTGGGAGCCAAGCCTGGGAAGGTGAGAGCACTTGGCCTGCCAGTTTTAGAGTTGGAGTCAGGGGAAAGTTGAAGGGTGAACCTGGAGTTGAGATGCAATAAGACTAAGTTAACCAAAGCATTGGTTAGGGAGAAGTAATGTTATGTAGAAAGCAATGGCAAATTCCTCAGAGGAAATCAAGACGGGCATGGGATCTCCGTTTGGTGGATAGGAAGTAGAACTTGAAAACAGTCCCTAAAGTGCCAGTACTTAATAGTAATTGTTATAATACCTCTCATGTATTAAGTACGTACCATGTGCTAGACACTGCACATGCACCTTTTTTTTTTTTTTTTTTTGAGATGGAGTCTCACTCTTGTTGCCCAGGCTGGAGTGTAGTGGCACAATCCTGGCTCACTGCAATCTCCACCTCCCACTTCAAGCAATTCTCCTGCCTCAGCCTTCCGAGTAGCTGGGATTATAGGCACGCACCACCACACCCAGCTAATATTTGTATTTTTAGTAGAGATGGGGTTTCACCGTGTTGACCAGGCTGGTCTTGAACTCCTGACCTCAAGTAATCCACCCGCTTTGGCCTCCCAAAGTGCTGGGATTCTAGACGTAAGCCACCGCACCCGGCCTATAGGTGGAATTGGAACCAAATCCATTGGATTCTGAAGTTTATTGTTCATGGTCATATTTTCTCTACATATAGAAGGCTGTGGCCTTGCCTACAGTTAAGAGTGATGCTCCAGTTTTGACAATGCAAGATAATCATCTATACCAGAAATTGGGACATAAGAAAGCAGTAAGCACTGCCAAGGCCTTCTGCAGCTTAGGGTCTACTATCTGTTCCCAGACCCCACCTGCTTAATCTCAAGACAGATTCCCATTGGCTCAAGAATCGTGTGGACCAAACTAGTGGATTTTCAAGTCTTTGGTATGAATTTGGGTGGGGCTGGGGCAACCAGGGACTGATTGGTTGTATGCCTCTAACTTGGGAAGAAGAAGCTCCATGAGTTTTGATCTTTTGGATTCGTGAGGGCTGATTCCCATCCCATGCTGCATAATGAGAATTTCAGCTTGTCTTGGAAGACAGTATCTTGCCAAATGGCAACAGAGTCTGCATTATCCTTTGAGTCAGATCCTCTGCTTAAGGGTGAGGAGGTGTGAAGCTAACAGCCTGGATACGGTGTCTAACCACAGACTCCCAAGCTTCAATGAGGCCAATGCACAGTGTGATCATCAGAAGAGGTGGAATCTGTCAAGCACCACTCTGAGAACTGGCATAGGGTTCCCATCTGTGAAGAAGAGACTGGGGATACAACCAAAAGTGCTTTGGGGGATTTTGAGAAAGTATTGGATGGCTTCTTCAGAAACTGCAGATTTCAGGCAATCCTACATGCTGACATCCAACGAATCTTTCACATGGAAGGGTGGGGACAATACAACCTCTCTTTGCTGCAAAAATATACTATTTTCGATAGCCTGCTGATTATAATTAAGAAATGTAAATCTCTTGCCATTTACTGGAGGTTCTGGTGGGAAGAGTCAGATCTTTGAATCAAAGTTTGCCAGAAATAGAGCCTTTTAACTCTTACCTTTGCAAAAGTGAGGCCCAGAGAGGAAAAGTGACTTCCCTTAAAAGGATACAGCAGTAGGTGGAGGAGTTGGGGTTGGAATCCAATCTCTTAACTCCCTGAATATCTCTGCAGAAAAGATAGGGTCAGGCCAGCCGTGGTGACTCACACCTGTAATCCTGGCACTTTGGGAGGCCAAGATGGGAGAATTGCTTGAGCCCAGGAGCTTGAGACCAGCCTGGGCAACATAGTGAGACCCCATTTCTGAGAAAAAAAATAAGAATTAAAAAAAATAGGGTCTACCATATCACAATGCATTCCATCAGGAACTCTATAAATTCACCAAGGGAGGAAGTGGAAACAAGGGCATGAGGTCCATTTTCAAGGGTCCCACAATGGGTTACTCCTATCCACAGTCCTAGGTTTTATTGTCTTTGCTTCAAGATGAAATGGTTGCCTCTTCACTCAGACATCTCAAGACAGAGGCTTCTTGGTTTTATCCTTTACCTCCCAGAGCTAAGCACAGGCTCCTCTTAAATGTCAGGCCAAAGTCAAGTCCAAGCGCCTGAAGAGAGGACTCCTACGGATTGACCCTGCCTGCTCTTGACTGGCGTTCGCTTTCTGAACAGATGCCTTTCTTGTCCTTGGAGAAAGCATCGCGGGGATCACAAGAAACAGTCAGGAAATAGCACTCCTTTTACAGCTGCCCTTTGTTGACCACACTCTGCTCTGGAATCAGATAAGTACGGGACTTAAAAGAACAAATTCTAACAGAAATCCAAAGGCAGAGAGAACTAATAATATACCAGAAAACCCTTTGGCACGTACGATGTGACTAGAGGCATAGACAGAAAGATAGAAAGTTCTAAAAAGAGGAAATGAGCAGATAGTCTTCCTTTCCACTCTGGCAGGTAGAAGAGATGCATCTGGAAAATTTTTTGTCATGGAGGTAAAGGAGAAAGAACTGGATCCAAGATCCTTAAATCTCAACTCACTGGAGAGTTCCTCCTGCTGCTTCTTTGTAAGGAAGCCCACATTCCGTGGGGAGGATCTGAGCTGCAATGGTTCAGCAAGAGTATCCTCCACCTATTGGGTCAGTGACCTAGATTACAGCTGCCCTGACAGAATGAATCTTCCATGGAGAGGAGTCCACGTGGTCCATTGGTGAGAGATGGGAGTGGGATGAGCAGATGATAAGGCAGAGAAGATGGGCTTTATGAAGAGGGTGGTCCCTTTCTAATATGAAATTCTGGGAATTTCTTTATAATTCCAGATTGGCTGTAATTTTAATGGTTTGTGTGGAGAGAAACGGTGGTGGTGGTGGTGGTTGAAAGGTTGATTGCTTGAATCAGGTCATTAAAAAGAAATGTTGGCTAGGCGCAGTGGCTCACGCCTGTAATCCCAGCACTTTGGGAGGCCAACGAGGGCAGATCACAAGGTCAGGAGATCGAGACCATGCTGGCTAACGTGGTGAAACCCAGTCTCTACTAAAAATACAAAAAATTAGCTGGGCATGGTGACACACACCTGTAATCCTAGCTACTCGGGAGGCTGAGGCAGGAGAATCGCTTGAACCCAGGAGGTGGAGGTTACAGTGAGCCGAGATCGTGCCACTGCACTCCAGCTTGGGCAACAGAGCAAGACTCCTTCTCAACCAAAAAAAAAAGAAATATTGTCAGGAGCATTCAGCGTAACCATTTTGCCTGGATTGATTAGTTATTTAGACAGTGTATATTTATTGAACCATTGAGCTTACTGCAGATACGGTTGGTCCCTATGCACTTGGAGTTTTGCAGTCTCATGGGGAGGCACATAAAAGACAAATATTACATTTAAAAATCAATTCAATTCATTGAGATAAGTGCTTCAACAGGAAAATATAGTTCTGCAAGAGCACATGTCCATGAAGCCTGACCTCATGGAGACAAGGAATTTGGCAGGGATTTCTGCTTCAGTGTTTGTCCACTATTTTCTCAAATGACTTCTACCCAAGCTTTGAATCCTAAAGGTATTTTGGTTTTCCAGAGTGTGCACCCCTGGGATGAGATTATTTTAAGCCCATATTAGAATTATTACTGAAGGGACAAGGATTCAGATGGGTAAGGACAAGGTCTTAGGGCTTAGGGCTTGCAGGGTCCAAATTCTTCTTGGAGCATGGGAGACTACAGTTAAGTCAGGTAACATTAAATCAAGACACTTGTGTAGTCAGGGTTCCCTAGAGAAACATGACTAACAGGATGTGTGTGTGTTTGTGTCTGTCTATCCATCCATCTCTCTATTTATCTCTCTATATGTATATATGTATCTATCTAATCTATCTATATATATCTACTATCTATCTCTCTCTTTACTATCACCTGTCTATCATCTATCTATATTTATCGATCATTGTCTATCTATCTCTGTCAATATGTATTTATCATGTATTTATCTATCATCTATGTATCTAAATTATCAATATCTATGTACTACCTACTATCCATTTATCTATCATCTATCTATATCAATTATCTATCTACCTACCCACTTATCTCTATCAATTATCTATCTAGCTAGCTAACAAGCTATTATCCATCTATGTATATCTATCTGTCTATTTATCTATCTATCTGTCCTCTATCTATCTCTACCTACCTACTTACCTCTATCAATTATCTAGCTAGCCAGCAAGCTATCTTCTAGCTATGTCTATCTGTCTATCTATCTATCTCTATTTACATATCTGTCTATATCTACATACTTAGTATCTATCCATCTGTCTCTATCAATTATCTACCTCTATTAATTATCTATCTATCTATCTTCCCACTATCTCTATCCTCTCTACCTACCTATCTCAATCATCTATCGATCTCTACCTATCTACCTACATATCTGTCTCTATCATCTCTACTATCTATCTATCTATCTATCTAGACAGAGTGGAGAGATTTTAAGGGATTGGTCACGTGACTATGGAGGCTGGCAAGCCCAAAATTTGAAGAGTGGGCTGGTGGGCTGGAGACCCAGAAAAGAACATTTGCATTAGTCCGTTCTTGCATGGCTATAAAGAAATACCTGAGACTGGGTAATTTACAGAGAAAAGAGGTTTACTTGGCTCATGGTTCTGCAGGCTGTAAAGAAAGTATGGCAGTATCTACTTCCAAGGAGGGCTCAGGGAGCTTTTACTCATGGAGGAAGGCAAAGTAAGAGCAGGTGTTTTACATGGCGGGAGCTAGACCAAGAAGCTGGACCAAGAGATGGTGGGAGGAGGTGTTACACACTTTTAAACAATCAGATCTCATTGGAATTTACTCATTGTACAGTACCAAAGGGGAATGGTGTGAAACCATTCAGGAGAACTTCAACCCCATGATCCAATCACCTTCCACCAGGCCCCACCTCCAGCACGGGATTACAATTCGACATGAGATTTGGACAGGGACACAAATCTAAGCCATATGAACATTTAGGCTTGATCAACATCTATCTGCTAGCAGAATTCCTTCTTGCTTCAGAGCAATCAGCCTTTGTTCTGTGAGTGCCTTCAACTGATTGGATGAGGCCCACCCACATTATGGCATGTAATCAACTTCACTCAAAAGTCCACTATTTAAATGTTAATGTCATCCACAAACACCCTCACAGAGACATCCAGAATAATGTTTGACCATATATCTGGGCACTGTGAGCCTGCCAAGGTGCGATATAAAATGAACCATCACAACACCCTTCAGATAAGTTTATGTATAAAGAGGGGAACCTTTGAAGAGCTCTGTAGTATTGGAGCAGGCTTCTTGGAGGAGAAGGTAGTGGTGCTGAATCTTAGATAATGGGTGTGATTAGGATAGAAAGAGCTGAGGAGGCAAAAAATGAACAGAGCAGTGAGAAGGACATGACTCCAGGAATTCATTTTGCAACGTTTCCTACATCAAGAATATCTGGTGTTGTGACCTGGATGTGATCCTCATTGTGCTAAGTCACCGTGAGCCAAAACCCCAGGGCAGGAGCAGCTCAGGTCCTTGGAATATCCCTTACTGGCCAGTTACATTCTCAGGAACCTTTAGAGACTCTTTGTGAGCAGAATAACAAATATTAAGAAACACTGTTTGTGGCTCAGTGCTTGCATATCTGCCACCACCCCTCTGTGGGAAATTGCAGCACTTATCAGGGTTTATTCTGATTTTCTCCTTGCCTATCTCATAACATACACTAGTAGGTTAATTTCTCAAGAGCAAAAATTCGACCTTATTTATCCCTGTGTCACAGAAGCTCAGCTCCATGCTGTATATTTGTTATGGGAAGGAATTGCATGTCCCCTCAAGAAGAAAATAAAGACAAAAAGGCAGGTGATAAGTTCTACTCACACCCCACACTTAGCTCCTTTGTGAAAACTAGATCCATTTCACATTTATTTCAAGTCCATAGCCGGAAGCATTCTCTGTTTTCCTCCCGCTCCTCAGCCTGTCTCCCACCAGCTACAATAGTGTTGTGTAGATTCAGATTACATTTCCTACAATTTTGTGGTTCACTTTCTTTTTCTGGCCTTTTGGCAGCAGGGGAATTCATCCTTATTTGATGCTATAAAACACAACAACCTCGTGTTTTAGCTTGCCAATGGAAGGACTCTTGCAAATGGGTATATTTCCATAGTTCTACACAATAGGCTTAATTGCTTGAGTTTGCAGTGTAAGCAGAGGTCATTTGATTACTAGCTGTTTTGTACCATGAAAGTTCACATTAATTATTTAAGAGATGGACTTATAATTATTGTAAGCCTTAAGTAATTACCTATAATTTTGGCAAGGGTTAGAAAAACTGATAGTCTAGCAAATTCAGGATTTAGTCATTAGTAAGATCATAATTACATTTAAATTGCAAAATGAAAATTATGCAGTTTATCTCCCCAATAATGCATAAACATTACAGTGATTGTAGGTTTTAATGGACTATAAAAATGAGAGCAGCAATGGGCAGTCAGGGGCAATTTCAGCCCCCTGCTATTATTTTATGATTTAACTGCTTCTCCCACACCATAGTCTGTCCACTCCCCTTTGGGTTAGCAGTGGGGTTGCAGTTTTTCTTTCAACATGAAAGCAATAATCTCTTTAAAGGAGAGAAAGAGGGACTCAAGCAATAGATCATGATAAACCTTAAGTAACAATAGAGAATTTGCACCAGAGCCAAGAAAAGAAAGACCCTGGTAGAGGGACTACAATAGAGTTTCAAAATACTGTCATACTGTCATACTCGAATTTTCATTTGAATGGGATTATCATGCCTGTTTTACAGATGGAGTAATTAAGGCTCAGAAAGAGGATAAGATATACTCGCGGCTGGGCACGGTGGCTAATGTAATCCCAGCACTTTGGGAGGCCGAGGCGGGCGGATCACGAGGTCAGGAGATCGAGACCATCCTGGCTAACACGGTGAAACCCCGTCTCTGCTAAAAATACAAAAAATTGGCTGGACGCGGTAGCTCACGCCTGTAATCCCAGCACTTTGGGAGGCCGAGGCGGGCAGATCACAAGGTCAGGAGATCGAGACCATCCTGGCTAATACGGTGAAACCCGGTCTCTACTAAAAATACAAAAAATTAGCCGGGCGTGGTGGCGGGCGCCTGTAGTCCCAGCTACTCTGGAGGCTGAGGCAGGAGAATGGCGTGAACCTGGGAGGCGGAGCTTGCAGTGAGCTGAGATTGTGCCACTGCACTCCAGCCTGGGTGACAGCAAAACTCCGTCTCAAAACAAAAAACAAACAAACAAACAAAATTAGCTGGGCGTGGTGGCGGGCGCCTGTATTCCCAGCTACTTGGGAGGCTGAGGCAGGAGAATCGTTTCAACCCGGGAGGCGGAGGTTGCAGTGAGCAGAGATCTCGCTACCGCACTCCAGCCTGGGCGACAAAGCGAGACTCCGTTAAAAAAAAAAAAAAAAAAAAAAAGACATACTCCCTCTGCTGGGGCTGGAAGCCAGTATTCTGATGCTTTGTAGCTGGCTGTCTCCACTCTGTCAGGCTGTATTGTGTCAGCGAGACCCGTTCAGCAGCACATAAGGAATTATATGAGTTGCTTTTGCCAGGAAAACACAGCCATGATGCAGATGGACGTAACATTGTGGCATCTGCATAGGAGCCCATCAGCCTAAAGCCTTGTCTTCTCTGGCTGGCCAAAGTGTCTGCAAAATGAATCTCAAATATCCTCTCCTTTGTGAAGCCTTTTCTGGGGAAGAATTTGTTACCTCTTGCTTTTTTAAAATAATTTTTTATTTTAAACTTTTGTGGGTACATATTAGGTGTATATATTTATGGGATATATATAAATATGTAACATATATAAATGTTTTTATATTATATAAAAATATAAAAATAATATGTATAATCTATATTTACATATATAAATAATATATATTTATAAATATATTATATGTTATCGATAACATATAATATACACGTATATGTTATCGATAACATATAATATACACGTATATGTTATCGATAACATATAATATACACGTATATGTTATCGATAACATATAATATACACGTATATGTTATCGATAACATATAATATACACGTATATGTTATCGATAACATATAATATACACGTATATGTTATCGATAACATATAATATACACGTATATGTTATAGATAACATATAATATACACGTATATGTTATAGATAACATATAATATACACGTATATGTTATAGATAACATACACACGTATATGTTATAGATAACATACACGTATATGTTATAGATAACATATAATATACACGTATATGTTATAGATAACATACAAATATATATTTATATGTTATAAATAATATATATGTATATGTTATAAATGATAATTTATCTTATATAAATAATAATAAATAATATATATTTATAAATATGCATATAATATATATATATTTTTTGAGACACGATCTCACTCTGCTGCCCAGGCTGAAGTGCAGTGGCATGATCACAGTTCACTGCAGCTTTAACCTACTGGGCTCAAGCAATCCTGCCTCAACCTCCCGAGTAGCTGGGACTACAGATGTATGCCACCACATCCAGCTAATTTTTGTTTTTTTTTGTAGCGACTGGGCTTCATCATGTTGCATAGGCTGGCCTGAAATTCCAAGGCTTAAGGGATCCTCCTGCCTCAGCCTCCCAAAGTGCTGGGATTGCAGGCATGAGCCACCATGCCCAGTGGGTTACATTTATATTCTAATGGGGCACATGAGATATTTTTATAGAGGCATGCAATGCATAATAATTGCACCAGGGTATATGGGGTATCTATCCCCTCAAGCATTTATCATTTGTGTAACAAAAAATCCAATTATACTCTTTTAGCTATTTTTAGATATATAAATTATTTTTGACTACAGTCACACTTTGTGATAGCAAATATGAGGTCTTCTTTATTCTTTTTTTTCTTTCTTTTTTTTTTTTTTAATATGGAGTCTCCCTCTGTCGCCCAGGCTGGAGTACAGTGGCACCATCTCGGCTCACTGCAAGCTGCGCCTCCCAGGTTCATGCCATTCTCCTGCCTCAGCCTCCAGAGTAGCTGGGACTACAGGTGCCCGTCACCACGCCCAGCTAATTTTTTGTATTTTTAGTAGAGACAGGGTTTCACCGTGTGAGCCAGGATGGTCTCCATCTCCTGACCTTGTGATCTGTCCACCTCAGCTTCCCAAAGTGCTGGGATTACAGGTGTGAGCCACTGCGCCCGGCCTATTTATTCTTTCTAACTATTTTGCTGTACCTATTAGCCATCTCCACTCCCTCCCCACCTGCCACCCCCCACTTTCCAGCCACTGGTAACCATCCTTCTACTCTCTATCTCCATGAGTTCAATTGTTTTAATTTTTGGATCCCACAAATAAGTGAGAACATGCAAAGTTTGTCTTTTTGTGCCTGGCTTATTTCACTTAACATAGTGGCCTTCAGTTCCATCCATGTTGTTGCAAATGACAGGATCTCATTCTTTTTCATGGCTGAATAGTACTCTATTGCCTATATATACCACATTTTCTTTACGCATTTATCTGTTGATGCTTAGATTGCTTCCTAATCTTGGTTATTGTGAACACTGTTGCAATAAACAAGGGAGTGCAGATATCTCTTTACTATACTGATTTTCTTTCTTTTTGGTATGTATCTAGGAGTAGGATTGCTGGATCACATGGTAGCTCAACTTTTAGTTTTTTTAGGAACCTTCAAACTGTTCTCCGAAGTGGCTGTACTAATTTACATTCCCACTAACAGTGTATGAGGGTTCCCTTTTCTCCACATCCTCACCAGCATTTGTCATTGCCTGTCTTTTGGATAAAAGCCATTTTAACTGGGGGAGAGATGGTATCTTACTGTAGTTTTGATTTGCATTTCTCTGACGATCAATGATGTTGAGCACTTTTTCATACCTCTTGTTTTGTTCTCCTATTGGCTTGGTAACTCAGATTCATCAATAACACACTATAATGAAATGCAATGTCTCTCCAACTGAACTGAGAGCCCTTAAAAGTATTGTGGCTTATATACCTGCAGCAGACAGATACATAAAGCTGAGAAAATGTTTATTAACTGAGTCAATCAATTAATCAATCATTTATGACTTGTCCACTATCTTCATTATCTTATGCTACCCTCGGTGAAGGTTATAAAGAAAGGTAACAGTATCTTCATGCTCAAGGATTTTGCAATCCAGGAAAGTGGAACAAACAGCAGATGAAAGATGAAACGACAAGGCAAACATATTTATCATCACTGAACAAACCACAGCGGTGTTATAAGTGTTTGCTGAGGTAAGTTATGAATTTTTCCTCCGTTGGAATGCCACAGGAGTTTCCCGGACACTGATCTGCTTTGCTTAATCAGGTTCAGTCTCACCTAGATGCAAGAAGATAAATATTTCCTGTTGTCATTATCTAATTATGGGATGATGCTGACAGTAAATATTGACTGAGCACCTAATCTGTGCCAGGCTCTATTCAGGGAAATAGGACACCAAAAAGAACAAACTCCAGCCTGTGCATTGATTGGGAAGACAGACTTGGGCAGGACAATTATAAAGCAAAACAATACGTGGAGAGCTACAAGAGAGGGTCAAAGGAACTGCAGCAGAGGGGTAGAAGAGGATGGAAATAATTCCAATGGTGTGGGCAGAGGGAATGCTTAAGAGAGACTTGGGTTTTGAGGAATACCCTGAAAGATAAGAAAGATTCAGTAGTCAGGGAATGTATGAATCCGTTTTCATGCTGCTGATAAAGACATACCTGAGACTGGGTAATTTATAAAGAAAAAGAAGTTTAATGGTCTCACAGTTCCACGTGGCTGGGAGGCCTCACAATCATGGCGGCAGGCAAAAGGCACGTCTTACATGGTGGCAGACAAGAAAGAATGAGAACCAAGCAAAAGGGGTTTCCCCTTATATAACCATCACATCTTGTGAGACTTATTCACTACCATGAGAGCAGTATGGGAGAAACTGCCCCCACAATTCAATTATCTTCCACTGGGTCCCTCCCACAACACATAGGAATTATGGGAGCTACAATTCAAGATGACTTTTGAGTGGGAACATAGCCAAACCATATCAAGGAAAAAGAGTAGTAATGGGTTATTCCAAGAGGAAGTAACCATATGAGTAGAACTATGGAAGTTGTTTAATTTGCACCACTGATCTTTCAGGCTGTGGAGTGCTGATGATCTCTTAGGGTAGCACCTTCTGTAAGTTGCAGGATATTGGTTTCATTAGTTTCCATATCCTGAGGCTGATGTGTTCTGATTCTGGCTCAAAATTCAGTGAGGAGTACCATTTTCATGGCTTTCCAGCGACATCATTCCGTGACCTCACAGTGGCTAAAACTAAAGGGAAGTCCCCAAGGATATTGCCCCTTTGCAGAAATGATGTTTTTGCATCATGTTGAGAAATGATGTATTTACATCCCTGAAAAGAGGGGTTGTCTATCAAGCAACCTCGATGTGGGTAAAAGTGCCTATCCCAAGGGCCCAAACTAAACTCTAAACTCAGGCTTACAGGACTGTTGTGGCCAGGTATAGTCTGTCATGCCTGTAATCCCAATGCGTTGAAAGGGTGAGGTGGGAGGATGACGTGAAGCCAGGAGTTTGAGACCATCCTGGGCAACATAGCAAGACACTCATCTCTACAAAAAAATTAAAACAAAAATCAGCTGGGCATGGTGATGCATGCCTGTAGTCCCAGCTACCTGGGAGACTGAAGTGGAAGAATTGTTTGAGTCCAGGAAGTCAAGGCTGCAGTCAGCTATGATTGAGCCACTGCCTTTCAGCCTGGGCATCAGAGCAAGAACTTGTCTCAAAAAGAGAAGAGGAGAGGAGAGGAGAGGAGAGGAGAGGAGAGGAGAGGAGAGGAGAGGAGAGGGGAGGGGAGGGGAGGAGAGGGGAGGGGAGGGGAGGAGAGGGAAGGGGAGGGGAGGGGAGGGGAGGAGAGAAGAGGAGAGAAGAGAGGAGAAGAAAGGAGGGGAGAGGAGGGAGGGGAGAAGAGGGGAGGAAAGGGGAGGGGAGGGGAGGGGAGGTGAGGGGAGGGGACAGGGTTGTTAGATAAAATTTGCTGATTAAGATATGTAACTACTTCCAGAACTCTGCTCCCAGTGCTCAGAGGAACTAGGAGAAAGTCAAGGGAAAGTGAAGTGAATGTTCCTTTTCACATGACAGTCCCATACGGGAGATGAAGTAAACCAATGATCACACAATCCCTGTCCTTATGAAACCCTACCATTACTGGGAGATCAAGATAAGATCAGACAAGTACATATATAGCTTTACCAGAAGGGAAAATATGACTGCCATCAAGAAGCAGTGTGGGCGGGGTGCAGTGGCTCATGCCTGTAATCCCAGCACTTTGGGAGGCCAAGGTGAAAGGATCATTCAAGTCCAGGAGTTGGAGACCAGCCTGGGCAACATGGCGAAACCCCATCTCTACTGAAAAAATAGAAAAATTAGCTGGGCGTGGTGGCACATGCCTGTAATTCCAGCTACTCTGGAGGCTGAGGCAGGAGAATTGCTAAACCTGAGAGGCAGAGGTTTCAGTGAGCCAAGACTGCGCCACTGCACTACAGCCTGGGTGACAGAGCCAGACTCTGTCTTAAAATAAATAAATAAATAAATAAATAAATAAATAAATAAAAACTGGCCAGTCACAGTGGCTCACGCCTGTAATCCCAGTACTTTGGGAGGCCGAGGCAGGCAGATCACTTGAGGTCAGGAGTTTAAGACCAGCCTGGTCAACATGGTGAAACCCCGTCGCTACCAAAAATACAAAATTAGCCAGGCGTGGTGGTGCATCCCTGTAATTCCAGCTACTTTGGAAGCTGAAGCAGGAGAATTGCTTCAACCCAGGAGGTGGAGGTTACAGTGAGCCAAGATGGTGCCACTGCACTCCAGCCTGGGCGACAGAGACAGACTCCGTCTCAAAAAAATGAATGAATGAATATAAATAAATAACACTTTAAATGTACGTACTATAGAACAGAAGACAGCATAGCCACTTTAGCTGGGAATACTAGTTACCATTTTTAATGAAGGCTTTGGCATGTAAACTCAATGTTGAAAAGAAGGCAGATGAGAGATGAGGAAATGAATTCTCAGAAAGGAAATAGCATCTACAAAATCAAGCTGATGGGTGAAAGAGCACATACCATATGTGTTCACTGAAATTACTCTGAATGCCAGTGACAGAAACATCATCTTGCCATAGCTTAGGTAAAAATGGAAATTAATAGGAAGGCTCACAAAATTGTGACAGGCATAGCTAGTTCCAATGACAAATGAGACAAGTGGCTTGAAAATCTCCAGGACTCAGTCTCACCATCCCTTATCTTTGATTTTCTCAGTTTGTTATTTTCAGTGTCTTAGACCAGGAGTCCCCAACCCTTGGGCCACGGGCCTGTATCCTTCTGTGGTCTGTTAGGAACTGTGTGCCATGCAGCAAGAGGTGAGTGACAGGTCAGGGAGCAAAGCTTCCTCTGTATTTACCGTTGCTACCCCGTCACCCACATTCCTGCCTGGACTCCGCCTCCTGTCAGATCAGTGGCGGCGTTAGATTCTCATAGGAGCACGAACTCTATTGTGAACTGCGCTTGCGAGGGATCTAGGTTGTGCGCTCCTTGTGAGAATCTAATGCCTCACCATCTATCACTGTCTCCCATCACCTTCAGATGGGACTTTCTCGTTGCAAGAAAGCAAGCTCAGGACTCCCACTGATTCTACATAATGGTGAATTGTAGAATTATTTTATTATATATTACAATGTAGTAGTATAGAAGTAAAGTGCGCAATGAATGTAATGTGCTTGAATCATCCCAAAACCACCCCCAACCCCCAGTCCGTGGAAAAATTGTCTTCCATGAAACCGGTCCCTGGTGCCAAAAAGGTTGGGGGTTGCTGTCTTAAGAGTGTCTATCGCTTCCTGGCAGGAAACAAGGCACTGGCTCTCCTGTTAGCATATCTTCCAGATTTGCCACCAAGGAGGAACTTGAATGCTGGTTTCGGTTCTGCAATCCTGTCCAGACTGGTAGCCCATCTCAGACCACCAGCTATGAGCAGAGAGGAGGGAACCTATAAAAACATGGAACTCGCAAGAACACGAATGTCAATTCTAAAACCGCATGTTTGGGCTTGGGGAAGGGGCATTTGTTGGAAGTAATGAGAGGGGTGGTGAGATAAAATTTGGAGCCAGTTTCCCGTCGGAAAGGAAGAAGGGTGCAGACTGATAAAATGATAAATGCCTCAAAGTACAAGTCATGGAAAGGGGTTGGAAATCCTGGTTAGATCCAGGTCATGGAGCATGTTAAATACTAGCCTTGAAGTATGATCTTTGTGCTGGAGACAACATTTAGCCCTGGTGAGTTTTGAGTAGATGTTTTTCACTCTATCATTTTACCTGGCTTTTCCATAGCTCTCCATTAAATCAAACCAGTGCTGATTAGATTAAAGGAGACCTATTAGATGGAAATAAAGATGGAGATACTATCACAAATAGAGGCCAGGCAGATAAATGGGGTAGGATAGAGATAATAACATAACACATTTGCTTTGAAAGCATTTTATTTACAAGCTAATGGCTAATTTTAATTATGAGTGCCTTTGTACATAAGGTGTACAAGACACTGAGATGATGGTGTTTAATGGCTTCTATTTCCCTGAAATATACCCTGTTGGTCTCCTGACCCCACAGGACCAGTTTATCACATACATCTTAGTGAAACTGAGCTTCTCAGCCTGTATATTAATACAGCTGACAGCCGAGTTCTAGTTCTCTTTTAGTAAAATATGCCTGCTGCGGAGAATGTGAAAAATGTTGACTCCCTAAGGACTTTAATTGTAGTTTTCTTTAAAAAAAAAATGAACATAAACTCTTCACCTCCCCCAAGAACATCATAATTCCTCTAGCATTAGAGTTGGAGAAGACCTTGTGCAATTTCCTGACATTTTGCCACCTAAACTGCTTTATCGAAAGGAAAAGCATTATTTGCATCATTTTCAGTGACTAAGGATTTTCAAGTTTTCCCCTGCCATTTTTTCACTAATTTTATTTGAGCTGGATGTACTTACTAGGGGACTAAAGAACCCTAGTGTATTAGCCAGCGTTCTCTAAAGGGACAGAACAAATAGGACAGATGTGTATACAAGGGGGAGTTTATTAAAAAGTATTGACTCACCTGATCATAAGACGAGGTCCCACAATAGGCTGTCTGCAAGCTGAGGAGCAAGGAAGCCAGTCCAAGTCCCAAAATCTCAAAAGTAGGGAAGCTGACAGTGCAGACTTCAGTCTGTGCCAAAGGCCCAAGAGCCCCTGGCAAACCACTGGTGTCAGTCCAAGAGTCCAAAAGCTAAAGAACTTGGAGTCTAATGTTCAAGGACAGGAAGTGCCCAGCACAAGGGAAGATGAGGGCCAGAAGACTCAGCAAGTCAAGTCTTTCCACGTTCTTCTGCCTCCTTTATTCTAGCCATGCTGGCAGCTGATTAGATGGTGCCCACCCAGATTGAGGGTGGGTCTGCCTTTCCCAGTCCACTGACTCAAATGTTAACTGCCTTTGGCAACACCCTCACAGACACACCCAGGAACAATACTTTGCATCTTCAATCCAATCAAGTTGACACTCAATAGTCACCATCACACCTGGTTCTTGCATTGAAGGGTAGCTTCATTTCTTGCATAGGATGGTGTTTACTGCTTGTGAGGGAAGAGAAACAAACCCAGCATTGAAATGCTGACTTGTCAAGAGGCGATGACAAGTGAGCTGAGTCAGGAATTTGATAGCAACAAATGAACTAGAAAGAGTGCCAGTTATCCTTGCCAAAGGCCTTAAATAAGCACTTGCTTGCAACATCTCTGCTGGAGAATGAATAGTTCTCACTCTATCAGAGCAAAGGCTGGGATTAGTCCTGGAAAGAGCTAGGAGTGAGCCCTTCATGTGATCGTCAAGTGATGATTCTCTGGGTGTATGTTGATGGAACATGAGATTTATTTAATGCCAATATCTGGGGCAAGTACTAGATAGTTACTGATGAGGTTGGGTTGGAATTTTGCCTCCAAATATCTGAGAAGCATCATGTTTGTGCAAGGCAAGCTTGGCACAGAGGACCACAGAGGGTCCACAGACAGGAGGACCCAGTTCACACTGATCACTAGACTGCAGAGGAGAGGTTGCAGAGACTGACTCAGTGGTAGATGTTTGAGACATGGTATTTAAAGGTGATTGTAGGTTCAGGTATGGCTGACAAAAATACCTGCACCAGAAACATCTGTAGCAGCGTCCAGGAGAGGAGGGCATAATGTACATGAAAGGTAAAGTGGAGTTGTTCTAAATTAGGTGAGTTCTCCCCATTCACTGCAAGATTCAGCAAACTTCCAGGAATGGACCAGGATTGGGCAATACAAAGACTGTAAGTGCCAAGTAGGTATCAAGATCTCATGTCAGTGGGTTGGAATTCAGAGGAGGGCGTGGACCCCAGGCAAAGATGGAGGCACAAGGTAGGGAAACTGGGGGAATAGAGTGCAATTCAAGGCAGAGGCAGGTGCTTTGGCCAGCTAATGTTGGGCAGGGAAGGTGGGTAGAAACAGCCATGGCTTCCAGGCTATTCAGGTAACAGGAACTCACTTCATCCTAGGTTGAAGTTAAGGGGATTTTGTCCCAATTCCCACTGAACATTGAGACAGAGGCTGTTGAGTGACATTCTATATTGATCAGACTTAGATCGACCTTGACTCCCCTGTATACCAGGCAGTAAAGGGCTAGAGAAGACCAATGCAAGGGAATGCCTTTGTGTTTACCCAGTGAAGAAGACATTTACTCGCTGTATGTGGAGGCTCACATTTGTAACTCCAGAACTTTGGGAGGCTGAGCCAGGGGATCAATTAAGACCAAGAGTTCAAGACTAGCTTGGGCAACATAGTGAGACCCTTGTCTCTACAAAAATAATTTTTAAAAAATAGCTGGAGAGGTGGCATGCACCTGTGGTCCCAGCTACTCAGGAGACTGAGGCAGAAGGATCACTTGAGCCTAAGAGGCCAAGGCTATAGTGAGCTATGATCATGCCATTGCACTCCAGCCTGGGTGACAGAATAAGACCAATCTCTAAGACCAATCTTTTTTTTATAGATGAGACCTATATCTAGATCCAGAAGGTTGATAAGGGCAAATGAAGGCTGTCTTTATCTGACCACTAGTTTTTCCCTCAAAAGGATCCACATTTGTCACAAGAGCCACAGAAGGATCTTAGGTAGAAGGTAAAATTTGATAATCTATAATGTCACTTCCAAGTCCAAGTTCAAGGTCATTTTTTAAAAAAATACTTATTTTGGCCAGGCACGGTGGCTCACACCTATAATCCCAGCACTTTGGGAGGCCGAGGTGGGCAGATCATAAGGTCAAGAGATTGAGACCATCCTGGCCAACATGATGAAACCCTGTCTCTACTAAAAATACAACAATTAACTGGGTGTGGTGGTGCATGACTGTAGTCCCAGCTACTAAGGAGGCTGAGGCAGAAGAATCACTTGAACCCAGGAGGCAGAGGTTGCAGTGAGCCAAGATCGTGCCACTGTACTCCAGCCTGGCAACAGAGCGAGACTCCGTCTCAAAGAAAAAATAAAAAAAAACTTAACTTATTTAATTCTACATATCTGAAGCCTGTAATACTGTAATACGTGATTAAAATACATTGTTATATTGGATTATTAATTGTATTAGTTCATTCTCACACCGCTATGAAGTCATACCCAAGACTGGGTAATTTATAAAGGAAAGAGAGTTAATTGACTCACAGTTCCACAGGGCTGGGAGGCCTCAGGAAACTTACAATCATGGTGAAAGGGGAAGCCAACATATCCTTCACATGGCGGCAGGAAGGAGAAATGCAGAGTGAAGCTGATGGAAAGGCCCACATAAAACCATCAGATCTCATGAGAACTCACTATCATGAGAGCGGCATGGAGGTAACCACCCCCAGGGTTCAATTACCTCCCACCAGGTCCCTCCCACCACATGTGGGGATTATGGGAACTACAAGTCAAGATGAGATTTGAGTGGGGACACAGTCAAACTATGTTATTAATGTAACACATGCTTTCATAGAGCATACAGAAATAAGTTAATTGAAATAAGCAGTATTTTTATTAGGGTGATGACGGTCTCCAAAGTAAAAATAGCAAAAATGAGTGTCTGAAATAAGACTTTAAACATCTTAGAATAATTTTTTTTCCCCTGGGATTTTGAAGTAGTGTGTGGTTATCTGCTTGTGGATGTGCAGAGGTGATCTCTTCATTAATAAATGCAAGGTAGGCAAGCAAGGACAGGCAGGATACAAAATAGGAGACAACCAAAATCCTCTTCTGTTTAATTTTTACATGCATTTTCATACTCCATTTGAGCATAGACTTGTCTGGTGTATTTGAAATTCACTTCAAAGGAAATAATAAAATCTTGGTGCAAGAGAAATTGAGATGCTTTCCAATTTCCCAGCTTCAATAAATGCTCCTCGGTGCGTCTCTGAAAGTCACTCTGGACAGGAAATTGACAGCAATGGTTCATTTCCAAGGTGGGAAGGGAGGGGACAGTAAACGTGGCACTGAGCTATGGCCAGAATAACACTGGGACAGGGAGAAACTGGTCCCATCGGCAGCAGGTGCCAAGATTCCAAAGCTCCATGTACGAAGACTGTGGCTAATTATGGTCTAGGTGTCAGTATCTGAAATAGCTGAGCAGGGGCTGTGTGGCTTCCAGGCCTTGACACAGCATGAAACTCACCATTAGAGAGCAACAAGAAGGCCAGCCAGGAGCAGTATCTCCTCCCTCTGCTTCTGGCATACATCCTCATCACTTTCCCAGGCACCTGTTATCCTGGGGATCTCCAAATCCACTGTCCCCAGATCTCTGATCCCTTTGGCCATCCAATGGCTCCTGACACCCAGTTCAGGGTTACTTTGTGTTCATGATAGACCTGGATTTCTCTGCCAAGTCTGACTCTTTCCTGGCATACACTTTTGTCTCCCTGTTTCCATTCACCCCTAATCCTTTGAGACCCTTCCAAGCAAGTGAATTCCAACAAAGGATAGCAGAGCCAGGGTTTCATCCTATGACAGTTGGGTGGAAATGCTTAATTGGAACTAGGATGAAAGGGCAAGATCACAGTCAACTAGAGTCTGTTCAGGATGGAGAGCTTTGTCCCTTGGGAGATCTAAAGGATGAATTAGGTCCAGGGCAAATGGGAAGCCAGATAAATGCTCCATGCCTAGACCATGGTTGGGTGGGCTGCAGACTGAATCTTACCCTAGGATCGCAATCCCCATGTTCAAGAGGCAGATTGAGAAGCTAGTTCAAGGGTCCCAGAGCTGGAGTTAGCAGATCTGGGGTGTGGCACCCGGCACAATCGTTATCCTCATTACACAGAAGAGAAACCTGAGGTTCGTAATTCATCAAGGCGATCCCTGAGAAGGAAGCACAAAGGAAAGCGGAACTGGGTGCTGAGAAGCCAGGAATTGTCCACTGCAATGCAACACTTACATACTTCTTTTTTCCTTTTGAGACAAAGTTTCGCTCTTGTTGCCCAGGCTGGAGTACAACGGCGCGATCTCGGCTCACTGCAGCCTCCGCCTCCCGGGCTCAAGCAATTCTCCTGCCTCAGCCTCCCGAGTAGCTGGGATTACAGGCACCTGCCACGATGCCCAGCTAATTTTTTTGTATTTTTAGTAGAGACAGGGTTTCGCCATGTTGGCCAGGCTGGTCTCGCACTCCTGACCTCAGGTGATCCACCTGCCTCTGCCTCCCAAAGTGCTGGGATTACAGGCGTGAGCCACCGCGTCCCGTCTACAGTCATACTTCTTCTCCTGCGTGTGTTTCTCCCAGAATACCTCCACTTAACATCATGCAATATTCCAGGTACTACTGAAAATACTCCCACCTCTTCACCAAAAAGAGCAAATTAAATTATCAATCATGCCTCCCACTCCACATCCAGAATCTCTTCTTTCCCCTCCACTTTTTGCGTGAGCCCACTTGGATATTCCGAAGTTTCTGAAGTAAATGGCTAATTTAACTATGACCCATCCAACCTATGTACAGTGTGAGACAAAGGGATCATTAAAATGCAAAAATGCATACCTGACATAAACCCCACACCTTGTTTATAACCACCAGCCCCTCTCTGTCTCTACCTGTATGTCTACTTTTTCACATACCCAACATGTGTTCTTAGTCTCCCCCTAAAACCTGCACCCTCTCCCCCATCACTGTGGCTTAGTCCAGAAACCTTGGGGACACCCCGGCCCCCTCTTGTTCTCATGGTATGTCAAATTTTTCAGCAAGTATCATTGGTTTTACTTTTTTTTAATTTTTTTGAGACGGAGCCTCACTCTATCTCCAGCAATCTCGGCTCACTGCAACCTCTGCCTCCTGGGTTCAAGAGATTCTCCTGCCTCAGCCTCATGAATAGCTGGGATTGCAAGCACGTGCCACCATGCCCAACCAATTTTTTTTTTTTTTTGTATTTTTTTAGTAGAGACAGGGTTTCACCATGTTGGCCAGGATGGTCTCGATCTCTTGACCTTGTGATCCGCCTGCCTTGGCCTCCCAAAGTGCTGGGTTTTACTTTCAAAATAAATCCAGGATCCAACAGCTCTACACCTCTTTACCGTTACAGCCCTGATGCAAACACTGCTGGCTGATCTGGGGTTGCTAATGTAGCCTGCTAACTCATGCCTTCTGCTTCTCCTGCCTCACTCCTGTCTGTTCTCAACACTGCAGCCAGAGTGAACCTGATATAGTGTTGTCAGATCAATACACACCATCCTGCCCTAACCTCAGCACTCTGCCACTAGAAATCAAACTCCTTCCCATGAAAGCAGGGTCCCTGGGAAGTGGTGCCCATGACTTACTGATCTGGTGTCCCCAACTGCATCCCCCTCACTCACTCTTTACCAGCTAGCCTGGCATCTGTATTAATCCTCAAGCACAAGGGGCTGGCATGTCCCCACCGCAGGATGTATGCACTGGCTGTCCCTCTGCTTGGAAACACCCACAGAGCCTGCTCCCTCACACCTTTCATATCTTCATTCAAATGTCACCTCTCAGGGAGGTCTCCCTGACCACATGGTTTAATATCACAAGTATCCTCTGACACCTGATTCTCCTTCTCTGCCTTTATTTTCCCCTAAACCTGTCATCGCCTTCTAGCAAAATAGATATTTTATTTATTGATATGTTCTAGGATCTGCCTCTCCGCTAAAACACAAACTCCACAAAAAAAGGGAACTTGGTCTGTTTCATTCATTGCTTTGTCCTTTGTGCCAAGACAGTGCTAGGCATATAGGAGATTCTCAATAAATATTTGTCAGATGAATGAATGAATGAATGAATGAAGTATCCATGAGGCCATAGCTGGTGTTGGCAACATCTTTCTTCCAGCTTTCCCTTGCTTTTTCCCCAGGATGTCAGCTGATGGAACGGAGGAGCTCCCAGGCAGGTTAGGAAAGTCCAGTCTTCATCTGGAGGTTGCCGACCTCTCAGTGCACCTGCCTGCCAGTGCAGGGTTTCTGTGGTCTTCCGTTAACCTTTATATCAAGTCAGAGTGGTATGACTATTCCAGGGATCCCCTGAGTTCCATCTGCATTTTTCCTACTCTCTATTGTGTAATAGCAGCCTAATTTCCCTGTGATAATTTAGGCAATCATTCCAACCAACATAGTAACCTCTCTTTTCTTAGTAAAATGAACAGCAGGAAATATCTGGGTGGAGGTCTCAGCTTCCAACTCCACTCCCTCTCTTGCAAGAGTCAGAATCATGGGTATAAGAGATAAACCATTTATAAGCAGGTCTTTAGGAAAGTTGACAAGCAATGCCCTTCTCACTCCACTCCCCTATCCTTGGTATTAGATCCATGTGTTCTAGCTATGGGGGCACACAGACCCTCCCCGGACCCCAGCACACAGCCTCCTGCAAGATAGCACCCAATCTTGGAGGTATTGCCTTCCAGCTGGCACTGTAATTGAGCCATCAGTGAGCCATTCTGCCAATCTGTAAAGTCAGATGCTTCTGGGTGATAGGATTCATGATCAGAGTGGATTTCATGGGCCTCAGCTCATTGCCTTTCTTCTCTGCCTGGGGAGTACATTCTTTGGTCAGAAGCAATGTCGTATGAGACAGTGAATAATGCATTCAGTAACTTGATGGATGACAGTGCTAGCAGAGGTCTGACATGCCAGGAAGCAGAAGGAAAATGAAATCCAGAATAAAGGTCTGCTCCAACAAGGACAAATTGCAGAGCCCTCCGTAACAGGAAGGACCCAGTGTCATTCACCTGCCACCAGGTAGCTGGACGACCTCCTGGAGGCGTGTTATGATAGCAGCTCTGCTCATGTCCAAGGTTGGCTGCTGATGTCGGCCAGCTGGTCAATCTACAGTGACAACAGGTGACAGGAGGGCCTTGGTGAGAGGAAGTTCATGTTGCTGGGCCTATTCTGAACCTCCAGACTTAGTTCCAGAGTTGCCATGTTTTTCACTGGATTATATCATATGTACTTGGGTATTTGCAGAGCAGGGTGACTAGTATGGAAAACAGGGTCAATCTATCTACCTGACTATTAAGAGGTTCCTTAACGATGGGGATTTTTGGTGACTATTTACACTGGAGGCAAATATTCCCATACTCAATCCAATGTCAAGGTTCTATCCAGTGTAATTCTTCACTAAACTGCCTTGTCATTAACTTCCTGGTCTTGCTTCTTCCAAGTTCCTGTCCACACTAGCCACCCTTGCCTACTGTCACAGATTTCTTCACGTGTTTTATAGCAGCAGCCTCCAACCTTTTTGGCACCAGGGACTGGTTTCATGGAAGACAATTCTTCATGTACCTGGGGATGGGGGTATGGTTTTGCAATGATCCAAATGCATTACATTTATCATGCACTTTATTTCTATTATTATTACATTGTAATATATAATAAAATAATTATACAACTCACCATCATGTAGAATCAGTGGGAGTCCTGAGCTTGTTTGCCTGCAACGAGACAGCCCCATCTGGGGGTGATGGGAGACAGTGACAGATCATCAGGCAATAGATTGTCATAAGCAGCTCGCAACCTAGATCCCTCGTATGCGCAGTTCACAGTAGGGTTTGCACACCTATGAGAATCTAATGCCGCCACTGATCTGACAGGAGGCTGAGCTCAGGTGGTCATGCCAGCAATGCGGAGTGGCTGTAAATACAGATGAAGCTTTGCTCACACACTCGCTGCTCACCTCCTGCTGTGTGGCCCAGTTCCTAACAGGCCGTGGACCAGTATCAGACTGATCCATGGCCCAGGGTTTGGGTCCCCCTGATTTATAGTGTCTGCATTAGCAGCACCCTGATTGATCTGGAACGACCAAGAAGCAGAGATCCAAGCAGCGTTGATTGGCTACTCCTCACTAGAACGTGAATACTTTTGTTGCTTTGTTTGTTTGAGAGTTGGTCTTGCTCTGTTGCCCAGGCTGGAGTGCAGTGGTGCCATCATAGCTCACGGCAGCCTCGGCTTCCTGGGCCCAAGAAACCCTCCTGTCTCAGTCTCCCAATTAGCAACAACAAGCATGGAGCACCATGTCCAGCTAATTCCAGACAGTGATTGCACAATTCTAGGTGATCATGAGACAGAACAGGGACCCTCTTTTAGTGGCCCGTGAGCTCTTTCAGGCATGAAAATAAAGGAAAATTTCCAGTTCCATCAAGGAAAATTCCAGGCACCTAGCTAGCCCTGAGAAGTTAATGAGCAACTTGATAAACAAGAAGGTAATAGGAGCTTAAAACAATAGCCAGAAAAGTTAGAGTCCAGAGGTGTTTGGTTTTCCTAGAAAAACTAAAGATGACATCTTAACATATGTCGCTGATTTGTCTTTCAGAAACCCAGAGCCCCACCGAGGAAACTCACCGAATAGATCTGCTGGCCCAGAGACCTCAGATACGGGGAAATGGAAGGCTGATCTCTGACCACCATTCTTTGATCTAAATTTCTTCCTGAGGGGTTTGGAGAGTATCACATTCCCAAGCTAGTTAACATTTTTTTTTTCCACTGAATCCAAATTTTTAAGCAAAGCTTCCCTTCCTCTACCAATTGCAAATCAGAAAATCTTTGAATCTACTTATGACCTGTAAGCCCCCACTTCAAGATATCCCACTCCTAACCCAAAACCAATGTATAACCTCAACATATTAATTTACAATTTTGTCTGTAACTTCTGCATTCCTGAAATGTACCCCTGCCTTTAAAAACCTTTCCCTGCAAGCCACTGGGGAGGTCAGGTCTTTAGCAAGAGCTGCCCGTCTTCTCTTTGCTTGGCACCCTACAACTAAACGCCTTCTTTTCTGCCACTGCAAAAGCTCAGTGTGAGTATCCGGTTTTACTGTGCCCAGCAAGAATGGACCCCAGTTTGGTTCTACAATAATCACAAGCAACAACATGATTAGCTGCTTTTGCCATTGTTTATGTTTTGGAGGATGGGAGGAGGCCCCGAAAGTGATAGGAATGCTGAGGAACAGGCACAGAGGGAACAAAGACTAAAGGAAATACAAGGGTCAAAGTAGCATGCATTTTGATAGTCCCACCAGAGCACTGCTACTGGAATAAATGAGCATCTACCATCTTCGGGCTCATTGCCCCTGCATAAGATTCATGTTCTTAGCCAGGCGTTGTGGCTCACACCTGTAACTCCAGAACTTTGGGAGACTGAGGTGGGAGGATCACTTGAGGCCAGGAGTTCAAGACTAGTCTGGGCAACATAGTGAGCCCCTCATCTCTGTAAAAATTGAATTAGCCAGGTGTGGTGGCATGTGTCTGTTGTCATTGTTAATCAGGAGGCTGAGGTGGCAGGATTTCTTGAACCCAGGAGTTTAAGACCAGCTTGAACAATATAATAAGACCTCATCTCTACAAAAATGAAAAAACATTTAAAAATTAGCTAGGCATGGTGGCCCATGCCTATTTGTCATTGCTAATCGGGAGAGTGAGGCAGGAGGGTTATTTGAGCCCAGGAAGTCAAAGCTGCAGTGAGCTATGACTGCACCATTGCACTGCAGCCTGGGCAGCAGAGCGAGACTGTCTCTCAGACAAACAAAGCAACAAAAGGATTCATGTCCTGGTGAGGATTAGCCAATCAATGCTGCCTGGGTGTCATATCTCTGCTACTTGGCTATGCCAGACTATTTCTTGAGGGAGAGAATTTCCCAAATGAAAATAAAAATGCTGCTATCAAAGGTGAAATGGATACTGAGCAGCTCAAAACCCTATAAATATCTACTGCACTGGATTCTTCAGTGTAAACACACCCAAGATGTTCAGAAGTCTGCTGGTAAACATGGAAGCAGTTGTTGGGTGGCAGGGGTGGGAGGTAGTGAACATTACTCTTGAACTTAGAGTTAGTCGGGGCGTAAGAAATGTTAGATCCTTCCTACCACCCACCTCTCTCTTCTCCCCTATTTGTTTCCCTATCCACAGCCTTAGCTGCTATGTGATAAGCACTCTCATTCACCTCAGAGGTGACCTTTGTCCCATGGACCTGTGCCATGCCTTTTTTTGTTTGTTTTTGGAGACAGAGTCTCACTCTGTCACCCAGGCTGGAGTGCAGTGGCGCAATCTTGGCTCGCTGCAACCTCCACCTCCCGGGTTCAAGTGATTCTCGGCCTCCTGAGTAACTGGGATTACAGGTGTGCACCACCACAACCGGGTAATTTTTTTTTGTTGTATTTTTAGTAGATACAGTGTTTCACCATGTTGGCCATGCTGGTCTCGAACTCCTGACCTCGTGACCTGCCTGCCTCGGCCTCCCAAAGTGCTGGGATTATAGGCATGAGCCACCGCGCCTGGCCTCCCCTGCCTTTTAAGGGCCTTCCCCATCTCAGGCACCTGCATCAGACTACACAGCCCCATTTTCAGTTTGGAAGGCGTGGCTACAGGCACCCCAGGCTGCTGGATCCAGCCTCTATTTCTGGCTAAGTTCATTATTGACTTTCCAGACATAGAATCATATAAAAAGCTGCAAAGGGAAAAAAAAAAAAAAAAGCTCATGAGCACCTGTGTTCAGCCCCCTCCTGTCAGGTTTTCATTAGGTCTTAATGAAGCTTGGGTCTGCAGTCCCCGAGGTCCTTTTTAATTTCCACTTGATCTGGCTTTGCCAGCTCCTTACTCAGTGGAATCCTCTGGAGAGCTGAGCAATTCTTGGTCTCAGGTGTCAGAACCAGAACTAAAGGCTCAGGCTAAAGATGAGGAAGGAGAGTGGAAGAACTGGAGATAGATCACCTATTGCTTCTATGAGCCGCAGGGCTGAATTTCTAAGACCTTTCCCGTGTGTGTGTGTGTGTGTGTGTGTGTGTGTGTGTGTGTGTGTGTGTGTGTGTGTGTGTTGAACTCCAACCTCTTGAGAGCAGGACTGGAGGGAGCACAGGCTGTGACTTCGGGAAGCCTTGGCTTCAGGTTCAGGTCTGGTGGTTTCAAGATCCATCCCTTGCCATTTCACCCTCAAGTCCCAGTTTCCTCTTCTGTACAGTATCATAAAGAATAGTGTCTGAGGCTGGTCACAGTGGCTCATGCCTGTCATCCCAACATTTTGGGAAGCTGAGGTGGGAGGATGGCTTGAGTCTAGGAGTTCAAGACCGGCCTGGGCAACATAGTGAGACCCTGTTTCTACAAAAAATTTAAAAAAAAACAACACTACAACAATTAGCCAGGTATGCACCTGCAGTCACAGCTACTCGGGAGGCTGAGGCAGGAGAATTGCTCAAGCCCAGGAGTTTCAGGCTGCAGTGAGCCATGATCTTGCCTCTTCCCTCCAACCCAGGTAACAGAGGGAGACTCTGTCTCTAAAAATATTAAAATTAAAAGAAGAACAGTGTCTAAATAAGTATGGGTGTGCACATGCCTGCATATTTATCATTCATGCAAGTAGTTAGACATTCTGCAAAGCATTTTATCTACGTGATTTTATTTAATATCCACTTGTAACTTTTGGGCTTAAATATTATTAAGGCTACTTTATTTTATTTTATTTTATTTTTTGTTTTTTTGAGACAGAGTCTTGCACTGTCACCCGGGCTGGAGTGCAATGGTGCGATCTCAGCTCACTGCAACCTCCGCCTCCCAAGTTCAATGATTCTCCCGCCTCAGACTCCCAAGTAGCTGGAATTACAGGCACCCACCATCATGTCTGGCTAATTTTTGTATTTTTGTAGAGACGGGGTTTCACCATGTTGGCCAGGCTGGTCTTGAACTCCTGACCTCAAGTGATCTGCCTGCCTCGGCCTCCGAATGTGCTGGTATTATAGGCGTGAGCCACTGTGCCCAGCCAAGCCTATTTTATAAATGAAAAAACTGAGGCCCATAGAAAGAACTTAGTTAACGGATGGTTTAGCTGGTATCAGAATCCTGCCCCTCTGACTCAAAAGCCTGTGTTTTCCCAATTGTATCCTGCTGTCTCTATAACCACATTATCAAACTCTACGTTGGGAGCAGAGTGGCCAGTCCATAATCGTCGCTGTTGTATTTGAACATATGCTAGTTTCCACGCAGATGGGTCTAGCTGCCATGAGCAACATTTCAGCAGTACTTGTCACTGAAAGCATTTTCATATGCTAATAAGAATTAGTAATTTATGTTCGGTAATCTGCCTTGTGTTTTTCTCATCCTCATTTCTTGCTGCGGGACAAAGTGGACCAGAGATGATGCTTCTTCCCTGGAGGGAAGGCCAGGCCATCTGCAGAGCTGTCAACATGGAGGACTTAGTGGGCCTGACTCCTTCCTGCTGAAAGTGGGGATGAAGACTGGGGGGTGGATTATAAGGCGAGACCAACCTCTCACTTAGGGAGTCCCTCATGCTCTGTGCCGGTGGCTGGGGAGCTGCCAGGCAGTTGCCTCTGTTGGCGCTGGGAACATTTCTCTGCTGCTGAGCCTTTCTATTTTATCTGACCTTTCGCAATGATTGTTTTAAATTAGGTGCCCTGTGATTTTCTGGACTCTGTTGAGCCTGGGCAAACCCTCCCTGGGAAGTAGGCCTAGCAGGCCACGAGGGCTTTTCCTATTGAGGCTAATGTCTGTCTCACCCTGGAGCTTGGAGGAATTTTCCAAGCCACTAATTTGCACTTTGCTAGGAGACATGAGTGATGAGTGGTATTATTTTAAGCCTTCTAAATTGGAGCACAGCTTTTGGGTACTAGATGTTCTCAATTCCTTATTTTCCTCAACTCAGATATCTGGCAGTTTTTGCTATGTTATTTCAATGGGCAGTTGAGTTTTTTTGGAGAATTATTTCTGGCCGCTCTCTTCAATGTGCTAAATGATAACTTTTGGCACTTCCGTTTAATTCAACAAATATCTATCATGCCCCCAGTAGATGTCAGGTTCTGAGCTAAGTGCCACACAGGGCATAAAGATTGATGATCCATTTACTCATTCATTCATCCTTCTAGTTATTTACTCAATAGGCATTTCTAAGCACCGAGTATGGACAAATGGCATCCAGTGCTGGAGCTAAAACAACAGTATGTCAATTAAGGTTGTATTTGGTTTCAAGTAACAGAAAAGCTAACCAGGATGGTTAAGTAAATAACATTTCATTTTTCTTTTTCTTCTATATGGAGAAGCCTGGTGTCAGGTAATTGTTGGTATTAGCTAATAGACTCTATGATGTCTGGGATTATATTTCCAGCATTCTCTGAGACTCTGCCTCATGTCCTCAAGATGGCTGCAGCAGCTCCAGTCATAACTTCCACTTCCAAGCAGGAAGAAGGAAAGTCTAAGTCAGCTGGGTTAGCATGTCTCTATCAAGAAAACATAAGCTTACACCATATCCCTCACTTTTAGAAAATGTCCCCTTATATATCCTCGGTCAGGATGAAGTTACTGGGTCATTCATGAAGTGCAAGAGAACTTGGGTAGAGGACAGGGCTGTCACGATTGGCTTTGATCTGTCATGCTCGATGAGGCTTCTCTTGGCAAGGAAGAAAGGAGGATGACATTAAATACACCAACAGTATTTGCAAAAGTACTAAACAAGAGTTGGTGTATTTGTCATCAGAGTACTTAGTTGTAGATGCAGACATCAAAAAAACTTGTGCAAATCAACATAAAGTCACAATCTACACTAAGTGCTCTGATGAAAAAGCAGCCTTGATGTCTTTGTTGGGGTGAAATAATCTTGTCAAGAGGTGGGGAAGGGGAGGGTGGTGATAGAACAGGGAGATAGGGGAGGGAAAGACCCCAGTTCCAAAGCACCTCTCATACAGGGTTGCATTTCATTCTCAAGATAAACCTGTGAGGTGGGCGAAGCATCTCAGTAGGTGAGGAGAACTGGGGATATACAGGTTAGCCTGTTCTGCAGAATGTGCAGATTTTGCCTAGGCAGGGCTGAAGGTACAGAAATACTGGGGACTGGGAAGAAACTGACAATCATTTTCTCACCTTCCAGTTTACCCCAACTGCATGCACTCAGCTGAGGAAGTTAAAAAAGGTTACCTCGACCTTTTCCTGTCTTGAGCATCCTAGCTGTTTTATCCTGTATGTATCCCTTAGGGCTCTGAGTTGGCATTCTTTTTTTTTTTTTTTTTTTTTTAGAGAGAGTCTCCTTCTATCACCCAGGCTGGAGTGCAGTGGCAAGATTTCGGCTCACTGCAGCCTCTGCCTCCCAGGTTCAAGGATTCTCCTGCCTCAACCTCCCCAATAGCTGGGACTACAGGTATGTGCCACCATGCACAGCTAATTTTTGTATTTTTAGTAGAGACAGGGTTTTACCATGTTGGCCAAGCTGGTCTCGAACTCCTGACCTCAAGGGATCTGCCCGCCTCAGCCTCCCAAAGTGCCAAGATTACAGACGTGAGCCACTGTGCCCAGCCTGAGTTGGCATTCTTAATGAAGTTCTCATCTCTCTACTCTCAGGAAGGCTGGCGTTGCCCTGGGATGGGAAGAGTACAAAGGTGTCTTCTGTGCTCCACCATGTCAGGCACAATGCTTATAACTAGATGTATTCTTAAATGGGGAAAGAGGAGACCAATGTGCACATGGTAGACCAAGAATACCAAACCTATTTAATGCTGTGGAAATTTACCTGGTTGGGCCAGGCTCATTTCCAGCACTGAAAGCTGTATTAGTCAGCTTGGGCTGCCATAACAAAATACTACAGACTCAGTGTCTTAAACAACAGAAACTTATTTTCTCATAATTTTAGAGGCCAGAAGTCCGAGATCAAGATGCCAGCAGAATTGATGTCTGGCAAAGGATTTCCCCTTGGGTTGCAAATGGTTGCCTCCTCTCTGTGTCCCCGTATGGCCTTTTCTTGATGTGTGTATGAGGAGGGGGAGGATGGGAGAGATGGAGAGAGAGAAATGAGGGAGGGAGAGAAAGAAAGAGAAAGGAATGAGCTCTCAGGTGTCGCTTCTTACAAGAATATTAATCCTACCAGATGAGGGATCCACCCTTATCAACTCACTTAATTACTTCATCAGAATCTGCATCTCCAAATACAGCCACACTGCAAGTTGGGACTTGAGCATATTAACAATTTTAGAGGGACACAAATATTCAGTCCGTAACAATGGCCTCTTGATGCGTTTAAGGGGGAAAGAGCTTAAGAGAGGGGAGGAGCTTAGGAGAGAGAAGAAGCTTGAGAGGGGAGGTGCTTAAGAGAGAGGAGGGGCTTAAGAGAGGGAAGGAGCCTAAGAGACAAAAGGAGCTTAAGTGGGGAGCTAAAGAGGGGAAGGGGTTTAAGAGAGGGGAAGAGCTTAAGAGACAGAGGAGTTTAAGAGAGGGGAGGAGCTTAAGAGAGAGGAGGGGATTAAGAGAGGGGAGGAGCTTAAGGGAGAGCTTAAGAGAGGAGAGGAGCTTAAGAGAGGGGAGAGGCTTACGAGAGAGAAGGAGCTTAAGAGAGGAGAAGGGCTTAAGGGAAGGCCGGAGCTTAAAACATCATTCACCATCTCTCTCTTAAAGGACTGTGAGTTTCATAAATGTTCACATCAGGTAGCATAGAGAAGGTGTTCATGCTTGTTCATGAAAAAGGCCCCTTCTCCCACTTAAGAACACATCTAGTAGTAAGTATTGTGCCTGACATATAGTAGAGGCTAATAAATGTTTATTAAGCGAAGATGTGGCGTTCAGCCCGTAAAATTGCTCAAACTATTATGGCTCAAATGAAATGGTAAATGAGATCCATGTCCTGAAATACCCTTGGAGCTTGCAGAGGCTGGAGATGCAATAGAAAAGTATTTCAAATCTTGCACCTTTTAAAGGTTTACGTGGTGGAGTGGAGGCACTCCAATCCTCACCTACACTTTGGAAGTTGGGAAAAGGGACAGTGTTTTTCTGACTAATCTAGGTGGGATGTACAAGTATAGTCTCCAGTGCATGTGGATTTCATACTTGCATCAGTGATCGAGAAAATGAGTCATCTGCCATTAATTGCTAGCATTAAATAAAATTAAAATATAAAATATAGTCTTTCCTAGGATCAAACCCTGACTTCATTCAAGTTTCTCCCCCACCTCCACCACCCCCTGAAGATTGTTAAAAGCTAATGAAAGATTGAGGCTGTGGGAGGAAACAAGGAGAAATGAAATTATCTGGAAGGATTCAGCTGTAGGAAACAGAAGCGTGGGTGTTGTGGGAAACTTTCTATTAAATTACTGTTCCATCATTTACCACTTTTATGACCCTGGTCGAGGAATTAAACATCTATGAGATTCATTTTGTAAAAATCAATATTGCCTTCCCCCTGCCCAGGCTGTGGTAAGGATCAGCTCATTTTTCCCCAGCACCTAGAACTTAATAAGCAGCACACAAATTTTAGATCTATCTGAATGTATAATAACACCAATCATTTGACACACTTTTCAGAACATGGACATCCAGGTAGTACAAACTGGGATGCTGGGAGGGCAATTTGTTAGATGATCAGTTAGAACATTGGTCCCAGAATATATTATTTGGAAATAAATCAGTATGTTTCAGTCTATCCAAGTAATACAGTTAGATATATATTTGCTCTTGTGATTTTTAGCCAGAAACACAGAAACCACTCTAAATGCTGTTATCATCAGGAGGGTATATAAAGCAGAGAATTAGGTGTTCATAGAACTTTTGGCGAAGCTGGGAGTGCAAACTTCAGAGCAAATTGTAAGTAGACAAGGAGGGTCTCCAGGGACTACAGGAATTTAATCAACTTGAGCAATAAGCCTGTTTTACAGCCTTCTGCTTTGCAACCTGTTTTTTTTTCCAAACGCTGTGTGGAATGCAGTCACCTTGTTGGCCAGAAGCAGCTCCTGACAGAACCCAGCCACATATAAATGAACTTGAGTGTTCCTCATTACTGTGCTAAAGTCTCCAGACTGAACTATAGCTGCACTGTCATCACATGTAACCTATTGCTCACGATGCAGGGCAAGTGAGCCCCCAAACTGGGGCTTAGGCCGGGAGGGTTCTTGGCTTCACCCAGGAAATAATTCAAGGAAGACCTGGTGGTGTTAGCAACTTTTATTGAGGTGCACAGCAGCAGCTGAGGTCCTGCTCCTTGCAGAGCAGGGATACCCCAAAGACAGTGTGCCCAGAATAGCAGCTCAAAGGCAGGGCTGCAGTCATACTTATACCTACTTTTTTTTTTTTTTTTTGACTTGGAGTTTCACTCTTGTTGCCCAGGCTGGAGCGCAATGGTATGATCTCGGCTCACTGCAACCTCCACCTCCCAGGTTCAAGCAATTCTCCTGCCTCAGCCTCCCAAGTAGCTGGGATTACAGGCATGCAGCACCATGCCTGGCTAATTTTGTATTTTTAGTAGAGATGGGGTTTCTCCATGTTGGTCAGGCCCATCTCGAACGCCCGACATCAGGTGATCTGCCCACCTCGGCCTCCTAAAGTGCTGGGATTACAGGCATGAACCACCACGCCTGGCCACTTATACCCACTTTTAATTACAGGCTGGTTGGGTTGTTGCCATGGGAAAGGGTGATGTCATCCAGGTGTTGCCACGGCAACAGTACACTGACATGGCACACACTGGTGGGTGTGTCTTATGGATAGCTGCTTCCACCCTGTCAGTCCCTGTTTTAGCTAGACCTCAGTTTGGTCCAAGCCCCACCTCTGAAGTCAAGTTCCATCTCATACCTCACTAGCATGATGACTCACTGTGTGTGTGCCAATGGGAACCCTCCTCTACATGCAACGATGCACTGTCTTCCCTCTCCATCATCTTTTAAAACCTGTCACTTTCCCTTGGGAGACATTGCTTTGGAGAATACTCCCAGTGCTCTTCTTACTGGGAGTCCATAACAATGCCCTTTTCATGCATTTAAGAGGGAAGAAGCTTAAGAGAGGGGAGGAGCTTAGGAGAGGGGAGGGGCTTAATAGAGAGGGAGGGCTTAGAAGAGGAGCTTAAGCGAGGGGAGGAGCTTAAGGGGGGAGCTTAAGAGAGGGGAGGGGCTTAAGAGAGGGGAGGAGCCTAAGAGACAGATGGGGCTTAAGACAGAGGAAGGGCTTAAGAGAGGAGAGGAGCTTAAGAGAGGGGAGGGTGACAAGTAATAAACTTCCTATTGATCAAAACTTGCATTCTCCCAGATAATCTTTTGTTACTGGCCAGGCAAATGAAACCCAGTTTTTTCCAGGTAGCAAAATCATCAATGATCCCAGGAAACCAGGCAGTTGGTGATTCACAAGAGTATGTCTAGAAAATAGCACAGAACATGACACAGCCTTCTGCTGAAACTTATGCACCCACACACCTATGTTCAGGGACTATAATTGCTCTTACTTTTCTCCCACCTTCCTGATCTGATGTAAGTTTCTGTCATTGTCAGAATCTAAATAAAACTCCAACTGACAAGGAGGCCTCAGACATGTAGTCTTCAGGCTCTTAGCAGCTGCAATTCAGAAAGAGCTTGAAAGGGTGGGGAGTACCAGGAGATACAAATGATCATCAGTATTTACAGATTTTTTTATGTTTGTGAATTTGCCTACTCACTATTTTGTTTTTTAATTTATTTTCTAGAGAAAGGATCAGGATCTGCCATCCAGGCTGGAGTGCAGTGACGCAATCATAGCTCACTGCAGCCTCAAACTCCTGGGCTCAAGTGATCCTCCTGCCTCAGCCTCCCAAGTAGCTGGGACTACAAGTGTGCACCGCCATGCCCAGCTAATTTTTTTCTGATTTTTTTGTAGAGAAGGGATCTCTTTATGTTGCTCAGACTGGACTAACATTTATTTGTAAGCAAAAGTAATATTCAAGATAATTTTTTGGTCATTTGTGCACATGTACTGAGCAGGAAAATTTAGGTCACCTGATAATGTAACACGTTTCCAGCTGAGATTAAACAAAGAGGTGCTCTGTCTTATTTTGTTTCAGCTCTCATACTGTAAACAAGTGTCCTTTTGCAGGTCTATTGAGCGCTCAATTTTCTGCATTTTTGTGGGTGATTTTGTTTATTTAAAAATGGCTTCCGAATGCAGTGTTGAAGGGCTGGCTAGCGTCCCAAAGCACAAGAAAGCTGTGATGTGCCTTGAGAAATTAAAATAAAATTCTAGGCCAGGCACTGTGGCTCAAGCCTGTAATCCCAGCATTTTGGGAGGCCAAGGCAGGCAGATCACCTAAGGTCAGAGTTCAAGACCAGCCTGACCCACATGGCAAAATCCCCTCTCTACTAAAAATACAAAAATTAGCCAGGCGTGGTGGTGGGTGCCTGTAATCCCAGCTATTCGGGAGGCCAAGGCAGGAGAATCGCTTGAACCGAGGAGATGGAGGCTGCAGTGAGCCGAGATCGTGCCGTTACCCTCTAGCTTGGGCGATAGAGTGAGACTCTATCTCAAAAAAAAAAAAAAACTTCTAAGCCCCCATCTGACTAAACAGACTCCTCTTGGCCAAGGGGACCTCAGAGACACCTTAAAAACTGAGTTCCTACCCATAATGGGACAGAAGGCAGGAATACCTCAGTGTACTCCTTCCTTATTAACCTTTAATCAAGATTTTTTTTTTCCCTAAAGAGTAAGCAGATGCCAGCTTTAGAAATGAAGATATAGGTTGGGTGTGGTGGCTTGCGCCTGTAATCCCAGCATTTTGGGAGGCCAAGGTGGGCGGATCACAAGGTCAGGAGTTCAAGACGAGCCTGGCCACCATGGTGAAATCCTATCTCTACTAAAAATATAAAAATTAGCTGGGCATGGTGGCACGTGCCTGTAATCCCAGTTACTCGGGAGGCTGAGGCAGGAGAATTTCTTGAACTGGGACCCGGGAGGCAGAGGTTGCAGTGAGTGGAGATTGCACCAGTGCACTCCAGCCTGGGCTACAGAGGGAGACTCCGTCTCAAAAAAAAAAAAGAAAAGAAGAAATGAAGATAGGGACAACTCATTCCTTTATGGCCTTTAGCTGATTATCTCAGACCATGTTGGGACCACCCCCCCTTCTCTCTCTTAACAGTTTTGATGTGAAGCTCACCAGTTTCACAATTCATCCCTTTGTATAATCTGACCAAGTCTGGCTAGCTCACGGACAATGCACAGTGAGGTTTTTCCTATCCTTTGTTTCACCTTTGATGTCAGAGAGCTGAAAACTCTACCCTCAGATCATGCTAATGCTGCCCCTCACTTTTTTTTTTTTGAGATGGATTCTTGCTTTGTTACCCAGGCTGGAGTACAGTGGTGCAATCTCGACTCACTGCAATCTCTGCCTCCCGGGTTCAAGCAATTCTCCTGCTTCAGCCTCCCGAGCAGCTCGGATTACAGGCGTGAGCCACCATGCCCAGCTAATTTTTGTTATTTTTAGTAGAGATGGGGTTTTGCCATGTTGGCCAGGCTGGTCTTGAACTCCTGACCTCAGGTCATCCACCTGCCTCGGCCTTCCAATGTGCTGGGATTGCAGGCACTAATGCTGCCAGTTTTTTAACATGCAAGCCATGAAGAGGCATGAAGCTCCATCACACATGTGCATATTTCTCCTTTTATAAATATTCATGACTCCTCCTCTAGCTTATTGAATATGCATATTTGGCCACCCTGCTCGACATAGATTCCTATTCCCTAAATGTACCCCTCCCTTGAAATGCTTGCTTTCAGCTTGTGCCAAAGGCTACACTTCCCAACCTACAGGCTGCAACCCTTTATAAGAAATAAAGCCCTCCTTTTCAAATTTACGAACCTTGTTTTTCTTCTGTTGACAGTCTTATGGAGAAAATATGTGTGTTAGATAAGCTTCATTCAGGCATGAGCCACAGCGCTGTTGGCCATGGGTACGATGTTAATGAATCCACAAATATAGTCAATAAGGTGTTTTGAAACAGAAGGATACATAAAACAAGGCTATTTACTGATTGTGAAGCAGCATTGTTGTCTGGGGTAAATACCTGGGGTTCATCGTCTTGTACTAAAAAAAATCAAGAATACAGACACACACAAGGAGTGAGTTTAGGAACAGAGGTTTAATAGGCAAAAGAAAGAGAAAGGAGAACAGCTCTCTCTCTTATGAGAGAGAGGGGCATCCAAAAGGGAAAAGCTGGCCTGTGGGGAAGGGCACCAAATTTTATAGACAGGCTTGAGGAGGTGGTGTCTGATTTACATAGGGCCCACAGATTGGTTGGACCAGGTGTGACGTTTATATAATGTGTGGGGAAGCTGGCTGCCCCATCCTAATCTTATTATGCAAATGGGGTCTTTGCTTGGCCTGCTGCCATGTTGTCTGCTCCTTACTGTACACGCGGTTGGCAAAGAGAAGGGAAGATGAAGCCGCCATGTTGGACATGCATGGTCCCAGGTAGCCCCTTTCCTACTGGTACAGCTGCCGGCATTCACCCGTGCAAGCTTCTGGCCTGCCTTTCTATGTCTGCAGCTCGAGTTTACAGGCTGCTCTTTGTTAGAAAAGGAAATGATTTGAGGGCTCTTTTCATTAAAAGGAAAACCTTACTGAGGACTTCTTTACCATCACTATCTGCCTAAATCATTTCTCCTTAACTCCTATATTAATTGGTTAATGAAAATATCATAATCAAAGACCCACAGGAATAAGTACCTGTATTTTCTGTAGGAGCAATGGTTCAGTATCCACTCATCCATTCAGTGTTCATGTTGATTTTATAGACAATAACCACTGTGAATAACAAGAATCAACTGTAATATTCAGTGCACGAGCACAAGTGCTACAAATGAATTTTTAATAAATTTCTGAGCTTGTGATTCTTTTCTCTGTGGTGGTGAAGCCAGGATCCTCATCCAATGATAACAAGATCTCCTTGTGAGGATATCTAGTGAAAAAGTGAAGTGATTCAGCTGACATTGACATACTCAGAATCACCCCAGATTCACATGCAGGAGCTGGCTTTGAAATGAAGACTCTAGAACAGAGGTGTCCAATCTTTTAGCTTTTCTGTGCTATGTTGAAAGAAGAGTTGTCTTGGATTACACGTAAAATAAACTGACACTAACAATAGCTAATGAGCTAAAAAAGAAAAAATCGCAAATAAATCTCATAATGTCAGAAGCATTTGAACCAGAGCAACTTCATCGTGAATAATAGCTGGGTAAAATGAGGCTGAAACTTACTGCGCTGCGTTTCCAGATGGTTAAGGCATTCTTAGTCACAGGATGAGATAGGAGGTTGGCACAAGATATAGGTCATAAAGACCTTGCTGATAAAACAGGCTGCAGTAAAGAAGCCGGCCAAAACCCACCAAAACCAAGATGGCGACGAAAGTGACCTCTGGTCGTCCTCACTGCTACACTCCCACCAGCGCCATGACAGTTTACAAATGCCATGGCAACGTCAGGAAGTTACCTTATATGGTCTAAGAAGGAGAAGCATGAATAATCCACTGCTTGTTTAGCATATCATCAAGAAATAACCATAAAAATGGGCCACCAGTGGCCCTTGGGGCTGCTCTGGCTATGGAGTAACCATTCTTTTATTCCTTTACTTTCCCAATAAACTTGCTTTCACTTTACTCTATGGACTTGCCCTGAATTCTTTCTTGTGCGAGATCCAAGAACCCTCTCTTGGGGTCTGGATCAGGACTCCTTTCCTGTAACAATAATGTTTTAAGAAAGTTTATGAATTTGTGTTGGGCCACATTCAAAGCCATCCTAGGCTGCATGCAGCCCCTGGGCCGTGGGTTGGACAAGCTTGCTCTTGCATAGTTGCTTCAAGTTTGTGCACTTTTTCTCATAATGCACAAGCTTCCTTCCTTCCTTCCCTCCCTTCCCCCCTCCCTCCTTCCCTTCCTTCTTCCTTCCTTCCTTCCTTCCCTCTTTTCTGCCTTTTTTTTTTTTGGATAACTTATAAGATTAAGCAAGCTTTGTCCAAACCTCCAATGTTCTTCAGACTTCAAAAGGAGAATGATAAAAGAATCCACCTTGTCACCTAATAGGGGTGGCTCCCAGGTTTAGCCCACTGTCCTCAGGCAGTAACTGTGCCCTTGTTTTACATATAAAACACCTGAGGCCCACAAAGGTTAACAGGATTGCCGGAAGACACCTCTAGGTCAAAAATCTGCCTTCTTTCCTTTATGCTTGAATTCCTTTAAAATGAAGTACAATCTAATTGCTCGTAAAACAAAGAAGTTGAACTACTTGCTATCTGAGGTCTCTTTCAAATATAAAATTCCATGACTTTGTGACTTTACTAATGGGTTTTTTTTTACCAAAGGCTAAAACCACTATGCTGGGGGCTGGCATTGTAATGGTGAGGGAAGGAGTGAAAAGAGAATATACTGTCCATGCCATAGTGATGTACACATTTAAATAATAGTGTATTGTATCCTTCATGGTTTCAATCGAATGGCACTGTTACTGGAAAGGACTCCAATCCAGATGCCCAAGAGAGGGTTCTTGGATCTTTCGCCAGAAAGAATTCAGGGCAAGTCCACACAATAAAATGAAAGCAAGTTTATTAAAAAAGTAAAGGAATAGGTCAGGCACAGTGACTCACGCCTGTAATCCCAACACTTTGGGAGGCCGAGGTGTGTGGATTTTTTGTGGTCAGGAGTTTGAGATCAGCCTGGCCAACATGGTGAAACCCTGTCTCTACTAAAAATACAAAAATTAGCCTGGCATGGTGGCACGTACCTGTGGTCCCAGCTACTCGGGAGGCTGAGGCAGAAGAATCGCTTGAACCAGGGAGGCGGAGGTGGCAGTGAGCTGACATTGCAATATATATATTATATATATATGCATTACATATATATATTATATATGTATTACATAAATATATTATATATGTATTATATAATTATATTATATATAATATAATTATATAATACATATATAATTATATAATATACATATATAGTATATAATTCTATAATATAAATATATACTATAAATGTATATTATATAATTCTATAATATAAATATATACTATAAATGTATATTATATAATTATATAATATAAATATATACTATAAATGTATATTATATAATTATATAATATAAATATATACTATATATTTATATTATATTTATATTATATTATATAATTATTAATTATTAATTATATATTATATTATATTATATATTATGTATAGTATATAGTATATATTATAATATATTATAGTATATATTGTAATATAATATAATATATAAATTATATATATAATTATATGTATACTATATATAGTAATATAATATAATATATAAATTATATATATAATTATATATAATATATAAATATATATATTATATATTATATATAATTTATATAATATATATAATATATATTATATAAATTATATATAATATATAATATATAAATTATATATATAATATATAATTATATATACAATATATAATATATATTATTAAAAAAAGCTACCCAAAGCCAAATGTGAATCATAATACATAATATATATAATATATAGTATATAATACATAATATATGTAATTATATAATATATGTAATTATATAATACATAATATATAATATGTTATATATAATGTATAATATGTTATATATAATGTATAATATGTTATATATAATATATAATATGTTATATATAATGTAATTATGTTATACATAATATAATATATTTCATATTGTATATAATTATATATAATTATATATTATATATATAAAATGTTAATGTATAATGTATTATGATTCACATTTAATGATCAGTGAGGATGACCAGATGTCACTCTCATCACCATCTTGGTTTTGGTGGGCTTCGGGTAGCTTATTGCATCCTGTTTTATCAGTAAGGTCTTTGTGACCTGTATTTTGTGCTGACCTCCTATCTCATTCTGTGACTAGAATGCCTAACCTCCTGGGAATGCAGCCCAGTAGGTCTCAGCCTTATTTCTAGCAGCCCCTATTCAAGAGGGAGTTGCTCTGGTTCAAACACCTTGGACAGCACCACCCCCAGGAAGCCGGCCTTGAGGTCTACCTTCTTCCCAGTCGAAAGTAATTCTGTGTCCCATACTACTGTGGAATTAACCTAGACCTTTCATTAAAATTGTCAACCTTAAAGGAAAAAAAAAAACCGAGGGAAAATTAATATAAGTAGAGAGTTTATTTGGGGCAAGCTTGAGGATTGCAACTGGGGAACATAGATTCAAGTTGACCTGAATTATACACTCTGATTAGCAACTGTTGCAAGTGAATTTTTAAAGAAAAAGAAGAGGCAGTTTCTACATTGTTTACCAATAATTTACATTTAAAATACATAAGCTATAACATTGTTCTTTGTATCACAAATTTCAGAAACAGGAAGATAACAGGTCAGTCAGCTAGTTAGGAACAAAATCACTTTAAACAATTGCCCTCAGGCATGGGGCATGACCGAAATTTCATACTCTTGTCTCTCTGGAGCTGATGAATTTTCCATACCTCACCTAGCTCATAATGCTCTGAGCGACTTATCTCTCCTCAATCCTAGTAAGTAACATTTTTTCTTGCTTATTACAATCATTGCATTTTACAAAGAGATCAAGTTAATTCTCACAACAGCCCTATGAGAGAGATACGCTCATTGGCTTCCTTTTGTCACCATAACAGGTTCATTGCCTAATGGGCAAGGCAGGTCAATCCACAAGACACCGGATTGCAGCAGAGAGAGATGTTCAATTGGAGGGTCACCAAACAAGGAAATGGGAGGAAACCTTAAATCTGGTTCCCCGAGGAGTTTGGGGTTAGGTTTTTGGAGTGTGCTTCAAAGTGTGGAGATCGTTGACAGGTGGAAGATTTCAAGGTGAAGTCATGGGACAGGGAAGGGAAGAAGCTGCATTCTCATGCTGATCCATTTCCCCCATGGTGGTCTTAGAACTGGCTGCTGGAATTCCAGGTCTGTAAAACATCTTAAGTGACCCTTAAACAAAAGCCTTACAATTTTAACGTCAGTTATCTTGTCTGTAGAAACCATGGAAGTGCACAGTCAGTATTGAGTGATATGAGACTTTTAGCAAGAAGGAAGTGGGCCAAAGTGCAGCACAATTAATGCTTAATTATAACTATATTTTTGTCGAGAACCTGGTATGTAATTTTTTTTTTTTTTTTTTTTTTGAGATGGAGTTTCACTCTGTCACCCAGGCTGGAGTGCAATGGTATGATCTCTGCTCACTACAACCTCCACCTCCCAGGTTCAAGTGATTCTCCTGCCTCAGCCTCCTGAGTAGCTAGGACTACAGGTGTCCGCCACCATGCCCAGCTGATTTTTGGTTTTTAGTAGAGATGGGGTTTTGCCATGTTGGCCAGGCTGGTCTCGAACTCCTGACCTCAGGTGATCCACCTGCCTTGGCTTCCCAAAGTACTGGGATTACAGACATGAGCCACTGCACCCAGCCTTGGCATGTAATTTTTATTAACTCTGTGGGGACTGTTTCAATTTTACACATGTGGACATTGTCTTTCCTCATGTGACACAACCTCTTAGCATGCCAACTCCTGACCACTCTCTCCCTGCTGAGATACTAGTTTCTCTTTGGTTTTTATTACCCAGCATCCCCTGCTTCTTCCCTGAAGTCTCTGTTACTTTTCCATTTTTAAAATTTTTAGTATTTATTTTGAACATCTTTATTGAGGTACAACTAACATATAGTAACTTTCCAATGTTTGAAGTGTACAATTTCATCAGTTTTGACATAGGAATACTCCTGTGAAATAATAATCAGAACCAAGATCATCCATCACCCCTGAGATTTTTTTTGGTATGTTCCTTTGTATTTTCTCCCCATCCACCCCACCCCAGGAAACCACTGTTCTGGTCTCTGTCACTGGGTTGAGGCAGCACCTAATTAAGCAATATGATGATGCCTAATTTATGAATGCATTCTTTTATGGTAGTGCTTTTGGTATTAAGTTGGTGCACAAGTAATTGTGGCTTTTGCCATTAAAAGCAAATGGCAAAAACTGTAATAACTTGTGCACCAACCTAATACCATAGTTCATAATTTTCTGGGCAATCCACATACATAGTGACTTTCTTCTATGTTTTATTTGAGGTGTTTAATGGTTGTAGATTTGACAATCAATTTTACAATTTATTTCCAGTTAATTTTTCTATAGGGTGTGAGGTATGGACAGAAGCTTGTGTGTGTGTGTGTGTGTGTGTGTGTAAATGTTGACTTGTTCTACCATCAATTCTTGAAAAGACTCACTCCTGCTTTGAGTTGAATTTCACTTTTTTAAAAAAAAAAAGTGTTGTCCATGTATGTGTGGGTCTATTTTTGGAAGCCCTATTGTGTTGGTCTATTTGTCTATTTTGACATCAAGACTGTTTGAGTAGGTAGCTAGTCAGGCATGAGCAGGACAGAAGAGGAGAGGTTCCACCCGCTGCCAGGCATGTCAGGCGACCATCAGGTGATGGTCAGGTGGTTGTTACACTCTCTTGCTAAAATAATAATTGGCTGCAGCTGGTGCCAGGGAACGGCAGCTCCCAATAGATAGAAACACCTGAATCTGGTCATCAGCATCTTCCTGATAAGATCTCAGGAGCTGGGCGAGTTGGCTCAGGCATGCATTCTAAGAGCCAAAATGGCGGATGGCCTTCCTTTGGGAACACTGGACTGGTAAGGGAAAAATGCCTCCAGTGAGCATGGTGAGCATGCTCACAACTCCAGTAAGAACACTGCACAAGCTCACTTCCCACGTGCTGGCAGGCCCCTGCTCATGGGATCAGCCTACCCCAAGGGAAGAATTAGTGGAGAAGGCATGCAAGACCCTGGAAGTGTGCCAACATATAAAACCCTAAGTCAAAAGGTCAAACTGGCATTTGTCTTTCAAGTTACCCCTTGGCCTTCTTCCAAGTGTCCTTTTCTTCCTTTTGTTCCTGCTCTAGAGCATTTTTTTTTTTTTTTTTTTTTTTTTGAGACAGAGTTTCACTCTTGTTGCCCAGGCTGGAGTGCAATGGCACGATCTCAGCTCACTGCAACCTCTGCCTCCTGGGTTCAAGCAATTCTCCTGTCTCAGCCTGCTGAGTAGCTGGGATTACAGGCACCCACCACTATGTCCAGCTAATTTTTGGTATTTTTAGTAGAGACAGGGTTTCACCATGTTGGCCAGGCTGGTCTCAAACTCCTGACCTCAGGTAATTCGCCCACCTTGGCCTCTCCAATTGCTGGGATTACAGGCGTGAGCCACTGCACCCAGCCTAGAGTTTTTAAATACATTTTCACTCCTGCTTTAAGACTTGCCTTGGTCTCTCCTACCTTACGCCCCTCAGTCAAATTCTTTCTTCTGAGGCAGCAAGAATTTAGGCTGCCGCAGACCTGGATGGATTTGCCACCGGTAACATCCTTTGGTGCTGCATGATTTGGATACGCTCCACTGCTAACAATACTACACTGTTTGGTTTGCTGTAGTTTTAAAATAAGTATTTAAATAAAATAACATTAGTCTTCCAGCTTTGTTGTTCTTTTTCAAAGTTGTTTGGCTTTTTCAAGTGCTTCACATTTTCATGTAAATTTTAGAATCAGTTTATGAATTTCTACAAAAAAGCTCACAGGGATTCCATTAAGATTTTATTGAATGTTTAGATCAATTTGGGGAGAATTAACGTCTTAACAGTATTTAGTCTTCTGATCCATGAACACAACATATTTCTCTACACATTTAAGCCTTTGTTTTCTCTCAATAATGTTTTGTTCTCTTTGGCATACAGATCTTTCTTGGTCATATTTTCTCTAAGTATTTCATTTTTTGGATGCTTAGTAAACAGTTTTTAAAATTTAATTTTGTTTCCACTATTTGATTATAGTATATAAAATTATGATTGCTTTTTGTATATTGTTTTTGTTTCCTGCAACCAAGCTAAACCCACTTATTATTAGTTCTAGTAGGTTTGTGGAGATTTCATCTTACTTTCTACATAATCAATCATGTCATCTGTAATAAAGACAAACGTATTTCTTTTTGTTTATTTGTTTCTTTTCTTTTCTTTTTTTTTTTAACCTGATTGCACTGCTGGAACTTCTAGTGAGAGTTGCTATCTCTGTCTTGATACTAGTATTATGGGAAAAACATTCAACCTTTCACTGTTAAGAATTATGTTAGGCACAGGTTTTTATTTCTGTCTCAGTCCATTTGTGCAGCTACAACAAAATACCATGGACTGGGTAATTTATAAAGAGCAGAAATTGATTTTGCACAGTTCTGGAGACTAGGAAGTCCAAGATCAAGATGTTGATAGATTCGTTTGTCTAGTGTGGGTCTGGTCTGTGCTTCCAAGATGGTGCTTTGAACAATGCATCCTCCATAGGGAAGGAACACTGTGTCCTCATATGATGCAAGGAGGAAGGGCAAGAGAACCCAAATGCTCCATCAATTCTTGTTTATGGGACCTTAATCCCAATCATGACAGGGGTGCCTTTATACCTAACCACCTCTTATAGCTCCACCTCTTAATACCATCACAGTGGCCATTAAGGTTTAACAACTAAATTTTGGAGGGTACGTGTTCAAGCCATGGCAGTTCAGATGACTTTATCAGACTGAGGAAGTTCCCTCTTATTCCCAAGTTGCTGAGAGTTCTTATCTGCAATGGATGTGTTATCAACAATGCCTGTCCCCCAGAAGACGGGGTCTTTCCCTGTTTGATGTCGTGAAGCCACTATATGGAAATGAAGTAAGTATCAAGGGTTTCAGGCTTTATTCAATGGCTGTGGAATTGAGAAGCAGGAGTGTGGCTCAACTTCCTGGCTTGTGACAACTAAGAAGCTGCAGATATAAGGCATCTTTAATGAAAGGGTTGGACATAAAAAGCAAGGGGAAGATTAGTCATGTCTTTTCTGGGAATGGATGGAGAACTTGGAATTGGAGTGCTGCCTTCCTTTTTATCCTTTCATGATTTCTTCTAATCACTGTTATGGTGACTGTCATGGCACTGGTGGGAGTGCCATTAAGCATGGAAATCTTATAGTGAAGTTAGAAATTCTTCAGAGGGCAAGTGAGCTGCCATCTTGGGTGCTACCAGTTTCAGCCAGTTTGGTCATGAGGGAGAACTCCTGACCTTAAGATGCCAGCATTCTGTTTCTTAAAGATAAGCAGGGTTAAGGTAGGGGAGAAATTCAGGTAGGTTATATAGGCATTACACTGGGTAACAGATGTTGGACTTTGACAATCGTTTCTCCTGTATCCATTGAAATATTTGTATGGTTTTTCTTTTTAAGTGTTTAATATGGTGAATCACATTGATTAATTTTCTAATATTAAACCCCAAGACTTTCCTTAGAAGTCCTTAGATGCTACCAAGGTAAGTCATCATTTAGATGCTACCAAGGTAAGTCATCATTGTTTGCCTTCTTATTCCTAAGGAAAGAATTAGGATGTGAACCAGAGCAAATGTGAATAGCAGGAAGAATCTTTTAAGTCTGAAAGGTAGAAACCAAGCCTCATTAGTGGGTCACCCTCTGGACCCTGCCTGCATGGATCCAATTCAAAGAAGTTGATGAAATGGAGCTTGGCTGGAGTTTAGAGAAAGCTTCAGGGATAGTTCCATGGCTCTTGGAGAAGGGATAAGAGATGCCCCTGGAAAACTGATAGAAATGGAGCCTTAGGCACCTTGGGGACACTGTTCATGCTCCATTTTACTTATCCATGGAGGAGAAAATACAGCTAAAGATGAACACTTCTCTATTGTTACTAGGATTCCAGTAGCCCTTGGTGCCATGATATGTAGCATCTTTTTCTAGTCCTTAATTCAAGCTGCTGCTTGAGTGATTTACTTAAAAACCCAAACACAGTCATGTCACTGTCCACTCTGTAAACTCTGGTTGGCTGCCCCCTAACTATAAATAAAGCATCAATCCCTTTAACATGACTTATAAGGCTCTTTATATTCTCTCTCCAACCTACCTACCCAGGTCTTTCCATTGCTTTCCAAACACTTCCAATGAAACAGAAGTATGAACATTTCTGATATTTAGAAAAGCATACATATTATCTCCCAAGCTTCACTGCCTTTTCAATGTCTCTGCCCATTTTCAGTCTCTATTTTCTCTCTCTCTTTTTATAGTCTTAGTCTTAGAGTTATGTTAATCTCAGTTTCAGTTCATTGCACACTATCATCTGTGCCAGAGGTTACCTTCAACTCCCCAGCCACCTTGAATAATGCAGCATTGAGCTCTATGAGAATTTCCCTGGAAGATAGATGCTCAGAAGCTTAAATGTGGGGCAGAGAGCATGGGTGTACCTAATTTGGCTAAATATCGACAGATTGCTCTCCAGAATGGCTGCACCAACATCTATATCTTCACATTTCAGAAACACTTGGCAATATCCAGCTTTCTAAATTTTCCATTCCGAGGGGAATTAATTACCATTATTTTGAACATCATATGCTCCTTGGCTTTTTACATTTCTTCTGTCAATTTTTTATTTATATCCTTTGCTCCTTTTTCTCTTGTATTTGATTTCTTCCTTATCTAATGTTCTTCTCTGTATTCTTCACATGAGACCCAGTTCAAATGCCACCACCTCTCCGAAGGCTGCCCCGATTACCCATGCAAATTTTAAATCTCCCTTTTTTGGGGTGCTCATGGCCCTTTGCTTGTTCCCATATCATATGTATCATAATGCACAGTCATCATTTATTTGCTTTTTCTGTCTCTTCTACCAAAAAATAAGACAGAAATAGATAACACTATTTGTATACCAAAGGATGGAACATGAGCATTCACACAAAGGTAGATCTCAATTATTTTTAATGAAAAGAGAATTGCACATATTTCCTGTGGGCAACATGATTAAAAAGATTCCTAAGATAAATTAGTCTATGAAAGCTGAGAGAATGCCATGTAGAAATGTAGATTCCAATAGCATTAGACAAAGTTAGAAACTGAGAACAATCATGTTCAGAAAATAAATCTGGGTCCAACTCTTAATACAAACCTCTTGTTCTTTTGATCTACTTTTGACTTAAGCTGGGTAGACTCTTTGCTCTACAAGCATATGCATTCACAGTGTTTGTTGAAACTGGGCCAAAAGGTATCACATTGAGTTCAGATGATTGGAAGGACAGATTTGTAATGTCAGCATCTCAAGATGACTGCCAAGTACATTCACATCAATTTGCAAAGCCACCATTCCGAGTAGTGATGTCATCTTGAGCATCTGTTCTTGGAGCTCCAAAATTTCTGTAAAACAAAACAAGCACACACAAGGGTTGAAGTGTCATAGGTTGAAAAGTCAAATAGACCTTTGCTGGCAAAGAAGGATGTTTCTACTCCCAACACCCAGAGAATGTGGTCAGGGTTGGCCTTCAAGCTGCATAATTAAGAATATAAACTGGCCTCAGAGTTGCTAGGAGAAAGTTCCTATGAGAGTCTTTGTGGTTGGACAGGCCAGCCTGGTTGAAGGGATGAAAACCCAGTTATCTGTTTCACACCCCTTGAGTTAGTACTTTAGATTCTAAGATCCACCCAGGTCTTTACGTTATAGGTAGAATGGCATGAGCGGAGCAGGAGAGGGCTCTCCACCCACCCACTAGAAATGTCTGGGGATGGCTTAGCAATTATCGCATTGCGTCTCCAAAAGTGATAAACTGGCAGCCTTAAAAGGGGACTCAACATATTATGTGACCCTCATCTCCCTACGGCACCTCCCATTACTCTCAGAAGCTGCTGTCATGGAGACTGGTGGACAGAAGGCTGTTTTGCAGGGACAGAGGGGCGGGGACTAGCCAGAGAGGCAGACAGGGGCAGGGAGACAAATCTGGCTGGAGGATGCAGCTGTCAGTCAACATCCCTCCAGGGCAGGAGGGCTTCATTCTCAGTCACCGCATGCTGGACAAATAAAGTGTCCACTCCCCAGACTTTTACTGTAAACAAAGCAATGTTTTGCTGAGTGAGAAGAAGAGAGGCAGGGGGAACCTGTCACTCCTATGACATCCCAGAAGCACTGTCTACCCATTTTCTCATGCTCAGATGCCTCCATTTGTAGAATTAAAGTGCAGGAGGTATTTCCTTTGCTTTTTCCAAAATGACAATAGAAATCAGCATCATCGTCACCGGGCATGGTGGGCTCATGCCTGTAATCCCAGCACTTTGGGAGGCCGAGGCGGGCAGATCACCTGAGGTCAGGAGTTTGAGACCAACTTGAACAACATGGAGAAACCCCATCTCTACTAAAAATACAAAATTAGCCTGGCATGGTGGTGCATGCCTGTAATCCCAGCTACTCGGAAGGCTGAAGCAGGAGAATAGCTTGAACCTGGGAGGCACAGGTTGTGGTGAGCAGAGATCACGCCATTGCACTCCAGCCTGGGCAACAAGAGCAAAACTCTATCTCAAAAAAAAAAAAAAAAAAAAAAAAGAAAAAGAAAAGAAAGAAAGAAAGAAAAAAGAAAAAAAAAGAAATCAGCATCATCATCATCGGTCTAAGTCAAGTCAACAATAGCCACACAACCCCATCTTTTGAAAGTTAACAAGAAGGCATATAGGATCCTATATAGCACTTACACATTTCTGGTGTCCTATTTATTCAGTCTTCCCAATGATGGTGCAAGGAATGGCATTTTGCAGAGAAGAACATGGAGACTCAAAAAGATTCAGCCTATGGGCCTCAAAGTTATTTAACAACAACAACAACCAAAAAAAAAAAAAAAAAAAATTGATAGAGCCAAGGTTTCCAGCCAAGTTTCCTAAATCAAGCAAGACTAATAGTTGGTGCTCCTCTGGGCCTAAAAACCTTGAATCTCAGAACTTTACCCTCTTGCTCCTGTGATGATATTCTCTGGGGGTGAGGTGAGTCCTGAGCTAGGGGCAGGGCTGAGTAGTTTTGTATGCACCTGCTGTCCACCCTTCCTGGTGGTCTCTTACTCTCTTGCACTGCTAGAAAGAAGGGCATGGAAAGCATCCTTCATCTTTTCCATGAACAGAAGCAAAAGCCTCTCCTTCCCTTCCTTCCCCTGCCACACTACCACACATGTTGGGAGTAGGAGACAAGACATTTTTCTCACTGTGTCATTGCACAGGAAGAGAGTTCTCAAAGGTGCTAATATATTCCATCTAACTGGCACTCTAATAAGCCCAGTAGGGAAGAGTATGTGCTAGCCCTGGCTCAGCAGGTTCCCTTCATAGGGTCGTTTGATGCTTCAGACTTTTAAGAGTCCCTGAGGTCCCAGATGAGCCCAGGCTGCTTCCCAAGGTGAGGGCTGCATTTCTGGGCTGAATACACATTTGCTCATGCAGGTAAAGAGGAATTGCAAGACACCGTGCTCACTTCTACTCAGACAGAGGCGAATGCATATCTTCAAGGCATTTATTGCAAGCAGTGGCTCCTTTAAAAAGAAGGTTTAAGGCCAGATGCGGTGGCTCACGCCTGTAATCCCAGCACTTTGGGAGGCCAAGGCAGGTGAATCACTTGAAGTCAGGAGTTCGAGACCAGCCTGGCCAACACGGTGAAACCCAGTCTCTACTAAAAATACAAAAATTAGCTGGGTGTGGTGGTACATGGCTGTAATCCCAGCTACTCGGGAGGCTGAGGCAGGAGAATTGCTGGAACCTGGGAGGCAGAGGTTCCAGTGAGCCAAAATCACACCATTGCACTCCTGCCTGGGTGACAAGATCGAGACGTCAGCTCAAAAAAAAAAAAAAAGTTCAATTACTTGTCCTCTGTATGCATAGCCCTTGGTTTGGTGGAGCTTGGTCAAGGGTACAGGCTGCTGTGCCAACTCTGGGCTACACCTCGTTAATTCTTTTTATTTCATAGAGACAAGTCTCGCTATGTTGCCCAGCCTGGTCTCTAACTCCTAAGCTCAAGCAATCCTCCTGCCTTGGCCTCTCAAAGTGCTGAGACTACAGGCTTGAGCCATCACACCCAGCCCTCTCTGTTGTTATTACCTGAAGAGTCTTCTGTTTTGCGAACTACACCCTGACTAATGCAGTTGCCATTAACACGGAAACGATCTGTACATTTCCTGAGCATTTACTGTGTATCAGCCCAGGGCTAGTTAATTTCCACGTGTTACCATTGAATCTTGCATATTATCCTTCAAATGTACATTACACATGATCCGATTCCTCTGCTATATAAGTGATATGTTTTTGCTGCCCTTGTCCCTGCTAAGCAGCCTGTGAAGAGACACTCTAACACCCTATAAATATACTTCTCATCAGAACTCCCCATTCAGCCAGATATAATATCCATTGATGATTCTTGTCTGGTCCTATCTTTACTATGGAGGTAATAAAATAGTGATTTTCTTTTTCCTGCATTCCTTCCACGTTGGCTGGCTGGCCCCTTGGCATTCCCCTATAAGCAAAAGCCGTCTTTTGGAGTTTTAAAACTACAGTTTGCTGCCCCCTACTTCATTCCTAATGAGTCAGAACCTCTGGCCACGAAGACTGGATTTTGTATTTTTTGAATTCTCAATGCAATAATGCTCCGCTCTCAAAATACCCTTCTTCCTTAAAGAGGTATTGGGGAACTTGTCCCAACTCCGCTTACAATGGGGGTGAGCTATTCGCAGCAACCAAATGGCAAAGGTGGCAATTTTATTTCTATTTTGATTTTCTGTACTAAAAAACTTAACTTTATTCAACTGTTTGGGTATGAAATAAGACATGACTGGCCAGCTGCAGTGGCTCATGCCTGTAATCCCAGCATTTTGGGAGGCCTAGGCGGGAGGATCACCTGAGGTCAGGAGTTTGAGACCAGGCTGGCCAACATGAAGAAACCCTGTCTCTACTGAAAATACAAAAATTAGCCAGGCGTGGTGGTGCATGCCTGTAATCCCAGCTACTTGGGAGGCTGAGGCAGGAGAATTGCTTGAACCCAGGAGGTGGCGGTTGCAGTGAGCTGAGATCGCGCCACTGCACTCCAGCCTGGGCAATGGAGTGAGACTCTGTCTCAAAAAAGAAAAGAGAGAGAGAAAAAAAAAGGACATGGCTGAAGTGGTGGTGTTTTATTTGCTTTTTTTTTTTTAAGTTAAAATTTTTTATTTCCGTAGGTTATTGTGGAACAGGTGGTGTTTGGTTACATGATTAAGTCCTTGAGTGATGATTTGTGAGATGTTGAGCAGTATACACTACAACCAATTATAGACTTTTATCCTTCACCCCTTTCCCATCCGTTCCCCCTGAGTCCCCAAAGTCCATTGTGTCATTCGTATGCCTTTGCATCCTCATAGCTTAGCTCCCACTTATGAGTGAGAATGTACGATGTTTGATTTTCCATTCCTGAGTTACTTCACTTAGAATAATAGTCTCCAATCTCATCCAGGTTGCTACGAATGCCACTAATTCATTCCTTTTTTATGGTTGAGTAGTATTCCATCATATATATATATACACACATATATATGTGTGTATATGTATATATGTGTGTATATATACATGTATATGTGTATATGTGTATATGTGTATATATGTGTGTATATATATATGCGTGTGTGTGTGTGTGTGTGTAGATATATATATATATATATATATATATATATATATCTCAGTTTCTTTATCCACTCATTGATTTATGGGCATTTGGGTTAGTTCCACATTTTTGCAATCACGAATTGTGCTGCTATAAACATGTGTACGCAAGTATCTTTTTTGTATAATGTCTTCTTTTTCTCTGGGTAGATACTCAGTAGCTGGATTGCTGGATTGAATGGCAGTTCTACCTTCAGTTCTTTAAGGAATCTCCACACTGTTTTCCACACTGGTTGTACTAGTGTACATTCCCACCAGTGGTGTAGAAGTGTTCCCTGCTCACCTCATCTATGCCAACAAAAGATAGCCAAGTCTATAACTAGGTAGAAGATGTGAGGCAAGCCCTTCAGCATCATCCTATGCTTATTTTGCATTTTGTGGGTATCAATGTACCTTATTTGTCCTTCTTGTTAACCTTAAAATTATAGCTAAGAGGAGAAACATTTTAATCTCTTCTCTCCTCTGTCTCTCTCCTTATCTCTCCTCTTTCTCTGCCTCTCTGTCTCTATCCATCTATCCTTCTCTCTTTTCCTCAACCCCATATCCTTGGAAAACCCATCTATTTACCCCACAGAATCACCAACAAAGTGCTGCCACTTATAAAGGGACCTACTAACCGCTTATTTTATAGGTGAGCACATACCTATTTCTACAAGAGACTTTATAAACTAAGGTGCTACCAATTCTTTGCTCTATTTTAGGATGCTGATGTCCTATGGCGGGCCTTCTTAGGCATGCTACATCTCATAGGTTAATTAATAATGTGTGCAAATGCCTTATGACATTTGGCTAATAATGCCATGGTCCTTTTTATAAACTTGAGACACAAGATATTCCAGCGTAACAATCGGCTATGGATTGACCACAAATTTAGAACTATTGGTTTGTCTTTAGTGTCTTGAAATTCTTGAAATTCTTGGTTACATGAGTAAGTTCTTTAGTGGTGATTTGTGAGATTTTGGTGCACTCATCACCCAAGCAGTATACACTACACCCAATTTGTAGACTTTTATCTGAAATTCTTGTATACTCCAGATTTGAACCTTAAGTATTCTCAGGAAGTGATGTTTCTTTTGTTGTTTGTGTTTTTATTGCTTTTCTAGGACCCAATACTTGTAGATATCTGCTCAGGGTTATTCTCCAGTAACACTGATGATAGTTTGAGATGCACCTTAAATATCAATGCAAGACAGGGCTCTTCATTAAAAAAAACACTAATTAGTGTCAAGAAGAAACAGTGGAAATATGTGCATTTTCTTCATAACCCATAGGGAAAAAATATATTTATCTCTGAAAAATCTCTGGTTTTGAAAAGTGGGATTCTACAGCTAATGTGGGATTCTGAACACCACTTTCTCATTTGCTACGTTTCTACTGTGCATTGAATGACATTCTCAGTGCTGGAAATACAGACATTCATGGTTGTTCCCCAGCCATTTCCCAATGGAGGCAGGAGAGTCAAAGCAGCAAATGTATAATTAAAACAAATATGAAATGTACTATGCCTGAATCAACTTAGACTGAGGAAGTTGGGGAAGGCTTCCTCAAAGGAGTGAGGTATGAGATAGACTTGGCCCCATTACAGGGCTTGGCAGTGTTCATTGACTGAATGCACGAGCACCTGAAGGGCCCACGCAGAACAGATTTTCATCAGCTAGAAAAGTGGGGCCAACCACAGCAGACAGACGAACTAGCATGTCTCAGTGCATCAGGAGAGAACATGTCTTTTCTAAACTGGAGCATCAGTGCGTCCTTTACTAATCATTTTTCCTGCTGTTTTTGAATTGGAATTTGCAATCCTGGAGCTTATGGGCTTCAAAGTAAATCATATGGCAGCTGTGAAGGCAGAGTGCCTTTCTCATTGCTTATGTCACAGGCTTTGGAGGGTCTCGCCGGGAGTGCATTGAGAAGAAGATGAGGGAAGGCCATTAGGTGAGGCAAGGATGACTTCCTGCAGCCAGAGCTCAGAGATAATGAGGTCAGGGCAGTGTGTTCCTCCATCAGCAAACCTATTACCTGGCTCTGCGTGGGCCTCAAAAGGCAGCCCTTACCCCCACCTGCTGTCCTGCAAGCCTGTCAACATGGAAGGTGATAAGGACCAGGGAGGGCAGAGCCTTTGTTGTTGCCAATGACAGCGGCAAAGGAAAGAAGTCCTGCTATGACACCACGTTTCAGAGACAGGACAATTTTTCCATCCCATTAGTGCCTATTCATCAGTCACTCATTCATTTATGTAATATTTACCTACATCCTGGAGGTAAAAGAGTTCAGGTCTCTGCATTCTCATGGGGAAGCCAGGGGAGGGAACAGATTATCACCACAAAGTGTGCTAAGAGCTGCAAAATGCACAAGGGCTGTGAGGTCAGGCTCTGCTCACAATGTGAAAGCTGGAGAAACTCCACAGAGAAGGTGCTATACAAGTGATATCGGAGTTAAAAAGAAATGATTTAGGCAGCTAGTGAGGGTAAGGGAGTCCTTGGTAGGGTCTGCCTTTCAATTAAAAGCAGCCCCCCAAATCATTTTCTTTTCTAACAAAGAGCAGCCTGTAAAATCCAGCTGCAGACGTAGAAAGGCAAGCTAGAAGCTTGCACGGATCAATCCTAGCAGCTATGCCAATAGGAAAGGGGCTACCTGGGGAGTAGGCATGTCCAACATGGCGGCTCCGTCTTCCCATCTCCTTGCCAACCACGGGTGCAGTCGGGAGCAGACAACATGGCGCCCAGCAGGCAAAGACTGCATTTACAAAATAAGATTAGGGCAGGTGGCCAGTTTCCTCTGCACTATGTAAACATCACACCTGGTCCAAATAATCTGTGGGCCCTATGTAACTCAGACATCGCCTCCTCAAGCCTGTTTATAAAATCTGGTGCACTCTGCTGCGAGCAGGGAGTCCCACTGGGGCCCCTCTTTCCAGCAAGAGAGAGAGCTATTCTCTTTTCTTTTCTTTTCTTTTTGAGATGGAGTTTCACTCTTGTTGCCCAGGCTGGCGTGCAGCGGTGCTATCTCAGCTCACTGCAAGCTCTGCCGCCCAGGTTCAAGGGATTCTCCTGCCTCACCTTCCTGAGTAGCTGGCTCTGGCCACCAGTGGCCTGGCTAATTTTTTGTATTTTTAGTAGAGACGGGGTTTCATCATGTTGGTGAGGCTGGTGTTGAACTCCCGACCTCAGGTGATCCACCCCCCTCAGCCTCCCAAAGCGCAGGGATTACAGGCGTGAGCCACCACACCTGGCCTTTTCTCTTTCTTTTGCCTATTAAATGACCACTCCTAAACCCACTTCTTGTGTGTCTAGGTACTAAATTTCCTTGGTGTGGGACAACGAACCCTGGGTATTTACCCCAGACAAGGACACCGTTTCACCAGGTAAAAAGTGAACTGTTGTTATGATCACAGTTGAGAATGGAGTTTCTGTTTGTGTGTGTTTTCTGCTAACAAAAGGTGAAATAAAAAAAATAAAATAAAACCTTCCTACGTTTTAGTCTATGGCTTTTGATGTCAAGTCTGAGCCATGAGAGAGCCAAAAGATTTTTTTTTTTAATGAGGATTTTATTTGAGGATGATGAGGGCAGCGATAAAAGGTACATTTTGAAAATAGGCAGCAGGAGAATTTGACATTTCACTCATAGGGTAGAGTAGTATGCATTCTGCATGCGTGCTTTTGTTTTAAGTTAGTTCAACTTTTATTCAGCAGGGGCCTAGGTGATCAGCAACAAGAAGCTGATTTTAAAATAAAGGTTATGAAAAATGGTAAGGCCCTGGAGATGCTTTTCATGGATTTCCAAAGCCAAGAAATTATAAGTGATAGCCATGAGTTCAGTTTCAGGGTTCTGGGGACAAGCTTGCTTATTTTTTTTTTTCCCAAGTAAAACTGGGAATTGCTTTTTAAATATTTTCTCAGCTAAAGTAGTTCAAGTCACTGGTGAGATCTTATTTGCCCACCAAGTCCTGGTGATCAGCTAAAAAAAATGTGAAAAACAGATTAAAGACAACTCTGGTTTCTCTGTTTATGGAGTGTCAGAAAACTAGGATCAGTTTTCTTACCAACTAAATCAAAAGGTATCTGATCTAACTTACTCAAATGTTTTAAAACATGTCCCAAACTGAAACTTAACAGCTTGCTCTCTTCATCAGCTCTTGCTCTTGTCTTGCTTAGTTGGTGGAAGTTCCTACTTGCCCAGTCGAGAGACCACTGAGTTACATGTGGCCTCATCAGACACATTCTGTGACCAAGTCCAGGTGAAGTCCACTCTCTATGCCTCCAGGACATCCACCCACTCTTCTGAAGAAGTTACTGCAGCTACCTAAGATTCACAAGCTTTAGTTTTTCTCTTCTAAGCCATTTTTCACACTGCTTTATCACAATGATCCTTTATAAAAACCATCCTGACCTTGAAGATTGCATCAGTTCACCTTTGTCAAGGGCAAAGAGTCAAAGATCCTCATCACAGCATATGAGACTTTTCCCAATTTGGCAGCAGCCCACCTCTCTAGCTTCATCTTTTACACCCCACCTCCAACTCCTGCATTGTTTGCTGTAGTTAAAAGAACTTGCTTCTTTCTTCTCTGTCACATCTCTGGTTCTCAACACACATTGCTTTTTATACGTAGAATGCTTTCTCCATCCTTCTTTTCCTACAATGCGTGCCCCACACTCAGGGACAGGACTGGGGCAAGACAAGGGAGGCGCCTACTGCAAAATGGAAGCAGGTCGTCATTGCCAAGGTCATGAAAGTGCCACAGAGCACACACTTCCTTTATTTGGTACCCCTAGACCCTCAATTGGCTCACTCTAGTCCCAGCCTCATTCATCCCTTTCATTTCTCAGTCCAGCTTTGTACTTCCTTCTAAGGACTCTGTTTCTATGATTTAAGGCAAACATAGTAATACCCTCTCTTTCAGCTTTCTAGGCTATCTGAGAAAATAATTTTCTCAGATGTATTCAAATCATATTCTGTGTACAACTGATATGGTTTGGCTGTGTCCCCACCCAAATCTCACCTTGAATTGTAATAGTCCCTAAAAGGCAGAGCCAGGCAGAGATAATTGAATCATAGGGGGTGATTTCCCCCATACTGTTCTCGAGGTAGTGAATAAATCTCATGAGATCTGATGATTTTATAAAGAGGAGATCCCCTGGACAAACTCTCTTGCCTGCTGCCATGTAAGACGTGACTTTGCTCCTCATTTGCCTTCCACTATAATTGTGGGGCCTCCCCAGCCATGTGGAACTGCAAGTCAACTAAACCTCTTTCCTTTATAAATTACCCAATCTTGGGTATGTCTTTATTAGCAGTGTGAGAACAGACTAATACAATAACTGTGTTCTAATATATATCCAGTTCAATGCATCAGACATTTGTGGAGAATGTACCATGTTTTATGAATAAACACAGAGTATTGTAGCCATTTTGCTTTTACTTGCAAAACCTCCCAAGACAGTTTTCTTGAATTGAGTGCAGAGCCAGTTCTGGTAAATATATCATATCTCCACTGGTGTACATGTATTAATCAGCTGGCATTGTACTCATTCTCTGTATCTGTGACAGTAAATAGTTGTAGACGCCATTGGTGTCTGTCCATTTCACAAAAATCTGTGATTCATGGAAGATCCTAAGACATAAAACAGCTAATTTTGCAAGTTTCTAAAAACACATTTTTTCATTCCAAAAAGTAAAGAGATATGAGAAAATCAATTATTTGGGCGGTGATTTATCAAGATTAGGAGATAATTTCCCTTTTTAGTCATGCACGTTATTAATTGTGTCAAATTCCCTTAAACATCAGCGATTAACAGAGATCTACTTGAAATCTCTCCTGCTTTAGCTTCTGTGTATAACAATAGTCAGTGTTTCAATGATGTGAGAAGGAGGTGGTCAATATCCTTATACATAGACCCACTGTCAGGCCTCTGAGCCCAAGCTAAGCCATCATATCCCCTGTGACCTGCACGTGCACATCCAGATGGCGGTTCCTGCCTTAACTGATGACATTCCACCACAAAAGAAGTGAAAATGGCCTGTTCCTGCCTTAACTGATGACATTACCTTGTGAAATTCCTTCTCCTGGCTCATCCCGGCTCAAAAGCTCCCCCATAGAGCACCTTGTGACCCCCGCCCCTGCCCCTCATTACAAAAAGAGCTAGGGCCCTAGACCGCACCAGAGAACAACCCCCTTTGACTGTAATTTTCCTTTACCTACCCAAATCCTATAAAACGGCCCTACCCCTATCTCCCTTCGCTGACTCTCTTTTTGGACTCAGCCCCCCTGCACCCAGGTGAAATAAACAGCCTTGCTGCTCACACAAAGCCTGTTTAGTGGTCTCTTCACACGGACGTGAGTGAAACCCACAGTGATAGAGATTGCATAGTCTGGGAAAACGATAAAGAATCCTTCTAAGGACAACAGCCAAGGGGGGACTTCTGTTGGTTGAGAGCACACCCTCTGGGCCCTACTAATATGTCATGTGGAAATTAGAGGGTACAATGTTTTCATGAACAATATCCATCAATTGTAGAGGATTGAAGCCAACCCTCTATATTATTTCTGGTGTATGAGTTTGCAGAGATTTTTTATGGTTGAAGGAAGTGGGTCAGGAATTAGAAACAAACTCATTCAATAGATGTATCTTACTTCAATTGATATTATTGATTATTTGGAAAATAATTCATTTGCTAATTGTGTTCATCCTGTCTCTTTTGGCTATAAAGAATAGAAACCAACAAATGGTGATTTTCTTTTTTGTTTTTTTTTTTTTTGATTGCTCAAATAACTGAAAAGACAGAGTGTATATGGCTTCAGGCATGCTTGGATCCAATGGCTAAAATGATGACATCGGAAGTATGTTCATGTTTTCCAATTCTGTTTTTTTCTGTGTTGTCTTCATTATCAAACAGGCAGAGGCAACCAGCAGATTCAGGTTTACATCATATTAGCTTGGAAACGTGTGAGAAAATAGCTTCTTTTTCTCAATATTCCAGCAAAAATATTTGCCATAATTCACATTAGTACACTTTCAGTCATATATCTGTTTCTTATTCAATCACTGTAGATAGGGAGAGACTGTGCTCTAAATATCCAGATCTGGGTTACATGCCCAGTTTTGAAGCCAGGAGTGGGACTTGACCCAGAAATACACTGTTATGAACAGAGAATGTGGGATAATAGTTTCTTAACTGGTTTCCTTTAATGATGAAAATATTTGCTAACGCCATTTGGTTCATTTGTTCCAAGATAGTGTGTTCATTCATTTGCTTACTAATTCATGCAACCTTCTTTTATTCAGTCTGACATTTTTTGCTTTTTCATCTGAGTGTTTATTTATATTTAATGTACTTACTGATATATGGTGGTATTTAGGCCCACCAATTTTACTAATTATTTTATATCTGTTCCATTTGTTTTTTGTTCCTCTGTTCATTCTTTCTGCATTCTTTTGAATTAATCAAATATTCTTAAGATTCTATTTTAATTCATTCATTAGACTTTTAAGATACTATTTTCCATATTAAATTTTTGGTGGTTGTTCTAAGGATTATAATATGTCTCATTTTTGTTATCTACTTGGATTTAATATTGTGTCACTGTGGAGGAAAAGTTAAATATTAAAATTGAACTCAATTGAACATGGACACAAACAGTGGTCACCGAGTCCCAGAACAGGTTTTGTGAGCTCCTTGAGGCATTCATCCAGCACTGTTTCAAAGAAATGTCTATTTTAACCTATTCTGATACATTAGTTCTTAAAAAACAATAGACAATCGCAAAAGCAAGATGATCTTTTTGTGTTCCTTGAGCTCAGTTGCAAAGGGCCCTTGAGACTGGGCCTTATGCCAAACAACTCATTACAAAAAGAGCTAGGGCCCCAGACCACACCAAAGCTTCATGAGACCTCCCCTTATCTGTGCATGGACAGGTGGCTGACACTGGAGTCCAGGCTATAGCTTCCCGGTGATGAATCCTCCGTAGTCTGGTGTGTGTGTGTGTGTGTGTGTGTGTGTGTGTATATATATATATATATACATACATATACATATATCTTTTCCCTTCTCCCTTTCCCATTACAATTTGCTTATTATATCATTTGCTTATTATATGATTTGCTTATTATATCTGCATTGTCATTTACATGGGATAAAGGTTGTTAACCCTTAAAGGTATTTGTGTGTCTTTTATTCTCCCCTTGTGCGTTTCCTACACAGAACAGCCACTTTATATGAAATGTAAGAATCATGCAACAGTACAGTATAACTTAATTTACTCCTTTCCTTTATTTCTGTATTTTTGTTGGCAAATATTTTATATCTGCATACTTTATAAACCCAGAAGAGTGTTAACATTTTTGCACTACATTGTCATGTGTCTTTAAATAATTTAAAATAAGGCCAGGCATGGTGGTTCACACCTATAATCCCAGCACTTTGGGAGGCCTAAGCGGGTGGATCACGAGGTCAGGAGATTGAGACCATCCTGGCTAACACAGTGAAACCCTGTCTCTACTAAAAATACAAAAAATTAGCTGGGCGTGGTGGCGGGCGCCTGTAGTCCCAGCTACTCGGGAAGCTGAGGCGGGAGAATCTCTTGAACCTGGGAGGTGGAGCTTGCAGCGAGCCGAGATCACGCCACTGCGCTCCAGCCTGGGCGACAGAGTGAGACTCTGTCTCAACAAAAAAAAAAAAAAAAAAGAATAAAGAAAAAATTAAAAAAAAAAAGATTGACTTCTCTATTTACCCATATACACTCAATTCTTATTATTCACAGGAACATTCTATAAGGTCATTGTGAAAACTGAATTAGCAAATACTAAACTGTTGGTTCTAGAGGAAATACAGGGTTAGGGTCCTATGAGACTCTGGTAACAAAATCTTCATCAACTGATCAGTACTTAATTTTGTTTTCTGTGTGTTTGTATTTATAGACATCTCAGTTATGTTGGTTCATTCACAATGATCCCATGACCAAGTCACACCTGAACGAAGCTTACCCAACACATGTATTTTCTCCATAAGACACATCACAGCCTATCTGCACTCACAGAAAGCCCTTTTGTGTTTTGTCTGGGGACCATTTAAACAGCAAAATTACCAAAAGAAGCACAAAACTGTGCTAAATAGAACACAAAGGGGTTACTTTTGTATAGCATGAAAGTTGACAGAAGAAGGCAGAGTGTTGCCTTGTTCAACCTCAGTTGGGAACATGTACATGAAACAGCTCAAATATTTTGAGTTGCTCATAAGCAAAAATGCCAACAAAAGCACCACCAGTATCGATTTTGAGGTTACAAATAAACTTTAGCGAGTAGACAAATTCACAAATATGGAATCTACAAATAATGAAGATTGACTGTACAGTTATCCCTTGGTATCTGTGGGGAATGGGTTCCAGTATCCCCCTTGGATACCAAAATCTACAGACACCAAGTCTCTTAATAAAATAGCATAGCATAAAATGTGCATATAACATGTACACATACTCTCATATACTTTAAGATGTTTCCAGGTTACTTATAATAGCTGATACCGTATAAATACTATGTAAATGGTTGTTATACTGTATTATATTTTATTGTTCTTTTTAACTTTTTAAAAATATTTTTGATCCATGGCTATTTGAATTCATGTCTGCAGAACCTGTGGATATGAAGGGTCACCTGTATTTACTATTTCTGGTGCTCTTCATTTCTTTCTATAGATCTGAGTTCCTATCTGGTTTCATTTACTTTCAACCCAAATAAATTTCTTCAGCATTTTATTTAATTCATGTGTGCTGGCAATGACTTTTTTCAAATTTTATTAATCTGGAGTGTCTATTTTGTTTTCATATATGAAGGATAGTTTTGCTAGATATAGAATTCTGGGTAGACAATTTCTTTGTCTCCTTCATTGTTCCAAAAGAGAAGTCAGTCATAAAAAGTATCAGTATTCCCCTGTGCTATATATAATGTATCATTTATCTCCAGTTGCATCCAGCAATGTAACTAGGAGAATATACTTATGATTTTCTTTATATTTATCTTGTTTGAGGCTATCTGAGTTTTTTTGGATATGTAAGTTGATGTTTTTTACCAAATTTTGTGAACTTCACAGTTGCTTCTTTAAAGTTTTTTTTTTCTGGAATTTTTTTTTTTTTTTTTGATGGAGTCTCACTCTGTTGCCCAGGCTAGAGTGCAGTGGCACGATCTTGGCTCACTGCAAGCTCTGTCTCCAGGGTTTACACCATTCTCCCGCCTTAGCCTCCCAAGTAGCCGGGACTACAGGTGCGTGCTGCCGCACCCCTGGATCTTTATCTCTACTCTCTTCTGCTGAGACTCCAATTATGCATATGTTAAAGTATTTGATATTGTCTCATATGTTTCTGAAAATCTGTTCAATTTTCTTTCAATCTTTTGTTCTCTTTCAAGTTCACAGTGACTTTCTTTTATGGTATCTAATCTGCTGTTCAGCCCATCAAATGACATTTTTATTTTAAATATTACATTTTTAAGTTCCAGGATTTAAATTTGACTTTTTAATAGTTTCTATTCTCTATTGATATTCCTCTTCTGTTTACTAATAATAATCCTGCTTTACTTTACATCCTTGATCATATATTTACTTCCTGCTTGAAAGTCCTTATTTTTTAATTACAACATTGAGGTTGTTTTTGGTCTTTATCCATTGACTGATTTTATTTTGACTATAGATCACATTTAACTGTCCTTTCCATGTCCAAAAATTGTTTATTGTGTACCGAACATTGTGGATATTATGCTGCAGAAACACAAGATACTATTATCATCCTTGGGTGAGTTGTTTCTTGCTCTAGTGAGTGATTTAATTGCTGGATAACTATCTTCACCATGAGGATGCTTTTTTAAATTCTTTATTAATGTGGGTCTATTTCTATTCTTCTTTTAGTCTTAGGCTAAATCCTTATTCCTGGGAAGCAGTCTTTGCAAATAAGGATAGCTCTCTTTAAAATTAATGAAGTGCAAGGTATTTATCAAAACCCTGTAACTTGATAGGATTCAAAGTCCAAATTCTGTCTCTCCTTAAGTAAGTCACAGCTAAGATCTCTGCTCAAGTCTTTCAACTTTCCAGCTATTGCACTTTGCTGAGTGTCTTGGTATCTCCCTCTGCATATGCATAATTCAAATGTCACTCGAGGACTTAAGGGAAATTTATATGCAGATTTGGGAATTTTCCTTTCTGTGGCTCCCACATTTTTTACATCATCTTCTAAAATTTCCAGCAGTCTGGAATATTCAAATTCTGACACCTCAGACCAACAAGGCCATGTATTTCTTTGCCTGACTTCTAGGCAATCTGCACTAAGCATACTGGGGAAGCCTTCAAGGGAAAAGCTATATAAGCACAGATCTCACCTAGTAGAGTTTCTTTCATTCAAGGGTTGAATTAATTCCAACTTCTGTATGCCTTTTGATTGTTCTCCAGTGCCATCAGAAAGGTTGATCTTTGTTCTGAGGGATTTTTTGGACTCAATTTTTTCATTGTTATCTGCATGCAGTTTAATTAAATATAAACTGCTTTGCAATTACTGGAATTGAAAGTCTCATTCATTCTGTCTTTAATTGATTTGTCTAATAAGTGACTTCCAATCTATGATTTGAACCTGTCAATGGTGATATGGGCAGCCTATGAAGAAATGAGGCTTATGAGAAATATTTGAAGAGCACAAATCTGTATAGATGGCCGGAAAAACAAATCTCTATAGATGGGTTTCCTGGCAGGAAAACAAATTAAGTAGAAAATAATGAGGGTGAGAACAAAGATTTCCTCTTAATGAAGTAGGCAAAGGTTAGATAATATATGAGCAGTTGTTCTCAGGAAGAGTCAAATAATTCTGCGTAACTCTGGAGTGACCCAGTGAGTTCTTGTGAGGTTTAAGTTTGATGAACATTTGTAAATTTGTTTGTAGTTTTACTTTGTTTTTATGCTGTAATGTAGAAAAAATAGAGATTTAGAATAACAAAATAAAGCATCGTTTAGTGATCTAATTTTCTCTGAAGTTCTTTTTATTGCTTATGGTTTCCCATTTTTTTCCATTTCAAATAATAATTTGGAGGTTTACATAAGTCAGTCAAGGTAGACTAGGCAACAGTAAGACAAAGACATGAACATGAATTGACTCAAGGAAATAGAAATTTATTTCTTATTCACCTAGCAGTCTAGTGCAGTTCCAGGGCAGCTAGGAAGAGGGGTGCTTTGTTCCACACGGTCACTCAGGTACCCAAGTTGACATGTCTCTGCCATCTTCATCATTTTTGTTTCCCATTTTGCATTACTGTAAGGGAATATCTGAGACTCGGTAATTCATAGAAAAAAAGAAGAAGAAGAGTTGGCTTACGGTTCTGCAGGCTGTACAGGAAGCATGGTTCCAGCATCTGCTTCTGGTGAGGGCCTCAGGAAGCTTACAATTATGGTTGAAGGTGAAGGAGAGCCACAATTGTCACATAGCAAGAGAGGGAGCAAGAGAGAGCAGGGGTAGGTCCCAGACTCTTAACCAGATCTTGCATGAACTAACTGAGTGAGAACTCACTTATCTGCAAGGGCATGGTGCTAAACCATTCATGAGGAATCCTCTCCCATGATCCAACACCTCTCACCAGGCCTCATCTCCAACATTGGGAATCACATTTCAATGCAAGATTTGGAGGGGACAAACATTCAAACCATATCACTGAGTGTTGCCATTGCAGATAGCAGAAAGGGGAATTAGAGCATGAACAAGTGCACTCATGAAAGTCTTACCTTTTCTTTTCTTTTTTTTTTTTTTGGTATGAGCTGGGCTTGGAAGGTTCTGCTTCCAAGGCTCTTCTTGGTTCTGCTAACATTCCGTTGACTAGAATTCAGATCTTTCTACACTAAACTTTAAGGGATATAAAAAATATAGTCCAGCTATAAACAAACCAAAGTGTTGGAGCAATGTCGTGGATACTTTTTTACATAAATATTCTTTTCTTGAGATTACAACGTTCCTGACTTGTGCTTGAAAAGAAACTGAGTACCTGACATCAAGTTGCCATGTAATCGGAGCTATCTGTCATGGTCTGGGTTCTCCCAAAAGCATACCTTGAGACAGGATTTGAGTGCATATAGTTTGTTTGAAAGTTGATCTCAGAAAGCACTGGTAGGGAAGTGGGTGTGGGGGACAGGAAAGAGAAAGAAGCTAATGTGGGCACATCCATGAGTAACTCATAATGGCTCAGTCACACTATAATCCCCTGGGAGATAGTGTGGGACGTAGTACTTGAGGGATGAGGAAGCCAGTGTACTTGCTCTCCAGCTTCTGTTTGTCACTGCTGAGGGATGCTCCCTGGGGTATTAACTCTTTTGTATTCCCACCCTGCCATGTGCACAGCCTCACAGAAAGCCCTAAAGCAGAGAATTACTGGTGATTGCAAAAGGAGATCATTGGCATGTACTAGAATGGTGAGTGTTGGGAAAATCTGGGCAGGGCACCAAAATATCTATTTCTCTACCAACTAAGACACTAGGTCTAAACTGACTCACCATATTTGAATATGCAGAGCAGCCATCTATCATCAAATTGAAATGTAACCAAAGAGATTAGGCTTAAGCAGGTCTGAAAGATAAATATGCTCTATGAGCAGGAGCCTCAGACTCCTAATATATCTAGTTCTGCTGCGGCAACTCCTCTCCTTCAATCCACATCAACAGCCTCAAAGATGGGCATTTACTGAAGAGGAAAAGGCCAGGGCCTGGCATACACATTGTTCTGCACAGTGTGTAGTCACCAACCTGAAATGAACTGATGCAGTGTTACAGCCCCCCTGTTCGGGAGTATTGTTGAAAGATACTGATGAAAGCAAATCCTCCCAGAAGGCAAGACTTCGGGCAGTCATTGGGTTGTCCTCTTTGTGTGGGCTGAGAGATCAGTGATTTGGATCGACCCCGATTTATGCACAGTTCCTAAGGGTCTGGCTGGATGGTCAGGAATTGAAAAATGCAAAATTGGAAGACTGACCAAAAGAGGTCTAGGAAAAGGTATTAAATGAGCACAGTGTATAAAGGTATCAGTATTCCATGTTCATGTTTAAGCAAAGGTTATGCAAAGGATAGTGGTGTTGGTAAACTTGCAGCAGTTTTAGCCACACTGCAACAGGGACAATGGGTCCTATTTTGATTATTGATCATGTTGGAAGTGAGTTTGGACATGGTTCATTTCAAACTCAGAGTCTCTTGGCTTTAAAATGTGTTTTACTCTTTCTACCATAGACCTAGGCATGTGTGATGTTGTGGGATTCCTTTCCAACAACAAAGAGCCAAATCTGGAGATCTGGCTCCAGCAAAGTCAAAAATGTGTCCAGTCTTAACACCCTGCTCCCTGCTCAGAAGCTCTGTCTCCCCTGAAACCAGATGATACACTTGCTCTATGATTCCAAGTATCTAAAAATGGCAAAGATATGATCTATACAGTATGCGACATGCCGTCTCACATTTGCTCAGAACCTCCTCTCCCAAAAAAATTAAAATAAACTTGAATATTTTGAGTTTACAAAGTTTTCAAACTGGAATGCAGATAGCTTGAAAACCAAGTGCCAATAAAGAAAGACAGGAAAGTCGGGCAACAGCGGATAAAGCAGACTAAGTCCCAATTGTCAATAATTTAATTCTCAAAACTACTCTTCAAAGTAGCTATTGAATTATCTTCCTCAGAATAGTACTTATGTTCACTGAGGTTAGCTAACTCAACCAAAGCTGCACAGTTAGTAGGTGACCAAGTGACCTTATATCCATTTTTCTCTTCTCCATTGATACCACAGCACCTTGTTATCTTAAGAAGCTCTTTTATGGAAGAGCTTTCTATTTTTATAATCATTTCTATCGTTAGTATGCAATAATGCATTGCATCATTCGTGTGCAATAATAGCAAACCTGGTCTACAAGGCTTCTTAGGTTGACTCTTCTATTGCCTGGATCTCTCTAAGCTTCAAATGCACATAAATATAGGGCTCAGGACCGTTGGTCACCCAAGTTCTTCTCTTGAAGGTGAAAAACATTTAGTTAAACGCCTACATGGCTAAATGACTATGAGATCCATTAGCATTTAATAAACAAATCATAAATGACCTTAAACCCTTCAAGCAGATTCAATAGGACTTTCACATTTTCATACTTTTTGTTATTAGCAAGAGAATGAGTCATCAAAAATACACATTTCTCTAAAAAATACCTAGCAATTGAAATATCATATGAATCAACTTTCATTCTCCACAATCACTCTACACTTGTGAGGATTGACTACATTCCATTTTGACCTAATATAAGTGTTTAATACTTTTGAAAAATTAAGTTTGTATTAATCTGAAGTCATCCATCCTGCCTCCAGCCCTTTGAACTAGTTAGACGGGTTCATACATCACAGCTCCTGCCTAGTGACCAAGCTGAGCCCCCAAAGCTACAAAGCCATTCATAGCTACTGCAAAGATTGTGCCTTTTTTTTTTTTTTTTTTTTTTTGCAGGTGTACCTTTCTTCAAACCTGATTAGCATGCACTCCCAACTTCTTGATTTGTAGACCTGTCTTCAGCCTTGCTTCTGGCTCATGAATGTGACTTGTCCTTCATTTCTTCCAGCATTTGATATAAACTTCCCCAATCAACTCTGAGTTGAACCGTCTCTGAGTTGGATCATCTTTCTGCTTCTCTTATTACTGATTTCCTAGTTCTGACTCCTAAAAACCATTGAAACGAAATAGAAACCTCATACAAATCAACTTGCTTGGGGCCCTTAGTCACCTCAAATTTTTACAAAGATACATAAAAACATAATTTACTGAGTTGATGTATAGAGGAAAATGGAATTTGCTGATCCAGGGCCAGCCACAGGTTTCTTGGGGGTGAGGCAGTTATTATCTCTCTGCAAGAGGATCACCCTTCATGTGAACAAAAGACAACACCAAAGCAAAGCATGTGATCTGTGTGCCGGAGCCCTGGGCCAGGCTGTGAGTTGAAAGCTGGAGCTGGGTGGGTGTATTAGTCTGTTTTCACACTGTTGATAAAGACATACCTGAGACTGGGCAATTTACAAAAGAAAGAGGTTTATTGAACTTACAGTTCCACATGGCTAGGGAGGCCTCACAATCATGGTGGAAGGCAAGGAGGAACAAGTCACATCTTACCTGGATGGCAGCAGGCAAAGAAAGAGCTTGTGCAGAGAAACTCCAGCTTTTAAAAATATCAGATCTCGTGAGACCCATACACTACCATGAGAACAGCACAGGAAAGACCCCCTCTCCATGATTCAATCATCTCCCACCAGGTCCCTCCCATAACACGTGGGGATTATGGGAGCTACAAGGTGAGATTTGGGTGGGGACACAGAGCCAAACTATATCAGTGGGAGTCGGAGCTAAATCTCTGGGCCTGAAATGGCAAACCATGGCCTTTTCCTTTCACTCTCTCTGAATGACCACCTTGAAGGCAAATCAACAGGAATGACAGGGGAAGAGAATCGTGCAGCTGAGCTGTCTGCCAGTCTGAAAGGGGAATTCAATAGCTCTCCATTCCAAACTGAGCCCTGAGTTAGCCTCTCTGAAATCCAGTGACATTTCTACCTATTAGTGAATGGAAACACATGTCTTTCACTCCTGAGTTGAGCGGTGTTTTGTCTGCTGTGTCCTTGCTTGCCTGGTCTGATTGTTTGCTGAGAAAAAGAAAAAAAAGAAAAAACAATTAAATCTTCCATTCAATTATGGCCTGTTTGGGTATGAAGAGCTATTTAAAACTGGAGAGGCTTATCACATTAATGAGCACGACTGTGGAAATTAATACCTGAGAAAGGGGATTCCCTGGAGAATTGAAAGGCAGAGCTGAGAATATAAGGATGTTGTGATCTTCACATGATAGAAAAACTATTGATAAAATGGCACATTACCCCAGGAGATAGATACTTTTGTGTTAAATGGGCATGAAAATGAACATATATATTTTGCATAACCTGATAGACAATACAAACTTAGATGGAAGCGCACATATTCATAACTCTAATACTCTGCCTAATATCCTCCTTATGGGAACCCAGTGCTGGCCTTCTCTGGTTTTTAGGGGTCAGAACTAGGAAATTGGTAATAAGAGAAGGAGAGAGAGCATTCAACTCAGAGTTGGTTGGGGAATGTTTATATCACAGGCTGGGAGAAATGAAGGACAAGCTCACATTCATGAGCCAGAAGCAAGGTTGAAGACATGGCTACAACTCAAGAAGCTGGGAGTGGAGCTGGGTGCTAATAAGGTTTGGAGACATGCACATCTGAAAAATAAAAAAAGGCACAATCCTTGCAGTAGCTATGAATGGCTTTGCAGCTCTGAGGGCTCAGCAGCTCCTCACTACGCAGGAGCTGTGGTGTATGAACCTCTTCAGCTAGTTCAAAGCGCTGGAGGCAGGGTGGATGGCTTTTAAGATTAACACAAACTTAATTTTTAAAAAAATGTTTTAAACACTCATATTAGGTCAAAATGGAATGTGGTCAATCCTCACAAGTGTAGAGTGATTGTGGAGAATGAAAGTTGATTCATATGATATTTTAATTGCTAGGTATTTTCTAGAGAAATGTGTATTTTTGATGACTCATTATCTCACTATTAACAAAAAATATGAAAATGTGAAAGTCCTATTGAGTCTGCTTGAAGGATTTAAGGTCATTTATGATTTGTTTATTAAATGCCAATGGAACTCATAGTCATTTAGCCATGTAGGCACTTAACTAAATACTTTTCACCTTTAAGAGAAGAGGTTGGGTGATTAATGGTCTTAGGCCCTATATTTATGTGCATTTGAAACTCAGGAAGACGAAGGCATTAGAAAAGTCAATCTAAGAAGTCTCAGATCAAGTTTGCTATTATTAAGAATTATTGCATACTAACAATAGAAATGATTATAAAAATAGAAAACTCCTTCATAAAAGAGATTCTTAAGGTAACAAGGTACTGTGGCATCAGTGGAGAAGAGAAAAATTGGACATAAGGTCACTTGGTCACTTACTAGCTGTGCAGCTTTAGTTAAGTTAGTTAACCTCAGTGAACACAAGTACTATTCTGAGGAAGATACTTCAACAACTACTTTGAAGGGTAGTTTTGAGAATTAAAGAAAATTTAAGGAGTTATATTATCTTTGTCCAATTTGTGCTGCAATAACAGACTACCTGAGGCTGGGTAATTTATGAAAAAAAATATGAGGTTTATTTGGCTCATGATTCTGGTGGCTGAAAAGTCTAAGGTTGGGCAGCTGCATCTGATAAGAGCCTCATGCTGCTTCAACTCATGGCAGAAAGTGGAAGGTGAGTGGGCTTATGTGAAGAGTTCACATGGTGAAAGTAGAAGCAAGAGAGAGACTGAGGAAGAGAGACTGAGCAAGAGAGAGAGACAGATTCTTTTTAACAACAGCTCTTGCAGGAACTACGGTCATCTACAGTGAGAACACTCTCACCCTAGTGGGAGAGCACCTCCCATTGGGCTGCACCTTCCAACATTGCCGCACTGGAAATCAAGTATCAATATGAATTTTGACGGAGGCAAACCACATCCAAACCCTAGCATACATCTTGCAAAGATCGCAGTATACTGCCTAGAATGTAGTGAATTCATATTAAATGGCGTTAGTTCTGGTGGCAGGATCGATTACCTGGAAACCAAGTGGCAGAAGTTAAGAAAGCAATTATTTCTTTATGTTTTCCACGGAAGTGAAGGATCCTAGAAAATAGAGCTAGTGTCAGACTCCCCTTCAAAGAATTGGCTTCAGAAAGGCCACATCTTGGAATCAGCATCCTTTTATGCCCAAGTCAGAGAAACATTAGGATCTATTCTGAGCTCCATAAGCTGCTTCAGCACACTGTGGGTGAGAAGAATGTTCTGGGAAGGCAGGATAGTGCTGGCAAGAAGAGTGGGCTCAGCCCAATATTAACAGGCCAAATCTAATGGTAGAGGTAGTAGAGAGTGGTGTCCACTTTGCCTTTGAAAAAACAGGAAAGTGTATAACAGAAGAGCACCATGCAGGAAGCAGATGTAGCATCTTTTATTGCAAGGGAACATTCTACCTCTGGTGGCTTTGGTTTGAGCTTCTCTGTTGCATGGTAAGATGTTGTTTCTTAATGGAAGGAGAAGCCTGGTGGACCTGAGTATATACAAGCAGTGTATGACACTAGTATGGGGCTTGGCCCTGCAGCACCTTCATCTGAGTGGCTGCAGAGAAGAAGGTGGAGCCTTTTAGAGCCCAATTTTGTCAGAGAGAGAGGGAAGCAATGCTTTAGGAGAACACAGATGGAAATGCTGACACTCATATGGTATTTTGACTGACCAAAGAGGATAACATGCCTCTTCCAATTTTATTTCTAGAACATTCATCAGGAACTAAATAATTTGGGGGCCAAGATGATCAAGGCTCTGCAAATTAAGTGATTAAAGTCTCTACTTATTACTCTCTCAGAGCAAGCTAAGGAGCATTCCAAGCACCCATGAGTCAATTAATGCAATAAAATTGGGAGGGAATCTTAGAAGAACTAACAGAGTTTGCAGCACTGGGTTATTTTTTATTTTGAGTCCTACGGTCCAGGGTTACTTTTGCCAACAAATTTGATTCAAACCTATACACATAGAGATTGCTTAAATATGCCCAAGGAATATTTATGTGAATTGACAAGTCAGATAAGAGTTCTCTTTCTTAAAATAAACTTCAGTTTCTTACCAGGATGAATAATCGTAAAACCTAGATTATTAAAATTAATTAGGTATTGCCATTCTATTGCATATCATATTTATGACTATAACATGACCTCTATTTATTAAAGGGTCAAATGCTTGCTCCATGTTGGCATTTTGGTGCATTACAAATTTTCTGGGACATTTTCAGCTTTACATATTTTGCCTGATAAATACATCCACTTTTTTACTTTTTTAAGTTTTTTAGAGACAGGATCTCACTCTGTCACCCAAGATGGAGTACAGTGGCAGAATCATAGCTCATTGTACCCGTGACTTCCTGGGCTCCAGCAATCCTCCCACTCAGCCTCCTGAGTAGCTGGGATTACAGGTGTGCACTACCATACCCAGCTAATTTTTGTAATTTTTTGTAGAGATGGAGTCTCGCTGTGTTGTCCAGGCTGGTCTTGAACTCACGGCCTTAAGTGACCCTCCCACCTCGGCTTTTATTAGAGTTAAATATATCGAATAATATTGGTGTGTATTATTATACACATTGGTGTGTATTATTACAGCACCATAATTGGATTTCAGTGATCCATTCAATGAAATTGGCATCTATATGTGTAGCAGGGGCTTGGGGTCTTTTTGGCCTGGACGTATAAATGAGAAGCTAACTGAAAATGGAAAGCATTAGGAAAGGTGACTGACAGGAGACACTAAAGAATCTGGGTCTCTTTTTTCCTGGATTTCTTTGATTCCCTGAAACAGTGGGTCTGGAATGATTTTCTGCCAGTTAAGTATCAGATGATTCAAACAGCTTCCAGGGAGGAACATATAAAAAGGATTAGAATTAGATAGGAAAGGCAAAGAAAACATAATTCAAGTCTGTAAAATCCTCATGGATATGAACAGAGTTGCTGATATTGTCCACCAGATCCCTGAATAGTAGACTTATTCTGCATTCTGTCTCCCTTCCTAATAAAAATACTGTAGGATAAAGGGTTAGGACAAACACAATGAGGTTTGGTCTTATATTTCCCTCAGTACAGAGTTTACATTTTTTGAATAAATGACTGGGTGAAAAAATGGCTGGGTAGGTAGGATAGCAAAGATCAAAAATATGAACTTGTCTATGGAATGTCTAGTGCAATTAGGGGTGATTGTATATACTGGATTCTGAGCTGAATTTCCACTGATGTGATCTAATGAGACAGTCCTGATCTAAAAATAGATAATTTGAGTCTGTGCGTGCTTTTGGAACCCATCACAAATCTTTGTGGCCAATCCATGTCAATGGGAGACAAACATAGTCTGTGAACATTTTCAGTTTCAGTGACTAGATTCAGCCACATAGCAGAAATTTAGGAAATGCAAGTATCTGTCCTAGAAAGGTGACAGTACCAACCCACTTACTCACTTGGTTCAAAACAGGCAACATCACCCAGTAACATAATTGCTAAACACAAAGGCATACCCACTCTTTTCTGGTGCTTTCAACGCTTCATCCTAGTTCTTGGGAAATAAGAAACATGACAACAGGAATGCATCCACATTTTGTGAAGCTGATAGCAAAAGGATATTTTGTGTAAATGCTACTAGTTTCAGCTCAGTGGTGATCTAGTCTCACTATCTTTGGATTCTTTTCCATAGTCCATAGTTTGTAATCAGTTATGGCTCGTATCAAAAAGAGCTTCTCTGAGATGCTCTAAGTAGAACAAATCCATAAACCAAACACAATGGAATTTTGCTATTGTTTCCTTTCCCTGTGCCTCATCTCTTCAAAACTCCTTAACACAAAAAAGGGGTGAGATATATAATATCAAGGCTAATGAAAAACACTTGTCTGGGAATGTTTTTAGCCAATATTATGAAGAAGCCTTAGGACTAGAAAACTATGTCCCATCCATTGCAATCTGTTATCTCAAGGTGAAATTTCATGAATATTTTATCAATAAGACTTTTCGCTACGTGTGGGTAGATACCACAAAGACAGGCATCAGGGTACATTTTGTTGTAAACTATGTTTAGTTACATAAACTAAATATAAAAGATATGGAACATAGTATTTCCAAATCTGATACAGCCTTTCCTCTCATTAACATTCCTACTTCGAAATACAACCCTGGGCCTCCAAAAACAAAGAGTTTCTATGCAAATTACTCGTATAAACCAAAGCCCCAGGAGAATGATTAAACTGCTTAAAGGAAAAACAACTTTTTAAAAAAGGTTTGCAGAAATATTGTTTCTAAAAAAAAAAAAAACAGAGAAAGTGATGCTTATCGCTAATGTCTTATTTATCTAAAAGTATGTTGCTCATGGATTTTAGTTACGCAATGTTTTGTTAACCTAGTTTTAATTATTCTGTGCATTTGAAAGAAACAAAATTATATGTATTTAAAAAGATTCTATAATCCATCATTCCAGAATAATGATTTTATTGATTGTGTTTTGACATTATAGTTTATTGAGAGATGATAAGAGACACAGCTTTGTTACCGTCAGGATTTTGTTAAGAGCACCGTTCATTCATTTCTCATTGACATAAAGATGATACATTTATTTTAGAATTAATTAATGGCAAAAATTTAGTTCCCATAAAGGATTCATATAAAACCTCCTTATGGACACTGGAAGGTATATGACCAGCATGTTTTCTTTTTTGCTCTGGTCACAAGCAATCTGAGAGCTAATTTCACAGTAAATTATATATTTAAGCAGTCTCTGTAGATGTTCCTTATGCATTCTAAAGTTTGAGACAGCATAGCTCTATATTATTTTGGACTTAAAGTTTATACAAGGGTATTTTCTTCACTTTTTTTTTTCTTTTTTTTTTTTGAGATAGAGTCTCACTTTTGTCACACAGGCTGGAGTGCAATGGCACAATCTCAGCTCACAGAAACCTCAACCTTCCTGGGCTCAGATGATTCTCCCACCTCATCCTCCCGAGGAGTAGCTGGGATTACAGCTGTGCACCATCATGCTCAACTAATTTCTGTGTATTTTTGCAGAGACTGGGTTTGGTCATGTTGCTCAGGCTGGTCTGGAAGTCCTGGGCTCAAGTTTTCTGCCCACCTCAGCCTCCCAAAATGCTGGGATTATAGGCATGAGCCACCACACCCAGCCTTTTTTTTTTTTTTCACTCTTCTTAGGAGAAATAATTTAGCAATTCAAATCTGATGTGCCCATGCCACTATCTTCTGATGCTCTGTGTTATGGATTGAATGTTTGTGTGCCCTCAACATTCATATGTTGAAGTTCCAACCCCCAGTATGGCTGTAATTGAAAGTGGGGCCTCTAAGGAAGTAGTGAGTGAAATCACAAGGGTAGGGCCCTGATTCTATAGAATTAGTGATCTTATAAGAAGACACATCATCTTTGCCTCCTGATATTCAAAGAAAGAAGGAAAGAAAAGGAAGGAAGGTAGGAAGGAAGGAAGAAAGGAAGGAGAAAGAGAGAGGGAGAAAGAAAGAGAGAAAGGAAGGAAAGAAGGATGGAAGGAAGGGGAAGGAAGGAAGGAAGGAAGGAAGGAAGGAAGGAAAGAAGGAAGGAAAGAAAGGAAGAAAGACCAGAGAGATGTCTTTATCCCAGAAAGTATGTGAGTGGGCAGTGAGATGTGGTTACCCAGGAACCAAGACAAGAGGTCCTAGAATAAAATCTACATTTTTGGCACCATGACCATGGACTTCCCAGCCTCCAGAACTGTGAGAAATAAATGTTTGTTTCTTATACATTACCCAGCCTGTGGCATTTTGTTATGGCACTCCAAGCAGATGAATACACTACAGTACCTTAAATCCTTTCCATACTGGACAATATCAAGCTTCGTGTTAGAATATGAAGATTTTATTTTTAGTTAAATTATTGTCTTACTATTTAACCTTAAATCCACTTTTCCACCGCATTCACCTCAGTGATTTGCAAGATATCTGAATTTGAAAATTACCTTAATGGGCTTTATTTCTTTCTGGAATATAAATTATTCAGGGTTGGAAGAGAACTTAATGATTATCCAGTAAACCATCTTGTTTTATAAATGAGAAAAAATGCAAACAAAATGAGTTAATTGCTCATAGAACCATAGACCCCAGATCCATGAAAGAATCCTGGATTTTTTTCTCATTCCCAACATGTGGTACCAGCTCCAAGTTGCTGATTTTCTACAAGCCAACTGGTTAGAATGTAAACTAGTACTACCACTACAGAAAACAGTGTGGAGATTCCTTAAAGAACTAAAAGTGGAACTACCTTTCGATCCAGCAATCCTACTACTGTTTATCTACCCAGAGGAAAACAAGTCATTATATGAAAAAGATACTTGCACATGCACGTTTATAGCAGCACAATTCGCAATGTCAAAAATGTGGAACTGGCCGGGCACAGTGGCTCACACCTGTAATCCCAGCACTTTGGGAGGCCAAGGCGGGCGGATCACGAGGTCAGGAGATCGAGACCATCGTGACTAACACGGTGAAACCCCGTCTCTACTAAAAATACAAAAAATTAGCCAGGCATGGTGGTGGGCGCCTGTAGTCCCAGCTACTTGGGAGGCTGAGGCAGGAGAATGGCCTGAACCCAGGAGGCGGAGCTTGTAGTGAGCCGAGATCGCGCCACTGTACTCCAGCCTGGGCGACAGAGCAAGACTCTGTCTCAAAAAAAAAAAAAAAAAAAAAGTGGAACCAACCCAAATGTCCATCAAACGAGTGGATAGAAAAACTGCGGCATATATATGATGGAATACTACTCAGCCATAAAAAGGAATGAATTAACGGCGTTCACAGCAACCTGGATGGGATTGGAGACTACTATTCTAAGTGAAGTAACTCAGGAATGGAAAACCAAGTATTGTATGTTCTCATTCATAAGTGGGAGCTAAGCTATGAGGATGCAGATGCAAAGGCATAAGAATGATACAATGGACTTTGGGGACTTGCGGGAAAGGGTGGGAAGGGGATGAGGGATAAGACTACAAATTGGGTTCAGTATATACTGCTCAGGTGATGGGTGCACCAAAATCTCACAAATCACCACTAAAGAACGTATCTATGTAACCAAATACCACCTGTTCCCCAAAAACCTATGAAATAAAAAATTTAAATAAAAAATACAGCAATATTCTACTCCATTTTGTTATTCAACGTCAGTTACCACAAAGGAATTGCACTGTGGGTTTATATTTTTAAAAGACACAGGAAGTTAGATAGACATGACTTCAAATTTGGACCTAGGGGCTGGGCGTGGTGGTTCTCTCCTGTAATCCCAGCAATTTGAGGGGCTGAGGCAGGAGGATTGCTTGACCCCAGGAGCTCCAGACCAGCATGGGCAACTTAGTTAGACCCTGTCTCTTTAAAAGGAAAAACTGGATCTTGCAAACTTAGCAGTTCCATAGCAGCAGTGTGACCAGAGCAGGTGCCTAACTTTTATAAAGCTTGATTTCTTGTCTATAATAGAAAGGAAGCAATACCTGCATCGCCAGCTGCATTTCTTAGCTGTTTCTCTTTCTTTGCCATCAGTGTGGATTTGAAGGCTGCTATCTGACTGGCCTTGGAAGAAATAAAAGAAAGAGAATCAGAGATGGTCTTGCCGATGACTGCAGCAGGCACGAGTGGGCAGTGAGGAATAATTGCAGGAAGCAGGGAGGGAAGGGAATTAAAATCAGACGGGAAGCCCCTGTATGAGATGAACTTATATGATATCTGAAGGTCAAGATCTTACATGGGAAAGGAACAGGAGCAGAAGAAAAATGAATTTCTCTTACGTGATGGGGCTCTGGGTGTGATTTATGAGGGAGGCCAGATGGAGGGTTATTTGATAAGCTGACTGCCTGGTGCCTTGGACCAGGGATGAGAAGATTCTGCAAAAGCATGTGACCCACGCAGTGAGACCGAGGTCAAAAGTAAAGTGCGAGAGTCACTGGTGCATTTTTATTAATTTATGAAAATCCAAGTCGTATGCAAAATTTAAGGTTCTCAAATTTGATCTAAAGCAGATGAATCTGTTATCTTGAGCTGAGTCACAGTTTCCCAGGAGAGAATGTAATGCTCACATTGTTATTTTCTTTTATATTTTGTTGCTAGAATGATCTTTTAATTTTTGAAATTTAAATTTTAATGAAAAAATCAAATGTATCTATAAAAACATCAGAGAGTTCAAAAAGTCTTTAACAACAAAGAAACAGGCTTCTTCTTCGATAGAAATTACAACTTTTAACTCCTGTTTTTGTTTCTCTTGCAAATAACATACTAATACCAATATTTTGTGATTTATCAGTCATAAAGACTATATACGGACTCTCTGATACAGAAGAGGAAAATGTTGGTCCCTTACCTCCAGGGTCCCTGCCTTTGCTTTCTATAGAACACAACAGTAAAACAACATTCCCTGGAGTAGATCCATGCTGTGCCCCTGAAACTCTTTCAGTCCTACTTTTTTTTTTTTTTTTTTTTTTTTTTTTTTTTGAGCTGAAGTCTTATTCTGTTGCCTAGGCTGGAGTGCAGTGGCATGATCTCAGCTCACTGCAACCTCCACCTCCCGGGTTCAAGCGATTCTCCTGCCTCAGCCTCCCGAGTGGCTGGGTCAGGTGCCCATCACCATGCCCAGCTAATTTCTGTATTTTCAGTGGAGACAGGGTTTCACCATGTTGACCAGGCTGGTCTCAAACTCCTGACCTCGGGTGATCTGCCTGCCTCAGCCTCCCAAAGTGCTGGGATTACAGGCGAGAGCCACCACACTCGGCCCTACTTTTTGATATTTATATTTTGTAGTTATTTTCATGGCTACCCCTTACAATTTTAAATAACATATTTAAACTTTTGTTTCTTTTGTCTCAATTTCAGTGGAGTGCTGACTCCAGACCATCAAAGTTGAGGCTTTTAGCAGTCACATCCCTTTCTCTCCTTTATTCCATCTTTCTCTCTGTTCTCCAACTTCTTTTAAGAAAGAAAATCACTTTTTTTACACTATCAAAATGGAAAACACAAATGCAATGTGCCTCATAACCAAAAGAAGAACGTCTTTACTTTTCCCATAGGTTAATTCTAAATCTTGAAAACCAAACCTATCCAAAACAAAACAAAACAAAAAAACAACAAAAGGAAAAACAAACAAAATTCACTTATCATAACTATGTTAATTTCTCAGATTGCAGAGCCAGATAGTAATCTAGGATTACATTTCCTTTTGAAGGGGTAATGCCTCTTAAGCACGTATGTTCTTAGCATGCATATAAAATTGATTTCTCTCTTTTTTTTAAACACTGTTCATGGCTCAGAAACAGTCCTGTTTTATTTTGCTTTATATTTAGTCCTGACTTTCGTATTCTGGTTTCCCCCCCAACTTGAAGTTCCTTCCTACCTTCCTTTTCTCCTTCCTTTTTTTCCTCCCTTTTCTTGTTAGTAAAATACTATTATGTCTTTGCCATATCTCCAAAATTATCCAGTCTGTCTATAATTCCAGCTATTGGGGAACATCCAGTTTCTTTCTTTCTTTCTTTCTTTCTTTTTTTTTTTTTTTTTTTTTAAGATGGAGTCTGGCTCTGTAGCCCAGGCTGGAGTGCAATGGCGCAATCTCGGCTCACTGCAACCTCCACCTCCTGGGTTCAAGCAATTCTCCTGCCTCAGCCTCCCAAGTAGCTGGGATTACAGGCGCCTGCCACCACACCTGGCTAATTTTTGTATTTTTTGTAGAGACGGGATTTCACCATATTGGCCAAGCTGGTCTCAAACTTCTGACCTTGTGATCCACCTGCCTCGGCCTCCCAAAGTGCTGGGATTACAGGTGTCAGCCACTGTGCCTGACCCCAATTTCTTTACTGGAAAAAAACCTTCCCGGAACCTCCCAAGTTTTTTTCTCCATCTCAGTCCACCTGCTTCCTGGCTTCCTGGAACCTCACTAGTTTCTACTCTACAAGAACCAAGCATAGAGTGCAGTCCTAAGTGGCGTATCTGTTTGGAGAACAAATACATGCTCAATTCAGTTCTTTGCTCAGGCTGCCCCTCTCACTCTCAACCTCTATTCTCCCAGACCTCTAGTCTAGGGTATGTCCTGAGCTCTTCACAGGAGACAAGTTCCCATACCATGACATCTCTTCTTTAGCATATTCTGGGCTGGGGATTTTTCTGTTGTATCCATCCATGTACTTTCATCTGATGTTCATCTTCTTGCAATGCATTGAGACCACTTCAACTCCTAACAACAGCCCCCCACATCCTTGCCCCTTAGATATTAATAGTGCTGTAAGCCAACAGGGAGGGGCTCCAGGGACTTTACTCAACTTGAGCAATCAGCCTGTTTCACAGCCTCCTGCCCTGTAGCCTGTTTCTTTCTAAACTGTGTGGAATGCAGTGACCTAGTTGGTTAAAACCAGCTCCTGGGCCCAGCCCAGTGGCTTACACCTGTAATCCCAGCACTTTGGGAGGCTGAGGTGGGCGGATCACTTGAGGTCAGGAGTTCAAGACCAGCCTGGCCAACATGGCGAAACCCTGTCTCTACTAAAAATACAAAAAAAATTAGCTAGGCGTGGTGGTGCACACCTGTAATCCCAGCTACGTGGGAGGCTAAGGCACAAGAATCACTTGAACCCAGGAGGTGGAGGTTGCAGGGGGCCGAGATCACGCCACTGCACTCCAGCCTGGGTGACAGAGCGAGACACTCTCTCAAAAAAAAAAAAAAAGGACATCCTCTTTTGCAGATTTCTACTATCCAAGATGAATGTCCTGTCTTCCCCACAGGACTCTGGCAAGGCCTCCAGCCTAAGTGAAAATCAGATGTTTGTGTGCACAACTCTGTGTGTGTATGTGTGTGTGTGTAAGAGAGAGAGAGAAGTGAAATATTAAAGAAGTGGTTCAGCTAAATAAAGAATCTCATTATGTGTGCTATTTTTAATTCCTCAAATTTCTGCCTTCTTCTCCCCCCTTGAGGTTCCTACTGAAATCTGACAATCAGGGTTGAACTTCACTGTCAGCTTCCATTAAGCAAATCAAGCAGGAAAAAAAAAGAGTGTGAGTCTGGTCTTGGCAGGAAGCTGATTCAGCAGTGATAATCTGCTTGTGCTGGAGGGGGCCAGATACCAAAGGGTTTAATTAGTCAGCCTAGGTTCTGTCTCCGGCCACAGTGCTCCCCTCCCCTTCCCTCCATCCTCTAGCCTCCCAGATGAGTGTTTTTCCCTCCATCTCTAGCCTCAGGGATGAGTTTCTTTCCCTGCGTCCCCTGCTTCTAATTCATGGGAATGCCTTGGGAATGACAAGTACCCAAGGCCATGCCTGCCAGGCACCATGTTGACCCTGTCAAGAGTATTTCCTCTGATGTGGACTGATCCACAAGCACTGGCTGTCTCCCTCCCTCTGTCTCTTGGCTCTCTCAATAGGAGCGAGACTTGATGCCTCCTGGGAAAATAAGGCTACAGTGGAGTCAAAGCCACAGTGATTTATTTCCTGGAGAACCAACAAGAACACTCCATTCTCTTCCCTAATCTGGTCTCCATCTGACTTCCTTCATTAGGCATTCATTCATTCATTCAAAAACAATATCATGGCTTGTCATGGTAGTTCACACCTGGAATCTCAGTACTTGGAAGGCTGAAGTGAGAGGATCACTTGAGGTCAGGAGCTCAACACCAGTCTGGGCAGCACAGTGAGACCCCATCTCTACAAAAAATAAAATAAAATAAATTAGCTGGGTGTAGCATTGTGTGCCTGTAGTCTCAGCTACTTGAGAGGCTGAGGTGGGAGGATTGCTTGAGCCCAGGAGGTTGAGGCTACTGTGAGCTATGATCACTTCACTGCACTCCAGCCTGGGGAACAAAGCAAGACTCTGCCTCTAAAAAATAAAAATAAAAAAAAAGAGGAAGAGAAAGAGGAAGAAGAGGAAGAAGAGGAAGAAGGGGAAGAAGGGGAAGAAGAAGAAAAGAAGAGAAGAAGAAGGAGGAGGAGAAGGAGAAAAGGAGGAGGAGGAGGAAGAAGAAGAAGAAGCCAAGTGCGGTGGCTCACGCCTGTAATCACAGCACTTTGGGAGGCCGAGGTGGGCAGATCACGAGGAGAAGAAGAAAGAAGAAAGAGGAAAGAAGAAGAAGCCGGTTGTGGTGGCTCACGCCTGTAATCCCAGCACTTTGGGAGGCCAAAGTGGGTGGATCACGAGGTCAGGAGTTCGAGACCAGCCTGGCCAATATGGTGAAACCCCATCTCTACTATAAATACAAAAATTAGCTGGGCGTGCTTGCACGTGCCTGTAGTCCCAGCTACCCAGGAGGCTGAGGCAGGAGAATCGCTTGATCCCGGGAGGCGGAGGTTGCAGTGAGCTGAGATCGTGCCACTGCACTCTAGCCGGGGCAACAGAGTGAGATGCTGTCTCAAAAAAAAGAAGAGAAGAAGAAGAAGGAGGAGGGAGAAGGAGGAGGGAAGAGGAGGAAGAAGGAGGAGGAAGAGGAAGAGGAGAAGAAAAGAATCACCATGTCATTAAGATGTGAAGCATTCTGGCCGGGTTGTGGGCAAGATTCTGAAACAGGGTCTCTTCTCTTAATAAGTGTAGGATCTAGGAGATACTGAATGTAAAAAGGAGAAAGGAACCTAACACAGGGATTTATGGTCTAGGAAAATTAACTGGGAAAATAAAACCAAAGACAGCCAAAGTACAAGACTGAAGATAATATTGCAATAAGGTTAAGAGCTCTGGGAGCTTGGGGAGTTTGAAAGAAGATGACCCAGTTCTGAAAAAATAAAAAATAAAAAACAACACTTTGAGAAGTGTCCTTGGAACTGGATTTCAAAGGTTGAGTAAGATATAATCAGGTAGAGAGAGGAAACTTCAGATCTCTCAGCCCCTTCTATGACTTCCACCTTCAGGTATCTCAGAGCAGCTTACACTCCGGAATTTCAGGAGGTCACTGAAATTCTCTAGCTATCACTGATCCCACCCAGCTCTTCCCTACCTCCTAGCCTGAGCCACTCCTGCCTCTTCAACTGCTCCGAGGTCACAGCTGGACTCTCCCACTGTGCCTTTTCCTCTTTTCCTGTCCTCGCCAATGCATGGTCGCCAATGCCACCAAAGTAGGCTGAGTTGATGTTACTGCCACATGCTTTTTGCAGCTTCTGCATGCCAATTGTTCACACTGGGGTGGGCAACGGCCCTCTGCCTAGCTGTGGTGCGTACCTCCTTGGAGGCCACTGTGATGGATAGCTCTGCTCACTCAGTTTCTTGTACACCCTTTCTGAATTTCCTAGGGTCTTACAGTCACTCTCTTTAGGATTTTGAATCAATTCCCTTCAGAAGAGATGGCAAATGCCTGAAAATGTGTCCTCCTTGCTAACAACCAACAATCATCTCAGGTCTGAGTCCCGTGACTAGCATTTTTATTATATTGTTCAAGGGAGCAGTGTAGGGGAGGTGCTCTGCTCTCCAACTGGTTTGAGAATCTTAGTCATGGATGACCATTGTCCCAAGAGCTCTCTACACACAAAGCTTATGAAATCTTCAGGGGAATATTGCCCTGATAAATTGTTGCTTTGTCAGGTCCTCTCAGTTCTTGCAATATGCTTGCAAGCAAAAAATAAAATCTTAAGTGTTCCAACCAATTGGATGGACCCCCCACTTGGCCAAGGAGGGACCCCAGAGAAACCTGAAAAACTGAATTCCAGGCCACGTTGGGAAGGGAGGTTGGGCAAACCGCCTTATACTTCCTCTCCTTTTGGATGTAGGCACAACTCACCAGCAATAACATTAAAATAGAGATCCTAGGACTGACCCAACAGACACTTTACTGCAGTAGGATACCAAATTCTAACCTGACTCTCTATAGCATTACATAACAGATAGCAGACCCTGAAGAAAATCCCAATATTTTATCCCCACTTTATTTCTTTGTCTTATTTTATTTTATTTTATTTTGAGACGGAGTCTCACTCCTTCTCCCAGGCTGGAGTGCAGTGGAGCAATCTCAGCTCACTGCAACTTCCGCCTCCCAGGTTCAAGTGATTCTCCTGCTTCAGCCTCCTGAGTAGCTGAGATTACAGGCGTGCACCACCACACCTGGCTCATTTTTGTATTTTTAGTACAGATGGGATTTCACCATGTTGGCCAGGCTGCTCTCAAACTCCTGACCTCGTAATCCACCCACCTTGTCCTCCCAAAGTGCTGGGATTACAGGCGTGAGCCACTGCACCCGGCCGGTTGTATTTTAAGATGGCCCCATAAAGCCATCTTTCATGGGGGTATTTGTATCTGTAGAGAATCTCCATTAATGCAGTCAGGACTTTCCTGAATCTAGAGGTGATTAACTCAAAGTTTGACACCTTTTAAGATCCAAAAAGGGACACTTACCATCTATTCTGTCTGAAGGCTACAACCCTGGCTTCCAGGTTCTTCCTTATCCTAACTCTAGCATTTCTTTCCACTGACTTCAAGTCTTTAGACAAAACTTAACTCTTTTCCGCCAATTGCCAATCAGAAAATCTTAGAATCTACATATGATTGGTATGTGCCTGCCTTAAGATGTCCTGTCTTTCTGGGCCAGACCAATGTATACCTTATATATATTGATTTATGTCTTTGCCTATAACGTCTATCTCCACAAAATGTATAAAACCAAACTAGGGGCCAGGTGTGGTGGCTCGCGCCTGTAATCACAGCTCTTTGGGAGGCCGAAGAAGGTGGATTGCCTGTCAGGAGACTCAGACCAGCCTACCCAACATGGTGAAACCCCATTTCTACTAAAAATACAAACATTAGCTGGGTGTGGTGACACACACCTGTCATCACAGCCACTTGGGAGGCTGAGGCAGGAGAATCACTTGAACCTGGGAGGTGGAGATTGCAGTGAGTTGAGATCACGCCACTGCATTCCAGCCTGCATGACAGAGTGAGACTTGTCTCAAAAAACAGAAAAAAACAAACCAAGAAACCAAACTATAACTCGACAGCCCTGAGCACACTTTCTCAGGACCTCTTGAGACTGTTCTCTTGGTCATGGTCACTCATATTGGCTCAGAATAAATCTCTTTAAAAATTTTACTTTTTAAAAAATGTTTTTGTTGGCTGGGCTCCGTGGCTCATGCCTGTAATCCTAGCACTTTGGGAGGCTGAGGCAGGTGGATTACCTGAGCTCACAAGTCCAAGACCACACTGGGCAACACGGTGAAACCCTATCTCTACTAAAAATACAAAAGAACATGGCAGCATGCACCTATAGTCCCAGCTACTCGGGAGGTTGAGGCAGGAGAATTACTTGAACCCAGGAAGCAGAGGTTGCAGTGAGCAGAGACTGTGCCATTGCCCTCCAGCCTGGGCGACAGAGTAAGACTCCTTCTCTACAAAAAAAAAAAAAAAAAAAAATTGTCAACACGATCCACTCAGCGCTTTTATCTCTGAATTTAATCAACTCTATTTGAGCTGGGAGGTGACTGGCATTCATTGGGAACCTAGTCAGTGGCTGAACTCTCTCACTTGTCATATGCCTTCTAGAACACACACGCGTGTGCACACACACATACAATTGTTTCTTCCGTGTGGCAACTTTCAGCTTTCCAAAGGCACCAAGTATTTTTTCCAATTCAATTTCTGGTTAATTCTAGGCTACACATTTCAATTTCTGGTGAGTGGGGTCATGTGCAAATGCACACAGGTAGGGAGGTGAGGTGCCTGATGCCTCCTGAGTCCTTCAGCCAACCCCTTCTCTCCACATCATGTTGCTTCTAATGCTTCTAATGCTCTCTGGGATTCTCAGTCCCTCTCTCCAAACAACTAGGAATACTATTCTAGCTCTGTAGACCTTATGATACAATCTTGATTATTAAATGAGACTAGATGTGATATATGGTTCAAAAAGTGCAAAGTGGCCAGGCGCGGTGACTCACGCCTCTAATCCCAGCACTTTGGGAGGCCGAGCCAGATCATGAGGTCAAGAAATCAAGACCATCATGGCCAATATGGTTAAACCTCATCTCTACTAAAAATAGAAAAATTAACCGGGCATGGTGGCACTTGCCTGTAGCTTGTAGTCCCAGCTACTGGGGAGGTTGAGGCAGGAGAGAACCTCTTGAACCCAGGAGGCGGAGGTTGCAGTGAGCCAAGATCATGCCACTGCACTCCAGCCTGGTGACAGAGTGGAAAAAAAAAAAAAAAGTGCAAAGCTCTGACAAACATGAGGTATCAGTGTTATTATAAGAAACTTGACACCCTTTTGGGTTGTATGAGTCAAGGACCATATATATAGATACATGAAAAGGAATTGGCTCACGTAATGATGGAGGCTGAAAAGTCTCACATGTACAAGCTGGAGACCCAGGAAAGCTGTTGGTGTCATTTGAAGGCCTGAGAGCCAGAGAGCCAAAGGTGTAGATTTCATTCTGAGTCTAAAAGCCTGAGAACCAGGAGCACAGGGGACAGGAGAAGATCAATGTCCTACTCAAAGTCACACAGAGTTAATTCAACCTTCGTCTACCTTTTTCTTCTATTCAGGGCCTCCATGGCTTGGATGATGTCCACTCACATTGAAGAGGGCCATCTGCTTTACTTAGCCCACCAATTCCAATGTGAATCTCTTCTGGAAACACCCCCACAAACACACCCAGAAATAACGTTTAACCAGCTATCTGGGCATCTCATATTTCAGTCAAGTTGACACTTAAATTAACATCACATGGGTGAAGATTGGTAGTTGGGAAAATATTATTTCCGGGAACCTGGATGGTGTCTGCTAAAGGATTTGGATTCTAAATTAACATAGTAACTAATCGTACAGAGAAAAGAGCAGAATCCTAGATAGAATTCTGACTAGGCTACTAGTTGGCTGTCAACCTCAATTTCCCTGTCTGTAAAACAGGGACAAGAAAACCATCTTACAATGTGCTCGTGAGGACAAGAGAAGCTCATGAGAAGTTTTTTTGTTTGTTTGTTTTTCTTTTTTTTTTGTTTTTTTTTCTTTTTTGAGACAGAGTCTCACTCTGTTGCCCAGGCTGGAGTGCAGTGGTGCGATCTCGGCTCACTGCAACCTCCTCCTCCCGGGTTCAAGCAATTCTCCTACCTCAGCCTCTCGAGAAGCTGAGACTACAGGCACGCACCAACACGCCCTGCTAATTTTTGTATTTTTAGTAGAGAAGGGGTTTCACCGTGTTGGCCAGGCTGGTCTCGAACTCCTGACCTCAAGTAATCTGCCTGCCTTAGCCTCCCAAAGTGCTGAGATTATAGGCGTGAACCACCATGCCCGGTCATTATGAGAAGTTTTAAGGAAAAAAATATATATATATGAATGTGCCTGACACAGAGCAGATGACTGACTACCCGCTACCAGCCTTCAATGGAAGATGAGCTTAGCTCTCAGTAACCCAATCATGTAGGGGAGGGAAAGAACAAAATCCCCCAATAAATCCCTGCCTGTATTCTGTGAATAATCGCAGAACTTCAGGCACTAATCAGACAAGCCAGGCTCTGTTTGGTCTTTCATCTCAAATAAAAGTCTTCGACACAGTGATATCATTATCATGTGTCGCTCCTCAGAAGTAAATTCAGCATTTGTGGGTAAATAGAATAGATCACAATGAGTGTCGCTCAGAGAAGGACGACCCAGCAGCGCAGACAATACAGATTTTAGGTGGTGGAAGTGGGTCACTTGTCTGCACCAGCTGCCTGAGCAGCCTGAGCATGTGCAAAATAGGACATTTCCATTTTCTTTCCCTGCACGAACCCAGATTTTTGGCGGCCCTAGGCATGTAGGCAGAGGGAGACAGAGGGGTGGGGCCGGCCTCAATGCAGCAATGTGCTAGCAAGAACTGGGGACATTTTTACCCTGCCATCCCATCATCCGCTCTGGCTACACAAAATGAGTGTGAATTATGGGGGCCTGCTGAGCCTTTGATTTCCCTCAGCTGCCATCCCAGCAGCCTCTTTCCTGGAAATTAAGTGCATGTTTCATCTGCTTGCAGCAGGAATAAGAGTTACAAGTTTGCCTGTCACTCTGCCACCAGCTGTTTCATTTCGGCTTCCCCTCCCTCCCAGTTCCAGGGTAGCCCTTTCAAAGGGCAATCACACAGCCCTCTTCTGGAGGCTGGCTGGAGGCTGGCTAGCATCCAGAAGTCTTCTTCTTCTTCTTTTTCTTTTCTTTTTTTTTTTTTGAGATGGAGTTTCGCTCTTATTGCCCAGGCCGGAGTGGAGTGGCACTATCTCAGCTCACTGCAACCTCCGCCTCCCGGGTTCAAGCAATTCTCCTGCCACAGCCTGCCAAGTAGCTGGGATTACAGGCACCCGCCACCATGCCTGGCTAATTTTTTGTATTTTTAGTAGAGATGGGGTTTCATCACATTGGCCAGGCTGGTCTCAAACTCCTGACCTCAGGTGATCCACCCGTCTCAGCCTCCCAAAGTGCTGGGATTAGAGGCGTGAGCCACCACACCAGGCCAGAAGTCTTCTAATTAGAAACACTGATGCTGCTTCCAGGAGATAGGTGGAAGAAAGCAGTTAGAGCAATGCCGTTTGTCCATACTGTTTATGTGAGTCACTATTTTTTTCTCTCTACTCTTTCTCTTTTCTTGGTCTCCCTTCTCTCCCCACTCTTTTTTCTCTCTCCCTTCATCCCGTTATTTCTTTTTTTTTTCTTTTGTTTTTATTTTTATTTTTACTTTTTCTATTTTCTATTTCATTTATTTCTGCTCTAATATTTATTATTTTCTTCCTTCTACTAAATCTGGGCTTAGTTTCATTTTATTTTTCTGGTTCCTTGAAATATGAAGTTAGATTGTTGATTTGATATCTTTCTTCTTTTAATGTGGGCATTTATTACTATAAATTTTCTTTTCACTACTTATTTTACTGCATTCCATAAAAATTTTGGTATGTTGTATTTTTATTTGTCTCAAGATATTTTATTATTTTCCTTGTGATTTCTTCTTTGACCCATTGGTTGTTCAAAGAAGCTACTCTTTTTAAAAATCTACCAACAAAAATGATCTTTCTAAAAGTCACCCTCCTGGAACTTGCCCATGCATATGAATTACCTGGGAATCTTAATCAAGTGCAGATTCTAATGCAGTTAAGTCTTGGGTCTAACCTGGAGTTCTCTGTTTCCTGTAAGCACTCCCGTGATACTGCTGCTGCTGCTATGACTGAACCGTAAACCACACCTTCAGTAGCCAGAGTCTAACCATCAGCACATCATATTATTCCCCACCTAGAAAACCTCAGACGGTTCCCTGTTGACTATAGAATAAAGTCTAGACTCCTTGCAAATCACACCAGGCTTTTCAGCTTCTAGTTATTTATTTATTCAGTCAATCAGCCAAGCAGCAAATATTCATTAAATGTCTCCTGGAGGCTGGAGTCCTTATACTCTTTTCTAGTTTCATCTTCTACCACTCCCAACCATGAGCACTATGTTCTTGTCCAGTGCTGTCTCTCAAACATCATGATTCTTTGTTCCTGTATCTGTCTCCAGCCTTGTTTTCACGCCTGTTCTCCTCTTGTTCCACTTTTCTTTTTCTTTTTTTTTTCTTTTGAGACAGAGTCTCACTCTTTTGCCAAGTCTGGAGTGCAGTGGCACAATCTTGGCTCACTGCAACCTCTGCCTCCCCGTGTGGAGTGCAATGGCGCAATCTCAGCTCACTGCAACCTCCGCCTCCCAGGTTCAAGCAATTCTTCTGCCTCAGGCTCCTGAGTAGCTGGGACTCCAGGCTCGCGCCAACACATCCAGCAAATTTTTGTATTATTAGCAGAGACGGGGTTTCACTATATTGGCCAGGCTGGTCTTGAACTCCTGACCTCATGATCCACCCACCTCTGCCTCCCAAAGTGCTGGGATTACAGGCATGAGCCACCACTCCCGGGCTCCACTTTTTAAATTGTTCCTTACTCTTCAAGGTGCTCTTTAAATGTTGGCTCTGATAAGAAGCTTTCCTGGAGTCCTCCAGACTTTGAATACCTAATGGCATTGTGCACAAAATCCTGACACGGCGCTCGTCACCTTGCTAGGCAATTTGGGGATTTGGGGGGTAAATCTCCTCCATTAAATTGGAATTTTCTTTTTTTTAATTTTATTTTTTGAGATGAACTCTTGCTCTGTTGCCCAGGCTGGAGTCCAGTGGCACAATATCGGCTCACCACAACCTCCACCTTGCGGGTTCAAGCGATTCTCCTGACTCAGCCACCCAAGTAGCTGGGATTACAGGCTCCTGCCACCACACCTGGCCAATTTTTGCATTTTTAGTAGACACAGGGTTTCACCACGTTGCTTAGGCTGATCTCAAACTCCTGACCTCAGGTGATCCACCCACTTCCGCCTCCCAAAGTGCTGAGAATACAGGTGTGAGCCACCACGCCTGGTCACGAATTTTCTTAAGAGAAAACCTAGGATATTTCTTTTATCAACACCCTACCTGGCACAGGGCTAGGAACATAGACAGATGCTTAATCAGCATTTAAAAAATGAAATGAATAAACATTAGAAAGAGATAGTATCTGTTAACTCCTTTTTATTCTTCCCATGAAAGCACACAAATCTAAGGAGATAGCTTAGAGGAGATAACTAAAATGTACAGATGGTTCTCAAAGTTAATTTTGTAAAAGAAGCTTTTTGTTTGTTTGTTTTTTGAGACGGAGTCTTGCTCTGTCCCAGGCTGGAGTGCAGTGGCACGATCTCATTTCCCTACAAATGAGTAGGGAAAACTGGGTGTGGATCCAGGCAGAGGTTGCAGTGATCCACCCACCTCTGCCTCCCAAAGTGCTGGGATTACAGGCATGAGCCACTGCACCCACCCCCATTTTCCATACTCTTAACATGTAGTCATGTGCAAATTAATGACAGAGACACAATCTGAGAAATGTATCAGTAGGGGATTTCATCATTGTGTGAACATCATAGAGTGAACTTACAGAAACCTAGATGGTACAGCCTACTACTCCCAGACTACAAACCTGTACAGCAGGCGACTGTACTAAATACCGAAAATAACTGCAACACAATGACAAGTATCTATGTACCTAAACATATCTAATCATAGAAAAGAAACAGTAAAAATACTGTATACATGATTTTTTAAAAATGGTACACCTGGCTGGGCACAGTGGCTCACACCTGTCATCCTCTCACTTTGGGAGGCTGAGGTGGGCAGATCACTTGAGGTCAGGAGTTCAAGAGCAGCCTGGGCAACAGAGTGAGACCCCATCTCTACTAAAAATACAAAAATTAGTTGGGCATGGTGTCAGGCGCCTGTAATCCCAGCTACTCAGGAGGCCGAGGCAGGAGAATCGCTTGAACCTGGGAGGCAGTGAGCCGAGATCGTGCCACTGCACTGCAGCCTGGAGACAGAGCAAGACTCTGTCTCAAAATAAATAAATAATAAGAAAGTATACCTGTATAAGGCATTTAGCATGAATGGAGCATTCAGGACTGAAGGTTGCTCTGGGTGAGGCAGTGAGTGAGTGTTCGTTGAATGTGAAGGCCTAGGACATTACTGGACTCTACTGTAGATGTTATAAACACTGTAGGCTAAGGTTACATTAAATTTATAAAATAATAAAGTAATGGCACTACTATAACAGCTACAATGTCACTAAGAAATAGGAATTTTTCAGCTTCATTATACTCTTTTTTTTTGAGATGGAGTCTCACTCTGTTGCCCAGGCTGGATTGCAGTGGCATGATCTTGTCTCACTGTAACCTCCCCGTTCCAGGTTCAAGCAATGCTCGTGCCTCAGCCTCCCGAGTAGCTGGGATTACAGGCACACACCACCACACTCGGCTAATTTTTGTATTTTTAGTGGAGATGGGGTTTCACCATGTTGGCCAGGCTGGTCTCAAACTCCTGACCTCAGGTGATCCACCTGCCTCAGCCTGCCAAAGTGCTGGGATTACAGGCGTGAGCCACCGTGCCCAGCCTTATTATACTCTTATAATCTTATAGATGCACCACCATTGTATATGCAGTTCACCATTGACCTAAACATCATAATGCGGTATGTGACTGTATTACATTAATATGGTGTACTTGTTACAATTGATGAATTGGTACAGACACATTATCATTAACTAAATTTCATACTTTATCCACCTCTTCCTAGTTTTTACATAATATTTTTCTGTTTCAGGATCATGTTGTAATAATTATTTTTTATTTCCTGTAGTTGATCGTTTGGCATCTTGTGGTCATAGACCAAACTAACAGTCAAAGCTGTTTACATTTCTACCATTTCTGTATATTGCAGATGCACAGAAATCGTATAACAAACCCTTCAACCACGAGCCCCAAACATCTGTGTTTTGCTTTCTGCCCAATAGAGGATGGACATCCTGACCTAACAACTTTCTACCATTAGAGAAGTAAAGGTTCTCACCCAGGCTTTCCCCTAATTTCTCCAGCCTCTTTGTAGCAAGGCGAACCGCAGACAAAACTCCTCAGACACCGGATTAAAGAAGGAAGAGGTTTTTATTCGGCCGGGAGCATCGGCAGACTGGTGTCTTAAGAGCCGAGCTCTCCGAAAAAGAAATTCTTGGCCTTTTTAAAGGCTTACAACTTTAAGGGGTCCACGTGAAAGGGTCGTGATACATCAAGCAAGCGTGGGAAACGTGACTGGGGGCTACATGCATCAGCTAACAGAACAAAAAGTTTTACAATGCTTTTTTCATACAGTGTCTGGAATTTACAGATAACACAAATAGTTTAGGTCAGGGGTTGATGTTATTATTGTTACTTTTTTTAACTCCTAGGGCCGGGTGGTGGTGCAAAGATTGTCTGGCTATTTATCTTACTTTTGTTTTTTTCCTGCTTTTTGCTTTTTTTCTCCTTCTGTTTTGTGAACTAGGCAAGGTGGGGAGAGGAGGGCAGCAGGAGTAGTAGCGGTTTCCTGCCTTATCTTGACTGTCCCTGCTGCTCCTCCTGTGGCCTTGGTGTGTCGTGTCCCCTCCTCTTGAGACTGTGAGTAATAAACTTCTTTCAAGGCAGATATCTCCATGTTTGTTATCTTACTCTACCTGATTAAAACAAATCTCAAGTACAGTTCAAAACAATTGGCACAGAGAACAGGGTGGTTGAGTTGACAGCCTGTGAGAACACGTCTCTACACCGCCCTTGGCTTACTAATTAAATGCATAAAATGACATGCTGTCTAGAAAGGGCACCACAGTCTATTGACCTACCTGTACTTTAGCCACCACTGCCTGAGGGTGCGTCTGCTGAATTTGACCTTGGTTTCCCACCCTAAACTATTGCAGGACCCAAAGGGAGCTATTGCAGGATTTTGGCACAGCTTAGAGTAGCTGTAGTCTGGGCAAACATTCTGAACTGGTACGTACGATGTGCCCAGCATGCAGGCAAAGGATCTTGGAGGCACCTGGGGGAATTGGCTAACTTACAAGGCAAAGGCTACTCCTGAGGGTGTGGGGAGAGGCTTTTCTCAGGGTGCCAGAGGTGGGTCTGATCAAATGACCCAGCAGCCCTGGGAAGGTAAGGGCCACCCACACACAAGTGCTGTAGGCTAGGCCTTATGTCTGCTCCCTTCTAGAATTTTAGAGTCAACACCATTTCCTTTCAACCTTCTCTAATGAGGTTGTTTAATATATTTGCAATTCACTTAGACTTTTTTTTCATGATAATCTGTACTCTATCCTGGGATCCCCTGACCTTCTAAATGATTGTTTCTATTTGCATACATTAAGGTTCACACTTTGCGTTGTAAAATTCTGTGGGTTTTAATAAATGTGTAGTGTCAAGGATCCACCATTACAGTATCAAACAGAATAGTTTCTGCCCAAAAATACGTCGCATGCATTTTACTCATTCAGCTCTCCTTCCTCCCCCTAAGTCTCTGGCAACCAGTGATCTGTGTACAATCTCTATAGTTTTGCCTTTTCCAGACATCATATAAATGGAAAAAATATAGTATCTCTAAGTCTTTTCAGTGCTGGCTTCTTTCACTTAGCAATGTGCATTTCAGAATCATCCATATCTTCTCATGGCTTGATAACATATTCCTTTTTATTGCTGAATAATTTTGTTTGTTTATTTGTTTTGTTTTGTTTTGTTGAGATGGAGTTTCCCTCTTGTTGCCCAGGCTGGAGTGCAGTGGCACAATTTTGGCTCACTGCAACCTTCACCTCTTAGGTTCAAGTGATTCTCCTGCCTCAGCCTCTCGAGTAGCTGGGATTACAGGCGCATGCCACCATGCCTGGCAAATTTTTGGATTTTTAGTAGAGACAGGGTTTTGCCATGTTGGCCAGGTTGATCTTGAACTCCTGACCTCAGGTGATCCACCCGCCTCAGCCTCCCAAAGTGCTGGGATTACAGGTGTGAGCCACCACCCCCGGTCTGAATAATGTTTTCATTGAATAGTATTCCACAATTTGTTTATCCATTCACTTAGGGAAGGAATCTTAGTTGCATCTAGTTTTTGGCAACCATGAATTAAGCTTCCATAAACATGCATGTTTTTACATCAGTGTGTTTTCAAATTAGTTGGATATCAAATTTAATTTTAACCAATAGTTAAACATTTAGTGGGGGTAAATACTTAAACATGTTACTAGAAGCCTGAATGACCTATGATTCTGAATATGTGAAGAGAATTCCAAATCACCTTTATACTGCATTCTCCCAAGGGTGGAAAAATGGATCTTATAGTTGTGCCAGACGGGGAAATAAGTTATTTGGGGGAGTTTGGTCTTGAATGTCCAAGGTAGCACAATAGAATACCTGGTTATTCATTTATTTTTATTAATTTTTTTAAAGGAATGGGGGCCAGGTGTGGTGGCTCATGCCTGTAATCCCAGCACTTTAGGAGGCTGAGGCAGGTGGATCTTCTGAGTTCAGAAGTTCAAGACCAGCCTGGGCAACATGGCAAAATCCATCTCTACTGAAAATAGAAAAATAAGGTGGGTGTGGTGGTGGGCACCTGTAATCCCAGCTACTCAGGAGACTGAAGCAGGAGAATTGCTTAAACCTGGGAGGAGGAGGTTGCAGTGAGCCGAGATCATACCATTGCACTCCAGCCTGGGTGACAAGAGCAAAACTCTGTGGAGAAAAAAAAGAAAGAAAGAAGTAAGAAAGAGAAATAGAGAAAAAGAAAGAAAAGAAAAGAGAAAGAAGAAAGGAAGGAAGGAAAGAAAGAAAGAGAAAGAAAGAAGGAAAAGAAGAAAGAAACAGAAAGAAAGAGAGAAAGAAAGAAGAAAGAGAAATAGAGAAAAAAGAAAGAGAAAGAAGAAAGAAAGAAATAGAAAGGAACAAAGAAAGAAAGAAGGAAAGGAAGAAATGAAAGAAAAAAGAGAAAGAAAGAAAGAAAAGAAAGAAAGAAAGAAAGAAAGAAAGAAAGAAAGAAAGAAAGAAAGAAAGAAAGGAAAGAAAGAAAGAAAGAAAAGAAAGAAAGAAAGAAAGAAAGAAAGAAAGAAAGAAAGAAAGAAAGAAAGAAAGAAAGAAAGAAAGAAAGAAAGAAAGAAAGAAAGAAAGAAAGAAAGAAATTGGGGTCTTCCTATCTTGCCCAGGCCGGTCTTGAACTCCTGGGCTCAGACAATCCTCCTGCCTCAGCCTCCCGAGTAGCTGGGATTACAGGTATGAGCCAACCCCTGGTTATTTTAAAAGCAGCATTCAATAAAAATTTTTTAGATAAGATTTTTAAATAAGATTTGTTTTATAAACTGAAATCTAGCATTAAAAAAATTAAATAGTTTCTATCTGTACAAACTGGTTTGGAAATTGGCAGCTGACACGATTCATTGTTGAGTAATCTGTCTCTTCTCTCCCTACCTCACTTCCTCTACAGCCAGGCTGGTCTCTTCTCTGTTTTCTGAATGTTCTGAGCTCATTCCACCCTTCCAGCCATTTGTCAACATGCTGTACCCAACTGCAGGGACTTCTCTCCTTTTACTGATCCAAATGTGACCAAATCCTTCAAGATTTGGTTCTATTCCACCTTCATTCATGAAATCATCTTTGACTGTTTTTGTTTTGGTTTGGTTTTTTGTTTTGTTTTTTTGTTTGTTTTTTTTTTGAGACAGAGTTTCGGGCTTACTGCCCAGGCCAGAGTGCAATGGCATCATCTTGGCTCACCGCAACCTCTGCCTCCCGGGTTCAAGGGATTCTCCTGCCTCAGCCTCCTGAGTAGCTAGGATTACAGGCAGGCACCACCACGCCCAGCTAATTTTGTATTTTTAGTAGAGACGGGATTTCTCCATGTTGGTCAGGCTGGTCTCAAACTCCTGACCTCAGGTAGTCTGCCCGCCTCGGCCTCACAAATTGCTGGGATTACAGGCATGAGCCAATGCGCCTGGCCAACTGTTTTATTTTCAAAGTGTCCTTCACTTTAATTAAATACAACACAGCTTAGCCCTTATATTAAATAATTGATGGATTAATTTAAAACATATTAAGAATTTACCATATTCTGGACTTTCTGCTTGCTTTTGGGAGGGCCATAAAATGTTTTCATAAGTGGCCCATAATCACTTTCTCTTCTCACTTCCGTATTTTGCGTTTCAGGTTTCTTTTGCAATGAAGTTCTAAGATTTCCATGAGGATAGATATCTTTATTCCTGCATCTCCAAAAATAGCCATCTGGGGATCTCTGCATTATAATAATGGCTGCCATTTATTTGGTCCTCACGAAATGTTGATTATGTCCTAAGGGCCTTACATATATTCATATGGTCCTTACATGCTTTGCATTTACTTGTTCCCATTTTTATAGGCTAAGAGTCCAGTGCAGAGAAAGTTAAACAGCTTGTCCAAAATTGCACAGCAATTATGCTTTAGAACCAAGATTTGAGCCCAGGCAGCTTGACACAGAGCTGACAGTGGCTCCCATTTCCATCCCAGCTACAGATAACCACTATGCAGTATAGTCTTTATAGCAAAAACAAAACAAAACAAAACACACACACACACGCACACAAAGAAGACTTCATGATTTTCTTAATTTGTAATTCTTCAGAGGAATTAACCATGCACAAATTCCACTGTGACTGGTAGTCATAAATTCATAAAACGTAGCCTGCTCGGCTGGACGCGGTGGCTCACGCCTGTAATCCCAGCACTTCGGAAGGCCGAGGCGGGTGGATCACCTGAGGTTGGGAGTTTGAGACCAGCCTGACCAACATGGAGAAACCCCATCTCTACTAAAAATACAAAATTAGCCGGGCATGGTGGTGCATGCCTGTAATCCCAGCTACTCGGGATGCTGAGGAAGGAGAATTGCTTGAACCTGGGAGGTGGAGGTTGCGGTGAGCAGAGATCGTGCCATTGCACTCCAGCCTGGGCAAGAAGAGCAAAACTCTGTCTCCAAAAAAAAAAAAAAATTAATGTGCCCATCGTATTCCAATGTCATCCCAGCAATACATCCTGTCCTGTATCTTTTGTTTATCTGTTTGTTTGTTTTGTTTTGAGACACGGTCTCATTCCATTGCCCAGGCTGGAGTGCAATGGTGCGATTTTGGCTCACTGCAACCTCTCTTGTCTCCCAGGTTGAAGCAATTCTTCTGCCTCAGCCTCCCGAGTAACTGGGATTATAGATGTGCACCACCATGCCCAGCTAGCTTTTGTTTTTAGTAGAGACAGGGTTTTACTATGTTAGCCAGGCTGGTCTTGAACTCGTGGCCTCAAGCGATCTGCCCACCTCAGCCTCCCAAAGTGCTGGGATTACAGGTGTGAACCACCACCCATGCCTAGTTCTGTCCAGTATCTTTGATGTAAGCCTGACTCATCATCTCACAGTAACTCCTGTGTACCACTTTACATTTTCCCTGGAAGTATATTTTCTGCTGCTTGGTGGTAATTCTGAAGGCTTTCTTACGACTTTTCCCAGGGTATATTCCGTGCACATGACGCTCAAGTGGGTGGAGACACATACATTTATTTATCGATTTAAACATGCCCAATTTATTTAAGTTGTACTGATTGCGCGGTGGCCTTTGGGAATGTGTATGAATCTCAGCAGCAATGTTTAAACTAAATCAAACTGAAAAATTTATCTTTAAGTAACAACTTACAGAATCAAGCAAGGCTGCACTGAACAGAGATGTTGTAAATCCATTATCCTTAGTATCCTCTGTCCTGACACAATTTTCCCTAAAGCTTCTGAAATGTTAAATTTCTTGCCAGACAAGTGCACATGAATTCCAACAACTGGCCTGATGAATTTTTCACAGATTTTCCATGAGTCGTATCGCAGCTAGAAACAGCCTGTAAGGAAGAGGCTAAGAATGGAGTGAGGCTATTAAACCAGATAGTGGGAGCACAAAATCTTGGGGATATAGTGAGATTTAGCCTGATGTAGGATGGTCAAATTTAGGGGAGTGGGGTGGAAGAATCTAATTTGAGTGTATTGATAAGACATTAGGTGGAATTATCCATGTCTTCTGCTCCAGAAGTGCCTACCTGTGGTGCAGAAATATCTTTCAGCGTTTATTTAGAAAACAATCAATAGTAGCTAGATATGGCTGGGTGCAGTGGCTCATGCCTGTAATCCCAGCACTTTGGGAGGCCCAGGCAGGCGGATCACTTGAGGTCAGGAAATCGAGACCAGCCTGGCCAACATGGTGAAACCCCGTCTCTACCAAAAATACTAAAATTAGCTGGGCGTGGTGGTGGCTGCCTGTAATCCCAGCTACTCGGGAGGCTGAGGCAGGAGAATTGCTTGAACCCAGGAGGCGGGGTTGCAGAGAGCTGAGACCGCATCACTATACTCCAGCCTGGGCAACAAGAATGAAACTCCGTCTCAATAATAATAATAATACTAATAGCTAGATATTACAGAAGCAGTGTCCAATTCTTGGGCTATGAAATGTGCTAGAAGAAACTAAGCGAGATTGTTAGGAATTCTGCCCAACGTGCCAGAATTTAGAGTTGAGCTTCTATTTTAGCAGGTGAAAAGAAAAACCAGGAATCAGGGCCAAAGACATCATGGCGGGGATTAAGTATGGAAGTCATTACCTTACTTATCCTCATCTAGGACTGATACAAGGTAGGAAGAGCTGATCAAATGTCAGAAGGCAGCCTAGTAAAGAGAGCCTGACAGTTTCCTCATTCATTGTTCCAGAACTGAGCCTGCAGGTAGAATGGAGGAAAAGGACCCTGGCATTTGACAGCAATCAGAACTGGCTACAGTAAGCCACTGTTTCAGTGTCAAGTAGATTCAGCCTCATGCTCTTAAGGGAAGTGGGGTGAGTTGGGCAGATTGCTTGAGGTCTGCGGCGACATAGTGAGATCCTGTCCCTACAAAAAATTAAAAATAAAAAAAGTTGCCAGGTGTAGTGGCTCACACCTGTAATCTTAGTGCTTTGGGAGGGCAAGGCAGTAAGACTGCTTGAGGCCAGGAGTTTGAGATGAACCTCGACAACATAACAAGACCCTCATCTCTACAAACCAAAAATAAATTAGCCAGTTGTGATGGCTCATACCTGTAATCCCAGTGCTTTCAGAGGGCAAAGTGGGAGGATTGCTTGAGGCCAGGAATCTGAGACCAGCTTGGGCAACATAGCAAGACCCCATCTCTACCAAGAAAAAAAAAAAAAACCAATTGTGGTGGCTCACACCTGCAATCCCAGATCTTTGGGAGGCTGAGGCAGGAGGATCACTTGAGCCCAGGAGTTCAACGCTGCAGTGAGCTATGATCATGCCACTACACTTACAGAGATCTCTTGGAAAACTCTATGTGATGTAATCCCAGCACTTTGCGAGGTCAAGGCGAGTGGATCACCTGAGGTCAGGGGTTCGAGACCAGCCTGGCCAACATGGTGAAACACAATTTATACTACAAATACGAAAATTAGCTGGGTGTAGTGGTGTGCGCCTGTAATCCTAGCTACTCTGGAGACTAAGGAAAATCACTTGAACCTGGGAGCCAGAGGTTGCAGTGAGCTGAGATCGTGCTGCTGCATTCCAGCCTGGGTGAAGAGCAAGATTCTGTCTCAAAAGAAAAAAAAAAAAAGAAAAATGTTATTCCCAGGAAATCAGGTATTTCTTGGTAAGATTAATTACTGGGATTTATCAAACCCCAAGTTTGAGCAGGGGAGAAAGATTGAGCGGTCTGTTTTTCCTTCTCATAGCAGTTGGTATATGAGGGGGCAGTCCCTTGGCTCTTAATGCTGAGTAGCAGGATCAGATCGAGTCTCATTGTCATCTCCACTGTTACTCCTTGCCCTCCCTCTTCCCCATACCCGATGGGACATTTTCCAAAGTGGTTGTATCAAACAATGCTCTCATCATCAGACTGAAAATTCCAGTTGCTCCATATTCTCACCCATGTGTAGCATTGCCAATTTTTACCCCTTAATTTTAACCATGTGAGTAGGTATCTCATAGTTCTAATATACATTTCTCTGTTAACCAGTGATGTTGAACAATTTTCACTTAATTACTGGACATTTGGATGCCGTCTTTTGTGAAATGATATCTCAAGAATTTTGCTGCAGCACATTTATCCCAGAGCAGGTGGCCAGTATGCCTGGGCTTGTTTCACTGTATTCCATTCGTCTATTTTTGGTCTAGCCTTGTAATCATATCAATGGTCCTAATAAGCACAATTTTATAATAATACAATTTTTTTTTTTTTTTTTGAGACAGAGTCTTGCTCTATTACCCGGGCTGGAGAGCAGTGGCATGATCTGGGCTCCCTGCAACCTCCACCTCCTGGGTTCAAGCGATTCTCCAGCCTCAACCTCCTGAATAGCTGGGATAGCTGGTGCCCACCACCATGCCTGGCTAATTTTTGTGTATTTTAGTAGAGACGGGATTTCGCCATGTTGTCCAGGCTGGTCTCGAACTCATGGCCTCAAGTGATTCATCTGCCTTATCCTCCCAAAGTGCTAGAATTGTAATTACAAGCATGAGCCACCATACCCAGCCTAGAAATAAGTTTTAAAAAGCACATTTCCTTGTGTTTTTGATCCATAATTTCTACTGAAAGAACAGCTCTTAGGCTTTTTTTTTTTTTGTACCTTTGATGGTAACATGTCTTTTTTCTCTGACTGCTTTTGAGTTTTTCTTTAGCTCTCAGGAGTTTTATTATGGTATGCCTACATGTGGCATCCTTTGTTTTTGTCCTAATAGGAACCCAGACAGATTTTTGAATGTGTGTGTGGCTTGATGTCTTTTATTAGTTTGAGAAATTTTTCAGCCATTATTTCTTCCAACATCACTTGTCCCATTCTCTTTTCTCTCCTTCCAGGAATCTAAGTATAAGTATGTTCAACCACTTACCAAGTCTCGTATGCCCCACAGCCTCATTTCTGTAATTTTCAGCATTTTTTCTTTGTGTTTAAGTCTGTATGTTTTTCTACTAAGCTCTCTTCCAATATATGACTCCTTTCCTCTGCTATGTTAATATACTGTTAAACCATCTATTGAATTTTGTTTTTGACCACTCCTATTATTTTTGTCCTAGAATTTCTCTTTGGTTTTTTTTTATAGATTCCAATATTCTGTTGAAATTCTCTATCTTGCCATTTATTTTCTTAAACATATCATCACAGTTATTTTTAAAGTTTTTGCCTTAATAGCTGCATCACATTTAGGTCTGTTTCTTTCTTCTGTTTTAGTTTTTCTCCTGGGATTTTGGTCATTTACTTTCTCATGCATGCATGATAATTTTTTCATTGCCAGACATTTTGCATAAAAGTCGTAAGGTTCTGCATTATGCTCCATTCTTCTGTAGAGGATTTAAAATTACTCTGGTTAATAGGTATAAATGCATTTATTCAATCAGGGAGTGAAATGATTTGAGGTTAGGTTTAAGCTTCTACATGAGCTTGTTTGTTTTGGGTCTATACTTACTCCTGCTTGGGTCTGAATTGGTATGCGGCTATGCATGCTTCATCAACTTCTTGGCTCTTTCTGAAACATAATTTTGTTTTCCTAGCACCATGAGCCTGCTAAAAATACTGCATATATATGTGTATATATATATATATATATATAAAACTTTTTTTTCCCTTAGTCACAATTTTATGCTGTGTTTATCAGCTTTTTGTCCATGAGGGGGGGAGAGTGGAATAGAATGTCTCTTTAGTTCCCTTTCTCCAGGATCTTACCCCTCAGTCATGGAAGTCTCAGAGGCCCTGAACTCTCATTTTCATCAATTCCCATGATAGTTCTGAAAGTTCTGGGCTGTTACTTCCTGCTAGTCCTGTAGACTTCAGGTTGGGATTCAGAAAATGCCCTAAGGAAGAGAAAATACTGCTCACTTGGCTTTTCAATACTTGGTTGCATTAATTGTCTGATGCTATCAAAGTTTTTTTTTTTTCTTTGAGACAGAGTCTTAATCTGTTGCCCAGGCTGAAGTGCAGTGGTGCGATCTCGGCTTACTGCAACCTCTGCCTCCCGGGTTCAAGCGATTCCCCTGCCTCAGCCTCCCGAGTAGCTGAGATTACAGGTGCCCACCACCACACCTGGCTAATTTTCATATTATTAGTAGAGACGGGGTTTCACCATATTGGCCAGGCTGGTCTCTAACTCCTGACCTCAGGTGATCCGCCTGCCTTGGCGTTCCAAAGTGCGGGGATTACAGGCATGAGCCACTGCGCCTGGCCCAAAGTTTTTAAAAAAATTTATGTGGTTTTGGATTTAGTCAAGAATTCATAGTTGTTCTTGTTAGCTGATACCTCTAGTAGAAGATGGCCATTATAACTGAAGGCAGATACCCTCAATAATTTAGACTTCAGCCACCAAAATTGTTCAGTTAGGCTAAGGATTAGGAATGATGCTGCAATGTGCATAGAAGCTTAAACTATAAGCAGTGGTATGCTGGTAAATGTTTAACAACCAGCTCTCTGGCAGAGTTGAGGCGGAGTCAGGATTCTCACTTATATTTTCCAATTTCTAGGGTGTAAGTACTTTACCATAGCAACCTCTAAGTGCTTAACATTATGTCATTGAACACAAAGTTTCAAAAAGATATGCACAAGTGGCCAGGCATCGTGGCTCACGCCTGTAATCCCAACACTTTGGGAGGCCGAGGTGGATGGATCATGAGGTCAGGAGATCGAGACCATCCTGGCTAAAATGGTGAAACCCTGTCTGTACTAAAAATACAAAAAAATTAGCCAGGCATGGTGGCAGGTGCCTATAGTCCCAGCTACTTGGGAGGCTGAGGCAGGAGAATGGCATGAACCCGGGAGGTGGAGCTTGCAGTGTGCCAAGATCACGCCACTGCACTCCAGCCTTGGTGATGGAGCGAGACTCCGTCTCAGAAAAAAATAAAAAATAAAAAATAAATAAATAAATAAATAAAAGATGTGCACTAGTAACTACTGGGAGCTGGTACAAACTGGCTCTAGTATATCCTACCAATATGGCACTATGCTTCAAAGAGATCAACTGACTGTTGTTGGTAAGTCAACTATGTTGGATCTCTTCCATCCACAAGGGTCAAGGGTATCCTCACAGTAATATATATCTAGTCAAGTATTGTTTGCTTTCTTTTGCCCAGAAAGCCCCAGTCAGTCACCTATCTGGAGGCTTATAAATGCTGGATCCGCAGGTATGGAGACCCACACCACATAGCATCCAGCCAGGGACCCAAATCATAGTAAAGATGTGGGCATGGGTGGATTGTCGACTATTATATGATGTGCTACATCATCCAGAAGGAAATAACCTCACAGAGTGCGGAAACAGACTTCTAAAGGCACCGGGGAAGTACCATTGTGTAGCCAATAGTCTTCAAGGATATGGGGGCATTTTTTAGGATACAGTACACACATCAAATTAGAGTGCTTTATATGGTTCTGTGCCCCAAATAGGAAGAAAATATGGGCCTGGAAACAAACGGGTAGAGGTAGGTTTATCCCCACCTCTCATCACTCCCATTGACCCACGGGGGACTCTGTATTTTATTTTCCTGGAATCCTGGGCTCTGGCGGCTGGTCCCTAAAGGGAACATACTTAACAGAGGACACAGTAAGGGTCCTGCTGAACTGCATTCTACAAATGTGACGAAGGTACTTTGGACTCCTTGTGTCCAGCAATCAGCAGATGCAAAGAAGAGTCACCAACTTGGCAAGTGTGATTAAGTCTCATTGGCAGGAGGTTGTAGGGCCACTTTATCCAATGAGGACAAGGATAAATGCAGGGGGATCCAGGTGATCTTCCTGGGTGTTTCCTGGGACTCCCTGCACCATTGTAACTGTGAATGAACACATGCAGCAACTCCAGCCTCAGAAAGGTATGATTGCCAAGTATCTCATTCCCTGAGAAACAAAGTTTGAATCAAACCACCAGATAAGCCACCATGACTTGCCGATGAAGCCACCATCATCCGCCAATAAAGCCACTATGACCTGCCAAACTGAAAGCTGAGGGTGGGGGTGGTATAGAGTTCAAAGAGATCAACTGACTGTTGTTGATAAGTCAACTATGTTGCATCCCCTCCATCCACAAAGGGTCAAGAGTATTCTCACTGTAACATGTATCTAGTCAAGTATTGTTTGCCAAGTATTGTTAACCGCAAGACCTACTGTAGCAATGGGGCAGTACCTTGTCCCACAAACCAAATTTCTTTTAGAAAGAGAGGCCATGGTGTAGCTGTTCCCTATACATATGTGGACAGGTAGACTGTGGTCACCGTCAAAATTCCCTGGTTAGATCCCTGCTGCCAGAAGCATAGTCGACTGATAGTACCAGCTTCTGGGTCCATCATCATGTTCATTCTAAGGTCACTTTTCACCCAGGCTGCTCCCATCCAGTTAACGGGGATAGTAGGGGAAGTAGTATAGACTCCTTCCTGCACAATGTAGGACTTCTTTTTTTTTTTTTTTTTTTTTTTCGAGAGGAGTCTCACTCTGTCGCCAGGCTGGAGTGCAGAGGTGCGATCTCGGTTCACTGCAATCTCTGACTCCCTGGTTCAAGGGATTCTCCCGCCTCAGCCTCTCTAGTAGCTGGGCTTACAGGCACGCACCACCATGTCCAGCTATTTTTTGTATTTTTAGTAAAGACAAGGTTTCACCATGTTGGCCAAGATGATCTCGATCTCCTGACCTCGTGATCTGCACACCTTGGCCTCCCAAAGTTCTGGGATAGGTGTGAGCCACCATCCCCAGCCGATTTGGGACTCTTTTAATGAGTGAGTTTGGCTCTTCATTGGCCTGGGCAAAACTTTCTTGCGGTCTGAGCCCTTTTCTATCCAATCCCCCTTCCTTCCCCCTACTTTAGCACAGATGTCAGACCAGCAGCATGGTCTGAAAGCTCTTTCTGACAATGCCTGCTTTCCCCACTTTGTCCTTCACAGCTGTTACCCCAATCCATCTCTTGCATAGCTAATCCCATCTTGGCTTCTCCTTGTTTGACAAAATCGAACACAGATTGGATCCTGGGGTCCTCAGTGGTCTGAGGAAGAATGTCAGTAGGAAAATATTGATAGAGAATTCTCAAAAATGTAAAAAGAGAAAGAAGTAGTAATACTTTAGAAAACATTGTATGAAAGAACTTCAAGATTGGATGGTTAATGACTTCAAATACTGCAGAGAGTTAAATAGGGTGAGAGCTAAAATGAACGCAGTGGGTCAAAAATTTGGGGTTCATTGGCAGAGAAATCATACAATCTGGTTTGCCCTAAAGAATCCTAGGCAATGTCTGTGATCCTCCTATATTCACAACTTCCCTTTCAAAGTGTCTTGGCTTCAACAATAAATTATATGATATTTGTTCCAGTTAGCTTCTGCTGCCTAGTAAATGACTCTATAACTTAGTGGAATAAAGCAGCCATCATTTTATTATGCTTAAAGATTCTGCGGATCAGGTGTTTAGACAGGGCCCAGGATGAATGGCTTGTCTCTGCTCCATAATATAGAGAGCAGCAGATGGGAAAATTCAAATGGCTGGGGCTTGAACTACTGGAGATTGAGGTTAGCTGAGACTATTAACCAGAACACATGTGCATGGCCTCTCTGTGTCTTGGGCTTCCTCACAACATGGCCGCCTCAAGGTGGTCAGGATTCTTACCTAGCGGCCCATGGCTGTAAGAGTAAATATTCCACCAAAAACAGAGAAAGCTACCTAGCATTGGAAGTCGTATAGCATCACCATCACTCCTGTCATAACCCATTCCAGGGGTTGGCAAACTTTTTCTTAAAAGGCCAGGTAGTAAAAATATTAAGTTTTGTGAGACAAGAGGCAAAAAGAAGGGTATTAGGCAGGTTCTTACATGACTGATTAAAACAGAACCATTTTAAAATATAAAAGCCATTTTCAGCTCACTTCATAAAATACCAGGGAGCTGGCCAGATTTCACCCCCAAGCCATAGTTTGAAGACCCTTGACCTATTGGTCAAAGATTCAGGGAGAGGGGACTTAGAGCCCACCACTTGACTAGATGGATACCTAAGAATTTGCAGCCATGTTTTAAAACTGACCAACCGTTGTGTTCAGTAGTAACTTTTCTTGGTACACTTTTAGTAGAAGGATGGCTTGTGTGTGTGTGTGTGTGTGTGTGTGTGTTATTGTTTTGTTTTGTTTGAGACAGGGTCTTGGTTTGTGGTCCAGGCTGGAGTCAAGTGGTGTGATCATGGCTCACTACAGCCTTGACCTCCCTTGCTCAAGAGATCCTCCTGCTTCAGCCTCCCAAGTAGCTAGGACTACAGACACATTCCACCATGACTGGCTAACTTTTTTTTTTTTTTTTTGCAGAAAGGGAGTCTCACTATGTTGCCCAGGCTGGTCTCAAATTCCTGAATCAAGTGATTCTCCCACCTCGACCTCCAAAGGTGCTGGGATTACAAGTGTGAGCCACAGTGCCTGACCAGAATAATGTTGACAAAGGACAATTGCAGTGATTGAAGACTTTGGGAGAGGGAGTGAGAAGGTGGGAACTTCCAAAGATTCTAGAAAACATGGAGAGTGTATTTAAAAGGTGATAAAGATCACAGGAATATATTTCTTTTTTTGTTCTCCTCTTTCTCTTTCCCTTCTCTGCCTTTATTCCTCCTTCCTCTTACTACTGGGGCAGGTACATAGATTTGTAACATGAAGAAAATATGCTGAAGGCCTACTGATGGCTTAAGGCCCCAGAAAAGGTGTTGAAACTCAACTGCCCAAAATTGCTGCACAGGTAATGTCAATCAATGGATGAAGTCTGGGGCTATTATATAAGGAAGTATTTTTTACTTCCGCAGACCAGATAAATATGTTCTCCCCTGTTTTTCTAAAAACACACCACTCCTTCCTACCTCAACCTCACTTTAAAAAAAATTATTTTAGATTCAGGGATTACATGTGCTTGTTTGTTACATGGGTATTGCAGGTATAATGGTGGGGATTGGGCGTTTACTATATCCATCACCCAAATATTGAACATTGTACCCAATAGGTAATTTTCAACCATTAACCATCTTCCTCTTCCCCTGCTTTTGGAGTGCACAGAGTCTATAATTTCCACCTTTATGTTCATGTGCACCCATTGTTTAGTCCCCACCTATAAGCGAGAACATGCAGTATTTAATTTTCTGTTTCTGAGTTAGTTTACTTAGGATAATAGCCTCCAGATACAGCTATATTGTTGCAAAGGATGTGATTTCATTCTTTTTTATGGCTGCATAGTATCCCATGGTAAGTGTGGGAATGTGTGTGTGTGTGTGTGTGTGTAATACCACATTTTCTTTATGCAATCAACCTCAACCTCACTTTTAATAAAAATAAAGAATGTTTTATTTTCCTCTGAGTTTACCAAAATAAAATAAATTCTGCAAATATGATGAAAAGTAGCTGTCAGCACTGAGTTTTGCATTGGAGAGCTTTGCTTTGCACCCTCTCTAGGATAGAGAGGCGGAGTGTGGTAAGTTTGGGAGGAGGGATCCATCCTGTCTCAGGGGATAGAAGATACTCAGTCTCAGCTGATTGTTGGGTTTGTCTCAGTTTTGGGAAATCTTTCAGTTTTCCCAAAGAATCTGCAAAATCTGTAGTGTGGATTTATGTAATATTTTAAATTAATAAATAATTGATGTAATCTTTTAAATCTGTAGATTGGATTTAATCCATCAATCTGTAGGTTGATCATGATGTCTCCTGTTTTTCAAAGGTTTAGTACTGAACTCAGATCTAGGGTCCACACTGTATGGCTGAATGAAAGGCATTTAAATTCCCTCTCCTAGAGGAAACACTTTCTGTCATGGTGCTGGTGGGACTCCCTGACAAGCAGACACTAAGATGGAGACAAGCATGTAAGAAGTTGACTAGGAAACGCTCTTGTTGATATAGGAGTTAAGAAGAAATTATGTAGGCAGATAGTGAGGGTAAGGAAGTCCTTGGTAAGGTTTCCCTTTCAATGAAAAGCACCCTCAAAATCATTTTCTTTTCTAAAAAGAGCAGCCTGTAAAATTGAGCTGCAGACATAGAAAGGCAAGCTAGAAGCTTGCAAGAGTGAATCCCAGCAGTTATGCCAATAGGAAAGGGGCTACCTGGGAACTAGGCATGTTCAAAATGGCTGCTCCATTTTCCCTTTCCTTTGCCAACCATGTGTACAATAAGGAGCAGGCAACATGGCTGGCCAGGTAGAGAAGCCATTTGCATAATAGAAGATTAGGGTGGGGTGGCCAGCTTCTTTGCTCGCTATGTAAACGTTACACCTGGTCCAACCAATCTTTGGGCCCTATGTAAATCAGATACCACCTCCTCAAGCCTGTCTATAAAATCAGATGAACTTCACCACAAAGCCGGAAGTCCCACTCAGGCGCCCCTCTCACAGGAGAGAGAGCTATTCTTCTTTCTTTTCCTTTTGCCTATTAAACCTCTGCTCCTAAACTCACTTCTTTTGTGTCTGCATCCCCAATTTCCTTGGTGTGAGACGACGAACCTTGGGTATTTACCCCATACAACGACACCACTTCATTGTGACCAACACCAGTGGAAAGGAAGGGAAAGAAGCAATGTTGAGCAGAGGGAGACGTTGAGCCATGCTGAAGTCTCAACAGAAGCTTCAGCCAACCCTTTGGGGAGTTCTCAAGATGGAATGACCCTCTACAGCTAGCCCAAATTAGGGTGAGAGGACCTAGCCTTTACATCCTGACATTCATCAGTCAGCGGATGTAGGCTGTTCCAGGAATGGGATGTGGCCAGGGGTGAGGTGTCTCTCTGCTGCTAAGGTAGTTCCCATAGAGGGTATCTGTTGGTAGCATCCCAGCAACTGGGATAATACATGTTTTATTCCTGGGCCACCACATTAACTGTATATCAAGAGCTCAGAGAAGACCTGTTAAAGAGTAGTGTCCTCTTCTTTTCTTGGGTCCAGTGTTATATTTGGTTAGAAACACTGATTGCTTAGGAAGATTTCAAGGTGATGTATATGAGATTCTTATGATCTTTCTAGTCTCGTTGAAATAGAATGTACAATACATCCTTTACTGAGAGTGGAACTTGGAATTGTACATAGAAACTTGAATAGAAGTTTGATATTATGTCCCTGAAGAGTACAGGCAGAGCTATCACACACACATAGAAACTTGATGGTGCCTAAACCAACCCACTCATTTGATAAATGAGGACGCCTGGGCTCAGAGAAGTTGGATGAGTTGCCTACATTCAGATTTGGTGAATCCCTTATGGGCTGAAAACTGGAACCAGAATTCTTCACTCCACCCCGGGCTCTTTCTCTGCAATCCTGTGTTGCCTCAACCCTGCCCCATCCACCATATTAGCCTTGAAATCTGGATTTTTAACACAAATGGCAACTGTGACTTCCACAGATACTAACGAGTTATACTTTGTACATTCATGAAGCAATTAAAGGATTATGCTGAAATAATGTATGGGCTGTATCAAGGCAAAAATGAGAAGTTGGATTTGCATAGAGTACTATTGATTAGCATACTGTATCATCGCTCTGAAAACCATTCAAGATGGCATTCAAGGAACTCTGAGATGAGAAGGAGATAGTGAGCCCTACAGTACACAGATAATCTCTATTTGTGAGCCAACAAAAGCATATCAGCAGCCCCAGCTGCCTCCACCACCCCTCCCCATTCCCCCAGCACTACACTGACAGATCTAGATATGAAGAAGAAAAATGTCTCCGACAGGCTGTTATTTTGCTGCCTGAATTGTGTCAGGGAAGTGTAAATATAATCACATTTTATCCGCCAATCTGAAATGGATTTCAGAGGAAGGGATCACAATGTTAGGAGAAATCTTTTTCGTTGTAGCATGCCTTGATTGAAAATAACTCCCTTGTTACCATCAGTAATGTGTTCAAGGGAGAAAAAAACAGTGCAGTTCACGACAGAGTTACTAGGCAATTCAATCAAAACCCCGTGCCTTGCTCTTCAGGTTATAAGAGAGACAGGTAAGTCCAAGAGTTGCCTCTAGAGTGTGTCGATGGTTCTGAAAAATCTTCATTTAGACATCTGCATCCCGGTGGTTACACTGATAACCATGGCAGAAACAAGAGCTTCGGCTAGGCATGGTGGCTCACCTCTGTAATCCCAGTAATTTGGGAGGCTGAGGGGGGAGGATCACTTGAAGCCAGGAGTTCGAGACTAGCCAGGGCAGTATAATGAGACTTGTCTCTACAAAAACTAAACAAAGTTAGTGGGCCATGGTGGTGTGTGCTTATGGTCCCAACTACTCAGGAGGTTGAGGTGGGAGGATCACTTGAGCCTGGGAGGTTGAGGCTGCAGTGAGCCATGACCACACCACTGCACTCCAGCCTGGGCAACAGAGTGAGATCCTGTCTCAAAAAGAAAGAAAGAAGGAAAGAAACACTAACCTCTCCTAAAGCAGCCGTTTAATTCCTTGGCTTCACCCTTTTAGGAGAGCTTTTAATTCCAGAGTAGGATAAACAGACTCTTTCTTCTTCTCCCTGAGTCCTAAACATACTGAATTTATAGCCTAATCATTAGTTTTGTCTTACTTTTCTGTTAAATGAATATATATAGAATTGCCAATTGGTCTTTCTTTCTTTCTTCTCTTTCTTTCTTTCTCTTTCTTTCTCTTTCTTTCTCTTTCTTTCTTTCTTTCTTTCATTCTTTCTTCTTTCTCTCTCTCCCTCCTTCCCTCCCTCCCTCCTTCCCTCCCTCTATCCTTCTCCTTCTCCCTCTCTCTCACTTGCTTTCTTCTTTTCTATATTTTTATTTTTTGAGACAGGGTCTCACTCTGTCACCCAGGCTGGAATGCAGTGGCACAATCCTAGCTCACTGCAACCTCAAACTCCTGGGTTTAAGTGATCCTCCCACCTCAGCCTCCCAAGTAGATGGGACTATAGGCATGCACCACCATGCCAGGACTAACTCTTTTTTTCACTTTTGGGGAGATGGAGGTCTTGCTAAGTTGCCCAGGCTAGCCTCAAACTCCTGGGCTCAAGTGATCCTCCTACCTTGGTCTCCCAAAATGCTGGGATTACAGACGTGTACCATTGCCCCCAGCCAAGAACTTCTTTTCCACATCAGATAGTCAGGATGAGTTGAGATAATTATATTACAAAGCAGAGACACCAGATATTTAATTGGACATGCATCCTTAGTGTGCGTGTGTGTGTGTGTGTCTATGAAATATTCATATATTAATTCAACTTAAAATCAGTCACACGCAGATTCTCAGCCTTGCACCCCATCTCCACTGCCATAGCCCTTAGCGTATATAAACTGTCCCCCAAAGAATAAGCTCCTCTTTAAGTAGGAGAAAATACATGAAGAAGCGTTGAGGTTGTCCCCAGAACATCCAGTTCCCGGAGATCAAACAGTCTGTTCCAGACTGCTCACTGTTGTCATAGCACATGTAATGTTGCTTGAATTAAGAGCAGAGGAAAGCTGCAAAGATCACCTCAGGTGTCTGCCAATAATGTGACTTGACATTTTAAGCTGGTCTCCTATTACTTTTGCTCTTTTCACCGAGAAATACCCACGTGACATCTCCTCAAAATTGTCAAGGCATCAATGTAGACCTATCCTCCCCGCTCGGGCATTTAAAGAGGAGGAAAAGCAGAAATAGTCACTACACGGTTACATTCTTGGGTAAAATTACTTATCTAAATTTAGAACTAGGCCAGGCTTTGAGGCTTGCCCTTCGTTCGAGGTCTAACGCATGAAAGACCTTGTGTTGGGCAATTTTGCAGGCTTGCTTAGAAGGGGGCATTTAATCCAATTTGATCTCCAGTGAATGCATCAGAGGCTGAATCTCTGCTGCTGGGGGAACCACGGCTGCCTGCCCTCTGGTTTCCAGGCACTTTGAGAAAGATTCTTTTTGATGTCAGTGGGAGCTCTGTTTCCAAAAAGAAGCAATGACACAAGAACCTGCATAAAGAAATGGAGAGCCAGGGTCTCTTTTTGAGAACATTTCTCCCCTGGTTTGTCAGCCAATAACACCCACGGTGCTGAGGGCGGGAGCAAACACATTCCATGGCTTGCAAGTGCTGGGTCAGGATGGGTGGGGGACATTTTCTTATGATGAGAGAATTTGGATATTTAGCCTATATATTTTAAGGCCAAATCCCTTCCAGCAGGAAACAATTAGTAAAGTCATCACTTGAGGCTACGCCGATTTTTTTGTATCATCTCAGCTATTGCTCTAATGAAAAAAAAAAGAGCAAGTTATATAAGTCACAAAGTCATTAGTGTCCATCAATAAAAGAAAGTGAATTTGAGGCCGGTGCGGTGGCTCACGCCTGTAATCCCAGCACTTTGGGAGGCTGAGGTAGGTGGATCACCTGAGGTCAGAAGTTCAAGACCAGATTGGCCAACATGGTGAAACCCCGTCTCTACCAAAAATACTAAAATTAGCCAGGCATGGTGGCGGGTGCCTGTAATCCCAGCTACTCAGGAGGTTGAGGCAGAAGAATCTCTTGAACCTGGGAGGTGGAGGTTGTGTGAGCTGAGATCGCGTCACTGCACTCCAGCCTAGGCAACAAGAGTGAAACTCCGTCTCAAAAAAAAAGGTGAATTTGAACCTCAAACCTCTTCTCTTTTACCCTGAGCCACACTGTTTTTCCCCTGCTACAAACATTCATAATCAAGTCTCTAGGTAGGACTTCAATTAATAAATGATTATTCTTGACAGTGTCATCATAAGTGGAACCTCAGTGTTTTCAAGATTCTCTCTTTCATCATTTGCTCGAGGTGTATCAGTTAGCTTTTGCTGCCTAATAACTAGCCCCATTAAAAACTCTACCTTTCATCGCTTACATAGGTGGTCAGTTGGGGTTGGGATGAGCTGGATGCTTCCTCTGTTGTTGTGGTCTCATTCAAGTGTTTGTGGTCAGCAGACAATCAACAGCTTCACTGCAATAACTAGGTGTTGGCTAAGAGAACAGGATAACTGGGCCATACATCCTCACCATCCAGAAGGCTAGCCCAGGCTGGTTCACAAATTGGTGATTGCAGGGTTTGTAAGAGCAGGAAGAGAGGAAGCTGCAAGTGCTCTTCAGGCCTAGGAATGAAACATAAACAGGGGCTGCTAGGCACTGTGGCTCATGCCTGTAATCCCAGCACTTTGGGAGGCTGAGACAGGAGAATTGGTTAAGGCCAGGAGTTCAAGGCAGGCCTGGCAACATAGTGTTATAGGGATACCTCATCTCTCTAAAAAAAAAAAAATTAAGTAGCTAGGCATGACGGTGCACACCTGTAGTCCTAGCTACTTAGGAGGCTGAAGTGGGAAGGTTGCTTGAGCCCAGGTGGTGGCGGCCTCAGTGAGCTATGATTGTGCCACTGCACTGCAACCTAGGTGATAGAGCAAGACCCTGTCTCCTTTAAAAAACAAACAAACGGAAAACAGGGTAATTTCCACCACATTCTAAGTAAATCAAAGGCCAGGCATGGTGGCTCATGCCTGTAATCCCAGCACGTTGGGAGGCAAAGGAGGGTGAATCACCTGAGGTCAGGAGTTCAAGAACAGCTTGGCCAACATGGTGAAACTCCGTCTCTACTAAAAATACAAAAAAGTTAGCCAGGTGTGATGGCTCACATCTGTAATCCTAGCTATTCAGGAGGCCAAGGCAGGAGAATTACTTGAACCTGAGAGGTGGAGGTTGCAGTGAGCCAAGGTTGCACCACTGTACTCCAGCCTGGGTGACAGAGTGAGACTCTATCTCAAAAACAAATAAACAAAGAAACAAAGAACAAAAACAAGCAAACAAACAAAAAAACTAAGTAAATCAAAAGGCTAACCTGGATTCGAAGACTGGGGAAGTAGACCCAGTTCCTTGATGGCAGAAGCTGTATTATATTGTGGTGAATTTTGTAATCTACTGTACAAGGTTTGCTGGACCTAACATTTTGATACTGTGTAGGTGTAGCCAAGAGTTGCTAATGAGCAGGAACCAGATCCAACCTGAGCTTCTGTTTCTGATACCTACCTAGACCAGGAGAGAAAGGGACCAGACAACTCAATGTTGTTGAATAAAAGCAAGTGGAGAGTTTAAAAGTATACATCTTTTAATAGAGACTTGGTGCTAGAAATATAAACACAGAAAAGGTCACGAATCTGAGTAATTTTACACACCCATGTTAAGGTAGAGAGGGCCACTAGTCCCCTATTAGGGTCCTCTCTGCTTCCCGTTCTGCCTTCACGTAGTGGGGACCCTTTTAGGACTTCATCATCTGTAATCACAGTGCTTTGGGAAGCAGAGGCAGGAGAATTGCATGAAGCCAGCAGCTTGAGACCAGCCTGAGCAAGATAGTGAGACCCTATCTCTACAAACATAAATATACAAAAATTAACCATGTGTGGTGTTGGTCACTTGTAGTCTCAGCTACTTGGGAGGCTGAGGTGGGAGGATCGCTTGAGCCCAGGAGTTCAAGGCTGCAGTGAGCTATGACAGTGCCATTGCATGCCAGCCTGGGGGCAGAGCAAGACCCTGTCTCTAAAATAAAATAAAATAAAAAAGAAAAAGAAATGCTTTTTTTGCATACCTGGAACCTCCCCTTAGACTATGGGTCTGAAGCTGTGTTTCCTATTTGATGTCTATAAGGAAAATGTTCCTCCTACTTGAGGCCACATTCACTTACCCTCCCTGCAGGCTTTTATGGGATAACCATGTAGGAACCAAAGCATTAATGCCTAGACAAGAATGACTCCCATATAACAAAAGGGATTATTTTCTCCTTGCAAACGTTTTGCAGAGAAGTGCCTCCCCAATTTCCCCTCTTGGAGAAGTGTTTATGACCTGGTTGAAGAAATCCAACAGGGAAGTCAGTAAAATTTGCCTTTAATGCCCCTCAGCTTTTTCTTTCTGCATCCTGTTTTCTGTTTATTCTCCTCAGGTCAACATTGCCTGATTTTGAGAAACCCTGTGTGTCTGCTTTTGCCTGAGTTTTCAGCCTTGGCAAGAACAACATGCCAGGTATTTATGCCTTCATGGGCTTACCTAACTATGCTACCTTTTCAGAGGTATTTGCAGTATTTGTATGTTAAACCTGATCTCTAATATAAAATATAAGTTTTTTGTGTGTGTTTGTTGTTTGCTTATTGTTTTGAGACAGTGTTGCTCTGTCACCCAGGCTGGAGTGCAGTGGTGTGATCATAGCTCACTGCAGCCTTTTCCCCTTGAGCTGAAGCAATCCTCCCACCTCAGCCTCCTGAGTAGCTTGGACTACAGGTGCATGCCACCACACCAGGCTAATTTTTATTATTATTATTATTATTATTTTTTTTTTTTGTAGAAATGGGATCTTGTTATGTTGTCCAGGTTGGTCTCAAGCTCCTGGGCTTAAGCGATCCTCCCACCTCAGCCTCCCAAAGTGCTGGGATTACAGGCATGAGCCACCGTGCTAGACCAAAATATAAGGTTTTATTATCTATGAAACAAAAGTACAGAATCACTTTAAATATTGTAAAGTACCTATGAAATATATGAATTAGTTTTGGATTGAAAATGAATTGCACTTAAGAAGAAAAATGTGTAACTGCAGACACTAAAGGGACCACCTGGGATGGGGGCCTTTCCCAATAATTTGATGAATTATTTCTCAATAATTCATCAAATTGAACCTTCTGATAATTTGGTTATTTGCCTCTGAGGGAGGTCACACCAAAGTCTCGTAACCTTCCAGGCTGCCTTCTCTTCAACCCTAATTGCCTCCCTTCCTTAGATTCTTCTGTCCAGAACCTGTGCAGGTGTCCTACAATACGACTCCATTGTGCTTTTGTCAGTGGTTCTGAGGTTGTTGCAGGACTGCCAGATGGGTATGCCCACTGCACAGCAACATGCCAACACACCAAGGCAGCAGGGTTTGCAGCAGAGAAAGAGTTTAATAATTACAAGCCTGCCAAATAAGGAAATGAGAGGAATTCTTGAGCCTCAAATCCATTTCACTGAGGGGATTTGGGCTTCAGTGTTTAAGGGAATCATGGAGGGTGAGGAGCTGGAAAATGGGGAATGTTGATTGGTTGAGGTAAGGGGGATGAAATTATCAGGATGTGGAAAATGCATTCTTCTATGAGTCAGTTTCTTGTGGAGCCTGCAGACCAGCTGGTGTCAGTAGTGTAAGGTAGCTTTGTTGGTATGCAGAACCTAAAGGAGAAACTCAAACAGAGAGTTTATCATCTCATAATGTCTTTGATTTTATTTACAGAACAAATAAACAGTCTTGGGATAAATAGCATCCAGCTAAAGGAAGTGTAACAAAGGGCAAGCTGTCTTAACAAGGACTACTGATGGTACTGCATGCCTAATTGAATTTTATTTTTCTCCCCTTAATCAAATTTATAAAATTTTAGTCCAAGGGGAGAACTTCAGACTCTTTTCTGAACCAGTGCATACTCAAGGATTCTCATTGTTCTTCTGGCTGTAGTTGGAGCATTTTCTGAAGAAAAAACTGCTGGTCAAGGTGGAGGAGGAGAGAGCCTTGACAGCCTGGCCCATGGCAGCCTGACACGATCATCTTTGTTCTTGAAAAATGTCCCTGAGACGTCACTGCTGAGGAGCACAGAGAGGGAAACAGAACATGAATATGGCTGACAACCAAAATGAGTGAGTGAGGCATAAGTCTCCATTATCGAGGTTTTCTTGTGGGGTGGTTTTCTTGTTTTTTTGTTGTTGTTGTTGTTGTTTGTTTTGTTTTATTTATTTATTTATTTTTGAGACAGAGTCTTGTTCTGTCATCCAGGTTAGAGGGCAGTGGTGCAATCTTGGCTCACTGCAACCTCCTCCTCCCAGGTTCAAGTGATTCTCATGCCTTAGCCAACTGAGTGACTAGGATTACAGGTGCACGCCATTATACCTGACTAATTTTTGTATTTTTAGTAAAGATGGTGTTTCACCATGTTGACCAGGCTGGTCTCAAACTCCTGACCTCAAGCGATCCATCTGCCTAGGCTTCCCAAAGTGCTGGGATTACAGATGTGAGCCACTGCGCCCTGCCTCGATCATCAAGGTTTATCAAGCCATTTCAGGGCACCTCCAGGAAAAACACAAGCCACAGATACATCTGTGGCTGTTCTTCAGAAAAGGTTTTCGATAGGGAGGTTAGCATTTTTTTTTCTCGAGACTGAGTCTCTCACTCTATTGCCCAAGCTGGAGTGCAGTGGCAATCTCAGCTCACTGCAACCTCCTTCTCCCAGGTTCAAGCAATTCTTGTGCCTCAGCCTCCCAAGTAGCTTGGATTACAGGCGCCAGCCATCATGCCCAGCTAATTTTTGTATTTTTGGTAGAGACAGGGTTTCACCATGTTGGCCAGGCTGGTCTCGAACTCCTGACCTCAAGTGATCCACCCACCTCAGCCTCCCAAAATGCTGGGATTACAAGTGTGAACCAGGGCGCCCAAACTGGAGGTTAGTATTTATAGATTTCCTTAAAGAGCAGGGGATGGAAGAGAGGCAGGCAGGCAGCAGATAGCTACATTCCTGAGAGAATTTAGTTAGTTTAGTAAATCTACATTTTACATAAGATAATGTGAATGTCCGGAGAGAAAAAGGGGAATAAAGGAAGAGTCAGTTATGCAGACCTCTCTGGGTAGATGGAAGAAGGAATCTTGACTTTGTTCTGCACCTGGGAAGATGAGCTTGTAATCAGCATTATCGGTATGGAGTTTTAGGAGCTAGAATTAGGTTGCAGATTTAAAGTTACAATTGGTATGTCCTTGTTTATGGAAGGCCAGCAAAGAATTTGCTTATGGGCTGGGCACGGTAGCTCACGCCTGTAATCCCAGCACTTTGGGAGGCCTAGGCGTGTGGATCATGAGGTCAGGAGATCGAGACCATCCTGACTAACATGCTGAAACTCCATCTCTACTAAAAATACAAAAAATTAGCCAGGCGTGGTGGCACACCACCTGGCTACTTAGGAGTACACACACACCTCAGCTACTCAGGAGGCTGAGGCAGGAGAATCACTTGAACCTGGGAGGCGGAGGTTGCAGTGAGCCAAGATGGCACCACTGCACTCCAGCCTGGGTGACAGAGTGAGACTCCGTCTCAAAAAAAAAAAAAAAAAAAAGAAAGAAAGAATAAAAGAATTTGCTTATGAATGATATGGAGGCTGTCCTTCCCAGTTGCCTTAGGTTTTTTACCTCTCCACGGGCAACCTGGCTGATGCCTAATATTAGTGACAGGTATTCATTTGGAAGAGGGTGTTGCAATGACCTCTTTTGCATAAGTAGTTTGCAGGACCCTGAGATTTTTATTTCCCTTTACTTGATTAAGATACAGCAGTAAACAAACGAAACCAACCAACACACCCAGCATTGTTGCTTTAGTTAATGTTAGGCTGGTCTCTTCACTGTTTACTGTATTCCATACTTTCCCTGCTGCCAACTTTCCCGTATATTCATTAAAGAAAGGAAGACAGAAAGAAAGATGGAAGAAGACACACAGCATATTGAACTACGATGGATTCATCATTGCTCACTGCAGCCTTGTGGGAAGAGGATGGATGATCCGCCAGTGAGCAAGCAGGCTCAGATGGAGCTGAGGGTCCCCAGGTCATCCAAGGTCAGCTCGACTCCACCGTCCCGTCATTACCCCATTTGCTTCCTTGAGAGTTTAGAAAACTGAAGATTTTTCTAAAGACAGGAGATTAGAACTGAAACAATCATTGGAGCTATCCAGCTCAGCTCCCTTGGTTTTAAATACTTTTTTTTTTTAAATAATCCTGACTGGTACATCAATGTATTTGTTTTCCATTGCTGCTGTAACAAATTAAAGCCATAAGAAAATCTTAATGGCTTAAAGCAATGCAGAATTATCTTACAGTTCTGGAGGTCAAAAGTCCAAAATAGACTAAAACTGAGATGTCAGCAGGGGTTGTTCATCTCTGAGGGTTCTCAGGAAAAATACATTTTCTTGCCTTTTGCAATTTCTGGAGGTCTCCATATTCCTTGGCTGATGGTCCCCATGGGGGCCACAGGCTCTTGTCCCCCTAAATGTTTGCTGAAATTTCACTGGCATGAAACAGATTGCTTAATAGGAGAAAGGCATACAAGTTTATTCAATGTGTGTACACGGAGACTTCAGAATGAACACCCAACCCAACAGTAAGAAACAGAAGCTTATATTTGAAAGAATGCAGGCCCAGTGAAGCCAGAAGCAGGTTATGTTGATAAATCAGGTTTAGTGGCAAGACAGGTTATGAGAAAGAGAGAAAGGAAGAGGACTGGCTAGCAAAAGTGGTCTTGTTACATAGATGAAGTCTCCCTCAGAGAGAAAAGGTGGTTAAGGTTTCTTCCCAGATATTTTTTTCCACTTCTATTTTTGATTCAGGGGTACATGTGCAGGTTTATTACAAGGGTATATTGCATGATGCTGAGGTTTGGGGTACAATCAAACCCATCACCCAGGTAGTGAGCATAGCACCCAATAGGTACTTTTTATTTATTTTATTTTATTTCATTTTTGAGACACGGTTTCACTCTATTGTCCAGGCTGCAGTGTAGTGGCATCATCTCGGCCCGCTGTAACCTCCGCCTCCTGGGTTCAAGCGATTCTCGTGCCTGAGCCTCTTGAGTAGGTGTGATTACAGGTGTGCACCACTACATCTTGCTGATTTTTGTATTACTAGTAGAGATGGGGTTTTGCCATGTTGGCCAGGCTGGTCTCCAACTCCTGACCTCAAGTTATCCACCCACGTTGGCCTTCCAAAGTTCTGGGATTACAGGCATGAGCCACCACACCCAGCCTGCATTCCTTTCTTCTAGGACAAACTGCAGAGGCCATTCTTAAAAACTAAGGGTGTCCTGTTATACCAATGCTTGTAAAGTGTCCTCTCACATCTGAATTTCAAAATTCATGGGCGTACCTGAGCCAAGACTCACTACTTTTCCTTTCTGAAATCACCATTGGCTCCAAATGTTAATATAGCTAAAGGGAAGTTGGCATTGCACATTGGAGAACATGTTACAGAATCATGCAAAATGAAGTAGGGTTTTAGGCAGGGATATTAATCTGTATATGGAGGGAGGCAGGGAGGGAGGGAGGAAGGAAATGAATATATATATATTGAACACCTGTCCATTACTACACAGTGTAACAAGGTAACAAGTCTGCATATTTATTCACATATTCATTTAACAAATACCTATTACATCCCTTTTTGATAAATACCATGTGTAGCATCTAGGTTCTGGGCATATAGTCCTAAACAAGATAGCGATCTTGCCCACAAGAAGTAGTGGAAGAGTTAGACAATAAATAAATATATAGATAACATAAATAATGTCATATGGTGATAAATGTTATAAACACATTAAGGAGGCCAAAAGGGATAATCAGAGACAGAAGGTGCTGAATGTTGTCCCATGATCCTGGGGGAAGGTGCTCCTATTGTTACCGGGGGTCCTTGCTCACAGAGCTCCCAAGATGGTGGTGAGCCGCTTCCAAGATGGTGGCGGGCTGCTTCCAAGATGGTGGCAAGCCTCGTGATCTCTGACCTGGGGTTCTCGGCCTCACGGATTCCGAGGAATGGAATCTTGGGCCATGCGGTGAGTATTACAGCTCTATTAGAAACCATGGGTCACGGAAGAGAACCATGGAACCCAGGGACTAGTGTTCAACATGATTAGGACAAACCCAGGCGCTCAGCCATGCAGGAACAATGGCAAGTCTTTAGCCCGATCAGGAATGCCAATGGGCACCTGGCTGGATCAGGAGCACAGCAGACACCCTGCTGGATCCGGAGGGATGGGAGTGAGCAGCAGGTCTGCACTGTGGCAAACAGCAGTGGTGGATGGCGAGCAAAAGCTCAGCTCCAGCCTTAACAAACACGGACCAGAAGATTGCAGTTGCAAGATTTAATAGAGCAAAATAGAGTGAAAACAGAGCTCCCATACAAAGGGAGGGGACCCAAAGGGGGTTGCCATTGCCAGCTCGAATGCCTGGGTTTATATCCCGATCATTGTCCCTCCCGCTGCGCTGTCAGGCAACCGATGATTGGCTATTTCTTTATCTCCTGTTGTTGCCCATTAGCATTTTAGTGAGCTTTCCTTACTATCTGATTGGTCATGTGTGAGCTAAGTTGCAAGCCCCGCGTTTAAATGCGGAAGCGGTCACCTTCCCAGCTAGACTTAGGGATTCTTAGTCAGCCTAGGAAATCCAGTTAGTCCTGTCTCTCACTATCACCAAAGCTCAGTACACTACATGGAGGCATGTGTGATGGAAAGCTCTGTGGGATTCTATCAATTATGCAGTCTAGTATTACACAGTCTTTCTATGTAAAAATCCCTACAGGTAGGCAGGGTTTCTCCTACCCCCAGTGACAGCCCTCAAGACACATTACAATGGCCTCCAAAACAGGGTAGTATTTATCCCATATGCTTTATCTCTAGCAACCTGATGAGAAGCCCACCCCTCTGGTCTTGAGAGGGAGCAGGGGCCTTGTTATTGCGGCTCGCGGTCCGCCTCCAGGCACGAATATAAAAGAAAATCCTAAGTTCCTTCAAGGAAGGTTCCAGGCACTTAGCCAGCCCTGAGAAACAAATAAGCAACTTGATAAGCAAGAGGGTAATAGTAGCTTAAAACAATAGCCAGGGAAGTTTCAAGCTTTTAGAATCATGAGATGTTCCCTATAGAAACTAAATATAACATCTTAACACATAACACATATCCCTGAATTGTTTTTCAGAAATCCAGCCCCCAAATCAAATCAGTCCACTGGCTTATAGACCTCAGATAACGGGGAACTGAGGACTGAAATCGGGCCCCTGATCTTGGTTCTAAATTTCTTCCTGTGAGATCTGGAAGAAGTCACACCCGTGAGGCAGAGCTAACATTCTTCTCTGCCTATGCCAAATCTGTAGACAAAGCTTTGCCTCCAGAACCAATTGCAGATCAGAAAATCTTTGACTCTCCCCGTGGTTTATGGGCCTCTGCTTCAAGACATCCTGCCCCTTTAAGCCAAAACTGATGTGTAAACTCCATGTATTGAGTTATGACTTTGCCTGTAACTTCTGTTTTCCTGAAATTTACCCCTGCCTTTAAAATCCCTTATCTGCAAGCTATCAGTGGGGAAGTCAGGATTTAAGCATTATCCGCCTGGTCCTCCTTGCTGGGCACTCTGCAAATATCCACATTTCTTTCTATGACTGCAAAGCCTCAGTGTGGATATGTGGTCTTACTGCGCCAGGTAAACAGACCCCAGTATGGTTCTATAATAGTCTTCTTGTTGAAACTGAAGGTGCTCTTATACGGAGGGATGGAGATATGATAAGAAAAGGGTTCCTTTAAACGACTCTATACTTATCCATCTGGCATGCGTCTCTGAACTCCTGAAATCTCTTAAATACCTCCGAGGAGCCAGTTTGAAGAATTCAACAGCCATGGGCAGCTCACTCAGTAGACAGAAGACAAGAAAGTGGTCTTTACAAAAGAGTGCAGAGATAGCTTAAGGTCATTCCAAAGGGAGATGTCAAACCATCTTCTGTGGCCTTGTCTCCTCCCTGGAGAGGAAAGGGTAATGAGTAGCCACAGCTGCTAGAAGGGAAAAGAATCACCTGATTTCTCTGTTGCCCTCTAGATAGCCTTCTTCTCCAGGTGCTCTGCCACCCAGGCATGATGAATAGCATTGCTGCTCTCATGTTTCACTCCTCTCCTAGCCTCAACCTTCGGCATGTGATTTTGCAGTTCCTCCCCACCTCCACTTCAGGTAGAGTATCTTTCCTGCCCCATTGATAGAGGGTGTGGCCATGTAAATTGCTTTGACCAATGTACTATTAGCAGACACATGCAAACAAGAGCTGGAAACATGCATGTGTAGTTGAACTTTCCCTCTTGCATTTCCACCATGACCACGGGAACATGTTCGGTATAGCCTGCAGCTGATCCAAGGAGGATGACAGCTAAGTAAGGCAACAGAAGCAAATCTACAACTTGGAGCCAAGATCAGCCAGGCTGAGTCCAGATCAGCTGACCCCAAGCCAAGTCCAGGCATGTGAAAAAGAATAAGTGTTGCTGAAAGTCACTGAATTATGAGATATTTTCTTACACGGTGTTATTGTTGCAATTTTCTGATTGATGCATAAGGGTAAACAGAACATCCCCTGGTACAAATCTTGATAGCAGCAATAAATATTCAAATAAGAGCTTTTAAGTATCAGAGGAAGATTTTTTCAGAACATAGGAGCAAGTCTGTCCTGAAACATCAGCACAGAAAACTGAGCTGAAAAAGTCTTATTAACTAGAAAACACCAGTGCTGACTTAACTCAGCGACTTCAAAGATCTAGGGTCATGCTTTCTTTAAAGCCAGCAAGCTCTGCTCTGCATTTGACCCCTGCCGGACTGAGTTATTTTGGATCTGTTCTTGTGACTCTGGGGCTTAAAATAGTCATTGCTGAGCCATCTGTCTTGGGATCCATCTCACTTCTGAAAGGTATAGCAGCTGTGGCTGAATTGAAAGCAGCTCCTGTTAAGAAAGTGAACAATCTCTCGGCTTTTCTCCAGCCTATGACTGTGCCCAAGGGAGAAAATAAAATAGAGGGCATCTGGCTGTAAAAGAAGGATAAGAGCTTAAGAAATGAACCTGGGAGATGCTGGGCAGATAGCAAAGGAGAACTGGGACAGCTGCCAGAGGGCCTGGAAGGGAGCCAGGTTAAATAAAGTTCAGACAAAGATGCTGCCAGCTGGAGGTGGTGAGGGAGAATGGCCCATGGCATTGCTGTGTAATAGAGGAGCAGTAAGGTGTGGTAGGAAAGGGTGTGGGGGTCAGGAGACAGAGGTCCCCAGCCAGCGACTCAGCTTAAGCACCGACGTTGTCACTGTATGACCCTCTGCAACTCTGTGCAACTCTCAGCCTGAGCTTTTCCACCCTTAACGTGGAGTTAATAATATTGATCTCAGGTTGCAAGAGTCCATCAGAATAATTCAAACAGGAACCAGATAAACTGTAGAGACCTAAGCGAAAATGTCATCAATCACACACAGGTGAAGATGATCATTTCAACAGGGCTAATACCAGGACCTGTCATTTTTACTGTTTCATGGTGTATTTCCAGTATTTAGTGCACTATATAATATAATATGTAATGTATTATATATAATATATAATATAGTATTATACGTACAAGACTCTGTCTTGTATATTCAGCATATACAGCTGTATATACCACAAGACTCTGTCTCAAAAAAGAATTAGTTATTGACTTTATGATATATTATAAAAATAGATAAAATATATTTTAATAGATAATATATAATACATATTTTCTAGTAATATATAATTATATTAGCATATATAATATAATAATCTATAATATGTTATATAATAGATAATAATCTATAATTATATTATTTATATAATACATAATAATATATAATAATTATATTATCTTCTATAATATATAACTTATATATATTATCTTATATAATATATAAGATAATATACAATAATTATATTTTATATAATATATAATATACAATAATTATATTTTATATAATGTATAATATACAATAATAATTATCTTATTTTATATAATATACAATATACAATAATAATTACATTATTTATATAATATAATTATACTATTTTATATAATATATAATAATTATACTATTTTATATAATATATAATAATTATACTATTTTATATAATATATAATAATTATACTATTTTATGTAATATATAATAATTATACTATTTTATGTAATATATAATAATTATACTATTTTATGTAATATATAATAATTATACTATTTTATGTAATATATAATAATTATACTATTTATATAATATATAATAATCATACTATTTATATAATATATAATAATTATACCATTTATATAATATATAATAATTATACTATTTATATAATATATAATTATACTATTTATATAATATATAATAATTATACTATTTATATAAAATAATTATACTATTTATATAATATATAATAATTATACTATTTATATAATACATAATAATTATACTATTTATATAATATATAATAATTATACTATTATAGTATATATAATAATTATATTATTATAGTATATATAATTATATTATTATAGTATATACAATAATATTATCATATTATATATAATAATAATATTATTATATTATATATAATATGATAATATTATTATATTATATAATATGATAATATTATATATGATATAATAATATCATATATAATATGATAATATTATTATATTATATAATATGATACTATTATATATGATATAATAATATCATATATAATAATGACATTATTATATCATATATAATAATGACATTATTATATCATATATAATAATGATATTATTATATCATATATAATGATGTTATTATATCATATGTAATGATGTTATTATATCATATATAATAATGATATTATATCATATATAATAATGATATTATATCATATATAATAATGATATTATATATAATCATTATATTATATTATATATAATCATTATATTATATTATATATAATCATTATACTTATTATATATAATATAATATAATATATAATAGCTATATTATTTTATATAATATATAATATGTAGTAATTACATCATAATAATAATTATATAATATATAACATTATATATTATATATATTAGTCTGGCATATACACACATTCTGGAGAAACCCACACTCACTCAATAATTTCATTATTCAATCAATAAATGCCATTAACACATGTACCAATAAATATTATTCACGTTCCTGGAAAAGTAAGAAATAGCTGTTGTCTTTATCTAGAGAGCTCCTGGAAGTTGTATTCTAGTACAGAATAGAGAACAATAGTCAACCTGCCTGCCTCACCATCACATCAGAGCACTACAAGCAACTGCTGCCATGAGCAGGATCCCAGCCCACAAGGAAAGGTGAGTTGCTGGTGCAGAACTCAGGGGGAAGCATGTGGTCATGAGGAAGGGGCAGGCTGCTGGAGAAAGTGCCTGTCCTCCATCTCTCTGTTTTCTAAGGCTCACGTCTTTTTCATTTGCAGTTGCTAGGACATAGTGTTTACATAGGACCTGGTATGGCACAGACCCTGGGTTGCCATTTACAACCTGCCCAATCTTTGCAAAGTTGCTTGATCTCTTCTGTATGCTTCATTTAGTCATCTGTGAAATGGGTATTAACAACCTGCTTACTCCCATGGGTGTTTAGAGCAGGGGTCAGCCAACTGCCACCTGTGTGCAAGCTCACTCCTGCCGCCTGTTTTTCTACATAAAGTTTTATGGGAACACAGCCAACCTCATTTATTTACATGTTGTCTATGGCTATTTTTATGCTTCAGTGGCAGAGATGAGTAGCTACGACAGGGGCCAGATGGCCTGCAAAGCCCCAAAGAGTTACTATCAGGCCCTTTATGGAAAGCGTTTGCTAATTCCTAGTTTGAGGATTCAACAAGGTAATACATGCGAAACCTTTAATACAGAATCTGGAATGTGGTGGGCAGTCATAAAATGGTGTAGTTGTAATGGCGATAAAAATAAATATCTGCTTTTAAGTGTTTCAGGAGAAGGGTTGTTCACATAAATAAGTTGGGATGGGAACACGGGCCACAGGCTTAACAAGACTCACCCGGGTGCCATAGAAGCCTATGGGAACCCCAGCCCCATTAACACAGCCTGGTGCTCCCATCAAAGGAAGAGAAAGAGGAACATGGAAAAGCTCAGGAGGCTACAGGAGAGAGGGACCAGGGTGGGAAGGACGCGAAATCATGACTCTGAGTCATTTGGCAGGCAGTGCAGTGAACATTTGCTCCTCCTGAGTGAGAATTCTTGGCAGAGAAGGGGTTAACCCATTCCATGAAGAGCATTTTGGGGACTTCCAGGGACAACACATTGTACTATTGGAAGGCTTATGTGGCATGTGAAGAACTCGAGATGCCTTAAAGAGCTACTGGCTCCATGCAATGCTTCACATACTTTTCACTGGCCACTCTCTCTCTTTTTTTTTTTTTTTTTTGATTTTATTTTAAGTTCCAGGGTACATGTGCAGGACGTTCAGGTTTGTTACATAGGTAAATGTATGCCATGGTGGTTTGCTGCACCTGTCAACCAATCGCCTAGGTATTAATCCCTGCATGCATTAGCTATTTGTCCTTGTCCTGATGCTGTCCCTCCCCCCCTCACCACTCCCCCTCCCTGACAGGCCCCGGTGTGTGTTGTTCCCCTCCTGAGTCCATGTGTTCTCATTGTTCAGCTCCCACTTATGAGTGAGAACCTGTGGTGTTTGGTTTTCTGTTCCTGTGTTAGTTTCCTGGGGATAACGGCTTCCAAATCCATCCACGTCCCCTGCAAAGGACATAAATTTGTTCCTTATGGCTGCATAGTATTCCATGATATATACATACCACATTTTTTTTTTTTTTTTTGAGATGGAGTCTCACTCTGTCACCCAGGCTGGAGTGCAATGGCGCAATCTGGGCTCACTGCAACCTCCGTCTCCAGGGTTCAAGCAATTCTCCTGCCTCAGCCTCCCGAGTAGCTGGGATTACAGGCGCCTGCCACCACACCCTGCTAATTTTTTGTATTTTTAATACAGACGGGGTTTCACTATGTTGGCCAGGCTGGTCTCGAACTCCTGACCTCGTGATCCCCCTGCCTCGGCCTCCCGAAGTGCTGGGATTACAGGTGTAAGCCACCACGCACAGCCGTGTACCACATTTTTATCTCTTTCAATCCACAGTTTATCTCTTTAATATCCTCTGTTTGTAAAGCTGTGCTCTGCTTACTTAGTTATTTCCAACATGGCTTTAAAAATTTCAGTGGCTTACTCAACAAACCTTTTCACTGGAACAAACGAATGAGAAGTAGAAGAATGTTTAAGTACGCTGGCCGCCAGGTGAAAGGGAGTGGAAACCCAGAGCCAGAATGTCCAAAAGTCTTTCTTCAGTTTTAGTGTTTAGAAACACGTGATCATGTAAGCATGTAATAGGCTGAATATTAAGTTTTCCCTTTGCAGCCGCACTCAGTGCTACCTGAACTTCAAGTAAGCTGAGCATTGATTGTCCATTAACTCGCAGCCATTGATTGAGTCCTATTCAAGAATTATTTATTGAGTGGGAGACTGAGGCACGAGAATCACTTGAACCTGGGAGGCGAAGGTTGCAGTGAGCCAAGATTGCGCCGCTGCACTCCAGCCTGGGCAACAGACCAAGACTCTGTCTCAAAATAACAATTATTATTATTATTATTATTTATTGACAGTGAACTCCCAGGGTTATTGTTTTATTATCAAAATAGACTCATAATGCTCAACTATCATTTATCAAGGACTGGCTATGTGTCAAGCATTGTGCAAAAGATTTTTACATACAATTGGCTCTTTGTATTTGTGGGTTCTACATCCATGGATTCAACCAACCAAGGATTAAAAATATGTGGGAGGCTTGTGCTTGTGATCTCAGCAACTCAGGAGGCTGAGGTGGGAAGGATCACTTGACCCCAGGAGTTTGAGGCTGCAGTGAGCTATGATGGCACCACTGCACTCCAGCGGGACACAGAGAGTGACTCAGTCTCTATCAAAAAAACAAAAAAGAAAAAAATTGAGCAAAAGTCAACAAAAAATACACATTAAAAAACCTATACAGTGTAACAACCATTTACATAGCATTTACATTGTATAAGGTATTAGAAGCAATCTAAAGATAAAACTGAAAGTGTACAAGAGGTTGTACATAGGTTATGCACAACTACTACACCATTCTGTAGCATAAGGGACTTGAGCATACTTGGATTTTGGTATCCGTGGTGGGTGGGGACTAGAAGGTGGAAGACAGGGGTCCTGAAACCAATCAATCCCCCATGTATATCAAGGGAGGACTGGACATGGTTTTATTGAATCCTCAGAACAACCCTTCATGGTTTTAGAGTTGATCATGCAGAGACCTAGCACTGTTAGGTGATATACTCAGCTCATAGAGCTAGCAACAGAGTCAAAATTTGAACCAAGTTTGCAGATTGCTATCTCAGCGTCCTCTCAACTTCTCAATGCCACTTTATAAAAGAAGGCATCCAAAGAGTTGCCCAGAACACAGCTGGTGCAACTTGAAATACATGCCTTCCATGATAAAGTGGAAATTTCCAAGAAGATGCACAAATGTGGGGGACATTCGGCCTTGCCAGACTCACTTGCCCACCCAGAAGGCAGGGAATGAGATGGTAAGGCTGACTACACCGTGCTGGCAAGTAAACCCAGGCATTGTCCCTGCATCTTCAATCAATACTATGTACCTGTTTTCCAACTTAAGTCAAATCATCTCTTCAATGACACTGTCAGAGGCATTTGAACCACAGCAACTCCATCTTGAATAGGGGCATTCTTAGTCACAGGAAGAGATAGGAGGTTGGCACAAGATACAGGTCACAAAGACCTTGCTGATAAAACAGGTTGCCATAAAGAAGCCAGCCAAGACCCACCAAAACCAAGATGTAGACAAAAGTGACCGCTGGTCATCCTCACTGCTCATTATACATTAATTATAGTGCATTCACATGCTAAAAGACACTCCCACCAGCACCAAGACAGTTTATAAATGGCAATGTCCGGGAGTTACCCTATATGGTCTAAAAAGGGGAAGAAGCCTCGGTTTCAGTAATTGCCCACCCCATTCCCAGAAATTTCATAAGTAATTCACCTCTTGTTTAGCATATAATCAAGAAATAACTATAAGGGTCCTTAGTCAAGCAGTCCATGCCACTGCTCTGCCAATGAAGTAGGCATTTTTTTATTCCTTTACTTTCTTAATAAACTTGCTCTCACTTTACTCTATGGACTCGCCCCAAATTCCTTCTTGCCTGAGATCCAAGAACCCCCGTCTTGGGGTCTGGGTCAGGACTCCTTTCTGGTAACAAGACTATATAGGTTGACACTAGTTTGTAGGGTAGCAATGAGGGAGGAGTAGACAAGGTCCCCTTTTAAAGAAAACCAAACCCCCCAAATAAGCACATTTAAATTCTCCTTTATTTAGCAGAGACCCTTGAAGCCACTCTACTCTTATTCTTTTTGTTTGTTTTTTGTTTTTGTTTTTGAGACAGATTTTCGCTCTTATTGCGCAGGCTGGAGTGCAATGGCGTGATCTCGGCTCACCGCAACCTCTGCCTCCTGGGTTCAAGTGATTCTCCTGCCTCAGCCTCCTGAGTAGCTGGGATTACAGGCATGTGCCACCACGCCCAGCTAATTTTGTATTTTTAGTAGAGACGGGGTTACTCCATGTTCGTCAGGCTGGTCTTGAACTCCCGACCTCAGGTGATCCGACTGCCTCGGCCTCCCAAAGTGCTGAGATTACAGGCGTGAGCCACCACGCCCGGCCACAAATCTCCTCTTCAGGGAAGTTTTCCACTCCACTAAATTTAATGACGTTCATGTATTTTCAACCTGCTTTTCCAGGAAAATTTATAGAAGGTAATAAATCTTCCGGTGATGAAAGGTAGCCACAGTTAAAGTTTTCTGGATTCAGTTGCCCAAAGTAAAGCTCTATCTAAACATTATCTTCACCCAGTTTGACTTCTGTGTCTTCCTAGTGTCTCCTGGGAAAGCTGGCTATTGATAGTGGTTTGATTCTGATACAAGAGCTAAAAAGAAATTATTTAGGCAGATAGTGGGGGGAAGATAGCCCTCAGTAAGGTTTTCCTTTAAAAACAAAAAAAAAAGCAGCCCCCAAATCATTTCTTTTCTAACAAAGAGCAGCCTGTAAAATCAAGCTGCAGACATAGAAAAGCAAGCTGGAAGCTTGCATGGGTGAATTGAATGCTGGCAGCTGTGCCAATAGGAAAAGTCTACCTGGGGTCTAGGCACCTAGTAGGTCATGATTTACAAGTATTTCTTCAGCCCTGTGCGTGCAACTGTTATTCTCCAGCCTCTTTTCGCTGGAATCTCTTTGCCCCTTGGGACAGCCTTATTGAAAAGGACCCACGATGACGCACGGTTGCTCTCTCTGCAGTATTGGCCATGTGTGCGCCACAGGAAACACTCGTCTTCCCCGTGCTTGGCAGACCCTTTGCTGGCCAATCCCAAGACCATCGTCCCCAGGCTCTACCCTCAGGGCAGGTGGTCAGCCCTTCCCTCCAGTATCTTGGGTTGTGAGTCTGACTCCATCCACAACGCACTTTAACATTCTCAGGTATCATCAGTTCCCCAGTATCTCCCAAAAGCAGGGAGCACTTTTTAAAACTCTGAATGGTGCTTTGAAACCCTCTTTCCTTTACCTCCTTTGAGGGGGCGATTCAGCATGACAGATCCCCTTTGTAAGAATATTGTTGCAGCACCTTCCCATCACACCTCACTCTGGCCCCTGTGAGTACCCTGGATAATCACCATACAGATTCTGTTTATTTCCTTGAAAATAGCTGCATATGCAGGTTTACCTCACTCTCAGTTTGAAACCAAACACTATTGAGGCAGGAGAATAGGGTTTGGAGGCAGGGAACATAGGCCAACTCAGGGGGACTTCCTAGAACTAAATCAGATAGAAACACTTCAGCTATGACAGGAAATATCCTCTCCATTTACATAGGACGTACACTAAGTAAATGACTATGTAACTTTTTTTTTTGAGGCAGATTTTTGCTCTTGTTGCCCAGGCTGGAGTGCAATGGCGCGATCTTGGCTCACCACAACTTCTGCCTCTCAGGTTCAAGCGATTCTCCTGCCTCTGCCTCCCGAATAGCTGGGATCACAGGCATGTGCCACCACGCCCAGCTAATTTTGTATTTTTAGTAAAGACAAGTTTTCTCCATGTTGGTCAGGCTGGTCCTGAACTCTCGATCTCAGGTGATCTGCCTGCCTCCGGCTCCCAAAGTGCTAGGATTACAGGCATGAGCCACCGCACCCGGCCAGCTTTGTAACTTTACTTCATCCTCTTCATTTACATAGGGCATACCCCAAGTAACCAATGGAAACCTCGAGAGGGTATTTAAACCCCAGAAAATTCTGGATAATGGGGATCTTGAGCCCCTGTGCTTGGGCCCGCTCCCACCCTGTGGAGCATATTTTCATTTTTAATAAATCTCTGCTTTTATTGCTTCATTCTTTCCTTGTTTTGTTTGTGCGTTTTGTCCAATTCTTTGTTCAAGAGGTCAAGAACCTGGACACCCTCCACCAGTAACACTATCATTGGCACAAAATGGAAACTGAGGCAGGAAGCAACTAGTCTACCTTCATGCTCCACTGTTCTTTCTTTTCTCGGGAAGTCTGTCATCCTGGCTAGCACAAAAAGTTATCCAGACACTGGAAAGAGCCAAAAATCACTTCCCATATCAATCCTTCCTCACTCCTCATTCCCCGTCAGCCTGCTTTTTGATCTGAGCTGCAAATCTATGCCCTGTGGATCTGGAAGCTGACTCTATGGAAGTCCCTCTTCTACAGTGGAGATCCTGCCTGACTGTCTCCAGTAGAAGCAAACCATACAATGGGAAGAAAATACAAAATGCAGATTTAAGGCCAGGCATGGTGGCTCATGCCTGTGGTCCCTGTATTTCAGGAGGCCGACGTGGGAAGATCACTTGGGGCCAGGAGTTCGAGACCAGCCTGGGCAACATAGTGAGACCTCCGTATCTACAAAAATAAAAATGAAAAAATTAGCTGGGTATGGTAGTACACACCTGTAGTCTCAACTACTTGTGAGGCTATGGTGAGAGGATTACTCAAGCCCAGGAGTTTGAGCCTGCAGTGAGCTATGATCACACCACTGCACTTCAGCCTGGGTGAAAGAGCAAGAGGAGGGGAGGTTCTAAATAGTCCACATTACAGGTGGGAAAGCAACAGAAAGTCATTTGTGGGGGAAAGAAGGAAGATCCTGAGAGATAAAATGTTATGCACGAAGGAGTATGACATGATAGTTCAAAAACAAGAGAAATTAGGGCTCTGACAGCACCTGCTCTGAATCATCCCTAAGTCAAATAGCATTAGGATTATTTTTTGACGTCCACCCTGCTCCTGGCTCTTGGATTGGGGCATTCCAAGCACTTTGGGGGATGAAGGTGGGGTGGGAGAGCAGTGACGACCTTATTGAATTATCCCAGAACTTTAGAGATTCACCTTCCCTGTCATGGCCTTACACAGCCAGTCTCATTAAAACTGTGTCTCTGATGGTCAGAGTGACTCAGCTATGGGTGCCAAGTACCACCTCATTTTACCCCTGACACTAACATAAATAATAAGTAAGGGCGATCATTTTCCTGCATGCCAATGAGAAAGGTAAATGTCAGAGACCTGGAGACAGGTGGATGTGGGAGGACAGGCATGTCGTCAATGTCAGAAAATTCAGAGTTTAAGGGCAGGTTAGCGCCCTCTTGTAGATGACTCACCTAAGCATAGTGTGAGCAGTCAGTGGAGACACAGGAGCTAAAAAAAATTATTTAGGCAATTAGTGAAGGTAAGTAAGTCCTTGGTAAGGTTTCCATTTTAATAAAAAGCAGCCCTCAAATTATTTCTTTTTTTTTTTTTTTTGACGAGTCTCGCTGTGTCACCCGTGCTGGACTGTAGTGGCGTGATCTCAGCTCATTGCAACCTCTGCCTCCGGGGTTCAAGCAATTCTCCTGCCTCAACCTCCCGAGTAGCTGGGATTACAGGTACCCACCATCAAGCCCAGCTATTTTGTTTTTTTTTTTGTATTTTTATTAGAGATGGGGTTTCACCACAAATCATTTCTTTCCTTCCTTCCTCCCTCCCTCCCTCTCTCTCTCTCTCTTTCTTTCTAACACAGTCTTGCTCTGTCACCAGGCTAGAGTGCAGTGGCGTGATCTCGGCTCACTGCAACCTCCACCTCCTGGGTTCAAGCCATTCTCCTGCCTTAGCCACCCATGTAGCTGAGATTACAGGCACAGGCCACCACACTCAGCTAATTTTTGTATTTTTAGTAGAGACAGAGTTTCACCATGTTGACCAGAATGGTCTCATCTCCTGACCTCATGATCCGCCGGCCTTGTCCTCTCAAAGTGCTGGGATTACAGGCCTCAGCCACCACACCCGGCCAAATCTTTTCTTCTCTAACAAAGAGCAGCCTGTAAAATCGAGCTGCTGACATAGATAAGCAAGCTGGAAGCTTGCAGGGGTGAAATGCTGGCAGCTGTGCCAATCAGAAAAAGCTACCTGGGGGCCAGGCATGTTCAACACGGCGGCTCCATCTTCCCTCTTCTTTGTCAACCATGTGTACAGTAAAGGAACAGGCAGGGAGGAGCCAAGATGGCCGAATAGGAACAGCTCCGGTCTACAGCTCCCAGCGCGAGCGACGCAGAAGACGGGTGATTTCTGCATTTCCATCTGAGGTACCGTGTTCATCTCACTAGGGAGTGCCAGACAGTGGGCGCAGGTCAGTGGGCGAGCGCACCGTGCACCAGCCAAAGCAGGGGCGAGGCATTGCCTCACTCGGGAAGCGCAAGGGGTCAGGGAGTTCCCCTTCCAGGGGTGACAGACGGCACCTGGAAAATCGGGCCACTCCCACCCGAATACTGTGCTTTTCCGACGGGCTTAGGAAACGGTGCCCCAGGAGAGTATAGCCCGCACCTGGCTCAGAGGGTCCTACGCCCACGGAGTCTCGCTGATTGCTAGCACAGCAGTCTGAGATCAAACAGCAAGTCGGCAGCGAGGCTGGGGGAGGGGCGCCCGCCATTGCCCAGGCTCGCTTAGGTAAACAAAGCAGCCTGGAAGCTTGAACTGGGTGGAGCCCACCACAGCTCAAGGAGGCCTGCCTGCCTCTGTAGGCTCCACCTCTGGGGGCAGGGCACAGACAAACAAAAAGACAGCAGTAACCTCTGCAGACTTAAATGTCCCTGTCTGACAGCTGTGAGGAGAGCAGTGGTTCTCCCAGCACGCAGCTGGAGATCTGAGAACGGGCTGACTGCCTCCTCAAGTGGGTCCCTGACCCCTGACCCCCGAGCAGCCTAACTGGGAGGCACCCCCCAGCAGGGGCAGACTGACACCTCACACGGCCGGCCAGGTACTCCAACAGACCTGCAGCTGAGGGTTCTGTCTGTTAGAAGGAAAACTAACAGAAAGGACATCCACACCAAAAACCCATCTGTGCATCACCATCATCAAAGACCAAAAGTAGATAAAACCACAAAGATGGGGAAAAAACAGAGCAGAAAAACTGGAAACTCTAAAAAGCAGAGTACCTCTCCTCCTCCAAAGGAACGCAGTTCCTCACCAGCAACGGAACAAAGCTGGACGGAGAATGACTTTGACAAGCTGAGAGAAGAAGGCTTCAGACGATCAAATTACTCCGAGCTACGGGAGGATATTCAAACCAAAGGCAAAGAAGTTGAAAACTTTGAAAAAAATTTAGAAGAATGTATAACTAGAATAACCAATACAGAGAAGTGCTTAAAGGAGCTGATGGAGCTGAAAACCAAGGCTCGAGAACTACGTGAAGAATGCAGAAGCCTCAGGAGCCGATGCGATCAAATGGAAGAAAGGGTATCAGCCCTGGAAGATGAAATGAATGAAATGAAGCGAGAAGGGAAGTTTAGAGAAAAAAGAATAAAAAGAAACGAGCAAAGCCTCCAAGAAATGTGGGACTATGTGAAAAGACCAAATCTACGTCTGATTGGTGTACCTGAAAGTGACGGGGAGAAAGGAAACAAGTTGGAAAACACTCTGCAGGATATTATCCAGGAGAACTTCCCCAATCTAGCAAGGCAGGCCAACATTCAGATTCAGGAAATACAGAGAACGCCACAAAGATACTCCTCGAGAAGAGCAACTCCAAGACACATAATTGTCAGATTCACCAAAGTTGAAATGAAGGAAAAAATGTTAAGGGCAGCCAGAGAGAAAGGTCGGGTTACCATCAAAGGGAAGCCCATCAGACTAACAGCGGATCTCTCGGCAGAAACCCTACAAGCCAGAAGAGAGTGGGGGCCAATATTCAACATTCTTAAAGAAAAGAATTTTCAACCCAGAATTTCATATCCTGCCAAACTAAGCTTCATAAGTGAAGGAGAAATAAAATACTTTACAGACAAGCAAATGCTGAGAGATTTTGTCACCACCAGGCCTGCCCTAAAAGAGCTCCTGAAGGAAGCGCTAAACATGGAAAGGCACAACCGGTACCAGCCACTGCAAAATCATACCGAAATGTAAAGAACATCGAGACTACGAAGAGACTGCATCAACTAACGAGCAAAATATCCAGCTAACATCATAATGACAGGATCAAATTCACACATAACAATATTAACTTTAAATGTAAATGGACTAAATGCTCCAATTAAAAGACACAGACTGGCAAACTGGATAAAGACTCAAGACCCATCAGTGTGCTGTATTCAGGAAACCCATCTCACGTGCAGAGACACACATAGGCTCAAAATAAAAGGATGGAGGAAGATCTACCAAGCAAATGGAAAACAAAAAAAGGCAGGGGTTGCAATCCTAGTCTCTGATAAAACAGACTTTAAACCAACAAAGATCAAAAGAGACAAAGAAGGCCATTACATAATGGTAAAGGGATTAATTCAACAAGAAGAGCTAACTATCCTAAATATATATGCACCCAATACAGGAGCACCCAGATTCATAAAGCAAGTCCTGAGTGACCTACAAAGAGACTTAGACTCCCACACATTAATAATGGGAGACTTTAACACCCCACTATCAACATTAGACAGATCAACGAGACAGAAAGTCAACAAGTATACCCAGGAATTGAACTCAGCTCTGCACCAAGCAGACCTAATAGACATCTACAGAACTCTCCACCCCAAATCAACAGAATATACATTTTTTTCAGCACCACACCACACCTATTCCAAAATTGACCATATACTTGGAAGTAAAGCTCTCCTCAATAAATGTAAAAGAACAGAAATTGTAACAAACTGTCTCTCAGATCACAGTGCAATCAAGCTAGAACTCAGGATTAAGAATCTCACTCAAAACCGCTCAACTACGTGGAAACTGAACAACCTGCTCCTGAATGACTACTGGGTACATAACGAAATGAAGGCAGAAATAAAGATGTTCTTTGAAACCAACGAGAACCAAGACACAACATACCAGAATCTCTGGGATGCATTCAAAGCAGTGTGTAGAGGGAAATTTATAGCACTAAATGCCCACAAGAGAAAGCAGGAAAGATCCAAAATTGACACCCTAACATCACAATTAAAAGAACTAGAAAAGCAAGAGCAAACACATTCAAAAGCTAGCAGAAGGCAAGAAATAACTAAAATCAGAGCAGAACTGAAGGAAATAGAGACACAAAAAACCCTTCAAAAAATAAATGAATCCAGGAGCTGGTTTTTTGAAAGGATCAACAAAATTGATAGACCGCTAGCAAGATTAATAAAGAAAAAAAGAGAGAAGAATCAAATAGATGCAATAAAAAATGATAAAGGGGATATCACCACCGATCCCACAGAAATACAAACTACCATCAGAGAATATTACAAACACCTCTATGCAAATAAACTAGAAAATCTAGAAGAAATGGATAAATTCCTCGACACATACACCCTCCCAAGACTAAACCAGGAAGAAGTTGAATCTCTGAATAGACCAATAACAGGAGCTGAAATTGTGGCAATAATCAATAGCTTACCAACCAAAAAAAGTCCAGGTCCAGATGGATTCACAGCCGAATTCTACCAGAGGTACAAGGAGGAGCTGGTACCATTCCTTCTGAAACTATTCCAATCAATAGAAAAAGAGGGAATCCTCCCTAACTCATTTTATGAGGCCAGCATCATCCTGATACCAAAGCCTGGCAGAGACACAACAAAAAAAGAGAATTTTAGACCAATATCCTTGATGAACATTGATGCAAAAATCCTCAATAAAATACTGGCAAACAGAATCCAGCAGCACATCAAAAAGCTTATCCACCATGATCAAGTGGGCTTCATCCCTGGGATGCAAGGCTGGTTCAATATACACAAATCAATAAATGTAATCCAGCATATAAACAGAACCAAAGACAAAAACCACATGATTATCTCAATAGATGCAGAAAAGGCCTTTGACAAAATTCAACAACCCTTCATGCTAAAAACTCTCAAGAAATTAGGAATTGATGGGACGTATCTCAAAATAATAAGAGCTATTTATGACAAACCCACAGCCAATATCATACTGAATGGGCAAAAACTGGAAGCATTCCCTTTGAAAACTGGCACAAGACAGGGATGCCCTCTCTCACCACTTCTATTCAACATAGTGTTGGAAGTTCTGGCCAGGGCAATTAGGCAGGAGAAGGAAATCAAGGGTATTCAATTAGGAAAAGAGGAAGTCAAATTGTCCCTGTTTGCAGATGACATGATAGTATATCTAGAAAACCCCATTGTCTCAGCCCAAAATCTCCTTAAGCTGATAAGCAACTTCAGCAAAGTCTCAGGATACAAAATCAATGTGCAAAAATCACAAGCATTCTTATACATCAATAACAGACAAACAGAGAGCCAAATCATGAGTGAACTCCCATTCACAATTGCTTCAAAGAGAATAAAATACCTAGGAATCCAACTTACAAGGGATGTGAAAGACCTCTTCAAGGAGAACTACAAACCACTGCTCAAGGAAATAAAAGAGGATACAAACAAATGGAAGAACATTCCATGCTCATGGGTAGGAAGAATCAATATCATGAAAATGGCCATCCTTCCCAAGGTAATTTACAGATTCAATGCCATCCCCATCAAGCTACCAATGACTTTCTTCACAGAATTGGAAAAAACTACTTTAAAGTTCATATGGAACCAAAAAAGAGCCCGCATCGCCAAGTCAATCCTAAGCCAAAAGAACAAAGCTGGAGGCATCACACTACCTGACTTCAAACTATACTACAAGGCTACAGTAACCAAAACAGCATGGTACTGGTACCAAAACAGAGATATAGATCAATGGAACAGAACGGAGCCGTCAGAAATAATGCCACATATCTACAAGTATCTGATCTTTGACAAACCTGACAAAAACAAGAAATGGGGAAAGGATTCCCTATTTAATAAATGGTGCTGGGAAAACTGGCTAGCCATATGGAGAAAGCTGAAACTGGATCCCTTCCTTACACCTTATACAAAAATCAATTCAAGATGGATTAAAGACTTAAATGTTAGACCTAAAACCATAAAAACCCTAGAAGAAAACCTAGGCATTACCATTCAGGACATAGGCATGGGCAAGGACTTCATGTCTAAAACACCAAAAGCAATGGCAACAAAAGCCAAAATTGACAAATGGGATCTAATTAAACTCAAGAGCTTCTGCACAGCAAAAGAAACTACCATCAGAGTGAACAGGCAACCTACAAAATGGGAGAAAATTTTCGCAACCTACTCATCTGACAAAGGGCTAATATCCAGAATCTACAATGAACTCAAACAAATTTACAAGAAAAAAACAAACAACCCCATCAAAAAGTGGGCGAAGGACATGAACAGACACTTCTCAAAAGAAGACATTTATGCAGCCAAAAAACACATGAAAAAATGCTCACCGTCACTGGCCATCAGAGAAATGCAAATCAAAACCACAATGAGATACCGTCACACACCAGTTAGAATGGCAATCATTAAAAAGTCAGGAAACAACAGGTGCTGGAGAGGATGTGGAGAAATAGGAACACTTTTACACTGTTGGTGGGACTGTAAACTAGTTCAACCCTTGTGGAAGTCAGTGTGGCGATTCCTCAGGGATCTAGAACTAGAAATTCCATTCGACCCAGCCATCCCATTACTGGGTATATACCCAAAGGACTATAAATCATGCTGCTATAAAGACACATGCACACGTATGTTTATTGCTGCATTATTCACAATAGCAAAGACTTGGAACCAACCCAAATGTCCAACAATGATAGACTGGATTAAGCAAATGTGGCACATATACACCATGGAATACTATGCAGCCATAAAAAATGATGAGTTCACGTCCTTTGTAGGGACATGGATGAAATTGGAAATCATCATTCTCAGTAAACTATCGCAAGAACAAAAAACCAAACACCGCATATTCTCACTCATAGGTGGGAATTGAACAATGAGAACACATGGACACAGGAAGGGGAACATCACACTCTGGGGACTGTTGTGGGGTGGGGGGAGGGGGGAGGGATAGCATTGGGAGATATACCTAATGCTAGATGACGAGTTGGTGGGTGCAGCACACCAGCATGGCACATGTATACATATGTAACTTACCTGCACATTGCGCACATGTACCATAAAACCTAAAGTATAATAATAATAATAATAATAATAAAAGAAAAAAAAAAAAAAAAAGGAACAGGCAACATGGCGCCGGCCAGGTAGAGACCCCCTATTCATAATGCAGGATGAGGTTGGGATGGCCAGCTTCTTCACACACTGTGTAAATGGCACAATTCGTCCAACCAATCTTTTGGGCTCTATGTAAATCAGACACCACCTCCTCAAGCTAGTCTATAAAACCCCGTGCATTTCACCATGGAACTGGAAGACCCACTAGGGAGCCCCTCCATCTCTGCAGGGGCTATTAAACTTACACTTTTTTTTTTTTTTTTTTTTTTTTGCAATGGAGTTTCACTCTTGTTGCCCAGGCTGGAGTGCAATGGCCGATCTCGGCTCACTGCAACCTCTGCCTCTCAGGTTCAAGCGATTCTCCTGCCTCAGCCTGCCAAGTAGCTGGGATTACAGGCATGCACCACCACCCCTGGCTAATTTTGTATTTTTAGTAGAGACGGGGTTTCTCCATGTTGGTCAGACTGGTCCGGAACTCCTGACCTCAAGTGATCTGCCTGCCTCGGCCTCCCAAAGTGTTGGGATTACAGGCGTGAGCCACCATGCCCAGCCTGATACTCTAATACATAAGAGATGGCTGGGCAACATAAAAGGCTAAAAACACCAACCGATACTCATATTTATAAGTGGTTTCAATAAGTTTTCAGTAACTGAGGATGCTGAAATCAACAATTCATGACCTGTGAATTGTGAGTTTCCAGAGTCTGCTTAAAAAAATACAACTGAGACTCACTCTGTAAGTGAAGGAGAGTGATTGAAGAAACGAAAAAAGATTTGACTTCAGGCCACCATGCTATTTCCAAATGTCAGCTGATGAGTAATGAGTTACTAAGTGATTGTTTTAGAAAGAAAAGAAGGTATACACTTTTTCCTCCTCCATTACATTTATATAAGTAGAAATATTCTAAGAGTTTGCTGAAATTGGAGCACCAGTAACAACATTTGCGTTTTGGTTTTGTAGGGCAGAAAGCTGAGCCAGCCAGCCATTTTGGAAATGGGGGCTTGGTATTGGATTAAGTGGTCTTGTGGTCATGTGAAAACTTTGTTCTGTCACCAGTGTCCCTTTAAACTTACTTTCAGGGGGAATTTTGGCCTTGTGTGAGCATTTTTATCTCTGGCAAGCTCCCTTCCTCTCTTAGATAATAGAGATTATCTCCCGGGATTACAAAGACAGCTTCTCCACAACGAATCCTGATATCATTTGGCACTTGGATCTCGACAGCTTGGAAATCTGGGCCACATCCGAGTGACAAAGGCCAGCTTCTTGGTGCTACCTGGGGCCTTGCCAACTAGCAATTCCTGTGGTTCTGGAGAGAGCCCTCTTGCCTAGAAGACAATTCCCTGGAATTTGATATTTATAGGAAATGGCAACCTGATTCTGTTTACTCAGACTATTCAGGTCTAGGAAAAAGCAGATCTCCTACAAAGACCAGCATTTTCGGGCACCCTGAAGACATGAGAAGCAAGCTGACCAAAAAGACAAATTGTGCACCGGTGCCTTGGAGTCAGATCAATATTCAATTCCTGAACAACTGGCTGAGTGACTTAACCAAGAGCCTCAGTTTCCCTTGTGAGGAAACAAGGACTCTTCACAGAAATTCTATTTCTTCTTCCAGGAGCTTAATAGAATGGCATTCCCCTTATCCCATCCCCTTTGATATTAGGCATGGCCAGATGACATGCTAGGCCAATGAAATGGAGCTGCAAGAGATGCGTGTCACTTCTGGCTGTGAGCTGAGAGACAGCTTGTGATTCACCTGCTCTCTCTCTCTCTCTGCATCCCTGAGACTAGCAAGAGTGGCTGCTCCATTTCCTGTGTCTTGGGGTCAGAAAACCTGGGAGCTAAGCTATCAGCTGATCAACAATTAGAGATGTGGTGTGAGTAAGAGTCTGTTGTTGTAAGTTGCTAAGATTGGAGGGTTATTCGTTACCATAGCACAAGTTAGCCTGTCCTGATACAAGAATCAGTTAGTTTTCAAGGAGATAGAGGAAAATTAAAGGGCATAAAGGGGTGAAGGATGTGCCATCTCAAAACATACCATATTGGGATCTTGATTATTTCAAGTTGAAAACATTGGAGAAATTGTAGTTTCAGAAAGGGCTGGCTGGCCTGTCTCTTCCTACACTTAGCAAGTATGAAAGATTTCTCATACCAGGGTGAGAAAATAGCTCTATCACCAGAGACTTGGGATGGAAAGCTGCAAAGGACCTGAATAAACATACTTAATTATGTAACCCATGTTGCCCCCATCTCTACTAAAAACACACACAAAAATTAGCCAGTTGTGGTGGCACGTGCCTGTGGTCCCAGCTACTCTGGAGGCTGAGGCATGAGAATCGCTTAAACCTGGGAGGCAGAGGCTGCAGTGAGCTGAGATCATGCCACTGCACTCCAGCCTGGGTGACAGAGCGAGATTCAGTCTTTAAAAAAAAAAAAAAAGATGTAACCCTTATCTCCAACCTCTTTTTCACTCCCTTATACATCTCCTAGTAACTCCTCTAGAAAATGTACTGCCCCCAGCTAGATTTTCTTTGTCTTGCTATTTCTTCTCAATTTTATCGTTCTTTGTCTAAATGGTACAAAAGCATCTTGCTTTCGCCACTTCTTTGGTCTTCACTCTCTTGTGAAGATCCCCATGTACAGATAAAACTAAGAAAATTTATATAGTTTGCTCTTGCTAATCTGCCTGGTGTCAGTTTGGTTTCTAGATCCAACTGTAGAGCCCACCCGCTAAGAGCTAAAGGTGTGTTGAAGGGGATCTCTGACTCCTCTGCAGAAGCAGAGCGGCAACGCCTCTTGCATGGTGTTTGGCTTATAGAAGGTGATTTATTTATTCAATCTTTAGGATCCTACTATGTACCAGATGCTTGGGACACATCGGGACATAAAACAAAAAGTGATCTCTGCTGTCTCTTTTTTTTTTTTACTATATAGAGTTGATTCCTACTTGATAGACACTGCCATTGCTGTATGTTGATAACAGACTCTACTTGCGTAAACGCTGGAGTAGGGAGTTCTGTGCAGACTTGTACAGGAAGACCTAAGAAGGCCTTGAAATGCATCATGGCAGCCACATTCATTCTTAAACACAAAAACCACACTGGAATTGTATACAAGGCAATGTCCTCATGAAAGACCATCATATGGGCTGGGCGTGGTGGCTCACACCTGTAATCCCAGCACTTTGGGAGGCCAAGGCGGGCAGATCATGAGTTCAGGAGATAGAGACCATCCTGGCTAACATGGTGAAACCCCGTCTCTACTAAAAAATACAAAAAATTAGCTGGGCGTGGTGATGGGCGTCTGTAGTCCCAGCTACTTGGGAGGCTGAGGCAGAGAATGGTGTGAACCCGGGATGTGGAGTTTGCAGTGAGTGGAGATGGCGCCACTGCACTCCAGCCTGGGTGACAGAGCGAGACTCTGCCTCAGAAAAAAAAAAGAAAAAAAGAAAGAGCATCTTATATACACAATTGGGGTAAATTGTGTCAATATTGTCTTTTGCAGAAGAATATTGATAATAGCTGCTATTTATTTTGCACTTGCGATGCTCCAAGATTTGTGCTAGTGTTTTCTATGCATTATCTCATTTAATAGGATCCTCACAAGAGTAAAATTGATATTGTTATAATGATTTTATACATGAGGCAATTAAGGTTTAGAAACTAACTTACTTACCCAGGGGAACAGAACCAAAAAGTGGCAGAGTGTGAGTTCGAATCCCCATCTGATACAAAAATAAAAATATACAGGATACAGGCATATAATACGATCTCAACTGGAAATACCAATAGTACACTACTATTGTTTTCCATATAGATACGCTTAAAAAAATAGGCTTGAAGTTCAACAACTGGCTCTCGGGCAAAAAGTGTATCATACACAGGTTGCATTAGTTTGGCTGGATATATTTTTGTTGTGTTGATTGTTTTTGGAAGCTTCATAATCAGTCTTGGCAAAATGATCTGTGTGCAAAAACAGAGAATTATTCCAGATGCTGTGTTTGTGAACCTTAAGGAAAAAACTCAGCCCTGGTAAAATTCCCATAAGGCTAGCTGCTTAGGGCCACAAAAGGGAAGGTGAATCTGTAAGGTTCAGGGATAATTCAATAAGGCTGTCATTGCTCTCCCATTTTACCTCCAACCCAAGGGTGCCGGGAATGCCCCTGTCCAAGAGCTGGGAGGAGGGTGGATGCCAAGAAATGATCCTGATGCTATTTGGCTCATGGATGACTCAGAGAAGGTGCTGTCAGAGCCTCATTGCCAATGTCATCCTCACTAGGTGATTTCATCCTGGGAGAAAGACAGCCACCAGCAGGGTTCTAGAAACATGATTTTCTTTCCTCATTTGACTGACAGGAACGAGGTGACAGAAACAGTGGGCTTTCACATAAAATGATGCCTCTCCCTTCATGTTATTCCAGCAGCGGAGCTGCAAGCATGACATTCACAGTAACTCATCCTGTCCAAAACAGAGCTCATTATCTCTCCCTCTTCAGTCTTCCCTCTCTTGGTTAATAGCATCACCATATACTGAGTCACCCCAGCTGGAGAGCTAATAAGTAGGCAAGAAGGAGTAGAAAGGCCTGAGGATATGGAATTAGAAAAGCAGGATGTAATTGACATCTTTACAATGGAGAGAGAGTCTTGGGGAAATTAACCAAACCTCTCCGAGCTCCAGCTTCCTCTCACATGGGAATTATTGATATTATGATAATAATCCAGATGTATAAGATTTTCCCTGTCCAGCATCAAGTTGGGATTTCTTTTTTTTTTTCCCTTAGTCCAGTGATTTCTTTAACTGCAGTGGCTCATCTTGCATTACCAGGTCGGAGCTCTATGACTCCAATTTTCCCATCATTGTCTATGAGTGCTTCAGAGGCATGGGCTTGTAGCTCCGACTTTCCCACTCACCCAAGTCTGTCCCTCATTCCACTGTAGCTGTGCAAACTTCCACTTTTTAAGGGGACAGGGGAGGATCATCAGCTTTATTTATCTTTATGTTATTTTTAATTTTTAATTTTTATGAGAACATAGTAGGTGTATATATGTATGGAGTACATGAGATGTTTTGATACAGGCATGCAATGTGAAATAAGTGCATCATGGAGAATGGGGTATCCATCCCTCAAGCATTTATCCTTTGAGTTACAATCAAACTACTCTCTTTAAGTTATTTTAAAATATAAAATTAAGGGACTATAAATTAGTTCAGCCATTGTGGAAGACAGTGTGGTAATTCCTCAGAAACCTAAAGACAGAAATATAATTTGACCCAACAATCTCATTACTGGGTATACACCCAGAGGAATATAAATCATTCTGTTGTAGAGGCACATGCATACATATGTTCATTGCAGCACTATTCACAATAGCAAAGGCATGGAATCAACATAAATGTCTATTAATGATAGACTGGATAAAAATAATGTGGCGCATACATGCTATGGAATACTATGCAGCCGTAAAAAAGAACAACAACCTTATGTCCTTTGTAGGGGCACGGATGGAGCTGGAGGCTATTATCCTTAGCAAACTAATGCAGGAATGGAAAACTAAATACTGCATGTTCTCACTTACAAGTAGGAGCTAAATGGTAAGAACACATGGACACACAGGGGGAAACTACACATCCTGGGGCCTTTCAGAGAGTGGAAGGTGGGAGGAGGGAGAGGATCAGGAGAAATAACTAATGGGTACTAGGCTTAATACCTGGGTGATGAAATGATCTGTATAACAAACCCCTATGACACAGGTTTATCAATGTAACAAACCTACACTTGTACCCCTGAACTTAAAAATAAAAGCTCAAATGAATAAATTAATTAATAAAAATAAAAATAAACTAATAAAAAAGTAAAATTAAGTTATTGTTCACTATAGTCACCCTGTTGTGCTCTCACATAACAATTCTTAGTCTCTCTATTTTTGTACCGATCAAGCCTCCATTTTTAATAAAATGTATTGATTTTATGATTATAGAAGGAATATACATTTTTGTTAAAAATGAAAATATAGGCTGGGTGCAGTGGCTCACGCCTGTAATCCCAGCACTTCGAGAGGCCAAGGTGGGAAGATCACTTGAGGCCAAGAGTTAGAGACCAGCCTGGCCATCATAGTGAAACTCCATCTCTACTAAAAATACAAAAATTAGCCAGGCTTGGTGGCGAGCACCTGTAGCTCCAGCTACTTGGGAGGCTGAGGCAGGAGAATCACTTGAACCCTGGAGGCGGAGGTTGTAGTGAGCTGAGATCGTGCCACTGCACTTGAGCCTGGGTCACAGAGTGAGAACCTGTCTCAAAAAAAAAAAAAGGAAAATATAGAAAAGTCCAACAAGCCAACCAAAAAGAATAAAAGCATCATATAACACATGCTGCAGAGACAGCCACAGATGTCATACTGTTAGACTCATTTTCTGCATATGCTTAAGAACACTAAAAAATGAACATCCTTGTGACAAGTGCATCCTCATTACAGGAAGAAGTCCATACCCGAGGCAGGGTGAGTCACAGGGACTGGAACCTGAGGGCTCCTGCTGCCTCGGAAGAGTCAGGGTCTGCTCACATGGGCATCAAGAGTCCTAAGCAGGGGGAATAACTTCTGGCCTGAATCACAGCCCCCGGCCCTCCCACCACAGGAGGATGCTTCCATAAATTGTATTCAGAAAAAAAAAGCTCATTTCAGTTAAAGACAAACTGTAATATAAAAGAGACCAAGATAGAAGCTATAAAAGAAAACAGGAGGAAAGGGACAGAGGGAAATGGCAAATGAGAAATGCATGGAGGAAAATAGGGTCTTTGGCAAGAGGACCAGTGTCACCAGGCTTTCATTCGGTAAAGAAAAGCTTAATGAGGCATTTATGAAACTAGAGCTCAAGCAGAAATAGCAGCATGCAGAGAAGATACGACAAGACAACAGAGATGAAATGTTAGCTGGAAGAAAGAAGTGAACAAGCAGGAAGAAGAAGAGAAAGATAAAGCTACTGAGAAACACAAGCTGTGTTAAAGGAAGGACAAAGAAGGATTAGCATAGCTGAGAGCACAGGAATTATTATGAAGAAAAGAGTTAAGAACAGCAAGCAAAATAGCTGGGTACAGCGGCTCACACCTGTAATCCTGGCACTTTGGGAGGCCAAGGTGGGCGGATCACTTGGAGACCAGCCTGGGCAATATGGCAAGATCCTGTCTCTACGAAAAAATTAGCCAGGCGTGGTGGTGAGTGCCTGTAGTGCCAGCTACTCGGGAGGCTGAGGTGGCAGGATCACCTAAGCCTGGGGAGGTTGAGACTTCAGTGAGCTATGATTGCACCACTGCACTTCAGCCTGGGTGACAGAGTGAGACCCTGTCTCAAACAAAGAAACAAACAAACAAACACCTATACACCTATTTCATATATGTATAGAGTACCTATATAATCTATATCTATGTATCATGTATCTGTCTATCTATCTATGGGGAGAATAAAGTTAAAAAGTTCCAACATGTCATAATTGTCCCCAAGAAAAAGATTAAAATAACAAAACAAAAATATATATTTTAAGATTTACTATAAGAAAATTTTCCATAAAAAAGTTTAAATCTATGTAATAGAAACAGCAAACCATGGCTCTCAGGAAAGCTGACATGCAACTATCAGCACCAAAATATTTCCTAAGAAATAGTAAACATGGCCGGGCATGGTGGCTCCTGCCTGTAATCCTAGTACTTTGGGAGGCTGAGATGGGAGGATCGCCTGAGGCCAGGAGTTTGAGAGCAGCCTGGACAACATAGTGAGACCTTGTCTCTACAAAAGTAAAAATTAAAAAAAAATTAGCCAGGTGTGGTGGTGCATATCTGTAGTCCCAGCTACTCAGGAGGCTGAGACAGAAGGATCACCTGAGCCCAGAAGCTCAAGGCTGCAGTGAGCTGTGATTGCGTCACTGTACTGTAGCCTGGGCAACGAAGCGAGATCATGTCTCAAAAACAAAACAAAGAAAACAAACATACAAATAAAAAAAATCGATCTCAAAAGGGACTATCAAAGGATATAACTGTTCCCAATTCCAGGTTCAGATACCCACATCCCAATCACCCAATTAAAAAAAAAAAAGTACACATTATGGATAAAGAAATAATTCCTTTGTCATTGAATCAAAATATCAAGTTGGTCCTGTGCATAAAAATAGGATTGAAAGTCCAGAAACAAACCTTCAAGTTTATAGTTAATTGATTTTTGACAAGTGTGACAGAACAATTTTTTAAACAAATTTTGCTGAAGAAATAGAATATCCACATATTAAAAATGAAGTTGGACCCCTACCTCACAGCGTATACAAAAAATTGATTCAGAATGCATCAAAAGATTAAATGTTAAGAGCTAAAACTATAAAACTCCTAGAAGAAAACATAGGCATAAGTCTTCATAACTTCGATTAGGCAATAATTGTTTATATATGACACCAAAAACCCAAGAAACAAAAGGAAAAACAGGTAAATTGACTTCATCCAAATTAAATAGTTTTGTGCTTCAAAGGACATGATCAAGAAGGTAAAAAGACAACCCACAAATTGGAGAAAATGTTTGCAGATCATATATCTAACAAAGGAATTGTATCTAGAATGAAGAACGCTTACAACAGAATAATAAGAAAGAATAAGCCAATTTAAAAATGGGCAAAAGACTGAAATAGACCATTCTCCAAAGAAAATATACAAGGTTGACCATGGTGGCATGTGCCTGTGGCCCCAGCTACTTGGGAGTCTGAGGTGGGAGGATTGCTTGAGCCCAGGAGATTGAGACTGCAGTGAGCCATGTTCACACCACTACACTCCAGCCTAGGTGACAGAGCAAGACTAGGTCTAAATAAATAAATAAATAAATAAATAAAAAGAAAATATACAAATAGCCAATAGAAAAATAAAAAGATACTTAACTTCAGTGGCCACCAGGAAAAAACAAATCAAAATCATAATGAAATGGCATTTTATATCCACTAGAAAGCCTATAATATAAAATAAAGAGAGCGATAATAATAAGTGTTGGTAAGGATGGGGAGAGATTGGAACCCTGTGCATTGCTGGTAAGAATGTAAACTGGTGCAGCCACTCTGGAAAACAGTTCGGTTGATACTCAAAATGTTAATCACAGAATTGCCATATGACCCAGTAGTTCCACTTCAAGGTATGTATCCAGGACAAATGAAAGTGTATGTCCACACAAAAACTTGTACACAAATGTTTATATCACCTTATTTATCATAGCCAAAAAGGTAGAAATAACCCAAATGTTTATACACATTTTGGATAAATAAACTGTGGTGTGGTGTATCCGTGTAATGGAATATTATTTAACATACAAATAAATGAAGTACTGATACACGCTACCACATTTGTGAAACTTGAAAACGTGCTAAGTGAAAGAAGTCAGTCAAAAAGACCACATATTATATGATTCCATTTACATGAAATGTCCAGGATAGGCAAATCTGTAGAGACAGAAAGTACAGTACATTCGTTGTTACCGTACATTTGTTGTTATCTAGATTGGGGGAGAGGTGAAGGCTGGGGTAAATGAGGAGTGACAGCTTATGGGTAACGGGTTCTTTCTGGAAGTGATAAAAAAAGTCCTAAAAATGTGCTGATAGCTGGACAACTCTGTGGATATACTAAAAAGCATTGAATTGTACACTTTAAATGGATGAGTTGCATGGTATGTGAATTATAACTCAATAAAGCTGTTACAGGAAAAAAAAGAGGACCATTTTAAGGTGGCTAAGAATTAAAGAATGTAAATCCCATCAGGTCTTGTTAAAGAAATACTAGATGATAAACTTCAGCCAACCAAGAAATGAACAGTAACGTTATGGTAAACAGACTGGCTGTAAACATTGAATCAATTTAACTGTGGGACTAAACTAAAAAAGAAAAAAAAAGTGGTTTCAAAATAGTAAGTGTTCTAGATTATAATCCATTCAATAAAATAAGAATCTCTGGGATCGCGCCACTGCACTCCAGCCTGGGCAACAGAGTGAGACTCCATCTCAAAAAAAAAAAAAAAAAAGAATCTGGGTTCATTCTGATATAAATAAATAGAGAAAGAAAGAAAAGCTCTTCCCTTATAGTAAAAGTTCAGCTAATAAATGTAACAGAACTTATGAAAATAGAAAATAGGCTAGGCACAGTAGCTCACTCATGCAATCCCAGCACTTTGGGAGGCCGAGGCAGGCGGATCACCTGAGGTCAGGAGTTCGAGACCAACCAGGCCAACATGGTGAAACCCCATCTCTACTAAAAATACAAAATTAGCTGGGTGTGGTGGTGGGTGCCTGTAATCCCAGCTGCTCGGGAGACTGAGGCAGAAGAATCTCTTGAACCCGGGAGGAGGAGGTTGTAGTAAGCTGAGATAGCACCACTGCACTCAAGCCTGGGTCATAGAGTAAGACTCTGTCTCTCAAAAAAAAAAAAAAAGAAAAGAAAAGAAAAGAAAATAGAAAGTCACCATTTGGCAATCATTGTAGTGGCCTTTGGCCATAGTGGACCTGTGGTCACACATTCAGGCATGCTAAGGCAGGTGGATGGTAGGTTGTTGATGTACAGGATGCTGGCATGATCTCAGAATATGCTCCCACAAAACAGTAACCAATTGCAAGAGCAAAACTAGTGTCCTTCTGGTGGAGAAAACCAGGAGATTCCAGCATGACCAGGTGACGGGAAATTAGTGTCACCAGCGGTGGGTGGTACAGATTAACATCGTGCACTTCTTTTTTCTTTTTTTGAGACAGAAACTCACTCTGTCGGCCAGGCTGGAGGGCAGTGGCACGATCTCAGCTCACTGCAACCTCTGCCTGGACTCAAGCAATTCTCCTGCCTCAGCCTCCCGAGTAGCTGGGATTACAGGTGTGTGCCACCATGCCAGGCTAATTTTTGTATTTTTAGTAGAGACGGGGTTTCACCATGTTGGACAGGCTGGTCTCGAACTCCCGACCCCAGGTAATCCACCCGCCTTGGCCTCCCAAAGTGCTGGGATTACAGGCGTGAGCCACCGTGCCTGGCCGACATCGTGCACTCCTAATGCAGAGAAGAACACAGTATTATGTCAGTGACATCCCTACCAGGAATCCTTGATCTGAGTCTGGTCACAGAGAGACATCAGCTGGACCCACACTCAGCGTCGTCCCACAGCACAGGAGGCTTGTATTCTTTAAAATTTTTGGGGGCATAAGTGACAGAAAAGATTAAGGAATTGGTCCAGGTTGGAGGACACTAGGAAACGTGACAATTAGAATAGATACATTTTCCCGGATGGCATCTTGGACCCCAAGGGAAAAAGAGATATCATTGAGAGAGTTGGTAAAATTTGAATGGGCTCTAAATGGATTCGATGGGAGCACTGTGAAAATGTTGACTTCTTGACTTAGAAGCTTGCATGATGAGAGGTCTTTGTTTTAGAGAACGCACACGGGAGTATTTACAAGTGAAGGTATACTGTTCCCACAGCTAGCTCTCAAGTGGTGAAGGGAAAGACTAGTGTGTGTGTGTTTGTGTGTGTGTGTGTGTGTGAAAAGAGAGAGAATAAGAGCAAGGGAGGGAGAGTGGGGACAAGAGAGGGAGGAAGATATGTAAAAATGCAATAAGATGGTAACAGCTGGGAAATATGGATGAAGCGGTTATGGGAATAACTTGAACTGTACTTGTAACTCTTCTATACATTTGTAATAATTTCAAAATACAGTATTTTCAAATAGCAGAATATAAATGTGAAAAATGGGCTGGGCGCAGTGGCTCACACCTGTAATCCCAGCACTTTGTGAGGCTGAGGCGGGTGGATCACCTGAGGTCAGGAGTTCGAGACCAGCCTGGTCAACATGGTGAAACCCCACCTCTACTAAAACTACAAAAATTAGCCAGGTGTGGTGGTGCATGCCTGTAATCATAGCTACTTGGGAGGCTGAGGCAGGGGAATCACTTGAACCCAGGAAGTGAAGGTTGCAGTGAGCTGAGATCACGCCACTGCACTCCAGCCTGGGGGACAGAGTGAGACTCTATCTCACAAAAAAAAAAAGTAGAAAATGTAAATAAAAAGAAAATGGTATAATTATTAACAGAGAAGAAGTTGTTGGCTCAGAGTTTTTGCACATGCTATTCCTCCTTCCTGAATTGTCTCACTCCACACTGTTTTAATACAGAGTATTGCTCTGTCATCCAATCTGAAGTGTAGTGGTGCAGTCATGACTCACTGCAGCCTCACCCTCGCTGGATCAAGTGATCCTCACACCTGAGCCCCTCAAGTAGCTGGGACTATAGGCATTTTCCACCACACCTGTATAAATTTATTTATTTATTTATTTTTTGTAGAGATGGGGTCTCCCTGTGTTACCCCAGGCTGGTCTCAAACTCCTGGCCTCAAGTGATCCTCCTGCCTTGGCCTCCCAAAGTGCTAGGATTACAGGTGTGAGCCACCACACCCAACCTCTCACCCCACATTTTAAAAGGGTGGATTATCTTGTGCCATTCATGTCTTAGCCTAAATATCCTTAGGAAAGGATTTCACCGGCTACACTTGTTTCTATCTATTTTCTTTGCGGCACTTATAAGCAGCTGACATCATACTAGGTAATTACCTACTGGCCACACAGAGGTGGGCACTTGATATGCTTGGTTTATTGCTCCATGATGCCTCTTTTCCTTGAGGCATCCGCGAGCATGCATCGTATTTAGTTGTCATGTTGCCTCCGTCTTCTCCAATCCTTGGTACCCGAAAAAAAAATGGCTGGCACATAGTACTTCCTCATTAAACATCTCTTGTTGTGGAAATGTTGAGATGGAGAAAGAGCACAGAAATTGGAAGGTGAAGCATTCTGATTCTTCTTTTATACCCCTCAGGGTCAACAGATATAATTTAAAGGGCAAACTGCTAAACACCATGTGTCCTTTGTAACCATTTGTGTGAGAAAAAGACAGAAAAGGCTAGGCACCTTTCATCTCAATTAAATGAAATTAATTAAAGGCTCATGCCTGTAATGCCAGCACTTTGAGAGGCAGAGATGGGAAAGTCACTTGAGCCCAGGAGTTCGAGACCAGCCTGAGCAACACATTGAGACCCCATCTCTATTTTCAAAATATAAATAATATAAATTTAAAAAATAAAAAAAAAGAGAAGGAAAAGTAGGAGAATGGCCTCCTCCTACATGTGGGCTGTAAAAAAATAGCATATCTCAGTGCTTGTGGATGGGACACTCACATCTTCACACATACATTTTAGCCTCCAAGAAAATGCCTTGGCTAACTATATCCCATTTTAGGGCAGAATACCCCAGTTGTGAATAGGCACAATTGCCATATCCATAGATCCTAGGCAATCAGACTGACTGGGTTCAAATCTCAGCTCTGCCATTTATTAGCTGCTTGATGTTGAGAAAGTTACCTATCTCTTTCTTGGTTTGCTCATCTGCAAAATGGGAACAATAGTAGTACATAACTCACAGAAATGTTGTGAAGTAAATAATATTTAAGTGCCTAGAAAACAGTGCATGGGCTAGGCATGGTGGCTCATGCCTGTAATCCCAGCACTTTTGAAGGCCAAGGTGGGTGGATCACCTGAGGTCAGTAGTTCGAGACCAGACTGGCCAACATGGTGAAACCCCGTCTCTACTAAAGATACAAAAAAAATGTAGCCTGGCCTGGTGGTACACACCTGTAATCCAAGCTACTCGGGAGGCTGAGGCAGGAGAATCGCTTGAACCTGGGAGGCAGAGGTTGCAGTGAGCCGAGATGGCACCACTGTACCCCAGCCTGGGCAACAGAGCAAGACTCCGTCTTGAAAAACAAAACAAAAACAAACACAGACAAATAGAAAATAGTGCATGGCACAGCATAAATAATGCTATGAGTATCATTGAAAGACTTATATCTGTTGGTTAATCTCTGCTAATAAACCCACTACAACTATGAAGTAACTGACTTTCCAATATTAAATGCACCCCATTCTTTCCTCTAGCCTAGTCCCTCTAACCACAAAATAATCCCAGGATTTGCAAAAAAAGAAAAAAAAAGTATAAGGTATTGTATATATCCTGTGACTTTGATTGTGGCAAAGACTGCTCCGTGTTCACTTTCTTTTCCTCTTGGGCACGGAGCAAGAGAACCCTCCCAGCTTCCCTTGCAGTGGAAGGTGCCTGTGGCTGAGTTCTGAACAATGGGATATGAACAGAATGATGCACACTGCATGCCTCTCTAACCCTCAGATCTCTAGACAACTGCGGAAAATCCAGTAGAGAACTCTGGGGTCCTAGGGGATAGTAAAGTGTGGATCCTTGAATGACCCTGTAAACAAACAAACAAAAAATTCTAAGGTCTTCCCCAAACCATCTGAATGGACCCCTGCTCTCCAACAACGGCATTCCAAAGCTAACCTGAAAAAACTAGTTCAGGGCATGATGGGAAGGGGGAGCCAGATGTGCTTTGTTATGCCCCCCGCCCCTTTGGAATTACTTATAAAACAGACTCTTTCAGTCTGATAAACATTTGCAATCTATTCTCTCTGAAGCCTGCTACCTGGAGTCTTCATCTACATCATAAAACCTCAGTCTCCACAACCCCCTACTGTAACCCTAACCCAGACGTTCCTTTCTATTGATAATAACTCTTTCAACCAACTGCCAATTCAAAAATCTTTGAATCCACTCACAACTTGGAAGCCCCCACTTCCATTTGTTCAGCCTTTCTGGACTGAATCAATGTACATCTTCTGTGTATGATTGATGCCTTATCTCCCTAAAATATAAAAAAACCTAGTTGTGGCCCAGCCACCTTGAGCACATGTTCTGAGGATCTCCTGAGGACTATGTCAACAGGCCAGTGGTCAGTCACATTTGGCTCAGAAGAGATCTCTTCAAATATTTTAGAGTTTGACTCTTTCCATTGACAACCCCATGAACACATATTGGGCTGTGATCTGGGTTTAAGCCACTGAGTCTTGGGTTTGTGTGCTATATAGCACTTAGCCTGACCTGGCTGAGAAATGCATAGTATTGGCAAAGGAAGGAGTTAAGGGAAGAGAATTGAAAGGAGGGGTTGGAGAGCAGGGAGGGTCAGCCTTGGACAAAGGAAGTTCAGACTGATTGAAGCAGCACAGATATCCTGAAGACACAGAATAAAATCTTTGCAACAGCCAAGTTCAGATAACTGTGCTTGGAAAATTGAAGAGGAGCAGGGGAGGTGTGAAAGGGAAAATAAAAAGGCTCTAAGGTTGGAAAACGTTATGTGAGCATTTGAGCTGATGGAGACAGGCTGCAAGTCAGCTACACAAACCACTTCAGTTCAACAATAGGTATTGAGCAGACCTAGCTGGAGGGCAACGTCTTCTTCTATCAGTGAATGCCTGGGCTGGGAAGATATAATAATGCAGGCAGCTCCAACATGACTGAAACTGAAAGCCATGGAATCCTCTAACACGGGGGTCCCCAACCCCTGGGCCATAGACGGCAACCGGTCCTCCGTGGCCTGTTAGGAACCAGGCTGCACAGCAGGAAGTGAGTGGCAGGCAAGGGAAGCTTCATCTGTATTTTCAGCTGCTCCACACCACTCTCATTACTGCCTGAGCTCTGCCTCCTGTCAGATCAGTGATGGCATTAGATTCTCACAGGAGCATGAACCCTATTGTGAACTGTGCACGTGAGGTATCTAGGTTGCGCACCCCTTACGAGAATCTAATGCCTGATGATCTGTCATGGTTTCCCATCTCTCCCAAATAGGAGGAAAAGGAACTCACGGCTCCCACTGATTCCACATGACAGTGAGTTGTATAATTATTTTGTTACATACTACAATGTTTTAATAATAGAAATAAAGTGCACAGTAATCATAATGCACTTGAATTATCCCAAAACCATCCTTACCCCTAGTTTGTGGAAATAATGTCTTTGACAAAACCAGTCCCTGGTGCCAAAAAGATTGGGGACCACTGCTCTAAAATGTTGGGGTGACTGCTTAGAAGGGTTCCACTTGAGACAGGGCAGAGATCCTCTCTTAGGGGCCGGTTGGACACCCCTCATTCCCGAGCATAAAAATAAAGGAAAATCTTGATTTCCCCAAGGGAAATCCCAGGCACCTAGCTAATCTTGAAAATTAAGTGAGCAACTGGATAAGCAAGAAGATAGTAGCTTAAAACAATAGCCAAGGAAGTTAGAGTTTGGTTCCCTATAGAAACTAAAGAAACATCTTAACATATGTCCCTGAGTTGTTTTTTAAAAACCTACACCCCCATCAAATAGATGTCAGATAAAGAGAAACTGAGGACTGAACTTTAACAACCTCCTTTGCCCCTGAATTTCTTTTTGAGGGGTCTGGAGGGGTCACACTGTGGGCCAGAGTTAGCATTCTTTTTGCTGACCACAAAATTTTAGACAAGACTTTACCTCCTTAACCAATCGCAAATCAGAAAATCTTTGAATCCATGCAAGCTGTGGGCACCCCCTTTGAGATGTCCCACCTTTTTTTAGGTCAGACCAATGAACGGCATTCATGTATTGATTAATAACTTTCCTGTTACCTCTGCCTCCTTGCCTTTAAAATTTCTTACCTTTAAGCCAGGCAGGAGTTCAGGTCTTAAGCATGAGCTGCCCTAGTCTCCTTGCTCAGCACCCTGCAAATAAATGCCTCACTTTCTCTTGCTGCAATTCTGATGCCCAGTCCTGATGGCTTTGCTGCACTGGGTGGGTGGACCCAAGTTGAGTTTAGGATAACACTTTATCCTAAAATTATGTGTGTCCCATTCTTCTTTTAGTGCCAGTTCCAAAAAGATACAAAGGTAATTAATGAATCTAAAAGTGAATATCGGCCAGGCCTGGTGGCTCATGCCTGTAATCCCAGCACTTTGGGAGGCCAAGGCGGGTGGGTCACTTGAGGTCAGGAGTTTGATACCAGCCTGACCAACATAGCAAAACCCTGCCCTACTAAAAATACAAAATTAGCCAGGCGTGGTGGCGCACGCCTATAATCCCAGCTACTAGGGAGGCTGAGGCAGGAGAATCACTTGAACTCAGGAGGCAGAGATTGCAGTGAGCTGAGATCACGTCACTGCACTCCAGCCTGGGTGACACAGCCAGACTCTGTCTCAAAATAAAATAAAATAAAAGTGAGTATCTATTTCCAATGACAAATATTTATCAATCACTCCCCATGTAAGATGCACTGTTCTAGGTTATTTGAAAATGCAGGAATGTTAAGAAACATTTTCCGTCTTTGAGGATCTCATATTCCTATCAGAAAGACAGCCCTCACAGATGAGGGAGACCAAAGCACAAAAATGAAGGATCAATGCTTGTATGTGTCACACAATAAGGGCAATATTTCATATTTGATATTAGTGAGGGGTGGATCATGTCACCCTATAACTATGGAAAATTAGAGAAAGTTGTTTTATTTTAAAGAGGATCTACTAAACATTCTAAGTGCCAGTGAGGGCTTTGGAAACGATGGCTGAAGCTGTGCCAACCCAAGGGGAGAAGAATATTGAAGACTTGGCCCATGTCAATAGCAGAAAACAATAAATAGGGGTTGGCCATAGAATGGTTGTTCAGCCTAGTCTTGGAAACTTGTCTTAATTTCTTTAGTATAGGTAACTATTTATTCGTAGAAAAATGTGGGCATCCTTATATGAGTTATTAATAGGCTGAGAATGTAGTTCATAGAATATTCCTTCTTGTTTTGGCCAAATTAGGGTAGTTATGGAGAAAGAAGAAAACTTACAAGAGAGAAATCATACAATCAATTCGTAAAGCTGGTGACAGATGAATGGCACTGTCACCAATACCAGAAACACTTTAATAGCTGCCAAAGGGCCTCCCCAACCACGCTGGACCCAGGCAGAAAAAGGAGAGAACTGAGAAGTTCGGGTTCCCAGGGACTTGGTGAGTGCAGGTCAGTGCGGGTAGGGTTGTGAATATTGCACACACACCAAGCCTTCCTTCTCAGAGGACTCCTAGGGTAAAAAAGGCAGGAGTTTTATAGGCAGCACTCAAGAGTAAGCATGGTCAAATGGATAATTTCTCTCCCAAGTTCTTTGTAGAGAATACAGCGTCAAGCAAGGAAATCAAGTCAACAAGCTGAAAGGACACAAAGTCTAAAGAAGAGCTATGGTGAAAGTAAAAAAATGGACAAAATTAAAATAAAGGGGGAAAAAACTAGATGAGCTATAATGGGAGAAAAAGATCAGAGGATCCTGAGCAATTGCAACTAGTAAAGCTGGAATGACCATCATTCTAGGGCCACAGATATCGATCATGTGTATAGGTTACAATGGTTTAATAACAGATAGATGGTTTTCTTTTTCTTTCCTTTTATTTTTTTTGAGATGGAGTCTTGCTCTGTCGCCCAGGTTAGAGTGCAGTAGCACGATCTCGGCTCACTGCAACCTCCGCCTCCCTGGTTCAAGCGATTCTCCTGCCTCAGCCTCCCGAGTAACTGGGACTACAGGTACACACTGCCATGCCCAGCTAATTTTTGTATTTTTAGTAGAGACTGGGTTTCACCATGTTGGCCAGGATGGTCGTGATCTCTTGGCCTCGGGTGATCCACCCATCTCGGCCTCCCAAAGTGCTGTGATTACAGGCATGAGCCACTGCACACGGCTGGATAGATGGTTTTCTAATCTCCCAAGGAAGAATATTGGAAAGGATCATGATTGCTCAAATACTACCCAAGTCTTGACTTTCCTTTCTTACTTCTAAGGCTTATGAAAGTGAGGTGTATGGTTGTCTCCACTTTGCATACTTTTAATGGGAATTCTTTTTTTAAAAAATTTTTTTTGGTTCGGGAGTACATGTAAAAGTTTGTTATACAGGTAAACTCTTGTCTCAAGGGTTTGTTGTGCAGATTATTACATTACTTGGATATTAAGCTCAGTACCCAATAGCTATCTTTTCTACTCCTCTCCCTCCTCCCACCTGCTACCCTCAAGGAGACCCCATTGTCTATTGTTCTCCTCTTTGTGTTCATGAGTTCTCAACATTAAGCTCCTACTTACAAGTGAGAACATGCAGTATTTGGTTTTCTGTTCCTGGAAAACGGCCTCCAGCTTCATCCATGTTCCTGCAAATAACATGATCTTATTCTTTTTTATGGCTGCATAGTATTCTCTGGTGTATATGTACCACATTTTCTTTATCCAATTTGTCATTGATGGGCATTTAGGTTGATAACATGTCTTTGCTATTGTAAATAGTGCTGCAACAAACATTTGCATGCATGTGTCTTTATGGCAGAAAGCTCTATATTCATCTGGGTACATACCCAGTAATTGGATTGCTGGGTTGAATGGTAGTTCAGCTTTTAGCATTTTGAGGAGTCGCCACACTGCTTTCCGCAATTGTTGAACTAATTTACACTTCCACCAACAGTGTATAAGTGTTCCCTTTTCTCCGCAACCTTGCCAGCATCTGTTATTTTTTGAAATTTTAATAATCTGATTGGTATCAGATGGTATCTCACTGTGGTTTTGATTTGCATCTCTCAAATGCTCAGTGATATGGAGCTTTTTTTAAATGCTTGTTGGCCGCATGTATGTCTTCTTTTGAAAAATGTCTGTTGACGTCCTTTGCCCACTTTTCAATGGGGTGGTTTGTTTTTCTCTTGTAAATTTGTTTAAATTCCTTATAGATGCTGGATATTAGATCTTTGTCAGATACATAGTTTGCAAATATTGTCTCCCATTCTGTAGGTTGTCTGTTTACTCTGTTGATAGTTTCTTTTGCTGTGCAGAAGCTCTTAAGTTTAATTAGATCCCACTTGTCAATTTTTGTTTTCATTGTGATTGCTTTTGATGTCTTTGTCATGAAATATTTGCCCGTTCCTTGGTCCAGGATGATATTGCCTAGGTTTTGTTCCAGGATTTTTATAGTTTGGTGTTTTACATTTAAGTTAGAAGATAGATAACAAACTGATTTACAAATAAATAATATGCCAGGTGGTCATAATTACTAAGGAAATAATAAACTAGGATAAAAGGAATAACAATTCATACAAACAATAGAGGAAAATTTAAATAGTGTTAAAAGAAGACATATAACAGGGTGGGCATACGTGAGAGTTAATTGTATATGTCAACTTGACTAGGTTAAGGGATACCCATACAACTAGCAAAACGTTATCTCTGGGGGTGTCTGTGAGGGTGTTTCTGGAGGAGATTAGCATTTGAGTCAGTAGACTGCGTGAAGAAGAGCTGCTGTTAGTAATGTGGGCAAGGGCTGAGTGCGGTGGCTCATGCCTGTAATCCCAGCACTTTGAGAGGCCAAGATGGGTGGATCACCTGAGGTCAGGAGTTCGAGACCAGACTGGACAACATGATGAAACCCTGTCTCTACTAAAAATACAAAGATTTGCTGGGCGTGGTGGCATGCACCTGTAATCCCAGCTACTCGGGAGGCTGAGGCAGGGAAATTGCTTGAACCTGGGAGGCAGAGGTTGCAGTGAGCCGAGATCATGCCATTGCACTCCAGCCTGGGCGACAAGAACAAAACTCCATCTCAAAAAAAAGAGTAAAGTGGGTGAATACCAACCAATCCATTGAGGGTCCAGATAGAACGAAAAGGCTGAGGGAGGGCTAATTATTTTTCTTTTCTGGAGCTGGGACATCCATATTTTCCTGCCCTTGAACATTGGAGCTACTGATTCTTGGGTCTTTGGACTCCAGGACTTATACCAGCCTGTCCCCTAACCCCTGCCCTGGTTCTCAGAACTTTGTCCTTGGACTGAAAGTTACACCATCAGCTTTCCTGGTTCTCCAGCTTACAGATAACAGATCATTGGACTTCCTGGCCTCCATAATCACATAAACCAATTTTCATAATTATATAATTATTTGCATAACAATGCAAAGTGCTCCAAATATATATGGAGAGTTTAGGTCTTAGAATAAATTCTTTGCAACAGCCAAGTTCAGATAACCGTGGTAGCTCTTAAAATAAAACCTTTGCAACAGCAGAGATTATATATAATCTCTGTTTTTCTGAGAAACCCTAATACAGCATATAATTTTATGTGGAAATTAGGCAATGCTGCACTTTGCACTTGAGTAGAAAATTAGGCACTGAGCTTTCTGACAAGCAGTGAGCAAAACATACAGAATTTGGTCATTTAACTTATGCAATTAAAAAATATAGACATATGTATGTCAACAAAAAGAGTCAAGCTCTGTAAAATATTTGAAGAGATTTAATTTGAGCCAAATGTGAGTGACTATGGCTCATGACACAGCCCTCAGGAGGTCCTGAGAATATGTGTCCAAGGTGGTCAGTGTACACCTTGGTTTTATACATTTTTAGGAGGCATGAGACATCAATCAAATACATTTAAGGAATACATTAAGGAAGGGAGGACAACTCCAAGCAAGGGCTTCAGGCTATAGGAAAATTTAAACATTTCCTGGTTGACAATTGGTTGAGTTTGTCTAAAGACCTGGGATCCATACAAAAGAAATGTCCAGGTTAAGGTAAAAGATTGTGGAGACCAAGATTCTTTTGAAGTGTTATAGTGGCTGCCCTTAGAGACAGTAGATGACAAATGTTTCCTATTCAGATCATCAAAAGGTGCTAGACTCTTAGTTAATGTCTTTAGGATTGAGAGGGCCTGGAACAAAAAGATCTAGCTTGATAGAGATTCTTTACAGATCCAAGTTTTTGCCCACAAAGGACAGCTTTGCAGTGCCATTTCAAGATATGGCAAAGAAACGTATTTTGGGGTAAAATATTTTGACCTTCTTCTTTGTCACATAATGTTATGCCAGAGTTAGATTGGAAAGTAAGTCACAACATATAGAGTTAAATAAAACCTATCTGGGCCGGGCGCAATGGCTCACGCCTGTAATCCCAGCACTTTGGGAGTCCAAGGCGGGTGGATCACAAGGTCAGGAGATGGAGACCATCCTGGCTAACAGAGTGAAACCCTGCGTCCACTAACAAAATACAAAAAATTAGCTGGGCGTTGTGGCGGGCGCCTGTAGTCCCAGCTACTTGGGAGGCTGAGGCGGGAGAATGGTGTGAACCCAGGAGGTGGAGCTTGCAGTGAGCTGAGATTGCGCCACTGCACTGCAGCCTAGGTGACAGAGCGAGACTCCGTCTCAAAAAAAATAAATAAATAAAAATAAATAAATAAATAAAATAAAAATGTAAAATAAAACCCATCTGATGAGAATTGATGGTTTGTAGGGCATGACTCTCCAGACCTCTTAGATAGGAATTTGGGCAAGAAAAAAAATCAGAGCTTAGTCCTCATGTATACATATTTCTTTCAGATAAGATGTTTTTCCAGCATCAAATTCCGAAAAGTAGGTATCTTAATAATCCTTTAAAATACCTTAACTTCAGAGAATGGAAAAAACATCAACATTCAGAGTCATAGGCAAATAATTGATGGCTGAGGATGGACAGAACTTGGATTGGGGGGTGGGATGTGGAGATTTCCCTGGACCAGAAGTGGGGACTCTCCAAGAGGTTCTACCGGTTTTGACCAGCTGCTCTTTTTGCCTCGGCAGCCTCCTGAGTCTTCTGCATTGGAGCTTTTCTAACACAGGCTGTTAAGCTCTATTGTGCTGATTTGACATCTGGAACAAATTCTTTTGTCATACACCATCAGACTTTAAACAAATAAGAGCTAATGAGTTACACAGATGCCATGATTTTGCCTCAACCAATAATTACTTTGTTCACTCAAGGGTAGTATGGAGGTTCAGAGACAAGAGGATCTCTCCTGTTTCACCTCACATTAGAATTTGTTTGCTTTGACAAATATCTGACTTGTCTGATGTTTACGATGTAACGTATTTATTTTGCCAGGTCTGCCCTATAGATCATCCTGTCCCAGAGATCTACAGCATAATGGACTGGAAGCAGTCTGTGTTTTGGAGCCAAGCCCAGCAAAGTCTCAATTCCTTCTCCTTCAATCGCTATCTGGATGAATAAGGGCAAGTCATTGACCCTCTATGGGCCTCAGTTTCCTCACCCATAAACTGGAGGTAAAAACACATACCCCATGGGATGGGATTACATAAGAGCTTAACACAATGTCTGGCACGGAGTGGGAAATCAGTAAACATTTGCTCCCATCCTTTGCTCAAATCACTTTTAATTAATGGTCCCTTTGAGAAAATGAGGAAGTCAATCTTCATTTGACTGAGAAAAGGAGTAAATCTTTTTCTGTTGTTGTTAAGATAAGACTTATCTATGTAAGTTCACTTTAAGGATAATGATTTGTTATTTTTCATTTAAAGCCAATTAATCAACGTAGTGTGGATGTCTTCCTTCTCCCTGGAGTCTCTTTGAAGTGGTTTGCTCCTAGGGCATCTAAAGAAAAGATGTCAGAGGGCTGGAATAAGAGAAAGTTGATAGAATGGAGAAGGGGCTATTTGGGATAGAGGGGTACGCACACTACCTCTCCAGCTGGTTCCCAGTGGGGGATATTAGGACAATGAATTGTAGCTCAGTGTCCAGCTTCTGGAACCTCTGGAGGAAGTCAGATACTGCCTCCAGGGATGCCTATGGATATTCCTACCTCTGCCCAGGCAAGCCCACCTCCAGCTGCAGCAGCCACAGCTGCTAGAAACAACCAACACCAGCAGGAGAGGAGATGAACAAGGCATAAAGCACCAGGAGAAATAAGTCGGGAGTGGGGATGGTGGTCAAATCATACTCTTTTTTTTTTTTTTTTTTTTGAGACTTGCTCTGTCACTCAGGCTGGAGTGCAGTGGCACAATCTCGGCTCACTGCAAGCTCTGCCTCCTTGGTTCACGCCATTCTGCTGCCTCAGCCTCCCCAGCAGCTGGGACTACAGGTGCACGACACCATGCCCGGCTAATTTTTTTTGTATTTTTAGTAGAGGCGGGGTTTCACCATGTTAGCCAGGATGGTCTTGATCTCCTGAGCTCGTGATCCGCCTGCCTCGGCCTCCCAAAGTGCTGGGATTACAGGTGTGAGCCACCGCACCCAGCCACACTCATTTTTGTAATATGTTTTATTTTGTTTTTCATTGTCACATAATAATTATATATATTTATGAGATGTAGTGTGATGTTTGGTGTACATTATGTAATGATCAAATCAGGATAGTTAGCATATTGATCATCTCAAATGCCTGCCATTTTTTTGTAGTAAGAACACTTAACTGAGGTGGGGTATCACAAGATCAAGAGATCGAGATTATCCTGGCCAACATGGTGAAACCCCGTCACTACTAAAAATACAAAAATTAGCTGGGCGTGGTGGTGCACGCCTGTAGTCCAAGCTACTTGGGAGGCTGAGGCAGGAGAATCCCTTGAACCCAGGAGGCAGAGGTTGCAGTGAGCCGAGACTGTGCCACTGCACTCCAGCCTGGAGAAGAAGCAAGACTCTGTCTCAAAAAAAAAAAAGCATTTAAAATACTCTCTCCGAGTTACTTTGAAGTGTACCATGCAGTATTGTCCACTATAGTCACTCTGTTGTGCAACAGCACACCAGAATTTATTTCTCCTGTCTAACTGTAACTTTGTGCTCATTGACCAACTTCTCTTTCTTTCCCTCTCCTCACCTATACTTGCCAGTCTCTGGTAACCACTGTTCTTTTGTATGCTTCTATGAGATCAATATTTTTTTAGATTTTACACATGAGTGAGATCATACAAGATTTGTCCTTCTGTGCTTGGCCTATTTCATTAACTTAATTGTTTTCTAGGTTCATTCATGTTGTTACTAATAACAGGATTTCATCTTTTTTATGGCTGAATAGTATTCCACTATGCACATATACAACATTTTCTTTATCCAGTCAGCCATTGGTGGACACTTATGTTGATTCCATAGCTTGGTTAGTGTGAATAATGCTACAATGAACATGGGACTGCATTATCTCTTCAACATACTGATTTCATTTCCTTTGGATATACACACACTAGTAGAATTGTTGGATAATATGATAGTTCTATTTTTAATTTTCTGAGAAATCTCCATACTGTTGCTCGTAAGTGTACTGTTTTGCATTCCCTTCAATAGTATGTAAGAGTTTCCCTTTCTCTGCATCCTTGCTAGCACTTCTTATTTTGTTTATTTTTTATGATAGACATTTTAACCAGGGTGAGGTGATATCTCACTTTGGTTTTGATTTGCCTTTCCCTAATGGTTAGTGATGTTGAGCATGTTCTCATGAACTTATTGGCCATTTGTATGTCTTCATTTGAGAAATCTCTATTTAGATCTTTTACTGATTTTTAAATCAGCCAGATTATTTGTGTTTTGTTTTGGTTTTGGTTTTGTTTTTTTGCTGTTGTGGTGTTTGAGTTCCTTATATATTCTGGATATTAATCCCTTGTCAGATTCATAGTTTGCAAATATTTTTGCCCATTTTGTAGATTGTCTCTTCACTCTGTTGATTGTTTCCTTAGCCATCGCCTTTTTCATAAAATTTGCCCAGAACAATGTCCTGAAGGGTCTCCCCTGTGTTTTCTTCTAGTATTTTTATAGTTTTGAGTCTTACTTTTATTATTTTTTTTTATAGAGTTGGGCTCTTGTTATTTGCCTAGGCTGGTATCAAACTCCTGGCTTCAAGTGATCTTCCTACCTTGACCTCCCAAAGTGTTGAGATTATAGTCATGAGACACTGTGTCCAGTGTTTCACTTTTAAGTCATTAATCTATCTTGAGTTAATTTTTGTATATGGTGAAAGATAGGGGTCCAGTTTCATTCATCTGCCTATGGATATCCAATTTTCCCAGCACCATTTACTGAAGATCATGTTCTTTCCCTAGTGCATGTTTTCGTTGACTTTGTCAAAAATCAGTTGGCTGTAAATACATAGGTTTATTTCTGGGTTCTCTATTCTGTTCCATTGATGCATACCATGCTTTTTTGGTTACCATAGTCTTGAAATATATTTCAAAGTCAGGTAGTGTAATGCCTTTAGCTTTATTCTTTTTGCTCAGGAATACTTTGGCTACTTAGGCTCTTTTTTGGTTCCACATGAACTTTAGAATTGCTTTTCTATTTCTAAGAAAAATGGCATTAATATTTTGATAAGGATTGTTTTGAATCTATAGATTGTTTCGGGCAGTATAGCCATTTTAATGACATTAATAATTATTCCAATTCATAAACATAAGATGTCTTTCCATTTGTTTGCACCCTCTTCAATTTTTTCCATTGGCATTTTGTATTATAGTTTTACTTGTAGAGCTCTTTCATCTCATTGGTTAAATATATTACTAGGAAGGGTTTTTTTTTTTTTTGGTAGATAGGTAAATGGAATTGCCTTCTTGGTTTCTTTCTCAGCTAGTTCATTATTGTTGTATGGAAATGCTACTGATTTTTGTATGTTGGTTTTGTATCCTGCAATATTACTGAATTTAATTATCAGATCTAAGAGTTTGTTGGTGGAGTTTTTAAGTTTTTCTAGAGGTAAGATCATGTCATCTGCGAAGGACAATTTAATTTCTTTGTTTCCAATTTGCATGCTTTTTATTGCTTTCTCTTGCCTGATTGCTCTGTCTAAGAATTCCAGTAGTATGTTGAATAAGAGTAGTGAAAGTGTGTATCCTTGTCTAGTTTCAGTTCTTAGAGGAAAGATTTTTAGCTTTTCCCCAACCAGTATAATATCAGCTATGGGTCTGTCATATACAGCTTTTATTATATTAGATATTTCCTTCTGTGCCTTGTTTGTTAAGAGTTTTCATCATGAAGAACTGTTGAACTTTATCAAATTCTTTTTCTGCATCTATGGAGATGATCATGTGGTTTTTGTCCTTTGTTCTACTGATGTGATGTATTACATTTAGTTATTTGTGTATGTCAAAACATCTTTGCATCCCTGGGATAAATCCTTCTTGATCATGGTGTACTATCTTTTTGATATACTGTTGCATTCAGTTTGCTAGTATTTTGTTGAGGAGTTTTGTGTCTATGTTCAAAAGGGATGTTGTCTTGTATTTTTCTTTTCTTCATTGCATCCTTGCCTGGTTTTGATATCAAGGTGATACTAGTTTCACAGAATGAGTAGGGAGAATTCCCTTCTCTCCATTTTTTTTTGGAATAGGGAGAATTGGTGTCAGTTCTTTGTAAGGTTGATAGAATTATTCAATGAAGCCATCAGTCCTGGACTTTTCTTTGTTGGGAGTCTTTATTGCTGATTCAATCTGATTACTCTGATTATTGGTTTGTTCAGGTTTCTATTTCTTCCCAGTTCAATATTGATATGTTGAATATGTTCAGGAGTGTATGTATTTCCTCTAGATCTTCTAGTTTGTTAATGTATACTTGTTCATAAGTCTCTGATGATTTTTGTATTTCTATGGTACCAGTTGCAATGCCTCTTGTTTCTTTTTCTTTTCTGATTTTTAAAAATTTGAGTCTTTGCTTTTATTTTCTTGGTTAGTTGGGTAGCAGTTTATTGATTTTGTTTATCTTCTCAAAAAAGCAACTTTTTGTTTCATTGACTCTTTGTAACTTTTTTAGTCTCCATTTTATTTAGTTCTGCTCTAATCTTTATCATTTTTTCGCTTCTACCAATTTTGAATCTGGTTTATTATTGCTTTCCTAGGTCCTTGAGGTATGTCATTAGATTGTCTATTTGAAATCTTTCTACTTTTTTGATGTAGATGCTAATTGGTATAAAATTCCCTCTTAGAATTGCATTTGTTGTATCCCATAGATTTTAGTGTGTTGTGTTTTGATTTTCATGTTGTTTAATTTTCATGTATTTTTTTCAGTTTTCAGAGTTCCTTGTGTTATTGATTTGATGTATTCCATTGTCTGAACAGATACTTGACATGATTTCAATTTTTTTATTGTTGAGACTTGTTTTGTGTTTCAACATATAATCTGTCCTAGAGAATGTTCCATGTACTGATGAGAAGAATGCGTATTCTGTACCTGTTGGATAAAATGTTCTGTAAATGTCTTTGAGGTCCATTTGTTCTAAAATGCAGTTTAAATCCAATATATCTTTGTTAATTTCCTGTCTAGGTGACCTGATTACTACTGAAAGTGGGATGTTGGAGTATCCAACTATTATAGTATTGGAGTCTATCCTTTTCAACTTAATAATATTTGCTTTAAATATCTGGGTGTTTAGTGTTGTATTCATGTATGTTTAGAATTTTTATATCCTCTTACTGAATTAATCCTTTTATCATTATATAATGACTTTTTTGTCTCTTATTACTGTTTTTGACTTAAAGTATGCTTTAAAGTATACTTAACGTATAGCTACTTCTGCTCAATCTTGGATTCCATTTCCATAGAATATCGTTTTCCATTCTTTTCTTTCAGTCTATATGTGCCTTTACAGATAAGATGAGTTTCTTGTAGTCAGCATATAGTTGGGTCATTTTTTTAAAAAAAATCCTTTTTCATATCTTTGAAGTGGAAAGTTCAATTCATTTGTATTCAAGGTGATTATTGATATGTGAGGGCTTATTTCTGTCATTTTATTAACTGAGTTGTGGTTGTTTTGTGTATCCTTTGTCCTTTTCTTTCTTATTATTTATCATTGTGGTTTGGTGGTTTTCTGTAGTGGTAACATTTGAGTTTTTTTCTTTTCCCTATTTGTAGGTTTGCTTTATCAGTGGATTGCATATTTTCATGTGTTTTCATGAAGGTAGATATCATTCACTTATATGTGTAGGATTCCCTTAAGCATTTTTTGTTGAACTGGTCTAGTGGTGATGAATTTTCTCAGCTTTTTCTTGTCTGAGAAAGATATTATTTCATTTTCATTTATGAAGGGTATCTTTGCTATCTTCACTGAGTACAGTAAGTATCCTTGGCTGGTAAATTTTTTTTTTCTTTCAGTGGTTTCAATATATCATCCCAGTCTCTCCTGGCTTATAAGATTTCTGCTAAGAAATTCACTGTTAGTCTGATGGGGGGTCCCTTATTAGTGGCTAGACACTTTTCTCTTGCTGTTTTTAGGATTATCTTGTTTTTCTTGACATTTGACAGTGTCACTATAATGTGCCATAAAGAAGGTATTTTTGAATTGTGTGTATTTGGGGATTCTTGAACTTCTTATGTCTGGTTGTCTAAATGTCTTGCTAGGCTTGGGAATTTTCTATTGTTATTTGGTTAATTAAGTTTTCTATCCATTTTGTTTACTCTTCAACTTCTGGGATACCAAAATTTCAAATATATGGTCACTTTATGGTGTCCCATATGTCACAGAGGCTTTATTCATTCTATTTTATTCTTCTTTACTTTTGTCTGACTGTGTTATTTCAGAAGACCTGTATTCAAGTTCTGAAATTCTTTCTTCTGCTTGACATAGACTATTGCCAAAGTTTTCAAATGTTTATGTTGCATTCCCTTCAATAAATTATTCAGTTTCAGTATTTCTATTTGGTTCTTTTTTATTATAACTATAACTTTGGTAAATATTTCATTTATATTCTGAATTGTTTTTCTAATTTTTTGTATTATCTATGTCCTTTTGTATCTCCCTGAGCTTTTTTAATATCATTATTTTAAATTATTTCTCCAGGATATTATACATTTCTTTTTACCTGGAAGCTGTTACTGGAGAACTATTGCGTTCCTTTAGAGGTATCATATTTCCTTGCTTTTTCATGTTTTTGTGCACTTATGTTGATATCTGTACACCTGGTGTAATAGTTGCTTCTTCCAATTTTTAAATTTGCTTTCATAGGTAAGGAATTTTTCCTGAAGATGTATCTATGATGTTGGTTGAGTAGTGCAATTTGGCTTTAATTTTTTTTTTTTTTTTTTTTTGAGACAGAGTCTCATTCTGTCACCCAGGCTGGAGTACAGTGGCACAATCTCAGCTCACTGCAACCTCTGCCTTCTGGATTCAAGCGATTCTCCTGCCTCAGACTCCCAAGTAGCTGGGATTACAGGTGTGCACCACCACACCCAGATAATTTTTGTATTTTTAGTAGAGATGAGGTTTCTCTATGTTGGTCAGGCTGGTCTCAAACTCCCCACCTCAGGTGATCCACCCACCTTGGCCTCCCAAAGTGCTGGGATTACAGGTGTGAGCCACCGGACCTGGCCCACTGTGGCTTTAATTCTAAGTGTATGCAGTATGTAGTTTCCCTATGATTTCTTCAGCTGTAAACAGCGTCAGTGGCATCTGTGGTTTTCTCAGTGGCTTCAGGTGTGTTTATTAGTGGAGGCTGTGGTAAAGTTTTTCTGGTGACAGGAATGCAAGATGAGTCAGTCCTCAGGCTCCAGTGGTGGCTGCAGTACTCTGAACACACCTGTTCTTGGGTCCTAATGTGGTGCACACTGGCGCTGGTGTTAGTGAGTCCAGGGAGGCTGGTTTTGGGGCCTCCAGGAAGGTTTCTTGGAAGCTGGTATTGACAGCAGTGAGCCAGGCAGATGGGCGGGTCGTCAGGCCCCTAGGGAGCAAGCATGGCATGAATGACGGCAGTAGCAATGGTAAAACAATCCTCTGGTTCCCATTGGTCCACACTGGTGTTGGCAGTGGCTGCTATGGATTGCATGAGCCAGCCCCCAGGCTTGCAGGTGGCACATACGGGTGGATGCCAGCAATAGTGGCAGTGACAAGTTGGATGGGCCCAACTTCAGATCGCTGAAAGGAATGCTCAGGTGCCAATGGTGGTGGACAAAGTTGGGTGATCACTAGGCCCCTAGACAGCATGTTTGGGCACAGGAGGGTGTGGAGCTGGACTGTACGGACCTGTCCTCAAGTCCCCAGTGGTGTGTGCAGGTGTTGGCTGTGATAGGCAGGGGCAGGGTGATCACCAGGCTCCTGGTAAAATGCTTGGATGGAGGCACAGTGGCTGGGCTACTGTGCTGTAGCCCTGCTACTGGGCATGACAGCATAGCTTTCACTGGCAGCAGCCATAGGCAGGCAGCTGGAACACGTGCTTTGGCCCTACATGGCAGCTGTGGGTGGATTGTCTTCTCCTTGGGGTGCTTATAAATGTGTGTCAGCTCCAACGTTGAGGTAGTGGGGTCACTGCCTGTTGTTTCACACTTTGGCCCTGCCCGTGGCAGCAGCTCTGGGTGGGGAATTCTGTCCTTGAAACGTGTGAGAATGCATGGAGGCTCTGATGTTGGGAGCAGTAAGGTTGCTGCCAATGACTTGTACTTTGGCCCTGGTGGCGGGACTAGCTGTGAAGGTGATGTCATGAGGCTCCATGGATGTGGACATGCAGGGGCTGTTGGGCTCCAAGGCAGGATGCAGTCTAGTGGGGGTTTGGCTCCCAAAATGGCAACATGCTGTAGCTGCTTAGGGCTCGGGGATGCATGGGGGACTCAGGGTGAGCTCCCTCTCTGGAGCAAGGCTATCATGCCATCTCTGGGCAGCTCTCTATGTTTTCTCAGGGCCTGCAAGGCTGGAGGGGCTCTCCTGTGGGGAGGACTCAGGAGCCTGTGGTAGGAACGTGGAACAATGGGTTGGGGGGCAGGGGTGTCTCCCATTTATCCTTGCCAGGCTCCTGTCAATCTGAGACAAACATGCTGCCTCACTTCCCTCTCTTTCCTTGCTTTAGGTGTTTGTTTGTTTGTTTGTTTTGTTTTGTTTTTTTGGGGTTTTTTGGACAGAGTTTCACTTTGTTGCCCAGGCTGGAGTGCAGTGGCACAGTCTCGGCTCACTGCAACCTCCACCTCCTGGGTTCAAGCAATTCTCGTGCCTCAGCCTCCCGCATAGCTGGGAATACAGGCACCTCGGCAAATTTTTTTTGTATTTTAGTGGAGACGGGATTTCACCATGTTGCCCAGGCTGGTCTCAAATACCTGAGTTCAGGCAATCCGCCCATCTCGACCTCCCAAAGTGCTAGGGTTATAGGCGTGAGCCACTGCGCCCGGCCTAAGTGTTTCTTATCACTTATCTGTTGAATCCCACTGGACTCTCATAGATGATCTGTTTGAAGTGTGATTATCTACTCACTATGTTGGTTTTTCTCCGTGGAAGAGGTGAGTGTCAGATACATGCAGTCAGATACCTTGAAACCTCTCCTCAAATTATGTAAGATTTGAGGATAGCCGGGCATGGTGGCTCATGCCTCTAATCTCAGCAGTTTGGGAGGCCGAGGCAGGCAGATCATTTGAGGTCAGGAGTTTGAGACCAGCCTGGCCAACATGGTGAAACCCCGTTTCTAATAAAAATACAAAATTAGCCAGATATGGTGGTGCACGCCTGTAATCCCAGCTGCTGTGGATGCTGAGGCAGGAGAATCGCTTGAACCTGGGAGGCAGAGGTTGCGGTGAGCCTTACGAGATCACACCACGGCACTCCATCCTGGGCAACAAAAGTGAAATTCTCTGTCTCAAAAAAAAAAAAAAAAAAAAGATTTGAGGATAAAAGGGAGGACAAGAGGGAAATCTTTGCCATGAAATAGATTTATTTCATAAAGTGGAGAAAAGTAGAAATAAATAACTATTTTTTCTCTTAAATCGGGACCCAATGACAAAAGATAAACTGATTTGATGTTAAAGCGTTAAAATTAATTTTAAAAGCCGGGCTCGGTGGCTCACACCTGTAATCCCAGCACTTTGGGAGTCCGAGACGGGTGGATCACGAGGTCAGGAGATCGAGACCATCCTGGCTAACACAGTGAAACCCCCGTCTTCACTAAAAATACAAAAAAAAAAATTAGCCAGGTGTGGTGGCGGGCGCCTGTAGTCCTAGCTACTCAGGAGGCTGAGGCAAGAGAATGGTGTGAACCCAGGAGGCGGAGCTTGCAGTGAGCCGAGATGGCGCCACTGCACTCCAGCCTGGGTGACAGAGCGAGACTCTGTCTCAAAAAAAGAAAAATTAATTTTAAGTAGGAAATAAAATGAAAAATAACACCTTGGAAATACAGCAACTGCAAATATTTAAGTTATGGACATCCTCTTAAGAGAAATGAGCATTTATAATAAATACAATATTTTATATTCTATTTCAGGAGATTCTGAAACTCTCATACATGGCAGCTTAGAATGTAAAACAGTAGAACCACCTTGGAAAACAGTTTTGCAATTTCTTAAAAAATTAAAAGTATACATGCTCTGTGACCCATAGATGTTTACCAAAAGAAATAGTCATGTGTCCATACAATGATTTGCATGCAAATGTTCATAACAGCTTTATTCGTAATAGTCAACAGCTCAAACCAACCCAGCTGTCTCACAAAAAGTGAATGGGTGAGTAAAATGTGGCATATCTGTATAATAAAATATTACTCAGCGGCGAAACCCCGTCTCTACTAAAAATTCAAAAAAAATTTAGCCGGGCATAGGTGGTGCATGCCTGTAATCCCAGCTACTCGGGAGGCTGAGGCAGGAGAATGGCTTAAAACCCGGGAGGCGGAGCTTGCAGTGAGCCAAGATCGCGCCACCGCACTCCAGCCTGGGTAATAGAGCGAGACTGTCTCAAAAAAATAAATAAATAAATAAAAAATAAATACATATATGTTATTCAGCAATAAAAATTGATGATATATTGAGATCTGAGATCTGTATAAAACACAAGAATCTCAAAATAAGTGTTCTGAGTGAAAGATAATGTATGTCTTCATTTATTTAAAATTTTGCAAATGTCAACCAATCGATAGTAACAGAAAGATCAGCGCTTGCCTGGAAAGGGGTCAGGGGCTTGGAGAATGAGGATTTACAAAGGGGAATAGAAAACTTTGACAGGTGATAGGTATCGTCTTCATCTTGACAGTGGATGGTTTCACGTGTGTAGATACATGTCAAAATGTATCAAATTGTACAGTTCATATATTTTCACTTATTGTATGTTAATTATCTCTCAACACAGCTGGGAAACATAATACTACACGATACTGACCAGTGTGGAGTGAAACCTGTATAACCACACACTTTTTTTCTGTTTTTTCTTTTTTTTGAGATGAAGTCTTGCTCTGTCGCCCAGACTGGAGTGCAGTAGCATGATCTTGGCTCACTGCAACCTCCCCCGATGGGTTCAAGTGATTCTCCTGCCTCAGCCTCCCGAGTAGCTGGGATTACAGGCACATGCCACCATGCCCGGCTAATTTTTGTATTTTTAGTAGAGACGAGGTTTCGCCATGTTGGCCAGGCTGGTCTCAAACTCCTGACCTCAGGTGATCACCCGCCTCAGCCTCCCAAAGTGCTGGGATTACAGGTGTGAGCCACTGTGCCCAGCCAACTACACACTTTTAATAACAATGCACATGTTTATCACCTGTAAGGAAAGCAATTTTGCGAGGTATATCATAAATTGTTACTACTATTGTTATTATAATATGGATAAAAATGTAAAAGAACCAGCCAAAGTAGGCGATGATCAAAGCGGTTTGTGTCAGGTCGTGTTAACCTCCGATTTGTCCTTTTAGAGAAACGCATGCTTAGATATGTTACAGACTCACCTATGAGGAAGCCTCAGGCTCTAAGAGTGCAACACCACGGTCAACCATCTGGTTTACATTTCACCAGCAACCACCAAATTTACATGTCGTGTGTGACTGACCCTTTGCTACTCCCATTTGAAACAGAATAGCTGTGTTCTTTAATTGCCCCTTTAGGGACACTTAATGCATTCTAAGTGTTTACTAAGCCTTGGAAATTGATTGATCGCCTCTGGTTAATGCTTTTATATTCAAGGTTAATTATTGTTTTCTGATAACGTTTTTTATTCATTAGCATCCTTTAATAAGGCTGGCAATCATTGGCTAGTTAAGTGGACAAACCATTAATATGAGAGCTAAAGTTTCAACTAAGGGTCAATCTACTAATTTCTTAGTCATAGATCAGATGGGAAGACCTTATAAAATAAAAATGCTTATGTTCAGTATCTTCTCTTTAACTAAATGATACTATAAATATACTGTGAGTGGCCTGGAGCTTTCTATTTCACCGGGCAGAATAATCATGAAGAAGTCAGGGCAAAGGAAGTCGCATACAAAGCGGATGGAGAATGGATGGGGAAGGAAGATCGTATAACTGATTTCTCATTGAATGTAATGAATTAGGCACAGAAATCTATAGTAAAGGAAAGAAGAAAGAGAACGTGTAGGTTTATGGTGATTTATAGACCTTCTCTGAACTTTACATTTTAATGTTATCCTTAAAACATGATGAGTCCCTTATTATGAAAGGAAGAGGAGAATATACAAACTTCACATCAGGCTCAGGCTGGCTTCCTGCTGATAGGTTCCTACAGAAATCAGTAAAGAGATATGCATTTCACAGTCGGGAGCTATTTCAGCGACTCCTTCCAAAGATGAGCAGAGACCTAGTGCATTCCTTGAAGAGGGTTAAAAGGGAGCAAAGCAAAGCTACAGACATTAAACTAAATTCAAGCAAGAAATTCTGACGCTGTAACTCAAAGTAATGGGTGTAATTAATAAAGAATGAAAATCATGTAACTGCTAAGTACAGCAGAATTATGAAGATACTGATGACACCATTCCAAATGGCTCCTTCCTGCGTTGCTTTAAATAGTTATTTACTAAACACTGACAGTGATCACAGCATGATGTCAGGGAGCAAATTGTGGGAAGAGAAAGAATAAAAAAGCATTTGACAGTCATAGTTCATCTTGATACTCTTGTGCTTGAAAATGGCTATTGGTGGCCAGGCGTGGTGGCTCAAGCCTGTAATCCCAGCACTTCGGGAGGCCGAGGCCAGTGGATCACCAGAGGTCAGGAGTTCAAGACCAGCCTGGCCAACATGGTGAAACCTCGTCTCTACTAAAAATACAAAAATTAACCGGGCATGGTGTCACGCGCCTGTAGTCCCAACTACTAGGGAGGCCGAGACAGGAGAATCACTTGAACCCAGGAGGCAGAGGTTGCAGTGAACCAAGATTATGCCACTGCACTCAAGCCTGGACGATACAGAGAGACTCCGTCTCAAAAAAAAAAAAAAAGGCTGTTTGCTCTCTGTTTTTAGAACACAAGAATAAATGCCTTAGCAGGCATACAAATTTGTTTGTACTCTATCTTCAATTCATTCCATTTCTCAATATATATTCTTCTCCATCATCTAGCCCATGAGATGGTATCAGAATTATCATACTGTATATCAATTTACTTAATTCCAAGTATTATGTGGCAGTACAAAGTATCAAGTACATCAACACTACTTGTTGTGACAAACAGCTCCAATATCTCAATGACTATATTAGTCAGGGTTCTCCAGGGAAACAGAAACAATAAAATAGAATAGAATAGAATAGAATAGAATAGAATAGAATAGAATAGAATAGAATAGAAAAGATAGATAGAAGATAGATGATAGATAGATAGATAGATAGATTAGACAGATAGATAGATTAGACAGACAGACAGAGAGATAGATAGATTATATAGATAGATTATATAAATAGATACAAATATATAGAAATATATTTATTATAAGGGATTGGCTTATGCAATTATGAAGTCTGGGAAGTTCCACAATCTACCATCTGAAATCTGAAGATCAAGAAAGTCAGTAGCATAATTCTAGTCTAAACACAAAGGCCAAAGAACCAGAAGCACCAATGTCTGAGGCCGGAGAAGATGGATGTCCCAGCTCAGGCAGAGAGAGCAAATGTACCCCTCATCTGCTTTTTAGGTTCTTGTCAGAGCCTCAGTGAAGTGCATGATGGCCACCCACACTGGTAAGGATGACCTTTACTCAGTCTACTGATTCAAATGCTAATCTCTTCCAAGAACACCATCACAGACACACCCGGAAATTTACCAGGTCTCTGGGCACCCCTGAGCCCAGTCAAGCTGATACATAAAATTAACCATCGGAAGTCACCTCCTTGTCAGTTGGCACCCAGGTGAATCTTGTTAAACCATAGTAGTCTCCAAATAAAGACATTAACAAGATCATGCTTCCACTGAACATGATATGACTATCCTTCATACAACCAAAAATGCATGAATCTCTTCCTCAGAAGAGAAAGTTTTTCAGTGATGCTTCCTCTTTTCCTAATGTACCTTAACTTAAATACTAGGATGTAAAATTAGCAATATTTAAATACTAACATAATATTAATACATCTTCTGTTACAAGATAAGGGACTAAGAGAGAAAAGAAAAAACTATTTGCTTTATATGTACGTGTGTGTGTGTGTTTGTGTGTGTGTCTGTATGTATAATATATATAGATATGTGTATATATGTAGTATTTGTATTCACGCAAAATAAAAAGGAAATACTCATGATAATTACAGCCCTCATTTCCGTAACTGGTCATGTGGTTATAGCTGATATTTATACTTACATACTTATTATACTTATATATTCCTACTACCTATTCTGTAGAAGGTACAGAATTGTACCTACTTTGCTTTCAGCTGCACCTCAGCTGGTTGTGGTTCATTACCTGATGGGGTGACCCAAACCTTCATTAATAGTCCTGCCTAAATTGGGTTGTTGTTGTAGTTTTTTTTAATTGCCTGTAATCAATCATATGGCATGGTAACAATAAGAGTTGCCTTAAGGGGTCCTCTGTATTCCAGACATACTCTTCTTTATTGCCATCATGGACTAGCAGTCCAATTTCTCCCAACCAACACCGTAACCCCTTTATTGACCTATTGACTCAGAGGCGTAAAGTGCCAAGAAGTGGCCAGGTGGTAGGCTTAATTTTCAATTCAATGGAATCTTGTCATGTCTCCTGGTGGAAGCATTTCTTCCTCTGGAATTAAGACTGCTAGGCGAGGCTGGGCACGGTGGCTCACACCTGTAATCCCAGCACTTTGGGAGGCCGAGGCAGGTGGATCACAAGGTCAGGAGTTCAAGACCAGCCCGGCCAAGATGGTGAAACCCCATCTCTATTAAAAATACAAAAATTAGCTGTGCGTGGTGGCGGGTGCCTGTGATCCCAGCTACTCGGGAGGCTGAGGCAGAGAATTGGCTGAACCCGGGAGGCGGAGAGTGCAGTGAGCTGAGATTGCACCAATGCACTTCAGCCTGGGCAACAGAGCGAGACTCTGTCTCAAAAAAAAAAAAAAACCAAAAAACCTCTAGGTCAGTAGAGTATAAACTTGAAGAAACAGGAAGCAAAAATTTTGCTAGTGCCTCACTAGGAGTAATAGTGAGTGGTGCCACTCCCGTTTCTATCCCTTAATTCCTGGACCTGTGAATCCTGGCTGTGGGAGAAGCACTACCAAATATTGGATGCTGATTCTCAGCACGTGCAGATTTCTGGAGAACCTCGTACCAGTCTTGTAAGGTATTGTCACCTAGTTGGTTGTGTAACTGAGTCTTCAAAGCGCTATCCCACTGTTTTACCAAACCAGCTTCTTATGAATACTGGGGAACCTGATCAAACCACTGAATCCCACGAGCATGCGCCCATTGCTGCACTGCTTTTGCTATGAAGTGAATTCCTTGATGGGAAACAATGCTGTGTAGAATACCATGATGGGGAATGAGGCAATTTGTAAGTTCATAGTTGATAGTCCTGGCAGAAGTTTTCTTTGCAGGGAAGGAAAATCCATATCCAGAGTTAAGTGTCTATTCCAGTATGGACAAATTGCTGCCCCTTTCATGATGGAAGAGGTGCAACATAATCAACCTGCAACCAGGTAGCTGGCTGATCACCCCAGGGAATGACATCATAACAGCAGCTCGGTAATGGTTTGTGCTGCTGGCAGATTGGACTCTCAGCAGTGGCTGTAGACAAGTTGGCCTTTGTGAGTGAAAGTCCATGTTTCTGAGCCCACGCAGAACCTCTGTCCCTGCTATCATGGTCGCTTTGTTCAGGAGACCACTGTGTGACGATGACAGGGTTGTCTGGAGAAAGAGGCTCGCTGGTATCTACAGAATGGGTCATTCTATCCACTTAATTATTAAAGTGCTCCTTTGTTGAGGTCACCCTTTGGTGAGCAATCACATGGGACAAAAATATCTTTTTTGTTGTTTTTTTTGGCTATTCAGAGAGTACAATGTATTCACCTCTTCCCCATATTTCTCTGTCACATATTTTACAACGATGTTTCTTCTAAGCCCCTGACCATCCAGCCAAACCATTGGCTATAGCCCATGAATTGGTACATAATCACATGTCTGACCATTGCCCCTTTCAAGCAAAATGCGCAACCTGGTGCACTGTGTGAAGTTCTACCCGTTGGACAATTTCCCTTCAGCATTGTCCTTCAGTGATGTTCCAGAGGGGGGCTGTAGTGCAGGTGCCGTCCGCTTTCAAGTGGTGCCTGCAAATTATGCAGAACCATCTGTAAACCAGGCCTGAGTCTTCTTTTCCTTTGTCAGCTGATCACAAAGAACTCTCCATAAGGTCATAGTTGCAGACTGGGAGAGAGAAAGCACTGGAGGAGGAGAAAGAACCATGGGTATCTGGGCTACTTCTATTTATTTATTTATTTATTTATTTATTTATTTATTTATTTATTTTTGAGATGGAGTTTCGCTCTTGTCGCCCAGGCTGGAGTGCAATGGCGTGATCTCGGCTCACTACAACCTCCAACTCCTGCGTTCAAGCAATTCTCCTGCCTCAGCCTCCCGACTAGCTGGGATTACAGGCACCCACCACTACGCCCAGCTAGTTTTTGTATTTTTAGCAGAGACAGGGTTTCACCACATTGGCCAGGCTGGTCTCGAACTCCTGACCTCAGGTGATCCACCCATCTCGGCCTCCCAAAATGTTGGGATTACAGGCGTGAGCCACCGTGCCCAGCCTGGGCCACTTCTTTATGTAACTCACTTATGCTTACAGGGCCCACTTGGGCTCAATCACTTATACGCCACTTCCATTTGATGATGGAGTATTGCTGTGCACACCAGCTTTATGGCTTAGTGGTCTTTCACCAAGTGATAGTATTTATGGAACTCTATCTTAAGAGAATAGTTCTAAATAAGGGGCAATGTGTATTTTATAATGGCAAAAGCTGAAGACCACATGGATGTTCCATTATGATGCAAAAGTTACAAAACCCAGAGTCCAGTCACTTGATGTGACATTATACAGTTATTAAAATTGAGAAAATATTGTAAAATGGATGGAATACATTAATTAATATCATAACATCCAAATATCCACGATTTAATAGAAAGGTGAAAAGCATGATAGTATATAATTACAGCAATATGTTTTTGTTTTTGTTTTTTGAGACAGAGTATCTCCCTGTCGTCCAGGCTGGAGTGCAGTGGTGCAATCCTGGTTCACTGCAACCTCCACCTCCTGAGCTCAAGCGGTTCTCCTGCCTCAGCCTCCTGAGTAGCTGGGATTACAGGCATGCACCATCATGCCAGGCTAATTTTTGTATTTTTTAACAGAGGCGGGGTTTTGTCATATTGCCCAGGCTGGTCTCAAACTCCTGACCTCAAGTGACCCACCTGCCTTAGCCTCCCAAAGTGCTGAGATTACAGGCGTGAACTACCATGCCTGGCCCTACCGAAGTTTTTAAAAGTCCATTAATATAGAATTTCATTAAAAAGCTGAGCACCTAACACAAACAAATGTTAATAGTGCCTACCTGTGGTGCGTGCAGCAATAGTTACTTATTTTTAATTTCATCTTTACTTTTTCTGTTTTCTAAATTTTATTTAATGAGCAGACATTGTTTTATCAAGAAAAATAAACATTAACAAAGTAAAGGCACTAAATGTAGTGGCTTTTTTCTTGTTAATTTTTTGAGATGGAGTCTCACTCTGTTGCCCAGGCTGGAGTGCAGTGGCGTGATCTCGGCTCACTGCAACCTCCACCTCCTGGGTTCAAGAGATTCTCCTGCCTCAGCCTCCTGGGTAGCTAGAATTACAAGCACCCACCACCACACCTGGCTAATTTTTGTATTTCTATTTATTTATTTATTTTAGTAGAGACGGGTTTTCGCCATGTAGGCCAGGCTGGACTCAAACTGCTGACCTCAAGTGATCTGCCCACCTCAGCCTCCCGAAGTGCTGGGACTACAGGCATGAGCCACCATGCCCGGCCAATGCAGTGTTTGTTACAGCAAGAATGGTAACCAGGGAGCTGAGGGTTTGGGGTGGGGTAGGAGGAGGATGGACTTGGTCCTCACCCCTCCCTGACTGAGGAGCTGCGTGTGTGGCCACTGCTGTCCCTCTTGCTTCCTCTGTAATGATGCTGTCTCTGCTGGTCACACCTGCTTCCATGCTTAGAGATGCCTTCCCGGTGGTGGTGGCATATTTCCTCTGTATTATTCACACTGTCTTTCTGTTTCCTGCTACGAAAGAGTCTGGTTTTGTGACTTGTCCATCTGAAATGAGGCCACCAGGCTAAGTAAGACTGCCAGGTGCATCTTTGTGCTAATTAGAAAAAGGCACCCTTGGGGGCACGTCCAGCCTAGAGGCAGGGGGTGAATGTAGTGAGCAGAAATCAGGCTGGATGTCAGCACCCTCTCCTCCTCCTGGTTACTTCCTTCCCACCCCTTTGCAGGGTACAACCCCTCCCTAGCACCCATTTTTTTTTTTTTTGGAGTTGGGGTCTTGTTCTGTAACTTAAGCTGGAGTGCAGTGGCATAATCACAGCTCACTGCAGCTTCAAACTCCTTGGCTCAAGGAATCCTTCTGCCTCAGCCTCCCAAGTAACCAGGACTCTAGGTGTGAACCACTGCACCCAGTTGGCTACCTCCCTTTTCTTTGGGTGAAAGCTACTTATGTTTGAGACCAATGAGCTCAGTTGGGATTTAACAAGTTAAGGTAATGTGTTCGTTTTCACACTATCAATCTAATTTATTTGACATGAAGACTGAAGATTTCAGGAGAATAATAATAATAACATCGAAAAGACGATAAATAATAATGGCAATAGTAACACAATAATAAAATAAAAGAGACTAAAAGATGAAAGGAGATTAAATAGACTTGACGACCAAATGGAATGTGCAGTCTTAGATTGGATCCTGGATCAGAAAAAGAATATCCATGGAACAATTGGAAAAAAATTTGCATAAGGTCTATAGATTAGACGATAGTGTGGTATCGATGTTCATATCCTGAATTTTGGTAATTGTTCTGTGGTTATGAAAGCCGAAGCATTTGGGGCATCTAAACCAAGGGGATACCAGAATTCTTTTCCCTATATTTGCAACTTTATTGATATGGTTTGGCTGTGTCCCCACCTCAATCTCATCTTGAGTTGCAGTTCCCATAATTCCCACATGTTGTGGGACAGACCTGGTAGCAGGTAACTGAATCATGAAGGTGGGTCTTTCCCACGCTGTTCTCATGATAGTGAATAAGTCTCACGAGATCTGATGGTTTTATAAGGGGGAGTTCCCGTGCACACGCCCCCTTGCCTGTCTCCATGAAAGATGTGGCTTTGCTTCTCCCTGCTTTCTGCCATGATTGTGAGGCCTCCCCAGCCATGTGGAACAGTGAGTTAATTAAACCTCTTTCCTTTATAATTACCCAGTCTTGGGTATGTCTTTATTAGCAGCATGAGAAGAAGCAAATACACTTATTTTTTAAGCCAGAAAAAAATCCCTAGCAACACACACACACACACACACACCACACACACAAGCCTAGTCCCTCTACCTCATTTCATACATGAGAACACTGGGTAAACATTTAAGTCACGAGCTCAGAGTCAGACAGCAAGTGGGCAGTGGTGGCGGGAGAATTTGCTTCTGTGAGTTCCTGGCCGGGGTCCACAATCTGCCTCAAATGCATGAATCAGACCAATGCAGACTCATGGATGAAAGGAGGCTCTTGGAAAATAACTCTGAGCTGTTCTTTTGCAGCAGCCTCGGTCTACTTAGTATGGTCAGACTTGGTATAAAGACTTTAGGAACTCAGGATGAGGGGTAAGCCAAAACTGTGCCTTAGCCAGGACTAGGTGAAAGGAAGTGTTACACTCATCCCTGAGGATCAGTTCCCTCCAAGGTTTGGTCTTTTAGAAAGTCCATAGTCTTTCGGGAAGCCAAAATGAGATGATCACTTGAGGCCAGGAGTTTGAGACCAGCCTGGGCAACATAGCAAGATCTCATCTCTACAAAACATTATAAAAATTTAGCCAGGCATGGTGGCATGCACCTGTAGTTTCATCTACTCAGGAGACTGAGGCAGGAAGATCTGTTGAGTGCAGGAGTTTGAGGATTCAGTGAGCTATGATCACAGCACTGCACACCAGCCTGAGCAACAGAATGAGATCCTATTTCTCAAAAGTGAAAGAAAGAAAAAAAGAGAGAGAGAGAGGAAAGGAAGGAAGGAAGGAAGGAAAGAGGGAAGGAAGGGAGAAAGAAAGGAAGGAAGAAAGGAAGGAAGGAGGGAGGGAGGGGAGGGAGGGAGAGAGAGAGAGGAAGAAAGAAACAAAGAAAGAAAGGAAGGAAGGAAGGAGAGAGGGAGGGAGGGAGATAGAGAGAAAGAAAGAAAGGAAGAAGAAAGAAAGAAAGAAAGAAAGAAAGAAAGAAAGAAAGAAAGAAAGAAAGAAAGAAAGAAAGAAAGGAAAGAAAGAAGAGAGAGAGGGAGGGGAGGGAGAGAGATAGAGAACGAGAGAGAAAGAGAAAGAAAAGAAAGAAGGAAGGAAAGAAAGAAAAGAAAGAAAGAAAGAGGGAGGGAGGGAGGAAGGAAGGAAGGAAGGAGGGAGGGAAGGAAGGAAGGAAGGAAGGTCCATAGTCTACTAGCATTCTTGCTGCCTGAGAGAAGTCCTCAGAGGGGCTGTTGGGAAAATGCCACTGCAAGTTCACCTCACAGTGATCATGATAGTGCTGACCAGAGTGTCTAGGGAATGCCAGAGCTGGAGGCAGAACTGACTGGGTTCTGCCAGGCTCTTTTGTACTTTGCTCTCAGATAGAGAGGAATTTAATTCACTGTACCTAAGATAGCTCTTTCTCTCTATCTAGAAATGAAAGCTATGCCAGATAAACAGCAAATGAAGGGTCCTGAGTTGGGTGATGAGATGTCACCATCTTTCTGATCAATGAATGAGCTGAGGCATGAAGGGTGGAGCTGGCTTCACCTGGAACACAGAGACTTCACCCTGAGGGCTGTCTCTCAGTGCATGAGGCTGCAGAGGGCTTAGTGGCTTTGTCTAGCTCAGACCATCAGGTCCATATCCTCATGTGGTCTTTGGTTGGGAGAGGGAGAGTCACATGCAACGCAATGGTTGGGCCATGTACTCACAATCACTTGCACTCCTGAAACTATAGGCATCAAGGTGAGACCTATTCTCAAACTAGTTTGTTCATAAGTGTTTAAGGGCCAAATGCAGTGGCTCAGGCCTGTAATTTCAGCACTTTGGGAGGCCAAGGCAGGTGGATCACCTTGGGTCACGAGTTTGAGACCAGCCTGGCCAACATGGTGAAACCCCGTCTCTACTAAAAATACAAAAATTGGCCAGGCATGGTGGTGGGTGTCTGTAATCCCAGCTACTCGGGAGGCTGAGGCAGGAGAATCGCTTGAACTGGAGAGGCAGAGGTTGCAGTGAGCTGAGATGGTGCCACTGCACTCCAGCCTGAGTGACAGAGCGAGACCCTGTCTCAAAAAAAAAAAAAAATAGTGACCTTGGATACTTTATTGCAACATCATTGGATTTAGTCTCTCTGTCTATTAAATAGGAGTGGAGCTGTGGATAATACTCAACTTACTTCTACTTCTAAAACGTGCTTGTGATTCTGTGAGTTCCCCACCCTCTCCCACACCCACTCACCCAACCCTGACTGCATTCCACAAGCTGCCTGGAGCTTTCAGCAAGAGGATCTCCCTTGAGAATCAAGAACAGCAATTCTGAGCATTCAGCATCTGTAATGGAGTTTTCACTACTCAGGGGAAAATGAAAAAGAAAAATATGGATATTACAATGTACCCAGTGGTGAAACATTGCCAAATATTTTTTCTTTATGATTACTGTTCTTTATTTTGAGATAAGGCATTTTTCTCTCTTTTGTTGATGTGACAGTGTTCTTCATTTCTTTTAAAAAATAATAATAAGAAGAATGAGATGAGGAAGCATCAGCTTTAGTTTGCTATTGGAAGGGAGTTGCCCAGGTTCATTATTGAGCATTCCCGCAAGGTGCTATCAGTAGAGTGAGGTAAGGAAAATGCCAGGGTGGGTGGGAGCTGAGGACTGTGGTCAGGAATGGCCCCCTGATGCCTGCAAAGACCATCCAGACATCAGACTGCTCCTCCCAGGCCTGGAGCTGATGAAATGCTAGCCAAAGAGAACACTAGATTTCAACCCAGAACAAAATGGGACTTTTCAGCATATGATAGTCCAAAGAAGACAAAAAAAAGGATTCAGAGACTTAGGCACAGTGTCAGCAATGGGTGGCTGTTTTCCTAAGACACTCCCTGCCCCATGCACAGGGAAGGAGCCAACTCTTTGTCTAGATTGTTCAGCAAAGGTGAACACAGTCTTGCTCGTGATGAAGGCAATGATCAGATGTGGCAGAAACATCAGATGAAGAGTCACCAAAACCAAATGAATTCAGCTAAAGCAGATGCCTAAAGTCCAGCAAAGCTCGAAGCTACACTAATTCCTACCCTAACTACTATCACCCACTGAGGTAACCAACCAGAACACCTCAATGCAAACTAATATTTCTTATTTTATACACTAGTAGGGTCCCTTCCTCTACTTGTTACACTTGTTTATACTCAAAATACCTCAGGTTCACTAAATGTGCTAGTAATAATACTTACCACTCAAGAGCTATTAGCCTCCTGATCCAATAATCTTATATGACTATCATGTATTATAGCTTTTAGAGTAAAAATACCCCCATACAGACTTCGCCTATGACTCAGGTTCACTAAATGTGCTAGTAATAATACTTACCACCCAAGAGCTATTAGCCTCCTGATCCAATAACCTTATATGATCAGCATGTATTATGGCTTTTAGAGTAAAAATACCCCTATACGGACTTCACCCATGACTCCCCAAAGCCCACGTAGAAGCCCCTAACAACAGATCAATAGTACTTGCGGTGGTATTCCTAAAGTTAGACGACTACGGTATAATACGGCTTACCCTTATCCTCAACTCCCTAACAGAACATATCATGGCTTTGTTAGAAATGCTTGTTCCTCAATGCCACAAAGAAATAGCACTTGAACATAAATTCAATTTTCTCAGCAAGGCAATTTTCACTTTCTGCAGAAAGGGTGCTCCTCACAGATGGAACAATGGTGAGGGCACACCTGAACAGCGGAGGGGAAGGAGTTCTTATTGCTGATGCAGGTAGCCCCTACTGCTGTGTCATTCCCCTATTGGCTAGGGTTGGACCTCACAGTCTAAGCTAATTCCAATTGGCTATTTTAAAGAGAGCAGGAGTATGAGCCAGAGTGGCAGAGTGAGTAGTTTGGTGGGAAGGACAGTTAGGAACAGGTGACTTAGGTCAGAACAGATGACCAGGGGTGACTCAGGTCAAAGAAGGTGGCCAAGATGAGTCAGGATGGAGCAGGTGACCCTGCAACAGGTGTGAACTACTGATTGTAACTGGTAGAAAAGGTTGTTTAATGAAACTAGAAGCAAGGGGGCAAAGAGAACCAAGAAGTTACACTTTAAAATGGAGAGTCAAAGAATAAGAGAGCTGAACATACTGACATACTGATTCTTTGAAGAGAAACTTGGGGCTCACTATATTTAATAGTTTCAAGGTCCAGTGCTGTTTGGGGCAAACACAGAAATGCAAAGGTTGCCATGGGACCCTTCAGTGATCCCATGGTGTGGATTGGTTTCTTTTCTGAAGGCCAAGAGGAGGTGAGGGTGAAGATAGCCTGGAGCTATTGTGAGAGACCTCCTGGTAACATAAAAGGGCAATGCTGGTGGACATTTCCTGAGGACAGGTCCTCAGGGGATGACCCCAAATCCATTCCCTTACGGCTTCAAACATGGATGTTGTTCAATAAGTAGAAACTGCCGACAGTGAGTAGAAACTGCTGACAGTGAGTGGAAACTGACAAATTGAGTGCAGGGAATTGGGATCAATAATAGTTTACAGGGCATGTTGTGAGGTCCATAATTATTGACTCTCTTTCCTTGAACCTGGAATAATGCCCAGATCCTAGTCCACCAGCCTACCCCTCATTCCTCAATCCCAAAGCTCCTGAGTCCAGGAACGTCTCCTGAGCTTCTTTACTGCCTTGAAAAGATCTCCCTGGATAGTCTGCCACTCTGATAACAATTATGGCCATAGCTTGTATCTGTTAACAATTATGGCCATAGCATGTATTTATTGAGTGTTTGCTTAGCATCTGACCATTAACTGTCGTGCTACCACCTTAGGAGAAGGATATTATCTCCACTCTATTCTTCTAATCCCATCAATTTAATTAAAGATAATCATTGAGTGTGTACTCTGTGTCAGGTTTTGCTGACTTTTTTTGCCTCCAAAATATCTATTTAACCTGTTTGCCTGTTTTCCATATATTTTCCACTGCCCTGGTCCAGCTGTCACCTCCTCTCTATCACCCGGGCAACAGCAAAAATCTTCTCATTGACAGGATCTCTCTGCCTCCGTTCTGTCTTCTTCAAACCACCCTCCAGCCCCAAGGGATCTCCCAAAGTAGCAACACTTGGCAAGGTATCTGCTTGTCAAAAACTCTCTGATGACTCTCATCACCAATAGGACACAGTTCTGCTCATTATCTGGACTCACAAATACCCCGCAATGGGAGCCCTACCTGGCTTCCAGCCTCTCATAGCACCACCCAGCACTTTGAACTTATGCAAAACATCACATAGCAGCATGCATCATCCAGTTTCTCTTTCAACTGAAACTATCTTTCTCTTTTTCCTCCTGGCTAACTCCTTCCCACCCTACTCCAACATTTTTAGTTTCTGAGTGGCCAAATGTTACCCCATGCACACACCTTTCTTCTTTAACTTACTGCTGTGGATTGTAAAGATCGGTTGGTGTGTCTTTACTAGGCTATAAACTGCAAAAGGCAGGTCGCTATCTTAATTATCTTTGGATTACAATCTTTCAGAAGTAGCTAAACACACATTACATGCTTTATAAAAACCTCTGATAACCCTTATTATGTGCCTGATGCTGTTAAACTCCTTACAAACATTTCTATAATCTCCACCAACAATGCACACCTAACATATGGCTTGAGCTGTTTTATATGCCTAACCTTACTACCTAAAGGCATTTTGTTGTTTTTTTTTTTAAGACAAAGTTTCACTCTTTTCACCCAGGCTGGAGTGCAATGGCGCAATCTTGGCTCATTGCAACCTCTGCCTCCCGGGTTCAAGCCATTCTCCTGCCTCAGCCTCCCGAGTAGCTGGGGTTATAAGCATGCGCCACCACGCCCGACTAATTTTTGCATTTTTAGTAGAGACAGGGTTTCACCATGTTGGCCAGGCTGGTCTGGAACTCCTGACCTCAGGTGATCCGCCACCTTGGCCTCCTAAAGTACTGGGATTACAAGCGTGAGCCACCGCGCCTGGCCCTAAAGGTATCTTTTAAAGACATAAACCAGATCACACTCCCCCTCCCGGGGATCCTCTAGCGGCCCTTGTCATCTGGCCTGCTCTCCTGCTCACCCCATTCACATCTTCTCTTCCTTCCACCCCTGAGTCTGGAGTTACTACACATCAGCTCTTTTTATTTTCATCATAGCATGTATCTTAACCTAAAGTTACCTTGTTCTGTTGAGTGTTTAAGTGCTGCCTGTCACTGGAATGTACGTTCCACAGAAGCAGAGACTTATTTGTCTTATTCTCTATCCCCTGAGCTCAGAATACTTCCTGGCTTGGAGTCTCAGTGAATTTTTTTTTTGTTTTTTTGAGACAGGGTCTCGCTCTGTCACCCAGGCTGTAGTGCAGTGGTACAATCATGGCTCACTGCATCCTCCAACTCCTGGGCTCAAGCGATCATCCTGCCTCAGCTGCTCCAGTAGCTGTGACTACAGATGCGTGCCACCCTGCATGGCTTATTTTTTTATTATTTTCTCTGGAGATGGTGTCTCACTATGTTGTCCAGGCTGGTCTTGAACTCCCAGGCTTGACCTCCCAAAGTGCTGGGATAATAGGCCTGAGCCACCATGCTCAGCCCTCAGTAAAAATTTTAAGTATCTAATTTATTCCTCTCTATAATCCCAGCAGTGGCAGACTATAATTATGCCCATTTTATGGATGAGGTAATCCCTGTAATCCCAGCACTTTGGGAAGCCAAGGCCAGCAAATTGGTTGAGCCCAGGAGTTTGAGACCCCATCTCTACAACAACAACAACAACAGAAATATATATATATGTATTTCAAATATATATGTATAAATTATTTTTTAAATATATTTTAAATATGTATATTTATAAAAATATATTTATATGAAAACTAACCAGGCATGTTGGCACGGGCCTGTAGTCCCAGCTACTTGGGAGGCTGAGGTGGGAGGATCACTTGAGCCCGAGAGGCAGAGGTTGCAGTAAGTCAAGATTGCTCCACTGCACTCACTCCATCCTAGGTAACAGAGTGAGATCCTATCTCAAAAATAAAATAAGATGCCAGGCATGGCAGCTCATGCCTGTAATCCCAGCACTTTGGAAGCCCGAGGTGGGTGGATCACCTGAGACCAGGAGTTTGAGACCAGCCTGGCCAACACGGTGAAACCCCAGCTCTACTAAAAATACAAGAATTAGCCAGGTGTGGTGGCAGGCACCTGTAATCCCAGGTACTCACAAGGCTGAAGCAGGACAATCGCTTGAACCTGGGAGGCATAGGTTGCAGTGAGCTGAGGTTGCACCGTTGCGTTCAAGCCTGGGTGACAGAGTGAGACTGCATCTCAAATAAATAAGAACGGTTCCAGAAGGTTCAACGAGTAGACTGCATATCTATTCAGCTGAGAAAACAGATTTGTTTTATTCAATAGCTCACGTTCTTTGTGTGACTACCACACTCATCTATGCCTTCACCATCTGAACTCACACCCCGTCTGGTGCAAAGATAGACAATGCCTTGCTCCTCTTCTGGCCTCTACCCAAGCAGGAGGAGAGATTGCTGCTTCTCTTCCCTGTCCCACTTGGTTTTTTCTCTCTCCTCTTTTGCTTGGCGAGTCTGCACACTCAGCACTGGCTCAGGCCACTCCATTGTTGGGTCAAACACCTTGTTAGAGTCAGTTAGGATGTCTGGCATGGAACTTCCTACCTACCAGTGGGCTGGATCACTCTGTCTCCTTCCAGTGCTAGCTTTTCATAATGGCATATGTTTTTGAAATCCTGTTTGTCTCTTTTTAAAATGGGAAGTACATGTGAAAGGGCAAGGGGCTTAGCAAAGGCTAAGCTTTGGCCTGTGTTTAAGATAATCAAGATGAAATTTCTTTGGCAGTCAACTTCCTTCTTACACAGAATGGCTTAAGGTTACAACGCCAACCCCAAATGTGATCTCTATATCAGCGACTCTAGTTTTCTTTTCCTCTAGAGATTAACATCTCAATTGTGATGATGGTCTATCTCCAGCTTTATTTTATTTTATTTTTTTTTGAGACAGACTGTTGTTCTTGTTGCCCAGGCTGGAGTGCAGTGGAGCAATCTCGGCTCACTGCAAACTCCACCTCCCGAGTTCAAGCGATTCTCCTGCTTCAGCTTCCCAAGTAGCTGGGATTACAGGCATGCGCCACCACATCTGGCTAATTTTGTATTTTTTCAGTAGAGACGGGGTTTCTCCATGTTGGTCAGGCTGGTCTCAAACTCCTGACCTCAGGTGATCTGCCCACCTCAGCCTCCCAAAGTGCTGTGATTATAAGCGGGAGCCACCATGCCTGGCCTGCAGCTTTCTTACTCTAGGAAGACAGCCCAGAATTCATCCGTCTGTGAATTCACTCCACACACATTTCCAGCCCCAACAGTGTACTAAGTGCTATGCAAAGTGCTGGGGCAACACAAATGGGTAAGACGTGGCTTGTCTCTCCTCACTGCTGTGGTCACCAGGCCCGGAGAATGTATGATGGTTTCCCCAAGCAGGTAATAATTTTTATTTTTATCCTTGTACTAGATCCCTCTCTCATGCCACCATCTTGATCTCTCTTCCTCCCTTTCCCTCTCTCTCCTTTTCTTAGAGTCTTGCCTTGTCACCCAGGCTGGAGTGCAGTGGCACAATCATAGTTCACTGCAGCCTCAAACTCCAGGGCCCAAGCAATCCTCCCACATCAGCCTCCTAAGTACCTAGGACTACAGACATTTGCCACCATGCCCAGCTAATTTATTCTTTTTAATTTTTGTAGAGATGGGGAGGGGGGGGTCTCCCTTTGTTGCCCAGGCTGGTCTCAAACTCATGGCCTCCAGCGATCCTCCCACCTCAGCCTCCCAAAGGGCTGGTATTGTAGGCACGAACCACTGTGCCTGACCCATCTTCATCTCTTACATTTAAGAGAGCTACTCTCTGACCATAAAAAAAGCAATCAAGTTTACATAAGAAACACTAGCTCATGCACAAGGCCGTCAAACTCCTGAGAAGAACTGGCCAAACCAGGCACTCCACATGATTAGGGAGCTGATAGGAGATTAAAGAAAGCATTTTTCACCTTCACATAGAAAAGAATGTCCAGTAATAGGGCCAGTAAAAGATCCAAGGAGGTCAGTAGAGGTGATCTAACATCCAAGTGAAGGGAAAGAAGAAGGAAGATGGAGAGTAAGGGAGGAAGAAAAAAAATAGATCAAACCCCTCCAACTTTCACTCCCCAAAGTGGTGATTGCATTTAACTTGGGGGCTATGACCTGCACATGGGGGATGACCCATTTCTTCCCCTACAACTTTGGGCTTATATAGGGAGATGGGCACAACCAGGTAACAGGGAGGTTGGTATACATTCAGCTCATTTGGGGACTGCTTTTTCTGTTCCTACAGCCAACGCCTTGTAAACCAAAAAGTGACTAAGTCAGATCTCAATCGATTTAGAGGTTTATTTTGCTAAGGTTTAGGATGTCCTTGGGAAAAAAGAAACACAAGTTGCAGCAGGGTCTGTGGCCTGTGATATCTCCAAAAAGGGTTTTGGGATCTTCAGTATTTAAAGGAGAAAGAGTAAGCAGTAAGGAAAGAGACAGAAGAGAAGGAGGAAGGGAGGGTAGGCAATGCACCACGTGGTCACATTCTTGTTTTAATTAACACTCAGTGAATCTACATTTTACATGTGAAAAGAAGGGAGTGGGGTGAAAGTCAATCATGCATTTGTCTCCCACTTATTAAATCTACATTTTACATGAGATAAAGTCAGCATGTAAAATTACAGCTATCCACTTGGGAACAAAAGGAAGGTAGTTTTTTTTTGCATGATTCAATTTCCAAGCTTAACTTTCTCTTTGGCATAAGAAGCTTGAGGTCCCAAGATTTTAGTTTGCTTTCACAGCCTTAACTCGCTTAGACTTTGTCTTAGACTCTGATTGGACAACTGGCTTGCAGTGGAACAGAGACCATAAAAATTGTCAATGCCAGCTGATCGAGCTCTGTGGTTTTAAAGGCTTTTCTGTCTCTAGGTTTTGCAGACTTCAACTGAGATTTGCACCCTATGAAACAAAGAAAGAGGAGTGTGGGGGCAAATGAGGAATCTCACAGACTCACACCCTCTTTTACATGGGGGCTGAACAAGAATTTCCAGACTATGTTTTGTTTAATTCATCAATTTATTTATTTTCTTAAGGCAAGCCTTGCTCTGTCACCCAGGCTAGAGAGTAATCATAGTTCACTGCAGCCTTGAACTCCTGGGCTCAAGCAAGTCTCCCACCACAGACTTCTGTGTAGCTGGGACTACAGGTGTGTACCACCATGCCAAGCTAATTTTTTTTTTCGTTTTTTAGAGATAGCGGTCTTGCTATGTTGCGCAGACTGGTCTTGAATTCCTAGCTTCAAGTGCTCCTCCCTCTTTGGCCTCCCAAAGTGCTGAGATTACAAGCATGAGCAGGTCCCAAGACTGCAGTTTAAATGCTCACTGGCTTTCCATAGTGACTATTTGCCTTAGACTCCTATCTGATTAGGAAAATAATCTGCCTTCCCTGGTGAGTCCTTATTCTAGGGTCCATGTTTTTTTGTTTGCTTGTCTGTTTGTTGAGATTAAGATAATCTCACTTACATCCAAGTTTATAAATGGATCCTATTTTGAGGATGCCATTTTTACATTTGAAAGGCCCACTCTCACTTCCAGCTGTTGGTTTGAAGGCAGAGCCACAGCACAAAAGAAGATAAAGGAAAGGCAAGTGCTTCTTCTTCAGTTCCCTTCTTCTGGCCCCTGTCTGCTGAATGGCATTGTCAATTAGGGAGAGGACCTCAAGAACTGTACTTTTCTCCTTAAAGCAGCCATTAGCAAGTGGCATCAGCTGAGGGCTGTGATTGGCCCTTCTCTTATGGGTGTCCTGTCTGTAATTGTCACTAATGCAAATTCAGTAGATATTTCATTAGCTAAGCCAAAAACCTATATCCTGATCTTTAGCTGAAAGATTTGGAAAATTAGAATAATACTCATTTGCCGGTGGCAATTAATGAGTCATGACTAACGAAGGCAGGCAGAGGAGGGCAGGAGAGAGCGGCTCTCCTTCCGTGCTGCTGATAGTTAAATGGAAAAGGAAATTACACTGCATTTTGTGAGTTCACTGGAGCATGAAGCTGTCACTGCCTGGAGCCACCAGACTTCCTGACCCAGCTCCTGGGCTTTGTGGTACTTCTTTCGTTTCAGAACCCTAAAGGTAGAACACAGCGTCTGGGTAGTAGGAGGTCAGTCCTTAAGGCAGGGACTCCTGGCCCTCAGTTGGTGGTATCATTGGCAATGTACCAAATATCACCAGATCTTTTCATTTTTTATTAAGTGTAGAGGAGACGACCTTGGAAGCTATTGCCTTCAACCTTCATTTCTTACACAAAGGAAACTGAGGCTCAGAAAATTCAGGCAAATTTTCCCTGGACACATCAAGTAATGTCTCAAAACGTGGGGACCCCACTCCAGTCTCCTGACTGTATTTAATGCTCTTTTCTCTGACCCATCATTTCTACCAACTATTTGGCAACAATCCATGATCACTCAATACCCAATATATGGGAGATGGTTAGAAACATGTTACAGATCCAAGGAAGGCTAACACATGTTCAGGTTTGTTACATGGGTATATTCTATGATGCTGAGGTTTGGATTTGTCATGATCCCATCACCCAAGCAGTGAACATAGTACCCAATAGGTAGCTTTTTCACCCTTATTCCCTGTCTCCCCACTCAGTAGTCCACAGTCTCTATTGTTCCCATCTTTATATTTACATGTACCCCATGTTTAGCTTCTGCTTATAAGTGAGAACATGTGGTATTTGGTTTTCTGTTTCTGCATTCACTTAAGATAATGGCTTCCAGGTGCACCCATGTTGCTGCAAAAACAAAACAAAACAAAACATGATTTCTTTTTTTTTTTTTTTTTTTTTTTTTTGAGACGGAGTCTCTCTCTGTCACCCAGGCTGGAGTGCAATTTTGGCTCACTGCAACCTCCACCTCCCGGGTTCAAGCAATTCCTTACCTCAGCCTTCCGAGTAGCTGGGATTACAGGCACCCGCCACAACGCCCAGTTAATTTTTTTTTATTTTTAGCAGAGACAGGGTTTCACCATCTTGGCCAGGCTGATCTTGAATTCCTGACCTTGTGATCCACCTGCCTCGGCCTCCCAAAATGCTGAGATTATAGGCGTGAGCCACCATGCCCAGCTGATTTCATTCTTTTTTATGACTCATAGTATTCCATGGTGTGTATATGACCACACTTTCTTTATCCAACCCACTACTGATGGGCACCTGGGTTGATTGCATGTCTTTGCTATTGTGAACAGTGCTGTGATAAACATATGAGTGCAGGTGTCCTTAACATTCTAATTTTCTCCTTGGGCCTAAGTTTTCCATCCTATCAAATAAAGTAATCATACTAAGTCTGTAAGAATCCTCCAAGAGCTGGCATTTACTTGCTTTCCTCTCTGTAGATATATCAAAAAGGAGTAATGCAATGAAGACACAGAAGAGGGAATGAGCCCATCTCCTTCTGGGTATTGGGAAGGCTTTATGGAAGCTGTGGCATTGTAGATAGGAACTAATGAAGGATTGTAGCAGAAAACCAAGAGAAAGGTAGATGTTGCTATATGAAGAGAGGTGACGTGATATCTAGATTCCTATCCAGATATGCAAGTCTATGATTCTGGGTTTCTAGGGATATTTTGGAAGCAAGTAAACCAAAATCCTTAAACAAATGCTCCCAGAACTGACTGCAGCTGAGAAGTCAGTGAGTGACAATTGCATCATTTCCATCACTCAATATCTCCAGCCTCAGTCACACCTGAGTCCTGCTCTCAGCACTGAGAGGCAAAGGGAGGTTGCTTCTTAACCAATAATGAGTTTAAACTCACTGCAGTACAGGGGCTTGGAATCAGAAAAGCCTCCTTATGGAATTTAGTTCACTTGACATTTGGTAAGTGTTTAATAAATTATTATGATATAATAATTTCTTGCCTGTAGAATTTCATTTCCTGGAAACTTATAAAAATGAGAGAGGTGTTCACCTGTGTAAAATGGTGCAGGAGGAGTCCTGTCTGCAGGCTGGGCAGTGGATCTTTTATACTCCAGAGCAGGGTTTTTAAAGTGTGATCCCTAAGGTAGCAGTCTTATCACCTGGGAAATGATTAGCAACGCAAATTCTCAGCTCCACCGTAGACCTACTGAGTCAGGCTCTCTGAAGTTGGGGCCCAGCCATCTCTCTTAGCAAGCCCTCCAAGTGACTCTGATGCTTGCTCAGGTTTGGGAATCACTGCTCTAGAGTTGCCTTTACTATGTACATCGGTGAATTATACTTGATGCAGTCAGAAAAGAAAGGGAGAGAGGGAGGCAGACAGAGTGAAAGAGAGAGAGGAGGAGAAGGAGAACTGAAACTGCCTTTGCAAAACTATGACTCAGACAGTGAAAGAGATCTAACTTAACTGACTCCATCTTGCTTCTAACCTCCAAGCTGTCCTTGTTCATTTCTGGGCATAGGCTGAACTAACTTTAGGAGAAACTAAGCTTATAGTTTAAAACAAAGATGATAACAACCCTTTAGCAAAGCAGACCTCCTTCTTGCCTGGGGACTAGATTGCCTTTGTAGGACTAACGCTAGCCATAAGATTAGAAATTATGGTTTAGGAGTCATGCAGCTGGAGGCTACAAGATTCTGACCCTCCATAAACTCCTCCTAAGACTAGCAATTGAGATATATTTTGCAGACCTTTCACTTGATGGATCAGCTGGCACCATCCAGATCAATTAACTGGCTCATCTGATCTTGTGGGTCCCACCCAGGAGCTGACTCAGCACAAGAAGACAGCTTCAATTTCCTATGATTTCATCCCTGACCAATCAGTGCTCCTGGTTCACTGGCTCCCCACCACCCGCCAAGTTGTCCTTAAAAACTCTACTCACCCAAATGCTCGGGGAGACTGATTTGAGTAATAATAAACTCGAGTCTCCTGTATACAGCTAGCTCTGCATGAATTACTCTTTCTCTATTGCAATTCCCCTGTCTTGAGAAACAGGCTCTGTCTAGGCAGCAGGCAAAGTGAACCCATTGGATGGTTACAGAAAGAGAAGAAGGAGGAGAATAAGGAGGAGGAGGGTGGTAGGAGGAGAAAGAAAAGGTGAAAGGAGCAGGAGGTGGAGGTGGAGGAGGAGGAGGAGAGGGGGAAGAGGAAGGAGAAGGGGAAGAAGAAGAGGAAGAAGAAGAAGAGGGAGGAGGAGAGGAGGAAAAGGACAAAGGAGGAGAAGGAGGAGGAGAAGGACAAGAAGTAGGAGGAGGAGGAGGAAGAGAAGAAAAAGGAGGAGGAGGAGAAAGAGGAGAAAGGAGAAGAATAGAAGGAGGAGGAAGGGGAGGAGAGAAGGAGGAAGAGGAAAGGCAGAAGAAGGAGAAAAGAAGAGGAAGAGGAAGAAGAAGGAAAAGGAGAAGAAGAGGAAGAAGAGGAAGGAGGAGGAGAAGGGGAGGAGGGAGGAGGGGAGGAGGAGAAGGGGAGGAGGGAGGAGGGGAGGAGGAGAGGAGGAAAAGGAAGAGGAGAGGAGGAAAGGGACAAAAGAGGAGAAGGAGAAGGAGGAGGAGAAGGACAACAAGCAGGAGGAGGAGGAGGAAGAGAAGAAGAAAAAGGAGGAGGAGAAAGAGGAGAAAGGAGAAGAATAGAAGGAGGAGGAAGGGGAGGAGAGAAGGAGGAGGAGGAAAGACAGAAGAAGGAGAAAAGAAGAGGAAGGGGAAGAAGAAGGAAAAGGAGAAGAATTGAAGGAGGAGGAAGGGGAGGAGAGAAGGAGGAGGAGGGAGGAGAGAAGGAGGAGGAGGAAAGACAGAAGAGGGAGAAAAGAAGAGGAAGAGGAAGAAGAAGGAAAAGGAGAAGAAGAATAAGGAGAAGGAGGAGGAGGAGGAAAAGAAGAGGAAGAAAAGGAGGAGGAAGAGAAAGAGAAATTCTGTCTAAAGGGAGACATAGCCAAAGTCCGGGTGTTTGCCAGGGTTTGAGTCCATGGTCATTGCATCTTTCATTTGAGAAGGGTGAAGTAACGGAGTAAACAATAAATCCGGAGACAGCTGATCTGGCTTCTAGCATTTGATCTATTAGCAATAAGCTTTGTCACCTTGGCCAAGCCACTCAGCCCCTCTGCACGCCTGTGAGATGAAGGTGCCTGCACATGCTCTCCGGGCACACACCCAGCCTCTCTGCCACTGCCCAGAGTGTATGTGCAAGATTTGTCCCACTTCCCCATAAACAGAGTCAGCCCATTCCATCAATTCCCGGGTGGCTGCCCACACTATACCATAACTATGTGCCAGTCAAGGTCAAAACCACTGCCTAAACTGGTGCCGTGTTCTATGCAGAGGTAATAGAGACTTGCACTCTCTTGCTACCATGCTTGGTGGTGTACCTGAAGGAATGATCTATTCCATTTCGTTGTGGCAGCACTCCCAGGGTGGCTTACCTTGTCTGAGAGATGGATGGGAAATCGTTTCAGCCAGTTTTGCTGCTGAGTCCCCGAGCCATGAACCTCCCTGGCACAAAGTGATTGAGCTGGGGAGGCTGGATACCCAGGCTCTCCCCAGGGACTCCCTTTTTCATTTACATTTCCAATTTCCAGACTTGTCAACAGTTTCTGCCTCTCTTCTCCAAGAGAAAATGGAAACTCAAAAACAAAAGTAAATTCCCTTTAAAATTGCATGCAGGAATGAGCATCCCGGGCCGTAGGACTTCTATTTGCCAGAAATCATGGTTTTGTTGTTCTGTCAGTCACAGGAGTCATTGCGGGGAGACAGAGGCCCTCAGGGCAAAGTTGCAGGGAAAGGGGAGGAAGCCCTCACTCCAGCCCAGCTCCAGTGATGCTGTGGTCTGACCACTTTCTCCTTCCTCCCATCATCTAAAGCACCCTGGGTCCTATGCTACTAATTTTTTTAATTGAAACATAATTTTCATTGCATAAAATTTACTTTTCAAAAATGTACAGTTTAGTGTCTTTTAGTATATTTATTTAAACGGTTACACAACTATCTTCACTAATTCCAGAACATTTTCATTGCCCCAAAAGGAAACTGCATGCCCATTAGTGCTCAGTCCCCATTCTCTCCTCCTCCCACCCCCAGGCGACCACTAATCTACTTCTGACTCTATGGATTCTCTTCTTCTGAACGATTCACTTAAATGGGATCATATAGGCCAGGTGCGGTGGCTCACGCGTGTAATCCCAGCACTTTGGGAGGCCAAGGCAGGTAGATCACGAGGTCAGGAGGTCAAGAGCACAGTGAAACCCCGTCTCTACTAAAAAATACAAAAAAATCAGCTGGCCGTGGTGGCGGGTGCCTGTAGTCCCAGCTACTTGGGAGGCTGAGGCAGGAGAATGGCATGAACCCGGGAGGCAGAGCTTGCAGTGAGCCGAGATGGCGCCACTGCACTCCAGCCTGGGCGACAGAGCGAGACTCCGTCTCAAAAAAAAAATAAAATAAAAATAAATAAATAAATAAATAAATGGAATCATATAATATGTGGGCTTTATGTCTGGCTTCTTTCACTGAGCAGAATGTTTTCAAGGTTCATTAGTAAACCTTGATAACATCAGTACTTCTTTTCTTTTTATGACTAAATAATATTTTATTGTATAAATATACAATATTTTATTTATCTATGCATCAGTTGATAGGCATTTGAGTTGTTTACACCTTTTGGCTGTATCATTCATGCTGATATGTACATTTGTATACACGTTTGTGTGAAAATATTTCAATACTCTTGAATAAATACCAAAAAGTGGAATTGTTAAGTTATATGTTAATTTTAGGCTTAACATTTGAGAAACTGCCAAACTGTTTTCCAAAGTGGCTGCACCATCTTTGCATTTTTTTCAACAATTTACAAGGATTCTAATTTCTCTGTAGCCTTGCCAACTCTTGTTATTTCTGTCTTTTTGATCATAGCCATCTTAGTGAGTATCAAGTGATATCTTATTGTGGTTTTGATTTGCATTTTCTCAGTGACTAGTGATGTTGAGTATCTTTTCATGTGTTTATGGGCCATTTATATATCTACTTTGGAGAAATGTTTGTTCAAATTATCTGTCCATTTATAAAATTGGGTTATTTGTCTTTTTATTGTTGAGTTGTAAGGGTTCTTTATTATAGATATTAGACTCATTGGATATGAGATTTGCATATTCTATGGCCATCCTCTGAACCACAAATATTTTCATCTTGATCAAGTCCAATTTACCTAATTATTTTTTTCATTTGGTTGCTTCTGCTTTAGGCATCATATCTAAGCAACTATTTCCTAATCCTACGTCATGAAGATTTACTCCTATCCTTTCTTCTAAGAGTTTTATAGTTTTAGCTGTTACATTAAGGTCTTTGCTCTGTTTTAAGCTAATTTTTGTATATGGTGTGAGGCAGGGGTTCAACTTCCCTCTTTTGCATGTGGATATCCAGTTGTCTTGGCACCATCTGTTAAAGAGACTACTCTTTCCCTCATTGAGTTGTTGTGCTACTCTTATAACTCCTAGTAAAATTCTCCTATGGTTCACCCCTTTATGTGGGTTTCTCCTCTCTCAGGCTAGATTGTCAGCCCACTGAGACAGAGAATGAATCTTTGGCTCCTCCCAAGAGACCAGGCACAGGTTTATTCAAAGACTAAATGCACATGTTAATTGAATATTTTGGAAATTGCTGCTGAGCTACTACCCCCTTGTGAGTATTTTTTCACCTAGAGGTCCTAAGTTTCTTGGATAGCCCTCAGCAATGTTAATTTCGATTATGAAATCAGATGCAGGAGCCAGAGGAATAATGGATTCAGATGACTTTGTGCTCCAGACCTGCCAAGACAGCTTTGAGAGCTTCCCAGGGGAGTCCTGGAAAGCTGGTGCCTTCACCATCATCCTTGATTCCTCAGAATGATCCACGAACATGGAGAGGTAGGACCTCTAACCCAGTGCATGAGATAAGGATGGAAAGGAGTTTTAAAGGATGTGAAAGGGTGATTCAGGCAAGGAAGAGGGAGAAAATGTGTTTAGAGGCAGAAAGGCCTGCCTGCAGGTATGCCTCGAGGAACAGAACCATGGAGAAGAAAGATGAGGGTAAGGGAGCTGGAGACAGAGAGATCGTCATTAATAAGCTCATGGGGCTGGGTCTTCAGACCCTCTATATAGACCAGAAACTGTCCTTGGAAGGCCAAGTCACCAAAAGAAATGGAAAAGCCGCCTTTGCCTACTCCTGGCAACAAATTGTTAAAATAACGGGTTTATGTTTCAAAGGTTTCATTCCCTGTGTTTGATCAATAAAATGCTCTTTAGATCAATAAAAACATAATTTCACTGCTGGCAGCCATTTATAGCATGCAGTGGAGAAGTCACTGCCCAGCAAGCCCAGCTCATGAGTATCATACAAGCATATTGCTCTGCTAGGTATGGGTCATGCTCAAAAACAGCAAGGAGAAACAAATGAGATTACCAGCCAATAAGCTCAATGTTGGCACCAATGTCTGGGTGCCTGCATTAATCTCTCCAATGCAGAGGCTTTCAGTAGAAAGAATCTGGCTCTCCTAAATTCCTTCTTAAATCTAGAAAGTAAAAAGAGTAGAATTGCTGATGTTTATTCAGCACTTAGCACATGGCAGAGACTGTCCTAAATGCTTTCTGTGAATTAGCTCATTTGAGTCAGATGTAAACTCAATGAAATTGCTCCATTATGAGACTTATCTTATTGATATTGATACTGAACCACAGAGAGGTTGAGTAACCTGCATCCAGGCTCATAGCTGCTAAGGAGCAGAGCTGGGATTTGTACCCAGGCAGTCTTTCTCTAAGCACTCTACTACATCATCTCTCCAGCTGAGTGTATCACCTGCTTCAATGCTTGCCACACATCATACACTGTACTTAGTATGTTCACATGTTTCATTTTGTTTATTCCCCTAAACAAATTACCATGGGTGTTATTACAGATGGGGAAACCGAGTCCTAGAGAAGATCAGTAACTTGCCCAAGTTTTCCTTGCAAGGAAGCGGCAGTGCCAATCTTTGAATCCAGGTGTTCCGAAGCCAGTGCTGCTGGGCTAACCTCTTGCCTTCAGGGAGGTAGCCAAGTGATACACCTATTTATTTCTGCAGCACCTGCCTCTGTGGAGGATGAAGGCTGTGAACCGTGGGAGCTCAAGAAGAGACAAACCCGGCAGGAAAAACAAGTGAACCCAAGGCTCCCAGGCCCCCCGCAGTGTGAAAAGTCTGCTCTGGGGGCTTTCCTAGCTCAAGCTCCAACTCTTGCTATGGCCTTGCTCTATGCATACTGCAGGGCCTGGGTCCCTCTGGCCAAGAAACAGAACAGACGGAGTTCATTCTCAGACACCCGGTGAGCATGCACTTCCACTGCTCTGCCACAAGTATGGCACTGAGCAAATGTAAGGCTGGATGTCCAATGCACTTTCTATAGAGTGTAAGCTTCATGAAGAAGGGGCAGGTGGTAAGTAGAGAGCCCTGGACTGGAAGCCAGAATCCCCACTCCGGTTCCAGCCCAGCCATGTGTGCTTGGGCAATGCCTTTCCCTGCACTGAGCCACACTTTCCTGAGGCTCGATTCTTCTCTAAAGTCTCCCTCAGCTTCAGTGCTACAGAAATCAGAGGAGAATGTGAAGGTCAATGCTGCTAAGACCCATCTTTTATCCATGCAGCAATATTTATTGAAGGTCGATCAGGTACCAGGCATGGAATTCAGCAATGAACAAGAAGACAGATAACATTCCTTGTCCTTGTGAAGCTTAAATTCTAGTGATTTGGGGGATGCCAGATTCATTCATCATTCACTTATTCACTCACTCCATTCACTCACTCATTTATTCACTCATTCATTCACCTTCATTCTTTCACTCTCATTCATTCATTCACTCTCATTCATTCACTCACTTTATTCACTCCCTAATTCATTTGCTCACTTCACTCATTCACGCACTCATTCATTCACTCATTTAGTCATCCACCCACTCATTCATTCACTCACTTATTCATTCATTCAGTTATCCACACAGTCACTCATCCACTCATTCATTTATTCACTCATTCATTTACTCATCAGTCATCAACTCATTCATTCATTCACCCACTAATTCATTCACTCATTTATTTATTCTCTCACTCACATTTATTCATTTACTCTCTCATTTATTCATTCACGCTCTCATTTATTCATTCATTCACTCAGCATCATTCATTCATTAACTCATTCATCCACTAGTTCATTCAGTCAGTCACATCATTCATTCATTAACTCACTAATTCATTAACCCATTCATTTACTCAATCACTCATTCACTCACTCATTCACTCATTCATTCATTCACTCATTCAAGAAGCACCCACCATGGTTCAGGTGTAGCAGCAGGTCTGGGGGATTCAAAGGTGAGAAAGACAAGACCTCACCCTGGAGGTACTTACATTTCAGCAAGAAAGTAAGGTAGGTAAAAAACATAACTGCATTTTGAGACTGGGACAAAAGCCATGCTTGTTCTAAATCTATCCACAGCATTATATAAGAACACACTAGAGAGTGGGAGTTAAGATATAGCACCAAAGTGGGACAGGAGACCAAGAAGCTAGACAAGAAGGTGGCAGGTAGCCTAGCAGAATTCCCCAGGTCAAGGGCAGGCACCCAGAGTGGTCTCTGTGCCTTCCATGAGCAAACCTCCAAGAATGTTTCTGGTGAATGGAAAGGGCTTGAACAGAGCAGGCTCAGCAGGAGCCTTTGCCCCATCTTCGTCTCAATGCTGCTGTTTCAAAGAGCATGCAGCAAAATGCAGGTGGAACCTGCTGCCTTCTCCGGGGCTCATCAGCTAATTCAGAGTTCTCAAGCTAAGGCTAGGCAGTGGCTTCGCTGTACCTGCCCCCAGTTCTAGTTGGGCCTTTGAGTTTTCAGGGTTCCCCCAGAGCAATAGTCCCTTGGGAAGGGAAACCCTGTGCTGTTCCCCAGCCATCCTACCTACATTTCATCCATGGTAGAGAAAAGATGTACCTCTTGTCCTGGGAACTGGAATTTGCTCCTGTTCCTCTTCATCCCACCAAGGGATGGCTGAGAACTGTACCTATTGTCCAGCTTCTTCAAGGCTGTGGCTTCCTTGAATCTTCTTGGCATCCATGCAGGCTTTTCTCCAACTTCCCCTTCCCTGAAGCTCAATATTTCTTTTGGACCCTGCTGCGACAAACTCTGACTTTATCATCTTAGTTATGGGCACAACCACTCTGCCAACCTTGATGTTCCCATCTGTAAACTGAGAATAACTTTGCCTGTCTTGATTGTGTGACAGAGCTGTATTGAAAATTCAATGAGATAGACCATGCGCGGTGGCTCACACCTGTAATCCCAGCACTTTAGGAGGCCGAGGTGGGCGGATCACCTGAGGACAGGAGTTCGAGATCAGCCTGGCCAACGTGGTGAAACCCTGTCTCAACTAAAAATACAAAAATTATTTTTTTTTTTTGTGGTAGAGGCTGAGGCATGAGAATCTCTTGAACCCGGAAGGTGGAGGTTGCAGTGAGCTGAGATCGCACCATTGCACTCCAGCTTGGGTAACAGAGTGAGACTCTGTTTCAAAAAAAAGAAAGAAAATTCAATGAGATAATATACAAAATAATACACACACACACACACACACACACACACACTATATTTTATAGAGACAGAGTCTTACTCTGTCACCCAGGCTGATATGCAGTGGCATGATCATAGCTCACAGTAACTTCAAAATCCTAGGCTCAAGCAATCCTCCTGCCTTAGCCTCCCAAGTAGCTGCTAATACAGGCACATGCCTCCACATTTGGCTAATTTTTAAATTTTTTTCTAGAGACAAGTTCTTGCTGTGTTGCCTAGGCTTGTCTTGAATTCCTGGTCTCAAGTGATCCTCCAGCCTTGGTCACCCAAAGCGCTAGGACTACAGGCATGAGCTGCCATACCTGTCCAATGATGACAGTGTTTACAACACACACCACAGCAACAAGAGGTAGAGTTGAAAAAACATTTCTGTTCATTGAACAAGAAAGATTCAGGTCCAGTTAGCAATCCCTGAACACCTCACATGTGTTAGACACTGGGACAGTTGCTTTTGTGTTCCTTATTTAAATATCATAGCCCTCCTTTTCTATCTATAAATAAAGAAACATAGGCTCTGAGAAGTGATACATTCTGCCCAACGACACAGAGCTTTATGAGCAGGACCTGGGTTGCATGGAGAACCCATATGGCTCTTTAAGCCACAGTTACACAGAGCGCTAAACTCCATGCAGTCTCTGAAAAAAATACAAAGTGTTCTATACTCCTACCTTTAAATACAAACTCACTGCTTTCAGACCCAATTAGGAGCAGGTAATTACCTGTGGGAAGTGGGGAGTTGGGCTGTCTGCTGGATCGACACGGAGAGTCCGTGAGCTAGAGTCTGTGAGCTAGTCTTTTCTCATTATCAATAACATGCTACAACAAAATCGTTATTTGGCAACGTGTTCATTTAATGGTCCATCCCATGGGCCCAGGATGGAAAGCAGACACAATCAACTCTCTACGATACCATGTTGCATTGGCGATTTTGCCATTGCTGCCCGTTTGGGCAGAGATGTGTCCTGTTAGAGGATGATCCAATTTTCCTAGACTTCTGAACAATCTTATAGCCCTGAGCCCCTCTTGCATGGAGTCCCTGGTACCTTCTTTATAGTCTCAGTCTTGATTGGGCCCTGAAATGATCCTAAGCAAGGTATGTGGATGTCCCCTGCCTGAGCGAGGGACAAGGGACATTCGTGGAGTTACTGGCACTACATGTCAGATAATACTGGCATGAACCCCCTATCATCCTGGTGCTCAGCAGATTTCATCAGTTCAGTATACCTGGGCTTCTAGCTCAGCTTTCCTGCCCAGCCCTACAGGTGCCTTCCAGGAATATATGCTCTGCCTGGATTGCAGCCTGCTTAATGATGAGGTCTACTATACACACTTTGACTCTTTCTCAGGGAAATGGAGTCTGCTTTCAGCCCACCTGCGACAATCATGATTCTGAGTATTGTCTGTCTCCTGGTCACAGACACCTGCCAGAACCACACCTGAGCTTGCTGAACCTGTTGATCTCCATGTACCAGCTGCTTGGCTGAACACATAAGTGCCAAGCCATAAATGAGTCACTTAGTCCTGCCTTCCTCCCACAATACCAGCCTGAGCCGCAGGGTTCCAGTATGCTTAATTGCAACAGCCAGCGCATCCTCCCTGCATCTTCCCCCTGCTTAGCTAGAGTGGCGTGACTGCCTGCTTGAAGTACATTTGAAAGTCACTGAGTGAGCAAGGAATGCTTTGATGCTGCCTGCTCCTTTCTCCCCTGGGGCTCTTTCAGTCTGGGCAACTTCCCACCATTTAACTTGTTCCTTGTAACAGATACATAATAGCAGTGCTCAGGTGGGCTGACACAATGGCAGAGTCCGTGGTATCACATGAGACAGCTGCCTCTAGTTTTGGGACTTTACTTGAAGGGCAAGAGGAATTGCTTCTTATTCATGTGGAATATGAGGATGTTCCCACTTTACTCTGGGTGGGGAAAGAGCCAGAATGAGTTTTGCATTTGGGGAACCACCATAATTAGCTGCAAGAAACGATGGGCTAGGAAAAGGGGTTGCCAACCCCTGGCTATCACACATTCCTCAGGCTTCATTTCTCATTCAAACGGAAGCATGAATCACACTTACTCCATAGCAGGCTCCATGTGAGGGATGAGATAATGAGACTGTCAAGGTCTCTGCACTCCCAGCTCGGGGAGTGCCCTGGCTACTCCACCCTTCTGTCTTGACTTCAACCAACTATAGCCATCAATTCTCCTTTTGTCTTCAGTCTAGACCAGTACTAGCAAAGCCAGAGCTCTCTAAATTCGACACGAATGTATGTCAAAGCAAAGGAATGGATTCCACAGATACTCCAATGAGTCACATGCTCCAAGAACTCAAGAGGACTTCTTAGGAAACCGGTGAAGTGTGTGGAACATTTGCTAATTCTATCAGATCGTCCCTTTTATTGTGGATGACTCTGGATCCACACTATTTCCATCAAGAGAAATTTTTCTGCATAATGCGCCAATGACTAATCCGATTTGGTGTGGTGTAGAATCTTCGTGGAGCCTTGTATTAGTCCATTCTAACGCTGCTACAAAGAAATACCCAAGACTGGGTAATTTACCAAAGAAAGGAGTTTAATTGACTCACAGTTCTGATTGGCTGTGGAGGCCTCAGGAAACTTACAAACAAGGCAGAAGGCAAAGGAGAAGCAAGTACCTTCTTCTCAAGGTGGCATGAAAGAGAACGAGAGCAAAGCGGGAAGAGCCCCTTATAAAACCATCAGATCTCTTAAGAACTTACTCACTATAAAAAGAACAGCATGGGGGAAACTGCCCCCATGAGCCAATCGCCTCCCACCAGGTCTCTTCCTTAACACGTGGGGATTACAATTTGAGATGAGACTCGGGTGGAGATGAGATTTGGGTGGAGACACATAGCCAAACCATAACAAGTCTCAAGCTCTGAAGTTCTACTGCAGAAACTGGATATCTTGATTCTTTGCCCAATAATTGATTTGAAAACACCAGATCGAATTTCCTTCTTTTCCATGGTCTAACTGAAATCTTGGTGTGATCTAAACTACAGAACTAGTGTTTTTTGAGAATCATACTATTAGAACTTATAGGCTGTCTAATTTTACTTTACACTAAGTGTAGGAATCTGAGAATGATACGTCTATCTGGTTTAAGTATCTCCTGTAATAGGAAGCTCACTCTGTAGCGTCAGCCCCTTCCACTCTGGAGTCCTTCCACGTGCCAGAAAGCTCTTCTTCATCATGGGCTGAAATCTGCTTCCTGGGAACATTTATCCCGTTGATTCTGCACCATGGATCACATGAAGTAAGTCCTGATTCCTCTTCCTTATGAAAGCTCTTAAACTGTCCAACGATGGCCATTCTGTCCCTTTGAGTCACTTCATCTGATACAGAATCTTCAGTTTCTCTACCTGTTCATGCCCAGGCAAAGTTTCCAGCACTCAGCACTTCACTGGCTAGGCTTTCATGTTTGCAAGGATGCTGATGCATCTCATCTATGTCAGTGAAAAAAAATAGACGGTTCAGAGCTGGCCTGCAGTGACAAAGAGGAACGAAGCCTGTTTGCGGTGGATTAGATTGGATGGCCAGGACAGGAAGCCAGGACCTGGAAGAAGAGCAAACAAAATGATTTTTTTCAAAAAGCTAGATGACAGTAGAACTATGCAGAGATCAAAAACGGCGCAACAGGAAACTAGGAAAGCAGAAAACAGAAATAGTGTAATTTTGGAACACTGACAGGGGTAACATGACATTAGTGACAGTTCACAGGGGATATTAGTCAGTGCCTGCAGCAAAATGTTTGAACGCCTTTTAATTGCAAAATTAATGCTTGCATAAGTTTTCTTTGTTAAAAAGTGAAAACAATACAGATAAGTCTAAAATGTCCCTAGTTCCTACTGTCCTTCCTTCCCTACCCGGTTCCAGAAGTGTGTATGTGCAGGTGCATGGGTGAGAATTTGTGTGTGTGCGTATATATATGTGTGTGTGTATATATGTATGTGCATATATATATACATATATGTATACATGCATGACATATACATGCATATATACACACATATAAATATGTATATACAGATATACATATATGTACACATATATGTGTACAAACATGCATATATGTGTACATAAATCTATGTATGTGTACATAGATATGTGCACATACATATCTATGTATACGTACGTATATTTATGTACGTATACATACATGTATATATCTATATATTTATATGTATATATATACATATATAGAGAGAGAAAGAACAGAGATTTATTGTAAGGACTTGGTAAGGAATATGTATGTATACATAGATTTATGTATATATGCATACATGTATATATCGATATATATTTATGTGTGTGTATGTATTTATATATACACACATACACATATATACATATGTATATATATAAAATATTATATATATACACATGTATATATATAAAATATTATATATATATACATACACACACACACACACACACAGAGAGGGACAGAGAGAAAGAGAGAAGAGAAAGAGATTTATTGTAAGGAACTGGGTCACACAATTGTGGAAGCTAGTAAGTCCAAAATATGCAGACAGGGTAGCTCCAACCATCAGTGTGGAGACCTAGGGAAGAAGGATGTTGCAACTTGGGTCCAAAGAAAGCCTGGAGGCCTAATTCCTTCTTCCCTGGGGGAGGTCAGCCTTATTTCTTTTAAAGCCTTCAACTGATTAAGTGAGGCCCACCCCACTATGGAGAGTAATCTGTTTTAGTTAAAGTACACTGATCTAAATGTTAATCTCACCTAAATAATACCTTTACAGAAACATCTAAGATAGTATTCATCCATGGCCTAGCCATGGGATATTTAAAATTAACTGTTGCAATACGGAATGCATACAAACATTTCGATATAATTAAAATGTGCTAGATTTTGTGGGCATTGTTTAAATGTTATTATAGCATACAACCTGCTTTTATCACTCAACGTTATGCTCAGAGTTATTTATTTATAGGAAATAAAGGAATACATCATTCTTTCTCAACGTTATGCTTAGAGTTCTTTCCTTAAGAAGAAATAGAGGAATACTTCATTCTTTCTCACTTTCTACATAGCATTCTGTTCTATGGCTATATCCTGATTTATTTTGCCATTACTCTAAAAATTGACATTATATTATTCCCAGCTGGTGAGCTGCTTGATCATGAATTCAAGCAAACTTCTTGAATTCTTTTAAAATGACAGTCAATATTCTGTTCCTGGGCAGAGATGTGGTGGCTCATGCCTGTAATCTGAGCATTTTGGGAGGCCAAGGTGTAAGGATTACTTTAGGCCAGGAGTTTGAGACCAGACTAGGCAATGTGGTGAAATCCTGTCTCTACAAAAAATACAAAAATTATCTGGGCATGGTGGCATGCACCTATAGTCCCAGCTACTGGGAGGCTGAGGTGGGAGGATTGCTTGAGCTCAGGAGGTCAAGGCTGCAGTGAGCCATGTTCACTGCACTGCACTCCAACCTGGGCACTAGAGTGAGTTCTTGTTTAAAAAAAAAAGAAAGAAAGAAAGAGAGAAAGAAAGAAGGAAGGAAGGAAGGAAGGAAGGAAAGAAACAAAGAAAGAAAGAAAGAAAGAGAGAGAGAAAGAAAGGAAAATTTTGTCCTAGGAAGAGGGCTGGCCTGATGTGGGTCCAGCAAACGGACACAGGCCAAAGTGTGCATGTTACAGAGAAGAAGATCGGGAGGGTGTCAGGACTTCCAAAAGCACTGGAGCAGATTCTGGAGGCCCACCTGTTGCCAGTGATGTAGCAGATCCCAGCATATCAGGAGCACAGGAGAGATGAGTTCCTTCTGGCTCTGAGAGTCCATAACGCTTTGAGGAAGATTTAACATCAGGCACATTCTCACATTTATTTAATCTTTAATACCCCTACTGGCACAGTATTGTTAACTGAATATCACAAATGAAGGACTCAAGGCCAGAGAACTAAAGGCTATGCCCAGCCTAATACCTTTTCCACTACAGTGCTCCCTGATGGTGGACTTTCATATCAAGAAAGCACAAGTAATACAAGCAGTAGCAGCAGTAACAGAAGTAAAAATGATGGCAATAATGCCATGCAATAGAATGCTTATTATACGCTCAGCTGAGTTCTTAGTGTTTTGCATGTAGCAACTCAATGAATTTCAGCAACAGCCTCATAAAGTAAGTACTAATTCCATTTTGCAGATTAAGAAACTAAGTGTGGCTGAGACTATAGATGGCAGGCATTTCCTTCATATCTTACAACTTAGAAGGGCTCTGGATAATTTGCAATTGCTAGTACTTGTGTCTCTTTTTCTGGGGGCCTTTTACTGATGCCAGGAAGGTCCTCTGTACTTGCTTTCAAGGCAAAGAGAAGTATTACCGTTCCCTGTGAATAATCTCAGGCAATGTCCAACGTGAGTTAGATAAATTTCCAACTCTCTTGCCTTTTTGGAGAGAAAGCTTTGAAGTGAACTTGCATTAGTCCATTCTTGCACTGCTATAAGAACATAACTGAGACTGGGTAATTTATGAAGAAAAGAGGTTTAATTGGCTCATGGTTCCCAACCAATAACATTAAGGCTATACAGTCTTCTGCTTCTGGGGAGGCCTCAGAAAACTTACAATCATGGCGGAAGGTGAAGGGGAAGCAGGCACATCTTCACATGGCCAGCAGGAGAGAAAGAGAGTGAAGGGGGAAGTGTTACACACTTTTAAACAACCAGATCTCATGAGAACTCTATCATGAGGACAGCAAAAAGAAAAGTCTGCTCAATGATTCAATCATCCCCCACCAGGTCCTTCCTCCAACACTGGAAATTATAGTTAGACATGAGATTTGGGTGGGGACAAAGAGCCAAACTATATCAGAACTTCTCTACCATTTCCCAGCAATCCCTGGTAGGATCCACAGTATTAGTATACTTCCCTTCTCTGCCCAGTCTTCTACTGCTGTTTCCTGTATTTTTCTGTCCAAAAATACTTGTCTCCTTGTCTACTTCTGGGAGAACCCAACAGAAGACATTAAGACGTAGAGAAACTAAATAAATTGTGCAGGTCACCCTGATGTAAACTGAGACACTTCATAACTTTGAGTTACCTTGTAACTTTACTTACAATGCTGCCTTATCCCATCCCCACCCCTTGCCCCTGAGACTACCCTCAGTGTACTTTGTAAGGGGGACATTTATCCTCTGGTTGAACATGAAGCAGTAGGACAATGTTAGGCCTTCCTGTCTGTTTCTATGCTCACATCAGGCTGGGCCTACGGAAATTCTTGACCAAAGGATGTTTGCAAAGCTGCTTCCGTTCAGTCCTGAACAGCAGTACAGAGGCAGGGAGGGGAATATGGGAAAACACAAAGTTCTGCACAACAGGAAATCACGTTAGAAAGCTGTGAAAATCATGTATCCTTTTAAGGCGTGATGGTTTTAATTTTCTCAGGCCCTGATCTCCCTGGCAACAATTTAGAAGTGCATAAGCATTCATGAATCAGAGTGGGGCACGTCTGCATGTTTAATTACATGTCATTGGATGGAAACTTTCCTTTTGATATTAGCATTTAAGGGGATTTACACTTTAACAATTACATTTTTTCTTTCTCCTCCCAAAGTCAATGTGGGTTATTGAATAGTGTCAGCAGAGTTGGGTGTAGAGCGAGGATGTTGAGAAAGCCAAGGAGATTTTGCTTCTGTCTAGGATGTAGTATTGCACTGTCTACATGCTCCCATTCTTGAGAAATGGGGAATCTGTGAGGGTCTCACCAAGCAGACCCTTTACCCACTCTAGAGGAGGCAGTGCCAGTAAAGACCGGGGCTTAGATAGAAGACAGGCTATAGTTTCCTTACCTTGTTCAACAATGAACCTTGATGATGCTCCAAGCCTTTGCAAAGACAGATTAATTCTACATTCGTGGCTGGGCTCAGTGGCTCATGCCTGTAATCCCAGCACTTTGGGAACCCAAGGCTGGCTGATCACGAGGTCAGAAGATCAAGACCATCCTGGCTAACACAGTGAAACCCTGTCTCTACTAAAAAAATACAAAACATTAGCCGGGCGTGGTGGTGGGCTCCTGTAGTCCCAGCTACTGGGGAGGCTGAGGCAGGAGAATGGCGTGAACCCGTGAGGCAGAGCTTGCAGTGAGCCGAGATCGCGCCACTGCACTCCAGCCTGGGCAACAGAGCAAGACTCCATCACAAAAAAAAAAAAAAAAAAAAAAAAATTCTACATTCATAAAGGAGATCAGTGGTTGCCAGAGACAAATGGAAGACTCTCTACCCTCAACAGAATTTGAATTGCTTTGTCTTCCTTTTCTAAACCTTCTCTTTCCTCCTTTCCTTCACTGCCACTTCTTCCGTCTTCTCCCCCTGTTATCGGAAAGGGGTCCCTATCCAGATTCCAAGAGAGGGTTCTTGGATCTCACGCAAGAAAGAATTTAGGGTGAATCCACAGAGTAAAGGGAAAGCAAGTTTATTAAGAAAGTAAAGGAATAGCCAGGGTGTTGTGGCTCACTCCTGTAATCCCAGCACTTTGGGAGGCTGAGGCGGGCAGATCACGAGGTCAAGAGATAGAGACCATCCTGGCCAACACTGTGAAACCCCATCTCTACTGAAAATACAAAAATTAGCTAGGCATGGTGGCCTGTACCTGTAGTCCCAGCTACTCGGGATGCTGAGGCAAGAGAATCACTTGAACCCAGTAGGTGGAGGTTGCAGTGAGCTGAGCTCGCACCACTGCACTCCAGCCTGGCGACAGAGCAAGACTCTGTCTCAAAAATACAAACAAACAAACAAAACAAAACAAAAAAGAAAGTAAAGAAATAAAAGAAATGCTGCTCCACCGACAGAGCAAGACATCCCCCAAAGCAAAAAAGGAAGAATGCACCCACCTTAGTTACAATGTTTGTTCATATATAAGATAAAAAAGGCAAAAACTCACAGGGGTGGTGTGCTCTACTACAAGGTGCTGGGACAAAGGATTTTTCATCCTTCTGTAACTACTGTTTTCTGCAAGAATCTATATTACTATATTTAAAGCAAAACTCATTCTGTTCTTACGTTTATTTTTTATTTTTTGAGACAGGGTCTTGCTCTGTCACCCAGGCTGGAGTGCAGTGGTGTGATGATAGCTCACTGCAGCCTCAACCTCTTGGGCTCAAGTAATCCTCCCACCTCAGCCTCCCAAGTAGTTAGGACTACAAGGATGCACCACCATGCCTGATTAATTTTTGTATTTTTCGTAGAGACAGGGTTTCCTAGGCTGGTCTCAAACTACTGGGCTCAAGCAATCCTCCCACCTCTGCCTCTCAAAGTGCTGGGATTGCAGGCCAGGTTGCAAAACTTATTCTTAAACAAATCATGTTGTTGTTTTTAAGGTATCAAGACAGCAGGCCATTTCCTGGGTCTGTTAAATCCTAGGTCTGTTTGGCAAACATTGTTAACCTGTTCCCTTAACCAGAAACATCCTGTGACTAAGAATACCTAGCCTCCTAGGGAAGCAGCCTAGCAGATCTCAGCCTTATTCTACCCAGCCCCTATTCCAAATGGAGTCACTCTGGTTCAAATGTCTCTGACACCCCCATCCCACTTACTTATTTTCTTCCTTCCTCCCTCCCACACATAATATATTTCAGTGATTTTTCCGAGCCATCCATTAGGAATATATATGTAAAAGACTTGTCAGGATCCCTTAAGGTCCAGAGGGCAGAAATGTCTAACCCTTTCCATGAGGAATTCATTTGTGTCCAGAAGTATACACCACTGACTCAAGGATTGTTACTGTCCACGTTCCTTCCTTATAAGAACTGAGCTGACCTGAACGGTTATTCAGCTCTATATTCACTCAGACAGACACCCATCTATTTAACATTATTTATCGCAGCAATAATGCCAAAGTCATAAGGCTGTAAGGCCAGGCTACTTGGGTTTTCTCCTAAACCCACTGTGTACAGATTTTTCTCTTTCACTATGCCTCAGTTTTCTATCTGTAAAATGAGCATGATCAGCCCTCAATGGGTTAAACTGATGATTAAAACAAATGATACTGGTATCTTAGGAATAAAGAATTGATTCTAATATAGCCTCCTTCTTGGGATTAGTTGTTTAGGCACATTGTGGGGTTAAGACTATAGTAGAGGACATAGGGGGCTGGGCATGGTGGCTCACGCATGTAACCCCAGCATTTTGAGAGACCAAGGCAGAAGGATCACCTGAGTTCATGAGTTTGAGACCAGCCTGGCCAACGTGGTGAAACAACGTCTCTACTAACAATACTAAAATTAGCCAGGTGTGGTGGTACACACCTATAATCCCAGCTACTCGGGAGGCTGAGGCACGAGAATTGCTTGAACTCAGGAGGTGGAGGTTGTAGTAAGCCGAGATCTGAGATCATAGCACTGCACTGCAGCACCTGGGCAACAGAGCAAGACTGCCTCAAAAAAAACCACAAACAAACAAACAAAAAAACCCCCCAAAAAACTGTGGTAGGGGATTTGGAAGGGAAGGGAGGGGTAGACAGTGCTTTTTGGAACATCTCAGCTTCAGTTTTGCCAAATGAATGAATGAACGAACGAACGATTGAATGAGTTAGTAAAATGACATTTCTAAACTCATTAAGAAAATCCTGAGGACCATAGCATATAAGAGTTAGCATGAGCAAAGACAATGCACCAATGGTCAGAGAGAGAAAGCTGGGGTCAGGGCATCTGAAGTTTACCCTTTTCTCTTGTTAAGTGTCGTCAGTTTGTGTGTGTAGGTGTGTGCACAAGGAGTACATGCTGAGGGAGCAGTATGACCTGGGTGATCTCCGAAGTCTGTTCCAATTTGGATGATCCATCTGGCTGTTCAATTTTGGGGTGCTTTTTTTCAGAATACCTAAGCATCTGCAAGCGGATGCCTGGCTGACACTGTCTTCTTACCTCACCTAGTTGAGAGTTGAACAATCATTGAGTTAATGTGTGGTCCTGACACTTTTCTATCTACACTATACATATACTTTTATTTTTTATTTTTTTGAGACAGAATCTTGCTCTGTCACCCAGACTGGAGTGCAATGGCATAATCTCAGCTCACTGCAACCTCCGCCTCCTGGGTTCAAGTGATTCTCCCGCCTCAGCCTCCTGAGTAGCTGGGATTACAGGCAGTCGCCACCATGCCTGTCTAATTTTGTATTTTTAGTAGAAATGGGATTTCATTATGTAGGCCAGGGTGGTCCGAACTCCCAACCTCGTGATCCGCTCATCTCAGCCTCCCAAAGTGCTGGGATTATAGGTGTGAGCCACTGCGCCCTGCTTCTGTCTACACTATTAGTAGACTCTGCAGCACTGAAAACCAGCACCCCTCCTCTCTCCTGCATGTCGGGGCAGATTCAGGGGTGCCCTGGTCAAAACAGCTTCCCCTGTGCATTTCCTCTGTAGCACTTTCCATAGTGTGTCCTTATATCTTCAGCAAATTATATTGTCTTCTGTCTCTTCCATAGCAAAGTCATCTCCAAGACAGCAGGAACCATGTTTACTCTTTAATCATTGTATGCTCTCTAAATATTTGCTGAACAAGTGAACAAAAAACCTGGTGGTGGTGAAATTAGACTCCTTCTTGGTGTCACCAGGAGGTCCAGGTAAGTTGAATGGGTAGAATGGAGCTAAGAAGAACTTGCTAATCATTACAGTGGTACAGTCACAGGACTGTCTGCCTCCCAGGGAATGAGCTCTCACTTTGCCACCGTTTTTAAACTAGAGCTGTGTGTTCAGTCTGCTGGTCATGTGATTTCCTGCATCAAGCCATAAGTTGGGTAAGATGAGTCATCAAAGGCCTTGAACTGTCTAGAATTCAAAGAAACTAAAGCATTCACATATCAGTTGTGAATGATGTCGTATCTTTGTTCTCCATGAGAAAAAGTCCAATGAAATACTCATTCCGTTGTGTTACTAACAAGAGCTTGAATTCAATCATCCATCCACCATGCATCCATTCATCCATCCTCCTTCATCTATCCATTCATTCATCCATCCTCTTTCACTCATCTGTACTCCTTTATCCATCTAATCTCTCCATTCATCTGTCCATCTACCCAACCATTCAACCATCCATCCATTCATTCATCTATTCATCCATCCACCCATCCATCCATCCATCCATCCATCCATCCATCCACCATCCATCCATTCATCCATCCTCTTTCATCATCCATACTCTTTTATCCATCTGTCTCTCCATTCATCTGTCCATCTATCCATCCATCCAACCATCCATCCATTCATTTATCTATTCATCCATCCATCCACCCATCCATCCATCCATCCATCATCAAACAACATTGATACATCACTCCTCAAAGTCATGCGAGGTCCAATGAAACCGCAGATAAAACATGTGGTCTCTGAAGAACCCATGTATTAATGCGGGAGAAGTACATGCTAATAGTAATAATAATAATATCCAATAGCTATATAGTACTTTATGACAGGCACTGTTCTAAGTGTTCCACAAATATTAACTCATCTATCTCCAGAAGAACCCTAAGAGGTAGGTACTATTATGGTCATTTCATATGTGAGAAGAGTGTACTTAGAATTTTCACTCAATTTAGAATTTGAGATGCTATAAAAATAGCCCTGGTTTAGCCTACAGTCATGTGGATCTGAAACAAATACTTTTTTTTTTTTTTTTTTTTTGAGATGGAGTTTTGCTCTTGTCGCCCAGGCTGGAGTGCAGTGGTGCGATCTCAGCTCACTACAACCTCCACCTTCCCGGGTTCAAGCGATTCTCCTACCTCAGTCTCCTGAGCAGCTAGGATTACAGGCATCCACCATCACGCCCGGCTAATTTTTGTATTTTTGGTAGAGATGGGGTTTCACCCTGTTGGCCAGGTTGGTCTTGGACTCCTGACCCCAGGTGATCTGCCCGCCTCAGCCTCCCAAAGTACTGGGATTATAGGCGTGAGCCACTACGCCTGGCCTGAAACAAATACTTTTAAGAACGAACTTGTTGCCGTGGTGGAGGTGGCTGTTTTGAGTGACAATATCCTTTCCAGTCATCATTGTAGAGAGGAAAGAATATTGTGCTAAAATTCAATAATCTGGATTTTAGTCTGGCTCTGTGGTTAGCTGGGTGGCTTTGAACAACTTGCTTTCCTCCTCTGGGCCTCGCTTGCCTCCTCTGTAAAAGGATCCTAAATTGTGTGAGGAAGGGCAAGGGTGGTAATGACTGGATTCAGCAAAATCCCTGCATACAGTTGTGTAAGTTGCGCACTGCACAATCCCAGGGGCCACGATGTACATAGGCTAAATGTGAATGGAGCCACCTGGAATTGTCCTGCATGGTGACCTGTCTCTCGGGTGCCTTCTGCCTCTAAAGATTTTGCAATGCACTGATGATTGTCTTTTATCTGGATATGAAGCACTATTCTTTGTATAAAGGATGGAACCACATTTGCCTCCCCAATATTTTCTAGCCTATCTGGTTTTGAGTACAACTTAATTGTACCCGGAACTCTCCATGTGAAAAAATCTTCTCCAAACTCCTCTAGCATCTCGACTTGCTTTCAACATTTCCCTAGAGAATCCTCCCAGCTGTGGCGATGTTTGTGCATAGGCAGGCAAATTTGAAATTCTGTGTCTTCACAGTTGGATAATTTCAAGACAAGCCCAAAGTACATTGCAGAGGAATGGGGAAGAAATCCACAAGGAAGCCATGTAAGCAGTCTTAAGTAAGAGAAAAGTGGGTGATTCTGATAATGCGACAAGTACCAGGGACCCAGAAAGGATCAGAACGAATAAAAGTATATATTTTAATCAAATTAATGTTTTCCTATTATAAAAGTCTCATATGCTCATTATAAAAAATTTGAAAAACCAAAATTTTAACATAGTATACTTTACCTCCTTTTGACTTTTCCATTCTTCCTTTTTTTTTTTTATTTGAGACAGAGTCACACGCTGTTGCTCAGGCTGGAGTGCAGTGGCACAATCTCTGCTCACTGCAACCTCCACCCCCTGGGTTCAAGCGATTCTCCTGCCTCAGCCTCCCGAGCAGCTGGGATTACAGGCGCCTGTCGCACCTGGCTAATTTTTGTATTTTTAGTAGATGCAGGGTTTCACCATGTTGTCCAGGCTGGTCTTGAACTCCTGACTTCGTGATCCACCCGCCTTGTTCTCCCAAAATGCTAGGATCACAGGCATGAGCCACCATGCCTGGCCTCTTCCTTTAATTTTACCCTTTTTTTTTTTTTTTTTTTTTTGAGACACAGTGTCACTCTTGTTGCCCAGGCTGGAGTGCAATGGCGCAATCTCGGCTCACTGCAACCTCTGCCTCCCGGTTTCAAGCAATTCTCCTGCCTCAGCCTCCCGAGTAGCTGGGATTACAGGCACCCACCACCACACCCAGCTAATTTTTTTGTATTTTTAGTAGAGACAGGGTTTCACCTTGTTGGCCAAGCTAGTCTTGAACTCCTGAGCTCAGGTGATCTGCCCACCTTAACCTCCTAAAGTGCTGGGATTATAGGCATGAGCCACCATGCCCAGCCCAGTTTTACATTTTATACCTTTTTTATTTTGCTTTCTTTGAATCTGTTTAATTTAACTATATTCATGGGGTAGGTAAATTTCATGAACATTTTAGCTTTTTGAGCCTATGGCTATTTTACAAACAATTTATCTCATACTATCACAACCACTTTATAAACATAATGTTTAGTTAAAAGTTTTATTGACTCACACCTGTAATCCTAGCACTTTGGGAGGCCAAAGTGGGCGGATCACCTGAGGTCAGGAGCTTGAGACCAGTCTGGCCAACATGATGAAACCCTGTCTCTACTAGAAATACCAAAATTAGCTGGGCGTGGTAATGCACGCCTGTAATCTCAGCTACCCAGGAGGCTGAGGCAGGAGAATCACTGGAACCCGGGAGGCAGAGGCTGCAGTGAGCTGAGATTGTGCCACTGCACTCCATCTTAGGCGAAAGAGCGAGACTGTCTCAAAAAAAAAAAAGTTTTATTGATATAATTACAGATTCACATGCAGTTCTAAGAAAAATCACAGAGCACTCTATATCCAGTTTTCCCAATGGTAACATCTTGAAAAACTATGGTACAATATTACAACCAAGATGTCATTGATATAATCAATTGATCTTTTTCAGATTTCCCCAATTTTATGTATAACTCATTTGTGTCTGTGTGCATGCACATTTAATTTTATACAAAGATATCATATCTGAAGCTTTCTTTATCTGCCACCATCAGGATATTGAGCAACGAACGAAATTACCAGGAGGACACCTAATGTCACTCTATCTTTTTCTTTTTTTTTCTTTTCTTTTTTTTTTTTTCTTTGAGATGGAGTCTCACTCTGTTGCCTGGGCTGGAGTACAGTGGTGAGATCTAGGCTCACTGCAACCTTTGCCTCCCGGGATCAAGTGATTCTCCTACCTCAGCCTCCCGAGTAGCTGGGATTACAGGCGCCCGCCACTACGCCCAGCTAATTTTTTGTATTTTTTAGTAGAGACAGGGTTTCACCATGTTGGCCAGGCTGGTCTCGATCTTCTGACCTCATGATTCACCCGCCTGGGCCTCCCAAAGTGTTAGGATTACAGGCGTGAGCCACTGTGCCAGGCCATATCATTCTTCCATAACTACACCCACCTTCCTTTCCTCTCCCACCCCTAACCTTTGGTAATCTTATTTTTTCTAAAATTTTGTCATTTCAAAAATATTCTATAAAATCATATAGTAATATGTAACATTTCAGGGTTGGCTTTTTTCACTTAGAATTTCCTGGAGATTCATCCAAGTTTTTTCATTTTAGAAATCAATAATTTATTCCCTTTTTATTGCTGCATAGTACCCACGGTATACATATACCACAGTTTGTTTAATCATTCACCGGGTGAAATACATTGAGCTATTTCCAATTTTAGACTGTTACTAATAAAGCTACTATTTTCAGGATTTTGTGTGAACATAAGTTTCCATTCCTCTGAGATAAATGACCAAGCACACAATTTCTGGATTACGTAACATTTGTGTATTTAACTTTATAAGAAACTGCCAAACTGTTTTACAGAGTGACTGTGCCATTTTACATTTCTACCAACAGTGACTGAGTGATTCGGTTTCTCCATATCCTAACTAGCATTTAGTGTTCTTACTATTTTTTGTTTTGGTCATTTTGCTAGGTGTCTAGAAATATATCATTGTAGTCTAATTTGGGGAGGCTTTTAAATTACAAATTCAATTTTTGAATCATTATGGAGCTGATCAGGTGACCCACTTCATTTTGGTTGAGTTTTGACAGTTATGTGGCTTTCAGGAATTCGTCCATTTCTCCTAAGTTGTGATTTTTGGTGTTCTCTTAATGTTTTAATGGCTACAGAATCTGCAGTGATATCCCAGAATATGATATTAATATACTCTATGTGTACGGTGTTATGTTTTTGATATTGATGATATGTGTCTTCTATTTTTGTCAGTTTTTCCTAAAGGTTTATCAAATATACTCTTTTGAAGAACCAGCTTCCTGTTTCATTGATTTTTCTGTATTGTTTTTCTTTTCTTAATTTAATTAATTCCTGATGTAATTTTTATTATTTCCTTCCTTATGCTTGCTTTAGATTTTGATATTTTGGATTTCCTGAGGCATAGGAACTTAGATTACTTATTGAGATCTTTCCTTTTTCTTTATGTAAGCATTTAGTATTATAAATTTTCCTCTCAAAATCTCTCAACTACATCCCAATATTTTGTTATGTTTTATTTTTGTTTGCTTGTATGCATTTTTATTTGTTTTGAAGCTTCCTACTTGGCCAATGGATTATTTAGGAGTGTGTTGTTTAATTTTTCCTGTTTAGTTTTCTTTGTTTTTGTCTCATTGATTTCTAGTTTGAATCCATGACCAGAGATCACACTGTATATAATTTCAATGTTGTTTTTTTTGTTGGTGGTGGTGGTTTTTGTTGTTGTTGTTGTTGTTGTTGTTGTTGTTTTTGAGATGGAGTCTCACTCTGTTGCCCAAGCTTGAGTGCGTGGCATGATCTTGGCTCACTGCAACCTCAGCTTGCCAGGTTCAAGCAACTCTTCTGCCTCAGCCTCCCAAGTAGCTGGAAGTACAGGCATGCGCCATCACACCTGGCTAATTTTTGTAATTTTAGTAGAGACAGGATTTCACTACGTTGGCCAGGCTGGTCTCAAACTCCTGACCCCGTGATCCACCCACCTCAGCCTCCCAAAGTGCTGGGCTTACAGGCATGAGCCACTGTGCCCGGCTATAATTTCAATTTTTAAAAATTTGCTGAAGTGTGTTTTGTGGTCCAGGATATGGCCTATCTTAGAATATGTTCCATGAGCACTGGGGAAAAAAATAGCATATTATTTTATTGCTTTTTGCTGCATTCTACATATGTCAATTAGAGCCTGTTGGTTGATTGCATGATTCCAATCTTCTATATCTTTGTCAGTTTCTACCTAGTGGTTTTATTAGTGGTTGGGAGAGAAGTGTTAAATTCTTGAACTCTAATTGTGAATTTGTCTAGTTCTCCTCTCAGCTCTATTGATTTTTGCTTCATGGATCTTGACGCTCTATTCTTTGGTCCATACACATCCAGGTCTTCCTGGAGAACTGATCTGTTTATCATATATAATAATGATATGTCTCTCTTTGTAATAATTTCCTTTCCTATGAGTCTACTTTAACAGATATTATTACAGCCACCCTTGATTTTCTTTTATTATAGTATTCCTGGTGTATATTTTCTATCCTTTCACTTTTGACCTCCTATCTGGATTTGATGTGAGTTTCTTGTAAACACCATATAGTTGTGTCACAATGTTTTTATCTACCCTACCAAGGTCTAAATTTTGTTGATGATATATTAAGGCCACGTTCAGCGAAATTAATTATTGATTTATTAGTGCTTAAATATACCTTTTTTTCCCGATTTTTTTCCCTCTGTTTTTCTTGTCTCACCTTCCTGAAGATCCCTTGAATATTTTTTAAATATTCCATCTCAGTTAATTTATAATGTTTTTGACTGTATTTCTTTGTATAGTGTTTTTAGTGGTTGCTGTGGAAATTAAAATATACCTAATGTGACTTATCATGGTCTAAGAGTACCAGAATTTCCAGTACTTTTAGTGAAGCATGAAAATCTTACTTCCAGTGGGGTCTCTTTGCTTTCTCTACCTTTTTACATGTCAGTCCTGAGTATCAGATAGTTTCATAATTTTTGTTGCAATTATCAAATATGATTTATAAAGCACATGAGGAAAACAATAGTCTATTGTATGTACTCAGATTTGCTCTTTCCATTGTTCTTTTTTCCATCCTGATGCTCCAAGATTTATTCTTTTATCATTTTCTTTTGTATGAAGAACTTCTTTTAGTCAGTTCTTTAAGCCAGGGACTTCTTAAAGAGTTTTCTTTACTATGGGAACGTTATTTCTCCTACCTTGCAGAAGGATAGTTTTGCCAGATATAGAATTTTTGGCTGTTACTTCCTTACATGCTTAAAGAATCGCATCTTGATAGTGTGATGATTTCCTACGGCTGTGTCACAAACTGCCATACACTTTGTGGCATAAAACAGCAGTGATTATGTATTGTAATCTCTCATGTTGCTGGGCTCAGCTGGGCAGTTTTCACTCAGGATCTCTCATGGAGTTGTAGTCAAACCATAGCTGAGGCCTCCTTACTCACCTGTCTGATGGGTGATGCTGGTTGTGAGTTGGGGTCTGGGCCATGCTATTGGCCAGATCACTGACATGAGTTTGTTCTGTGTGGCCTGGGTCCCAGCCTGGTGGCTGGGTTCCAACAGCAAGAGTTCCAAATGATTCCAAGCTGATGCTGTATTGTCTTTTATGATCTAGTTCTGAATGCCACACAATATTGCTTCTGCCATTTTCTATTTTTGAGAAGTGAATCCTTAAGACCAGCTCATGTTCTAGGGGAGGAGAACTAGACTTGATGGGTAGAAATGTCAACAAATTTAAATACATGTCTTAAGACCACTACATATAAAAAGGAAAAGAGGAATGAGTGTCTGGCCAGATGTGAGAAACCCATGTCAGCTGGAGCTATTATAAGCTGTCAGTGGCCAATTCTGTATGCAAGATAAGAAAAGGAATGATACATCTCATCTACTGCAAGAAAGGGCTTTGCAGGGGAGCTGTGGGAGTAACTCTCTGCCATTTGTACGTGAGACTCAAGAATTATAAAATCTCTTATGAAAAAGGGGCTTCTTTCAACTAAATGCAGAATTCTGCATTTCTTATTAAATGGGTAGACTATGTTTCTCCAGAAATGTGAGGGTATGAGAAAGAAAATATATGGTTACAGTATGTTTTTCTGCACACCAATGCTTTCATAAGCTATAAAACCGTATTCTATTTCTTAAAGAAATCAGTGACAGGATATTGAATGTAACACTCTGAACAGAACATTTCCAGTGGTATGTAGCATTATAAGAGTACAACAGGGACATTGTGAGATTGAGACTAAGATGGCCTAAGTGTTAGAATATTTTATCCCTTCAATGACTCATGAGAATGTTTTTAGGTAGCAGGAAGGAGGCATGATCTTGTGCTAACAGCTTTTCTCATATAAAAACTCCAGCCGCATGCGGTGGCTCAAGCCTGTAATCCCGACACTTTGGGGGGCCAAGGTGGATGATGACCTGAGGTCAGGAGTTTGAAACCAGCCTGGCCAACATGGTGAAACCCAGTCTCTACTAAAAATACAAAAAATTAGCCAGGTGAGATGGAAGGTGCCTGTAATCACACCTACTTGGGAGGCTGAGGCAGGAGAATCACTTGAATCTGGGAGGCAGGGGTTGCAATGAGCCGAGATTGCACCATTGCACTCCAGCCTGGGCAACAAGAGCGAAACTCTGTCTCAAAACAAACAAACAAACAAAAAAAACAACCCCCCCAAAAAATGTATATTATATGTCCCAATCATATGATTACTGTAGTTTTTGATTGATAATGCACATATTTTTATTTTGTTGTTGTTTTGGTTCCAGAGTCTTCTGTCTTTTAGGAAGACTCTACCAACAGATTTAATAATTAAACTAGACTTGGATGTAGACTTGGATGTAACACGATTCTATCTGTCACTGTACTTTAACTTTTGACCACTTCCCTGGTTTTTTCATCTCCACTAATGCTACATGAAATTTCAGTTAGGTTCCTTCAGCTTTTAAGGTCATTCTTGGGTAATAAAATGTCCCCCTTGCAGTCTCCTAGCTCAGCCTTTTTGTGGCTGGGAAACCTGCAGTGGGGAGTGGGGAGTGGGCAGTGGACGATAGTGGCCCCCTTCCCTCTGTTTCTCCTTCCCTCCGTCACCCTCTGACTGTACTTTAGGTCCCTGCGAGTTGGAAAGGATGAGGGAGGAGAGGAAAGGTACGCTTGACTGATGCCATTGGATTTACCATTGGACCTTCTGGGTGTGTGTTAATTCTCTTCCTTATGGGGGACTCTTGAGGGTTCTTTGGGCATCCCCTCTCTGTCATCAGGAATCCCGCACCCGAGCTTCCCTTGAAGTGGGCAATGCCTCTTCCCCTCTCGGCTTTAGTGTTCTGTTCAGCTCCTGTCCTGAAGTTCACCCTCTCTTGGGGTCATCTTGACCCTGATGGAAGAGCCCCTTTAGCAGGTCCGTATCTGGCACATAGAGACCTCACTAGAGTTTGCCCTGCCCACTCTAGACCTACAGGCTATTCTGGTACAGTTCTTTCTCTGGGTGACAGGCAGGTGTGAGAGTACAAGCCCCTTTCTGCAGCTCAGTCACAAGTGAGTCAGATGCGCAGTTCCCTATGATGTTCCAACCCCAGAGCCACACAGAATACCCCCAGATTGCTTTCTTCTAGCCCCCTATCTTGCCCTGAGGCCCCCATAGGGAGTGGAGATATGGCATACTAACAAGTCTCTCCAGAGAAATCTTCCACACCCTTCTTATTCCATTCCTATATAAGCAGCCTGTCACAGGACCAATGCTGGCTGAAGCGGTTTGGCATCTCTTAGCATGTTCTGAGCAAGGTCTAGGACCGTAAGGAAGGATGTTTGTGTCCTTGACACATTTCATGCCTGTCTTGGCCTTTGTGATCTCTGCCAAAACTCTGAGCAACAGGATAGTATCTATTTTTTTTTTTTCTTTTTGAGATGGAGTCTCGCTCTTGTTGCCCAGGCCATAGTGCAGTGGCGAGACTGCAACCACCGTCTCCCGGGTTCAAGTGATTCTCATGCCTCAGTCTCCTGAGTAGCTGGGACTACAGGCGTGCACCACCACACCTGGCTAATTTTCTTATTTTTAATAGAGACAGGGTTTCACCATACCGGCCAGGCTGATCTCAAACTCCTGATCTCAAGTGATCCAACCACCTCGACTTCTCAAAGTATTGGGATTTCAGGTGTGAGCCACCATGCTCAGCCTATGCAATGATCTTAAACATACAAGGAAGTGTGAGCTCATTGCAGAACTCATCTGTCTCCTGAGATCTAGCACTACAAATGACCAAGAACTGATAGATTCTGCAGCTTTCGTTTGTAGCTAGGACACAGGTAAGGTCTCTGCCACCCACATTAGAGCTGAATCACAATTGCAGTTCCTTTCATTATAAATATTTAAACATGGTTGTAGAGTGTAGAATGATAGAAAATGGAGACTGGGAAGGATGAGAGGGTGAGAGGGAGGGCAGATAATGGGAAATGACTTAATGGATATAATGTATGTTATTTGAGTGACAGATACCCAAAAACTCTGACCTTACTATGCAATCTATGCATGTAACAAAATCACGCTTGAACCCCATAAATCTGTACAAATAAAAAAAGATTTAATAAAAATTAAAAAAAAAACTAAACCCACAAATATTAAGTTACTTTTACAAGTGTGTATCAAGGACTCTGTCTTCCAGCCAAATGAATTCTAACTGGGAAAAACTCACATTGACTGTCCCATGGGAATAACTGGAGTTTCAAATAACTCTTGGCAGCTCTCCACTAGGATATTATTTTGTAAATGCCTTTAATAAGGAGACTTTCAGAGGCTGCAACCTAGAAACTCAGCCTAGGGTTGGCAACAGGCAGGCACTTAATCAAGTTGTAAAACGCGTTCTAATGTAAAAGGAGAAGAATCAGCGGACAGCTGGCAGGGACGCTGTGCCCTGGCCAGGCTCTGGAAGGCCCTGCTGGGCACCTTTAACAGGATGCAGCCAAGAAACAAGAAATGGGCCAGCGGTTGCTAGGAGAAGTGCTTTGGGTAAACAGAATTCTGGTCCTCCCTGCCTCTTCGTGACATCTTTTCAGCAGATGCAGTTTCAAATGGAATGATTGATTCTACCTTTTCTCCCCACTCCCCCCTCTTCAAGCAGAGCCAGCCAACTAGTTTAGACATTTCTATTAGATTAGGGGCCAGGAAATGAGAAAAATCCTGTCTCACAAGGGAGCTCTTCTCAGGTCACATGGCTGCCTGGCAGAAATGCAGAGAAATAAACAAGAATGTTTTGTTTGCAGGGCAGGGGACCTAATAAATGACCACTTCTGTAATTTCTCTGTTCCTTCTTCCACCTCATGCTCCCTGTCCCCCTTTGCAACCTTTCTATTCCCGCACAGTCATTCTGCGCAGTCTCTGAACACTGCAATGTTAGAATTATTCATAGGGGCCGGGCACAGTGGCTCATGCCTGCAATCTCAGCACTTTTGGAGGCCAAGGCGGGCAGATCACCTGAAGTCAGGAGTTTGAGACCACCCTGGCCAACATGACAAAACCTCACCTCTACCAAAAAATACAAAAATTAGCTGGATGTGGTGGCACTTGCCTGTAATCCCGGCTACTTGGGAGGCTGAGGCAGGAGAATCATTTGAACCCGGGAGGCAGAGGTTGTACTGAAACGAGATAGATAGCACCACTGCACTCCAGCCTGGGTTACAGAGCAAGACTCTGTCTCAAAAAAAACAAAAACAAACAACAACAACAACAAAAAAACAAAGAATCATTCATAGGATCACTGAAGCAAAGAATCTTAGAGTCACAGAACGTGACATGCTTGATGTTGTGGAATTGAATTGGGCAGAAAGAAGGTATGCTGTTGATTAGCTGGGTGAGTAGGAAAACTGCCTAGCCTCTCAAAGCCCTGGTATCCTCATCTGTGAAATGGGAACAATGACCAGAATGATCAAACTGGAGAACATAGCCACAGCATTATATACCATGGTGCTTAGGATATGGTGGGAATTCAACAACGCCAAGCCCCTTTATTTTTTATTTTATTTTATTTATTTTTTTAGAGACAGGGTCTTCTTCTGTTATCCAGGCTAGGGTGCAGTGGCATGATCATAATTAACTGCAGCCCCCAGCTCCTGGGGTCAAGTGATCCTCCTGCTTTAGCCTCCTGAGTAGCTGGGATACAGGTACACACCATCAGGCCTAGCTAATTTTAAAAAAATGTTTGTAACGATGAGGTCTTGCTATGTTGCCCAGGCTGGTCTTGAACCCAGGGGCTCAAGTGATCTTCCCACCTTAGCCCTGCAAAACACTGTGATTACAGATATGAGCCACTATGCCAGGGACCACATCCTTTTCAGCTATATTTTCACAAACCTGAAATCCTGGAATATTAAAGATTAAATAAACTAGGCACTTGCTAATTCAATTTCCTATACCATTTATTAATGTCCTCTAAACAATATATAGGCTGCCTGTGTTGTTCCTCTTAAATATAGCATTTAAATCTGAACTTGTCCAGCCCATGCACAAAAAGGCAGATCGCTACACAACTAAGCATCAGAATAAAAAACCTTTGTTGAGCCAGTCAAAACCAATGAGTCAGAGCCAAGTTCCCTGTTTGATTTTCATGCAATTGTTTTTAGAACTAAAAGGAAGAAGTTTGCATTTATATCTACTACATTCCATCTCATCACACTTGGCCCATGAGCTCAACCTAGAGGGACACTATTTCATGCCCCTCTATACCCTTCCACATCCAGAGTAGGGGAAAGAATCTCCGGGAATTGCATTGTAAGCCATTGAGCAGCCATATTTGCTGAAGACCATTGAAAGTTCCTTTATGTGACCCATCTCTTGTTTCTCGGCTGCAACCTGTTAAAGGTGCCCAGCAGGGCCTTCCAGAGCCCAGCCAGGGTACAGCGTCCCTGCCAGCTGTCTGCCAGTTCTTCTCCTTTTGCATTAGAAGGCATTTTCCAACTTGATAAAGTGTCTGCCTGTTGCCAACCCGAGGCTGAGTTTCTAGGTTGCAGCCTCTAAAAGTCTCCTTATTATTTTTATTTTTTTGAGATGGAGTCTTACTCTGTTGCCCAGGCTGACGTGCAGTGGCGCATCTCAGCTCACTGCAACCTCCGCCTCCCACGTTCAAGTGATTCTCCTGCTTCAGCCTCCCAAGTAGCTGGAATTACAGACATGTACTACCACGCCTGGCTCATTTTTGTATTTTTAGTAGAGATGTGGTTTCACCATGTTGGCCAGGCTGGTCTCGAACTCCTGACCTCAGGTGATCCTGCCACCTTGGCCTCCCAAAGTGCTGAGATTACAGGCATGAGCCACTGCACCCAGCCTAAAAGTCTCCTTATTAAAGTCATTTAAAACATAATATCCTAGTGGAGACCTGCCAGAAGTTATTTGACTTTCTGTGACACCCCCCTTTATCAACACTCTTCTGTCTGTGCTCTGGAAACCTGAAGACTAGAAAGCGATGTCCACCTCTCTTGCTTCCATACAAAGGGTACAGGTGAAAGCCAGATTGGGGGAGGGAGGCCTCTGGGACCCATTTTTCTTCCATGTGTCAATAGTGTCTTGGTTCGTTTGTGCTGCTATAGCAAATTACCACAGACCGGGTGATGTATAAAGAATAGAGATTGATGTATCCTGGTTCTGGAGGCTGGGAAGTCCAAGATCAAGGTGCCAGCAGGAGGCTTGGTGTCTGGTGAAGGCTACTCTCTGTTTCCAAGATGATGCCTTGTTGCTATATCCTCTGGATGGAAGAGATATAGCAGAAGAGGAACAAGAGAAAGCCCTCCCTTCAACCCCCAGCCCTTTATTTATTTATTATTATTTATTAATTTCTGTGAGACAGGGTCTTGCTCTATGGCCCAGGCTGGAAAGCAGTGGCATGATCATAGCTCACTGCAGCCTCAAACTGTTGGCTCAAGATGACTCCTAAGTAGCTGGGGCTACAAGCACATGTCATCATGCCCAGTGAATATTTCAAATTGTTTAGAGATGAGCTCTTTCTTTGTCACTCAGGCTGAGTACAGTGGTACAATCATAGCTCACTGAAACCTCGAACTCCTGAGCTCAGGCAATCCTCCTGCCTCAGCCTCTTGGGTAGCTAGGAGGACTACAAGTGTATGCCACCACACCTGGCTAATTTAAAAAATTTTTTCAGATATGGTCTCACTCTGTAGCCAGGCTGGAGTGCAATGGCGCAATCTCGGCTCACTGCAACCTCCGTTTCCTGGGTTCAAGCAATTATGCCTCAGCCTCCCGAGTAGCTGGGATTACAGGTATCCGCCACCACGCCTGGCTAATTTTTGTATTTTTAGTAGACACAGGGCTTCACTATGTTAGTCAATGTGGTCTAGAACTCCTGACCTCAGGTGACCCACACACCTCAGCCTCCCAAAATGCTGGGATTACAGCTGTGAGCCACCATGCCCGGCCAGCACTGACAGTCTTAATGAATATGTACTGACTGATTCTCCACTGGGACTGGCAGGTATAGGAAACTGGACTGTAATGTGAAAAAGCTAGTACCTAAGAATTTAGGATAAATGTTTTAACATGTGGTCCAGTAGAGTTTACCTGAGCTCTGAATTGGGGTCTAGGATCCAGGCCAAGCTATCCTTAGTCATGTTGGGTTTTTTTTTTTTTCTTCTTCTTTTCTCTTGGCTTTGCCCCTAAAGTGAGGACATTTCCTTCTGAAACTCATCATTGACATGGCATCATTGTCTGGAGCAAATACCTGGGGTTCGTCGTCTTGCGCCAAGAACTTTAGGACATGGACACATGCAAGGAGTTTAGGAGCAGAAGGTTAATAGGCAGAGGAAAGAGAAAGGAGAAAAGCTCTCTAGTGAGAGAGGGGCTTCCGAAAAGGAAAAAGACCAGTGGAGTGCACCAGATTTATAGGCAGGCTCGAGGAGGCAGTGTCTGATTTACATAGGGCTCACAGATTGGTCTGATCAGGTGTCAGGTACACATAGTCGCTAGGAAGGCTGGCCATCCCACCCTAATCTTACTATGCAAATGGACTGTCCCCTTGACAGGTGCCGTCTTGTCTGCTCCTTACTGCACACATGGCTGGCAAGGGGAAGGGAAGATGGTTATTTTGAACATGTCTAATCCCAGGTACCTTTTTCCTACCGTCATTCACCTGTGCAAGCTTCCAGCTTGCTTGTCTCTGTCTGCAGTTCTTTACAGGCTGCTCTTTGTTAGAAAATGATTTTCAGGCTGCTTTTCATTAAAAAGGAAAACATTACGAAAGACACCTGTACCCTCACTATCTGCCTAAGTAATTTCTTCTTAACTCCTATATCACCATGATAAGTAATTAGGGCATTGGACAAAATTAGACCATTCTTAGCCCCTAAACACCATATTATCACTATCAAATTATCCTGGTATTGGCCAGGTGCAGTGGCTCATGTCAGTAATCCCAGCACTTTGGGAGGCCAAGGTGGGTGGATCACTTGAGGTCAGGAGTTTGAGACCAGCCTGGCCAAAGAGGTGAAACCCATCTCTACCAAAAAACACAAAAATTAGCTGGACATGGTGGCACATGCCTCTAATCCCAGCTACTCAGGAGGCTGAGTCACAGGAATTACTTGAACCCAGGAGGGGGAGGTTGCAGTGAGCCAAGTTCATGCCACTGCACTCCAGCCTGGGTGACAGAGTGAGACTCCGTCTCAAAAAAAAAAAAAAAAAAAATTATCCTGGTATTTCAACTCATTAATGAATGGTCAAAGTCCTTACCAATGGTTGAACGAGGTAGTGTAAGTTTAGTTCCTATAGAATGTAGTCAAAGAATGACCCTTTGCCCCTTATAATTATGGAAACTTTGTTTTGGAAGACGCTTTTTCAGAAACGGAACTTTACCTCCCTTGAGTAATATTCTGTTCAGGTGATCATTCACTATCTACTTGGATATGGCTAATTGTAGAAAGTTCACTATTGGTAGAAATCCCCATAACATCTCACTAATCCCTAAATTCAACTTTAAGTAGAAAAAGGGTCCATATTCCTATAATTAGGAGTGTTAGATAATGCCTTCGCTGCATGGAGCCACTTTGCATTTGAACTACTCCCTGCTGTGTAGTAGACGACTTTATTGCACATAATACATGCTCAATAAATATGTGTTTAATCTATAAATTCAATAGTGTTGCTTATTGCCCCAAAGTCGTGGTGAGTAGTATTTATATAATTGACCAATCATGTCAGGAGTTTTGAAAGATGTATTATGTCAGCATAAGCAAACTATTTTTTCATTCAGTTTTCTCAACATTAAAAAAAATAAACCCTTCCTCCTAGGCATTATAAAAGATGCTGGAAAAAAATAAGATTAATAAATGTCCCTTGATTTCAAGGATCCTAAATTCTCAAGGAAAGAGAAGGGATATGCACACAGCTGGTTATTTTGGCAACATGACTGAGTTATACAAAGCAATGTACCAAGTGTACACACCGCAGAAGGGCGGGAAGCAGAGAAAATTTCAATACATACACATAGAACCAACCCAATACACAGAGGTCAAGGATGATACCAACCCAATGTTGCAATTACTATAACTGCATGTGCTCACTTTACTATCACTCCGTTTCTGTCCTCAACCATTGGTATAAGTTGGCTCAATGGTTAAAACCATGAAGCACCCTGATTTCCAACTCCTTGTTTTCCTTGGTGTGGGTAGATACACAGCCCAGGGCTATGGTCATTGTCAGGCCTCTCAGCCCAAGCCTGCATCCAGATGGCCTAAGGCAACTGAAGAACCACAAAAGAATTGAAAATGGCTGGTTCCTGCCTTAACTGATAACATTCCACCATTGTGATTTGTTCCTGCCCCACCTTGACTGATCAATTAACCTTGTGAAATTCCTTCTCCTGGACAGTGAGTCTCAGAACCTCCCTCACCGAGCACCTTGTGACCCCCACCCCTGCCCACCAGAGAACAACCCCCTTTGACTGTAATTTTCCTTTACCTACCCAAATCCTATAAAGCTGCCCCACCCCTATCTCCCTTTGCTGACTCCTTTTTCGGACTCAGCTCGCCTGCACCCAGGTGATTAAAAAGCTTTATTGTTCACACAAAGCCTGTTTGGTGGTCTCTTCACATGGATGCGCGTGACATTTGGTGCCAAAACCTGGGACGGGAGGACTCCTTTGGGAGACTGGTTCCCTCTCCTCGCCCTCACTCCGTGAGGAGATCCACCTACAACCTCGGGTCCTCAGACCAGTCCAAGGAACATCTCACCAATTTCAAATCAGGGAAACGGTCTTTTCACTCTCTTCTTCAGCCTCTCTCGCTACCCTTCAATCTCCCTGTCCTTCCAATTCAAGTTATTTTTTGTTTGGTGGTCTCTTCACATGCACATGCATAACAGTCAGGAAATCTGAACCTTGTACATTCTGGTCATTAGCAAACATGGAACACCTCCAGTGTTTCAGTGTTTCAAGCATGGAGCCACAGGGAGAGGTTGGGGTCAATGGGATGTCACCAACAAAATCCTTGTCCTCAGAGGACAGAGTCTGGTCCTGAAGACTCATGTAGAATTAAACATGTCAGACACAGAGTAATAAAACCAAAGCAGAGATATAATGCCTTAATTTATTTTTTCCCAACTGTCAGTTTATTTATATGAAAAGTATACAGTAGACACTATTTATTACCTATAGCCAATTCTCACTTTTTCTCCTAATGAAATCTCCATGCTGAGTGCAGGTAGTAGTATCTCATCCTTTGATCTCAAGAAGGAATGTCCCTCATCCACGATGGGGTATGAATCACAATTTGTCTATGCCAGTCATGGTGTGGTAGAGATGCAAGCTGCAACTGTAATCAGTTTTACACATCTATTGCTATTGTTGTAGTAGACCTGAGTCCAACTTGAGAGTACATTTTCCAGCCCTGTTTGATTAGGGTGGCCGTATGACTATACTGCTGGTGGAACTGGAAAGGAAGTAATATGTGCAATTTCTGCCTCATTTACTGAAATGGAAGTTTGGGGGTTTAAACTTCCATTCTTTCCATCTTCACACTGTCAGAAAAGGTGACACTCAGTAACTTTTGAAGCCATCAGCTTGAATTCCTGAGCTACTACATGGAGTAAAGCTTCCCTGTCACCCTGAAATGCACACCTGGAAACTTCTACTATTTATTTATTATTTATTTTTGAGATAGACTTTTTCTCTTGTTGCCCAGGCTAGAGTACAATAGCGCCATCTCAGCTCACTGCAACCTCCGCTTCCCAGATTTAAGCAATTGTCCTGCCTCAGCCCCCCAAATAGCTGGAAGTACAGGTGTCCATCACCACACCTGGCTAATTTTTTGTATTTTTAGTAGAAACAGGATTTCACCATGTTAACCAGGCTGGCCTCGATCTCCTGACCTGGTGATCTGCCCACCTCAGCCTCCAAAAGTGCTGGGATTACAGTGCCTGGCCCACTAAATCTCTTTAATACCTATCTCCTTAAATATCCCAAAGACACATAAAGGGATTTTTAGGATCAAAAAGTGATATGGGCTGGGCGAGTGGCTCACGCCTGTAATCCCAGCACTGCGGGAGGCCAGGGTGGGCAGATCACTTGAGGTCAGGAGTTCGAGACCAGCCTAGACAACATGGTGAAATCCCATCACTAGAAAAAAATTCAAAAATTAGCCAGGCATGGTGGTGCGCACCTCTAATCCCAGCTATTCTGGAGGCTAAGGCAGGAGGATTGTTTGAGCTCAGGGGTTGGAGGCTGCATTGAGCTATGATCATACCACTGCACTCCAACCTGAATGACAGAGCAGGACCCTGTTTCAAAAAAAAGAGTATCTTATATTTGTGACATTGTCTTCCGTGTGTCTTTGTTTCACCATAATTTGAAAGTATTCATGAGTCCTCTAAGAGCTAGTTTTTCCTAGTACTATTTAATAGTATGGATTTTTTCATTTATCGGAGTGCAGAAAAGGGATTTACTTTTTTTTTTTTTCTCAAATAAAAAATGCCTCTCTCCATGAATCAAGTGCATTCTTGCTACTTGAAAACAGTTTTCAGGCGCAATCCCTCTGCCAAGGATTCACAAGTTAATAAGTTTTGTGTGCAGGCATAATCATCCCCCTTGCCAGGAAAGTCCTGAGTAATCCTTTGGAGGAAGTAGCTGCTGACTTCAGGAATGCAGCCCTTCTGTGGGGTCAGGTGGAGAGAGGTGCCTGCATCAGGCTGCCTGACACTGGCTGCCTTCAACTTCTGGCTGGCAGAAGTTGAAATTCTCAGTAAGTGACATCTTGATGTGCTGGAAAGCAGGTTAGCCATGAGAACACAGGCACAGTGAGGGATTCAGGAGTGCATTAGAAGGCTTCAGGGCCGGGCGAGGTGGCTGACATTGGTAATCCTAGCACTGTGGGAGGCTGAGGCGGGTGGATCACCTGAGGTCAAGAGTTCGAGACCAGCCTGGCCAACATGATGAAAACCCATCTCTATTAAAAATACAAAAAAATTAGCCAGGTTTGGTGTCAGGTGCCTGTAATCCCAGCTACTCAGGAGGCTGAGGCAGGAGAATCGCTTGAACCGAAGAGGCGGAGGTTGCAGTGAGCCCAGATCACACCATGCACTCCAGCCTGACCACACAGCGAGATTCCGTCTCAAAAACAAAAACAAAAACAAAATTACACTTCTGTGCATTGAGTACAAGTTTACTTTGCTGACTTTCCTGGGCTCTTTCATCTGGCTATAATTTTTTTTTTTAAATTGTGCTAAAATACACACAACTTAAAATTTACCATCTGATAGGGTTTGGATGTGTGTCTCCTCCAAATCTCATGGTGAAATGTGATCCCCAATGTCGGAGGTGAGGTCTGGCAGGAGGTATTTGGGTCATGGGTGGGGATCCCTCATGAATGGCTTGGTGCCCTCCCCATGGTGATGAGAGAGTTCTCATTCTGTTAGTTCACACAAGAGCTGGTTATTTCAAGGAGCTGGCATCTCCTTCTCTCTCTCTTTCTTGCTCCCTCTCTCTCCCTCTCTTGCTCTCTCTCTCCCAATGTGATGTTCCTGCCTGTTCTATTTTCACCTTCTATCGTGAGTAAGTTTTCTGAGGCCTCACAAGAAGCCTAGCAGATGCTAGTGTCATGCATGTACAGCCTGTAGAACCATGAGCCAAATAAATTTCTTTTTTTTTTTTTTTGGGACAGAGTCTCGCTCAGTCACCCAGGCTGGAGTGCAGTGGCGCAATCTCGGCTCACTGCAAGCTCTGCCTCCTGGGTTCATGCCATTCTCCTGCTTCGGCCTCCCGAGTAGCTGGGACTACAGGTGCACGCTGCCACACCCGGCTAATTTTTTTGTATTTTTAGTAGAGACAGGGTTTCACCATGTTAGCCAGGATGGTCTTGATCTCCTGACCTTGTGATCTGCCCATCTCGGCCTCCCAAAGTGCTGGGATTACAGGCTTGAGCCACTGCGCCCAGCCTTTTTTTCTTTTTTTGAGACAAGGTCTGGCTCTATCACCCAGGGTGGAGTGCTGCAGTGATGGAATCATAGCTCACTGCAGCCTCAAACTCCCAGGCTCAAGCCATCCTCCCACCTCAGCCTCCCAAGTAGCTGGGACTACAGGTGTGCACCACCACACCTGGCTAATTGTCGTATGTTTTGTAAAGACAGGGTTTCACCATATTGCTCAGGCTGGTCTCAAACTCATGAACTCCAGCAATCCACCAGCTTCAGCCTCCCGAAGCCCTGGGATTACAGGTGTGAGCCTCTTTTCTTTATAAGTTACCCAGCCTCATGTATTCCTTTACAGCATGGCAAAACAGACTAACTCACCAGTTCTTCAGTGTACATTTTGGTAGTATTAAACACATTTATAATGTACAATCTTTATCACTATCCACTTCCATAATTCTTTTCATTTTAAAAACTTTAACTTTAGGCCCGGCATGGTGGCTCACACCTGTAATCCTAGCACTTTGGGAGGCCAAGGTGGGCAGATCACGAGGTCAAGATTTTGAGACCAGCCTGGCTAACATGGTGAAACCTCGTCTCTACTAAAAATACAAAAATTAGCTGGGCATGTTGGTGGATGCCTGTAATCCCAGCCACTCAGGAGGCTGAGGCAGGAGAATCGCTTGAAGCTGGAAGGTGGAGGTTGCAGTGAGCCAAGATTGTGCCACTGCACTCCAGCCTGGACAAGAGCGAAACTCCATCTAAAAAAAATAATAAAATAAAATAAAATAATTAAACTTTATATACATTGAACAATAACTCCTCATTTTCCTGTCTCCCCTGTCCCTGAAAACTGCCAATCAACTTTCTGTCTATATGATTGTGACTACTCTAAGTACCTCATATAAATGGAATTATACAGTATTTGCCTTTTTGGGATTGGCTTATTTCACTTAGCATGATGTCCTTAAATTTCATCCATGTTGTATCATGTGTCAGAATTTCCATTATTTTTAAAGACGAATGATATTCCATTGTATGTATATACCACATTCTGTTTATTCATTCATGTGCAATGGACACTGTGCCATTGTAAATAATTCTGCTATGAATACGACTGCAGAAGGATCTCTGTGAGTCCCTGCTTCCAGTTCTTTTGGGTATATAACCAGAAGTAGAATTGCTGCATCATATGGTAATTCTATTTTTTTTTTTTTTTAAGATGGAATCTCTGTCTCTTGCCCAAGCTGGAGTGCAGTGGTGCGATCTAGGCTCACTGCAACTTCCGTCTCCTGGGTTCAAGCAATTCTCCTGCCTCAGCCTCCCAAGTAGCTGGGGTTACAGGCACCCGTCACCATGCCCGGCTAATTTTTGTATTTTTTAGTAGAGGTGGGGTTTCACCATGTTGGCCAGGCTGGTCTTGAACTCCTGACCTCAGGTGATCTGCCCACCTCGGCCTCCCAAAGTGCTGGGATTACAGACATGAGCCACCGTGCCCGGCCAGTTTTATTTTTAATGTTTCGAAGAACCACCACATTGTTTTTCAAAATGGCTGTAGCATGTTACATTCCTACCAATAGTTCACAAGGATTTCAATATCTCACATGGCTGTAATTTATGGGGGTATCAATTGCACAAGAAGGTCCAAGCTGGCCTCACTCAAAGGTCCAACAGTTTGTGCTGGCTGTTACCTGGGCACCTAAAGTTCCTCAATGGTGCCTGTGTCAGTCTTGGTATTCCAAGCAGACACTAAGTCTGGATTTATTAGAGAAAACTCTAATAAGAGTGTAAGAGATTTATTAGAGAAAACTCCTGCAAGGGAAAATGGGAAGGAAGCCAGCAGAGTCCAGGAGAGTCATCAGTCCACAGCGCAAGTCTAGCACCAGGGGAGAAGGGAAAAACGGGAACACAAGGCAGGGCAAGATTTCACACAAGGTTCTGCAAAAGTTTCTGCAAAGCTGATGGGGAGCCCATGACAGCAGTGGTGCATTTCCCAGGAGTGGGCTTGCCTGAGAATCCTGCCATGCTCAATCACTGTCTGGGAGCAGTCGGGAAAGCTTAGCCTCCGTGGAAACATGGCGACTGGTAGATTTCTGAGAGCAGCAGCTAGGTCACTGGTCAACTCATACCCCTGTGCTCCAACATCTGAGGAAGATAAGTAGGAAAGGGATTGGTATAAAGAACTGCGCTTGCTTTGTAACTTCATCCCATTCACAAGAAGGCAGAACAGCTTCTCTTTACACATAAATTATCGCTGTGTATTGCAGTAGGCCCCTGCCAGGGATCCTTCTTCCCTGGATTATCTGCTGCACCCTCCAGCACCACTCAAGGCCTCTATTCAAATGCCATCCTCTGCGTAAGTCCTTCCCTGATGACCCATTTAAAATTTGAAACACCTCTTCCCCAGCCACACTTCTTGCCCTACTTCCCTGACTTGTTTCTTTCTATGACGGGTGTTGCATTCTATATATTATAATTCAGGTTTGGTTCCTTCACTAGAATATCAGTTCTACAATAGCAGGGGTTTGTCAGTTTTATTCAGTGTTATATCCCTAGCATTTATAAGTGGGATAGCCAAAGAATGTGCTCAATGAAACACATTTTTATTGAATAAAGAATAGTAGCTCCTGTCTGTAATCCTAGTGCTTTGAGAGACCAAGGTGAGAGGATTGCTGGAGGCCAGTAGTTTGAGACCAGCCTGGGCAGCACAGTAAGACCCTATCTCTACAAATATTTTTAAAAATCTGCTAAGCATGATGACAAATACCTGCTTGAGCCCAAGAGTTCCAGGCTGCAATGAGCTATGATCACATTAGTGCACTCCAGCTTGGGTGACAGAGTGAGACTTCATCACTAAAAAAGAATAAACAAAAAAAGAATGAAAAGAGTCTATGATCTATTATGCACTGTCCTGTGGACTCTATTCATCTATCTATCTATCCATCTACCAATTCATCCATCTATCCATTTATCCATCTACATATCTGTCTATCTTCTATCCACTCATCCATCCATTTATCCATTCATCCAACCAACCATCCATCTAGCTAGCTATCCATTCATCCATCTATCCATCCATCCATCCATCCATCCATCCGTCCATCCATCCATCTATTCATCCATTTATCCATCCATCCATCCATCCATCCATCCATCCATCCATCTATTCATCCATTTATCCATCCATCCATCCATCCATCCGTCCGTCCATCCATCCATCTATCCGTCTATCTATCTAACCATTTATCCATCCATCTATCCACCTATCTATCCATTTATATATAGTCTTATACAATTTATATATAATCTTATCCATTTATATATAATCTTATACAATTTTTTTCTCTATTGTTATCCTTCAATTACTAAGAGTCAGAACAGTCACATAATGTGTATGGGGTCGCTCAATTATGAGTGATGATGAACCTTGGATGGGAACCCAAGCCTGTCTCCAAATTTACTGTATTTCCCAGTACATGGCCTCATTACAAAGATAAAGATAGAGAAAATGAGGAAGGGAGGGAGGGAGGAGAAAGGAAGCAACACAAACACATATACCTAATCCCTGCTAAATTCATGTAGAGTATTAAGAGTCCCATAACTAGAAAACCATCTTGACTGTTTTTATTGTTTTGTTTATCCACTGAAATGTCCAACACTTTAGCATAGCTTCAACAAAGCGCATTTAACGATGTGCCTACGTTATAAAGGCACAGGGATAATCTTCATGAATTTGAGTGATTTCTCCTTAGGAATCACACATCACCATCATCCCCATCCGGGTGGCTTCTGTGAGCTGTAAATAGATGAAAGAACTGTAAGACTCTGCACTTGCTAGTCTGCCTTAGGGAAGAAGGGGAATGCTCCCCACCAAATCGGGGCTCTTTAGAATCCTTCTTAAGGAAATGCGGGATTAATGAGCCATTTAGAACACAGGCTGGAATCCACACGCTTTCTAAGTGCATTCTGCATAGAAGCAGGGATTGCTGGTAGCCAAGATATAAAGGCCTCTGTACACAGGATTCCTCTTCTTTTTCCAGAAAAGGGAGGAGATGAAAAATGCATCTTAGGGCTAAAGAGGCCTGGGAAACAGAGGTTGCTTTGAGAGAAGTATGATGTAAGGAAAATAAATCTTGGGGTCCCCAAATCACAAAGCTAAAAGGAAAAGCCAAGCTGGGAATTGCTTAAGGCAAACCTGTCTCCCATTCTATTCAAAGTCACCCCTCTGTATATCTGATCGCCTCGTTTGGAAAGGCTAATCAGAAACAAAAAAATCCAACCATTTGTCTCTTATTGACCTATGACCCGAAAGCCCCCTCCCCACTTTGAGTTGCCTGGCCTTTGCCTAGAGTTGTCCCACCTTTCTGGACTGAACCAATGTACACCTTACACTTATTGATTGATGTCTCATGTCTCCCTAAAATGTGTAAACCAAGCTGTGCCCCGACCACCTTGGGCACATGTCATCAGGACCTCCTGAGGCTGTGTCACAGGTGTGCGCCCTCAACCCTGACAAAATAAACTTTCTAAATTAACTGAGACCGGTCTCAGATTTTCAGGTTCACATAAACTTCCTGCAAAAGTATTTGAATGCCTCTAATTTGACAGTTTTGCTGTTTAGCAGCATAACCAACACTTCTCTTAGCACTATTAACAAAGAACTCCTAATTGAAAATAGAAAGTTAACTGAGATTCTGAAGGGCTTACTTAGTTTGCAGATAAAAGCAAATAACCTATCAACATAACCTTGACAGCACCTGAAGGCCCACTGTGTGCTGCTTTGGAATCTGCCTCATCTCTGGGTGATAAAGCATGCTCTGAAGAGACTCTGCAAGAGTGGCTAGAAAAGCTGTATGTGGACTGTGGCTTATTTACAGTCATTCTGCACTTGTGCTAATGAGCCATGGCTGCCTGGCAGACACAATTTAACTTTCTACGGCTCTTGGTTTTCTCATCTGTAAAATTACAAGGTTGGACAAGTTAAATTCTAAGAACTGTTAGCCTAAAACATTCTCTGTTCTTATGACACTCTGGTTAAAATAGTATGTTATTTTGACTTCTCAGTAATCCTGACTGTCCTTTTCCCCACTGATTCTGGATGAGGATTTTATGCCTGCTCTAACTTGCCCAAAACATTAGCACAGCTGATGATCTGACACGCTGAACAATGACTAAACAGTGACTGAGATAAGGCCACTTGCTAAATGTATGTAGGTAAACTGTTCTAACCTCTCTAGGCCTCAATGCTAGTGTATGGAAGACACACTTGAGAGCAATAACTTAAGCACACCCTGAAAATAACACTATCGCCTAAGGAAATGTGTGTTCAAAGTTCCGGCTGGGTGCGGTGGCTCACGACTGTAATCCCAGCACTTTGGGAGGCTGAGACGGGTGGATCACGAGGTCAAGAGATCGAGACCATCCTGGCCAACATGGTGAAACCCCGTCTCTACTGAAAATACAAAAGTTAGCCGGGCATGGTGGTGTGCACCTGTAGTCCCAGCTTCTCAGAGGCTGAAAGCAGGAGAATCACTTGAACCCAGGAGGCAGAGGTTGCAGTGAGCCAAGATTGTGCCACTACACTCCAGTCTGGCGACAAAGTGAGATTTCATCTCAAAAAAAAAAAAAAGCTCCAAGCTAAGGAATCCAGAAGTGGCCAACCTGAAGATTCATTGCTTATCTGTAACGGACATCAGAATCCCTGGATCATCCCTTGAAATGCAGGCTCTACAGGGGCTCGAGGCCCTTTGTTTTGGGATACATGGAGGATGCTAGATGGAGGTTGCTAAGTGACAAAGTATTATAACCTGCATGCATTTTTTTTTTTTTTTTTTTTGAGATGGAGTTTCACTCTTGTCGCCCAGGCTGGAGTGCAATGGCGTGATCTTGGCTCACCGCAACCTCCACTCCCTGGGTTCAAGCGATTCTCCTGCCTTAGCCTCCCAAGTAGCTGGGATTACAGGCATGTACCACCACACCCAGCTAATTTTGTATTTTTAATAGAGATGGGGTTTCACCATGTTGGTCACGCTGGTCTCGAACTCCTGACCTCAGGTGATCCACCTGCCTTGGCCTCCCAAAGTGTTGGGGTTACAGGTGTGAGCCACCGCACCTGGCCCGTGTGCATTTTTTTAAAAAGTAGGGAGTCTTCTGTCCAGCCTGCCACTCCTGGGCTGCCCCATTTGTAAGTCCTCAATAAACCCTTGACACAGGATTCTTAGGATGCTGCTTCACCAGCTGGAAACCTCTGTGGTTGGCAGAGATGCCCGAGTTTCACCCATGACCACCGGGCTGGCTCTGCCCACTCAGCCCAGCAGGCTGTGCTGGGCTGGCTCTGCTCGGCTCTCGCTACCGACCCAGATCCCACACCCACTGTGCGTGAGTCAGGTACGGAGTGGCAAGGGGTGTGTGATCGAGCAAGCATGGGGCACAGCCAAGTGTGCCAGCTGCTATGGCGGGGCGGGCAGCTCCAGGTGCCAGCACGTGCATGAGCTTTGTACAAGGCTGTGGCTGGACCAGATGTGCCTCAAGTGGTTTCTGCCTTGGATGCTGGCATCTGGATGAGGGGAACATGTTGGTGCCCAAAAATTCAGAGACACCAGCAGCCACAGAGGCCTAAGTGGGTGTTACAGCATGTCACAGCTCTGGCTCAGGGAGTCCCAAGACCTGGGCCCCCAGAAGGGTTACCACTCTTCCCTCACAGTCCAGCAAATGAGAGCGTGTCACCACCCACAGCTTGGTAAGCCAGCCAGGAATGTGTTACAACCCTTTTCACTCCTGCTGTTAAGCAAGCTCTGGGTTCTTGTCCTGTGACATAAGGTTACATGGACAACCAGAGAGTGAGCAAGGTGGAGAAGAGTTTTCCTGAGCAACATAACTCTTAACATGAGAGGGTAACTCGAAGTAAGCAGCCCCTTCCCCAAGTCAGGTAGTCTCAGTGTGTGACTGAGTCTGGGGTTTTTATGGGCTCAGAATGGGCGAGTGCATGCTGATTGGTTCATGGGTGGGCCTGGAAAAAGCATCATTTGATTGGCTAAAAAGCCATCAAGGAAGTTTTCACTCCATTCCTGGGCTGTAGTAGCTAGGTTTTCAGGCTTTGGGCTGTCTTTGGCTTGAAAGTCAGATTTTACCAGGGACCTGGCCCTGTCTTCCTAGGAATTTGTCTGCCTCCTGCCACTGATATTATGTCACCTTCACTGGCTCCAGGTCTCTTCTTTGGCTTCTGGGATATGGTGCCATCTCTACTGGAGTCAACAAGGGTCCAGCACAATAGCTGGAAATTTGCAGTAGAAAAGAAAGGTTGCTCAGGGATGGGTGATGAAACAAATAACAAGGATGAAGCTTACAAAGAGCATTCTATTTCTCAAGACTTAAATATATAAAAAATAGCAGCCCAAAATTATTGAAAGCAAACCACATTTGGTATGGAGCTGTCTCTCTGGGCTAGTTTGCCGGTGGGTCTGCATGGTGGACCACATTGTCATCTGTCTTCCGTGTCCTTCTTCAGCACGATGAACTCTGCTGTGTGCATCCTGGTGCTGGAACTGCTATTACCAACGAGCTAATTGAGTTTGCTGGCCTTGAAAATGCATCCCTGTAGGTAATGCGATGATGTAATGCTGTGTTTCTGCCCTCTGGATTTCCTCCCTGCCATTATGGAGGCCTTATTTATGAGACTGGAAACAAAAACAAGAAAAAAACCAGGATGGCCTTTTGATGTGACTTAAACAAGGCTGGAACAGAGCCCAAGGCTTAGCTTTCCTTTGTCCTCACATGCCCCTGAGATGCCAGGACTCAAGTGAAGCAAGGAAATCCCAGAAAGCAGGTGGGGGGTCCATGAGAGACTGGTGGACACAGGTCTATGGAGGACAGGAACACAGGTGCAGGAAGGATGCCTGGAAGAAGGGTGAGCAAATGGCAAATGCTGGATGCACAAGCTCCACTTATGAACAGAATGAGGACGGGGCTAGGCAGGGTCAAACTAATCCAGCAGACACTGAGATGAGTTTGGAGAGAGGGAAGGCAGGACCCTTTTAAGTCTAAGGAAGAAGAGCATGACAGACTGCCCAGGGGAGGTGGTATGCCCAAAACAGGACAAGCTGGAGGCATGCAGGGAAGTCCATCTGAGCTGTGCAAGGGAAGGCTAGAAACTATCACAGCTCGTCAGCTACTGGAAATTCAGTGAGCTCCTCTGTGTCAGGGGTGGGGCTGTCGAAAGCCAGGCAGGGCACCTGCCCTCATGGAACTAACCTTCTAGTGCTGAAAATGAATGGACAGGGCATGAAGACAGACCAACAGATCAATGGAATAGAATCAATTCCAGAAATAAACCCTTGTATATGTGGTCAAATGACTTAGAACCAAAACCATTCAATGCTGAAAGGACTCTTTTTTTTTTTTTTTTATTTGAGATGGAGTCTTATTCTGTGTCCCAGGCTGAAGCGCAATGGTGTGATCTCAGCTCACTGCAACCTGTGCCTCCCGGGTTCAAGTGATTCTTCTGCCTCAGCCTCCCAAGTAGCTGGTATTACCACCATAATGCCCAGCTAACTTTTGTATTTTTAGTAGAGATGGGGTTTCACAATGTTGGTCAGGCTGGTCTCCAACTCCTGACCTCAGGTGATCTGCCCGACTCGGTCTCCCAAAGTGCTGGGATTACAGGCGTGAACCACCGTACCCATCCTTGAGCTATAGAGCTTTCTGAAAGTCACTCAATTGCTGTAAATCTAGGTGCTCAACTGCTGTAAACTTAGGTTTAATCAATCTGCTGCTTTTGTTCTGTTTTGTTTTGTTTTGAGGCAGGGTCTCACTCTGTCACACAGGCTGAAGTGTAGTGGTGCAATTATGGCTTACTGCATCCTGAAACTCCCGGGCTCCAGGGATCCTCCTGCCTTAGCCTCCTGAGTAGTTGGGACTACAAGTGTGCACCACCACACCTGGCTATATTATTTTTTTAATCTTTTGTAGAGATGGGGTCTTGCTATGTTGCCCAGGCTGGTCTCAAACTGCTGGCCTCAAGCAATCCTCCCAACTCAGCCTCTCAAAGTGCTGGGATTACTGGTATGAGCCACTGCACCTCGTTACTAAGGCTGCTTGAAGCTGAACACAGACAATGAAATAAAGTGGTTAATACCTGGCAGACACGGGCCTCCAAGAAGATATTCATGTTACTTCAGTCTCTGTCTTTTGTCAAAAAGCCTTCTGATACAAGTCAAAATGAATTATGAATTTTCATTATGAATCCTCTCCTTCCTTCTCTCAATGCGGTGAACAGAGCCTCTAAAGTTGCCCTTGGGGTGTCTCGTATCATGCCGTTTTGCTCTTCAACATCTGCAACGTAATTAACTACTTTTTGTGTTGCCTTTCATTTAGAGATATTCCCAGTGCAATGACTGCCTCCTAGCAAATACTTCATGTCCTCGGCAGCGCCACGCAGTTAGAAAAAAACGCAAAAATACTTCCTGACTGAATAAATGATGATATTTGTAATGCGATGCACACACAGACAGACACCATTTCTAAGGAACGGGATCATTAAAATATTTTTTAACCCATTTCACGTCAATATTGTCTGTGTTATGTGAATCACTACTTGGCAAAATTAAATATATATATATCGTTAAATTGGACTGTGAGAGCTGAGCATAAACACGCTGCAGATGAAAGTCCTGGTTTGTGAAGACAGGTGAAAGGAAAAAGTGCCTGCCTCCTAATGGAAAAGAAATTTCCCAGGAAGGGAAAAAATAAAAGGTGACCCGAAACAAAAGCAAGATGAATCACTTTCATTCTGAAAGGAACACAGTGAAACAATGTTGCTAAATGAGACACAATTTCTGACAAAGATCTTCTCTGTTCTCCAAGGACTTTTATTGTGCTGCGTATACCAAGAGTTATGTGTTATCGTCCCAAAAAGAGTCAGTGTACTTTATTTTATATGTGGTACCTCTCTTTGCCTCTTCTTCCCACTTGCTGGGATTTAAGCCGTTTATTGTAGTGCCCTATCTCTGATCAGCCCTAAAGATCTGAAAAGCCCTGAGTTTGCAAGAATAAAAAAAAAAAAAAAAAAAAAAAAAAAGGCCTCGGGTTTGACAGTGATAGATCCTACAGTCCCCCCGGGATGACATTCCTGCACTATGAAGACCACAGATCCTCCGATAACAAGCAGTAGCTCCTGTTTGCCTCCTGCCTTTGTGTAGAGGTCAGCATACCTGCAAGGGAAAGGGCATTGCTGGGAGAGCCTGGGCTACTTTTACCAAGCACAGCAGGAGCGGCTTCATATTAGAGGCAACAAGTTTGGGTGAAAGGGAAGGTAAGGATACAATCCTTGAACTCAAGGATGTCATAATGGAAAGCAAGGTTTAAGATGCAAAAATGACCCTTTAAACTTAAACCAAAATCCCTGTAAGCTACTTTCTTTATTTTATTTTGTTTTTGGAGACAGGATCTCACTCTGCTGCCCAGGCTGAAGTGTATGCAGTGGCACGATCATAGCTCACTGCAGCCTCAAACTCCTGGGCTCAAGCGATCTTCCTGCCTCAGCCTTCCGAGTAGCTGGCACATAGGCACGCGCCACCAGGCCCAGCTAATTTTGTAAATACTTATTTTTGTAGAGAGGTTTCCCAGGCTGGTCTGGAACTCCTGGTCTCAAGTGATCCTCCCTCCTCAGCCTCTCAAAGTGCTGGGATTATAGGCGTGAGCCACTATGCCCAACTGGCATTCAGCTACTTTCAAGCACTGTGTCCCTGCCTCCCTATACCTCAGTTTCCTCTTCTCTAAAATGGGATAACTGTAGCATCTGCTGCAAAAGATTGCTGTAGGGAATAAATCATATCATACATGCAAGGCTAGTATCACTGTAGTGAGAGCTGGAGAAATAGCACCTCTTCTTGTTGTTATTATTTGTATAGTGAGCTTTTATACCTTAGCATTCCTTGGTGTAGTGAGTGATTTACACCGTCTTATAGCTAATGAATGAAAAATTAGAACACAATTAAGCAAAGAGAATTGCATTACTCTTCTGATTAAAAGCCTGGTACCCAAAGGATGAAATTTGAACTTTTTCGTGTGGCTTTCCATCTGGCCCCAGGCTCACCTACCGGCCTTCTCCCTGTCAGTACAAGCTCTGCTGAGCCACCTGAAATTATACAAACTCACTGAACATTCACCACATTTGAGCTTGACTTGTACCTTCAAGTCTGAACATAGCAGGTGCTCAGTCCTTTCCTCTATGACCAACAAATGTAGATGGGAGAGTGAATTAGAACTCCTATGTGAGCTTCAGTGCCCAACCTAGATGCCCCTTTCCCTATGAAGCCATCCTTTGGCCTCCCTGAAGCATTGGTCATTTATCTCTCCTCTGGGCTCACACCATATTTTCTGCCAGTGCTTCTCAAAATGTGGTCCCTGGACCAGAAGCAATATCATCTGGGCACATATTAGGCCAGTATCACTTTAGTAAGGGCTTGAGAAATAACACTTGTTGTTATTATTATTATTATTATTATTATTATAGTGAGCTTTTTGTACCTTAGCATGTGTTAGAAATGCAAATTACTTGGCCTCATTGTGGACCCACTGAACCAGAAACTCTGGGGCTGGGACTCAGCAACCTGTGCTTTAAGGAGCCTTTCCCGTGATTCTGATGCACACTCACATTAGAGAACCATAGCTCGATGCAAACTTCCACTTTACTCTGCCTCCTACACTTTCAAAATCACTTGCTTAAACATATGACTCTGTCCTGTAAGAGTTAGCTTTTAGCCAACTTCTTTTACCTTCCTGTGTCCTAATTTTCGTCATCTGTTAAAAATAGAAATGAGTAGCCAGGTGCAGTGGCTCACACCTGTAATCTCAGCACTTTGGGAGGCCGAGGCAGGTGGATCACCTGAGGTTGGGAGTTCAAGACCAGCCTGACTCTGGGAGGTGGAGGTTGCCGTGAGCTGAGATCACACCACTGCACTCCAGCCTGGGCAACAAGAGCAAAACTCCATCTCAAAAAAAAAAAAAGAAAAAAAAGGAATGATCATATTGAGAGGTGAAGGCAGCTGGGCTTCCTGGGTGGGATGGGGACTTGGATAACTTTTCTGTCTAGCTAAAGGATTGTAAATGCACCAATCAGCACTCTGTAAAAACAGACCAATCAGTACTCTGTAAAACGGACCAATCAGCACTCTGTAAAATGGACCAACCAGCTCTCTGTAAAATGGATCAATCAGCAGGATGTGGGTGGGGCCAAATAAGGGAATAAAAGCAGGCCATCCGAGCCAGCAGCGGCAACGTGGTGGGGTCCGCTTCTGTGGTGCGGAGAGTTTGTTCTTTTGCTCTTGGCAATAAATCTTGCTGCTGCTCACGCTTTGGGTCCACGTCACCTTTAAGAGCTCTAACATTCACTGTGGAGGTCTGCAGCTTCACTCCTGAAGCTAGCTAGACCATGAACCCACGGGGAGGAATGAACAACTCTGGACCTGCCACCTTTAAGAGCTGTAACACTCACCTTGAAGGTCTGTGGCTTCACTCCTGAAGTCAGCAAGACCACGAACCTACCAGAAGGAAGAAACTCTGGACACACATGAACATCTGAAAGAAAAAACTTCGGATACACCATCTTTAAGAACTGTAACACTCACTGTGAGACTGGGGCTTCATTCTTGAAGTCAGCGACACCAAGAACCCACCAATTCGGAACATGATATTATGTTACAGGAATGCTTAAAATTAATAAATATAAAACGTGATCTATGGTATCTCAAGCATTAGTGTTCTCCAGACCCCTGCACTCTCACCTCCCAACTGTTTATCATGGTTGCCTTGTGTGATGGTCTTCATACGAAACTGCCCATTGCCTTGCCAAATAGACCCATCCAAGCAGTATAATTCCAGGAGAAGAGTCTGTTAGGCTTTTGGGAAATAAGCGACCTATCCCAAGCATCAACAAGGAATGACTGAGCCATTACAAATGAGTTAATCATGAGTAAAGTCTTCAACATGAGGTAGAGACATCGGGAAAGGGAAGAAAGATTATTTATGGCTATCTCCAAGGGAGGATGAGTCAAGGCAGGGTCAAGAAAGGGCAAGTTAGACGGATGGATATAGAACTTTGCAATCACCTTACTGTGATCGTGCCTTCGGGGTGGCTGCGGTGGATGGGACCTTTCTCTCCGCCGCTAAATGAGTATACAAAAAGATCCCAGAAATTGCCCTGTTTTGCCCATGAGCCTGGTTCTATTAGCATGGAAGGGCTTGCATGATGGATGACTGGAGGCCTGGTGGCTACAGTGATCACCTCAGTAGCTCGTGTACTAGATAAGCATGTGTCACAGGCTCCAATGCAGCTTTCTTGGCTGGAAGAGTTATGCGTATTTTGTGGTGCACATAGTAAATGTTTCAGGAGTCAGGCAGGGCTTGCGGTAATCAGGGAAGACTTCCCAGAACTCAGCCATGGGTTTAAAGAGATCTGGGGTTCAGATTGGCAGAGAGAGGTCAATGAACATTCCAGCCAGGAGAATAGCTGAGCGCCCCACTCTAAGTTCTCTCATGAGACACCACTTGTTTCTCTCATAGAGCTTTTCACAATTTGTAATTATTGTTCATTTATTTAGGGTTGGTAGCCTCTTTCTCCTATACATGCTAGTAGGGCAAGGGTCACATCCAATCTTTTTTTTAATTATTATTTTATCCTGAGCATCTTAGAGCTGGGCCTAGCGTGGGGTAGGTTCTGAATGTATGTCTTTACTATCCATCTCAATGAACATTGTTTAAGTGAATGAATGAGTCAGGCCAGCTGAACAGGTAAGGCAGTGCCTAGTTCCAGAAGACTCTGACATCTTTGCTGGAAAATTTGCTCTTAATATCATAGTCAGTAGACAATTTGTGAGCTCCTAGAAAACAAAAAGTATTGGTTGGCCGCAGTGGCTCATGCCTGTAATCCCAGCACTTTGGGAGGCTGAGGCAGGTGGATCACTTGAGGTCAGGAGTTCGAGACCAGCCTGGCCAACATAGTGAAACCCCATCTCTACTAAAAATACAAAAATTAGTCAGTCATGGTGGTGGGCACCTGGACTCCCAGCTACTCAGGAGGCTGAGACAGGAGAATCGCTTGAACCCAGGAGGGAGATGTTGCAGTGAGCCAAGATCATGCCACTGCACTCCAGCCTGGGCAACAGAGCGAGACTCTGTTTCAAAAAAAAAAAAAAAAGAAAGAAAGAAAAAGAAAAAAAGAAAACAAGAACTATTTCTCATTAATTCAGTGAATTTATTCAGTAGTAGACTGTTGTGCCGGACACCATACAAAGATAAATCAGAGAGCACCCCTACATTAAAGGAGATCAGACTCTGAACATGGGCAGGGATTGGCTGTGTACATAAGCAGGAATAACATAGAATAGGAAGGAATCGTGCTGCATGGGTGATGCAGGAGTTCAGTGTGGAGTGATGAAAGGACAGAGAGCTTGCAAGTCTGTCTAGAGACAGCTTATTGATGTGGAGTTGGGGAGATTGGGAGAGAGCACGTGGTTGAGTTTGGCTAAATTCTCTTTGCCTTCCCCATAATGTTTAGTATAATGCATTGCACACTGCTGGCATTTCATGACCGTAATGTGTGTTGCATTATTATTTACCTCCTTGATCAAGGAAGTGACAGGAGGCAACTGGAAATATTTTAAATGCAACTTCATCCAAACTGGAACTTTTTTTTTTTTTTACCAACTCAAATTAACATTCAATTTAAAGCAGTTTGTAAAGGTTGGTCCATCAAAGGGGAATAGAAAGGATGGTTTGTGTGTGTGTTGAATATTATGAGTAGTCTATCATTGCCCAAGAATTTGTAAAAGAGTTATACAAAGGGCGGGTGTGGTGGCTCATGCCTGTAATCCCCCACTTTGGGAGGCCAAGGAGGACGAATTACCTGAGGTCAGGAGTTCGAGACCAGCCTGACCAACACGGAGAAACCCCGTCTCTACTAAAAATACAAAATTAGCTGGACGTGGTGGCGCATGCCTGTAATCCCAGCTACTCGGGAGGCTGAGGCAGGAGAATTGCTTGAACCCGGGAGGCAGAGGTTGTGGTGAGCTGAGATCGCACCATTGCACTCCATCCAGCCTGGGCAACAAGAGCGAAACGTCGTCTCAAAAGAAAAAAAAGAAAGAAAAAATTTATACAAGTAGGCAAAGACTGTCCATGCATGGGCTTACATTGTGTCAAGGGGTTCATCCTAAAAGCAGCCTTTGGAAAGTTTAAAGACTGGGGCATTTGGTGAGACCTGCGTTTTAGGAAGATCGCTTGCATGGTTTTTGAGAGATGGGTGGGTGGTAGGATTGGCCAGTCTTCCTCCCTGCTCCCGTGGTTACTACGCTTCTCCCCTCCCTCATTGCAAGCCTCTCATGGGATAGGATTGTAATGATTTGCTCACATGTCCTTCCATCCCACCAGAGAGAAAGGCAAGTGTTTTCAGGTCATGGAGTGGGCCATATTCTTAGAAATCTGTCAGTATTATATTAGCTAGCAAGATTGTAAGGAGAGAAAACAAATGACAAACAATTTCAGTAGTTCAGGCAAGAAATGAGAGTGGCTTGAGCTAGGGTCACATTTGTAAAGTATGGAGGCCTGGCGCGGTGGCTCACTCCTGTAATCCCAGCACTTTAGGAGGATGAGGCGGGCGGATCATGAGGTCAGGAGATCGAGACCATCCTGGCCAACATGGTGAAATCCTGTCTCTACTAAAAATACAAAAATTAGCTGTGCGTGGTGGTGTGCACCTGTAATCCCAGCTACTCGGGAGGCTGAAGCAGGAGAATCGCTTGAACCAGGGAGTTGGAGGTGGCAATGAGCTGAGATCACACCACAGCACTCCAGCCTGGTGACAGAGCGAGACTCCATCTAAAAAAAAAAAAAAAAAAAAAAAAATGGAACGTGGGGAACAGATATCTGCTACACTTTAGCTGGAAAATATACAGGACTTTGTCACAGACAGTGAGGAGGAGCCAGGGACTTGAATGACTTGGGTAGAGTAGAGAATGATGGGTGGCTCTTTGGGACAGGACACAGAGGAGGAGAAACACATTTAGAGAAGCATAGCACAGGTTCAGTATGGGACATGTTGTATTTAACTAACCAATGGAACTTTGAAGCAGAGATATCTAAAATGGGTTGGATTTGCATATGTAGGGTTCAGAGACAAAGCTGAGCTAAGGAATTCAATAAAATCAATAGAGTGATAGGTAAAGACAGAGAAAGACATGAAGTCAGCCACCTCCTATACAATATTTGGTATTACCTGTCTTTCTAATTTTTGCCATCTGGGCTGTTATAAGACAGCATCTCAATGCCGTTCTACTTTTCATTTATTTAAGTATTTATCTATATTCTTTTTGCCTACCAGAGCTCGTTCTTCTGTGAATTTCCTTGAAATATATTAGGCAATAGAAATATTTTTCTGTTTTTTTTGTCCTTTTTCTTGTTGTTGTTGGTTTGCAGGATTTCTTTGTATATTCTAGAAATTATTCCCTTGACTGTTTTAGGCATTGGGAATATCTTCTCACACTCTGCCATCTATTTAATTCGTATTTGCAATTTCTAGCTGATGCCAGGAGAAGGAATACATTAACTGAGCCCCAGAAATACAGTGGAAGAAGCCCATTTCAGAGTAAGATAAGGTTGGAGAGTGGACATATTGATTGAAGAGTGTAGGATTTTGACAGGTAAAGCCACAAGAAGATGTGACAACTGATGGGAATGGCATGTTTTCAGGGGCCATAATATGGTTTGGATGTGTGTCAACACCCAAATCTCGTTTTCAATCGTAATTCCCAAAGTTGGAGGTGAGGCATGGTGGGAAGTGATTGAGTCATGAAGGTGGATTTCTCATGAATGGTTTAACACCAACCACTTGGTGCTGTTCTCTTGATAGTGAGTTATCTCGAGATCTGGTGGTTTAAAAGTGTGTAGCACCGCTCCCGCCTCTCCTCCCGCTCTTGCTCCTTCTCCAGCCATGTGAAGTGCCTGCGTCCCCCTTTGCCTCCTGCCGCTATTGAAAGCTGCCTCAGACCTTCCCGAAAGCAGATCCCGCCATGCTTCCTATACCGCCTGCAGAACCAGGAGCCAATTAAACCTCTCTTCTTATAAATTACCCCGTCTCAGGTATTTCTTTATAGCAAAGCAAGTATGGCCTAATACAGGGCGCAGTAACAGAAAAGCCCAGGCATGGGGGTGCGATGGATGGAGAGCAGCAGGGAGCAAGAGTGAGCATGAATGAGATGTTTATGTTGACAGAAAGCCAGGGGCAAGGGGTAGGGAGAGCTTGGACCACAGTCTAAAGAGGAGCAGATGTCAGTCTTGGTCTTTATCTGGGGGTGGTGGAAGTTAAGCAGAGGAGAAACCTGGCCAGAGATTTCCTTTAGTAAGCTGAGCCTGGAAATGGCATGGAAGGCGCTCAGAACAGGTGCAGACTAGAGTTGGGATGCCAATTTAGGGAACCTGGCAATAGGATAGGGTGATGGTGAGTTTTATGTGTCAACCTGCTTAGGCTGTGGTACCCACTTATGGAATCAAACACTAATCTAGGTGTTTCTGTGAAGGTGTCTTGTGGATGTGATTAACAACTACAATCATCGACTTTACTTTTTATTTATGTATTTATTTATTTATTTGTTTATTTATTTATTTATTTTGAGACAGAGTCTTGCTCTGTTGCCCAGGCTGGAGTGCAGTGGTGCAATCTCAGCTCACTGCAACCTCCGCCTCTCGGGTTCAAGTGATTGTCCTGCCTCAGCCTCCTGAGTAGCTGAGATTGCAGGCAGACACCACTGTGCCCAGCTAATTTTTGCATTTCTAGTAGAGGCAGGGGCTCAACATGTTGACCAGGCTGTTCTCGAACTCCTGGACTCAGGTGATCCTCCCACCTCAGTCTCCCAAAGTGCTGGGATTACAGGCGTGAGTCACCATGCCTGACCAATCCGTTGACTTTAAAGTAGACTTAAGTGAAGTGGACTTAAGTAAAGTCTGTGATATGGTGGAGCCTTTTTCAATCAGTTGAAGGCCTTAAGAATAAAACTGAGGTCTGGGTGCGATGGCTAATGCCTCTAATTCCAGAACTTTGGGAGGCCAAGGCAGGTGAATCACCTGAGGTCAGGAGTTCGAGACCAGCCTGGCCAACATGGCAAAATCCCTGTCTGTACTAAAAATACAAAAAATTAGCTGGGCATAATGGCAGGAACCTGTAATCCCAGCTACTTGGGAGGCTGAGGCAGGAGAATCGCTTGAACCCAGGAGGCGGAGGTTGTGGTGAGCTGAGATAGTGCCATTGTACTCCAGCGTGGGCAACAAGAAGGAAACTCCATTAAAAAAAAAAAAAAGAATAAAACTGAGGTTTTCTGGAGAAGAAAAAACTCTACCTCAAGACTGTAACAGACAAATTCTGCCCCAGTTAGCTTCCAGCCTGCCCTTACAGATTTTGGACTTGCCAGTCCCTATAATCATATAAGCCAATTTCTTCTTTTTTTTTCTTTTTTTTTTTTAGATTGAGTCTCACTCTTATTGCCCAGGCTGGAGGGCAGTGGCATGATCTTGGCTCACTGCAACCTCCACCTCCTGGGTTCAAGCAATTCTCCAGCCTCAGCCTCTCCAGTAGCTGGAATTGCAGGCGCCTGCCACCATGCCTGGCTAATTTTTTTATTTTTAGTAGAGACAGGGTTTCACCATGTTGGCCAGGCTGGTCTCGAACTCCTGACCTCAGGTGATCCACCCTCCTCCACCTCCCAAAGTGCTGGGATTACAGGTGTGAGCCACCGTGCCTGGCCCTTATAAGCCAATTTCTTACATTCTCTCTGTTTCTCTCTCTCTCTCATAATACTCATCCCTAGGAGAGAGAGAAAGAGATAAATAAATCCTATCAGTTCTCTTTCTCTGGAGAACTGAATGACACCGGAAATCAGTTATTGGCCTTTGAAGCTTTTGTTGGTGCATGCCATAAGTTAAAAATAACATTAAATTTTAAAAGACACATTACACTTCAATATATGTATATTTTTATTTAGAAATTATTTACATGTACCCAAGTACTAATATGTTGTATACATTACAAAACACAAAAATAGATTAATTTTAAAGGATGAACTATGGGCCTGACGCGGTGGCTCATGCCTGTAATCCCAGCACCTTGGGAGGCCGAGGCAGGCAGACCACCTGCAGTCAGCAGTTCAAGACCAGCCTGGCCAAGATGTTGAAATCCCGTCTCTACTAAAAATACAAAACTTAGCCAGGCATGGTGGCAGGTGCCTGTAATCCCAGCTACTCAGGAGGCTGAGGCAGAAGCATCGCTTGAACCCAGGAGGTGGAGGTTGTAGTGAGCCGAGATCGTGCCACTTCACTCTAGCCTGGCCACAGAGTGAGACTCCGTCTAAAAAAATAGATAAATAAATAACTGGAACTCAAAGTTGAAGCGTTTCCTTCGTGCGTTCACCAAGGCATCCTCACAGTTTTTGGAAATCAGCTGACCAAAGTGACAGGTGACAAAGGTCAAACTACAATGATTGCAATATAATAAGAACTGAACCAGGATAAACAAAGATAAAAGTCTAAGTCAGTTTTCTTTCTTTTCTTTTTTTTTTTTTTTTTTGTGACAGAGTCTTGCTCTATCCCCCAGGCTGGAGTGCAGCAGGCAATTGCGGCTCTCTGCAGCCTCTGCCTCCCAGTTCCAGCGATTCTCACACCTCAGCCTCCCGAGTAGCTGAGTCTACAGGAAGGCACAACCACCCCCGGCTAATTTTTGTATTTTTAGTAGAGATGGGGTTTCACCATGTTGGCCAGGCTGGTCTTGAACTCCTGACCTCAAGTGATCTGCCCGCTTCGACCTCTCAAACTGCTGCAGTGCAGTGGCACGATCTTGGCTCACTGCAACGTCTGCCTCTCGGGTTCAAGCGATTCATTTTCCTGCCTGAGGCTCCCAAGTAGCTGGGACTACAGGCCCCCGCCACCACTCCCCGGATAAATCTGGTATTTTTAGCAGAGACAGGGTTTTGCCATATTGGCCAGCCTGGTCTTGATCTCCTGACCTCAGGCAATCCGCCTGCCTCTGCCTCCCAAAGTGCTTGGATTACAGGCGTGAGCCACTGCGCCCGGCCCCAGCTAGAATAATTTTCAACTTAACATTTGCTTATCTATATTTAAAATAAGAGGTTTCCCAGAAACACAACGTTTCAATCTCTTTTTCCAGTTCTCCTCAAAACTGTGAGTGTACAAACACAATAAGAAATTCTGCGTATCTCCAAATAACCAGATTGTTAGACTTTTTAAGCCTAATGCCGGATTTACATCAAGATCCTCCTTACCTAACTTGGTGAGGCGGGCTCATGTTTTAAATAACCACTGGCACTTGAAGAGTGATTTTGCTTCCAGAGCAATTTCATTAACCTTGACTCAGCATTGCCTCACAACAAAGACTGGAGGCAGGAAAGTTTGGAATGGCGTCTCTCTTTTTGTAGGTGGGTCTTATTAATAATGACAAAAAAAAGTCTAGCTTTTTGGAAATGAAAAGTAGAATGACAGTTGCCAGGGGCAGAGAGGAGAAGGGAGAAAAAGTTGTTCAATGGGTTTAGAGTTTCAGTTTCGCAGGACAAAAAAATTCCAGGGATTTTTGCATAATACCATACTTGTAGTTAATGCTACTATACACTTAAACATGGTTAAGATATTCAGGAGGCTGAGGCAGGAGAATCACTTGAGCCCAGGAAGTAGAGGTTGAAGGGAGCTGAGATCGCACCATTGCACACCAGCCTGGGCGACAGAGCGAGACTCCATCTCAAAAAAAAAAAAAAAAAAAAAAAAAAGGTTAAGATAAGTTTTATGTTATGCATTTTTTTCTTTTTATTATTTTACTTTACGTTCTGGGATACATGTGCAGAACGTGCAGGTTTGGTACATAGGTATACATGTGCCATGGTGGTTTGCTGCATCTATCAACCCATCATCTAGGTTTTAAGCCCCGCATGCATTAGGTATTTGTCCTAATGCTCTCCCTCCCCTTTCCCCCTATCCCCGACAGGCTCCGGTGTGTGATGTTCCCCTCCCTGTGTCCATGTGTTCTCATTGCTCAACTCCCACTTGTGAGTGAGAACATGCCCTGTTTGGTTTTCTGTTCCTGTGTTAGTTTGCTGAGGATGATGGTTTCCAGCTTCATCCATGTCCCTGAAAAGGACATGAACTCATTCTTTTTTATGGCTATATATTATTCCATGGTGTATATGTGCTCATTTTCTTAATCCAGTCTGTCCTTGATAGGCATTTGGGTTGGTTCCAAGTCTTTGCTATTGTGAACAGTGCTGCATTAAACATACATGTGCGTGTGTCTTTATAGCAGAATGATTTATAATCCTTTGGGCCTATACCCAGTAATGGGATTGCTGGGTCAAATGGTATTTCTGGTTCTAGATCCTTGAGGAATCCTGAAGCCATATGCGTTTCTTTAGTATAAGAAAAAAATAACTAAACTGGGATTTGCGGAGGTTAAACAAATTAATCAAGGTCACACCATTGACCAGTAGATAGAAACAGGGTAGGATTAATGTCATTTGGGGGCCAGTTCATGTTCCTTCTGTTATATAGACTATGCAATGTATAAAAAGAAATTTTCCTTCTCGTGTTGTCTGTGGCATATAAATTTGGAGCAGTCCAGACTGTCTTTGCGATAACAGGTACTTAAGTAGATTCCAAATATTTCTTTTTTTTAATCCTTTGTGTACAACATTGACTTTTCTAATCAATCGTTAAAATACATCTCAAGGATTTGCCGGATTATTTGTGAAATGCAGCAGGGAGCACTGCAACTTATCAGTCGATACACAGGTACGTAAAACGAAAGGAAGAAGAGGGGAGAGCCAGCCCCAACTCCTGGCCACCATCCAGGTCTGTGATTTAACTTTCAAATGACAAATCAATGACACGCGGGCATTCCCTAGCTCCCAAATCACTCCATCACAGCAGAAGACACAAACGCTGCAACCCACCAGCACAAAGAACACTCACCCAGCAGATCCAGACAGGCAGGTGAGATCTACGGGTTAGAAGACCCCAGGGAGCTGTGCACCTACTAGGGAAGAAAGCGTTTACAGGAGGCTGCTTTTCAGCTGTTCAGCTGGTCCTGATCATTCTTGGAAATATGTCTCTTAGTGGGATGCTTTATTGATTGATTGCTTGATTGATTGATTGAAACAGAGCCTTGCTCTGTTGCCTAGACTGGAGTGCAATGGCACACCACCACAACTCACTGCTTCCTGGATTCAAGCGATCCTCCCACATCAGCCTCCTGAGTAACTGGGACTACAGGCACCTGCCAGCCATCACACCTGGCTTATTTGATTATGTTTTTGTAGAGATGGGGTCTTACTATGTTGTCCAGGCTGGTCTCAAACTCCCAGCTGGGCTCAAGCAATCCTCCGGCCTCAGACTTCCAAAGTGCTGGGTTTACAGATGTGAGCCACCTCGAGGCCCTTATTTTTATTTTTATTTATTTATTTTTAACTATTTCAGTGAATTTCTCTCAGCATCAGATAAGATGTGTATTGAATACATACTACCACAGAGTGAGATTACAAATCTTAAAATGCTCATTGTATTATTCTGCTAGGACAGCCGTAACAAAATACCACCAACTGCGTGGTTTACACGACAGAAATGTATTTCCCCAGCTCTGAAGGCTGGAAGTCTGATATCAAGGTGCAAGTAGGGTTGCTTTTCCCCAAGGCTTACATCTTCGTTCGGCTTGCAGACTGTCCTCAGATGGACTTTGCTCTGTGTGCATAGAGCTCTTCTTCTTCGTCTTTTTTTTGGACACAGAGTTTCACTCTTGTTGCCCAGGCTGGAGTGCAATGGCAATGGCATGATCTTGGCCACCGCAACCTCTGTCTCCTGGGTTCAAGCAATTCTCTCCTGCCTCAGCCTCCTGAGTAGCTGGGATTACGGGCACCCACCACCACGCCCGGATAATTTTGTATTTTTAGTAGAGATTGGGTTTCCTCCATGTTGGTCAGGCTGGTCTTGAACTCCTGACCTCAGGTGATCTGCCCCCCTCGGCCTCCCAAAGTGCTGAGATTACAGGCGTGAGCCACTGCAACCGGCCTCTTCTTCTTATAAGGACACTAAGTCCTAATACCATTAGAGCTCCAACCTTATGACCTCATGTAAACTTAATTACCTCCTTGAAGACTTTATGTTGGCGGGGAACCAGTGGCTCACGCCTGTAATCCCAACACTTTGGAAGGCTGAGGCCAGCGGATCACTTGAGATCAGGAGTTCAGGACCAGACTGGCCAACATGGAAAAACCCCATCTCTACAAAAAACCACAAAAATTAGCCTGGCACAGTAGTGTGTGCCTGTAGTCCCAGCTACTTGGGAGGCTGAGGCAGGAGGATCGTTTGAACCTGAGAGACAAAGATTGAAGTGAGCCGAGATGGTGCCACTGCACCCCAGTCTGGGTGACTGGAGTGAAACATTGTCTCAAAAAACAAAACAAAACAAAAAACAAAACCTTATCTCCAAATACAATCATATTGCAGGTTAAGCCTTCAACATCTGAATCTTGGGGCAGGAGACACAATCACTCTGTAACACTGATTTTTGTGCTTTCTCTCAAAGCCTCTTTCCTTGGCTTGCAGACTGTGTTCTCAGATGGCCCTTTCTCTCTGTGCACGTCGCTGGTATCTGGTGTCTCTTCTTCTTCTTTTTTTTTTTTTATTTTTGGGATGGACTCTTGCTCTGTCACCCAGGCTGGAGTACAGTGGTGCAATCTCGGCTCACTGAAACCTCTGCCTCCCAGGTTCAAGCAATTCTCACGTCTCAGCCTCCCGAGTAGTTGGGATTACAGGCGTGTGCCACCTTGCCCAGCTAATTTTTGTATTCTTAGTAGAGACGGGGTTTCACCATGTTAGTCAGGCTGGTCTCAAACTCCTGACCTCAGGTGATCCGCCCGCCTCAGCCTCCCAAAGTGCTGGGATTACAGATGTGAACCACCATGCCTGGCCTTTTTTCTTCTTATAAAGACCCTAGGCCTATTGGATTAGAGCTCCACCCTTATGACCTTGTGTAAATGTAATTACCTCCTTGAAGACTTTATCTCCAAATACAATCGCATTGCAGGTTAAGGCTTCAACATCTGAATCTTGGTGCGGGGTACACAATTCACTCTATAACATTCATTTTTTTGCTTTATTTCCCATACCTTTACTTGTATACGCCTTACAATAATCAAAGTCATCTACATTGCCTTGAGGCAAATTAGATTGTTTCAAGAAAAATGTAAATAGAATCCAAGATCAAAACTGTCATTTTATAAAACAAAACTCTATGGGGGAGGGGTATTTTTTATATTTTATTTTATTTTATTTTTGGAGACAGAGTCTCACTTTGTCGTCCAGGCTGGAATGCAGTGGTGCCATCTTGGCTCACTGCAACCTCTACCTATTGGGTTCAAGCGATTCTCCTGCCTCAGCCTCCCAAATAGCTGGGATTACAGTTGGGAGCCACCATGCCCGGCTAATTTTTATATTTTTAGTAGAGATGGGGTTTCACCATGTTGGTCAGGCTGGTCTTGAACTCCTGACCTCAGGTGATCCAACCACCTTGGCCTCCCAAAGTGCTGGGATTGCAGGCATAAGCCACCTCGCCTGGCCTATATTTTTAATTTTTTAAATTGAAAAATAATAATTGTACCTATTCTTGGGGCACACAGTAATTTTAAAAAATGTTTATCTATTTAAGGGTCAGAAGTGTAGGTTTCTTACATGCATATATTACATAGTGATGAAGTCTGGACTTTTAGTTCAGCCATTGCTAAAATAGTAATTTGGGTACCATTAGTAATAGTGCCCAGGCCAGTCTCGGTGGCTCATGCCTGTAATCCCAGCACTTTGGGAGGACAAAACGGGTGGATCATGAGGTCAGGAGATCAAGACCATCCTGGCCAACATGGTGAAACCCCATCTCTACTAAAAATACAAAAATTAGATGGGCATGGTGGTGTATGCCTGTAATCCTAGCTACTCGGGAGGCTGAGGCAGGAGAATCACTTGAACCCTGGAGTTGGAAGTTGCGGTGAGCCGAGATTGCGCCACTGCAGTCCAGCCTGGGGACAGAGTGAGACTCCGTCTCAAAAAAAAAAAAAAAAAATAGTACCTAAATAGTAATAGTAATAAGTAATTTTTCAATGCTTACTCCCCCCAACATACCCCCTCACCTTTTTAGGTCTCCAATGTCTATTATTCTACATTTATAAAACAAACCTCTTAATGTGTGTGTTGGGAAGGGAGAGGGTGAAGGCATATTTATGTCCATGTGTATAAGGACACAAATATGTCCTTACACACACAGACACAAATACATCTTATTGAGATTATTGAGAACAAAAGAGACACCTAAAAATAAAAGGAAAAGACTTCCCACACTTTAAAGCACCTTTCTCAAGACTTCCCTATATGACCAAGGCAGGCAGATGGCTTGAGTCCAGGAGTTCGAGACCAGCCTGGACAACACAGCAAGATCCCACCTCTAAAAAACAGAAGAGAGAGAGAGAGAGAATTCCCCTATATGATGTTGTTTTGCTAACATGAGGGAGTGCACTAAGAAAGTGGAAGGTCTGGGATTCCCAAAACAAAGAATCTAACATCAGAGAGAGATGAATGCTTTCACCAGGGTGATGCTGAAAGAGGACCTCAGGAGACAGCCGTGCCACAGGCCCCACGATCTGCTGATGCAGATGGGAGCAGCTCAGGAGGGAGACTCTAGCCTCAGGCACACAGATGTAAGAAGGAGGAAAGTCCCCGAGGAGTGAAGTCACTTGTGCAGACATCCTGAGCTATTGCGTTAAGCATATGGAAAAGCACACCAGAATGCTTTGGCAGAAAACAAAGAACCCCGTAGAGCCTCATAGCCGCACCTGAGACAGAGTTTCCCAAATGGTCCCAAAATGTGAGAAGAAAACTACAAAGCCAAACATTAATATACATGTCTAATTAAATGTTTACAGATCTTTTATTGATGTTGTGGTTGAGATGGAGTTTCACTCTTGTTGCCCAGGCTGGAGGCTGGAGGCTGGAGGGCAGTGGCTCTATCTGGGCTCACTGCAACCTCCACCTCCACCAATCGATTCTCCTCCCTCAGCCTCCCAAGTAGCTGGAATTACAGGTGTGTGCCACCATGCCCGGCTAATTTTGTATTTTTAGTAGAGACAAGGTTTCTCCATGTTGCTCAGGCTGGTCTCGAACTCCTGACCTCAGGTGATCCACCCGCCTCGGCCTCCCAAAGTGCTGGGATTACAGGTGTGAGTCACCACGCCAGCCCTTGTTTACAGATCTTAAGGTAACAAACCAACTGCAACCCACTGACCTACATACATACACGTCTTTGTGTGTGTGTCAGTGTTTATTGCAGGATATGGTACATTTTTATATATCATAGGATGAAGCTTCCAAAAATAAGTTTGGTTGGGGGCAAGAGGAAATAGTTAATGGTTACAAAAAAAATTGAAGAACAAACAAGACCTAGTATTTCATAGCACAATAGGGTGACTATAGTCAATAATAACTTAAGTGTATATTTTATAATAGCTTAAAGAATGTGGTGCAGGAGCTCATGCCTGTAATCCCAGCACTTTGGAAGGCTAAGGCGGGTGGTTCACCCGAGGTCAGGAGTTCAAGACCAGCCTGGTCAACATGGCGAAACCCCATCTCTACTAAAAATACAAAAAAATTAGCTGTGCGTGGTGGGACGTGCCTGTAATCCCAGCTACTCGAAAGGCTGAGGCATGAGAATCACTTGAAGCCAGGAGGCGGAGGTTGCAGTGAGCTGAGATCGTGCCTCTGCACTCCAGCCTGGGCAACAGAGGGAGACTCCGCCTCAAAAAAAAAAAGGAAAAAAAGAAAAAAAAATTGCCTGATTTGGTGGTGCATACCTGCAGTCTGAGGTATTTGGGAGGCTGAGGCAGGAGGATCACTTGGGCCAGGAAAGGTCAAGGCTGCAGTGAGCTGTGATCATGCCATTGCACTTGGTCTGGGTGACAGAGTGAGACCCTGTCTCAAAAAAAAGGAAAGAAAGAAAGAAAGAGCAAGAGAGGGAGAGAGGGAGGGAGGGAGGGAGGGAGGGAGGGAGGGAGGGAGGGAGGGAGGAAAGAAAGAAAGAAAGAAAGAAAGAAAGAAAGAAAGAGAAAGAAGGGAAAGAAGGGAAAGAAGGGAAAGAAGGAAGGAAGGAAGGAAAGAAAGAAAGAAAGAAAGAAAGAAAGAAAGAAAGAAAGAAAGAAAAGAAAGAAAGAAGGAGGGAAAGAAAATCCACTTGTTTAGGAAAGGAGTGGTAGGGGCAGTGGATTTTATGTCTAGGAATCAGCCCACGGTGTTAGGCGAGGCTGCATCTGAGTCCAGGCCTGGATGTAGTCATTGGCTGTATGGGATCTTTGCCAGCAAGTGCTCTCTCTGTTTCCTGGTTTCTTCTTCTGATCATTCCCGCAGTTTCCATCTTCTGAGGGTGTGAGGGAGATCCAGTGAGATAACGGGAGTAGAAGTGCTTTGAAAAGGACAGCGTGCTGTCCAAGGGCTTGGCTAGTATCTCCGTACTCAATCACCTCGCACCGGTTGCTGGAAGGGTGGGGTGGGGTAATGGACATGGAAGGCCCTTGTAAATTACAAAACGCAAAAGAGATGGAGAATGATTAGTAGCAAGGCGTGATTATCTATGTGGTTCCGATAACAACACCATTTTGCCACCTGCTGCCTAGACATTTCTATAACGGCACGACTTTTCAAAGACACGAACTGTGCATGCTGGGGTTTGCCCAGCTGTAAAATGAGATATCTCCAGGGATGGCAAACACAGCCAGCTCTCATGGATCCATGGAAATGTTTAGCCCGGAAATGAGATGCGGAGGGGCAGGATCTCAGGCTTTAGAGAGGATATGAAGCCCTGCCAAGTAGAAAAGGGTTGGCTCAGAGGATAGAAACAGCAGCCGCATTCAGTGGATGCTTTATAGAGGCAGACTGGGCTCAGGACACAGTCTTAATTACTTAATTACTTAAAACACCTTGTTACCTCCTTAAACCCCTTCTGCCTTTAAATGTGTTTCCTAGGCCAGGTGTGGTGGCTCACGCCTGTAATCCCAGCACTTTAGGAGGCTGATGGGGGTGGATCACCTGGGGTCAGGAGTTCGAGACCAGCCTGACCAACACGGTGAAACCCCGCCTCTACTAAAAATGCAAAAATTAGCCGGGTGTGGTGGCAGGCAGCTGTAGTCCCAGCTACTCGGGAGGCTGAGGCAGGAGAATTGCTGAAACCTGGGAGGCGGAGGTTGCAGTGAGCTGAGATTGGGCCATTGCACTCCAGCCTGGGCGGCAGAGTGAGACTCCGTCTCAAAAACAAAAACAAAAACAAAAAAAAATGTGTTTCCTCTTTTTTTGGAGTCTCGCTCTGTCGCCCAGGCTGGAGTGCAGTGGTGCAATCTTGGCTCACTGCAAGCTCTGCCTCCCAGGTTCACGCCATTCTCCTGCCTCAGCCTCCCGAGCAGCTGGGACTATAGGAGCCTGCCGCCATACCTGGCTAATTTTTTGTATTTTTTACAAAATTTTAGTAGAGACAGGAGGGTTTCACCGTGTTAGCCAGGATGGTCTTATCTCCTGACCTCCTGATCCGCCTGCCTCGGCCTCCCAAAGTGCTGAGATTACAGGCATGAGCCACCGCACCTGGCCGTGTTTCCTCTTTTAACCCTCTTAGCTGCTCTGGGAGATCATGTCTTTTTTAATCATTCCCATTTTACAGTTAAAGATACCGAGACTTGAGGAATTATGTCCAAGTTTCCAGCATTGAACATGAAGCAAGCAGGATTTATTGGCACATCATGAAAACCACAAAGCCCATGCTTCTACTGCAGTGTTGAGTTTGCATGGTAAGCCCCACAGTTGTGCAGGCGCTGTTTTCTGTGTGGTTTTATGAATGGGTGTTTTCCATCATGCCAAGTGTATAAGTCCAGGTGATATGGTTTGGATCTGTGTCCCTACTCAAATCTCAGGTGGAATTGTAATCCCCAGTGTTGGAGGTGGGGCCTGGTGGGAAGTGATTGGATCATGGGGATGGATCTTTCATGAATGCTTTAACACCATCCCTTTAGTGCTGTTCTTATGACAGAGTTCTCATGAGATCTGCTTGTTTCAAAAGTGTATAACATCTCCTCCCTCTCTCTCTTGCTCCTACTTCAGCCACGTGAAGTATCTACTTATCCTTTGCCTTCTGCCATGATTGTAAGTTTCCTGAGGCCTTCCCAGAAGCTGAGCAGATGCCAGCACCATGCCTCCTGTACAGCCTGCAGAACCATAAGCCAATTAAACCTCTTTTTTTGCAGAAGAGTGAGGGGGAGGCCACATTGAAAATACTAGTGGATCCCAGCACTTTGGGAGGCCAAGGCAGGAGAATGGCTTCAGGCTACAAGCTCAAGACCAGCCTGGGCAACATAGCAAGATCCTGTCTATAAATTTTTTTTTTTTGAAAATTAGACAGTCATGGTGTACCCTATAATCCTAGCTACTGGGGATGCCAAGGCAGGAGGATTGCTTGAGGCCAGAAGTTCAAGAACACCCGGGGAAACATAAGAAGACCTTGTCTCTAGAAAAATATACAAAAATTAGCCAGGCATGGTGGTGTGTGCCTGTAGTTCCTGCTACTCAGGAGGCTGAGGTGGGAGGATTGCGTGAGCCCCGGAAGTTGAGGCTGCAGTGAGCTATGATCGCACCACTGCACTCCAGCCTGGGTGACAGAGTGAGATCCTGTCTCAAAAAAAGAAAACATGTTCCCAGATCTCAGCCCAGACCAGCTGCATGAGAATTCCAGAGGCAGGAGCCCAGAAATCTATTTTTAAAAAGTTCCCTGGGTGATACTGCTGAATAATCACCACAAGAAACTGCTGCCCTCCAGCATCTATTTAGCAAAATGCAGAACACCTGGACCATTCTTAGACTATTTGTTTCTTAATGATTGATGTATCAATCTAGCAGCAACTCACATTTCCCCAGGCCAGTCACACCTGCCTTGAAGCTGGAATGATGGCGATACCAGCTCAGGCTCTGGAAACCCAAGAGAGTCCTCCCATCCTGCCACCTCCCCCAAGTGGTGCGATCAGTGCACAAGTGGCTATCTCACATGAGCCGGTGGGTGACCATCCTCTTGGTGACTACAGAGTGTTCTTTACCAGACTATTCTCAGCAATAGCTGGGTTGCAGCCTGTTCGCCATGGGGCTCCCACTGCCACTCCAGAATCAGCTGCGTGACTCAGCACCGGGCTTGCCATTGGACGAACATGCCACTCACTCTCAGAAGCCATTACAGCAAGGGCTGCTTCTGCTTTCTCTGCCTTGCATGCGAAGTGAAGGGTATCTGCTCCATATGGCACTGCATAATTTACAGCACAATTTAACTCCTGCTTATATAGCCTAGTCTATGCAAAGCTGCCATTTGCATATTTATTAATTTGCAAAATTAATGCCATTTTCTTAGTCCCTTACAGGATGTGTTGCCCATCCCTGTCTTTGAATTAATTTTAATCTAAGGTGGAAACATTTGTTAAGGGAGTTCGCTCAGGCCAAAGTAATCAAATGCTTGGTGATCAATTGCAGGTAGGGGATGGGGAAGAGGGAGACAACATTTATTGAGTGCCTAACTCTGCCAGGCTCCAAGAAAATTAATGGTGCACAATGCATGTCTCCAGAAACATCCTCATAATGTGATATTATTGCTGTTTTATAAATAAGAGTACTGAGACTCAGAGAGAATAAGTAGGTAGCCCATTGTCACATGACTAGTAAGAGGCAGAGGCTTTGGTGGCCACAAAAGTCAAGAAGCCAAATTTGGGCCAAATATGGTGGCTTACACCTGTAGTCTCAGCACTTGGAGAGGCAGAGGCAGGAGGATTATCTGAGCCCAGGATTTCAAGACCAGCCTGGGCAACATAGCAAGACTCCATCTCTACAAAAAATAAAATAAAATGAGCTGGGCATCATGGCATGTGTTTGTAGTCCGAGCTACACAGGAGGCTGAGGCAAGAGGATCACTTGAGCCCAGGGTTTCAAGGCCACAGTGAACGGTGATCACGCCACTGCACCGTAACCTAAAAATAAAAAAAACAGAGAAGCTTGGCTTTCACCTGCACTGATTTTCTTTAGTGAGAAAGGCCATTTCTCTGCATAATTAAATTTTTTCAGAGAGTACTCAACACTCCAGGTATTTCATTGCTCACAGATATTACACATAATGTCACATAACACAACACTTTAAGCAGACAGAAATGGGAGATGTATATTGAGAAGCTTACTCCACTTATTACCAGCATTTGAGCAGTTTTACCCAAGAAAAACAATGATTTTGTCAAAATTCCCACCTGATGGCATTGGGAAGGTTTCAACAGTAAGGCCAGTCACTTTTTTTATCTTTTTCTTGAGACAGGGTTTCACTCTGTTGCCTGGGCTGGAGTGCAGTGGCACAATTTCAGCTCACTGCAACCTCGATCTCCCAAGCTCAAGTGATCCTCTTACCTCAGCCTACTGAGTAGCTGGGACCACAGGTGTGTGCCACCATGCCCGGCTAATTTTTGTATGTTTTGTAGAGACAGGGTTTCATCATGCTGCCCAGGCTGGTCTCAAACTCCCAGGCTCAAACGATCCATCTGGTGTTAGGATTATAGGCGTGAGCCACCGCACTCAGCTACTTTTCATTTTTAAAAATTCCTATTCTTAACCTTTCCTGTCTTTCAAGCCATTAGCCTAAAGGTTAGTTACCACGATTAGCTAGCTTCTTAATATCATTCTCTGAATTACTGTTATCTATCCTTCAGTCTGTGGCCACGGTGTTCATCTCAACAGTGACATGGCCTGCATTAGCCACCAATATCCTTTCTCACTGTCTGTAGATTAGATCTCTCCAAGGATTTTGTTACCTTTCACCACTTCTTTTTTTTTTCCTTCTTTCCTTCCTTCCTTCCTTCTTTCCTTCCTCCCTCTCTCCTTTCCTTTCCTTTCCCTTTTTCTTTTCTTTATTTCTTTCTTTCTTTCTTTCCTTCTTTCTTTCTTTCCTTCCTTCCTTCCTTCTTTCTTTCCTTCCTTCCTTCCTTCTTTCCTTCCTTCCTTCCTTTCTTTCTTTCTTTCTCTTTCTTTTTCTTTCTTTCTTTCTTTTTTCCCTTCCTTCCCTCCCTCCCTCCCTTCCCTGCCTCCCTCCCTCCTTCCTTCCTTCTTCCCCCCTTCCCTTCCCTTCCCTTCCCTCCTCTTCCCTTCCCTTCCCTCCCCTTCCCTTCCCTTCCCTCCCCTTCCCTTCCCTCCCCTCCCCTCCCCTCCCCTTCCCTTCCTTCCTTATTTTTCTTCTGAGGCAGGGTTTTGCTGTGTCACCAAGGCTGGAGTGCAGTGATACAATCATAGTTCACTGCAGACTTGAACTCCTGGACTCAACTGATTCTCCCGACATAGCCTCCCGAGTAGCTGGGACCACAGGTGCACATCACCACACCAGATACTTTTTTGTATTTTTTGTAGAGACGGGGTCTTGCTATGCTTCCCAGGCTGGTCTCAAACTTAGTGGCTCAAGTGATCCTCCCACCTCAGCCTTCCTAAGTGCTGGGATTACAGGCGAGAGCCACTGTGCCTGGCCTCACCACTTTCTCATTCAAGTTTCTCTTCTCCCATTTTTCCCCACCACACACTGTCAGTCCTGTTCCTTCCTTTCTGAGTGCTGTTTACTATGTTGTCATTTCAAGCTCCTGCTCCTTACCCTGCTTGGAGAAATTCCCCTATAACTTATAAATCTGTATCTTAAATCCTGCTGAGAGGATCTTGAACATCTGACAACATCCAGCTGTTTACCAGACATATTTCTGTAAGAACATCAGGCACAGCTAATTCAACATTTCTAAACCCTCCTTTCTCCTTTCCCCTGAAAACTTATTTTTCCTTCTGTATCACCTATCTTGGTATATTGTGTCATATATCTCTTCCTTACGACTTGAGACTGTTCTCACTTTGTCCATTCCTTTATCCCTAACCTCCAGTGACCAACTGATTATAAAATATCATCAAGTTCTTCCCAATGTACTTCTGAAATCTAGCTCTGAAACAACTTCCAATTCTATCCCCTGGTTTTGTTCCTCCCAATCTGCCTCAAGTATTATTATTATTATTATTGAGATGGAGGCTCGCACTGTCACCCAGGCTGGAGTGCAGTGGCATGATCTCAGCTCACTGCAACCTCCACCTCCTGGGTTCAAGCGATTCTCCTGCCTCAGCCTCCCAAGTAGCTGGGATTACAGGTGCGCACCACCATGCCTGGGTAATTTTTTGTATTTTTAGTAGAGATGTATTTTTAGTCTCAAACTCCTGACCTCAAGTGACCTGCCCGCCTTGGCCTCCCAAAGTGCTGGGATTGCAGGCATGAGCCACGGCAACCCAGTCTATCTTTTTATTTAATAGAGACAAGTTTCGCTATGTTGCCCAGGCTGGTCTTGAACTTCTAGGCTCAAGTGGTCCTCCTGCCTAGGCCTCTCAAAGTGCTGGGATTACAGTCATGAGCCACCGTGCCCAGTCAAATATTCTCTTCATTGTGTCACTGAAATGGACTCTCCACTTCTAGGGTCTCCTGCCTCCAGTCCATCCTCCACACCAGCATCACCAACATTTCTAAAACAAAGCTCTGGGCCAGGCGAGGTGGCTCATGCCTGTAATCCCAGCACTTTGGGAGGCCAAGAAGGGCCTCACTTGAGGTCCGGAGCTTGAGACCAGCCTGGCCAACATGGTGAAACCCCGTCTCTACTAAAAATACAAAAATTAGCCGGGTGTGGAGGCAGGCACCAGTAATCCCAGCTACTGGGGAGGCTGAGGCAGGAGAATCACTTGAACCCAGGGGGACAAGGTTGCAGTGAGCCAAGATCACGCTGCTGCACTCCAGCCTCGGCAATGGACCAAGACTGTGTCTCAAAAACAAAAACAAACAAACAAACAACAACAACAACAACAAAAACACAGCAGTGATCGTGTGACGATTTTGCAGGACATTTTCTCTATTAACTCTCCAATACCATTGGAGGGATCCGAGCCCCTCTGGGTTTTGTGGGGGAGGGTGGAGGGGGAATTTACACTCCTTGAAGCAAAAAACAACAACAAAAACCGAATCTTCTTATTTACACACCCACAGCCTGTGGGACAGAAGACAGAATAGAGGCTGAAAAAATTGCTTGCTGGAAGAATGAATCCTGGGTCTGCTGTTACAAGAAACTTCTCGACTTCTAGCCTTATCTCTCACCACTCCTTCCTTAGATCCTAAGATTCAACCATCCCTGACATCAACACACCATGTCCTGTGCTTTGTGCCACCTGTTTACCTTTGCACATGGCATTCCCACGTGGTGGGATCTCGCTCCCATACAATCTATTATACTTGGAACCCCCTTCCTTTATTCTCAAAACTTAATTCCCTTTGAGAAAGTTTCTCTGACGTTTTCCTGACAATGAGCCAATCCTTCCTCCATACAACCATTCTTTTGTTTGTCTCCAGGTTTGAGACAGAAAAAAAAAATATGTATCTATATGAGTAAGCTAAGATTCAGTTTCCAAAATCCTCAACCAAGCACACACAAGGCTTAAGTCATTTTAATGAAACAGAGAAAAAGTCCAGGCTAAGTAACATTTTATTGCTATTTGAAACTTTTGTTCTCAAGCAGCAGCATAGCCACCAAATAAGTTGAGTCAGAGATTTTATGTGTCGCCAGGATGTGAACAAAGAACCAAGGCTTGGCCAGGTGCAGTGGCTCACGCCTGTAATCCCAGCACTTTGGGAAGCTGAGGCGGGTGGATCACGAGGTCAGGAGTTTGAGACCAGCCTGACCAATATGGAGAAAACTCGTCTCTATTAAAAATACAAAAATTAGCCAGGGGTGGTGGTGTCCACCTGTAATCCCAGCTACTCAGGAGGCTGAGGCAGGAGAATCGCTTAAACCCGGGAGGTGGAGGTTGCAGTGAGCCGAGATCATGCCACTGCACTCCAGCTTGGGTGACAGAGCAAGACTCTGTCTCAAAAAAATGAACCAAGGCTCAGTAGCCACTGTTACCTCTTTCCCAGAGGACTCCAATTCTGGAGTCAGAAGACCTCATCAATCTGGGATGAGCCAAGGCAATGACCAATGAATCAGCTGGGTGTGGTGGCTCAAGCCTGTAATCCTATCCCTTAGGGAGGCCAAGGCTGGAGGATCACTTGAGGCCAGGAGTTTGAGGCCACGAGTTCAAGTCCAGCCTGGGCGACACAGTGAGACCACGTCTCAAAAAAAATTTTTTTTTAGAGATGGGGTCTCGCTATGTCGCCCAGGCTGGAGTGCAGTGGTGTGATCTCAGCTCACTTCAATCTCTGCCTCCTGGGCTCAAGCGATTCTCCTGCCTCAGCCTCCTGAGTAGCTGGGATTACAGACACACACTACTACACCCAGCTAATTTTTTTGTATTTTTAGTAGAGACAGGGTTTCACCATATTGGCCAGGCTGGTCTTGAACTCCTGACCTCAAGTGATCCACCTGCCTTGGCCTCTCAAAGTGCTGGTACTATAGGCATGAGCCACTGTGCCCGAACGTCTACAAAAATTTTAAAAATTAGCCCCATGTGGGGCTATAGTCCCAGCTACTTGGGAGGCTAATGGGAAGGATCCCTTGAGCCCAGGAGTTCAAGGCTGCAGTGAGCTATGATTGCAGCACTGCCCAGCCTGGGCAACAAAGCCCGTCTAAAAAAATTAAAATACGATTTTTAAAGACATGAAGGAAAATACTTCCAGGGTGAAAATATTTCTCTAGAAGACCTGGAATAGCCCACACCGAGCTGTTCTTTGCCCCTGGACCTCACTTTACTGGGCAACTGGCCTTCTTTTTTTTTTGAGATGGAATCTCGCTCTGTCGCCCAGGGTGGAGTACAGTGGCGCAATCTTGGCTCACTGCAACCTCTGCCTCTCGGGTTTAAGTGATTCTCCTGTCTCAGCCTCCCGAGTAGCTGGGACTACGGGTGCACACCCCCATGCCCAGACAATTTTTTTGTACTTTTTAGTAGACATGGGGTTTCGCCATATTGGTCAGGCTGGTCTCGAACTCCTGACCTCAGGTGATCTGCCCGCCTGGGCCTCCCAAAGTGCTGGGATTACAGGCACGAGCCACCTCACCCGGCTGGGCACCTGGCTTTCTAAACAAAAATGGTGGGGGGATGGCAGGTCTATTTGTTTCCCCCCAAGTAGAACATGGCCTTAGTGCCCCAGAGCCAAACACGAAGCAAAGAGAAGAGAATCCAAAAGCATAAAATGTTGACAGAGAAAAAGCTTCAGAAGCCAAGGTTTATCCTTATTCTTGACATCCATCCCTTCAGTCATCTGTCCCTTCATTCCACAAATATTTACTGAATATCTGTGAGTTGACTCCTGCCTTGGACCTGGGCCTACCAGATGATGAGGTCTTGAGCTCCCCCTAGAGGCCAATAGTAATTCCGAGGACGGGAAAGCGGAGAGGAGACGGCAGGCCAATATAGAAGACAGTCATTATTAGATCATTGCCCTGGTGAGGGAGGGCGAGTCTGCACGAGGACCCAGAGAAAGGAGAGGGGGCTCGCTCAGGCACATCAGTCCAGGAGGCCCCTTCACGATAATCTTGTAGGAAGAAAGATGTTGTAAAGTTATTAGAGCAACGCAAACCATGAGAGCTGTGAATTGCATATTTCATCATTAGAAGATAGACTGGAGGAAAGGAGAGAGGAAACTGACTTTTCCTGAGTGTCTGTTTTCTGCTGCTATGTGTAGCATGTTTTAAACCCATAAATCATCATTAAAATGCTTACTGCTGGCTCAGCACAGTGGTTCATCCCTGTAATCCCAGTACTTTGGGAGGCCGAGGCCGTCAGATCACTTGAGGTCAGGAGTTCAAGACCAGCCTGGGAAACATGGGGAAACCCCATCTCTACTAAAAATACAAGAGTTAGCTGGGCGTGGTGGCAGGCACCTGTAATCCCAGCTACTTGGGAGGCTGAGGCAGGAGAATCACTTGATCCCCGGAGGTGGAGTTTGCAGTGAGCCAAGATTGTGCCACTGCACTGCAGCCTGGACGACAGAGTGAGTAAAATAAAATAAAATTATGGCCTAGACTTTAGCCTGTAATCTCAGCACCTGGGGAGACTGAAGCAAGAGGATTGCTTGAGACCAGAAGTTCAAGACCAGCCTGAGCAACATAGGGAGACCCCATCTCTACAAAAAATAATAATAAAAACATCAGCTGGGCATGGTGATGCACACCTATAGTCCCAGTTGCTTGGGAGTCTGAGGCTGGAGAATCGCTTCAGTCTAAAAGATTGAGGCTGCAGAGAGCTATTATTGTGCCACTGCACTCCAGCCTGGGTGGCAGAGCCAAACTCCATCCCCCCACCAAAAAAATAAAGAAAAGATCGCCTGGAGAAAGGTAGATCCAGAAAGGCCAACACACAGTGAACTCAGACTTTCCGGGCACAGAAACCAGGTGTGCACAGACTTGAAGGTGCAAGTGTATTTGGAAGTGGTGAATGTTGGATGCAGGTGGCAGAGCCTGGAATAGATGTACCACATGACTGAAGCAGAGGCAGAATTGCACCATGAAGTATCCAATCGGTGCAAAGGTAATTTCGATTTTTGCTATTACTTTTTCGGAGGCATCGGGGTGGGGGAAACAGTCTCCCTCTGTCACCCAGGCTGGAGTGCATTGGTGCGATCTCAACTCACTGCAACCTCCGCCTCCCAGGTTCAAACAATTCTTCTGCCTCAGCCTCCCAAGTAGCTGGGATTACAGGCACGTGCCACCATGCCCGGCTAATTTTTGTAGTTTTAGTAGAAACGGGCTTTCACCATGCTGGCCAGGCTGGTCTCAAACTCCTGACCTCAGGTGATCTGCCCCGTTCAGCCTCCCGAAGTGCTGGTATTACAGGCATGAGCCACCGCACCAGGCCTTGCCGTTACTTTAAAGGTGAAACCACAATCATTTTTGTACCAACCTATAGCCAGGCCATGAGAGTGCCGTAAACCTGACTATGGGATCACAAACGTCCAAAGATCAACAGGCTTTAAGCAGGACAGTGACCTATCATCTTAGGAAGACCCCCACCTGTGGGTTATCATGAGGTGAGCCTAAGGATTCCTGAGATTGGAGCTGGAAAGACCAGTTGAGAGGCATCACTATAGCAGAAAGAGCTAATGAAATTGTCAAGTCAATCATGGGATGAACAGAAGAAAGGCAGTATATACATGCATCAAAAAAAATTTTTTTGAGATGGAGTCTCACTCTGTCTCCCAGGCTGGAGTGCAGTGGTGCGATCTCGACTCACTGCAACCTCCACCTTCCATGTTCAAGAGATTCTTCTGCCTCAGCCTCCCAAGTAGCTGGGATTATAGGCCTGCACCACCACGCCCAGCTAATTTTTGTATTTTTAGTAATTTTTGCATTTTTTAGTGTTGGCCAGGCTGGTCTCGAACTCCTGACCTCGTGATCCACCTGCCTTAGCCTCCCAAAATGCTGGGATTACAAGCGTGAGCCACACTGCCTGGCCCATGCATCAAAATATTATTTATCATTAAGAGGGAAGGGAATCATCTGGGCATGGTGCCTCATGCCTGTAATCCCAGTACTTTGGGAGGTCAAAACAGGAGAATTGCTTGAATCCAGGAATTCTAGACCAGTCTCTACAAATACGTATATTTTAAAATTCATTAGATGTGGTGATGCACACCTGTAGTCCCAACTACTCAAAAGGCTGAGATGGGAGGATTGCTTGAGCTTGGGAGGACGAGGCAGCAGTGAGCCATGTGCCTCTGCACTCCAGTCTGGGTGCAGAGCAAGACTCTGTCTCAGGGAAAAAAAAAAAAGTAGCTGGTCATGGTGGCAGGCACCTGTAGTCCCAGCTGCTTGGGAGGCTGAGGCTGGAGGATTGCTTGAGCCCAGGAGTTCAAGGCTGCAGTGAGCTATGATCCTGCCACTGTACCCCAGCCTGGGCAAAACTGTGAAACCCTGACCTTAAAAAAAAAAAAAAAAAGTCAAGGGAGGGAATTTTGTCACATGCCACAACGTAGGTGAACCTCTTGGATGTCACACTAAATGAAATAAGCTCATCACAAAAAGACAAAGACTGTATGATTCCACCTAGATGAGGTACTTAGAGTACTCAAATGTGTACAGCCAGAAAGCAGAATGATACTTGCCAAGGGCTGGGGTAAGGAGGAAAAAAGAGTTTGCTGCTTAATGGGTAGAGTTTTAGAGCTGCAAGGTGAAAAATTCCTGGAGATCTGTTTCACAACAATGTGAATACACTTAACACTAGAAATGGTTAAGATGGTATATTTTATGTTATGTGGGTTTATTTATTTTTTTTGCAATTAAAAATAAAGTAAAAGAGTTCACTTTGGGAGACCGAGGCAGGCGAATCACCTGAAGTCAGGAGTTTGAGACCAGCCTGGCCAACATAGTGAAACCCTGTCTCTACTAAAAATACAAAAATTAGCCAGGCATGCTGGTGCATGCCTGTAGTCCCAGCTACTCAGGAGGCTGAAACAGGAGAATTACTTGAAGCCGGGAGGCGGAGGTTACAGTAAGCTGAGATCGCACCAATGCACTCCAGCCTGGGTGACAGAGTGAGACTCTGTCTCAAAATTAAAAAAAAAAAGTTAATGGGCTTGGAAACTAAGGCAGCAGTGGGGAAGGTGATGGGGGGCAGACTGGAGGAGGCTGAAGAGGCGGAAAGCAAGGATCTTTTGTGGCACACAGGCATGCCACTCATTCAGACATTGCACTTGGCCTCTTGCTGGCCCGACTTGCTCCCCATCGCTTCTGTTCCTGCCATATTGCTGCCACGCAGCATCACGAGGCTCTGATCACCCGTCCCCGTGAATAGTGTCATAAACGCAAACGCTCAGTCCTGGGCTGTCAGCCGGGGGGGCTGGAGTCCTCTCACCCGAGTCCACTCGGTGTGGCGTCTGTTGCCATATGTCGGGCCACCCTGTTCATTAATCACACCTCCTGAAAAGTCTCTTAATTACATTATGTTCACAATCCATAAAACTTAATTAAAATATGTAAATCCATTATATTCTTTAATGAGCACATGGAGACCTCAAAATTTTAAATTAGATATAAAATTGATGTGGACCTACTACTATTGATTACTCATGGTAATAAATCACCTTTAATTTGGATCGAGACAGCATCCCTCCTCCCCGCTGGCTAAGGATGTTTTATGCATGCTTTTTTTTGTTTTGTTTGTTTGTTTGTTTGCATTTCCTACAACGGTTTGAAATTACATCCAATCTTTGAAGGATAGCATTCTCTAGCTTTCTGTCACTTGACAACATGGGCAGCAGCAGCAATAACTGATGTTTGCCTGGTGCTCTAAAGCCAGCACAGGTTTTTCAGGAAACATTTTCTCATTTACACTCCAGCAGTATTTTCGTTTTCATTTCAATATAAATATACCGATTTTTCATTCTCATGGAAAATATCAGAAGCATCACTGCAACCTGTCTCTTTCCATCCCCCGCTTCTCATTCCTTAGTCACATTTCACCCTTCCACTCACACAAGTCAATTATGATTAGCCACACACACACCACGTTGGTACCTGCCCCCGCGTCTCTGCGTGGGGTTGTCCCTGTCTCTGCCCTGGTTGTTTTTCTCTCACCTGTCTGCAGAATTTCCAGGAATTTATTTTGACCAGCTCAAGGATCTCCTTATTTAACCCACCAATGTTAACCTGGCAATGTTAGATGTTTCGTATTAAGGCCTGCAGCACCACTCTGCTTTTTTTTTTTTTTTTTTTTTTTAGATGGAGTCTCGCTCTGTCGCCCAGGCTGGAGGGCAGTGGTGCGATAGCGGCTCACTGCAACCTCGCCTCCCGGGTTCGAGCAATTCTCCTGCCTAAGCCTCCCGAGCAGTTGGGATCACAGGTGCCCGCCACCAAGCCTGGCTAATTTTTGTATTTTTAATAGAGACGGGGTTTTACCATATTGGTCAGGCTTGTCTCAAACTCTTGACCTCAGGTGATCCACCCACCTCAGCCTCCCAAATGCTGGGAGTACAGTTGTGAGCTAAAGTGCCCGGACTACTCGGCTTTCTAAGAACGGCTTCTGTGGGTACCATTTTTATGTGAGCTATAATTTTTTTCATTGGACTCTTAAAATGGCCACGTAAGACAGTCATTAAAGGTATCACCCTCATTTTACAGGCCATATGCTTGTAAAGCTCATAAAGGTTAATTGATTTGTCCTAGGCCCTGCAGCCTGTAGGTGGGGGCCTCTGCTAGGACCCAGGTGCACAAAGGCTTGAACCTTCAACTCTCTGTTCTAGAGGCTTCCTTGCTCTTGTGTGTCTCTCCCAAAGGGCCTCTCTCACTGCCCCGATACATCTGCTATCAATATGCAACAGAAGCTTTCATCAACAGCTTTCTTCCTCTTCTGTTTCACCACTTTGGCACTGTGGCATAAGGGTTTTCTTCTGTTTTCATAAGCTTAACATCGGTTCCATAGTTGAAGCTACAAGTTACACACACTGACTTTAGAGCCACACACAGCCTGAACTTGAATCCCAATTTGCCCAATTACTAAATGTGTGGCTTTGGCCAGTTTTCTGAATCTCTGTCTTGATACCTTCATCTCTGATGTAGAAGAAACAAAAGTGACCTCACCCCAAAGATTGTGAAGATTCTGTAAAATAACATGTGTCAAGTGCCTGGCACTCAGCCTGTGATCACTAATTGTTCACTTTATTATTACCATTATCATCTTTTTCTTTTTCTTTTCTATTTATTTATTTAGTTAGTTTTGAGATGGAGTCTAGCTGCATTGCCCAGGCTGGAGTGCAGTGCCACAACCTCGGCTCACTGCAACCTCCGCCTTCCAGGTTCAAGCGATTCTCCTGCCTCAGCCTCCCGAGTAGCTGGAATTACAGGTATGTGCTACCATGCCCAGCTAATTTTTGTATTTTTAGTAGAGACAGGGTTTCACCATGTTGGGCAGGCTGCTTTAGAACTCCTGGCCTCAAGTGATCCACTTGAGGATTTTATATGGATATACTGCATAGTGGTGAAGTCTGAGCTTTTATTGTAACCATCATCACCAGTATAATGTACCTTGTACCCATTAGATAATATCTCATCCCTCACCTACCTCCCTCCCACTAGACCAACATCTTGATTATTGATGCATCTCCAGTGCCTGCTACAGGGCCTGGCACACAGCAGGTGCTCGGTTAAGTGCTTGTTGAATTACAGTACAATTACCATTTCTACTACATCTAATTTCTCAAAATAAAATTATGTCTTTGGAACAAATTCCAACTCGAGTCACTAAAATGCCACCTTCCTCTTAGAAAGGTGGTTCTAAATTGTCAGGTTTATCAGAATTACCTGAAGGGCTTGTTCAAACACAGAAGCCTGGGCACACCCCCCAGAGTTTCTGATTCAGTAGGTCTGCAATGGGGCCCAGGAATTTGCTTTTTTGTTGTTGCTTTATTTTTTGTTTTTCAGAAACAGAGTCAGTCTCTCTCTCTCTCTCTCTCTCTCTCTCAGTCTCTCGCCCAAGCTGGAGTGCTGTGGTACAATCATAGCTCACTGCAGCCCACAGCTCCTGGGCTCAAGTGATCCTCCTGCCACCTCACCCTCCCCAGTAGCTGGGACCACAGGCATGCATCACCACACCTGGCTAATTTTTAAAATTTGTTTGTAGAGATGGGATCTTGCTCTGTTGCCCAGGCTAATCTCGAGCTCCTGGCCTCAAGTGATCCTCCAGCCTCAGCCTCCCAAAGAGTTGAGATTAGAGGTGTGAGCCACCTTGCCCAGGGGAATTTGCATTTCTTCCAGATTCCCAGGTGGTCTCGATGCAATTGGACTCAGGATCACAATTAGAGAACCTCTGCTCTCAAGGGTGGCAGAAAAGTAGATGCAAGTAGCTTCAATTCCTGAATCACCACACAAGAAAGGTCAACCAGCAAATACCGACCTGGGGCTCTGAGTGAGAGACCAGCCAGAGTGTGTTTAACCTCTGAGATTTGGGAATTAACCATCATAGAGGCTCGAATTACCCAACAAAGGCAGAAGAAATGATAGTTGTCTCATTGCAGAAGAGGAAGACATAGAGGAAGACCTCACTGAGGCCTCTGATTATTATTCCTTGGCTTAAAATACAAGACTCTTTAGGGCCAGGCACAGTGGCTCATGCCTGTAATCCCAGCTACTCGGGAGGATGAGGCAGGAGAATTGCTTGAACCCGCGAGGTGGAGGTTGCAGTGAGACGAGATTGCGCCATTGCACTCCAGCCTGGGCAACAAGAGTGAAACTCTGTCTCAAAAAACAAAACAAAACAAAAAACAAAAAACGAGACTCTTTAGACCCTAACCTTCTCCCCCAAGTCTCCCACCAGCCCGCACACTCTCTAAATTCTAGTTCCACAAGGCTGCAGCGGGAACACTGGGAAATGGGAGCAGAATTGAAGTTACCTCAGTCAGCCAAAAGACAGCCTTCTGAAAGCTAGGTATAAAATCAGAATATTGCAAACCCAATAATTTATGTATTCTTTAATTTTTGAGATAATTGTAGATTTGTATGCAGTTATAGAGAATAAATCAGAGATTCCATGTAACTTTTACCCAGTTATTCTGATAGAAATTTCTTGCAAAAGTACCGTACAATAACAAAATCAGAATATTGATATTGATACAACCAAGATACAAAACATTTCCTTCACCACAAGGATCCTTCCTGTTGCTTTTTTATAGCCACGCCCACTTCCCTCCAACCTTCTTTTCTATTGACTTGTTTTAGCAAACTGTCAAACTGTTTTTCCATCTTACATTCTCACCAGCAGTGTATAAACGATCTGGTTTCCTCACATTTGTTATTACTATTTTTTAAAAAATTTTAGCCATCCTGATAGGTGTGGGATGATATTTCATTGCCGTTCTAATTTACATCTCCCTAATGGCTAATGATATTGAATATCTTTTCCTGTGTTTATTTGCCCTCTGTATATCTTCTTCAGTTAAATGTCTCGTTCATTTTTTTCTCTCTATGTCTTTTTATTTATTCATTTATTTATTTATTTATTTATTTATTTATTTATTTATTTATTTTTATAAAGACAGGGTCTTGCTCTGTTGCCCAGGCTGGAACACAGTGGCATGATCACGGCTCACTGTAGCCTCTAACTCCTGGGTTCAAGCAATCCTCTCACTTCAGCCTCCTGAGTAGCTGGGACTACAGACATGAGCCACCATGCCTGGCTCATTCTTTAAACACTTTTTTGTATGGCGTGTGCCTGTAATCCCAGCTACTCATGAGGTTGAGATGGGAATTGTTTGAACCCAGGAAGCGGAGGTTGCAGTGAGCCAAGATCATGCCACTGCACTCCAGCCTGGGCGACAGAGCAAGACTCTGTCTCAAAAAAATTTTTTTTTTTTTTTGTAGAGACAGGGTTTCATTACATTGCCCAGGCTGGTCTCAAACTCCTGGGCTCAAACGATCCTCCCACCTCAGCCTCCCAAAATGCCAGATTACAGTCATGAGCCACTCATTCATTCTTTAAGCAATATCTGCTGTGTGCTGACAGTGGAGAGGCACTGCTCTAGGAAGTATAGATACAATGAGAGGCAAGTTACCTGAAGGATCAGAGCAAAAAGGCACATGGTCATTGCTGGGGTACTGACTGCCTCCCAGACAGGAACAAGATTAACCATGATCTAAGTGAATGAGTTAACAATCTCAAAGATTATTCTCTTTTTAACTAGAACGGGCAGTTGTTGGTCAGTGGGGCAAAGATTCAGAGAGGCATCTTTTGTCTTGGTGATATCCCTCAGCAGAAAAGAGAGAGAGCACTACAGCCCTTTCACTCTTCTTATTAGACAAAAATGTACCTCAAGCTGTCTGATCTGAGAAGCCATCTTCCATGCACCTATGTAGAGGGGGGAAAGGTGTTGATATGCTACTGTTAAGTACCCTATATTTATAGGGATCTCAATGGGAGGTAACACAGGCTTTCTGGTTATACATCAGTCTATTGAGAGTTGGGTTAGTGTTAGTCTTTCTGAAGATCAATTCCCCTGAGAGTGCATTGACAATATCAAGTTTCTAGGCTTGCCAAACAGAGGGACATTTCACTGACCATGACCCCATGCAAAGCCTCGTGACAGCAAATATGTCAAACTTCCTTGGTGACTTTCCACCTTTACCACAGGGCTTTCTTCAAGTATTATCCCAAATTGTTGGCAGTTTCATTCTTCTCAGGCTTTGTGTATGTTCATCTGTCTGCCTGGAATTTTCTCTCTGATTTGTTTACTTGGAGAACTCCTACATTTCCCCCAAAACCCAAATATCCCCTCTATTGTGATGACTCTTTTTTGACGTTTTTATTTTTAATTTTTTTGGAATTACCATTGTACTTTGTGCCTTTGTTTTTAATCACCTATTAAATACCTGTTGAATATAGGCTCTGAGTTTGCTATTTTGTGTATTTGATCCTCACAAAAATGCCTTTTAGAGATTTTTTTATTTTTTTGAGACAGGGTCTTACTCTGTCACCCAGGCTGGAGTGCAGTGGCATGATCATAGCTCAATGCAGCCTCAAACTCCTGGGCTCAAGCAATCCTCCTGCCTTGACCTCCTAAGTAGCTGGGACTACAGGCATGTACCACCATGCCTGCTTAATTTTTTTAAAATCTTTTTGTAGAGATGGGGTCTCCCTATGTCACCCAGGCTGGTCTTGAACTCCCAATCTCAAGAGATCCTCCTGCCTCAGCCTCCAAACTGAGGAAAAAGAAACTACCAAAACTAGGAGGGCATCCAAAGTGCTGAGATTACAGGTGTGAGCCACCACGCCTGGCCAGAGAGAGATGTTTTTATGCATATATTATAAATGACAGAGTTAAGCCTCAGAAAGTTTAAGTCCAAAGTCATACAGTCAGTGAGTTTCCTAGGCTCAAATTCTAATTGAGATGTGTCAGCTGCAAAGGGCAGGCCCTTTTAAGAACCTCATCCTGATCATAGCACTTGGTTATTTATTTGCTTGTCTACACCTCCATTAGCCCGTGATGTCTATAGGAACCATGACTGTACCACACTCACACACAGTCACCACCTTGCCCTGAGCGTGCCATGCCCATGTGTTGAGTGAATAAGTGGATGAGTGAATGAATGAATGAACAAATGATTTTTCACATGGCACAGATGTGATCACGTGTAACAGATTTTGAACAAATATTTTATTTCGCTGTCTTTAGCTTTCTGCCTTGATTAACTGCTGCTGTCTTCTCTTGCTCTTCATCATATATATATATAAATTTTTTTTTTGAGATGGAGTCTATCTGTGTTGTGTAGTGACACGATCTTGGCTGACTGCAACCTCCGACTCCCAGTTTCAAGCAATTCTCCTGCCTCAGCCTCTCAAGTAGCTGGGAATACAGGCACGCACTGCCACGCCCAGCTAATTTTTGTATTTTTAGTAGAGACAGGGTTTCACCATATTGGCCAGGTTGGTCTCGATCTCCTGACCTCGTGATCCACCCACCTCGGCCTCCCAAAGTGCCGGGATTACGGGCGTGAGCCACCGTGCCTGGCCCTCCATCCTATATTTTAAAAAATTCCACTGAGATATTCATGGGATGATGTTTCTCCCAGTCCCTTCTGGCGAATTGTCCAACCACACAGTACTAATTTCATGCAACTTAAACGGCCCAGACATTTAGCTTACCTCTCTCATTTATATTACAGTACAAATCTGGGATGTGCTTATTTAAGTGACGGAAGGAGACAGCCTTTAATCTACACATGATTTCTTCTCAACTGCTCTCTCTGTGTAATGGCAGATGGTTCGCAGGCCCATCCTGTGAATGTTACGGTACTTAATGCATAAGTAGAGTCTGGGAGGGGAGAAGAGAGAGATGGAGATGAGACAAAAGACAATTACCATTTGTTCATATTTCAAATCCCACTTAGGGGAGGAGTTGCAGCTCAAAAATGGAAGGTGGAGATGGGGTGGGGAGGAAGCCAGTTACATACAAGGTAAAATCCGGGGGATTAGGTGGATATAGTTAACTGACAGCAGAGATGTTTATTTCATACAAGCACGGCCTTGCTTTCTTCTAAACTGCTTGCTTAAATATCAGGGCTTCAGGAAGGCAACCTCCATATTTTACATGAAAAAAATTGGCAGTTAAAATAATTAACATTTTCCAACAAATATAACTAATGATTCGTGTATTTAATATTTAATTATCTTCTACAGAGCAAATGAATAATTTAAATAAACACTTAGAGACCCGCTCATAAAACAAAAAACACAAAGAATTTCTAACAAACTTTTAAAACAATATATAGCTACAGCAGAAATGGGGGAAAAATACAATAAAGTAGGAGGTCCTTTTCTGTCTGTGAAATTAGCAAAGATAGAAAAATGATGATCCAAATTGTGATGAATACATAATGCAATGTGCAGCCTCATATGCTTTTGGTCAGAATATGAATTAGTTCCCTCTTTTCAGAATTATCTGTAAAGAATAGTAAAAGTGCACAGAAACATTATCTCTAAATTCTGGTTCTGAAAACTTATCTTAAAGCAAGAATTCAAGATTGGTGAGGGAAGAAAAGTTTTATACAAAAAGACATTCATCAAACTGTTGTTATTACTGGGGTAAAGTGGGTAAAAAATTTAAAATGACTCAATCTAGAAATCTGGTTTGGTCACACTATAGTCCTACAACAAAATATGTTATTTATTTCACCCATTGCTTTTATTTATATCTGTAGATAAGCTAAATAGTCAGTTGTATTTTTTTCTAGATTTTTATTTTTATTATTATTATTTTTTAAGATAAAGTCTTGCTCTGTCACCCAGGCTGGAGCGCAGTGGTGCAATCTTGGCTCACTGCAACCTCCCCCTCCCAGGTTCAAGCGATTCTCCTGCCTCAGCCTCCCAGGTAGCTGGGATTACAGGCATATGCCACCACGCTCGGCTAATTTTTTGTATTTTTAGTAGAGATGGAATTTCGCCATGTTGGCCAGGCTGGTCTCACACTCCTGGCCTCAACTGATCCACTGATCCGCCTGCCTTGGCCTCCCAAAGTGGTGGGATTACAGGCATGAGCCACCATGCCTGGCCTGATGCCTGATGTTCTTCTTTCTTTTTCTCTTTTCTTTTCTTTCTTTTTTTTTTTTTAGAGTCAGGGTCTCAGTCTGTCACTCAAGTTAGAGTGCAATGGTGTGATCATAGCTCACTGCAACCTCCAACTCCTGAGCTCAAGCAATTCTCCTGCCTCAGTCCCCCAAGTAGCTGGGACTACAGGTGTATACCACTATGCCTGGCTAATTTTGTAGGGTTTTTTTGTGTGTGTGGGGATAGGGTCTTGCTATGTTGCCCTGGTTGATCTCAAACTCCTGACCTCAAGCAATTCTCCTGCCTCAGCCTCTAAAAGTGCTGGGTTTACAGGCATGAGCCACTGTGCCTGGCCCTCATTTCTTCCGTCTAACCCTTTGTTCTATATAGATGTTATTTTAACATGTGATATGAAGACTCAGAGGACATGGGTTCAAATCCTGTCTTTGCCATCAGCTATGTTACTTTTGATTCACAGAAGCAAAAATGACCTCACCTACCATACAGATTGCTTGTGAATCTCCTGTGAGTTGCTGCATACAGAATTAGTGAGATTTGTTTTAATTGGCTTCCTAGCGCAGGGACAAGGGGCTGCTGCACGTCACCTCATCTATCGGGAGACCGATAGAGAATAAGAACTGGGGCAGGGTGCGGTGGCTCACACCTGTAATCCCACACTTTGGGAGGCTGAGGAAGGCAGATCTCTTGAGGCCAGGAGTCCGAGACCAGCCCGGCCAACATGGCAAACTCCACCTCTACTAAAAATACAAAAATTAGCCGGGTATGGTGGGCGCCTGTAGTCCCAGCTACTTGAGAGGCTGAGGCATGAGAATCCCTTGAACCTGGGAGGCAGAGGTTGCAGTGAGCTGAGATTGTGCCACTGTACTTCAGTCTGGGTAACAGAGTGAGAACCTGTCCCCCCCTCCAAAAAAGAGAGAGAGAGAATAAGAACTGGAGTAGTTGGAGAAATCTATGTGGAAAAGGCAATCCTGAATCACGTATTAAAAACAAGGCGAGGCCGGGTGCAGTGGCTCATGCCTGTAATCCCAGCACTTTGGGAGGCCAAGGCAGGCAAATCACAAAGTCGGGAGTTTGAGACTAGCCTGGCCAATATGGTGAAACCCCATCTCTACTAAAAATACAAAAATTAGCCAGACATGGTGGCGCGCGCCTATAATCCCAGCTACTCGGGAGGCTGAGGCAGGAGAATTGCTTGAACTCAGGAGGCAGAGGTTACAGTGAGCTGAGATAGTGCCACTACTTTAGCCTGGGTGACACAGCGAGACCCTGTCCCCCCAAATAGAGAGAGAGAGAGAGAGCATAAGAACTGAAATAGTTGGAGAAATCTATGTGGAAAAGGCAATCTTGAATCACATATTAAAAATAAAGGGCTGGCCGGGCACGGTGGCTCACACCTGTAATCCCAGCACTTTGGGAAGCCCAGGCGGGTGGATCGCGAGGTCAGGAGATCGAGACCATCCTGGCTAACACGGTGAAACCCCGTCTCTACTAAAAATACAAAAATTAGCTGGGTGTGGTGGCAGGTGCCTGTAGTCCCAGCTACTCGGGAGGCTGAGGCAGGAGAACGGCATGAACCTGGGAGGCGGAGCTTGCAGTAAGCCAAGATCGCGCCACTGCACTCCAGCCTGGGCAACGGAGCGAGACTCCATCTCAAAAAATAAAAATAATAATAATAAAAAATAAAATAATAAAGGCCAGGCGCAGTGGCTCACGCCTGTGATCCCAACACTATGGGAGGCCAAGGTGGGCAGATCATGAGGTCAAGAGATTGAGACCATCCTGGCCAACATGGTGAAACCCCATTTCTACTAAAAAATACAAAAATTAGCTGGGTGTGGTGGCATGCACCTGTAGTCCCAGCTACTCAGGAGGCTGAGGCAGGAGAATCGCTTGAACCCAGGAGGCAGAGGTTGCAGTGAACCAAGATCACGCCACTGCACTCCAGCCTGGGTGACAGAGTGAGACTCCATCTCAAAAAAAATAAAATGAAATTAAATAAATAGATAAATAAAGTGAAAGATTTCCATTTCTAGTCATGAAAGAAAAACAGGGATCAGAGTTCCACTCCAGCCTTAAATGACTAGAACATCAGATAAATGGAAGAACCAAGAGTTTTCAGAGATTGAACAATAGACAACACAGGACATTGATCCCTGCAAGAAGACCAGCAAATGAGGTGAGCTGTAGGAGTGCCCCAACTCACCCCCTGCAGAGAGGTACCATGGCTAATCCCAATGGCCAGGGAGCACAGCAAAGCCTTGCAGAATCAAGGGGACAGAGTGTAGTTCTAGGGCAGGAGGCCAGGAGGCTGGAGTTTGCATGGATGTTTCCTGGAGATAAGGAAGCCAAGCCAGAGAGAGATCCAGAGATTCATAGACCAGCCTCAGCAACATGGCGAAACCCTGTCTCTACTAAAAATACAAAAATTAGCTGGGCATGGTGGTGCACACCTGTAATTCCTGCTACTGGGGAGGCCGAGGCAGGAGAATCGCTTGAAGCCTGGTGGGGGTGGAGGTTGCAGTGAGCTGAGATCACGCCACTGCATTCCAGCCTGGGCGACAGAAGGAGTGAGCCTCTGTCTGAATCTTTGAATACTGCTCTGTGCATGTGTATGAAGAAACTACCCAAACTGGGAGGCGGGGGGTGGAGGCGGGAATCCCTATCCTTCCCAAGCTGAGTCGCTATTCTAATGGTACGGGTGGAGGATAATTCTAGGTAACATTGAAGAGGTGATCAAAGTCCTCCCTGAAGTGTCCCCTTTAGTGATATCCAACTGCCCCCCTACTCACTGGCAAATTTTTATTTACTTGAAACACCAACCCCAGATCTTTTTATTTTTTCTTTTCAGACAGATCTCCCTCTGAAGGGAGGGAGTACTCCACCCAGGCTGGAGTACAGTGGCATGATCAGAGCTCACTGCAGCCTTGACCTCCTGGACTCAATCGATCCTCCTGCCTCAGCCTCCTGAGTAACTGGGACCAGAGGCATGTCTTGCCATGTCCAGCTCATTTTTAAAAATTATTTTTTGTAGAGATGGAGTCTCCCTATATTGAGAAAGCAAGTCAGGGTCTTGCTCTCTCATCCAAGCTGGAGCGCAATTGTGCAATCATAGCTCACTGCAGCCTCCAGCTCCTGAGCTCAAGCAATTCTCCTGCCTCACCCTTTCAAGTAGCTAGGACGACAGATGTGCACCACTATGCCTGGCTAATTTTGTTTTTTGTGTTTGTGTGTGTAGAGATGGGGTCTTGCTGCGTTGCCCAGGTTGATCTCAAACTCCTGACCTCAAGCAATCCTCTCACCTAGGCCTCCCAAAGTGCTGGGATTACAGGTGTGAGCCACTGCACCCAGTCTGAGCCCAAATCTTCCTGTATCTATAGTGCTTTTCCTACAAATGCAAGAACCTAAAAATACATTCAGCCCAAGGCTATATCCCGGCCACAGATACATAAAAACCACCACAAACACAACTATGGCCTTCTCCATTCACTATTGGGGACTGAAATATTTGTCGTTGTTGTACACATAATATTTTATTTGTTCCTAATAATGCTGTCAATGAAGGATGGTAAATGTGCTTTGCCTGCTTTAAGAAACCCAACATCCAGAGAGGTTTATTAACTTTTCCAAAACCACACAACAAGATAATGGGAGAACTGGAACCAGAGTTGAGGTTATCTAATACTTAAGTTGATTTCTTCTCATGAAGTCAAAAATAAACTTGTAGGCCAGGCACAGTGGCTCAAGCCTCTAATCCCAGCACTTTGGGAGGCCGAGGCAGGTGGATCACCTGAAGTCAGGAGTTCGAGACTAGCCTGGCTAACATGGTGAAATCCTATCTCTACTAAAAATACAAAAGTTAGCCAGGTGTAGTTGCACGCTCCCAGCTACTCAGGAGGCTGAGGCATGAAAATTACTTAAACCCGGGAGGTGGAGACTGCAGTGAGCCAAGATTGCCCCACTGCCCTCCAGCTTGGGCAACAGAGCAAGACTCCATCACAAAAACAAATAAATAAATAAAATAAACAAGCACATCCATTAAGATCCTTCTTGGTGTTCATCACCATTTCCTAGATACCTGGAAAATAAGGAACTCTACCTTTTCTGTGCATGAAACCAAACTCTGCAATAAGAACCTCCCTTCTTGAGTCTGAATTTATTAGAAAATCTGCATTTATAACACTCTGGTTCTCTAGAGAATGTAACTTTCAGTCCAGATAAAAATACAGTTTGACAGCAAAATCATGCTATGAAAGCAAGATCATATTCCAGACTGCATATAACACAACCAAATATGAAAAAAAATGGTTAAGAGCAAAACGGTACACTGGATTTGAGGGCTGAATCTGCTACTCACTTGTTCAGAGACTTGAGAGAGTTATTAAATCTCTTAAAGTTTCTATTTACTCATCTATAAAATGAGGCCAATAACACTCAAGTCAATGGGGTTACTGTGAGGGTTAAATGAAGTAATTCAAGTAAATGTGTTTTGCCTTGAATACAGTAAGAGCTCAAAACACCATTCAATGCACACTTATGCCTGTCTGGTGATTCACTACCTTTGGCCTTCAATATATTCTCAACAACCTCTCTGTAACGTGTTGGAGTTCTGAGCTATCATTTCTCAAATGACACGAGCTACTTATGTGACTTAGTTGCGTAGGAGGAATTTGCTCCAATAGTCCTAAACAGTCTTCCTCATCATTTAGTTCATAAAGCTCAAGATATGTGAATTCAGCCAAGAAAAATTGCCATGTCTTCTCCCCAAAGGGAATTCATAAAGGAAATTCACCAGGTAGAGGTAGAATTCCTTTAGAATTTTCTTTAGAATTTCTAGTACTTAAGTCAATTCTTTTCATGAAATCAAAGATAAACTTGTAGGAAATATTGAAGTTCAATCATTTTTGCAACTTAGACATAGAGCAAAGAAATTTTGCTCCCCCTCATCCCAGTCTGACCTTTAAGAATCAAGCTCCAACACCTTTATTCCTGGTAGTTTATTCCTTTCAATGCTTTAGCTCAAGTAGACATTTAACAGATGTGAAGGGGTGTTTGTGAAGACAAGAGTTTAATTCATCAGATGGTCTATTTCCTGATGACTTGTACCTGGAGGTGATTGGATTATCTGTATCATGCCCTAAAAGTTAACACTTAGGCTGGGCATGGTGGCTCATGCCTATAATCCTGGTGCATAGGATGAAGTTATAGGAATAGAGAAATTATTTTTTTATTTTATTTTTTTACTGTCGCCTGGGCTGGAGGGCAGTGGCATGATCTTGGCTCACTGCAACCTCCGCCTTCTGGGTTCAAGTGATTTCCCTGCCTCAGCCTCCCAGGTAGCTGGGATTATAGGTGCCTCCCACCACGCCCAGCTGATTTTTTTGTATTTTTAGTAGAGAGGGGGTTTCACTGTGTTGGCCAGACTGGTCTCAAACTCCTGACCTCATGATCTGCCTGCCTCGGCCTCCCAAAGTGTTGGGATAACAGGCATTAGCCACTGCACCAGGCCAGAGTAGATAAATTCTAGATGAAATTCTAGAAGAATTCTACCTCTACATTTATACGGTGGCATGTAACTGCCTGTTCTTCCTCTGCCTTTTCACATAGATATTTTCCCCTAATGGATTTATATGGTTTGGCTCTGTGTCCTCACCCAAATCTCATCTCAAATTGTAATCCCCATAATCTCAATGTGTCCAGAGAGGCACCTTGTGGGAGGTGATAGATCAAGGGGGTGGTTTTCCCCATGCTGTTCTTGTCATAGTGAGGGAGTTCTCACAAAAGCTGATGGTTTTATAAAGGGTGCTTCCCCTTCACACACTCTCTCTCCCGCCGCCATGTAAGACATGCCTGCTTCCCCTTTGGTCATGATTGTAAGTTTCCTGAGGCCCCCCCCAAGCCATGCAGAACTGTGAATCAACTAAACCTCTTTTCTTTATAAATTACCCAGTCTCAGCAGTTCTTTATAGCACTGTGAGAATGGACTACATGGATCTCCTCATAAAAATACATCGATCTCCTAAAAAAAAAAAATACCTTTTTATTCTCTTGGTCACCAACAATGAAGGAAACCTTAACTGTACACACAGACTCAATATGGCAGTGAAAGACATCATATTCTAGGTGACCTAGCCCATACCTTCTCTAGAAAACTCCCAGAAGAAGCAGGAACCAACAACTAAATTTATAGAAAAATCAAGAGGAAAGACAAAGTGCATTTTCTGTGGGAAATATGTATTATTTTTATAATAAGAAAATTACAATAATCATCAGCCTGTGCGAGGAATCTCATCTCAGCCATGGCTAAACACAGAGCTAGTTTTAATCTCACAGCTGCACTCTGTTCTGAAACTTGAACCACTAGAATAAACATCACATTTTTCGCTCCTTTCCCACTTAAATCTTAGTCCAGTCCAATAATTTCTGCAATTCAATCTGGTTATAAAAATCTGAGGTTCTCCCAGAAAGACATTCAGTGAAATTCAAGTTCTTTTCATTACCTCAGTCATTTATTTCATTCTAAATTATCTGTCTGTATCTCCTTCCACTACTGCGTCTACCTTATTGTACAAATTCTGAACCACCCACACCACCGCTGCTTAGAGGCTGGTGTAGGGACAAAAGGGAATTTTCCTTCACCCTCAAAAGGTTCACTTAAAAATCAGCTTGTAGAGGCAGATTAATTGGAGAAAAAGCAAACAAATTTATTTCATGTGTTTACACCGGAGCCTTCAGAATGAAGACTGAATCCCCCAGTGGGGTGCAGAAGCTTGTAAACCATCTTGAGGTTACAGAAAGAATGGGGCTTGGATCTTGGCAAAACACGTTCTAGGAGGGGAAAAAGAGGAGTTTTGCTGAGGGGAAATAAATGATTACTAGAGAGATTTCAATGGGCTTGAAGAACATACAATGGTCTGTGACAAAGTCCGTTGGGCCTGCAGAGCAGACAATGGTTTGTGACAAAAATCTGTCCAGGCTTGTTGACCTTAGCCATTCTTCCTGCTGTATATGTTTAGTTAATGAAAGTCAGGGAAGGGGCCATACTGGAGGTAATTGTTTTCTTCTTTGGTAGGGCTGAACTTTAAGCAGATAAAGGAATTTCAGAGAATAACTTTGTCCTGTGCTTTGGGAGAGATGGTGGTGGGGTGTGGAAGGTGGACAGAGTGTCAGAGACACCTTAAGCCTCCTTTTTCAGTTCAGCACGTACAAAGTGAGATTTTTCGTGATATCGATTTCTGAGCCCCGAATTGGTATGCTGGCATAAGGAGAGAAACACAAAACAGCTCCTAGACAATCAGAACACTCTGAATGTGTCTCTTTCCAAGTCATCTTCTCATGGCTCCCAGGGAGGCAGACAACCACATAACTTTGCGCCTGAATCTGGAAGCAGGCTGACATCTCCCACTATGAATCAGGGACCTGTCGAATGTGGCATTTGGGAATGTAGCAAGACATTCTCAAAATCATGCTATCTCCAATGGTTCTTTCAATATCCCATGATATTGGGACACAAAAAAGTCTATGATACCTTCATGGGGTTCATATTTTCATTTTTCTTTTCTTTTCTTTCTTTTTTTTTTTTTTTTTTTTTTTTTGAGACGGAGTCTTGCTCTGTTGCCCAGGCTGAAGTGCAGTGGCGCTATCTTGGCTACCTGCAACCTCCACCTCCCGGGTTCAGTTGATTCTCCTGCCTCAGCCTCCTGAGTATCTGGGATTGCAGGCGCCTGCCACCACGCCTGGCTAATTTTTGTATTTTTAGTAGAGACGGGGTTTCACCATGTTGGCCAGGCTGGTCTCAAACTCCTGACTTTGTGATCCACCCACCTTGGCCTCCCAAAGTGCTGGGATTACAGGTGTAAACTACCACGCCCAGCCCATATTTTAATATTTTTATGAGCTTTAACCTATTAGTTGCAGGGTAGCTTCTTATTCTCTAAAAGCACTCTGTGTCTAACTTTTTATGGTCAAGGGCAGCTGCTTGTTCATTCTCTGTTTCCTACATGTATTCTCCTAAAACATCCCCTCAAGGTCTCCAAAGGCTAAGGATACAGTTTTCAAGGGATCTGTCATTGGAGAAGTTCTTTAAAGGACTTTACATATATACGTCCATGTACATACAAAGAAGAAATTCTTTAGCCATCCATCTATTCTGGTAGCATACGACCGGCATATTCTAACCACCCACTTAGAAGATATCTCTTTTCCATTGATCTAGTAACATAAAGTCATTTTCTAAATCACTATTACATTTACCACCACAGTTAACATTGATCTAAACCTCACAAACTTTTATTTATTATCTTGTCTTATTAATTTCATAGTAAGCTATGATAAACACCATCATGGACAACTATAGACTTGGTGTCTTCAAACAAGCCGGAATCTAAACAAGAGACACCAGAAAAGAATTTCTCCTTCTCAAGTTTGGTTCAAATTGTTTATGTGCTGAGTGCACAGAATATTAAGGCAAGGGCTTGCTTAATAAATTTACTCTTGAGGCAGACTGAGCACATACATGCAGCACCAGCAAAAGGACACCAGCCAACACCAGTCATTAACAACAGTTCATGGCCAGGCGCAGTGGATCACGCCTATGATCCCAGCACTTTGGGCAGCTGAGGCAGGTGGATCACTGGAAGTCAGGAGTTCAAGACCAGCCTGGACAACATGGTGAAACACCATCTCCACTGAAGATACAAAAGATGGCCAAGCATGGTGGTGGCTGCCTGTAATACTTGCTACTTGGGAGGCTGAGGCAGGAGAATCACTTGAACCTGGGAGGTGGAGGTGGCAGTGAGCCGAGATTATACCACCACACTCCAGTCTGGATGACAGAGTGAGACTCCATCTCAAAAAAAAAAAAAAGTTCTTTCCTTATTTTATTTTAGAGATGGAGTCTCACTCAGTCACCTAGACTGGAGTGCAGTGGTGCAATCATAGCTTGCTGCAACCTCAAACTCCTGGGCTCAAGTGATCCTCCCAACTCATCCCCCCGAGTATTTGGGACAACAGGTGTGCACCACCATTTCCAGCTCGTTTTATTTTTTCTTGTGGATATGGGGTCTTTCTATGTTTCATGTTTTCCTGGCTGGTCTCTAACACCTGGGCTCAAGGGATCTTCCCATCTCAGCCTTCTAAAGTGTTGGGATTACAGGTGTGAGCCACCATACCTGGCCAACAGTTTATTTTTGATGAATTTCATACAAAGCATTTACTCAAAATATCTAGAATGAAAAAGTCTGGCAACATCAGGAGTAAGCATATATATAGAACAAGAAGAATTGCTATACACTGCTAATGGGAGTGTAAATTGGTGTAACCACTTTAGAAAACAAATTGGTAATAGTTAGAAAATGTGAAGATGCACATATCCTATAACCCAGTGATTTTTCTCTTAGGAATTTACCCTACAGTGTTCTTGCACAGGTGCACAGTTTTACACGTACACAAGAAGTAATGCTCATATCAACATTGCTCATAATAGCAAACATTTGGAAATAAACTTCATCCCTCAATAAGAGAAATTGGTCAACTGACCTCAGAGGTCATTGATGTGAGTCATTCTCAAACCTGCCTTTACATCAGAATGACCTGGGGAGCTTAAATAGAACAGATTCTGAGTCAGTATCTCTGAATGTGGAGCCTGATGCACCTGCTGCTACATGAGTCAATATTTGGAAAACACTGATGTAGCTTATTTATAAATTGTTAAAATTATGGCCTGGGGGTGGGGGTGGATTAACGTGTCTATGGTAATCCAGCTGGTAAAAGGGTGAGTGGGGAACTGAATCAGGTTCTGCTGTCTCCTGGTTCAGAGATCTCTATGGTATATCACGTTACCTTTCTACAGGCTAACAAAAAGAACAGGTATTTAAACTGACCAGTTAGTCCATCAAGATTGTTAAACTCCATATATTGGTTACACTAAGAGCCCAGGCTTCACCACTAGGCCATATATTTATGTAACAAAACTGTACTTGTACTACCTAAATTTATACAAATAAAATGATAATAATAAAGAACTTGATTTCAGAGAGCATATCTTCCTTCTGGTCTGCCCTATGGGACCTCTTGATCCTGCTAAATACACTGAATTTGTGGTTCTCTCTTAAATAAAAAACTTGAATGTGAGGGGATCTAGAGAGAGAGAGAGATAGACACAGGCATACACATAGCAACAGAGATAAACATAGATGTAATAGATCTAGATATAGGAAATATGGAGAGTAATGTTTTCTTTCTCCCCAGCCAACAGGAAATAATTCTTCATGGGAGTCAGAACATTTGTATTAAAGACCTGATTTTACTGGGCAACAGAGTGAGACCTTGTCTCTACAAAAAATAAACAAAACTAACCAGGCACAGTGGTGTGCACCTGTAGTCCCAGCTACTTGGGAGGCTGAGGTGGGAGGATGGCCTGAACCCTGGAAGTCAAGTGTTTCTTTCTTTCAGCATGTCAAGTTACCAATCGCACAGGACCAGGGAAAATAAAGCCATATATGTAGGGTAATATATTATTTTTTTGAACTTTAGTCAAATGGAACGTTTTTGTTTTGGGGTGGGAAACACATCTTTTGCCTTTAGAGCATAGACAAAAGGTCTTTGGGTAATGGTAGATAAGGCCTGGGCTAACACGGCTGCTTCAAGTAAAAATAAGGGTGTGCTTCAACATAAATGGATTTCCACTTTCCCTATTGAGGGCTTGAGATAGAAAGCCTTTGGGCACATTTTGCTCAGAGAAGGAAGGAGATAAGAAAGTTTGAAAGAGAGGACCAGCCTCGCTAATGGGCAGGAGGTCAGAAACCTTAGGACAGAGAATGTTGTATGGAAAAGATGACACAATGGTACAAATGGCTGTAGAATTTTAAGAATAGTGATGCATTAAATACAATTTTGAGTATTTTTTGCTTGATGCCATTGACCTCCAACACCACTGTCAAAGCCTCAAAAAAAAAAATGTCATTGACAATAGCATTTATCCATTCAGTCATGCAACATCACTCTAAACCCTGGGGATACCATGATGTATGGAACAGACAAAATCCCTAGTTTCATAAGATTTATATTTTAGTACCATATTTGTGGTTGCTTAAGTAACGGATATGGTGGCTTATATTCACATTTGGGGGTGAAGTGGTCCAGGAACCCCTCCCCTCCAAAAAAAACAAGGACAGGTGGACCCTGGGCATGCTTTGTGTTTGTGGGATGAGCCTCTGGCTACTGTATTTGGATACTAAAGGAAAGCATGCTGGAGGATTTGGGGGTACTCACCTTACATCTGCAACAATCTGTATTTCATTACTGCTCAGTATCTTTAATCATCCATATAATAACTCTATCTCAATGACCATTTTCTGTTCTTTAAAAATTGTCACCTCTGCACCGTGCCAAACACTTTCCCATTTTACTATTATATTTTTTGAAAAGGCACATTGAATAGCATATAGCCTGAGACCCTGAAGAGCTGAGAGTGTCTATATGGGCCTTGACAAGTGCTATAGAACTAGATGTTTAAATATTAATAGTGCCAGAAAGAAAATCTGAAGCCAATCTGGTTTTAACTCCTCTGAAAGTAAATGGTTGCTTGTTTGAAGCTTACAGGATTGTATTTCTATCCTTTAAATTTCAAATCTTTGCAAGAGATTTGTCTGGTTTATTTGAACTTATTTTGTCCACCTGATTTCTCATCTTTGGATTTTTTTTATAAGTTCCGGATTTTTTTTTCTTCCATATCAGTTTTAAAGATAAAATTTTAAACTAGTTATTTTATTTCAGGGGGAAAAGGAATCTTTTCTTATTAACAGATTGGATCTTTTTATTCTAACTTCTATATCCACCATCTTACTTTTCAAAGCAAAAATAAAAGGATTGAATTCTTACAACATACCCATTTATCTTTCCGCACATTCTTTTCAATTATTTTTAAAGTTGTCTTCTACAGTCTGGAGATATTTCTTAGATATAAATCTGAGCATGTTTTGTAGCTTATTCTGCATACTATTTACTTTCTTTTTATCTGCTTCATTTCTTTATCTTTTAAAACCTAGGCTCTTCTTATTTAAGCGATAGTGGTACTTTTTTTTCCAAACAGAATAGAAAACTTCCACTTTCAAATTTTGTTCTGTTTTGTGAAATAAGTTTTTATTTTCTGAGGAAAATGTTATATCTATGGTGTGTGTGTGTGTAGATTTTTTCTAGTTATCCCAGTTTATGTATCCTCTGCCATTTCCTATTGTAGACTCAAAGGACCCAACTGAAAAATTTTATGAGTATTAAACTTTGTTTAATCTGTTTTCCTATTACAATAAAGCAGGTGGTGATCATATACCAGGAATAGGTATTGCAAGTATTACTGGCACAGAATTATATTGTTTCATTAGCAAACACAATATTTAACATTATTTCAGTAGCTATGGAGGGAAAGGGAAAAACTCATTCTCCTCTCCATCACCATGTCCTTGGCCTTGCTCATTGATGCCACACTTGAGATAGTTTACTGCAATGGAAGCCCTTTCATTTTGGCTTATAAACTGCTCTGCCAGACTCTCTTGTGCTTATGGAGTGATTTGCTCTATGCCTGTATCTAATTCACAGCCATTTCAATAAATGCCTATATACCCTCAAAAGCTATATATCCTCATATGCTATATACCACTCCTATGTACCTTCAAAACCCCACAGATCCCATATTCAGAACTCTGTTTAACTTCATAAGGGAGTGAAGCATTAATTTTAGGAAGGATGGTACATTGTCTTCTTCCCTCTATTGTCATCAAATATTCTTGTCTTCTTGTCATCAGCTTTCTTTTTTGTTCCTACTGTATTCGTTACCTATGGCTGCTATAATAAATTACAAATTGTTGGCTTAAAACAACAGATGTTTATTCTCTCTGGAGGCTGAAAATCCAAACTCAGCATTGCTACACCAAAATCAAGGTGTTGGTAGGGCCACTCTTCCTCCAAAAGCTCTTGAGGGGGATCCATTCCTTGCTACTTCCTGTCCCCTGTGGCTGCTGGCATTCATTGGCTTGTGGTCACATCACTTCAGTCTCTAAAGCCAGCATCTTCAAGTCTCTCTCTGCTCTGTCTTTACATTACCTTCTCTCTTTGTGTGTTAATTTCTCTCTGCTCCTCTCTTAGAAGAATGCTTGTGAGCATTTGTGGCCCAGAGAATTACCCAGAATAATCTCCCCATTTCAAGATCCTCAACTTATTCACATCTGCAAAATCCCTTTCTCCAAATCACATAACATTTAGAGATTCCAAGGATTAAAACCTGATACCCTGTATCTGTAGGTGACCACTGTTCAGCTTAAAAAACCTTCAGAAATGATTCCGCCAAGACCCACGACCCAGAGAAATGATTTATCTGAAGACCTCTTTCTAAAACATCTGCATCTGTTGTTGTGTTAGCTTTGTTTGAAAAGCAATGATCTGTGAGTTGTGTGGAGGAATTCTGTGTTGAGCTGAGGCTGGAGAGCATCCTGGGTGTAGGTGTAGGTCTCTGAGCCCATGAGCATAACATAGTTACACATAAAGAGAAACACCCACGTATAAAGCCACACGACGGGGCATGCATCTACCGTCTGTGGCTTGTCTTATTTGAGCTCTGGCTGGAGAACAAGTCACAGAGACGCATCTTATTTCTTATTTTTTGGAGTCTGCATCTGTTTTTTGTTTTTTTTTAACTTTGGGGTCAGAGGTCCATATGCAAGCTTGTTATATAGGTAAATTGCCTATCATGGAGGTTTGGTGTTCAGATTATTTTGTTACCCAGGTAATAAGCATGGTCGCTAATAAGTAGTTTTTCAATTCTCTCCCACCTCTCATTCTCCACCCTCAAGAAGGCCCCAGTGTCTGTTAGTCCCTTCTTTGTGTCCATGTGTACCCAGTGTTTAACTCCCACTTTTAAGTGAGAACATGAGGTATTTGGTTTTCTGTTCCTGCGTTAGTTTGCTCGGGATAATGACCTCCAGCTCCATCCGTGTTGCTGCAAAGGACATGATCTCATTCTTTTTTATGAGAGCCTGTATCTTGTTATTGGCACCTCCTGGTAGAAATCACCACCTAGTTTTAGAAATACAGTTTATTCAGGAGGACTACTGCAACCAAGATCTGAAGCCTAATGAATAGGTAAGCCACAATTCCACCTTTTTTTTTTTTTTTTTGAGACAGAATCTTGCTCTGTCACCCAGGCTGGAGTGCAGTAGCGCCATCTCGGCCCACTGCAGCCTCTGCCTCCAGGGTTCAAGTGATTCTTGTGCCTCAGCCTCCGGAGTAGCTGGGGTTACAGGCACACACCATCATGCCTGGCTAATTTGTGTATTTTTTAGTAGAGATGGGGTTTCACCATGTTGGCCAGGCTGGTCTCGAACTCCTGACCTCAGGTGATCCACATGCCTCGGCCTCCCAAAGTACTGTTATTACAGACATGAGCTACTGTGCCCAGCCCACAATTCCATCTTGATGGTTGGTCTTTTATGAGTGTTTTGTGTGCACTGAGCTAAGAAATATACATGCCTTTTTTTCTTTCATTTAATTGTCACAGTAATCTTATAATATTGGCCTGAAATTGTACCACTAAAAAAAAAAAATTGAGGCACAAAGAGCTTATTTAACTTTTCCGAAGTCCCAGAGGTAGTAAATGATGGCGTGAAAATTTAAGTCCAGATTTAAGGCCGGACACAGTGACTCATGCCTGTAATCCCAGCACTTTGGGAGGCCGAGGCAGGTGGATTGTTTGAGGTCAGGAGTTCGAGACCAACCTGACTAACATGGTGAAACCCTGTCTCTACTAAAAATACAAAAAGTAGCAGGGTGTGGTGGCGCACACGTGTAATCCCAGCTGCTTGGGAGGCTGAGACAGGAGAAGCCCTTGAATCTGGGAAGTGGAGATTGCAGTGAGCCAAGATCACGCCACTGCACTCCAGCCTGGACAACAAAGCGAGACTCCATCTCAAAAATAAATAAATAAATAAATAAAAGAAATCCAGATTTAAGACGATGCTTTAGAGCTGTCAAGTTTCAGCTCCTCCTTTCACAAAGGGGTGGGGTCAGGACATCAATGTTTTGTTTGTGTTTTCAAAGGCTATTGGCAGGAGATCTTCCTAGAAGAAAAAGAATGGAGGAAAGATGTTGGAAAGGAAGACACAATTGGCCAACAAGAGAAAGGCAGAGCTTCTCCAAGACTGGGAAGAGAACAAGGCTAACTGCTGTTCAACTCCCTGGCAAGTTGGTGGATCTCAGAGATGAATGATCTTGAGTCACAGCAAGGTCATGACGCCTGAGTGTGGGGAACTTCTAGTCTCAAGAAGGAACTCATTTCAACTATGACACACAATGGTGAACATGCAATTATGCAAAGGACTTTCTACTTAGGAAAAAAAAGTTCATATCATGGATAACCAGCACAGACATACATTTTGGAAGCCTTTTTAAAGATTCGAGTCTTCATGAAACCCCAAGTTTCTCTCACACAGTCATGAATTTAGGGGTAGGGAGTTCCAATAATGACCAAGTTCGAATTTCTCAACATACCAGGAGAGAGCTCTGGATAGGATTTACTTTGATTTGAGGGGAATGAGAGATTTTTGCTATTTCTCTATTTCTCACATTCAAATTTGACAGTGGAAGGATCATGCCCTGTCCCCCACCCTTATTCTCCATCTCTTTGAAGCCCAGGCTTTTAACCATTGGCCACAGGGCTGAATATAAAGACCGCACGATTTTGGCCAGGCACGGTGGCTCATGCCTGTAATCCCAGCACTTTGGGAGGCCAAGGTAGGCGGATCACCTGAGGTCAGGAGTCCGAGACCAGCTTGGCCAACATGGTGAAACCCCGTTTCTAGTAAAAATATAAAAATTAGCCAGGAGTGGTGGTGGGTGCCTGTAATCCCAGCTACTAGGGAGGCTGAAGCAGGAGAATTGCTTGAACCCAGGAGACGGAGGTTGCAGTGAGCCGACACGGTGCCACTGCACTCCAGCCTGGGTGACAGAGTGAGACTCCGTCTAAAAAAAAAAAGGCACGGTTTCAGGGGCAGCCCAGGTTCTGCAGTTCTTGTGGCCATTGCTAATAAGAGTGGACTCTGACTCATCTGGAAGAATGGGACTGAGTGGAAGACATTTGTGGGATTGCTCCTCATGCTACCGTTTTCCCTGAGATCTACTAGGTGCATTTTTTAATTAGTAAACTAAGAAAAAAAATATGTGCCTGGACATTTTATGCATCTATGAAAACAATAGTATTTAGGCTAGGCATGCTGGCTCATGCCTATAATCACAGCACTTTGGGAGGCTGAGGCAGGAGGACCAATTGAGGCCAAGAGTTCCAGGCCAGCCTGGGCAACATGGCAAGATCTCGTCTCTGCAAAAAATTAAAAATTTAAAAATTAGCATGGTATGATGGTGCGCATCTGTCATCCCAGCTACTGAGGAGGCTGAGGTGGGAGAATTGCTTAAGGCTGGGAGGTTGAGGCTGCAGTGAGCTGTGACCACATCACTGCACTCCAGCCTGGGCAACAGAGTGAGACCCTGTCTCAAACAAAACAAAACAAACTAAACTAAAACAATGGTGTTTAAAAATTTTTTAAAGACAAGCAATTGCTATTTGTTTGATAGGCTTTTTCATTTGTATTGTTCTGTGATTCTAAGGCTCGAGGCCTTTGTGAGTTGTACATTTTTGTGAAAATCAAGGCTGCCCTGGGGTATAGGTTCTCTTATCTCTGTAGTACTTCAGCTGCTTCTCATATGTCTAATAGTTCCAGGACTTATTATATTTTTAGTCCTTATACTTTAAGTAGCCACTTAAGTGCTAAATCAACAAGATAAAAAAATCTTGGTAACATTAAAAGACAAAACCGCACCCACACTCATTACTATTAATTATAGTCACTGTTGCTCTCCCTTTTTGTCCACTCGTGAGTTTCACCGTGTTAAAATCCCGGGTCTGAAAGAAACATCTAAAAAACTCGATTATTCCCAAACAAAAGAAGTCATCATGTTTAAGTTTGCTAAAGTGCATTTGGCATTTCCAAATGAGCCTCCTTTATCTCAATAAGCAACAATTACTCCAAGTTCTTATTTTAATTCTAAAGCTACCAAAGGACCACCTCTAATCCTGAAATCAAGTTTGCAATGTTGAAGTCTCTGTGAAATATTTCCTCCATAGTTTCAATAGCCTGTTTTCTGAGACAGAGATTGAGTGACAGTTTAAAAGAGTACAGATTACAAACCCATTTAAGAGTGTTGCATCTTTTGAATTTGTCACAAATGGGAAGGAAAAGCCAGGGTGACACAGGCAAGGCTCAAGTGCCAACATGTGTCTTTCTGTTTATTCATTATTCAGGGGTCAGACCCTCAACCAGGGCCAGAGAGAAATGACAAAAATAAATACCTATCAGTGCAACAATCTGCAATTTAAAATAATGAAAAGCAAGATTCCTATTCATTTTTATGGCACAAACCTGACATCATTTTACTCCAATTTTCTATAATGGAACCAGCTGGGCTCTGGGAGGAAACTAGTAATAGGTTTTAATGGACAAAATCTGCCACTGAAACTGGCCATTTTCTCATGCGATCTCAGGGCTTGGCACCCAGCCCATCATGAGGTATCATGCTCTCTGCAGTGCTTCATGAGTGCGGGAAACCAGAGGGATGTGTGAGTGGGAGGACCGCTGAGCCCTAGGGAGAAAGAAGGATGAGAAGTGACAGTCTCTCCTTCCTCCACCAGAAAGAGTTCTAAGCACCAGATCAGGGTTCCATAATCCCAACTGGATAGATCCCTGGAGAAGACCCAGGGGAATGTCAATGTCTTTACTAAAAGCTTGCAAAAGTCGTGGAAGCCAGGTTGAAGAGAGAGGCAGAGAGGGTCGAGATGAGTGAGGAAAATACCATCATTTCAGTGTAAGCCCCTGAAACAATTTCCAGTTACATTTGGTTGCAATAGACACAACCAGGTTTTACCAGGTCTGGATTAATAGTTGACAAATGTTTCTCTCTTTCTCTCTCTCTCTCTTTCTCTCTCTCTCTCCCCCCCCTCTCTCTCCCCCTCTCTCTCTTCCCCTCTCATTTCATTAAACTATTCTTCCTCCCTTCCTATTCAGCTCTCAAACTGCTGTTAACATATGAAAATAGCATGCAAAGAATGGAATGGGCTGACTGCCACGGAGACAAAAATGGGATGTTCATTCTAATTTATTTCGTGGCACCATGCCCTCTTGCTGCCTCTGTTGTCTTTGCTAGGCAGCTTGATTGCCTCTTTGAGAATATGACTGGTCTGGCCCCAGCCTTGTTTTGAGCCACGGTTGAGGTTAAACAGGCAGCCAGCCTTTGGTGGTTGAAAACAAATCTGATCAAAGTCACCCTGCCCAGGTTTATCTGGGCACAGAACAATGAGGCCTTTTTGTTTTTTGTTTTTTCATCTTGCAACAGATTTTTCAGCTAAACGATCCCTAATGTTCATTTTGGTGAAATGCTGCAGGTTCTAAAAATGAATGATGTTTTCAAATAATGTATACTCACTTTGCTTAAAGCATGTTCTACAACTTCTGTTCCAACTGTCTCATGGCAGTGGTCCTGAGGCAGGGATAAATGATTTAAAAGGAAATTCTAAATGCTTTTTTTTGGAGGGGGGGGTAGCGGGGGAGCAGGGAGGTGAAAGGCGTGACCCAAATGGAAAACGTAGGTGCACTCAGCATGGTCTCTTTCTTAGCACTCATGTGTCTTTGCTAAGATTAGCTCATATTATGACTGTGTGTCTTTCTGCCAGCTGCCTCCCTCAAATATCTCTGGCCATGGTTCCCATGATGAAGTTGTGTTATCATAGGGAACATCAATGACCAAACAAAAAAAAAGACAAAAGAAGCCGGGTGCGGTGGCTCACGCCTGTAATCCCAGCACTTCGGGAGGCCGAGACGGGCAGATCATCTGAGGTCAGGAGTTCGAGACTAGCTTGGCCAATGTGGTGAAATGCCATCTCTACTAAAAATACAAAAATTAGCCGGGCATGCTGGTGCATGCCTGTAGTCCCAGTTACTCAGTGATTGAGGCAGGAGAACCGCTTGAACCTGGGAGGCAGAAGTTGCAGTGAGCTGAGATTGCACGACTGCACTCCAGCGAGGGTGACAGAGCAAGACTCCATCTTAAAAAAGAAAAAGAAAAAGACAAAAGGAAACTTGGTTGACTGGACATTATGTTGACCAATAAATTAGAAACTCTAAATTCTAATCCAGGGTGAAAGAAACTCTAATTTGAGGTTGGCACAGAAACTGCTATGTTGCCTTCTTTCTACTTCTGCTTATGAAGCTACTGACTCTGCAGCTTCCTCCTTCAACTCAAAGTGCTGCTTGAAGTTTCCAACCTCCCCAGCATCTCCCTTCCCACCACTGCCCACCATTCACACTCCATTCTAATCACCTCCAACTGCAGGCAGCCTATTCTCCCAGGTCTCCTTGCAAGCACTGACCCCTGTTGAATTTCTGCTCCTTCTTCTGCAAGATATTGTTCAGCGGCTCCAGGTAAAGTTGCTTGCTCTGTTCTCACTATATGTTTATATTTCCAACTATCAACTGCCTGCAACCCTTTAAGAGTCTATCAAAGGCCCAATATCCCATGTGAAGAATATAGTCTGACTCATAGAAGGTGTTTAAAAAGTGTGTGATATGAATGGATGAAGAATGAATGAAAAGTAGCATCCTTATAACCTCCCAATAAATGACATTTTCTTTTTCCTCCAGATGCACTAAAAATACAAGAATCGGGACGTTGGTTTCCTGCTTCGTGTTGCTTGCTGTTCTCTGGTTTTATATCTTTCTGATACAGTCAACTCTATTCTGCATATTAAAGGAAGATGGCAATGTTATGAATTTTTTAAAAAGATACATCAAAGATAGTTTATCTTTGATATGCCTAATAATGAGTTTTAAAGCAGTTTTTCTTTTCAACTGAGCATGAAGGGAAATATGGTAGAAAGCACTCCGAACCTACATACAAGACAAGATTTATCTTTCTTGCTTTGTCACTGTAGTCAACTCCTTTCTTCTCTTTAAGCCTTGAGTTTTTAATCTCTACAATGGGCTTGGGCCAGGTGCGGTGGCCCATGCCTGTAATCCCAGCACTTTGGGAGGCTGAGGCAGGCCAGCAGTTCAAGACCAGCCTGGCCAATGTGGCGAAACCCCACCTCTACTAAAAATACAAAAATTAGCCAGGTGTGGTGGTGCACACCTGTAATCCCAGCTCTGGAGGCTGAGACACAAGAATCATTTGAACCCAAGAAGTGGAGGTTGCAGTGAACCAAGGTCATACCACTGTACTCCAGCCTGGGCAAAAGAGCAGGAGTCTATCTCAAAAAATAAATAAATAAATAAAATGGGGTAATTTTGGTCCAAAATGAGCACAATCATATGATCTTTAAGGTCCCTTTCAACTCTTTGGTACACTGTTTCCAAAGATAGCCACCAGTAATGCCTCTCATCCATGAGCATCATAGCACCTGTATTAGTCAGCGTTCTCCAGAGGGACAGAACTAATAGGCTATATGTATATATGAAAGGGACTTTATTAAGGAGAATTCACTCATCTAATCACAAGGTAAAGTCTTGCAATAGGCTATCTGCAAGCTGAGGAGGTAGGAAGGCAGTAGTGGCTCAGTCCAAGTCCAAAAGCCTCAAAAATAGGGAAGCCGACAGTGCAGCCTTCAGTCTGTGGCCAAAGGCCCAAGAGCCCCCGGCAATCCACTGGTATAAGTCCAAGGGTCCAAATACCGAATAACCTGGAGGCTGATGTCCAAGGGCAGGAAGCTTCCAGCATGAGAGAAAGACGGAAGCCAGAAGACTCAGCAAGCCAGATTATCCCACCTTCTTCTATCTGTTTTGTTCTAGCCATGCTGGCAGCCAATTGGATGGTGCCCACCCACGTTGAAGGTGGGTCTTCCTCTCCAAGTCCACTGACTCAAATATCAATCTCCTTTTGCAACACCTTCACAGACATGCCCAGGAACAATGCTGTACCACCTATCTAGACATCCTTCAGTCTAATCAAGTTGACACCCAATATTAACCATTACAACACCCATCCCGCACAAGTGTTAGTATGTTCGTCTTGAATCTGGGTTGCAAGACCTCTTTTTAAGACCTTTGAAAGATTTAAGTGGTGGTAGTAGACTCTCAAAGCTAGACGATAGACCGTCCAAGAATCTTAAAGATGTGTCCCGCATCACCCTGACAGATCTCAAGTAGAGAGAAGCATGTTTTAGAGGGAATTATGAATGTGGCTTTGGGGGTAGGGATTGAACTCCTTAAGATTCATAGGAAACCCACAAAGTTTTAAAACAATTGTACAAGCAAAACAACCCTTGCTTGTGAAACCACCTTTGCAAAGATTATGACAGAGAGAGAAGTCTAGCATGGCTGGTTCCATCTCACTTCTAGCCTCACGGGCTAGCTGTCCTCACTCACTCCTGGATGTAGGCCAAGCTAACCATGGGGGGAATTTAGTTGATAGTTTAACTTTGAAGCAAGGATAATAGTAGTCCCTCCCTAAAACTAACCTCTTTTTTGCTTGGGGCCAAAACTGCCTTTGTATGACTAATAAAAACCCACAAAAGTAGGATTGTAGGAGGTGGTCTGAATTCTGAAAATGTAGGCAAAGCTTGTCTTTCTATAATCATTTGCTGTACCAGAAGTCACAAGATTTGTAACTTTCCCATTGCTGCTGTAGATAGTATCACTATCATAGAAGCCAAGATTGGTCTTTTGAGATGTTTTTCAAACTTCTGCATTGTGGTGACCAAGTAACTCCACCCAGATCTGTGACTCATGACTCAGTGAGTTCTGTGGGCCCCACTCAGAAGCAGACTCAGTGCATAAGGACTGTTTTCCACAACCTTATGATATCACCCCCAACCAATCAGTAGCACCCATTCCTTCACCCCCTGTCTGCCAAATTATCCACAGAAACTCTAGCCTCTGAGTTCTTGGGGAGGTTTATTTGAGCAATAATCTCCCATCCTTTAGCTTGGCTAGCTCTGCATTTATAAAACTCTTTCTCTACTGCAATACCACTTTTTCAGTAAATTGGCTCTATCTGTGCAGCAGGCAAGAAGAACCTGTTGGGCAATTACACTTGAACTGAAATGAAAGATTCAAAATGACAACATATTGGCAGAAAGCAGGCTGAGAAAGCTACTCGGCTGTAAGCATTGGCTCTTTGTTATGCAAGAAGAAGATTGATTTCTAGGGCAGACCCAAGGGCTCTGAGTGCAAAACCTATAGCAGAGAACTATGGATTAGGGAATCACTCCCAGAGTGCAGAACTGAGCCCTAATCAAGGAATGTTTCCTGCCCCCACAGTTAGGGAAACTGATGACAGACACTTTTTCAACACGGGTATCTTATTTCACCAAGTATGTTAAGTGTATTTGTTGGGTAGGGGGAGCTGATAGTTTGGATAGTTGCTGTTGTTTTGGTTTCCAAGTTTCCAGATCAAGAGGAACCATATCTGAGTAGCTCCATCCATATCCAGCCACATCCAAACTTGGTTTAAATCCTGGCTTTTGGGCCTGAGATTGAGGCACTGTTTGGTTGAAACTGAGTGTCTTTTGGGTGGAAGGGTAAAATTCGCATATGGGGGCACATAAATTGTTGTGGCTATAGGGAAGACCAGTAGGTTATCTCCAAAGATGACCACAAATAACTCTCTCGATGTCCAATTCTGACATCCCTGTGTGCATACGCAACTCTTCCCATTAAGAGGTAGACTCTCTCTCTCCTTGCCTTGAATCTTGCCTGGACTTTAACTCTCTGTGATCAACAGAAGGCAGTACAGGCTGGGTGTTGTGGTTCATGCCTGTGATCCCAACACTTTGGGAGGCTGAGGCGGGAGGATGACTTGAGCCCAGGCATTTGAGACAAGCCTGGGCAACATGGGGAAACTCTGTCTCTACAAAAAATCAAAACGTTAGCTCAGTATGGTAGCATGCACCTGGAGTCCCAGCTACTCAGGAAGCTGAGGGAGGAGGATCACTTGAGCCTGGGAATTTAAGACTGCAGTGAGTCATGATTGCACCACTGCACTCCAGCCTGGGTGACAGAGCCAGACCCTGTCTCAAAAAATAATTTAAAAAAAGAACTCAATGGAAATAACGTTGTACCAATTCTAGACCTAGTCATTAAAAGTTCTAGTATCTTTAGCTTTTATTCTCTTGAACCCTTGTTTGAGAATCTAGGTACCTTGGTGGGGAGAGGGGACCCACCAACCACCAGCCATTCAGGCTACACCACATGTGCTCCCAGGCATGTGAGTGACATACATCATCATGAATGTCCTAACCCCAGTCAAACTCCCTGCTGAATGCAGCTGAATACATGACCCCAGCCAGTAGGGCATGGGGTGGAGGAAACATCCAGCTGAACACAAAACCATGAGAAATTATAAATTTTAGGCAATTAGACTTGGGGTTATTTGTTACACAGCAATAAATAACTGATACAACCTCTCACAATGGTTTTTTTGTAATTGAAATTGTATCATTTGCTTAGACTCACAACAACTCATGGTTTAAGTGAGCAATCTAGAAGCAGAAAAAAGGGAGGTTACCTGCTTGGTACTGAACACAAGTTGTAGATAATTGTCCTATGGATGACTAAGAGTTTGTTCTACTTTATATTTTACCTTTACTTATTGTATTAGTCCATTTTCATATGGCTATGAGGAAATACCTGAGACTGGTAATTTATAAAGAAAAAGAGGTTTAATGGACTCACAGTTCCACATGGCTGGGGAGGCCTCACAATCGTGGCAGAAGATGAAAGAGGAGCAAAGCCATGTCTTACATGGCAGCAGGCAGGAGAGTATGTACAGAGGAACTGCCCTTTATGAAACCATCAGATATCATGAGACTTATGCACTATCATGAGAACAGCATAGGCAAAACCTGACCCCACGATTCAATTATCTCACACTGGGTTCCTCCCACTGCACACAGGGATAATGGAAGCTACAATTCAAGATGAGATTTGGGTGGGGACACAGCCAAACCATGTGTTGTTCTATATTTACATTCTGCCAAGGCATCTGAATTCAAGTGGAAACATTTAGCCAATGGTCTACTATTTATTTTGTGTGACGCAAAATACAAATTAAAAGAGTCTTTGATCTGGAGGACAGTCTATAGCAGGCCCCTCATAAGGAACATGAGGTCCCCAGAGATGTAGTGGGAAGTTCATATTTGTAGGGCAAGCTATTGGTATTTGGGGAAGGACTGAATAAGTGATTGATCAGATGTTTCCCTTTTCATTCCAGGTTCTTAGTGGAAAATAGAGATACTTTTATTTTCTTGCTTATGAAATGCATCTGGCAAAAAAAGTACAGTACTTCCCTGGAATGTTTTGTAAGACTCACTGATCCATTGATGTAAAACACTAGTCAACCCTGTATGAACATTTGAGACAAAGTCACGTTTATTATGAAGTAGGTCCCATTTGGATTCCTTACAAGATTTGGTTAAAGAATGTTTCTAATACCCTCATGGTAACATGCCTTCACCTTTAGGGTATTACCAAAATCCTGAATCCAGGAGACAATGAAATAGAGGTATTGTTGTATCAAATTGGATTAAAAGGATATACAATATGATGTACACACACACACACACAGGCACACACACATCAGTGACCCAAAGACAAATTTTAGAAATATATCTCTTGATTATTTGGAGTCCTTTTCCCCTATTCAGAGGTATGACTCCAGTCTGATTCAACCTTTAGCACATTCAAACTCTTGACAAAGTTTATAATTGAGCTCTTGCTGCTGGAAAGTGTTTGAGAAATAGCTCTGCTTCTGGGTTTCCATGGAGACCACTTCCCACCTAGTGGCTGAAGGTAACCTCTGTCGACCATGGCTGGGGGTACTTATCAAGCTGTCACTGGCAATTTTCCCCCTCATTTACTGGAAGCAACATTCCAGAAAGAAAATAGCGGGACGGCATGGTGAGAACACACTTTTACTTTGAGACTGCAATTTTGGGAAGACTTGGATGGTTGGCTGCAAGATCCCGGTCCCAGAGGGGATATGGCCAACCCATAATCTGAGCAGCAGAGTGAGTAGGGAAAATAGCTCTGGACTTCTGGCCAGGCTGAAGAAGATTTCCATCCCTGCCATGCTGGCTGTAAGAACTTGAACATGTCAGATCAGCCACAGAGCCATCAGTTCCTTCCTTCCTTCCTTCCTTCCTTCCTTCCTTCCTTCCTCCCTCCCTCCCTCCTTCCCTCCCTCTTTCTCTTTCTCTCTCTCTCTTTCTTTTCTTTCTTTCTTTCTCTTTCTCTTTCTCTTTATTTCTTTCTTTCTCTTTCTCTTTCTCTCTTCCTTCCTTTCTTTCTTTCTTTCTTTCTTTCTTTCTTTCTTTCTTTCTTTCTTTCTTTCTTTCTTTCTTTCTTTCTTATTAAAGCAGATAATGGGTTTTGCTGTTTATTTCAAAAGCTTCTTGTAACAATCCAATGAGATAATAGGGTTAAATGTGCTTGGCAAATTGTGAAATGCTGTACAGATGTGAGGCTTCAATCTCATGTCTGACTTTTGACTCCTGCCTTTCAGAGACTGCTAGATCCTTTGGATTTGAGAACCCAATATTATTTTAGTTCCCTATGAATAAAGCCTAGGTGTGCATCTCAACTCTGCTGGCTAGTATTACGTGTTAGATTTAAGAGCAGCCAGGGAAAAATGAGAGAGCAATTCACGGTGTTTTCCAGGTCAGATTCATAGATACCCACATGGAGTCTATTAATTGTATGGACATCTGTGAAAGAAATGAACTTACTCAAAGAAAAATTGATTCCCTCCACCTGGAGAAATAACTATAATATTTTAAACCGTGCAAAGGACAGATCTAATTTATATATGTTTCCTGAAAACACCGGCACTATATATATTTCAAATGCAACCAAAATCTGGTAAGAGGTTGTAGGAGAAACAATTTTACAATAAAAAAAAGTATTTTTTGAAAACAGGCTTTGTGCTTTTAATGTGTTTTGATTCTCAAACTGGGCCGAATGAACAGGTGAAACCGGATATTTGACATTTGTGGCCAATTTTCTATTCAGTAATCTCACTCTATCCCCAACTCTTTTTCTATTGCTAAGGAAATGAGATTTCTTGGTGCTGTACTTAAAACTGAGTCTAAGGATATTCACTGAACTAGAAAAAAATCAGTTAAATAATAATTTTTTTTCTGTGTCAGGTCAATGAAATAACTCAGTGACATCTAATTGAACATACATTTATTAAGTGACCAGTCCATCCTGGGTAATGTGGCAGATGCTAGAAAAACAAACAACTGAAGTCATGAATTTGTTCTTAAGAAAATGACAGTTTGGTAAGTAGTTGTAATTTAATGTTTTCAGTGCAATAGTAAAACCACCTACAGAGGAAAAATAATCAAAAGAAAGAAATTGATTTTCTGGGTTAGATAAGAAAGATTCTCTGGAGGGATAAGTCTCAGGTCCATTTTATTTATTTATTTATTTGTTTTTTTTAAATTTATATATTTAGTGGGTACAAGTGCAGGTTTCTTCCATGCAAATATCATGTAGTGGTAAAGTCTGGGCATTCAGTGTGCCTGTCATCCAAATATTGAACGTCGTACCTAATAGGTAATTTTTCGACACTCACCCTCCTCCCAGCCTCCCACCTCCATTGTTCAGCTCTCATTTATAAGTGGGAATATGTTGGATTTGACTTTCCATTTCTGAGTTATTTCACTTAAGATAATGGCCTCCAGTTCCATCCATGTTGCTGCAAAAGACATAATTTCATTCTTTTTTATGGCTAAGTAGTATTCCATGGTAGATATCTGCCACGTTTTCTTTATCCAGTCCTCCCTTGATGGACACGTAGGTTGATTCCTTATCTTTGCTGTTTTGAATAGCGCCATGATAAATATAGAAGTGCAGGTCTTTTTGATAGACTGATTTCTTTCCCATGTCTATTTTAAAGGACCCTACAGGATATGTCAGTTTTACAAAGTCAGGAGAGGCGGATATTCAAGGCCAAAGGAATGGGTTGTACAAAGACATCATAGCACTGCCTGGAAAAGCATGTTGGAAGAGCTGCAAGGTATATGCATTGCTGGCAAAAATACAAGGCAGAGAAGAGTGGTAGCTGAGACTAAAAAGGCAGTCAGGAACTAAATCTTGGAGGCTCTCCGTCATTTTCCATTAGTATGGCATCCCTGTGCCGTACTTAACTTGGACTTTATCCCACAGATCTGCAGCATCCAATATGGACCATCTTAGCCACATATGGCTATTTAAATTAAAATTAATTAAAATTTTTAAAAATTCCATTTTAAATTCTAGCCAACCAGTCTTGACATCTCAATAGCCACATGTGGCTGGTGGCTACCATATTGAATAACTCGGATATAGAACATTCCCATCATCATTGCCTATTGGCAGCACTACCATGGATGTTTGGGAGCCTTAGAATTCGCATAAGTGGGAAAATGCTATGTGACTATTTGCACTTTAGAAAAATAGCTTTGGCAGGAGGATAATTTGGGGAAAAATAAGAAAAAATAGCATGCAAAACTACACAAGATTTCACAAAACTACAAGACCAGTGAGGATGGGCTAGAAGAAGCAGATGTGAGAGGGGCAGAGGTGGAGGAAGCCAAGCTTTATCACTGTGTTGACCAGTTAGTTGTACGACTAAGCTGATTGAGGGTGCCAATCCAGATGATCATTGAATAAATAAATGTGTGTGTATGTAAAGAAGGGTTCAACTATTTTGTTTGTATATGGGAAGTGGAGTAGGGAGCTTATGGAAATAATATGATGGCAAGAATTAACCAAACAGTTTCTATGACTCCATGTAGACCATGAAGTTGGCAGCCTGAAATTCATTTTCAAGCAATATTTTTGACATTTCTGAAGCCACAGGCATATTCAGCTTCACATCAAACAATTAAATCATCTGTATAAATCTTTGGGATATGGAGAGGCAGGTTTAGAAAATGAAGTTCTCACAAAAATCTTACCAGGAGATACGGTTCAACTTTTCCAATCTCTGACCCCTTAGTGATGTCTTTGCCCATTGTAACGACTGAGTCTGACATCTTCTGACTGACTTCTGACTCAGTAGATAAGCTAAAGCCCAATTGTTTGAGTGGCTAAAGCCCAATTGTTTAGTCAAGGGGATATTCGAGGTTTCTGTCCATTGCACCATTTGTTCAAAAACAGAAGCCACATCATTTGGTTGTAAATTATAATCAGAAGGAGGAGGACATGGCTAACAGCCTAAATGACTAAATTTAGAGATGGGGGGATTTTGCTTCCTGGAAAAATTGTAAAGTTGGGACATTATTTTTCCTAAGGAACTACTGAACTACTCTTTCTCCCCTTTCCTCTCAACATTTCTCTTCTCTATTTCTTCCCATATACCCCTAATGTAAATCTCCTAAATCTAATGGTAATAATGATCATAGCTAGAATTGGTTGAGCACATACTATGTGCCAGCCCTGTGCTAAATTCTTCTTACGTTATAAATATCTCCTTACATTACCCCAGTTATGAGTGGTTGAGTCAGGATTCAAACCGAGGGCTGGCTGCTTCCAAAACTATGGTCATAACTGCTCTATGCTGCCTCTTTCTGGAGAATGCTGTGAGTCTCATTGGCTCCTTCATCAAAGAAATGCTTGTAGAACCTGGCACTTGAGTGTCATTTCCAAAGCCAAAGGAATGGCTTTCTTCTTTTTCTCTTCTTCTTCCTCCTCCTCCTTCTCCTTTTTCTTCTTCTTCTCTTCCTCCTCTTCCCATCCTCCTCCTCCCTCCTCCTCCTCCTTCTCCTCCTCCCTCCTCCTCCTTCTTCTCCTCCTCCTCCTATCCTCTTCCTCCTCCTCCTTCTCCTCCTCCTCCTATCCTCTTCCTCCTCCTTCTTCTTCTCCTTCCTTCTTCTCCTTTTCCTCCTCCTGTTCAACTTCTCTTCTTTCTTTTCTCATCCTCCTTCTCTTCTTCTTCCCTCCTTTTTCTTCTTCTTCCCGTCCTCCTCCTCTTCTTCATCTCTTTCTCCTCCTCCTGTCTCCTCCTCCTCCCCCTCCTTCTCTTTTTCCTTCTCCTCCTCCTCTACTTCTCCTCCTCCTTCTCCTCCTTCTTCTTTTCTTCTTCTTTTAGTGAGTCACACAAGAAAGGAACAGCAACAACAACAAACAGTCTACAGAGATGGAGGAAAGAGATGGCAATTTGGTTCCTGGACCCCAAGAAAGATTTTTTCTTTTCTTCCTTCAGGATCAAATACATTCACTAAGACAAGACCAACCTGGGAAAATGGTCATGGATGAACTCAATGTGGATCTAGAATGAGGCATGGGTATTTTGTCAGGGATATTTGGAGTCAGCAAGGAAGCTGGAAGCTTCCAGGGTCAACAGGACCAGATGAGGGAGATGCCACAGCTCTCAACGACTCCAGTCCTCCGGGTGATCAAATGATCACTCAAGACGACTGTCCTAAGGGAGGAGAACTATATTCTAGGGAGGGATTATAAATATCTACTAAAATATGTGACAAACTTGCAAAGTCACTAAACATTAACAATATAACATGCTGTACCTTCCAAAGTAGCTAAGATGTTTGGGTGTTTTTTTTTTTTTTCTTTTTTGAGAAAATAAGTGTTTAGTAGGAGTGTGCTGAAATGGGCATTCATGTACCTTGCTGGCAGGTGAGGAAATATGAATAATATGCTAAGAAAGCAACTTGGCAATGTTCATAAAAGGTTCAATGTGATTTCCTTCCACCCTTAAATTCTACATTAAGAAATAGATCCCCAGCCCGGCCCAGATGGTGAAACCCTGTCTCTACTAAAAATACAAAAATTAGCTGGGCGTGGTGGCAGGCGCCTGTAATTCCAGCTACTCAGGAGGCTGAGGCAGAAGAATTGCTTGAACCCCGGGGGGCAGAGGTTGCAGTGAGCTGAGATTGCGCCACTGCACTCCAGCCTGGGTGACAAAGTGAGACTCCGTCTCGAAAAAAAAAAGAAAGAAAGGAAATAGATCCTAAAGATGTAATAGAATGATCTCTAGTCTTTGTAGTTAAACGTCATAGGTCTAAATACCATTTCCACCCTTATTAAATACGTGACTTCCAGCAATTTGCTTAACCTTTCTGTGTCTCAGTTTTCTCACCTATAAAAAGGTGATAATACCGATCTCATGAAGGTAAAATGAATATATATATATAGTACTTGGAACAGTGCCTAGAACATAGTGGCATTATCATTGTGATTAATATTAGCATTGAGATTGAGGAAGAATGATAGGTATTTCAATCAAAGTTGGGTTACATATCAGCTGTGTGACATTTAACAAGCTAACAATCCTTGCTGAAATTCAATTTTTTAATTTACAAAAATGAGTATAATAATGCATATTTTGTGGTTCTTGTAAGATTAAGGATTACAAACAATGCATACATATAAAATATACATGGTATACATATATGATTTAATATATCATTAGGAATTTTCAAATATATAATTGGGCATTACATATAGCTTATTATATAATATAATATAATAATTAAAATAATATAAGCCATATATAATATACATATATAGTGTCTATATGTTTATCTATAAATAACTTTCATATTATAAACAAAATATATAACTTATAGATGCATAGTATAAGCAAAATACATACATTATAAATTTACATAGCATAAGCTAAATAAACAATATCTGTTATTAAATTTAAAATCAGAAGAATGCATCATAAACCTGAGAAGGTCACACAGAGAAAACATTTGGGGGTCACTAGTCTGTTGTAACATCTCATTTGTGTTCTATAGTGTTTTCCAATGAACAGACTTTTTTTTTTTTTGAGACGGCATCTCACTCTGTCACCCAGGCTGGAGTACAGTGGTGTGAACACGGCTCATCGCAATCTCCACCCCCAGGTTCAAGCGATTCTCCTGCCTCAGTGTCCCGAGTAGCTGGAATTACAGGTGCCTGGCACCATGCCTGGGTAATTTTTGTATTTTTCTTAGCGATGGTGTTTCGCCATGTTGGCCAGGCTGGTCTCGAACTCCTGACCTCAGGTGATCCACCTGCCTCGTTAACATAATTCTGGGCTAAGAATGCTTACTTATGACTCTGTGAGAAAAGCAAACACTGTTGGTTTCAACATCGTATTCCATATCCCCAAATGTCCAATATACAAATCACATGGACTTGTCACAAAAGTCAGTTTGGCCTTTTGAGGCAGCAAAAGTCAGATGGAGATTATTTCTTTTAAGATGTTACCTTATAATAAACAAACAGCTAAAGGATCACTTCTCTAAGGATATTTTCAGGTTAAAGAAGGCCATTTCAAAGGTGATTCAGGGTGTGTGTGAGTGTGTGTATGTATGTGTGTGTGTGTGTGTGTGTTGTGGAAAGATTCCCTTTCCTTAAATTAATTAATTTATATATTATTACATATATTTTAAAGATGGAGTCTTGCTCTGTTGCTCAGGCTGGAGTGCAGTGGTGCAATCATAGCTCACTGCAGCCTCGAACTCCTGGGCTCAAGCAATTCTCCCACCTCAGCCTCCCAAGTAGCTGGGATTATAGGCATGCACCACTATACCTGGCTAATTTTTTTGTAGAGATGGGGGGGGGGGTGTCTCTCTATGTTGCCCAGGTTGGTCTCGAACTCCTGGCCTTAAAGATCTTCCTGCCTCCACCTCCCAAAGTGCTGGGATTACAGGTGTGAGCCTTGAGAACTTTCCTTAATATCCTTTCCCTCCAGGTCGTATGGATCATGCTCTGTTTTTTTCTCAGAGAACATAGTTTTTCAGATCCTGACCTGATTTCTCATGGTGGATGTGGTTGCCTTGTGAGAAAACACCTGACAGAAAAGACGGAAGAAGTGTTTATAGCTGTCTCCAGGACAGCAGCTTAATTTCACCTTTTCAGGCAAACTGCCAGAAACTGTCCTAGTCAGTAGAATTGGTGCCCACCCCAGTCTCCTCTGACGCAGATGGTAATGAAACGTTGCTGTCATTTATCAACATCAGGTCTCAGCACCCTGCATGTTCAGTGCTAAGTCATTGGCACGGATTAGATACAAATTGTCCCCTTGAATAAGAGCACTCTATACTCAGATGAAAACTATTGATTTCCAATCTACTACCCAAAGGACTCTATCATCAGGCCACATTGGGTAACTTGCTTCAGTTTTGACTTTTGGATTTGGGCCTGAGATTTCATTGTCAGGCCGTTAACACTCAGCGTTGTTTAATTAGTATAGAAGAAAAAGAAAGAATTGCTGTAAATGAGGGCATTCCAGATTGTGATATTACCTTGAAGCTGCTGTTCCTATCCTGCTTCAGCTGTGATCAAGGATGCCGTCAGGGCCTCAGCGTCTGATTCTTCCTGGAAAATCAAGAACATCGTTAACACTCAATCGTGATTGCATTTCCAGTTTGGAAAAGCCGCCTCTACGCCTAGTGAGACTTAAGATTTTGTCACACTTATGGCAGTTATTTATTTATATTGTAAAGATGGGGTGTACTGTATCTGTAAGACGTACCGTACGTGTCTCTGCCTTCATAATGCAATCTCTTCCCCCTCCACAAATTGTAGCACATCATAGACAAAGGAAGAATTTCTGAAATTGACAGTGAGCCTTTACAAAACGATAAGCAAAAATGTCAGTACCCAAGCTCAGACCAGCCAGACCAGAAATCTTGTCTACTTGGTTAGTGCCCAGAAACCATGCTGGCATATAACAGGTGCTCTAAAAAAAAAAAAAAAAAATCTAAAAAATATGAAGTTTGGCTGGGCGCAGTGGCCCATGCCGTAATCTCCACACTTTGTGAGGCTGAGGTAGAAGGATTGCTTGAGACCAGGAGTTCGAGGTGGGTGGATCACTTGAGATCAGGAGTTCGAGGCCAGCCTGGACAATATGGTGAAACCCTGTCTCTATTAAAAATACAAAATTAGCCAGATGTGGTGACGCATGCCTGTAATCCCAGCTACTCGGAGGCTGAGGCAGGAGAATCGCTTGAACCCTGGAGGCAGAGGTTGCAGTGAGCTGAGATTTTGCCACTGCACTCCAGCCTGGGCAACAGAGAGAGACTTGGTCTCAAAAAAAATAATAATAATAATACATAAGTTTAAGAAATGAATATTAAATTAAAATTTTAAAAATGGATAAAAAACATGAATAAGCCAAAGGACATATAAGCATGCTTAATCTCACTAAGAAATAAATATAAGTTATAATGAAATAACTAAAATACCACTTTTCTGCTTTTATACTGATGAAAATGGAAAACCGTTGGTAATATCCTGAATTGAGAGCAGGTGAGGTGGCTCATGCCTGCAATCCCAGTAGTTTGGGAGGCCAAAGAAGGAAGATTGCTTGACACCAGGAGTTTGGGACCAGCCTGGGCAACATAGAGAAATCCTTGTCTTTACAAAAAAAAAAAAAATTTATTAGCCAGGCATGGTAGTGCACACCTGTATCCCCAGCTACTCAGGAGGTTGAGGCGGGAGGATCACCTGAGCCCAGGAGTTGGAGGCTGTAGTGAGCTATAATTGTGCCACTTCACTCCAGTCTGGGTGACAGAATAAGATCCCCTAGTCTTTAGACAACAGGAACAGCAAAAAAAACTTGGTGGAGTTGTGATGAAAACATTGTGAGGGATTTAAAGTAGTCAATTCTTGAAGGGAAATTGTGTGACATCTATTGAAATTTACAACATCCATATCCTGGACCCAGCAATACCACTTCTCAGATTTCAGTCTGCAGAAAAATCATTCTCGTGCAGAAATATGTGTGTAGCAATGCTCATTTTAGGAATATCTGTAATAGTGAAATATGGGAGAACACCCAAGTTAGTAAATATTTTAATAACTACAGACATTTGTTGAGTACTTACCTGGTGCTTGTCTCCTTAGTCTGTATTTCACAGACAATAAACTCAGGAAATTGATTCTATTAATATCTTTCACTCTCAAAGACAGGTTCAAAGGCAGATGCTGAAATAGGAAAAGCTTCGGGCTTTTTTGGTTTCTCTTCTTTTTTTAAAGTAGTGCAACATACCTTTCTAGATACTTAAAATTTTTAACACATTTAATTTAACTTAATTTAACAAGATGGGCCTGTTATCATCATCCCCAATTTACATTTGAGGAAACTGACACTTAAAAGAGTTTAAACAACTTGCTCAGTCTCTCACAGATAGCAAGTGGCAAAGACAGGTGCACCATGCTATGTGCTTGCCTACTTAAAGATAGAATACCTAGGTTTTTATCCTTTTTCTGACTTAATTAAATGTCTTTTTTTACTTTTTATTTTTGAAATAGAGTCTTACTCTGTTGCCTAGGCTGGAGTGCATGACGCAATATCAGCTCACTGCAGCCTCCACCTCCCGGGTTCAAGCGATTCTCCTGCCTCAGCATCCTGAGTAGCTGGGATTAGAGGCACCTGCCGCCATGCCCGGCTAATTTTTGTATTTTTAGTAGAGATGGGGTTTCACCATGTTGGCCAGGCTGGTCTTGAACTCCTGACCTCACGTGATCCGTCCGTCTCGGCCTCCCAAAGTGCTGGAATTACAAGCATGAGCCACCGCGCCCAACCAATTAAATGTCTTAAACCTCAAGTTCTTTATCTGTAAAATGGGAACAATGCCATTATCTTACAGAATTTTATAAGTTAACGTATCTATATCAAGTTGCATCAACCAACATTTACAGGAAGTTCTAGTTGGTGCAATCAGACAAGAACAGATTAGAAAGGAGGAAATGAAACTACCTTTCTCCATAGACGATATGATTGTTTATGTAGAAAATACAAAAGAAGAAATACACAGAAATCTCCTGAAACTAGTAAGTGAGTATAGAAAGATTGCAGTATCCAAAGTTAACACATAAATGTCTATTTCTTCTCTGTTTTCCAGCATGAACAACTAGAATTTGTTTCACCATATTGGCCAGGATGGTCTTGATCTCCTGACCTCGTGATCCGCCCACTTTGGCCTCCCAAAGGGCTGAGATTACAGGCGTGAGCCACCTCGCCCGGCCAATAAACCTCTTCTTCTTTATGAATTACCCAGTCTTGGGTATGTCTTTATCAGCAGTGTGAAAACAGACTAATACACTATGCACTGTATACCATCAGAAGCACAAAATTCAACTGTCTGATCACTTCCATGAGGGGAGCTTGGATAGGTTTATCATATAGAGTGGGTTGGAGTTAGGAATGTATCCCCAGAGGATTAACTACAGTAAAACCCCCTAATTTCATACAAGGACGAAGAGGAGAGAGACAGAGGAAGACAAGGAGATCTAGTGTGAATCTGACCCAATTTCTCACAGAGCTGTTTGAGTAAAGTTAGGGATACGAAACACTAAAGGCTAATTTAGGTTTAAGGGACAGGAAGAGAAGTATAAACAGAGGAAGATGCCAAGCATGAAGCGTGAGAACAGGAACACGTTAGGCACAGGGTAAGAGGATCTGTTAGAAGAAGCCTGTGGAAACTTGGCTCACTTTTATTGGTAACTGGCTGGTAAAAGAGTCTCAAGAATAGAATAAGAGGTGGCTGGAACTCTATCTCTTTGTGTGTGTGTAACCTCACAATTGATGCAATCCAGCGACTTTTCAAGAGATGTTTCCCAATGGGCTGCCTACACATTGAAATAGACCCTGAGATTGCACGGTGGCTCTCGTCAGTGAAATTATTTTTCCTCCTGTGGAGGGGAAAAGGTCTTATAAACTTCTCATGTGTTTGGCTGTCAGAATGCAGATAATCTTTCCAAGTTGAGTATAATGGGATGGTCTCTCTTTCCATTTCTGTCCCCAGCCCTCTTCATAGCTGACTTTTACTTCCTTCAGCTATTGCTTTGTTAGAAACAAAACATGACCCTCTTCCCCAGGGCTTTCCGATTTAACTGTTCTATGATTGGTTAACTTTAAGTGTCAGCTTATCCAGGTTATCATGCCCAGCTGTTTGGTTCAACACTAGCCTAGAGGTTGCTGTGAAGGTATTCGGTAGATGTGATTAATGTATGCAACCAGTTGACTTCAAGCAAAGGAGACAATCTGGAAGGGGCTCCTCCAATTAGTTGAAGGCCTTAAGAACAAAAACTGAGGTTTCTAGGGAAGAAAGAATTCTACCTCAAGGCTATAACTGTCTGAGTTTCCGGTCAGCCCTACAGATTTACTTACTAATTTGACAGTTCCCTAAGTCACCATGTGAGTGGATTCCTTAAAATAAATCTTGGCCGGGCACGGTGGCTCACGCCTGTAATCCCAGCACTTTGGGAGGCCGAGGTGGGTGGATCACGAGGTCAGGAGATCGAGACCATCCTGACTAACACAGTGAAACCCGTCTCTACTAAAAATACAAAAAATTAGCCAGGCGTGGTGGTGGGTGCCTGTAGTCCCAGCTACTGGGGAGGCTGAGGCAGGAGAATGGCGTGAACCCAGGAGGTGGAGCTTGCAGTGAGCCAAGATTGCGCCACTGCACTCCAGCCTGGGCGACAGAGGGAGACTCTATCTCAAAAAACAAAAAATAAGTAAATAAATAAATCTTAATCTCTCTCTCTGTCTCTCTCTCTCTCTCTCTCTCTGTCTTTGTCTCTCTCTCTATATATATAAATACATATAAAATATATATATAAAAATATATATATATATATGGAGTAGATCTAGTTTGAGCCTATGAATTCTAGTGTGACTCTAGTGTGAACATGTGTAGACATCCTACGGATCCTGTTTCTCATCAAAACTCTGAGTGATACATGTTCCCTGGGAACATCTATCTACTTGGAGAGGAGAAAACCTAGAGTACCAGAGAGGGGTCTTTAAATACTTGAAGATCTGTCACACGGAGAAAAGGTACAAGATATTTTTTCTTTTGCCTCAGAGGGTAGTACTAGTGAATGAAAGTGACAGGACAGATTCTTCTAATAATTTTAGTTGGCTAACAAATTGCCAGGCTGCCTTCTCTCCATCCTTGGGAGAGTTGGAGCATCTGGAAAGATCATGTGGTTGGCGCTGTAATGTAGCACACACACGCAAATATGAGTTTAAGAGGAAGACTGGTGTTAACATCCTGGCTCCATCACTGAGCTACTGTGCAGCTGTGGGCAAGTTACATCACTTTTCTTCCTCAGTTTTTTTTTTTTTTTTTTTTTTTTTTACCTGTGAAATTCAAATAACAGTATTTACCCTGCAGGCATGAGGATGAGAGATAAATCAGACACTGTCTGATATGGTTTGGCCATGTCCCCACCCAAATCTCACCTTGAATTGTAGCTCCCATAATTCCCATGTGTCCTGGGAAGGACCCGGTGGGAGGTAATTGAATCATGAGGGTGGGATTTTCCCATGCTGTTCTCATGATAGTGAATAAGTCTCATGAGATCTGATGGTTTTATAAGAGGGAGTTTCCCTGCACAAATTCTTTCTTGCCTGCCGCCAAGTAAGATGTGCTTTTGCTCCTCCCTTGCCTTCTGCCATGATTGTGAGGCCTCCCCAGCCATGTGGAACTGTAAGTCCATTAAATCTCTTTCCTTTATAAATTACCCAGTCTCAGGTATGTCTTTATTAGCAGCATGAGAACAGACTAATACACTGTCCAACAGAGGTTGTTGTGATTGCAATTATTATTTTATTGCTTAGTAGGTTAGAAGACATGGGGGCCTCCACATTTTCTTACAGATGTAACTGTAGCCTATAAATTTCTGAATAGATTTGGAGGCTGAGAATGAAGATCCTTTCAACATAAGTGGTCTTGATCTGTGGTGCTAATTGCACATGAGTGTGTTTCTTTGATGTCTACATTAGGTCTAGTCCATCATAAGAGAAATCCTTGTTTTATCATAAACATGGTTGAATGCTTAGCTATTTCTCCTGGAGATTTGGGCAGATGTCCTGGGTTTGGGGGAAAGACCACAGATTAGAAAATTTTACAAGATTTCTTTTCAATTGCTGAGTGCCCAACAGGGAATCCATCTTTTTATTTACTTATGTGTTTGTTCATGTTGAATTCACATGAAAGTAAATTCTGCAGCTTCTCAAATTAACTGGCCCTCTATTATGAAAACTGATCAACTCTCTATGAAATAATTAAGTAAATCTTAAAGAATGGGCCTTGTGGTTTACGTTTACTTTAGAGACTATCTTTTCATGTAGAGATGATTCTCTAAAATAATTTTAAAAGAAAACAGAGAATATCTTTTTGGTTACATAACAATCACTTCGGAAAACTTTTTTTTTCACTTTGGATTTCAATTGATTCAACTATTTCATTTGCTGTTTTTTTCACTTGTTTTGAATTCCCAAATTTTATTTTGTTTTATTATTTTTACATAAATATATTCTCTGTTCAATTTAGTGGTAAGCAAATTGTTTATATTTAAATGTGGTTTTCTATATTTCATTATCAGTTTAGTTGAAACCTGTACTTTTAAAAAGTCGAAACTTTGCAATCAAGTAGTGAGATAATTGTTTACATGTTTTTTACATTTATATTTTGTAATGTCTTCTGATACAATTTCCTGTGATTAAAGTCTAACAGATGTGCCACTTAAGAACCTTTAAACAGTATTTACTTATTTGCTTAATATTTTTGAGTATCTACTATTAAAATGCATAGGTACATTTAAAAGGTTCATTTCAGCTATTAATCCAAATAGAGAGTTTCCAAAGTTTTAATGCAAGCCATGCCACCCTGGTCACGTAGAAATCACCGTGAAGAACAGAAACGTCAAGGCATTTATATTTTTGCCCAAGACTGATCCATTTATAGCTTCAGCTGCTAGGAGGACATTATTCTTTCTGCCAAAAGGGATTTGAAATGTCTATTCCTTGTTTTCACATAAAAGGGAAAAAATGTAGAATCTGTCCAAGATATAGATCCAGCGATGAAGTTAAAAAGACACCTGCAAAATCACTATATAGCTCTTTTTGCTAAGATGTAAAATTCTGCCAGCATTTTTCAGAGCACATTGAAGAAGAGAAAGTTTTCACAGGATCTAAGAGTAATGAGTTCATGAATGCTGACTGCATTATTAAGATACACTAATTGACAAATAAATAAATGACAAATAACCATGCGTGGACCAAGAATGAGTGCTCCATGAACCAAGGCTTACAATGAATCCATTCTGTGCACCTGAGCTCTCTTTGGCACAAAACAAAACAAAACAAGGCAAAAGCTTCAGTGTTTAGAGACTCCAAGCTGAGCTTCAACTAACACCAGATCCTTTCTGAGATGTGTAATGTAGGTTCTGAAGCTGACGCATAGTCTGGATGAGTAAACTGCTGGACACGAGATCTTCATGAACCAGAAAGAGCAAAAGTGTGCTATGAAGAAGAATTAGAGCTTTAGCCCTATAGCTTAAGTTTTATTGTTACTTCCCATTGAGCATAAACTGGAATAAACATCTCTTGTGATTCATTAAATATACGTATTCAGAGAAAAGTATATAGGGTTCCTCCCATGAAGTATGTGTTTTGTAATTCTCAAAACATTGTTTTGCTGCCAATTTCTTATAGACCTGCATCAATATCCCCTCCACATTTTGCTCTTTGTTTAAATATGCACTGGATAAAAACTCCACCTCATGATTATAGTCTTGCAATCAAGATTCCATCAACAAACAGAAGCCACCTTAGGTATTCCAAGTAAAAAAGGCTTTAACAGAAGGCATCAAGGGCTTACATAATTATTGGAAGGGCTGCAAGAATGACTGTTTGGGAAGCTTTGAGAAGGAAATAATTAACAAGAGCTCATCTGGAACCCACAGCAAATCTCGGGAAGCTCAAAGAATGCCAACACCACCAATGTCAGCTGCCCACAATTGCAAGCCGGGTAAATTCCAGGAGCTTTCTCAAGAGGCACTACAAACTTCATATTGGCTGTCCGCCCATGTGACTATGTGCACCTGCCATCAATACTACTACTGCTACTACTACTGCTACTAAAAGCTCCTCTTTCTTTTTTGCCTCTTTTTGGCTTGTGTTACTTTTTTTTTTTTTTTTTTCCTGCTTGCCCTGTCTTTGGAGAGTTCTAACTTAGGACCACATGGAGATGGAGATTCTAAGAAATATATTTCCAGACTTCTCTCCTGAAGTGTAGAAAGACTCTAGAAGGGTTTGTGATGATGCAAAGTTATTTTAAAAACATCCAGCACAATGAGGAATCAAATGGAAAATACAGGGAGAGCAAGAGGCATTACCATAGTCTGTAACATGGTGAAAGATTGAATTATTGACCAGAAAATCTTCATTCTCCCTTTCCTCCAGCCCTGGGAAAGAAGTTTACTTTTTCTTTTTCTTTTTCTTTTTTTTTTTCACTTTTTAATTCTTTATTATTTACAAACCAGATTCATATGGCAAAAAGAAAACAGAATTTTTTTTCTAGGTTTTGAGCAGATGTGCTGGATTTGGGGGGAAGACCACAGATTAGAAAAATTTACAGGATTTCTTTCCAATTGCTTAGCACCCAACAGAGAATCCATCTTTTTATTTATTTATGTATTCATGGTGAATTAATATGAAGGTAAATTCTGCAGCTTCTCACATTCACTGGCCCTTTGTGATGGAAAATGGTCCACTCTCTACACAATGATTAAATAAATCTTAAAGAATGAGCCTTGCACTGTGGAGAAGACACAGAAAGAAGCGAGAATGGTGCCAAATACCAATAGACAAAAACCTGGTACAGACAACCCTCTGACTTCTCCTTATCTGTGCATATATTCTTCATATTTAACTTCAAAGAAAGCAGCAATATCATGCTTCCTCTTAACATAATATAGCTCTACACTGTATAAACAAAGATGTACTTACTCTCTACCCAAAAAGAAAAAGTTTCTAGTCTCATCAGATACTGTATCCATCTCTGGCTGATGTTGGTTCTTCTACTCAATTCCAATCTCTCTTAAGTATTCTTGTATTAGCCCATTTTCACGCTGCTGATAAAGACATACACGAGGCTTGGCAATTTACAAAAGAAAGAGGTTTAATTGAACTCACAGTTCCACGTGGCTGGGGAGGCCTCACAATCATGGTGAAAGGCAAGGAGGAGCAAGTCATGTCTCACATGAATGGCGGCAGGCAAAGAGAGAGACAGGTTGTGCGGCGACACTCCCATTCTTAAAACCATCAGATCTGGTGAGATTTGTTCACTATCACGAGAACAGCAGGAAAGACCCCATGATTCAATTATCTCCCACCAGGCCCCACCCACAACAGGTGGGAATTATGGGAGCTAGAAGATGAGATTTGGGTGGGAACACAGAGCCAAACCTTATCAATTCTTTAACCTAAAAAATAAACACTTTGTCTAACCACCACCAATATTCCTTATGTATAATTGTAAGAGAAGAGAAGAATCTTAAAAGGTATTGATTATTGTAAGCAAATATTTACATAAAGCAAAGAAGAGGTGCATATATTTTACAGTGCTCCATTTTGCTTGTTTACTTATAATTGTTTGTGAGGCTGCAAGTGTTATTTAGAACTCCCTTTTTCCACTATCCACACCATGTTCCCTCAGCTATTGTTTCTCTCTGGTTGGATAACAAACTTTACATCATGAAATATCAGATCCCTCATGAAACGTGGCCATGGCTATATTTGCTACACTCTTCAATCAACTTAAACTATGTGGAATGGAATTACTAGGAGCCTCTCCCAAAAGAAAAATCTTCCCAGATTTCAGATCTGCACCTCTTCGAATTTATTCCCATCCATATTCCTTGAAATTCTACCAACAGTAATTACAAATGATTGCTATTATTTTGATAACAATAGGTCAGACCTTGCACACATCTCTCTAGGAAAAGCTGACGTTTCACCTAGAGACAATGAGAGGTGGCAGTGGTGGCTCTTGAGAGACTTCTTGAGGCTGGATCTTTGCCAGATGACTCTCTCAGGTAACATCATTGCAGACGTTAAGCAAAGAGAGATGGGATTCCTCAGGGGTGGAGGAGCTACTTCTGCCTTTAAGGTGTCTCAGTAGAATTGGGCAGACAACTGGAGGGGAAGACAAGCCACTCATATTCATTAGAATCACTAATACTAATAGCCCCAGTCTTCTCCAAGCAATGGTATCAAGGGCAGAGCAGCAAAGGTCAGGAAAGACTTCCTGTCTCTAAGGTACAGCACTACTATTCAAGGAAACAAGAAACCATCAGTGTCGCTCAGGCCAGGAACTCACAGGGAAGATCACAGCTGCCCGCAGCACTGCCAACAGGTGTTGCAGTGCCGAATTGCACCTCTGCCCAAACCCTTGATTCTGCCTGTCACTGGCAGAGGAGTGGAAATGGCTTCTGCTTCTCTTCCTCCCTCCAAATCTTGCATGTGTGACTCTCAGAGCAGAATGTAAACCAGAATCCTGCTGGCAAGGAAATGGGGAAAACAAGGCCCCAGGTCCTGTTCCGCACCTGAAATCCCAATGGGGGCATATAAGGGGTTGGAAATAGGGCTGTGTGCTGCAGACACATGTCTGGCCCATCAGGGTTATGTGTTCCTCCTACTCATTGACAGATTGATGGTTCTCAGTACTTTCCATGCCACTGCATAGCTTTCTCCAAGTTCTGTACTCATTGCTGTAACCTCAGCACCTACCCCATGGTTTAGCACACAGTAGGGGCTCAGTAAACATTGAACATTAGAAAGTTATTACTTGGGTTCATAACTATGAAAGCCAGACTCTCCACTCTACTCTTCTTTTTTTTTTTTTTTTTGAGACAGAATCTCACTCTGTCGCCCAGGCTGGAGTGCAGTGGCACCATCTCGGCTCACTACAACCTCCGCCTCGTGGATTCAAGCAATTCTCCTGCCTCAGCCTCCTGAGTAGCTGGGATTACAGGTGCCCGCCACCATGCCCAGCTAATTTTTACATTTTTAGTAGAGATGGGGTTTCACCATGTTGGCCAGGCTGGTCTTGAACCTTACTTCAGGTGATCCACCTGCCTCGGCCTCCCAAAGTGCTGAGATTACGGGCGTGAGCCACTGGCCTCTCTACTCTTCTCTTTACTAGAGCGAAGGAATATTTCCATTTCTGTTACCCACTAAGTCAGGGAAGACAGAAACTGCTTTTAATATCCATTTGCTGCTTGAAGAGTTAACTCAATCACATGCCCTGACCAATTCACATGGAATTAAACTCCTTGGTCTATCAAAGGGTATTTACTTCACTAGGGGTAGGAGAAATCTTTATAAAGTAGGTCTACAGTGGAGCCAACCTTATCTGCTGCTATAATTTTCCCCGGTTTTTAAAGGCCTCATTAAAGAGATCGAGGCCATGATTCCACAGGGATTTATAAACTCATCAGGGAAATGTCAGGGAATGAGATAATGAAGACAACACATTATTTGCTGAGTTATCGCCGGAGCCACACTGTATTTGGCTGTGAGCACTGTATATCATGGCTTAATTAGAAACACCGGTTAACCCAGAGCCAGACTGACATTTTTATCTTGCGGCCACACTTCTAAATTATTCCTCAAATGGAATATGTTGTAGCAGCCATGATATCCAACCCTGACATTACATGCATAGACCCAACCAGCAATAGGCCTGGAAGCAAATTAGACCGTAGCATCCTGAGATAGTCTCTTATTTTTTGAACACGTGTGTTCATTCGTTTAATAAGCAAGCATGGTGCTAGATGCTCTGGAGAATATATTTATAAGAGATCAGGTCCCAAAGTTCCAATGGGATAAACTCAGAGGAAAAATGGACAAGTTCCTTCATCTCTCTGCATCTCAGTTTCTGCTTCTGAAAAGGAGGATAACACTAGTTTATAACCCAGAGTGTTGTTGGTAGCAATAAAAGATAAATGACACAAAGCCATGCTGTGAAGAATAAATTAGATAGATAGATAGGTAGATAGATAGATAGATAGATAGATAGATAGATAGATAATAGACAGATAGATAGATAGATGATAGAAAGATAATAGATAGATGATAGATAGATAGATGGTAGATAGATAATAGATAGATGATATGTAGATAGATATGTACAGATGGAGAGATAAATAGGATAGGAATAGATAGGTAGATAGATAACAGATAGATATGTATAGATGGAGACAGAGAAACAGATGAATAGGAATAGATAGATAGATACATACATACATACATAGACAGGTATAGAGGAAGAGATGGATAGATATGTATAGATGGAGAGAAAAAATGGATGGATAGGAATATGGATAGATGAATAGGGATAGATACATAGATATATAGAGATCAATAGATGGATACATAGATAGATCATAGATAGATATGTATAGATGGAGAGAGAGAGAAACAGATGATAGATGGATAGAGATAGACAGATAGATAGATAGAAATAGATGGATACAGAGGTAGATAAATAGATATAGATGGATACAGAGATAGATAGATAAGCAGACAGATACAGACAGATGTGATAAATACATATGTATGCATGTGTGTAGTTATAAATATGTATATATGTAGTTATAAGTATCTATATATGTATTTATATATGTGTGTGTGTGTGTGATCTCTCCATGCATCCTAGGTTGTCAGAGACAAGAGGGAGCCCAGCGGAAAGAACCTGCTGAGGCAGACATAAAAACTCTCTGAATTTTGAATGTGTTCCCCACATTCCATAGCACAGCATAAAACATCTGTCATTTGGAAGCATTTCGTGCTTTTCTGTTTGTTTTGGGTTACATTTTTTTGTAGTTCTATGTATTTAGGGAGTGCTAGTGCAGGTTTCTTAGGGAATATATTGTGGAGTGGTGAAGTCTTGGCTTTTCATGTGCCCATCACCTGAATAGTGAACATTGTACCCAGTAGGTACTTTTTCAGCCCTCAGCCCCTCCCAGCCTCCCACCTCTCGTAGTTTCCACTGTCTATTATTCCCTCTGTATGTCCTTGTGTACCCATTGTTTAGCTCTCACTTACAAGTGAGACCATGTGGTATATGGCTTTCTGTTCCTGAGTTATTTCACCCAGGATTATGACCTCCAGTTCCATCCGTGTTGCTACAAAAGACATGATTTCATTTCATTCTTTTTAATGGCTGAGTAGTATTTCATGGTATTTATATAGCACATTTTTAAAATCCAGTCTTCCATTGATGGGCACTTATTCCACATCTTTGCTATTGTGAATAATGCTGTGATAAACATACAAGTGCAGGTGTCTTTTTGATATCTTTATTTTCAGAGGTATTTTGAAGCATGAGTGGACTGTGGGAAGGCAGAGATCCATCCGTGAGAAGGGCATCTCAGGCAAAAGAAATGGCTTGGACAAAGGGGTGGCAGTGTAGAAATACATGCTGTGGACGAGGATAAAAATTCAACAAGCCCCATTTGGTTTGAGCAGAAAGTACTACAGGAGAGAGAACTGGATGCAGTTAGGGCATGAATCAGAAATAAGTTTAACTTCCTAACGGGAAGAAATGAAACTTGATTTCCGTCATATCTGGGAAGTGAATAAAGCCCAGAAAGTTTAAGGTAACAGTTTGAAGAACTTGAGTGTCATGGTTATGCCACTGGGCCTCTGAGGACTGTGTTGAATAAATATTTAGAAATAGTGCTTTAAGAGTATTGCTGTTAATTAAATATTAAGGAGTAATCGTGTAATTGCCTGATGGATTCTTCTCCCCCACTGCACAGATAGAGCCAATTTACCGAGACAGCAGTATTGCAATAGAGAAAGAATTTAATAAACACAGAGCCAGCTAAGTAGGACATAGAAGCTTATTACTCAGATCAGTCTCCCAGAAAGCTTGGAAGCTAAAGTTTTCGTGGATAATTTTCATGGATAAAGTTTTCAAGGCTAAGCAATGGGTGTTGTTTATTGGTTGGAGATAAAATCATAGGGGTGTGGAAAACAGTCCTCATGAACTGAGTCAGCCTTTGGGTGGGGACCACAGGACTGGTTGAGTCATGAGTCATGGGTCCAGATGGAGTTAGTTGTCACAGTGCAAAAGTCTGGAAAACATCTCAAAAGGCCCTCTTAGGTTCTGCAATAGTGATGTTATCTATATGAGCAATTGGAGAAGAAACAAATCTTGTGACCTCTGGTTTCATGAATCCTGAGTGATTAGGGATTATAAGAAAGCAAGCTATGGAACAATGGCAGGTTATTATTTAACTATGCCTACATCTTAGCAGAATTCAGACTCCTCCTATAATCCCAATCTCATGGTCTTTCCTGGGTCTTACAAAGGTGGTTTCAGTATCAGGACAAGGAGGGGGTCCGTTTTAGAAAGGGACACTCATCCTTGATTCAGAGTTAAACTATAAATTAAATTTCTCCCATGGTTAGGTTGATCTATGCCCAGGATTGAACAAAGGCAGCTTGGAGGTTAGAAGCAAGATGGAATCAGTTAGGTGAGATTTCTTTCCCTGTCGTAATTTTTCTATGTCACATTTCTCTCACTGTCATAATTTTTGCAAAAGTTGGTTTCAATCAAAATGAAGATACCTAAGCTACGACATTTCCAAGTTTTATCAGCATTTCTTCTAGAGATTAAACAGGTGCTGCAGAGAATTGACCTTCAAACCCCATAGGTGGAATGAACAGAAGCTTGTGCCTGGCCCACAAAATGAGCCCATGAGAAAAGTTGACACGTCCTGTGGGCTTCCACGAAGTGTCTCTAGCAGTCATGGTGGCAGCATTCCAGCAGGGGGTAGCTGAGGGTTGCAGGACAGAAAATTCCCAAGGCAGTGGTTTCTTCCAGTTGTGCAGTGGAAGCCTTCTCCTGCAAGAAAGAGCAAAGCAAAGATCAGATTACAAGCATCAAGGTCAGAATCCATGGGAAGAAGGTTTACAGGCACCTTCCTGAAGAAAGCCAAACATCAGGAACCAGAAAAGAAAGCTTCCTAAAGAAATTCTTGCCAGAAAAGTCAAGACCAGCCCCACCTGGCTGGAATTTCCAGAGACAAATGTTAAACCACAGCCTGCAAATTCAGTTGCATGTTTCAGCCTGGTCTTATCCTCTAGGTGAGGCTAGACCCTGCCTGCCTGGTCCCATACTTATTACTCTGCACAAAGTAGGTGGACAAGAAATGCCTCTGGAATGACCTGGGAGGAGAAAACAGTGCCATGTTCATTTTCTATTTTCAGAGAGGGGTTTGCAAGGAAAGTACACTTGTCCAGGAATCAGGAGGTCTGAGTGCCATAGCCCAGTACGCAGGCTATGGAACCAGCAAATTTGAGTTCCAATCCAAAACTCTGTCTCTGAACCAGATTAAGAGACAGGGTCCCAGGGCAGGTCAACCTGTCATACTAAATCAGAAATGTGGTCTCTGCTCTGGACTTCTGCTTTGGTGATTTGCCCTTGACATTGTAGGTGATATGCTGATCCTGACCTCATTGAATAAATAGTGAACAAATATTTAAAAGAGGTACAAGGCTGGGTATGGTGGCTCACACCTGTAATCCCAAGACTTTGGGAGGCCAAGGCAGGAGAATTGCTTCAACCCAGTTCGAGACCAACCAAGCAACATATTGAGACCACCATCTCTGCAAAATAAAAATAAAAAAACAATTAGCCAGGTGTGGTGGTGCGCACCTGTAGTTCCAGCTTCTCATAAGCCTGAGGTGGGAGGATAGCTTGAGCAGGGGAGGTTGAGGCTGCAGTGAGCTATGATTGTGCCACTATATTCCAGCCTGGGTGACAGAACAAGAGTCTGTCTCAGAAAAAAAAAAAAAAAGAGAGAGAGAGAGAGAGATAAACATTATAACATTATTTTATGAAATGTTATAAAAAATAAAAATTACAAACTTATCCTGGGTGCTGTCTGTGCTCTGCTCTGCTTCTTCTTACTGTGTGATATTAGGACAGTTGTTGAATGCCTCCAAGTCTCACTCTTCTCACCTTCAAGAATGTAATAGGGCCTGTAACCCCAGCACTTTGGGAGGCCGAGCAGGGTGGATCACTTGAGGTCAGGAGTTCGAGACCAGCCTGACCAACATGGTGAAAACCCATCTCTACTAAAAATACAAAAATTAGCCAGGTGTGGTGGTGGGTGCCTGTTATCCCAGTTCCTCGGGAGGCTGAGGCAGGAGACTTGCTTGAAACCAGGAACTGGAGGTTGCAGTGGGCCAAGATCACGCCACTATACTCCAGCCTGGGTGACAGAGCAAGACTCTGGCTCAAAAAAACAAAAAAAACAAACAAACAAAAAACAAAACAACAGAATGTAACAGGAAGTGCAATTTTTTCCTAAGGCTGTTTGAGGAGTGAGTGGCAGGTGCTCTGTAGATTGTGATTTTTTCATCCTTAGCTCTGCCAGTAGGTGTTTGCTCTTACGTAACTCACTTTTCCTTTCTGAAGTTCAGTGTTCTCATGTGCAAAATGAGGGGTTAAGACTAGATCATCCCTAAGAAATCAAGGTGAGCCCTCTGCTTTTCATTGTGCTGTGTTTCCAAAGCAGCACCTGGTGGGAAAGCAAGCAGTGCCCCACCTGGCAGCAGGAAGAGAGCCAGTGCCTCGAGGTTACTGTGTTAGTCCATTTTGCACTGCTATAAAGGAATATCTGAGACTGGGTAATTTAGAGAGAAAAGAGGTTTATTTGGCTCATGATTCTGCAGGCTGTACAAGAAGCATGGTGCCAGCATCTGCTTCTGGTGAGAACCTCAGGAAGCTTCCAATCATGGCAGAAGGTGAATGGGGAGCCAGTGTATCACATGGAGAGAGAGGAAGCAAGAAAGAGAAGAGGAAGTGCCAGTCTCTTCTAAACAACCAGCCCTTCAGTGAACTAACAGAGCAAGAACTCACTCATTACCTTGGGGCAGGCACCAAGCCATTCATGAGGGATCCACCCCATGACCCACACACCTCTAACACTGGGGATCATATTTTGACATGAGATTTCAAGGGGACAAACTTTCAAATTATATCAGATACTTAGAGTTCTTTCAGATAAAAGCTGAGACCCTAACCTCCCGATAGCCAAGATACACAAAACTGGTTCTCATAACTTTCAAAAGTGAATTAACTAAAAAGGCAGGCAAGGTATTTTTCTTGGGTGCTTTGTTTGAAGAGAAATCCTTAGAGGGCTTATGTCTCTTTGGAGCATAATGTCAATTATTATTAATAGCTTATAATATATTCTTGATAATATTAAGGAAGTGTTCTCTTACTCCTATATGTCTTTCTAAGACTTTAAAATAATAATGGATTGAATTGATAAAACACTCTTTAACATCTACTCATTTATTGATTTATAGACTCATTTTTCAGAGATGGTAATATAAGCTATAGTAATATATTAACGTTTTTCTTAATATTGATCACTTCTATACTTAAGATAAACCCTTTGTGCTTTTATCTTATTATTTTAATGTATCATCACATTCTACTTATTGACATTGTTATTAATCACATAGTTTTGTATTCACAAGTGAGATTATTCTAAAATACTTTTGGTTATTTTGATCAGATATCAGGAACAGAAACATCTACCTTATAGGATAATTTTTTTAATGGAGTTTCACTCTTGTTGCCAAGGCTGGAGTGCAATGGCACGATCTTGGCTCACTGCAACCTCCACCTCCCAGGTTCAAGTGATTCTCGTGCCTCAGCCTCCCAAGTAGCTGGGATTACAGGCACCCACCACCACACCCAGCTAATTTTTTGTATTTTTAGTAGAGACGGGGGTTTCACCATGTTGGCCAGGCTGGTCTTGAACTCCTGACCTCAGGTGATCTGCCCACCTCAGCCTCCCAAAGTGCTGGGATTACAGGCATGTGCCACCACGCCCGGCCCATTTTATAGCTTTCTATCTTCTTGTAAAGACAGGGAGCAGAAAACGCCCACATTAAATATTTCTCAGTTGTTTCATCCCTTAGTATAATTTCAAATTCTTATTTGATCTTATATCAATTTGCCATTGTCAATTTATGTTATGTAAAAATAATATATCTCATTAAGATGTTTCATTATTAATAGAATGTAATTATGTACACCTCATAATTGCATTTGTAATCATGTGTTATAAGCGCATTATTATTTTCTATTGTTACACCTCCTTTTTTCTAATTTCAAGTATTTATAGCTTCATTTTTTGAAACTTGCTAGTGTTTTACTTATTATTTTTGAGATGGAGTCTCACTCTTTTGCTCAGGCTCATAGAAACAATTCGTCATTGATCCAAATGTCATTATGTGGCACATGACTGAATATATGTTTCTACAGTTGTTTTGGTGGCACGGTTTGTTTTATTTGTGTGTGCGTGTGTGTGTGTGTGTGTATGTGTGTGTGTGTCTGTGTGTGTTTCCTGAGACAGAGTCATACTCCATTGTCCAGGCTGGAGTGCATTGATACGATCTCGGCTCATTGCAACATCCACCTCCCAGGTTCAAGGAATTCTCCTGCCTCAGCCTCTCGATTAGCTGGGACTACAGACATGTGCCACCATGCCCAGCTAATTTTTGTATTTTTAGTAGAAACGGGGTTTTGCCATGTTGGCCAGGTTGGTCTCAAACTCCTGACAGGTGATCCACCTGCCTCGACCTCCTAAAGTGCTGGGATTACAGGTGTGAGCCACCACACCGGGCCTGTTTCTATAGTGTTTTAAAATAAAAAGAAGTTTTCTTATTTTCTGAATAATCTGTGGTTTTAACCTTGAGTTTTGAGACAATTGTTATTTAATAAAACGTTTGTCAAAATTCTATATTGATTGAATGCTTTTTTTGAATCTTTGTGCTTTTTAGTGTGTATCATATAATCAATTTGTATAAATAATCATAAACATAAGAAAATAAGGTGTATTTTCAATGAAGTAAAAAACCTTATTCTATTCATTCCATCTAATTTATTTTCATTGTTTGTATAATTTATATCCATATTTAATTTTTGGATCCTTAATTTGTCATTAACATATAACAATCAAAATCATTCTCTAGGCTGAGTGAGGTGGCTCTCACCTGTAATCTCAGCACTTTGGGAGTCCAAGGTGGGTGGATAACTTGAGGTCAGGAGTTCAAGACCAGCTTGGCCAAAATGGTGAAGCTGGTGAAGTCCTGTTTCTACTAAAAATACAAATATTAGCCAGGCGTGGTGGTAGGTGCATGTAATCCCAGCTACTTGGGAGCTGAGGCAGGAGAATCGTTTGAACCGGGGAGGCAGAGGTTGCAGTGAGCCAAGATCATGTCACTGCCCTCCAGCCTGGTTGACAGAGCGAGACTCTTGTCTCAAAAAATATATATATATATTCTCTAGTTATGATTTGTCTTTCCCATGGGTTGTATTTTATTTATTATATTGATTCAAAGAATAAAACTTTGATAATCTCAAAATTATATTATTGATTATAGATTTTTATCATAAGTAATTTTCCTGCTTGTCATGGTAAATAGTTTTGCCTTAGAAGTTATTTTACTATTTTCTATACTAGAAGTCACCTTTTCTGTTTAAATTAATATTGCCTTCCTCAACTTCGCTTTCAGACTGTCGAGGTCATTTAGCGTTAGTGAGATGTCTCACAAGCAGCAATTTGTTAAACAAATACAGTCCTGCAGTGTGAGAGTCTTTGTTTCTTGGCAGTGGAATTTACACCATTAGGTACAAATCATTAGCGTAAGTGCCTCCTGGATCCAACCTCTGTCAGTCTATTTCATGCTGTATTTTAATATTCTGCTATTGAATCTTCTATTTGGCTTTCTGATGTCTGGGCAATGCTCTACTTGTTTTCATTTTTGTCACTCATTTGGAAGACAAACATGCAGTTTTGATTCTTCTGGGAATTCCCTTAAAACATTAACACCAAAATTCTCTCTCCATAACTAAGCTCTCTAATAAAAAATAGCTGTTTTTGCTATTTTTATTGGAGAGCTTAGTTATCTTAGCTTCTGGTCTTTTTTTATTTTGTTTTTGTTTTTGAGATGGAGTTTCACTCTTGTTGCCCAGGCTGGAGTGCAATGGCGCCATCTCGGCTCACTGCAGCCTCCTCCTTCCGGGTTTAGGTGATTCTCCTGCCTCAGCCTCCTGAGTGGCTGGGATTACAGGTGCCCGTCAGCACACCTGGCTAATTTTTTGTATTTTTAGTAGAGATGGGGTTTCACCATGTTGGCCAGGCTGGTCTCAAACTCCTGACCTCAGGTGATCCACCCGCTTCGGTCTCCCAGAGTCCTGGGATTACAGGCGTGAACCACTGTGCCCAGCCTATCTTAGCCTTATTTTATGAAAGACAAGGAAATGTATACTTTTCAGCTTTTTTCTTCTCTTCACCCATTCATTTTCACATTTCACAGTACATCTGGGGAGCCTGCAACTCCTCCTCACCCTCACACTGCCCGCTTCAACCCTCCCACACCACACCCTCTGCCTCTACCTCTACCCTCCCCACTCTGCAGTTAATCTGAGTCTGGAAACTGCTTCCCTCAACCCCTTTGATTCTCTTATTCTTTTTCCAGGATCTTTTTTGATCTTTTGCAAATGACTCTATTCTAAGTGTAACTCAAATGTTGGCAGACTTCATCAATGTTTGAATTAAATATGAGGTCACATGGACACCAACGTCATCAGCAAATTCCATTCTTTTCTACCCTGCCCAGGAAGAACTCCATCTTTCTCCTTTAGCATCATTTCACCCCAAAATATTTCAGTTCATTTCTTTGGTGGGCAGAATAATGGCCCCCTAAAGATGTTCCTAATCCCCAGAACGTGTGAATATGTTATCTTACATGGACAAAATGACTTTGCAGATGTGATTAAGGTTAAGGACTTTGAGATGAGGGTATCATATCAGATTACCCAGGCGGGCTCAACCTAATCACATGAGTCCTTAAAAGAAACTTTTCCAGCTGAGGTCAGAGTCAGAGAGGGAGGCTGGGCACAGTGCCTCACACTTGTAATCCCAGAACTTTGGGAAGCTGAGGCAGGAGGATCGCTTCAGCCTAAGAGTTTGACAGCAGCCTGGGCTACATAGCAAGACTCCATCTCTATAAAAGAAAAATTTAAAAATTAGCCAGGCATCATGGTGCATGCCTGTAGATCCCAGCTACTTGGGGGGCTGAAAAATGAGAATCACTTGAGCACAGGCGGTTGAGGCTACAGGGAGATATGATTGCATCACTGCACTCCAGCTTGGGCAACAGAGCAAGACCCCATCTGAAAAAAAAAAAAAAGAGGCAGAGACGGAGCTGTGATTATGGGAGAATTGTCAGAGAGATGCAATGTTCTTGGATTTGAAAACAGAGAAAGGGGCTATGAACTGAGAAAAGTGATGTGAGCAGCCTCTAGAAGCTGAAAAGGGCAAGGAAATAGATGATCCCCTAGGGCAGGGGTCCTCAATCCCCAGGCCATGGCCTGTTAGGAACTGGACGGCACAGCGGGAAGTGAGTGGAGGGCAAGCAAGTGAAGCTTCATCTGGATTTACATCTGCACCCCATCACTCACATTCCTTCCGGAGCTCCACCTCCTGTCAAGATCAGCAGTAGCATTAGATTCTCACAGGAACATGAGCCCCATTTTGAACCGCACATGCGAGGGATCTAGGTTGCACGCTCCTTATGAGAATCTAATGCCTGATGATCTGTCACTGTCTCCCATCAGCCCCAGATGGGACCATCTAGTTGCAGGAAAACAAGCTGAGGGCTCCCACTGACTCTACATGATGATGAGTTGTATAATTATTTCACTATATATTACAACGTAACAATAGAAATAAAGTGCAATAATAGAATAAGAGAAATAAAGTGCACAATAATGTAATGTGCTTGAATCATCCAGAAACTACCACCCCCACCAACTGCTGGTGGTCCATGAAAAAATTGTCTTCCACAAATTCGGTCTCTGGTTCCAAAGCAATTGGGGACTGCCACCCTACTGTCCCCAGAAAGAGGAATATGGTCCCCTTGACACCTTGATTCTAGCACAGTGGAACCAATTTCAATTTTCTGAATTGTCAATAATGCATTCGCATTGATTTAAGCCACTAAATCAGTGGTATATCTGATGGCAGCACTATGAAATTAACACAGTCCCCAGTGCACGCCTTTAGATGGCTTACCAACCAGCTGCAGGACCACTCTCCCACCTTTTTTCTTCTGCTGCTCTTGTTGGTCAATGTTGGCTGCTCCGGAAGCCACTGGAACAATGTTAACACTGCTAGGATACAGCAGAGAGAGGAAAATGGCCAAGACTGCATCCAAAGGCAAATACGACCTGGACGGGCTTGGGAATGTTATCAGGATCAAATGAGTTACTATATGTAAAGTACTTTCAACAGTGCCTGGCTCGTGGTGTTGTGTTTTAGCTAATACTTTCTCACTTTGAACTCTAGAGGAAGATGATTGAGTTTGTCATACTCCTTACTTCATGTATGCCCTCTGGACTTGTGTATGGCCCATCTTGTTTTTATTCATTCATTAATTCATTTATTCATTCACTCACTCCGTTTAATTGCCATTACTCACCCCAGTTCTCTTTTCTTCCCTAAGCAATCATTTTAATGTATCGTTTGCACGTCTCAACTTTTGAATGTGTTCTTACAAAATGCACATTTTAGCTTTGTGTGCATGCAATTTTTAACTTCTGTAAATGCCACTGATCTAGAACAATTTACTTGCATAAGAACTTGTTTTTTAAGATATAGGCTTGTATCTACAGCCATTGCTTTTAACGACTGCCTAGTAGCCCATGGTATAAATTTATACCATGTGGCTGACCTCTCCACACATGTACAAAATATTTAACCCTTGAACAACACAGGCATGTCCTAATGAGGAGGTTGCATCAATTCTGGGCTGGAGCTGGGTCCCAGAGGCTCCTAAAATTCAGAATTTAATATTAAATTGTGGCATCAGGCAAGGTTAGGTTAGGTTTGCAGGGGAGATGTAGAGGCATTTAGTAGACTGGGAAGTGGCTAGTTATCAACCCACATGAGGACACTGTTTCACTATTTGAACAGCCAGTGTGGCTGTATCATGCCTATCAGCTGAATATTACCCCTTGTGTTAGTCTGTTCTTGTGTTGTTATGAAGAAATACCTGGAGCTGGATACTTTATAAAGAAAAGAGGTTTATTTGGCTCATGGTTCTGCAGGCTGTACAAGAACCATGGCACGGGTATCTGCTCCTGGTGAGGCATCAAGAAGCTTCCAAACACGGCAGAAGATATAGAGGGATCTAGCATAACACGTGGCAAGAGAGAGAGCAAGAGAGGGAGAAGAGGGAGGTTCCAGACTCTGTTAAACAATCAGATCTCACTTGAACTAACTGAGCAAGAACTCACTTATCACCAAAGGATGGCGCTAAGCCATTCATGAGGGATACACACTCATGATCTGAAATGGATAGGCTTTGTGTCCCCACTCAAATCTCATCTTGGATTGTAATTGCCAGGTGTTGAGGAAGAGACCTGGCGGGAGGTGATAGGATCATGGGGGTGATTTTCCCCATGCTGTTCTCATGATAGTGAGTGAGTTCTCATGAGATCTGATGGTTTTATAAGTGTTTGGCAAGTTTCTCCTATGCTCACACTCTCTCCTGCCACCTTGTGAAGAGGGAGCCTGATTCCCCTTCTGCCATGATTGTAAGTTTCCTGAGGCCTCCCCAGCCACGCTGAACTGTGAGTCAATTAAACTTCTTTTATTTATAAATTACCTAGTCTCGGGTAGTATCTTTATAGCAGTGTGAGAAAGGACTAATACATGATCCCATCACCTGCCACCAGGTCCCATCTCTAACATTGGTGATCATACTTCAGCAGGAGATTTGGAGGGACAAGCATCCAAACTATATGACCCCTGCCTATCCCTACCTCTCCACTTCTAGTAATGAATGCCCAGGTTGCCTTCTACTTCCCCGCCATAAACCATAATGCAAAAAACTTCCTTGTACAAGTCACATTACGGACCCTGAGATAGATACCAGGCAAGGAATTGCTGAGTCACGTGTATGCATATATATAATTTGTATGAGTAATACCACAATGGTCATACCAGTCCACCCTCCCACCAGCGGAGCATGTGGTCTCCCATAGCCCCATGTCCCCACCAGCTCTCTAATTGTCACCTAGTTCAGTAAGCACGAAGAAGTAGCTCACTGTGGTTTGAATTTGCATTTGTCTTTTTTTATTTTAATTTTAATTTTTATTTTTTTGAGATGGAGACTCGTTGTGTCGCTGTGTTGCCCAGGCTGGAATGCAGTGAAGTGATCTCAGCTCACTGCATCCTCCGCCTCTCAGGTTCAAGCGATTCTTCTGTCTCAGACTCCCGAGTAGCTGGGACTATGGGTGCGTGCCATCACACCCGGCTAATTTTTGTATTTTTAGTAGAGACGGGGTTTCACCATGTTGGTCAGGCTGGTCTCGAGCTCCTGACCTCTTGATCCACCCACCTCAGCCTCCCAAAGTGCTGGGATTATAGGCATGAGCATTTTTCTTATTTCTAATTACCAGTAACCTTGGGCTCTCATCTTATGATCAAAAACTTTGTGGCTTCCCATTCTATAAATATCCTTTTCACAGCAACTCTCCATTTAAAAAAAAATGGGGTTACTCTCTTTTTATCACTGACAGGAAGGAGTTTCTTATACAAAAATGTCAATGTATTTGTCAGAGGTGCTATCTCCTAATGCTTCCAAAACTACAAATTCTCAGAGGGCCAGCCCTGCACTAAAGACTGTGTCAAGATGGGGAGATTGACTCCCTTAATGACTCTGCCTCACACACTTTGAGGTCACCTGAACCCCAAAGTAGCAGTGTTTATGCTCAGAGTCTCTAAAAATCTCTTTTTTTGAGACAGGGTCTTGCTATATTGCCCAGGCTGGAGTGCAGTGACATGATGATGGTTCACTGCAGCCTCAACCTCCCAGACTCAAGCTACCCTCTCACCTCAGCCTCCTGAGTAGCAGGGACTACAGGCACACACAACTATGCTTGGTTAAATTTTGCTTTTTTTTCTTTTTAGAGACAGGGTTTCACCATGTTGCCCAGTCTGGTCTCAAATTTCTGAGATCAAGCAATCCACCCACCTTGGCCTCCCAAAGTGCTGGGATTACACTGCGCCAAGTCTGAAATCTCTTAATGAAAGCGTATATATGACTGCCGTCCTTCATCTACTGGCTGAAAAATAGGATTGAAACAAATACCACTGAAACAGCCACACTGAAAGAAGGGGGCAGTATTTTGCGGTCTAAAGTAAACCATAGCTCAGCCAACCAAAATGCCTTTATGTTGTATCAGTCCTACAGAGTTATCAACCCCAACAATTCCCTCATTAGTGGTTATAGAATTTTGGTACTTCTACCATGTCCATGATTTTTCACTTCTTTTTTTAAAAAACCTCAAATTGCCCACCCGTGAAGACTTCCTTAGACTCAGCTCTCTGTGGTCTCATAATAGGAATCTGGTGAAGAAAGAGCTTCATGTGCAAATAAGATGGGGAAATCTAGATTCAGTAAACATTTTTTTAAATGAGGACTTTCTCATTATGCACATTATGTGGATTTTAGGAACATAATTGAGGAAGCATTAGTGTGGGAAAATGAGCACTATTCTTAGAGGAAAGAGTTCTCTCATCTCTTCTCTAGCACCTATCATGCTGCAGTTTGGGCATAACCATTAATGATTCCACAGCCTCAGTTACTGAATCTGCAGAATGGGGCAATAATATAGTTGTCCATAAAGGCAGGGGATTTAACAAGATGTTTGACTGAGTTTCTGCTCAAGCCTAAGATGCATTCATCTCTAAACCTTTCTTCCTCTGATCCTTCAGCCTTCCACTCAGCCCTTGTGGGAAATATTTGATAGGAAAAACTGAGATGCCACAGCAGCTGTGACCAGCCACACTTGAAACAAAACCTTTGTTGATTTAGTTGCGCTTCTGTAAACCCCGGATGGGATGCTGTTGGAAGCCCAGTAGTAATTGTACATCTGGACTTCCCACCTCCTGCTCCAACAGGCTGTCGTTGGCAGAACCATGTGGTCCATTGGCACAGACCGTGTTTCCCATCACAGCTTATCTGAGCAGTGTTGAAAGGTTCAAAGTTATTATTTACAGCTCAGTGAGGAGAGGGCAGAGAATCAGAAGCTGTGGATGAGATTCACGCTGCAAATGCTACTCACAGAGAATGACAGCATCTGAGATGCCTAAGGGGCAGAGAAAGGGATTCTTAGCAACTCCTGATGTCTCAGAGAGCCGCACAAGCTATGCTTCCCACCCTCCAGAAGCCTCCTCTGCTGAATGCAGCCAACATTGATTGCTTCCCTTCCTCACCGACCCTATTCCATATTAGGGTGACCCACTCATCCCAGATTGCCTGGGACTTTCTCGGTTTTCATACTAAAAGTCCCGTGTCCCAAGAAACTCCTCAGTACCTGGTAAGCAGAGCTAGTGGGTCACCCTGCCCATACTGTCTAGATGAGGCATTTTTGTCACTGACTATATTTGGTTACCAGTCTAGCCACACTAACATCAAACATTTGCTGGGTGTCTAGTGAGTACACTGTGCTAAACTTAGAGGACACACTGCCCTCATCTGATTTTTTTTCTCTATTTTTCCGTGTGTTACAAAATGCTTTTTCTATACCTAGCATTCAGATCTTGTTTTCTATATACCACTGTCAAAAAACAAAACAAAACAAAAAACAGAGCTTCTTGGGAAAATGGTTGATTCCGAGACTGGGGCAAGAAAAGTAATAATATGAGCTCGGAACATTTTATGATGCCAGAAAGTAAGGAGATGTTCAAGAAAATGTAGAATGTGACAGCACATCAACAAGACACAGAAGACTGGGCGCAGTGGCTCATGCCTGTAATCCCAGCATTTCAGGAGGCCGAGGCAGGAGGATTGCTTGAAGCCAGGAGTTCAGGAGCAGCCTGGGAAACACAGGGAGACTCTCTCTCTTTGAAAATTTTAAAAATTAGCCAAGCATGGTGGCACGCATCTGTAGCCCCAGCTACTCCGGAGGGTGAGATGGGAGGATCACTTGAGCCCGGGAGTTAGAGGTTGCATGAGCCTATGATTGTGCCACTGCACTCAAGCCTGGACAACAGAATGAGACCCTGTCTCTTGAAAAAAAAAGTAAAATAAATAAAATAAAAATTGCTGATTAAGGCAGGGCACAGTGGCTCAAGTCTGTAATCTCAGCACTTTGGGAGGCTGAGGGAGGTGGATCACTTGAGGTCAGGAGTTCGAGACCAGGCTGGCCAACATGGTGAAACCCTGTCTCTATTAAAAAATACAAAAATTTTTCCCCGTCGCCATGGGGTTAAAAAAAAGCACAGAAGACAACTTGAAGAAGCTCCTAATGAGCAAATCTGGGGCAATTTGAACAACAAAATAATAATATCAATAATACTAATGATGTATTCTAATCTATAGAATAAAGTAAATATCTGTGAATATGTACTGACATAAATTGATAGATGGATAGATAAAAAATAAGTTATTACAATAAAATTCTAATTCATGAATAATTTAAGTTGAGCCACTCTTCTGGTGCAATCTCCAGATAAAAAGCTGAGCACAGCAGGGGTGCTTTGACCTGGCCACTGCTGCCCAGTAGGGATTCCTCTGTGGGTCGTGTTGGCGGTGGGGTCCTCCTTGCATTTGTCAAGCCTGCATCCATGGTGTCCTGAGGCTTTCCTTACTCAATCCTGCCTGACGCTCTCCCGGAGGACACCTGCTGCCCAGATTGAGGAGAAGAGAGAAGCAAGACCAGAACTTCAATTCTTAGTTTCAGGACACTCTGCACTGGCCTCTAGAACAGCTCTCAACCCTTCCCCTTTTCACACACACAGGTGATCTTGGCTGAAAACAGGCCTCTGCTTTCCAGCAATTTCTTATGGCTTTTTTCCTCATCCTGACATTTCCCCACCATAGATTTTCTAGATTCTTCTTGGGAGAGGGAGCTGGGCAGGCTGTGCTGAGTTAGACAGAAGACCGCTTAGAAACTCTGATTTAGATAATCAGTTAAAGGACTGGGTGTGGTGGCTCATGCCTGTAATCCCAGCACTTTGGGAGGCCAAGGCGGGTGGATCACTTAAGGTCAGGAGTTTGAGACCAGGCTGGCCAACATGGTAAAACCCCGTCTCTACTAAAAATACAAAAATTAGCCATGTGTGGTAGCGAGCGCCTGTAATCCCAGCTACTCAGGAGGCTGAGGCAGCAGAATCGCTTGAACCCAGGAGGTGGAGGTTGCAATGAGTGGAGATCGCATCACTGCACTCCAGCCTGGGCGACAAAGTAAGATGCCAATTCAAATAATAATTATAGTAATAATAATACTCAGCTAAGGATTTTAGATAGAAGAAAGCATAAGTAATGGGAAGCAACTGAATGTGTTTGAGCAGGGAAGAGTGATATTACATTCCTAGAAGTTTAAAATAAGGCGCTGTGTACCCAACATTCTCATTCAAATCCGGGTTCTATTTTCTGTAGCTTGAGACCCTGGACAAATTATTTGGTCATTCTAATCCCACTTTTGTCACCTATAAAATGGAATTAAAAACAACATGCCACTCACAGGATTAAATAGATGAAGGCATTCAGAATAGTGTCCGGTTCATAGTTAAGTGCTCAAGATTCTAGTTATTACTATAGTCCAATTAGAATTTTTCAAAAAGAAATCTTAAGAAACTGTTCCAAATGAGACAGAATGGTTGTCTAAAAGCTGGAAGTTCATTCTGAAATATTCTGGAGGCAAATAACTCATCCTTAATATTAGTTGTCGTTCTTTCTCTCTCTCTCTTTCTTTCTTTCTTTCTCTTTATGTCTTTCTCCTTCTTTCTTTCCTTCCTCCTTTCCCTCCTTCCTCCCTCCCTTCCTTCCTCCCTCCCTTCCTTCCTTCCTTCCCTCTTTCCTTCCTTCTTCTTTCTTTCTCTTCTTTCCCTTTCTCTCTCTCTCTCTTTCTTTCTTTCTTCTTCTTTCTTTCTCTCTCTCTTTTTCTTTCTTTCTTCTCTTGTACTCTCTTCCAAGGTTGCAAGAGTTCAACTGTTGTTTAATTCATGTTCTTGAATTGCTGATATAGAAATGTGGAGCCACACTTATTTTTCATTTCAGAAAAAAAATGCTGTGCTCCTTTGTGGGAACAACTACAGAAGAATAAACTAAAAATGGACACAAAAGCAGTCCTGAATTGGAGTACACATATTACCGATGAATACTTTTTTAAAATAATAAATGTAAACATAAAGTGCCCCACTATGTGCAAGAGTTCCTCCTGCTCCTCGGCTGGGTGCAGGCACCTCTTCAGCCCAGGTGCCAGGGTTCTCCATGGCCTGTGGCAGAGTAGAAGAGGAACATCTCTCCCCCAGAGGCACGTCATATTGTGAAACTTGGCACCCAAAGTATTAGGTTGGTGCAAAAGTAATTTCGGTTTTTGCTAAAACCGCAATTGCTTTACTTTTTATGTTGTTGTTTTTGAGATGGAGTCTCGCTCTGTCACCCAGACTGGAATGCAATGGCACCATCTTGGCTCACTGCAACCTCCCCTTCCCGGGTGCAAGAGATTCTCCTGCCTCAGCCTCCCGAGTAGCTGGGATTATAGACACCCACCACCATACCCGGCTAATTTTTGTATTATTAGTAGAGATGGGATTTCACCATATTGGCCAGGCTGGTCTCTAAGTACTGACCTCAGGTGATCCACCTGCTTCAGCCTCCCAAAGTGCTGGGATTACAGGTGTGAGCCACCGCACCCCACCCAAAATTACTTTTGTGCCAACCTAATATCGCTGTTTGTCTCTTAAATCTCATAAAGTGTCATATCTATTGGTCATCTAGATTTTTACCATAACTTCCATCCCTCTCTTGCATCCACTTTTTCTCTGGGGCCAGACCAAGGAGCCAGCACACTTAGGGTCTCCAATCCTGCACTTCCAACAGTATCCCCCCAGGAAGCCATGCTCAGAACACTTCTCTTTGTCTTTAGCCAAACAAGTGAGCCAATAACTAACAACTGCCCCTGCATATCGACTATAATAAATTTAGAGGAAAGGGAAAGAGGAAGAGGCCCCATGCACCCAGTTTCCTCTTAGGTTCACCTGGGACCAACCTTGTGCAAATTAAATTACTGAAATATTCTTAGTTTTACTTTAAAAAAAGAGGTTATATCGCTTCTTGGCTAAGATCAAGTGTGAAGAAAGAGGTTATTTTCGGCTGAGCCTGGTGGCTCACGCCTGTAATCCCAGCACTTTGGGAGGCCGAGGCAGGCGAATCATGAGGTCTGGAGTTCGAGATCAGCCTGGCTAATACGGCGAAACCCCATCTCTACTAAAAATACAAAAATTATCCAGGCATGGTAGCGGGCACCTGTAATCCAGCTACTCAGGAGGCTGAGACAGAAGAATCGCTTGAACCGGGGAGGCGGAGGTTGCAGCGAGCAGAGATTGTGCCACTGCACTCCAGCCTGGGTGATGGAGTGAGACTCAGTCTCAAAAAAAAAAAAAAAAAGTAAAAGGAAAAAGGTTATTTTAAATTTTCTTTTCTTTCACAGGCCATCTTTTCCTTCTTTGTATTTCTCTTCTTAAACTTGCTGTTTATTTGTTTTTCATTTGTTTTTTTGTTAAACACATTACTTCAAGCATTCTTTCAAAACTATAGTTTCTGCCCAATCGGCAGGATCCTCTCCCCACTGCAACAGCTACAAAGACTGCAGAGGTGGCTGAGTCAGGTCCATTTCACGTCACAAAATGAGATCAATGCAGAGTGCCCGGCACAGAATTTATAGTGAGAGACGAAATAGATACATTATTGAACAGAATCTTTTCAAATGGGTGGATCACTTTCCCACAATGTGGTTGAATTCATGCCGTTTTATGCCAAGGACAGATAAATTCAGCTGACATTGAATAATTCCTCACCATCTTCTAAAGAATGGATTATCTTGGGAGAGCGCGGTGGCTCACACTTGTAATCCCAGCACTTTGGGAGGCTGAGACGGGAGAATCACTTGAGCCCAGGAGTTCCAGACCAGCCTGGGCAATATAGTAAGACCCTGTCCCTACAAAATAATTTTTTTTTTAATTAGCTGGGTATGGTGGTGTGCAACTGTAGTCCCAGCTACTCGGGAGGCTGAAGTGGGAGGATCACTTGAGCCTGAGAGTTTGAGGCTGTAGTGAGATATAATTGCACCACGGCACTTCAGCCTGGGCAATAGAGCAAGACCCTGTCTCAAAAAAAAAAAAATGGATTATCTGAAGGATGGAAATATTAAGTACCTGGTCCAAAGTATTGTAAGTGGCAGAGGCAATATTCAAAAATCACATAGTCCAAATGCATAGCCCAAGCGTATGTATAACTACTATGCAACATGGAGAACTCAGTTGCAGGATGCTACCTTAAGCCTTGCTCTTTTTCTGCATTAATTAAACCCATGGTAGGCCTTCCTCATCTTTCCAGGGATATGAAATCATCCTCCTCCATCCCGCAGAGGGAAAAGGGTAATGCTCTGTGTCCAATTTTCTTTTCATTGCTATTTTTATTATGGAAACACAAATGTTCAGTGATTCTAAAATGAAAACAGGGGAAGTTAATTTTGTCATTCTTATCTAATAAAATTCTTAATGGGTTTCTCTCCCATTATCATAAATACTTTTATTGTTTCTAAATTTTTTTCCTCCATTGCGCAGTAGTATATCTTGCTTTCAGAAAAATAAAAATTTAAAAAGAGACACGTTCCTTTAGCGTTTAGATCTCTTAAGTATCATTTCTCCTTGGAATTTAGTTCTATCTTCTCTATGGCAATCAGAAATGAACATACTAAATGTAGATTTGGCACATTTTGTGCCAATTTTATATAGTGAAAATTTGGCAGACTATCTGTTGGCCGTGAGCTGTGGACCTTGAACAAGTTTCTTGACTTCCATGGGCTCTATTGCCCCATCTCCAAAATTATGTCCTGGACTCTTTTCTCTTCCTTACTCTCCCCATCATGCAATAATAATAACATGTGATTAATTTAATTGAACTGATAGTAGTGATCTTCATTTTCAAATTGCAATAGGTAATTAGTTCTAGATAAGCTCACTCTGGATGTGGTACTGGGATTATAGGGGTGAGGGTAGAGATCCATTTATACAAAACGGCATCCTTTAAAACAAACAAACAAACAAACAGAAAGAGCAGAGGTTCTCAAAGTACAGCCCCAGAACCAGGAATATCAACATCAGCATCACTGGGAACCTGTTAAAATGGAAATTCCATTGTTTTTTTTTTTTTAAGAGAGAGTCTTGGTCTGTTACCCAGGTTTGAGTGCAGTGGTGCGATCTTGGCTCACTGCAACCTCCACCTCCCAGGTTCAAGTAATTATCGTGCCTCAGCCTCCTGAGTAGCTGAGATTACAGGCACGTGCTACCACACCCAGCTAATTTTTTTTTTTTTTTTTTTTTTTTTGTATTTTAAGTAGAGACGGGGTTTTTCCATGTTGGCTAGGCTGGTCTCAAACTCCTGACCTCAAGTAATCCTCCTGCCTCAGCCTCCCACAGTGCTGGGATTACAGGCATAAGCCACCATGCCCAGCCCTAGAATGTAAATTTTTATACCCTGCTCACTCTCTTCTAGATTAGGAATGCTGAGACTAAAACTCTGCAACCTGTGGTTTAATAAGCCTTACAGGTAATGAAGTTTGAGAACTACTGTTACGGGATACTTTAAACTCTTTGATGTCTGCTTCCTAGCCATATTAGCCACATTAGTCCTGAGACTGCTTTCTCTCTCATTCTTTTTTTGTTTGTTTGTTTGAGATGGAGTCTCACTCTGTTGCCCAGGCTGGAGTGCAGTGGTGCGATCTCGGCTCACTGCAACCTCCACCTCCTGGATTCAAGTGATTTTCCTGCCTCAGTTTCATGAGTAGCTGGGATTATAGGTGCCCGCCGCCACGTCCAGCTAATGTGTGTACTTTTAGTAGAGACTGGGTTTAGCCTTGTTGGCCAGGCTGGTCTCAAACTCCTGACCTCAGGTGATCCACCCGCCTCAGTCTCCCAAAGTGCTGGGATTAGAGGCATGAGTCACTGTGCCTGGCCCCTCTCTCATTCTTAAATAGCAGAATAATTCATTCCTTCAACAAATAATCATTAAGTGCTTGATGTGTGTCAGGCACAGTTCTAGGGATGGAGGGTACAATGTTGAAAACACCAGGCAAAAAACTCTGCCATATAGAGCTAGGATTCTAACAGGGGAGAGAGAGAATGAACAAGGAAACATACACAGCGTATCAGACGGTGATGAATACAATGAAAAAATAATCACGTAGCGGGCTGGGATAGTGGATTCTCGGAAAATATCCATTTAACTCCTTAACCTAATTTGGATCCATCGAGAAGAAAAAGCTGCAGTAAAAATTAAATATGACATGAATTATCAGCTAAATGTAATAACTGTATTTCTTCTCTCAATGATTTGAGGTTTGTTGTTGTTTATTTTTATTTTTTGTATCAGCACCTACTTTTCGTATGACACATCACTGGGAATTATATAGAAACTTATAAAATAGGCTCTTATACCTCTACTAGCATGGCAACAAAGAATGTCACCTGACATAAAGGTGAACGTTCTTATATCCAGAGCTTCTTGGGCTGGAGTCAAAGACTTTGAGTTACAAGATATTAAAAGATTATATAGCTCAACTCTGTTTTTTTTTGTTTGTTTGTTTGTTTTTTTGAGGCAGAGTCTCGCTCTGTCGCCCAGGCTGGAGTGCAGTGGGAGGATCTTGGCTCACTGCAAGCTCCGCCTCCCAGGTTCACGCCATTCTCCTGCCTCAGCCTCCCGAGTAGCTGGGACTACAGGCGCCTGCCACCACGCCCGGCTAATTTTTTGTATTTTTTAGTAGAGACGGGGCTTCACCGTGTTAGCCAGGATGGTCTCGATCTCCTGACCTCGTGACCCACCCACCTCGGCCTCCCAAAGTGCTGGGATTACAGGCTTGAGCCACCGTGCCCGGCCAACTCTGTTTTTCACTTAATTGTTTCTATATTGTATGTGTACTGATTTTACTATCTTATTGAGAAGGTCATAGAGGTTATGGGATTGGCTTGAAACCAGTTTCCGGAGGTTCGATTCTTTCCTTTATCATTTAGGTTTTCATGTAGGTTGGCTCTTTGAATGTGTGGTAAGGAGGTTGACAGCCGTAAAGTCACTCTAAATTAGTAGATGTTTGTTCGATTGTTAGAACTTTTCATTTTGAAGCAAAGACTTCTCAGATTATAAAAATTATTAGTCACTTTGGGAGGCCGAGGAGGGCATATCACGAGGTCAGGAGATCGAGACCATCCTGGCTAACAGGGTGAAGCCCCGTCTCTACTAAAATTACAAAAACAAAATTAGCCAGGCGTGGTGGCGGGTGCCTGTAGTCCCAGCTACTTGGGAGGCTGAGGCCGGAGAATGGCGTGAACTCGGGAGGTGGAGCTTGCAGTGAGCTGAGATCACACCACTGGACTCCAGCCTGGGCAACAAAGCCAGACTCCGTCTCAAAAAAAAAAAAAAAAAAAAAAAAAAAAAAAATTATTAGTGTAACTGCTGTTAGTGAGATAAATGAGCCTACAGATGAAATATTTCACGTGGTGTGTGCATCAGGATAATTGGAGTAACGTCAAGGAATACTCGATAGGCTGAGAAAGTGTTGTGGGGAAAGAAATAAATATGGGGAAAAAATAAATTCTGAGCCCATAATGGGATTCTCTATGTTTTCATATCCCCATAACAATTATTTGAAATTCAAGGGTAAATACTTCCTTATATAACCTTTGCCTCTCTTAGCACAATGCTGACACCCGAATCAATAGCTTGCCAAATGCTATTGATGGCGATTAGGATACTGTTTACTGGAACATAGGAAAGTGTACTCTCTTATATTGCAAGTCTGCACCTGAATTTCAAACAAAAGTGTATGCCATTTGACTCTGATACAATCAGCAACTTAATAACCAGTAGCTTTTTCATTTCATTACTTAAGTCTTATTGCTATAATATAAAGCTACTAAAAATTTCAAAACTGTATATTTCATCTAAGCTAGCATTTTTCAACTGTTATCTCATTTAAGTTCTGCAAAAATTGTATGAAGTCAGATTTAGTCAAGGTTATATTCAGTACAAGTAAGGGAAGTACACTCCAAATTACCTTTAACAAAAAATTTAACCTATACTTCTTTGAGGTATAATTTATTAGAAGTTTAATTGTATATTTAACAGAATTCAGGTAAGAATTTTATAATTAGCTCAACAATTCCCTCCTTTTTGAAGAATTCTCTCATCTCATTCCTTTATTTTTAACTTCCTGTTTTGCTGCCTTTACACCATGTAATTCCTTGCCATAATGTTTCTTTCATAAATTTTTTCTAATTATAAAAATAACAAATGATCCCCTTTAAATTTCTGAAAATATAAATAAATATAAAGAAACAACTCATTAGTACTTTCAAAATTAAACCACTGCTGATATTTGCTGTGCTTATTAGCATTATTTTATAGTAAATTTAGAAAAAAACTATGGGCAAACTTTTACTTAAAGCTATATATCGGACCAAGTACACACACACACACACACACACACACACATCGCCTAATATAGAATACATAAAATGCTGAACGACATATTTAAAGCATATTTTAAGTATGCTGAGCTTAAATACAAGTTGAAAGTGAAAAACAATAATAAAGAATGATGGCCAAGTGCAGTAGCTCACCCTTGTAATCCCAGCACTTTGGGAGGCCAAGGTGGGTGGATCACGAGGTCTGGAGTTCAAGACCAGCCTGGCCAACATGGTGAAACCCCGTCTCTACTAAAGATACAAAAATTAGCTGGACGTGGTGGTGGGCACCTGTATTCCCAACTACTCGGGAGGCTGAGGCAGGAAAATTGCTTGAACCCAGGAGGTGGAGGTTGCAGTGAGCCAAGATCGTGCTACTGCACTCCAGCCTGGGTGACAGAGCAAGACTCTATCTCAAAAACAAAAAATAAATAAAGAAAAAGAAAGAAAGAAAGAAGGAAGGAAGGAAGGAAGGAAGGAAGGGAGGAAAGAAAGAAAGAAGGAAAGAAAAACAAGAACGATATACAGTTTTTGAAACTGGCTTTTTCCCTGAGGATGAATGTTTGTCTGTCAAGGGTGTTAGTGAAACATACACACAAAAATGTAAACAAAGTCTGGAATATCGACATGACTGAATGACAGGTCAGAAGCCTTCTCATAGAGATGGGGCCCTAGAGGGATGAAATCCTCAGTGAATACATTAAATGAAAATCCTGTTCTATAGAGATAAGCGTGGAAAAAAATTGTCGGTCTTTTTCTTAGGTCTGAGTTGAGTGACTGAACAAAGAAAATAGTCTCTGAGAATCCCTAATGACAAATATGTAATGAGGAGTTGGGCCAGAATTCATACCACATACGTGTCCTGGAAAATTTCAACTGAAAATGTTAGGTTAAAGCAAACTCACACAGGTATATTTCCTTGGACCCTGGAATAAACAAACATATCTCTGGAGAAAACAAGTCACTAGGAGCAAGAACCAACAGAAACAACAAAGTATAGAATCAGATCTACAAAGACTATAGATACTGGGATTATGAGCAACACTAAAAAAATGAATATATTTAAATAATAAAAGTGGATGCATTAGGTATTTGTCCTAATGCTCTCCCTCGCCTTGCCTCCCACCCCCAGACAGGCCCCAGTGTGTGATGTTCCCCTCCCTGTGTCCATGTGTTCTCATAATTCAACTCTCACTTATAAGTGAGAACATGCAGTGTTTGGTTTTCTGTTCCTGTGTTAGTTTGTCACCACACCTGGCTAATTTTTTTTTTTCACTCTCATCACCCAGGCTGTAGTACAGTGCCGCAATCTTGGCTCACTGCAACCTCTACCTCCCAACTTCAAGCCATTCTCCTGCCTCAGCCTCCTAAGTAGCTGGGATTACAGGCATGCGCCACCACACCTGGCTAATTTTTGTGTTTTTAGTAGAGGGGGGGTTTCGCCATGTTGGCCAGGCTGGTCTCGAACTCCTGACCTCAGGTAGTCCACCCGCCTCAGCCTCCCAAAGTGCTGGGATTACAGGCCTGAGCCATGGTGACTGCCCCACTAACTTTTTTTTTTTTTTTTTTCTGGTAAAGACAGTATCTCCTTATGTTGCCCAGGCTAGTCTTGAACTCCTGACCTCAATTTATCCTCCTGCTTTGGCCTCCCAAAGTGCTAGGATTACAGATGTGAGCCACTGTGCCTGGCCCAATTTATTTTTGTTGTTTACATTGTACACATGTTAGAGCTACACTTTTGCATATATAATTTTGTGTAAAATAAATTTAGGACCTAAATGGCGTATAGAACATAAAGAGAGTAGGAGAGTATCCCAAGTATATTAAGGAATGTGTTAAGAGTTCAATAACTACTTGCTACTATGTTCATCCTTTTATGTGGATAAATATTTATCCTTTATATGGTAGGATATAATGTTTATCCTTTTACGTGGTTCTCTCTCGCTATATATATATATAGTATATATATATATATATACACACACACATATTTATACACATATGTAAACAATAGAGAAGTATATGTTCTATGTGTGTATATGCATATGTATATATGCATACATAATATATTTTACATATTGTAGGATTCATACTGCATAGTATTTTTTTTTTTTTGAGATGGAGTCTCACCCTATTGCCCAGGCTGGAGTGCATTGGTTCAGTCTTGGCTCACGGCAACCTCCACTTCCTGGATTCTCCTGCCTCAGCCTCCCAAGTAGCTGGGATTATAGGCATACAACACCATACTTGGCTAAATTTTTGTATTTTAAGTAGAGATGGGGTTTCACCATTTTGGCCAGGCTGATCTCGAACTCCTGACCTCAGATGATCCACTTGCCTCAGCCTCCCAAAGTGCTGGGATTATAGGCTTGAGCCACTGCACCTGGCCATACTGTATAGAACTTTGTAGCCTGACTTTTTCTTTGCCTTTGACTTAACAGCAAAATCAGTGAAAAAAAAAGCAAGCCATATGAAATATTCTTCCAAAACATGTCATTTAATTGATGCATAATCCTCCATTCTATAGATCGACTATAATGTACTCAATTGTTCCCTTGTTACTGAATGCGTATTTTACAGAAACCATTATACTGCCCTGAAATAATTTGCTTAACTGTGTGTCCCTCCTATCTACTGAGAGCCCCAAGGGGAGGTCTATGGACCCCAGGCGCCATGGCTCATTGGGAACATGGTGATGGTGGGCAGACTGAATGAATGAAGAGCCTTCTTCTCCTCGCCTCTGCCCACCTGCCACATGCCTGGGGTTTTCATTTAAGAACTGTTACATGGAATCTTTCCCACACTGGGGCTGGAGACTTCCTCCTAACTGTAGGACCACAATAGAAAGAATTCTAAGGTATTTTAAGGCCCAGAATAGAAAAAGAACAGTAATTGCCTGCTCTAGCAGCTTACACACAGAATCAAAAGACCCAGTCGAGGAGCTCCCGTGGAACAAATAATGTTTGCCTTCGGTAACTGTCTAACGTTCAATACCCTCCTGCGAAGGTTATTATTATTCTTGTGTATTTATCTAAGGCTCAGAACTGGTAGGAATCTCTTTTCACATCTACAAATTGATAGAGGGATGATATCATGGGTTTTGTCTACCTTTTAAAAATAACTTAAGCTTAAAGTAAATCTCACATTTGGGAGGAAAATTCTGGTCTGCTTCCCAGAGAGTTAGATAATAAACTCTCACTTAAGGGCACACGATTTACCCACTCAATGATTTTTCTAAAGGGCATCTTTGAGGCTGTCTGTTGGAGGGACTATTTGGGCTTAATTGATCAATTATGATAAAATCACAGAATTTTATAGCTTGGAAGAGCCCTTGGCTTGACAAATGAAAGGATTGGAGCTCAGGGTCATGCGATCAACTCATGGCAGCAGGTAGATTGGAAGAGAAATCTAACTGCTTGCTTGGAATTTCTATTACTAGACTTCCTGCTTGGACAATGTATTTGATCACTAGTAGTGTTGCTACAGTAATCCCAGGTCTGGGAGGTAGGTCGCTGTCATAGTTGGATTTCTTAATTGTACAGGACACATCATCACTAGTCACCTTAAGAAAGAAAGGAGGTTAGACAGTGTGGTGATTCCTCAAGGATCTAGAATCAGAAATACCATTTGACCCAGCAATCCCATTACTGGGTATACACCCGAAGGATTATAAATCATTTTACCACAAAGGCTCATGCACGCTATGTTTATTGCAGCACTATTTACAATAGCAAAGACTTTGAACCCACCCAAATGCCCATGAATGATAGATTGGATAAAGAAAATATGGTACGTATACACCATGGAATAATATGCAGCTATAAAAAGAATGAGTTCCTGTCCTTTGGAGGGACATGGATGAAGCTGGAAACCATCATTCTCAGCAAACTAACACAGGAACAGAAAACCAAACACCGCAAGTTCTCACTCATAAGTGGGAGCTGAACAATGGAAACACATGGACACAGGGAGGGGAACATCACACACTGGGGCCTGTTGAGGGGTGGGAGAGCATTAGGAGAAATACCTAATGCATGCGGGGCTTAAAACCTAGATGACAAGTTGATAGGTGCAGCAAACCACCATGGCACATGTATGCCTATATAACAAATTTACATGTTCTGCACATGTATCCCAGAAACTTAAAGTAAAATTAAATTTAAAAAAGAAAGAAAGAAAGGAGGTTATTATAAGAGTGTCACAGTAGCTCACTATGGGGCACCTCCTCTTTCTCTTATACCAAATTATCCCCTCACTGATGGCCTTGCTGGGGCCTGTCTAACAGCTGTCCTCATGGCCGTAATCCCAAGGCTGCGTTGGGTGGGGAAGTTGGCCAAAAGGTAGGCCCAATGCTGAGGCCATGGTGGGGCTCCTCACTGAAGCCCGTGGCCTCACAATGACCTTCCTTGGCCCCCTCCTGAACTTACTTTATGAGTTTGGTCCAACGGGGAGGAGATGTTATAAACTGCATTGCCTTCTCCCAAAAATACATGTAGAATTCCTAACCCCCAGTACGTCAGAACATGACCTTATTTGTATTTATTTTCTTTTGTTTGTTTTTAAAGTCAGGGTCTTGCAGTGTTTCCTGGGTTGGTGTGCAGTGGTGTGATCACAGCTCACTGCAGCCTCAAATTCCTCAGTTCAAGGGATCCTCCCACCTCAGCCTCCTGAGTAGCTGGAACTACAGGCACATGCAGTCATGCCTGGATAAATTTTTTAATTTTTGTAGAGATGGGGTTTTGCTCTGTTGCCCAGGCTGGTCTCAAACTTCTGGGCTCAAGTGATCCTCTTGCCTCAACCTCCCAATATGCTGGAATGACAGGTGTTGGCCACCATGCCCAATCCAGAGTGTGACTTTCTTTGGAAATAGAGTCATGACAGACTCAATCAAGTTAAAATGAGATCGTTAGGGTAGATGGACAAATATGTCTGGTGTCCTTAGAAAAGGGGGAAATTTGAAGACAGAAACAGACACACATAGAGGGAGAGTGCTGTGAAGACAAAAGGTGAATGGCATCTATAAGCTAGGGGACACCTGAGGCTGCTGGAAGCCAGGAGAGGGGCATGGATCAGATTCAGCCCTCGAAAGGAACCAACCCTGCTAACACCTTGATTTCAGACTTCTAGCTCCAGACCAGTGAGACAATAAGTTCCTGTAGTTTAAGCTACTCCATCTGTGGTACGTTGTTGTGGCAATTCCAGGAGACTCACGTAGGGCACATCCTTTTACCTCCTGACCTCCTGTCATTCAGTTTTCCCTACTAACAATGGTTCCTCCTCTATTTCTCATGTCCAATTCTTTAGAGAAAGAATCTGGTCTACCTCTTCTTTGCATACCCATCATGCAAAGATTGGATAAATTGGCCCAGTGTGGTGGCTCATGCCTGTAATCCCAGCACTTTGGAAGGCTGAGTCGGGCAGATCACAAGGTCAGGAGTTCGAGACCAGCCTGACCAACATGGTGAAACCCTGTCTTTACTAAAAACACAAAAATTAGCCAGGTGTGGTGGCACGTACCTGCAATCCCAGCTACTCAGGAGGCTGAGGCAGGAGAATAGCTTGAACCCGGGAGGCGAAGGTTGCAGTGAGTCGAGATCGTGCCACTGCACTCCAGCCTGGGCGACAAAGCAAGACTGTCTCAACAACAACAAAAAACGATTGGATAAGTTAGGGACCCATGCCTGGTTCAATCACCTGTGATTTAAAACAGATTGCATCCCATTATCTGGGAGGTGTGGGGGTTCAGGAAACGTTCATGACTCTGGAAAAGGGTGAGGCCTTGTAGGAACTAGATTGATGCATCTTGTAGATGCAATATTAGAAGACAGAGAGTTTCCAAGCCAAAATAGTAAGAAGACATCCTAAAATTAATATGGTTGCATAGCAAATAAAGTTGTTGCCTAATCAATTGTAATAAAATATTTGAAGAAAAAGCATTTCTATATAGGAAAAGTATCAGAAAAATTCTGGTGAAACAAAGCAATGAGACTTTGACATGACAATACGTGTGTGTGTGTGTGTGTTTTTAAAGAAACATTGAAATTTCCCCATCACATAAGAGAGGACTTCAAGAAAGGGTCATCTGTGAGCTGTAAGATTCTTCAAAGCTGCCTCCCAGATACTTTAGTTCTGATTTTACACTTGCTAAGCAGCCTTCTGCTTAGTCATTCAACTTATCAGGCTTATGGGAAGAGGCTCATCTGGAGGATAAACATGAACGTTTTGCTCACTCCCTTGCAAGAGAAAAGACTGTCATTTAGGCATATATATCAGTCTTTTGTGAGTTTAATTAATGTGAATCAGTTCCCCTAAGACTCACATACTTCCTTGTGACCCACAACTGTTAGGCAGTGGAACCAAGGCTGAGAAGTAGACTCTGAACATCAGTAACTCCAACATAAACTACTGAATAAAGTTCCCTCTGACCAAGCAGGTGGCTTTCTTTCTTAGTTTCCAGAGTCAGCCCTCTGTATCCGTGCCTCTTGTATCTAAGGATTGAATCAACTGGGGATCAAAACCTGTAGATACAGCGGGACTGACAGTATTAAGCCATTTTATTATTTAATTATTTATTCATTCATTTATTTATGTATATTGAGAGCAGAGTCTTACTCTGTCCTCCAGGCTGGAGTACAGTGATGTGATCTCGGCTCACTGCAAACTCCACCTCATGGGTTCAAGTGATTCTCCTGCCTCAGCCTCCCAAATAGCTGGGATTACAGGCACCCACCACCACGCCAGGCTAATTTTTGTATTTTTAGTAGAGAAGGAGTTTTGGCATGTTGGCCAGGCTGGTCTCGAACTTGTGACCTCAGGTAATCTGCCCACCTCGGCCTCCCAAAATGCTAGGATTACAGTCGTGAGCCACCACACTGGGCCAACCAAGTCATTTTATAAAAGAGACTTGTGCATCTGCATTTATTGGTATCTGCAGGGGTTCCTGGAACAAATCCTCCCAGGATACAGAGGGCCTACTGTGTTAGAATTGGAAACAGTCTCATATAGGAAAAAAATGATGAAACTTGGAGTCAGGCAGATGTGCTTACATTCTGTCCTGCCACTTACATCCCATATAATTCTGAGCAAGTTGCTTCACCTCTGTCATCTCCCTTTTCTCAACTTTAAAATGGGAACATTGATTGGGATGCCCAGGCGGGCGGATCACCTGAGGCCAGGAGTTCGAGACCAGTCTGGCCAACATGGTGAAACCCCATCTCTACTAAATACAAAAATTAACCAGGCGTGGTGGTGGGCACCTGTCATCCCAGCTACTCAAGAGGCTGAAACAGGAGAATCACTTGAACCCAGGAGGCGGAGGTTGCAGTGAGCCAAGAGCACTCCAGCCTGGGCAACAGAGCCAGACTCCATCTCAAAAATAAAATAAAATAAAATAAAATAAAAATATTGAAATGGGCTTCACATCCTTCGGAGAAAGAAGTTACCCTGCACGGAGTATGGCGCAGAATGAGCAGGTAACAGATGGCAGCTTCTTGCCCTCACTTGTAGATAGCACTGGTATCCAATGGGTTTACCGCTCAATCTCCTGAGTGATCTCCTCTTACCAGTAGTTGATGGCTGTTCAGGGAATGGAAATTAATTTTTACATTAGCCAAAGAAAAACATAATTAGGAAATCAAATCTGTTGCCGTAGCAGCCACAACAGTAAAAATAGGAATGTACATCATAGATAATGGCGTATTTAGCAGTCTGGAGTGTCCTAGCAAGCCAGTCGTTTGCACAGATGGCTGGATTTATGGGGACTTCATGGAATAAAACAAAGAGTATCAGGCTCAGAATTTTAAAACCTTCCTGTTATCCCTGCTTCTGTCATCTTCGGGGGGACCTTGGGTATATCATCTCTCTCTGTGCTTCAGTTTCCTTGTCTTAATATGACAATGTTCTCAGCTCAACCTGAAGATGTGCTTATTCTAGGACTCAGGGAAGCTTGGAAAGTTGGGGGCTTGTGGACTGGATATTCTCAGGGTTTATTTACATAAAGGAATGGGGGCATGTAGAAGCCAGGGAGCTGAGCAGCTCATATCTTCCTTCAATAGAACCTATTGTGAAGGGTTCTGCTCACAATAGTTGATGGTCAGTGACTGTCCCGTCAGATCCTCCACCAAACTTCTGCAAGACTTACATGGAGGCCATGTTTTCCTCATAGTGGCTAAGCAGAGCAAGACAACCAAGCCAAGCTACTTCTGTTCACGGTGGGGCTCCTCCAGCATCCATTTTTGCTTGTGGAGTGTGGCAGCCAGCCCCCAAGATAACCCTAATGATCCTTGCCTCGTGGTATTCACACCCCATGTAGGCCACTCCCATGATAGGTTGACCCATGCAACCATGGGTCCCATGATGGGCAGACCCGTGCAACTCTGTAGAATTCAGTAGGATCTGGAACTTATGCTGTCAGTCTTTGGAAGCTAGATGATAATAAACACCATAACTTCTGTCTTGCATGCTCTTGGATCACTCACTCTGGCGGAAGCTAGCTACCATGCCTTGAGGACACTCAGGCAGCTCTTTGGGAATGTCTCTGTGGCAAGGAAATGAAGCCTCCTATCAATAGCCAGTACCAATTTGCCAGCCACATGAGTGAGCCACCTTGAAAGTACCTCCTCCCACCCAAATCAAGTCTTCAAATGACTGCAGCCAACATCTTCATTGCAACCTCATGAGAGGACAGGAACTACAGCCACCCAGCTCAGCTTCTTCTGAATTCCTGATCCACAGAAACTGTAACATCAGAAAAGTTTGTTGTTCTAAGCCATTGCATTTCAGGGTGATTTGTAACACAGTGAAAGATAATTAGTTCAGGGATTCTGCAGAGACCTAGCCAAGACTCTTCCAGAGCTGTGCTGTGGCCCGGGGCTTTTTCCATCCAGGCTCTTCTCCTTCTCCTTCCCCATCTCCACTCACAGGTGTCAGACCTGCACAGCAATCCAGAGGCGCTCCTCATCAGCTCCTGCTCCTTCTTCTCTTTATCCTTCAGAGGCTTTTCCCATAATGAATCCTGTCCATGTTCAACTCTTATTTATTTATTTATTATTTTGGAGAAGGTCTCACTCTGTGTGCCCAGGCTGGAATGCAGTGGCGCAGTCATAGCTCACTTGCAGCCTTCAACTCCTGTACTCGAGAGATCCTCCCACCTCAACCTCCTGAGTAACTGGGACTACAGGTGCATGTCAACACACCCAGCTATTTTTTAAAGTTTTTGTAGAGATGGGATCTCTATGTTGCCCAGGCTGGTCATGAACTTGTGGGCTCAAGTGATGCTCCCACCTCAGCCTCCCAAAGTGCTGGGATTACAGGGGTGAGCCACCACACCTGGCCATGTCTAACTCTTTCTTTTCTTCTGTTTGTCTAGAAATTTGAACTGATACAGGCTGTCCTCATCAGCTGGGGCTGCTGTAACAAGGATGTCATAGGCTGGGTGGCTTAAACAATAGTTATTTCTCACAGTTCTGGAGGCTGAAAGTCCAAGATCAGTGTGCTAGCATTGTCAGATTCAGGTGACAGGCATCTTTCTGACTTGCTCACATGGAAAGATAGAGGAAAAACAAGCTCTCTCCTATCTTGTCTTAGAAGAGCTTTATTCCCATCATAAGGGGTCCACCCTCATAACCTAATCACCTCTCAAAGGCCCCATCTTCAAATACCATCTTCAAATACCCATTGGGGACTAGAGTTTCAATATATAAATTTGGCAGTAGGGAGGAACAAACATACAGTCCATGACACAGGGGGAAACATGTAGAGTTTGGAGATGCCCAAGATCGGCCCAAGAATGACCATTGTTATGGATAGAGTAGCTCCAAGGACAGCACAGCATTTGCTCCTCACTCTGCACCTCAGTGCCTGTAATTGGGAACCAGGATGAAGAGATGATAAAACAAACAAGCAACAGGCCAGGTGCGGTGGCTCACGCCTGTAATCCCAACACTTTAGGAGGTCAAGGAGGGAGGATCACTTGAACCCAAGAGTTCAACAGCAGCCTGAGCAACAGAGCGAGACTCTATCTCTAAAAAAAATATATTTTTAATTAGCTAGATATGGTAGCATGTGTCTGTAGTCCCAGCTACTTAGGAGGCCAAGGCAGGAGGACGGCTTGAGCCCAGGAGTTGAAGGCGGCAGTGATTCGTGATCAGGCCACTGCTCTAGCCTGGGACACAGAACAAGCCCCTGTCTCAACAAATTTTTTTAATTAAAAAAAATAAGCAACAGCACCCATTTTCTATAACCTCTACAGCCGTGAAGATTGTTGGTAGATCAGGAGGTGGAGGTTGTAGGGAGCCAAGCTTGCACCATTGCACTCCAGCCTGGGCAACAGAGCAAGACTCAGTCTCAAAAAAATATGTTGGTAGAAATACATTGGCTGCCACCATGGCAGACTAGAGACATTGTGTTGGTGCCAATGGTAGCACCAGCAGTGTCGAGGGGAGGGGGCTTGGGGCTGGGGACATCTGCAGTGATATGCTGGGACAGTGATGTCAGGGCCAGTGTCAATAACATTGTGACACTGGTCATTGGTGCTTCTGTGTAAGCAGCCTGCATATGGCTCCAAAAGGAGAAAAAATGCCTTGGCAGGACGCAGGCTTTGAGCAAGAGCAAGCAAGGAGGAAAACACAAAAAACATGAAAGATCCAAGAGGCTTGTTCTCAATTTTTTTTTTTCAGTTAGCTGGATATGGTAGCAGGTGTGTGTAGTCCCAGCTACTGCGCAGGCCAAGGCAGGAGGATGGCTTGAGCCCAAGAGTTGGAGGCTACAGTGAGTCATGATCAGGCCACTGCACTCCAGCCTGGGCAACAGAATGAGCCCCTGTCGATGGTGATGACCTAATCACCTCTCAAAGGCACCGTCTTCAAATACCATCCCATTGGGGATTAGAGTTTCAATATAGGAATTTGGCAGTGGGGAGGAACAAACATGAAATCTATGACACAGGGGGAAACATGTAGAGATTGGACATGCCCAAGAAAGAAAGAGTTACACAAATGCTTATTTAGTCCTAAGTATGCATGCATCATGAGCCCACTATCCACCCCTCCACACCTGCCTTCCTCCCCCACCACCTTCTCTCTTCACAGACAAGAGGCTTCCCTTCTGATATAGTTTGAATATCTGTCTCTTCCGAATCTGCTATTGAAATTTAATCCCCAGTGTTGGAGGTGGGGCCTGGTGAGAGTTATTTAGGTCATGGGGGTGGATCTCTCATAAATGGTGTGGTGCTATTCTCATGAGACTGAGTGAGCTCTCACTCTTCGTTCCCATCATCAGATCTGGTTGTTAAAAAGAGTGTGGTGACCAGGTACGGTGGCCCACGCCTGTAATCCCAGAACTTTGGGAGGCCAAGGCAAGTGGATCACAAGATCAGGAGTTCAAGACCAGCCTGGCCCACATGGTGAAACCCCATCTCTACTAAGAATACAAAAATTAGCCAGGCATGGTGGCACACACCTGTAGTCCCAGCTACTCGGGAGGCTGAGGCAGGAGAATTGCTTGAACCTGGGAGGCAGAGGTTGCAGTGAGCTGAGATCACACCACTGCACTCCAGCCTGGGTGACACAGCGAGACTCTGCCTCAAAAAAAAAAAAAAAAAAAAGAAAGAGCGTGGTACCTCTCTCCTCTCTTGCTCCTTCTCTTGCCATATAATCTTGCTAGCTCCCCTTTACCTTTTACCATGAGTGGAAGCTTCCTGAAGCCCTCACCAGCAGCAGATGTTGGCGCCATGTTTCTTGTGCAGCTTGAAGAGCTGTGAGCCAAAGAAACCTATTTTCTTTATAAAGTACCCAGCCTCAGTATTCTTTATAGCAATGCAAATAGACTACACTCTTGGAAGCCCCAGGACCAAGCCTGGGAGGGAAAGGAGGAGGAGTCCAGTTCCAGCTAATAAGGTCAGAGAAATGCTCATCAGCAGTTATTACCCTTGTCTCCAAATGCCAGTTCAGTTTGGAAATGACACTTTAAACATAAAATTGGAGAGACTTATATTTGCTTTCTAAAGTACCTTCTTTTGAAAATCTGGAGGGAAAAATAAAACTGACATAGGATAAACCAAAAACAGCTAGTCTCTCTTCTCTCTCCTCCCACTTTCTCTTGTTCTCACAGCTGAAGCTACTTCCCTTTAATCACAGGCCAGAGCATCCTCAACCCTCCAGAGGCAGGAATGCCAAAAGCTTTCCTTTTAGCTTGTTTTGCATTGTTTTGTTTTTCCTTTCTTTCTTTTCTTTTGAGACAGGGTCTCACTGTCACCCAGGCTGGAGTGCAGTGTCGTGATCACAGTTCACTACAACCTTAACCTCCCGGGCTGAAGGGATCTTCCCATCTCAGCCTCCCAAGTAGCTGGGGCCACAGGCATGTGCCACCATGCCTGGCTAATTTACGTATTGTTTTGTAAAGATGGGGTTTGGCCATGTTTCCCAGGCTGGTCTCAAACTCCTAGGCACGAGTGATCCTCCCACCTCAGCCTTCCAGAGTGCTGGGATTATATGCACGAGCCACGGTGCCTGGCCTTCTCCTTCTTATCAACCTAGAAAGCAGATATTAATCAGATGCAAAGCCCAGTAGCTGCAGAAACTCCCCCAACCTCCACCACTGGACTGGTTCTCTAAGTGTCCAGACAATGACAGTTCTGTTTCCTTCTGGGTGCTACCAGGGAGTCTCATCCTGGTCTTGAGGTAGTTTCCAGGTAAGTCTTCTACTGAGAGAGTCTCCCTGCCTACAACATGAAACCCTCTGCTCCCTGATGGGACATGTTAGCCTTCTGTGTGGTTTGAATATGAGCAAGTGGGCCAGGCACGGTGACTCTCATGCCTGTAATCTCAACACTTTGGGAGGCCGAGGGGGTGGATCAGCTGAGGTCAGGAGTTTGAAACCAGCCTGGCCAACATGGTGTAACCCTGTCTCTACTAAAAATATAAAAATTAGCCGGGTGTGGTGGCAGGCACCTGTAATCCCAGCTGCTCAGGAGGCTGAGGCAGGGAGAATTGCATGAACCTGGGAGGCGGAGATTGCAGTGAGCCAAGACAGCACCACTGCACTCCAGCCTGGGTGACAGAACAAGACTCTGTCTCAAAAAAAAAGAAAAAAGAAGAGTATGAGCAAGTGTGTCTACTGCAGGTGGAGCTGGCTCTCTCATATGCTAAACACACATTGTTATGTGCAGTGAAAGTACCTATTGTCACATGCCCATGGAGGTGGAAGAACTGCAGCCTCTGACCCTGGATGAAAATGACTTTCACTCTGTACTTCCACTAGCACTACCCCCACCCCCACCCAGGACTAAGACACCAGTGAATGGCTCTTCCCTGGGCTGCCATATTTATTTCCTAATCACTTTCCACCCCTCCAGTCTTGCCTTCTTCCACCACCTTCTTGCTACAGCAGCCAGAGTGATCACTTAAAAATGAAGACCCATACACAGCTTTCCATGCATTCAAAATCATCCAGGTGTTCTTAATGTAAAGTCCCAGTGGCCCTCCATGATGTGATGGGCATCTTATTTTGCCCATTGTGCATACAGCTCTCTGTGAAGTCCTCAGCCAGGCTCCCCACTTTGCCTGGGAAACTTTTCCACATTCTGCCTCTTCTCATTAGTTCCTTCCTCTTCACTTTCCAGGTCTCAGCTGAGTGTCGCTGCCCCAGGAAAGCTTCCCGTGACACTCTGATCATGGACTTTGTAGAGCATGATGCATACTTAGGACTAAATAAGCATTTGTGTAACTCTTGGCTTAACGTGCATCTCCTCCGCAAGACAGGCACATGGAAACTCAGAAATCATTTGCTAAATGGACAAATACACAAATAGGTAGATGGATAGACACATCACTGTTTGCGTGGTCTTCTCCCTAACTTTGCTTCTCAAGGACAAGCTTGTGCTTTGATTACAACCTTGATATCAAATGAATGGGGGCCGCAGAAACCACGGTACTGCCCAGGGGACTGTCCCAGGACCCTTCTTCCTTCCTCACCAACACTCTTCTGTTTTCCTCGTTTTACCACTCGATTCCTCATCACCAGCTTCTTCTCCTTGGCAGATGGGCTTCTACTCCCTTTGTTTGCTTAGAAGACTCAGAGAAGATAGCTTTTAGCTTCAGTGCTTTGGAGGGAATTGGACATGAGCTTCCTCACTTAGCTGAGATCCTTATCTGAGCTATTGACCATGTAGGACCCAACTCCCAGCTCCCAGCCACTTGGTTGACATCCGATGATAACTTCTGGGCTCCAGCACCCTTCTCTGAGCATGCACAGCACAGACTCACCACTCCACTGATTGCCTGTGGGTCTGTCTTCTGCCACACAGAAGTGAGTAGAGGCAGAGTCTGCACCTGACCTTTTCACAATGACATCTTTGGTAGGAATCCTGTGCCTGTCACATAATAGGCATTTGGTATGTATTTATTAAATAAACAAATGAATAAATGCCTCCAGGTGAAGATGGAGTAAGAAAGGAAAGACTATTTTAGCTGGGGAGACCGGGACCAGCACAGCCCGCTGTTCCCAAGTGCTTTCAATATCTAGAGGGCTGAGGATAATTAAATGGAAGCCATCTATTCAACTCTTCACCATGACAACTGCCCTTGATTGACGAGCTCTGAGGAATAGCCTGGAAAGATTTCAATCTATCTGAGAGGATCAGTACCAACCAGGGATTTTTCTGAGCTGATTCTTCTAAGATCTGCAGATAATATTGTCACTACGTTTGATGAAATGACAACTGTCAATTCATTCTACTAGTACCTCGTAGTTTTATCTGGCAGCCTGCATGCTGGCTAAATGGCATTTTAGTGTTAGCCAAGAGTATCGTGATCCTCCATGTCTTTTTCCTTTCATCTGGTTTAAGGACATCTCTTTAAAGAAACAAAACAAAATAAGAAACTGAAAGTGTTGGAGTTGCACGTGATAACATTTGTGATTGAGAACTGCATAATGGCATGATGTTATAAAAAATTAATGCATTTGAAGAATGTGGTCTTATTACACATTTCTTAGATACCATCTGATACAGTTTGGCTCTGTGTCCCCACCCAAATCTCATGTTGAATTGTAATTCCTAGTGTTGGAGGTGCGGCCTGGTGGGAGGTGATTGAATCATGGGAGTGGGTTTCCCCCTTGCTGTCCTTGTGATAGATTATTTTTTATTTTTATCTTTATTTTTATTATTTTTTTGAGACAGAGTCTCACTCTGTCACCCAGGCTGGAGTGCAGTGGCACAATCTCAGCTCACTGCAAGCTCCGCCTCCTGGGTTCATGCCATTCTCCTGCCTCAGCCTCCCGAGTAGCTGGGACTGCAGGCACCTGCCACCACGCTCGGCTAATTTTTTGTATCTTTTAGTAGAGTTGGGGTTTCACCATGTTAGCCAGGATGGACTCGATCTTCTGACCTCGTGATCCACCCACCTTGGCCTCCCAAAGTGCTGGGATTACAGGCATGAGCCACAGTGCCCAGCCCTTGTGATAGATTTCTCCCAAGATCTGGTTGTTTGAAAGCATTTGACACCTCCCCCTTCGCTCTCTCTTCCTCCTGCTCCAGACACATAGGACATGCCAGTTTCCCCTTTGCTTTCCACCATGATTGTAAGTTTCCTGAGGCCTCCCAGTCATACTTCCTGTACAGCCTGCAGAACCGTGAGCCAATTAAACCTCTTTTCTTTATAAATTACCCAGTCTCTATAGCACTGTGAGAATGGACTAATACACCATCCACAATATGATATTTTGCTAGATTGGTTTACTGTCAATGCTTCATCTCAAGATGAATAGAGCTATTTAGACATTTTGCTCTAACCCTGAGCACAGTCCTACCCTTGCACTCCAGTGGTCTGTGACACACAGCTTGGGAATTACTATTCTAGCTCATTTTCCTCAAGTTCAGGGATCAAACTTGAAAGTTTATCTTGGGTGCAATCAACTCAAGAAACTCCTCTGCAAGGAACTCAGGCATGGTGGATATATTACTCAGGGCTCTCCAGAGAAACAGAAAAAATAGGATGCACACACAAACACACACTCACACACACACACAGCATCCCTTACTTACGATAGCTCAACGTACAATTTTTCAACTTTGCAATGATGCAAAAGCAATATGCATTCCATAGAAACTACACTTTGAATAGTCATACAAGCATTCTGATTTTCATGTTCAGTAGAGTATTCAATAAATGACAAGAAACATTCAACATTTTATTATGAAATAGACTTTGTATTAGGTAATTTTTCCCAACTGTAAGCAAATGTGAGTGTTCTAAGTACATTTAAGGGAGGCCAGGCTAAGCTATGATTCAGTAGTTTAGGTGTATTAAATGCATTTTTGACTTACCATAGTTTCACCTTATGATGGGTTTGTTGACACATAACCCTATCATACATTGAGAAGCATCTGTGTGTGTGTGTGTTTGTGTGTGTGTGTGTGTGTATATATATATATATATATATATATATATGTAGTAGAATTGGCTCACACAAGCCGAGAAGACCTACGATTTGCTGCCTTCAAGTTGGAGACCCAGAGAAGACAGTGTCATCATTCAGTAAGAGTTCAGAGGCCTCCGAGGACCGGGGGAGTTGATGGTGTGAATGCCAGTCCAAGAACCAGAGAAGATGAGATGAGACGTTCCAACTTAAGAGGTGAGGCAGAAACAAGAGGTGACTGTCTTCTTCCTCTGCTGCCTTTTGTTCTGTTCTGGCCCTCAGTGGATTGGATGATGCCCACGCGCATTGGGGAGTGGGGGTCATCTGCTTTACTCAGTCCACAAATTCAAATGCTAACCACTTCCAGAAACGTCCTCAGAGACACATCCACAATAATGTGTAATCAGATATTCTGTGGCCCCGGCAAATTGGTGCATAAAAGTAACAACTGCAATGGGCTTGCTGAGTTTGTCTGCCTGCTGGAGAGTCAGTGCCTGGGTGTGTGTAACTGAACCTCCTGGGTCATTTTCACTTTCTCTCCCGAGCCCTAGAATACTCAGATTAGGCCAGGTATGGTGGCTCATGCCTGTAATCCCAGCACTTTGGCAGTTGGAGGTCAAAGTGGGAGGATTGTTAGAGTCCAAGGCTTTAAGAACAGCCTGGGCAACATAATGAAATCCCATCTCTATGTTAAAAATGTATATATACTGATACTGGCTGGGCACAGTGGCTCATGCCTGTAATCCCAGCACTTTGGGAGGCTGAGGTGGGCGGATCACCAGAGGTCGGGAGTTTGAGACCAGCCTGACCAAAATGGAGAAACCCTGTCTCTGCTAAAAATACAAAGTTAGCTGGGCGTGGTGGTGGGCGCCTGTAATCCCGGCTACTCGGGAGGCTGAGGCATGAGAATTGTTTGGACCCAGGAGATGGAGGTTGCGGTGAGCCGAGATCACGCCATTGCATTCCAGCCTGGGCAACAAGAGTGAAACTCCATCTTAAAAAATATATATACAAGTTAGCCAGGCATGTAGTCCCAACTGCTTGGGAGGCTGAGGTGGGAGAATTACATGAGCCCAGGATTTCAAGGCTGCAGTGAGCTATGATCACACCACTGCACTGCAGCCTGGGTGATAGAGCGAGAACCTGTTAAAAATGGTCAGACTTCTAACTGAGGGGCCTAGGGCACCAAGGACCCCACCAGTGATGGTGTCCATGCTCCAGATGGTGTGGGTAGATACCTCCCTCTAAGCGAAGAATGAGAACCTTAGGGTGATGCAGCCACTCCACCCAGCCTTGCGGGTGAGGCCTGTCTGCATCCCTAGCGACTACACAATGACCGTTTTCCCATCCCGAGGCCTCTAACATTACCGTGCATCAGGACACATGTACCTGGACACCCCCATCCCCATCCCCAAGAACGGCCCAGTCGTGGTGTTCCATTTACCCACTTGTAGAGCTAGGGTTTCTCAAATGGCTCAGGTCACCCTTAGAAACTAAAATCCAGTGGCTGAATTTTAGTCCTGAGGGTAATTTCATTCTAATAGTTAAGATGCCAGAAGAGGCCGGGTGCGGTGGTTCACGCCTGTAATCCCAGCACTTTGGGAGGCAGAGGCTGGTGGATCACGAGGTCAGGAGATCGAGACCATCCTGGCTAACACAGTGAAACCCCGTCTCTACTAAAAATACAAAAAATTAGCTGGGCGTGGTGGCGGACACCTGTAGTCCCAGCTACTCAGGAGGGTGAGGCAGGAGAATGGCATGAACCCGGGAGGCAGAGCTTGCAGTGAGCAGAGATTGCGCCACTGCATTCCAGCCTGGGCGATAGACTCTGTCAAAAAAAAAAAAAAAAAGCCAGAAGAATGTCAAATTAAACTCCAAACTGCATATAAAGTTAAACTCTTTTTGCTGCCAGCTGTACTTGCTTCAGGATGGAAAGATGGGAGAAGCTAGGACAGGGTGGCAGTGGATGAATTATTTTCTGTCCCTGCCAAGCAATGCTATCCTCCTTTCATTTGTAGGCTGCCTTTAGCTCCTCCTGCTTGGGAAAAGGTGCCAGACACCAGGACGGAGAAGGGGCAGGACTGGTCAGGGCTCCTGTGTTACTTGCTGTCTCCTCTGCCCATAGCAGAAATGTACAGCTACGTCTTGCTCATGGATCATTTTTTAAATGCTTCTAAGCTTCTCCTTGTGACCTACCAAACTCCTGCTCCCTTAACTGGGCAGGACTGCCCTTCTTTAGGCTGTTTATAATCCCTGTCTCCTCCAGCTTCTTTCTGCTGAAATTGCCTCTCTCTCTCTTAGAAGGTTCTGTGTCTTGAGGCAGGAGAATAGGGTCTGCAGGCAGGGAACTTAAGGCTGATTCACACTGACTTATTAAAACTAAATCGAAAGGAAAACCCCAACTTTCCAAACCTAAGTAACAAAAGTACTGGAAGCTACTCCCTTTGCACCCCCCACCCCCGCCCACCTTTTCTGCATGGCAGATGGAGCATTGAAAGTATCTCTGATTGGTTGCAGAAAGCAACCAGTTTGCATAGGAGCATAACTTTGTAACTTCACTTCAGCCTCTGATTGAGGAAAGCAACCAGTTGGACTGATTGCAGGGCAAGTCTTCATTTGCATAGAAGTGTAACTTTGTAACTTCACTTTAGCCTCTGATTGGTTGCTTTCCAATCACATGTTTGCATAGGGTGCAACGTTTGTAACTTCACTTCAGCCTCTGATAGGTTGCTTTTTGAAACCAGACTGATTGGGAGCCACTACTTCATTTACACCGAGTAATCAATGGGAAACCTCTAGAGGGTATTTAAACCCCAGAAAATTCTGCAACCAGGCTCTTGAGCCCTTAGGCAAGGACCCATTCCCACCCTGTGGAGTGTACTTTCGTTTCCAATAAATCTCTGCTTTTGTTGCTTCATTATTTCCTTGCTTTGTTAGAGTGTTTTGTCCAATTCTTTGTTCAAGATGCCAAGAACCTGGACACCCCCCACCGGTAACAGCCCACACATGCTCCAGGGAAACTATTCGTCCATTCCCACAATGCTATAAAGAACTACCTGAGACTGCGTAATTTATGAAGAAAAGAGGTTTAATTTACTCACACTTCTGCAGACTGTACAGAAGCGAGACTAGGAGATCTCAGGAAATTTACAATCATGGCAGAAGGTGAAGGGGAAACAAGCACGTCTTTACCATGGTGGAACAGGAGAGAGAGAGACAGAGAGAAGGGGAGAGAGCTACACACTTACCTCATGAGAACTCTATCACAAGAACAGCAAGGGGGACGTCTGCTCCCATAATTCAATCACCTCCCACCAAGCCCCTCCTCTGACACATGCAGATTACAATTCGAGATGAGATTTGGGTGGGGACACAGAGCCAAACCACATCAGAAACCTACACCTTTGCCTTGCTCTCAGAGCAGGTGCACCAGCAGCCCAAGTGGCCTCCCATCTTTACTCTCAGACATTTGAGAAACTGCACTCTAGGAGACCCATAAGGAGCTATCTTGAACTCCCTGAAGCTCCTCTCCCTAAACACCCCACCCGTTCCCCACGGAACTAGGAGGCTGAAGTCTTGTCCAGGAAGATGTGCCATGATGCACGGTAATGTCTGAGGCCTTGGGATGGGAAAATGGTGAAACCACCAACCCTGTCCTGGACGCTCCCACTTGTACTTGTGAGGCCTCCCATGAGGATGTTGGGCTAAGAGCACGAAACCCATTGTCTGCCATCTTTGAAATTCTAGACCACTTCCAAATAATCTACAAACTCACCTTAGAATGTAAAGCACTAGCCACTAATAGTTTTGTTCTCTGCTTTTTGGGGCTTCAGCTGAAACTGAGGCACAAACAACCTCACTTTAATATCATGTGACACACAAAAGCACACTAATTTACAAAAAATACCTACAAAAACACTTACAAATGCATACTCAGTTACACAACTATAGAGCAAAACCCAAAAGTACTTTACTACAAATCTACTAATGCTGAACATAAGTTTTTCATGATCCAGCAATTCCACTCTGAGATTTATACTAAAAAGAAATATAAACATAAAAACATACAGAAGAGGCTGGGCGTGGCGGTTCCTGCCGGTAATCCCAGTGCTTTGGGAAGCTGCGGTAGGAGGATTACTTGAGCCAAGGAGTTTGAGTCCAACCTGGGTATCACAGCAAGACTCCATCTTTAAAAAAAAAAAAATTTAATTTGCCAGGCATGGTGGCAAGTGCCTGTGGTCCCAGCTCTTCAGGAGGCTGGAGGGGGAAGGATCCCTTGAGTCCAGGAGATCAAGGCTGCAGTGAGCTATGATGGTCGCATTCCACTCCAGTCTGGCTGACAGAGCAAGACCCTGTCTCCAAAAAGAAAAAACAACCAAAAAAATAGAAGAATGCAAGCATTGGCATGATTCATAACAGTCAACTAGAAACTACCCAAATGGATGCCAACAGTAGTAGAAAAAGGTGCATTAGGGTTTATGCATCCATGGAAATATCATGCAGTGAAGACAATGGATCAACTACAGTTACACACAGATGGATGGATCTGACAAACATAATGCTAAACACCAAGAAAACTGAAAAGAGGACACTATGTAGGATTCCATTTATTCAAAGCTCAAAAGCAGGCAAAACTGATAAATGGTGTATTAGCAATCAGGGCAGCGGCAGTGACTGAGAAAAAATATCACAGGAGGCTCTAGGATGATAAGATTCTATTTTGATCTGGGAGCATGGTATGTTCACTTTGTAAGACCCCATCATGCTCTACATACACGATATGTGCAGTTGTCTCTACGTCTGTTAGGTTTAATTTAAAAGTCACTGGCTGGGCATGGTGGCTCACACCTATAACCCCAGCATTTTGGGAGCCTGAGGTGGGCAGATCATGAGGTCATGAGTTCGAGACCAGCCTGACCAACATGGTAAAACCCCGTCTCTACTAAAAATACAAAAATTGGCCGGGCATGGTGGCTCACGCCTGTAATCCCAGCTGCTGAGGAGGCTAAGGCAGAAGAATCGCTTGAACCAGGGAGGCAGGGATTGCAGTGAGCCGAGATCGCGCCACTGCACTCCAGCCTGGGTGACAGAGTGAGACTCCATCTCAAAAAAAAAAAGAAAGAAAGAAATTACTTAGAATTATTGATGATCAAACACCATTTCCCCGCAGAGTTACAACCTCACTTTCATGCCTCAGATGCATCAAAAGAAGCTTGAATTCTGAGATAAGAGGCTGGATTGCATCACCCTTAGAAAGAACAGACACAACGGCCCCGTGCCTTCGGTACAAGTTGCCAGAATTCACAGAGTTACCTGTGCTGCCTGCATTCCAGCATCAGGCTGGCCCTAGCTCTCTGGCATGTTATATTGGAGAGATGGGATACGAGTTAAAAATATGAAACCCAGACTGACGGCAGCTTTCTGGCAGTGAGGAACCCTCTCCCTTAGAAAAATGGGGGAATCCTAATAGGCAAAGTGCAGCCAAGCTTTCAACCAGCTTAGAAGGAGGATCCGATCAGGACTCTGGACCCCAGCAGATCTGAGTTTTATTTCTGCTCCACTACTTCCTGGTGCTGTGATCTTGAGCAAATTCTCCTCCACTGAATCTCTGAACTCTCAGGCAATAACATGCTCCCCTCAACCTGCTCTCTTTTCTCTTTTTTCTATACCAATTATCAATCTCCAACCTAATTTATGGCTTACTTAGCTACTATATTTACGGCTTACCATCTGTCTTCCTAAAGAATGTATGCTTCAAAATTGCAGATTTTATTTATTTTTATTTTTATTTTTTTTGAGATGGAGTCTCATTCTGTCACCCAGGCTGGAGTGCAGTGGTGCTATCTTGGCTCACTACAACCTCCGCCTCCCGGGTTCAAGCAATTCTCTTGCCTCAGCCTCCTGAGTGGTTGGGACTACGGGCATGTGCCACCACACCCAGCTAATTTTTGTGTTTTTAGTAGAGACAGGGTTTCACCATACTGGCCAGGCTGGTCTCAAACTCCTTACCTCAGGTGATCTGCCTGCCTCAGCCTCCCAAAATGCTGGGATTACAGGCATGAGCCACCACACCCTGCCCAAAAATGCAGAAAAATTGTATCAGTCTTGTTCACTGTTGTAGTCTCAACACCCAGAACAGCATGTGGGACATAGAAGGCACTCAAATACTTATTGAATAAATAAACAAAAATGATAATTCTAAAACAAACAGATAAAGAATTACTTAAAAAAATGAGTCGAGAAGTGCACATTGTTATGTGTTGCAAGACTTGAGAAATGAATGACCAGAGCCAAACGGAGAGCAAGGGGTGTCAGCCAAGCTAGGGCCTTTGACAAGGAAGTACTGTGTTCCTGTGTGCCTGCATCCTGGTTCCTGCAGAATCCGACTGATTTCTGACACTTATTTCTCTGGCTCCATTTTTTCCCATCACTGTGTCTTACCACAGTGTCCACCTTGTTAAATGCAGTTGTCTTGGTTTCTCTGCCAAGTGGTAACAAAAAGAGGGCATGGGTTGGGTGTGATGGCTCACGCCTGTACTTCCAGCACTTTGAGAGGATGAGGCGGACAGATCATGAGGTCAAGAGATCAACACCATCCTGGCCAACATGGTGAAACCCCGTCTCTACTAAAAATACAAAAATTAGCTGAGTGTGGTGGTACATGTCTGAAGTCCCAGCTACTCGGGAGGCTGAGGCAGGAGAATCACTTGAATCCGGGAGGCAGAGGTTGCAGTGAGCTGAGATCGCACCACTGCACTCCATCCTGGTGGCAGAGTGAGACTCTGTCCAAAAAAGAAAAAGAAAAGAGAGAGAGAGAAAAAAAACATGGGAATTGTTTTCAAAGCCTTTATAATTTTTTGGAGCAGTTTTAAATTCATAGTAAAACTGAATAGAGGGCACAGAGATTTCCTGTATGTCCCCCTGGCACCCCCCACACACAGCCCCCGCTTTGTCAACCGCCTGCACCAGAGTGCTATATCAATTATAGCCAATGAGCATACACTGACACATCATTATCACTCAAAGTCCACAGTTTACATGAGGGTTCACTCTTGCTGTTGCTTATTCTGTGGGCTTGGACAAATGTGTAATGACATGTATCCACCATTACAGTCTCACACAGACCATTTTCACTGCCCTAAACATCCTCTGTGTTCTCCCCATTCATCCTTCTCTCCCCCTCACCCCAACTCCTGGTAACCACTGATCTTTTCACTGTCTTCGTGATTTTGTCTTTTCCAGAATGCCACTTTGCTGAAATACAGTGTGTACCTCTTCAGATTGTCTTTTTTCAGTTAGCCATGTGCGTTTAAGTTTCCTCCATGTCTTTTCATAGCTTGAGAGCTCATTTCATGTGAGCATGGAATAACATTCCAGTGTCTGGAGATAGCACCATCTCTTTATTCATTTACTCACTGAAGGACATCTTGGATACTTCCATGTTTTGCAATTATAATAAAGCTGCTATAAAAATCCATATGCAGGGTTTTTTTTTAATGTGGGGAGAATGAGATTATTTGTTTGCTTTTTTGCTTGTTTATTTATTTATTTATTTTGAAACTGGGTCTTACTCCCATTGCCCATGCTGGAGTACAATGGCACCATCAAGACTCACTGCAGCCTCAACTTTCCAGGCTCAGGTGATCTTCCCACCTCAGCCTCCTGAGCAGCTGGAACCACAGGTGCATGCCACCACACCCAGCTAATTTTTTGTATCTTTTAGTAGCGACGGAGTTTTGCCCTGTTGCCCAGGCTGGTCTCGAACTCCTGAGCTCAAGCAATCCACCCACCCTGGTCTCCTAAAGTGCTGGGATTACAGGTGTGAGCCACTACACCCAGCCAGATAATAAGATTTTAAAATAATATATCCCACTTTGAGACCCTGTTTCTCCATCTGCTGGCTTGACTTCTTGAGCAAGTTACAGAATTTCTTTAAGCCTCAGTCTCTTTGTCTGTGCAATGGAGACACCAAATACTTCATAGTAGATTAAAAGAGTGAATGATTCTCGAAGCATAACTGTTTCATAGTAGCTTAACGAGTATAACAACTTTTACAGTATCAAGGTGATATACGTATTGTAGTTTGTTACTCCTAGTCTTCGTGTTTAGATAAGGAGTTGGGGACCAGAGCCAAATAATCTAATAGGAGGAAAGAGACTTCTGGTCACCAATCTGTATTTCCTGTGCTTGCAGGGCAGACAGGGTCTGCATGTCACCAACAACTGGTTTTGCTTATCTCTGCATTCCATGTTGGGATCCTCCAGACTCTCAATCCTTCCTCTTCTCTACTCTCCAAGAGACATGGAACAAAATGGGAAAATGAATTGCTATTGTTTGCTTCTCCCGACAGAAAGGAAGGCACGGCTACTCTCTCTCCTGCAGTCTTTGTACTTTCTTCAACTGGTGATTAATAGAGTTCACTCTAGGCATAGTCAAGCCCATAGAACAGTAGATAAATAACAGGCAGAGTTTAAGAAGATGCATGTTCTTTGAGTTAATAATTGTAACAGCTGGAGAAGTGCAGTGGTTCTCATGGTAACAGGAACCCGCAACTTGGTCTCTAATTTGAAAGCATCATACTAATATGTACAGAGAGCTATCCTACAGTAACTTCCTTCTTTCCCTAATTGGAACATTTTTAATGAAGCAACAATATGATGCAATTTGGATACACAATGCAGAAGAGACTAATTTGTTCTAAATATGTCAGTGAAATGCATACTTGCAAACATTTTCTAAGATGATGTGGTGGGTTTATGTCATTTGCTTTAGAGCTTGAGTATGAACCTGTGTTCTTTGCAGAATTTCCTAAAGATAAGTCTGCTGTTTGCTCTTCATTTCTCAGACATTTCAAGTGACCACGATCCTGTTTTACAATAAGAATTCTGGCCAGGCACAGTGGCTCACGCCTGTAATCCCAGCACTTTGGGAGGCTGAGGCGGGCGGATCACCTGAGGTCAGGAGTTCGAGACCAGCCTCAACATGGAGAAACCCCGTCTCTACTAAAAACACAAAATTAGCCGGGCATGGTGGTGCATGCCTGTAATCCCAGCTACTCGGGAGGCTGAGGCAGGAGAATTGCTTGAACCCGGGAGGTGGAGGTTGCAGTGAGCCGAGATCGTGCCGTTGCATTCCAGCCTGGGCAACAAGAGTGAAACTCCGTCTCAAAAAAAAAAAAAGAATTCTAGCCAGGCACAGTGACTCATGCCTGTAATCCCAGCACTTTGGGAGGCCAAGGTGGGAGGATCGCTTGAGGCCAGGAGTTTGAGACCAACTTGGGACGTACAGTGAGACTCTGTCTCTACAAATTTTTTTTTTTTAATTAACTGAGTGTGATGGTGGATGCCCCTACTCCCAGTTACTTCAAAGGCTAAGGAAGAAAGATCACTTGAGCCCAGGAGTTCAAGGCTTACAGTGATCTATGATTGCACCACTGCATTCCACCCTGGGCAAAAGAGCAAGACTCAGTCTCTAAAGAGTAAAAAAAAAAAATTAAAACAGAGTACAATAACAATTGAGGAAGTTTTTTTTTGCTGCAGTTGAGTTAATGTCTGGGATGGGATTTGTCTTCCAACATATTTAGTGAGGAAAGGAGGACTGAAAATATCTTCCTTACTCTAGAAATAGGCATGCTGAAATATGAATGAGTCTTGCTGATCTTCTTGATGTAAACCATGCCAAATAAACAGAACCTTAAAAGCTGGAAATGTACAGAGAGCCACCCTTTGGGGACAGCCGACTGAGCCACTCATCTCTGACTCTTGGGAGCTGCCTTCTGCTTAACAGGCTTCCTGACTATGACTGTACAGAGATTTTTCCTAACTGGGTAGCTTCCTGCCTTTGCACTTCTCAGTTCCCTCCAAACAGTCACAGCAGGCCACCTACTTCTCTTCCTGAAGTGATCAAACTTGTCCTTTGATCATAATGAAAACATCTTCCACCGTTGTCTCATGAATCGGTCCTTTTCTTACCTATTTGGAAGAGTGACAGTGCCTTTGCGGAGTCTGTTACTTGGCTCACAGCTGTGGAAGCTGCCTTTAATTGTGTGTCCATAAACATTGCACATCCATGTTGCCTTCATTCCACTGATCACACTATCCTGGTGTGGTTGTCGGGTCTGCAGTGGACAGTCATAGCTAGATTCTAGACATGAGTTCCATATGAATAAAAAAAAAAAAAAAAAAAAAGGTTGTTAAAAAGGAAGGTTGCAAGTCAAGCCAGGAGAGCATCATAATTTTTTTTTTAAGAGACAGGATCTTGCTCTCCTGCCCAGGCTGGAGTGCAGTGGCACAATCATGGCTCACCACAGCCTCCAATTCCTGGGCTCAAGCAATCCTCCTGCCCCAGCCTTCAGAGTAGCTGGAACTACAAGTAAGTGCCAATACACCCAGCTAATTATTTCTTTTATTTTTCGTATAGATGGGGTCTTGCTACATTGCCCAGGCTGGTCTCAAACTCCTGGGCTCAAGCAATCCTTCCTCCTCAGTCTCTCAAAGTGCTGGGACTGCAGGCATAAGCCACTGTGCCAGCCTTGGCAAACTCTTTTTTATGTTAAAATTCTTGTTTTGCTTGTGAATGTCTTGAATATTACCACTGATCACACCAAGCATGGAAAATGGGGGATGGAAGGACCTCCTTGAATGCAAGCGCAAACACAAACTCTCTGTTAATAACTCATAGTGCAGCTGAACCAAATCTGAAACATCTGAACAAGGCTTTACTAAAGGCATTAAATTGCAAGCAAGGAAGAGGCACAGAATCACAGGAAGCTGAAAGCCTGGTTTATGAGGCAATTTATTCCCCGAGCCTCTCAGATCCTACTTCATTCTTGGAAAATCCCAGGAGAGAGGGGACAAAGCCCAGGAGGCTCCAACTCACTCTCCTACCTTCTTCTTTCCTCTTCTCTTTGGCTCTCACTACCCTGTCTGGAAGGGAAACCAACAGTACGTCAATCAATCATTGGGTAGAGAGAAACATAACTTCACAGTCAAAGCCAAAGTTGAAACACCCATCCCAGTTGCTGTCTAGCTCAGTGTCTTTCTGGGGAGCACAAATAACTTTCAAACACAGCCATGAAAAATCATTTTTCAAAAGATAAAAATCCAAGTTAATAATAATAAAATCACAACCCATCCTAAAGCTAAATCAACATGGTCTGATGTCTTCTGCTATATTACTTTATCCATAAGAATTTATTATTCTTTAGACAACATTGTGGTATGAATATCCAAGAGTTAACTGGGCTTAAATAGCTAGATGAGAAATGGCCTTCTTCCCGGCATAGACTTATACTATATATACTTATGTCAGGCTACCTTTCATATTTTTGGGACTGGCAAAACAATAATCTCAGCTATGACCATTGGGAATGCTAATATGCAAATTTCTAGTTCTAGTTGATCTTTTAAAATTAATAGTATGGTGAATTGTCACAGACCCCACAAGCACCCTATAACCAGGGATGAAGACCTGAAGCTCCGGTTGGGTTCAGTGCTTAGTGCCTGTAATCCCAGCACTTTGGGAGGCTGAGGCGGGAGGATCACCTGAGGCCAGGAGTTCAAGACCAGCCTGGACAACATACAAGATACAACCGTATCTATGAAAAAATTTTTTAATTAGCTGGGCATGGTGCACCTGTAGTCCCAGTTACTCAGGAGGCTGAGGCAGGAGGATCACTTGAGTCCAGGCATTGGAGGCTGCAGTGAGCTATAATTGCACCACTGCACTTCAGCCTGGGTGACAAAGCAAGACCCTGTCTCTAAAAAAAATTTTTTTTAATTGAAGACCAGAAGCTCTGCTCCATGCAAAGGTTTTTTTTCTCTCCAGATTTTGTTCTCTATTTTCTGAGCTAAAACAACTGGCTCCATGAGATTCTCCAGAATATTTGGCACATCTGGCTGTTGGCCCATGTCAGGCTCTTGCTCTTTGATGGTTCTGTCAAATCTTTTTGTAGACGCAATTGGTTATAGTTTCCATGTCTTCAGAGCTGCTAAGCTAGCAGTTTAATTTATCCTAATTCAGAACCTAATTGTCTTGCACTGCTGGCTAATTAAATGTTCAAAGAAGTGATAAATTAGACAGGTTGATCATTACAGCACAAGTAATTAGCCAGTTGATCTGAAGCCAGCCAGGTTTTTAGGACAGGGATCGGAAGGGGGTGACGTGCACAGTGATAAGACCCTTGTATCACACAGATTTGAGATAAAGAGGGTCAACTGTAAAGTCTTGGGCCTGCCACCCCAAGCACAGGTGGGAGTCTTGTCTTTCAGGGCTAAGAATTTGCTCAGGCCTTGGATAGGCCAGGTTCACATTAAGGTACATCAGCTGCCCAGGGTCCCCTGTGGACATATCAGCATCCATTGAGGTGTGGCCTAAAGCAGGCCAGGAACCCCTCCACTGGCAGGAGTAGGGGTTGGTACAGCTGAAGTAGGTGGAAATGAGTCTAAAAATCAGAAGCCTGTTCCTGGACAAGGACTGGGTCTTATACTTGAAGGAAAACATGACAGGTCCAGCTCAGGGGTTTCAGGATCTCAGTAAGTATAAAAATATGAAAAATAGCATGACTTAGGTTGAAACGGAGTGAACACAAGTGTGAAACAGGCTGACTTATCCCAGGATAGACTGAGTTGAAGCCACGTGAAACAAATTTGAAGTGGCAGAGATGGCCACTTCAAATCCCACCCAATGGTATAATCCCATTGGGATACGTTATGACAAAGTATTTGTTGCCATGGGCCACTTGTTAAAGGGGTGACCTGATGCTCTCTGTAATGGATGGTTTGCAGGATGGGCTATCTTGGCATTAAAGTAGAGCTTTTGTAGGGGCCTGATGAATAAGCAGAGAATGTTCTAGTTTCTCCCTAAAATCAGCCCGGGAGTTTTCTGCAAGACTAGAGCAAAAATGAAAAAATGTTCTAACATACACACTCATTCACTCACACACACATGCATGCACACACATGCACGCCTGCACTCACACACACAGGCATGCAGCCCAGTAGGTTGGAAAACCTAATGTCCATCCTGGCTTTTCTGCTTTTCACAGTGCCCCCTGCTGTAAGCTGAAGATCCTTCACCTCCTAAAATACCATCTGTCCAATGTTTGGATGCCACAGATTCTCCTGTAGTTAGGAGTAGCACAGGCTGTCCAGTAGAAATCAAGGGTGAGCCACATATGTAATTTAACATTTTCTTTTCTTTTTTTTTTTTTTTGATGTTTGTTGTTTTTTGAGGTGGAGTCTTGCCCTGCGCCAGGCTGGAGTGCAGTGGCGCGACCTGGGCTCACTGCAACTCCACCTCCTGGGTACAAGCCATTCTCCTGCCTTAGCCTCCTGAGAAGCTGAGACTACAGGTGCCCACCACCACACCTGGCTAATTTTGTATTTTTAGTACAAAAATTGGCCTGGATGGTCTCAATCTCTTGACCTCGTGATCCACCTGCCTCGGCCTCCCAAAGTATTGAGATTACAGGCGTGAGCCACCATGCTCAGCCATACTTTAACATTTTCTAGTATCCACATCAATAAAAAGTAAAATAAAACAAAGGAAGGTAAAAATATATTTTAAATTGTATGTTTTATTTAACTTAATATATCTAATATATCTATATTTCAGCACGTAACCAATATAAAAATTATTAATGAGATATTTACTATACCCATTTCATCTTAAGTATTAGAAATCCAGTGTGTTTTGTGTTGACTTCACATCTCAATTTCAATCAGCCCCATTGCTAATATGCAATAGCTATATGGGACTGGTGGCCGCCATATTGGGCAGCCTGGGTCTAGAAGAACGGAAGAGAGCTGACTTCACAGGAAAAGTGGTGGGCAGAATAATCCCCCTCAAAACAAAAAAAGATGTTCTTGCCCTAATCCCTGGAGCCTCTGAATATGTTACATTATATGGCAAAGGGGAATTAAGCCAGTGGGTGGAATTAAGCTTGCTGATCAGCTGATCTTGAAACAGGGATGGTATTCTGAATGGTCCAATTGGACCTGTAACCAGCAGTGAATCCATACAGGTCTGCAGCAACTTCAGTAATTACCTCCTCATAAGAAAGAACTTGACCAAGGGGCGTAAGTCAGAGTGAGAGATGGAGGCAAGTTTTAGAACAGAGTGAAAGTTTATTTAAAAACTTTAGAGCAGGAATGAAAGAAAGTAAAGTACACTTGGAAGAGGACCAAGAAGGTGACTTGAGAGATCAAGTGCACTGTTTGACCTTGGACATCGGGTTTTATACGTTGGCATGCTTCTGAGGTCTTGCATTACTTCTCCTCTGATTCTTCCCTTGGGGTGGGCTGTCTGCATGTGAAGTGGCCTGCTAGCACTTTGGAGGGGATGCATGTGCAGTGTGTTTACTGGAGTTGTGTGCATGCTTACCTTGAGGCATTCTTCTCTTACCAGTTGAATGTTCCCATATACCAGTCAACTCTGCCATTTTGCCCCTTAGTTTACATGCTTGAGCCCATTCACCCAACTAGTATTGCCCGAAACTCTCTTCCCATCTCTACCTCTGACCATCCTTCTAGAATGCCACATGGCTCTGTCAGTGCCTTTTCATGTCCTTCATGCCACAACCTAAAAGTCATATCTCAGAGCACATCTACTGCAAATCATCTTTTCACATATAAAAATATGAAGACTATTTCAGCTACCAGGTTGTCTTTTTGGAAGAGTTTTATTTCTTAAGTGAAAGAAATGTTTTAATAATCCCAGTACCATGCTGTTTTGGTGACTATGGCCTTATAGTATAGTTCGAAGTCAGGTAATGTGATTCCTTCAGATTTGTTCTTTTTGCTTAGTCTTGCTTTGGCTGTGCAAGCTCTTTTTAGGTTCTATATGAATTTTAGGATTGTTTTTTCTAGTTCTGTGAAGAATGATGGTGGTATTTTGATGGGAATTGCATTGAATTTCTAGATTGCTTTTGGTAGTATGGTCATCTTCACAATATCGATTCTACCCATCCATGAGCATGGGATGTATTTCCATTTGCTTGTGTCATCTATGATTTCTTTCAGCAGTGTTTTGTAGTTTTCCTTGTAGAAGTCTTTCACCTTCTTCGTTAGATATATTAATAATCCCACTTTGGGTAAAAGTTGTGATACCCCCAAAAGTGCAGGGATGCAAACTGACCCTGAAACTTCAGGAAAAGAAGAACTTCACTGTTCCACATGAAAGCAAGAGAAATTTCTCTTCATTCTTCCTGCAAAGATCCAGGAAGCTGTTAAGAGTCTGTAGAATACAGGACGAGACCCTTCCTTCCCAGCACAAATATTCATCAAACCTACTTGTGATATTGTGAAATATATATTTGGTCTTTTTCCTTCATTTCCTAACATATAGCTCTTAAAATCCTTGAGATCTCCAAAGTGCTATCTTTTTGTATGCCAATGTTGAGTGACAGCTCCAGGGCGAGGCTGGTCACTCAAAGACAAAGCATAATTAAAGGGTTGTGGAAGGGACTAAAGGTTAAGTGGATCACCCGTGTTCAATGTTTGGTTAATTATACCTACAAGATGAAGCCTCCATAAAAATGCAAGAGGACAGGATTTGGAGAGCTTCCAGATAGCTGGACACGTGGAGGTTCCTGAAGGGTGGTGCTCCAGACACGGCATGGAAGCTCCACGCCCCTTCCCCCACACCTTGCCTTATGCGTCTCTTCACCTGTCTTCTTTGCAATATCCTTCATAATAAACTAGTAAACATAAGTTTTCCTTGAGTTCTGTGAACTGCTCTAGCCAATTAACTGAACCCAAAGAGGGGATCATGGGAACCCCAGCTTAAAGCTGGTTGGTCAGAAACTCTGGAGGCCTGAACTTGTGACCGATGTCTGAAGGTGGGTGGCAGTCTTGGGGAATGGGCCCTCAGCCTGTGGAATTTGATTCTCTCTTCAGGTAGTGTCAGAATTGAATTGGAGGATACCCAGCTGGTGTCCACTGCTTGGTGTATGGAAAAAAGCAACCCGGCATTTGATCACAGAAGTCTTCTCTGTTGATGATTGATGTGAGAGCACAGGAAAAACATGGTTTGAGAGTTTTTCCAAAACACTGCTAAAACCACAGAAGATTTGGTGGGAGTGGGTTTGTGAATTTAAAAAAAAAAAAGAGAGAGGCTGGGTGCAGTGGCTCACACCTGTAATCCCAGCACTTTGGGAGGCCGAGGCGGGCAGATCACAAGGTCAGGAGATCAAGACCATCCTGGGTAACACGGTGAAATGCTGTCTCTACTAAAAATACAAAAAATTAGCTGGGTGTGGTGGCAGGGGCCTGTAGTCCTAGCTACTCGGGAGGCTGAGGTGGGAGAATGGCGTGAACCCAGAGGCTGAGATGACGCCACCGCACTCCAGCCTGGGTGACAAAGCGAGATTCTGTCTCAAAGAAAAAAAGAGAGAGAGAGAGAGAGAGAAATGGTCAAAGGGTATGAATTAAACATGAAAAAGATGTAGCTTAAAGGATGCTCAGCTGTCAACGTTGGAGCAGTTCAGGTGCTTAGCCCTGTAGGGGTGCCAGCTGCAGGTGACTCAGGGATTTGCTTAGGATGGCCCAGACTGTCAATAGGAGAGATGACATGGTTCTGCTGCACCAGAAGACACACCACTCAATATCCTCTGCACCCAGAACCCCCTTCCATGCCCCACCCAAGTTCTCATCTCTCCATCTCTGCTCCTGTCTTTCCCTTCTCAAAACACCATTGTCCTTCCTTACCGTCTTTGTCATTCAGTTTCTTGCAGACCTAACCTACCTCCACCAGAAAGCCACCTCTGAAGAACCCCATTCAATGCACACAGCTTCCCTTATATTCTTGAAGCAGATCATATACAGGAAAAAACATATTCAGGCACATTTAAAAAAATAGATGCCTGCCGGGTTCAGTGGCTCATGCCTGTAATCCCAGCACTTTGGTAGGTCGAGACGGGCAGATCACCTGAGGTCAGGAGTTTGAGACCAGCCTGGCCAACATGGTGAAACCCCGTCTCCACTAAAAATTACAACAATTAGCTGGGCGTGGTGGTGGGTGCCTGTAATCCCAGCTACTCGAGAGGCTGAGGGAGGCAGAATTGCTTGAACCCAGGAGGCGGCGGTTGAAGTGAGCTATCATGCCACTGAAATCCAGCCTGGGTGACAGGTGAGTCTCTGTCTCAAAAAATAAATAAACAAATATAAAAATAAAATAAAATAAAAGCAGAGCTGTGCTCAGCTGGCTGCAGATGTATCACTTGGGAGGTTTACTAAATACAAAAATACCAAGACCCCACCCCAAGATATTCTACTAAGGTCCAGGAATTGATATTTTTAATAGGTTACCAATGGGGTCCTGAAACTCTGTTAGGTTTGGGAGCCTCTTCTCTGTCTCATGGGGTCTGACATATGGAGAAGGATTTTTCAGTAGCATGTCTCCCACCTCTCATGTCTGCTCTACAGATGCACTGTACTGTGGAGCCCTGGCCAAACACCTTTTAGATAAACAAAGTTCCTTTCAAACACCCAAGAGATTCCATGGCTGGGGTCTTCGGTCAGACCCCACCAGCAGGCTGTGACTTCATCCTCCACTTCGTCTTGGGATGCACCTCCCTTTAAATGGCACAGGAGCTGGTAGGTTCAAAGATTACACTCGGAGGATCAGAAGACCTCAAATCCAAGCAGCAATCTCTTTCATTGTCACCTCTTTGGAGATCATTTTATTGGCCGATCTGCTCTGTGCCTCAGTCCAAGCCTCCTACAGAAGGATATGCAGTGGCTGGATGCAGTGGCTCACGCCTATAATCCCAGGATTTTGGGAGGCCGAGGAAAGTGGATCACCTGAGGTTGGGAGTTCGAGACCAGCCTGACCAACATGGAGAAAACCCGTCTCTATTAAAAATACAAAATTAGCTGGGCATGGTAGCACATGCCTCTAATCCCAACTACTTGGGAGGCTGAAGCAGGAAAATCGCTTGAACGCGGGAGGCGGAGGTTGCAGTGAGCCGAGATTGTGCCATTGCACTTCAGCCTAGGTAACAAGAGTGAAACTCTGAGAAAGAAAGAAAGAAGAAGGGAGGGAGGGAGGGAAGGAAGGAAGGAAAAGAGAGAGAGAAAGAAAGAAAGAGAAAGAAGGAAAGAAAGAAAAGGAAGAGAGAGAAGAAAGACAGAGAGAGAGAAAGAAAGAAAAGAAAGGAAGAAAGAGAGAGAAGAAAGAAAGAGAGAGAGAGAGAGAAAGAAAAGAAAAGGGAAGAAAGAAAAGAAAAGAAAAGAAAGAAAGAAATTGATTTCTGGCTTCTAAAGCTGGGAGGGAATGGGCCATAGAGCAGCCTCCTTGAGCAAGATGGAATCTGCCTTCTGAGCCCTCTAATGAGCCAGGCAGCAGAGCAGCTCTCCCAGCCTTGAGCACATGGCACCTGCACAGTCCCCCACTTCTTCCAGCAGGGCTCAGTGCTTCTTCCGGCAGGGCTCAGTGTCTACCAAAGGAAATGAAGTGTGACTTCCCTATTCCCCCCACGAGGGTTACTCCACAGCACCAGATCTAGCAAGACTGAAAAATCATACATCCTAAAGGCTACTCATCTCTCCGTGTGGCTTTCTCAGAGCCCACTGAAGTGCTCCACCATACCTCTGCAGACCTGAGCAGGACTCCCTGAGATGCTACTCTCCTGACCAGGCTGAGATGGCCACATGGCTCAGTGGTATATGGATCCCTTTGTTGATCTAAAAGGAAAAAGTTGGCCGGGCATGGTTGCTCGCGCCTGTAATCCCAGCACTTTGGAAGGCAGAGGCGGGTGGATCACTTGAGGCCAGGAGTTTGAGACCAGTCTGGCCAACATGGTGAAACTCTGTCTCTATAAAAATACAAAAATTAGCCAGGCGTGGTGGTGCACACCTGTAATCCCAGCTGCTCAGGAGGCTGAGGGAGGGGAATCACTTGAACCCAGTAGGCGGAGGTTGGAATGAGCCAAGATTGTGCCACTGCACTCCAGCCTGGGTGACAGAGTGAGATTCCATCTCAAAAAAATAAAATAAATAAAATAAAAGGAAGAAGTTGAGGCAGAATTAATATATTAGATTGGTGCAGAAGTAATTGTGGTTTTTGCCATCGCTCAAAAACCGCAATTACTTCTGCACCAACCTAAGCAGAGAGATTATTTGGGATAAACTTGAGAATTGCAACTCCAGGACACTGACTCAAGTCACTGTGAATGTATACTCCAATGAACAGCAGTTACAAGTGAATCTTTAAAGGCAAAAAAAGAGAGACAAGGAGTGTACTGATACAGAGTTGTTTGCCAGGAATTTTCTTTGGTTTACAGAAATAAGATTGTTTAGTGATTGACTACCCGTTGTTAAAATTTGAATGTGGGTTATGGGGTCCAGTGCAATATATATATATATATAATTTTTTTTTTTTTTTTTTGAGATGGAGTCTCGCTCTGTCACTCAGGCTGGAGTGCAGTGGCACCATCTCGGCTCACTGCAGCCTCCACCTCCTGGGTTCAACCGGGTTCAAGCTATTCTCTTGCCTCAGTCTCCCAAGTAGCTGGGACTACAGGCCCCGGCCACCACACCCGGCTAACTTTTTTATTTTTTCTTTTTTTTTGTTGAGACAGAGTCTCGCTCTGTCACCCAGGCTGGAGTTCAGTGGTGCGATCTTGGCTCACTGCAAGCTCCGCCTCCCGGGTTCACACCATTCTCCTGCCTCAGCCTTCCGAGTAGCTGGCACTACAGGCGCCCGCCACCACACCCAGCTAATTATTTTGTGTTTCTTTTTAGTAGAGACAGGGTTTCACCATGTTAGGCAGGATGGTCTCAATCTCCTAAGCTCAAGCGATCTGCCCACCTTGGCCTCCCAAAATGTTGGGATTACAGGTGTGAGCCACCATGCCTGGCCCGGTGCAATATTTACCAAGTTAATTTGTAGCTACTTTTAAAAATAATTTCAGCTTTTATTTTAGACTCAGGGGGCACATATGCAGGTTTGTTACATGAGTATATCGTGTGATGCTGAGGTTTGGGGTATGATTGATTTTGTCACCCATGCAGTAAGGATAGTGCCCAATAGGTAGTTTTTCAATCCTTGCTCCTCTTCCTCTTGCCCCTACTCTAGTAGTCACCAGTGTCTACTGGTCCCATCTTTATGTCCTTGTGTATGCGATGTTTAGCTCCCACTTATAAGTGAGAACATGTGATATTTGGTTTTCTGTTTTTGCATTAATTTGCTTAGGATAATGGCCTTCAGCTGCATCCATGTTGCTGCAAAGGACATGATATAGCTACTTGTGGCAACAGCAAGCAGTTTCAAGAGGTGAATACATAGCTCAAAGAAGGAAGTAGGGCATGATTGCTGTCTCTCACTCTTTTTTTTTTTTTTTTTTGGTGACAGAGTCTGACTCCGTCATCCAGGCTGGAGTGCAACTGCAACCTTCACCTCCTGGGTTCAAGCAATTCTCCTGCCTCAGCCTCCCGAGTAGCTGGTATGATAGGCAAGTGCCACCACACCCAGCTAATTTTTGTATTTTTAGTGGAGATGGGGTTTCACCATGTTGGCCAGGCTGGTCTCAAACTCCTGACCTTGTGATCCGCCCGCCTCAGCCTCCCAAAGTGCTGGGAGTACAGGTGTGAGCCACTGCATCTGGGCTGTTGTCTCATTTTAATGCCTCTCTGGGCCTAATCATTTGAAGGGTCTCATATTCCTCAAATGAAAGTTCTTTTCTTTCACCATCTTTCGGCTCGCCCTTTATGCCCCCGAGTCTGGGCTGGAAGACACATCACAGAGAGATGCTGATTAATTTCAGAAAATAATGATTGGAATGAAGAGATGTTCTAGAAATTAAGCTACATGAAAAACATTTGAGGTCCTGACTGTTGTCCTTGCATTTTTTTGTTTCATTTTATTTTATTTTTTTGTACAGACAGGGTCTTGCTGTGTGATCCAGGCTGGTCTCAAACTCCTGACCTCAAGTGATCCTCTCCCCTTGATCTCACAAAGTGCTGGGATTACAGGAGTGAGACAGCATGCCAAGCTCCTACAAAATTGTTTTAAGTTAAAAATAGTTAAAGGACCTGGGGTGAGAAATCTGAGAAATGGTCAAGCAGACTGAATAGTCTTATGTGGGTACTGTATCAACGCACTGCAAACTGGGTGGCTTAAAGCAACATTAGTTTATCCTCTCACGGTTCTCGAGTCCAGAGACCCAAAATTAAGGGGTCAGTGATATAGGAGTTAAAGAGAACTTATTTAGACAGATAGTAAGGGTAAGGAAGTCCTTGGTAAGATTTTCCTTTTAATGAAAAGGAGCCGCCAAATAATTTTCTTTTCTAACAAAGAGCAGCCTGTGAAATCGAGCTGCAGACATAGACAAGCAAGCTGGAAGCTTGTGGGGGTGAATGCCAACAGTTGTGCCAATAGGAAAAGGCTACCTGGGACTAGGCACGTTCAACATGGCCGCTCCATCTTCCCTTCTCTTTGCCAGCCACATGTACAGTAAGGAGCAGGCAACATGGTACCGGCCAGGAAAAGACCCTATTTGCATAATAAGATTAGGGCAGGGTGGCCAGCTTCCTCATGCATTATGTAAATGTCACGCCTGGTCCAACCAATCTTTGGGCCCTGTGTAAATCAGACACTGCCTCCTCAAGCCTGTCTATAAAATACGGTGCACTCTACTGTGGGCCAGAAGTCCCATTTGGGAACCCCTCCTTCTCGCAAAAGAGAAAGCTGTTCTTTTTTCTCTTTCTCTTGCCTGTTAAACCTCTGCTCTTAAACCCACTTCTTGTGTCCATGTCTTTGATTCCCTTGGCGTGAGATGACAAACCCCAGGAATTTATCCCAGACAATGACGCCACTTCATCTATAGGGTCCTGTCCCACCAAAGCTTCCAGAGAGATTGTCCCTTACCTCTTTTAGCTCTGGAAGCCCAGGTCTTCTTTGGTTTTTAGATGGATCCCTCCACTCTCTGCCTCCGTCCTCACAGGGTGACCCCTCTGTGTCTCTCTTCACTTTTTCTTTCTTCTTCTATGAGGACACCAGTCACAGTGAATTGGGTGCCCTCCCTACTCCAAGTATGACCTCATCTTAACTAATTACATCTACGTCTCCATTTCCAAATAAGGTCATATTCTGAGGTCCTGGAGGTTAGGACTTCAATATATCATGAAGAGACATCATTCCACCTGTAACACTGAGTTATGTTAGGTTTCTTTAGATATCTGAAGGGATTTTTCATGAAAGAGCAGTTAAGACTTCCTCTCTCTTGTTCCAGAGAAAGAGCTAGGATCCAGGAGTGAGGAAGAAGGGGTCAGTTTTGGCCAAGCCAGAAGAAGAAGCCAAGGGTAGAGATAGCTGTGCAGCCACTGAGTGGAATGTGTTTTGTGTGTGGAGTGTTTGCTTACTGCATTCGTCCAGTTTGTGTTGCTGCAAAAGATTACCAGAGGCAGTTTAATTTATAGAAAAGAGGTTTATTTGGCTCATGGTTTTGCAGGCTATACCAGAAGCATGGCTCCAGCATCTGCCTCTGGTAAGAACCTCAGAAAGCTTCCACTCCTGGTGGAAGGTGAAGGGCAGCCAATGTGTCACATGGCCAGACAGGGCACTAGAGAGAGCAATGGGAGGGGTGCCATGCGCTTAAATAACCAGCTCTCGCATGAACTAATAGAGTGAGAACTCACTCGTTACTGCAGAAAGAGCACCAAGCCATTGATGAGGGATCTGTCCCCATGACTGAAACATGTCTCACCTGACCCCACCTTTAACATTGAAGGTCATCTTTGAAATGAAATTTGGAGGGGACAAATATCCAAACCATATCACACCGCGGGCCAGCATTGCCTCTTTTTCATGGTGTATTATGTTTGAGCCATTTTAATATTCACATCACCCTATGATGTACACATTATTTTCTACTTTTTACTTATAAGTCACAGAGAGGTTAAGTAACTTACCCAAGATCACACAGCCAGTAAGTAAGTAATAGAATGGGGTTTTATATGCAGTGTACTTGCCTTCCAAATCTGTCTCCCAACTACCATGCTATACTGCCTCTCCAGAAGGCATCATGCTATACCAGGGATGTTACAGGGTGGTACAGGCTGTTGCAGAGGTGGAAGATTGAAGATCCATTTAGTCATTCAAATAGTATGTGGCAGTCACTGTGTAGATCCCAGGAATGCAATATTGATGAAGATATACACAGTTTCTGTACCAAGGCTTTCAACGTATTTATTGAACAACTACACCATGTCTGGCACCATCCTAAAACTAAGCAAAGAAGAACAAGCTTGATTGTTCTAGAAGGCCTTTCAATGAGTTTTGTTCAAAATATTTCAGTTTGCTGGGTGCGGTGGCTCAAGCCTGTAATCCCAGCACTTTGGGAGGCCAAGACGGGCGGATCACCTGAAGTCAGGAGTTCGAGACCAGCCTGGCCAACCTGGTGAGACCCCCCCCCCCGTCTCTACTAAACATACAAAAATTAGCCAGGCGTGGTGGTCCATGCCTGTAATCCCAGCTACTTGGGAGGCTGAGGCAGGAGAATTGCTTGAACCTGGGAGGCGAAGGTTGCAGTGAACCGAGATCGTGCCACTGCACTTCAGCCTGGGCAACAGAGTGAGACTCCATCTGAAGAAAAAAAAAGAAAAGAAAAAGAAAAAATTTCAGTTTGTGTCCATGTATATTTATGTGCCTCATGAGATTGTGGGATTGTGGGACAGACAGGCAAGGCAGAGGGAGAGACAGGGAGGGACACAATGAAAGGAATTCATGATAAAATAGTCACTTTTTTTTTTTCAGGGCAAGAACTTAGTTGATTTTCACTCACTACAAACTATGATTGATAATGATGTTACTGTTATTTTGACAAACATAAAACGTGAAGAAATTCTGGGTTAAATTTTATTTTGATCTGGAGCGACAACTATAGCTATCTTTTGCCATGGGAGAAAACACATTAGCTCCGCTGGAAGCTCACATTCTGTCCTCTCTAGAACTCTATGAGAGTCTAATCCTTATTAGAAGTAGATGAACTTGATGTACAAAGAAAAAGGGGCTAGGAAGAGGGACAGGAGAGAGAAAGGGAAAAATAAGGAAGATACAGAAGGTGGCCAATGCCTTTCTGAAATCTGGTGAACCTGAACCTAAGGAATAAAAATTAGAGCGAAAAAACGTCCTCGACAGGGAGGTTGATAGGCAGCTACAACTGCTAGCCTTGTTTTGCAAAGAGTATCTGCCAGACACTTGAAATTTTTACCACATTCAGGAAGGATGTCAAAAAAAAAAGTCTCTGCGTCTTTTTTACCTTTAGCATAGTGAATTTACATTTCTCTCATATCACCGTTCTTAAGACAGGGACTGGGGTGGGCCAGGTCCACCCTTTTAAAAGCTGGCATCACCACACCAGGATCTAGTCCTTACCAGCCTCTCCAGACTCAGGGAAGACAGCTACAAGGCAAGGGGTGCTACCCTGGGAAGGGTGAGAAAAGCAACACTGTCTTTGTAACTGAAAAGAGATAAATTAGCATTAAATCACCAGCAAAAGCCCTGCATATCCCAGCTTCCCTCTGAGCCTCCTCTCCTACTTGAGTTCTCTGCTCATCCCTAAGGGAGAGGACGGGAAAGGTGAGATAAGGAGGCTCTATTAAAATTTGTGTTGCGGACAACACACTTGAAAGATGTGGCCACCTGCCATAGCTCTCTCCAGCACACCTCGATTATTCCAGAGCAAACAGCAATCCAAGAGGAAAAAATAAGCACAGTGCATTCAACGTCAGTCTCCTGAATGAATAAATAGATCAAGAAAAAGAAAGACACTTAATGAGTAAAAGGACAATGAAGACTAGCTATATCAAGAAACAAGACATTTTCAGACACATTTCTCTGGACTCTGTTAGAAATTACAGAGAATATGTATTTTGTTTTTCTTTTTGTTGAGACAGAGTTTCACCCTTGTTGCCCAGGCTGGAGTGCAATGGCATGATCTCGGCTCACCACAACCTCCCCCTCCCAGTGATTCTCCTGCCTCATCCTCCTTAGTAGTTGGGATTACAGGCATGCACCACTACGCCCGGTTAATTTTGTATTTTTAGTAGAGATGGAGTTTCTCCATGTTGGTCAGGGTGGTCTCAAACTCCCGATCTCAGGAGATCCGCCCACCTTGGCCTCCCAAACTTTGCTGGGATTACAGATGTGAGCCACTCCGCCTGGCCCAGAAATTACAGAGAATATATATTTTCTAAGAAGAGAAATGGACATTCTTTTAGCACTGAGCAGGTGGGGTGGCTCTGCCGTGTGCCAATTGGATATGAACTCAATAGGAGCCTCTTAAACATGCTCCATGGCCCAGCCAACTCTTATTCCCTGAATTCCATCATTAGGGATATCTTTTCTAAAGAGTAGATGCTGCCTCTGATAACGGTCAGCATTAGAAGAGGTTGCAACCATTTACCAACCACTTTTCACATGTCATCTCATATGCAACTCATATTTAACAGGAGATAATATCATCTGCATTTTACAAATGAAGAAGGGGAATTGGCAGAGAAGCAACATGACTCGGCTATCTATCATCCAGTGTTTGCAGGTGGCAGAATCCAGATGTTTCAGTTATCTCTTGCTGTGTAACAAATAACCCCAAACCTTAGTGGCATGAAACAATGACAATCATTTTATTATGATCTCCTGGGATTGATGGGTTCAGCTAGGTTCTCACCCAGGTCTCTCCTGATGTTGTGGTCAGACTGTGGCCAAGGTGGGTTACCTGAAGGCTGGCTTACTAGCATGTCTGTTACCTGAGCTCAGGGAAGACTCAAAGAGTTGGTCTCTCCAGCCCAAAATCTTCCACAGCAGCTCAGGGCTTAGAGCAAATATCCCTAGAAAACAGTGCAGAAGGTAATTGACCCTTCTCTCATTCAGCCTGATGTTGATGAATCAGCATCACTCTGCCACATTCTATTAATTCCTGTGATCACAAATGCCTGCTCAAGTTCAGCACAAGGAGAGGAGACAGAAACCCCTCCTCTTGATAAGAAGCATGGCATAGAATTTGCAGACCTGGTTTCCAAACCACTGCACCAAATCTTTTGATCCCAGATACCAATGTGTTCTACTGGATTATTTTCTCCAGGAGTTAGAGTTAGCCCTTATGGAAAGGAAGTTCCTGTTGATGCCTTGCCAGGCTTCTTTTTTTTTTTTTTTTTTTTTTTGTTTGTTTTTTGAGACAGAGTCTCGCTCTGTCACCCAGGCTGGAGTACAATGGCATGACCTCGGCTCACTGCAAGCTCCGCCTCCCGGGTTCAAGCAATTCTCCTGCCTCAGCCTCCTGAGTAGCTGGAATTACAGGAGCCCGCCAACATGCTCAGCTAATTTTTGTATTTTTAGTAGAGACAGGGTTTTGCCATGTTGGCCAGGCTTGTTTCAAACTCCTGACCTCACATGATTCGGCCGCCTCAGCCTTCGAAACTGCTGGGCTTACAGGCATGAACCACTGTGCCAGGACCAGGCTTTTGTTTATTCCATTAGCAAAGCCCTTATGAGGGCTTATGTCTCCCTTTTTGGGGGACACAGTGATACAAATTCAGGACAGAGTTGAACATAGAGAAAATGCAGATGGAAGGCACTGTGGTTCAGGGTGGAGATAAAAAAGAGAGACAAAGACCAGCTGGGCCAACATGGTGAAAACCCATCTTTACTGAAAATACAAAAAATTAGCTGGACATGGTGGTGCGTGCCTGCAGCCCCCACGACTTGGGAGGCTGAGGTGGGAGAATTGCTGGAACCTGGGAGGTGGAGGCTGCTGTGAGCCAAGATGGCCCCACTGCACTCTAGCCTGGGTGACAGAGTGAGGCTCTATCTCAAAAATAAAAAAAAAAAATTAAAAAAAGAGAGAGAGGGGGAGTAACAAAAGGATAATGATAGGTGGAATGGTTGGGGCACAAGAAGAAATGATAAATGCCTTCTCCATTTCCTCCTTTATTTTTTTCCATCTGCTCTAATATTCCCCAACACCCGAAGTGGCAGGAAAACCAACTTTTGCAGGTGTACAGGATTCCATCACGCTACCGTGTCTCTGGCCACAGCTGAGCTTCGGCTGCATTTTTACAGTTGAATCGGCAGGAGAGTAAAGGTTTAAATTGATGCCTGCTTTACAAATCATGAGTGAAATGGATGCTTTCAAGCTCGTGTGTGCCTGTGAGACTAGGCTCTAAACACTTTGTTTATGTCTAGTAGTAAAGTTTTCATCAAACCATCTTTTCTTTTTAATTGAGCTAATAATTTCACTCCTGTCCACTGGGGTGAGTCATACCAGCTATAACCTGACCAAGTCTGTCTGAACAAATACCTGAATAGAACGTGGTGCTGTAGTCATGGAAAAGGCACCAAAATTAGCATGAAAGGCTCTGGTTCCTGCTCTGTCGCCTACCTGCTGGGAGTCTCTGAGCCACTGACTGAACCTCTCTGAACCTGTCATTATTATACATAATATGGAGGGAAAACCTTCTTAGCAGGTCAGCATATGAAATGGGTATGTTAGAAAACAGACCCTAGGCTGGGCGCGGTGGCTCACGCCTGTAATCCCAGCATTTGGGTGGCCGAGGCAGGAGGATCATGAGGTCAGGAGATTGAGACCATCCTGGCTAACACGGTGAAACCCTGTCTCTACTAAAAATGCAATAAATTAGCCAGGCGTGATGGCAAGCACTTGTAGTCCCAGCTACTCGGGAGGCTGAGGCAGGAGAATGGCGTGAACCCAGGAGGCGGAGCCTGCAGTGAGCTGAGATCTCGCCACTGCACTCCAGACTGGGAGACAGAGCAAGACTCTGTCTCAAAAAAAAAAAAAAAAAAAAAAGGAAAGAAAAGAAAAGAAAACAGACCCTAGCTAGCCCCAGGATCTGGTATTCACGAAATGATCCAAAAATGTAGTTTGAATCTATTTTCAATTAATTTTGTTCTAGATCTGACACATCCATCTTGCCATTTTCCTTGCTCACTCTTCATGCACTTGAGTGCTTGCTTCTCTTTCTTATTGGGAAGATAATTATTCTTGTTGGATAATATTAGTAAAATACTTAAAAGGGCAAAGAAGAAATTAACAGCCACTGCCACAGAGGAATAGCCTCACTCTAAATAGTCTGACATCTTTTTATAAAGCTTTATGCACGTAGTTGTATGTGTGTCTGTACATATGAGTGTATGTGTCGTAGTCCATCTGTGCTGCTAAAATACCTTAGACTGGCTCAATTTCAAACAATAGAACTGTATTGCTCACAGCTGTGGAAACTGAGAAGTCCTAGATCAAGACACCAGCAGGTTCAATGTCTAGTGAGGGCCTGCTCTCTGCTTCATAGATGGCACCTTCTATCTGGATTCTTTTTTTTTTTTTTTTTTTTGAGACAGAGTCTTGCTCTGTCACCCAGGCTGGAGTGCAATGGCTTGATCTCGGCTCACTGCAACCTCCACCTCCCAGGTTCAAGCGATTCTCCTGCCTCAGACCCCCAAGTAGCTAGGATTACAGGTGTGCACCACCACGTCTGGCTAATTTTTGTATTTTTGGTAGAGACGGGGTTTCCCCATGTTGGCCAGGCTGGTCTCAAACTCCTGACCTCAGGTGATACACCCACCCCAGCCTCCCAAAATGCTGGGATTACAGGAATGAGCCATCATGCCTGGCCTCTCCCTGGATTCTTACATAGCAGAAGGAATGAATAAAAAATCCTTTGGGCTTCTTTTATAAGGGCACTAACCCCATTCCTAAGTGGAGCCCTCATGATCTAATCATCTGCCACAGACCCCACCTCTTAATACCATTGCATTGGGAATTCTATTTCATCATATGAATTTAAGGAGACACAGACATTCAGGCCATAGCAGCACATACATATGCATGTGCTGGTACATGGCTTTGCATGTATCTTCATTTGCCATTTTATATTGTTTCCATCATGCACATATAATCAGCTTTCTGTAACTTTGAATGGAAAGTATTCCAAAAAGTAAATAAAGAGTAACAATACTACCATGAAATATGACATACATTTAAACATTCAGTATAATAATTACTTACATGGCACTTACATTATATGAAATATTATAAGTAATCTAGAGGTGATTTAAAGCAGAGGTCACCAGGCCGGGCTCAGTGGCTCAAGACCGTGATCCTAGCACTTTAGGAGGCCAAGGTGGGTGGATCACTTGAGGTCAGGAGTTCAAGACCAGACTGGTCAACATGATGAAACGCATCTCTACTAAAAATATAAAAATTAGCCAGTCGTGGTGGTGTGTGCCTGTACTCCCAGCTACTCGGCAGGCTGAGGCAGGAGAATCATTTGAACCTGAGAGGCAGAGGTTGCAGTGAGCCAAGATCCCACCACTGCACTCCAGCCTGTGGGACAAGAGCAAAAAAAAAAAAAGCAGGAGTCATCAACCGTCATGTTGCCGACTGGTACTAGTCCATGGCCTGTTAGGAACAGGGCCAGACAGCAAGAAGTGACCAGCAAGTGAAAGAGCATTACCCTCTGAGCTCTGCCTCCTGTTAGATCAGCATTGGCACTGGATTATCATAGAAGCGCAAACCCCACTGTGAATTGCACATGCATGGAATCTAGGTTGTGCACTCCTCATGAGAATTAATACCTGATGATCTGAGGTGGAGCAGTTTCATCCCGAACCCATGCCTCCCACCCATCAATGGAAAAATTGTCTTTTGTGAAATGGGTCCCTGCTGCCAAAAATGTTGGGGACCACTGATTTATAGTATACAGGAGGACGTATGTACGTTATATGCAAATACTATGTCACTTTATGTAAAGGACTTGAACATCCATGGATTTTGGTGTCCTCAAGGGATCCTGGAATCCATCCCCTACAGATACCTAGTGATGACTGTATTGTTCGCCAGGAAATTTTCCCAAGTCACTCCATGGTCATTAAAATCCTGATTTTTGGATGGGCACAGTGGCTCACACCTGTAATCCCAGCACTTTGGGAGGCCAAGGAGGGTGGATCACCTGAGGTCAGGAGTTCAAGACCAGCCTGACCAACATGATGAAACCCCATCTCTACTAAAAATACGAAAAATTAGTCGGACGTGGTAGCAGGGGCCTGTAATCTCAGCTACTTGGGAGGCTGAAGCAGAAGAATTGCTTGAACCGGGGAGGTGGAGGTTGCAGTGAGCCCAGATCGTGCCACTGCATTCCAGCCTGGGCAACAAGAGTGAACCTCTGTCTCAAAAAAAAAAAAACACACACACACACACAACAAGAAAATCTGATTTTTAGGGGCTGGGTGATAATCCATTGTTTGAACATGTTCAATTTAGCCAACCGTTCTTCTACTGTTGAACACTTAGTTTCCCTCCAATTTTCTCTACTAGCTTATTAATAATAGAGAAATATGAATAGTCTTGTTCATACGTCTTTGTCCACCTCTCTGATTATTTTCTTGAGACAGATTCCTCAGCATTAAATTACCCTGTAAAGGACATAAACAATTTAAAAGATCATCATACATATTGCCAGAAAGCTTTTCAGAATTGGTATTAATTTATATTCTCATCAGCTGTTTGGAGAACTATAATCTTACCATAAACTGCCCGACACTATTGTCTGTGTTTTATTTCTTCATATGTTTGATAAGGAAAAATCATCTTCTGTGTTTCATTAATTTTTTGTCTTTGTTTCCTCATTAGGTTGAACAATTTTAATTGTTTCTCATTTGTTATTTGTCTATTTATGTTCTTTTTACATTTCTCCGTTGAGATGTTCTCTTTCTTATAGATTTAAATTCATTTTAAATAAAGTAATGATAATAGCCCTTTCCCCTTAATATTTATGTTGTTTTTTATGTTTTGCACAGATATAAGTTTGAGATATTTATAGAATACTGTTTTGGCTGGGCGCGTGGCTCACGCCTGTAATCCAGCACTTTGGGAGGCCAAGGCAGGTGGATCAACTGAGGTCAGGAGTTCGAGACCAGCCTGGCCAACATGGTGAAACCCCATCTCTACTAAAATACAAAAATTAGCCAGCGTGGTGGCAGGTGCGTAATCTCAGCTACTCAGGAGACTGAGGGAGGAGAATTGCTTGAACCTGGGAGGCAGAGGTTGCAGTGAGCCAAGACTGCATCACTGCACTCCAGCCTGGGTGACAAGAGTGAAACCCCATTTCAAAAAAAAAAAAAAATATATATATATATATACACATATACTGTTTTGTATACAGACAGCTATGGTCTGAATGTTTGACCTATAGATTTATATGATTAGAATAGTAAGTTTTTTTCTTTATATGGCAATCATTTAACTTATTCAAATTTATTGTGAACTTACTTTTTTCTTTGACACTTTAATACGTCTGGGATTTATTGGGGAGTATATTATAAGGTAAAAACTTAACAAAATTTTGTTCCAAAGGAGTTTCCCAAATTTCTTTGTCTTTCATCATTATCTTATATATAGAAAGAGCTTGCTGGCTGGGCACATTGGCTCACACCTGTAATCCCAGTACTTTGGGAGGCTGAGGCAGGCAGATCACCTGAGGTTGGGAGTTGGAGACCAGCCTGGCCAACATGGAGAAGCCCTGTCTCTACTAAAAATACAAAATTAGCCAGGCGTGGTAGCGGGTGCCTGTAATCCCAGCTACTCAGAAGGCTGAGGCAGGAGAATCGCTTGAACCTGGGAGGTGGAGGTTGCAGTGAGCCGGGATCGTGCCATTGCACTCCAGTCTGGTAAACAAGAGTGAAACTCATCTCAAAAAAAAAAAAAAAAAAAAAGAGTTTCCCAAATTTCTATCATCAGTTGTGGAGTCATGACCTCCCTTCACCATTGATTGCAGTTGTTTCTTCATCATTCATGCCGGCACCTGATTCAATTCTGTCTGCTCTATCTCCCTGATTTGTGTGTTGATTCATTACTCCATAATACATTTTCATCATGTGGCTTTATCATATGCTCTGTATGTGCCAGGGTGCATCAGATCACACCAATCTTCTTATTTTAAACTTCATAATTTTTTTGAATCTCATAATTCTTTGTAATTCTTACCACTTTTTTTTTTTTTTTTCTAGATAGTCTTGCTCTGTCTCTCGGGCTGGAGTGCAGTGGCATGATCATAGCTCACTGCAGCCTCTACCTCCTTGGCTGAAGTGATCCTTCCACCCCTGCTTCCCAAGTAGCTAGGACTACAGGGGCATGCCACGACACTCGGCTATTTTTTTTGTTTAGTTTTTGCAGAGATGAGGTCTCATTGTGTTACCCAGGCTGGTCTCAGACTCCTGGGCTCAAGAGATCCTCCAGCCTCAACCTCCCAAAGTGCTGAGATTACAGCCAGGAGCCACTGGGCCCAGCCTAATTCTTACCTTTTTATTTATTTTAAAACTTTTTTCTTTTCTTTTTTTTCTTTTTTCCTTAGAGACAGGGTCTTGCTCTCTCACCCAGGCTGGAGTGCAGTGGTGCCATCATAGCTCACTGCAGACTGAAACTTCACACACCTGGGGTCAAGCAATCCTCCCACTTCAGCCTCCCAAGTAGCTGGAACTATGGGTGTGCACCATCATGCCCACTTAATGTTTTTTTTTGTGGGGTGACACAGACAGAGTCTTGCTCTGTCGCCCAGGCTGGAGTGCAGTGGTGCTATGCTATCATAGCTCACCGTAACCTCAAACTCTTGGAATCAAGCAGTCCTCCCATCTTGGTTTCCCAAAGCACTGGGATTACAGGCAAGAGCCACCTCAGCTGGCCCAAAACTTTTTAGTTTATAATAGTTGTACAATATATACACAGGGAGTCACACATATCGTAACTTTTATCCATCATCTCCCAACAGCGACATTTTACATAACATAGGACAATATTAAGCCAGAAAATTGGCGTTGGTATAATACTGCTTAAGTAGACCACCAACATGATTCTGTTTCACCATTTTTAAGTGCATTCGCTCGTGTGTGCTTGTGTGTGTGACGTTCTATGCAGTTTTATCCCATGCACAGATTCATGAGACATAACCACACTCAAGACACAGCTGGCCGAGCACAGTGGCTCACTCCTGTAATCCCAGCACTTTGGGAGACCGAGGAGGGTGGATCACCTGAGGTCAGGCGTTCAAGACCAACCTGGCCAACATCGCAAAACCCTGTTTCTATTAAAATATACAAAAATTACCTGTGTGTGATGGCGGGTGCCTGTAATCCCAGCTACTCGCAAGGCTGAGGCGAGAGAATGGCTTGAACCTGGGAGGTGGAGGTTGCAGTGAGCCAAGATCATGCCACTGCACGCTAGCCTGGGAGACAGAAAGTGACTCTGTCTCAAAAAAAAAAAAAAAAAAAAAAAAGACACAGACCTGCCCCATCCCACAAAGGAACTCTCTCCCCTGTCTTACCATTTATATTTGTATCATCTCCACCAGAGTCCCCTGGCAACCACTAATCTTTTCTATAGTTTTGACATTTAAAAAATTCTATAAATTAAATCAGGGACTATATAACCATTTAAGAATGACTTTTTTTTTTCTAAGCATAATGCCCTTGAGATGCATCCAGGTTTTTGTGTGTATCCCCAGCTGATTCCTTTTTATAACTAAACAGTATTCCATTGTATCAGTTTGTTTAACCACTCATTTATGGAAGGACACTCTTTCCACTTTGGGGCTGTTACAAACAAAGCTGCTATGAACATTGGTGTTCAAGTTTTTGTGTGAACATTAGGTTTCTATTTATCTGGGATAAATGCCCAACGGTGCAATTGCTGGATAGTATGGTGAATGTATGTCTAGTTTTATTAAAAACCTGCCTGTAATCCCAGCACTTTGGGAGGCTGAGGCGAGTGGATCACCTGAGGTCAAGAGTTCGAGGCCAACCTGACCAAGATGGCAAAATCCCGTCTCTACTAAAAATACAAAAATTAGCTGGGTGTGTGGTGATGGGCGCCTGTAGTCCCAGCTACCCAGGAGGCTGAGGCAGGAGAATCGCTTGAACCCGGCAGGTGGAGGTTGCAGTAAGCCGAGATCATGCCACTGCACTCTAGCCTGGCAACAGAGTGAGACTCCGTCAAAAAACAAACAAACAAATAAAACCTTGCCAAACAGCTTTCCATAGTGGCTGTACCATTTTTTGCCACCACCAACAATGTATGAGAGACACAGTTTCTTTGCCTCCTCTCAGCATTTGCCATGATTATTTTTTATTTTAGCTGTTCTCATAGCTGTGCCATAACATTGTGATTTTTGCTCACACCTGTAATCTCAGCACTTTGGGTGGCTGAAGCGGGTGGATGGCTGAGTCCAGGACTTTGAGACCAGCCTGGGCAACAGAGTGAGACTCTGTCTCTACATTATAATTTTTTAAAAATTAGCTAGGCGTGGTGGCAGGTGCTGGTAGTCCCAGCTACCAGGGAGGTTGATGTGGGAGGATTGCTTGAGCCCAGGAAGTCAAGGCTGCATAAAGGAATGATCGCTCCACTACACTCCAGCCTGGATGACAGAGGGTATTAGTCCATTTTCATGCTGCTGACAAAGGCATACCTGAGATTGGGCAATTTACAAAAGAAAGAGGTTTATTGGACTTAACAGTTGCACGTGGCGGTGGAGGCCTCACAGTCATGGCAGAAGGTGAAAGGCACATCTCACATGGTGGCAGACAAGACAAGAGAACGTGTGCAGGGAAACTCCCATCTTTTAAAACCATCAGATCTTGTGAGACTTAGTCACTACCATGAGGACAGCATGGGAAAGACCCGCCCCCATGAGTCAATCACACCCTACCAGGTTCTTCCCAGAATGCACGGGTATTATGGGAGTTACAATTCAAGATGAGATTTGGGTAGGAACACAGCCAAACCATATCACAGAGTGAGACCCTAAAAAGTAAAGTGAGTGAGTCTCTAAAAAGTAAAAAATGACATTGTAGTTTTAATTTGTATTTTCCTAATTGCCAAAGATATTGAATCATCTTACCTCTTTATTTTTTCCAGATGAACATGATCCAAAGATTTTCCCAAAAACTTCCATTAATATTTTTATTGGATTATGTTAAAATATACCTTTAGTTTCAAATAATCTACAGTTTTAAGATAGGAAGTCTTCTAACCAAAGAATCTCTCCATTTATTCATTAGCATTTTTCTCCATAAGGTTTTATATTTCCCTTCATATAAGTCATGCATATTATAAATATTATTATGTGTATTGCTCATTTTTGCTTTTCTCTATTTTGTTTTGCTTCATTTTCTTAAAACTTTCCTAGGTGGAATTTTCTCACTACATCTTTGAGCATGTTGATAGAACATAGTAAATATATTTATTTTGGTTCATTTGCCTTTTATTCAGACACTTAACTGAGCTCCATTATTAGTTCTAACAGCTTTATAATTTTTCTATGTGCACAAATATATGTAATGAAGTAAAATGATGTAATAGTTAATGTGTATTGAGCACTTGAAATGTACCAGCTAAGCACTACACTTCACATGCATTAGTTCACTTGAATCCATTTGTCATCTTAAAAAAACCTCATTGCCCAGATGTCCCTCTGTGCATGAATTAATTGTGCCATGAATTGGTATCTGCTATTAATTGTAATTATAGGTTGTTCTATAAACATGGGGCAGTTAGACTTGAAACCCCTCAGAATAATCATACCTTAGGTTACCGTGTCATATGTGAATGGGTGCAGGAAGAGAGGCAAAAAGGTATAAAGTTCCAGTTGAATAAAGAAGTAAGGGGAAAGCCAGGGTTTGGTTGGGCAAACACAAAGAACTAGAGATTTTACAGAAATAGCCTACAATTCCCCACCCCTCCTTCTATGCCCATCTTTGCAGACACATCAAGCTAATTACAGAAGAAGCAGACAAAGTCCATCCCTGCCCTCCATCGCTTTCCTCCTTCCCTTCTCCAGGCACTGTTTCTGAGAAACGGAGATTTTTTTGTTTTTGTTTTTGTTTTTGTTTCTGAGACAAGGTCTTGCTCTGTCATCCAGGCTTTAGGGCAGTGGCGCGATCATAGCTCACTGTAGCCTGGACCTCCAGGGCTCAAGCTATCCTCCCACCTCAGCTTCCCAAATAGCTGGGACTATAGAAGCACGCTACCATACCAGGCTAATTTTTTTAAAAATTTTGTGTAGTAACAGAGTCCCACTGTGTTGCCCAGGCTAGTCTCAAACTCCTGGGCTCAAGAGATCCTCCTGCCTTGGCCTCCCAAAGTGCTGGGATCAGAGTTTCTGATTTCTTGAGTTGAATGCGCAGTTTGTTTATTTACCTCCTTTCTTGCAAGTGCTGAGATTGGAGTTTCTGATTTCTTGGGTTGAATGTGCGGTTTGTTTATTTACCTTCTCTCTTGTTTAAAAATTTAAGTGTTCACAAGTGCACATTTATCTCTCGCTTCTACTTTAACAGCATTCCGTAAGAGTTGATAGACACTGTTTCATTGTCATTATTTTTTTAAACGGCCTATAATTATGGCTCTGATTTCCTCTTGGACTCAAAAACTTATTATAGTTTTTGTTTTAATTTCTAAGCAAGTGGGTATTTAAAGCATTTATAATCATTATTATTATTTGCTTTGTGATCAGAAAATCTGAACCCTACAATTTCTGCTTTTTGAAATTTATTACGTTTTCCTCAAGGCCTGGTATACAGCCAACTCTTTCATGAACGCTTAACCAGAAATTAATTCTCTGTAGATTGGAAAGGTTTACATTACAGATACGTAGAGATGTGACAGAAGTAGATAGATAGACATAGATATCAATGATTCCAATCTTAATTATTTTAGTATTCAAATACTGTATTTAATAATTAAACCACAGAAATGCTTAAGGAGTTGCATCTTCTTTCACAGTGTTTTTCTGGTAATTTTTTTCTGTTTCTTTTTTTTTTTTTTTTTTTGGAGACGAAATTTCACTCTTATTGCCCAGGCTGAAGTGCAATGCGATGGCGTGATCTCAGCTCTCCGCAAACTCCGACTCCCAGGTTCAAGCGATTCTCATGCCTCAGCCTCCCCAGTAGCTGGGATTATGGGCACCTGCCACCACTCCTGACTAATTTTGTATTTTCCGCAGAGACGAGGTTTCTTGACGTTGGTCAGGCTGGTCTCGAACTCCCGACCTCAGGTGATCTGCCTGCCTCAGCCTCCCAAAGTGCTGGGATTACAGGCGTGAGCCACCTCGCCTGGCCTCTTTTCTATTTCTAATAGCTGTGATTGTATATATTTTGATGCTATTCAATATTATACTTCTTATGAAAATGACATGTGCCTTTATATCCGGGGTTCCCAACCCCTGGTACCTGGTCCATGGTCTGTTAGGAACTGGGCCACACGGTAGGAGGTGAGCAGTGAGCAAGTGAGCGAAGCTTCATTTGTGTTATAGCCTCTCCACATCGCTCACATTACTGCCTTAGCTCTGTCCCATGTCAGCCCAGTGAGGGCATTAGATTCTCATAGGAGCGCCAACCCTGTTGTGAACTGTGCATACAAGGATCTAGGTTGCACACTCCTTGTGAGAATCTAACACCTGATGACCTTTCACTGTCTCCCATCACCCTCAGATGGGACCGTCTACCTGCAGGAAAACAAGCTCAGGTGTCCCACAGATTCTTTTTTTTTTTTTTTGAGACAGAGTCTTGCTTTGTCGCCCAAGCTGGAGTGCAATGGTGCGACCTCAGCTCACTGCAACCTCCGCCTCCCCGGCTCAGGTGATTCTCTGCCTCAGCTTCCAGAGTAGCTGGAATTATAGGCGCCCGCCACCACGCCCGGCTAATTTTTTGTAATTTTAGTAAAGACGGAGTTCCACCGTGTTAGCCAGGATGGTCTCGATCTCCTGACCTTGTGATCGGCCCCCCTTGGCCTCCCAAAGTGCTGGGATTACAGGTGTGAGCCACTGTGCCCAGCCCCACTGACTCTACATTATGGTGAGTTGTATAATTATTTCGTAAGATGTTACAATATAATAATAATGGAAATAAAGTGCACAATATCTGTAATGTACTTGAAGCACCCCAAAACCATTTCCCCACCAGTCCGTGGAAAAATCATCTTCCACAAAACCAGTTCCTGGTACCAAAATGACTGGGGAGTGCCGCTTTATATTATTTAATGTATTTGCCTTGAACTTGACTGTTTCTAACGCCTTTTATCTTGAGTTCTACTTTTTCAAATGAGTTTTCTCATTCTTGCTTTTGTTTTGTTTGTACTTTCCCCAAAATGTCCAATATATTTTTGCTCATCCTTCAAAAGATAGGATAGAAAAAATATGTAGTGATAAAAATGAGTCTTGCATTCTCAGGCAGATAGTTACAAAACTCCAACCTCATACCTTCCCATGTATTCTGGCAAATCGACCTTTTGGCACAGATGTGACTAATACGTCCTTTAATATTTTATAGAAAGCAAAAAGAGATATTCACATCTTTACTTGACACCTAATCCACTGTGGCAGAGATTATCTTTCTTTAGTTTTTGTGGGAGCAAATGATGCTGGGTTTCCACAATAGCCTCTTGCTCCTAGTTAAATACCAACTAGGTGGCTATATGAGTCAGGGTTCTCTAGAGGGACAGAACTAATAGGATAGATGTATCTATAAAGGGAGTTTATTAAGGAGAATTGACTCACACAATCACAAGGTAAAGTCCCACAACAGGCTGTCTGAAAGTTGAGGAGCAAGGAAGTCATTGGTGGATCGGTCTAAGTCCTGAAACCTCAGAAGTAGGGAAGCCCACAGTGCAGCCTTCAGTCTGTGGCCAAAGCCCCGAGAACCCCTGGCAAACCAGTGGTGTAAGTCCAAGAGTCCAAAAGCTAAACAGCTTGGAGTCTGATGTTCAAGGGCAGGAAGCATCCAGCACAGGAGAAAGATAAAGGCTGGAAGACTCAACAAGTCAAGTCCTTCCACATTCTTCTGCTGCCTGCTTTATTCTAGCCATGCTGGGAGCTTATTAGATGGTGCCCACTCAGATTGAGGGTGAGTCTGCCTGTCCCAGTCCACTGACGCAAATGTTAATCTCCTTGGGCAACACCCTCACAGACACACCCAGGAACAACACTTTGCATCCTTCAATCCAATGAAGTTGACCTTCAGTATTAACCATCACAGTGGCCCAAAGGAAAGAAGGTAGCATTAAGGTACCACTAGATGAAGACGGGCTGCCTAATTCTGATTTATCTTTCAAGACCTTTCTCACCTTCTGATTGAGGTCACTCAGACCCTTGACCCAGATGGACATCACACTTGACATAGAAGGAGAAATCAGGGCAAAGCTTCCCACACTAGACTTGCAGTCCTTTTACTGGCATGCATTTACCATCCCACCAATCAAAGCTAAACAAATAGCAGGGTGGCAGTAATTTATACACAGGAGGAAGAACAATTTAGAATTTCTAGAAATGTAACTATGGCAACAAATTAAAAAAAGTTAGCTACAATTTGTCATTCCTTAAAGTCATGCATATTACATTATCCTAATAATTTACGTAGTAATTACTTAATAAGCCCAAATGAGAGGAATGAGTAATCGTGTGAGCCTAAGGCTGGATTAATGTGTGGTTTAAGAGTGGATGGCCTTGTCTTTTCCATTCAACCTTGCTAACTTCTGTGCATTGCATGTTCAGCAGAATGGATGACCTCTGCTTGAAAGACAAAAATTGTCTCTACAAAGACCGCCATAGAAGTTTAGTGCTATTTGCTTGTATTAGTGAGGGTTCCCTAGAGGGACAGAGCTAATAGGATAGATATATATAAAGGGTAGTTTATTAAGGAGTATTGACTCACACGATCACAAGGTCCCACAATAAGCTGTCTGCAAGCTGAGGATCAAGGAAGCCAATCTGAGTCTCGAGGCTGAAGAACTTGGAGCCTGATGTTCGAGGGCAGGAAGCATCCAGCACAGAAGAAAGATGTAGGTTGGGAGGCTAAGCCAGTCTACTCTTTCCACATTCTTCTGCCTGCTTTGTATTCTGGCCACTCGCAGCTGATTAGATGGTGCCCATCCAGAATGAGGGTGGGTCTGCCTTTCTTAGTCTACTGACTCAAATTTTTTATTTTTATTTTTGAGGCAGTCTTGCTCTGTTGCCCAGGCTGGAGTGCAGTGGCGCGATCTCAGCTCACTGCAACCTCCGCCTCACCTCCTGGGTTCAAGCGATTCTCCTGCCTCATCCTCCCGAGTAGCTGTGGCTACATGAGTGTGCCACCACACCCAGCTGATTTTTTGTATTTTTTTTTTTAGTAGAGATGGAGTTTCACCATGTTAGCCAGGATGGTCCCGATCTCCTGACCTTGTGATCCACCCACCTCAGCCTCCCAAAGTGCTGGGATTACAGGTGTGAGCCATAGGCCCGGCCAAACTCAAACGTTATTCTCTTTTGGCAGTACCCTCACAGACACACCTAGGAATAATACTTTGCATCCTTCAATCCAATCAAGTTGACACTCAATATTCACCATCGCAATGCTTAACTTTTGCATGTACATAGAGGTATTCACCAAATGACAGTGGAATATTTTGGTTAAACAGTCATATTTCAGGGTATCTTTGGTTCCAGTCTCTAATGGAACTATATACTGGCCACTTTGTGATGACAGAATTATCCACTGCCTTAAAACAGTTGTTTGGGGTATGCGGGGCCAAGTTCATTGATTAAAAATGAGCATTTGAAAGACCAAATCTAGAGTCAAGTCATCGATTGCGGGGAGAGGAGGTTCCCAGGGGACCCACTGTTGATTAAGACCTGGGGTAGCTAAGGGAACTTAGCCAATTCAAGCGATTTGGCAAAACTCACTTTTCTAACTTTTCTTTTAAAGTCAGCACATAATCTGGTCCTTCTGGCTTTTGGGAAAGGGGTTTTTCTCTTGGCCATTCCAGGCTTACTAGTAGAGATGGCATAAAACGAAAGCAAAGCAGTTAATTGCACAGCTCGTTCTACTCACAGAATGGTTGGAACACTCCTCCCCAGTGAATTTCTTCCTCTGACGTTTCCTCCCTCTTTTCACATTTGTCCCGAGTTCCCAGGTCCCTGGGTGATTTTCCACTTCAATTCACCGATGTTTATTGCACACTTACCATGCGCTGGCACTGTGGTAGGCATTAGGAAGTAACAGCGACCCAGGCCATGTCACCTTGCACCCTCTTGGAGTTTACAGTCTACATAAAGTGGAGGGGTTCGCTGATTCATGTGGATGCCATTTCCAGAGCATTCTACCGCTGTCTGCTTCCCAATACTTCACTCATTGCTGGAGCCACCACTATCCTGGCAGGTATCATTGTCCCCAGTGATACAGAGATGCTTCTTTTCTTGCTCAGAAAAAGTACTGCAGCCATAAAGTCCTGTCCCATTGTTATTTCCAACTTCTGCTTATCCTTCTGTTCCTTGGGGCACCAGCAAAAAAGTCAGTCATCTGGAGTTTTGTTCAACTTAATCCCTGGGCCCACCCCTAAAGCAAAGGATCAGAATTCCTGGGGCAGTGAAAAAGAAAAAAAAAAAAAAAAAAAACTTACCAGGTGATTCTTAAGTACATTATACTAGAGTGCTAAAGGCCCTTGGATCTAGTCTCTAGGCAAGGTTAAGACTCCTGCAAGCCAGGAGCTTGTTACTGCCACGTTGACCAACTTCTCCTGACAAATACACCATACCAGGCAGTATATAGCAACAACCATATGCTTATATAGAGAACCTTTCTTGCCCTCCACCTGCCTCCACTTTTCATTCATTCATCTTCCTCTATTTGAGAGAAATAAACTCCCTTCTGCTGGCAACCACCTCACCTCTCTTTTCCTAATAGCAGCTTTGATTTCTTCTCTTCCAGACAAATCTCATCACACTTAATAGATTAAAGTCTAGGCATCCCTTTTCTTCTCCTATATTTTCATTTGTTTGTTTTGCTATAATTATATTTCATAAAATTGGTTTCAGAGATCAGGGAACTCCTTCTCCAAACAGACTTGTATTTGCAGTCAACACCTTGGCAAAATAAGCAACAATAAGCATTTTTAAAGGAGGATAAACTAAATCTCTTTGTATGTGTGTGAGAGAGACAGAGAGAGAGAGAGAGAGAGAGAGAGACAGAGTCTCACACCGTCAGCCAGGCTGAAGTGCAGTGGTGTGATCTCAGCTCACTGCAACCTCCACCTCCCAAGTTCAAGTGATTCTTCTGCCTCAGACTCCTGAGTAGCTGGGATTACAGGCATGTGCCACCACACCCAGCTAAATTTTGTATTTTTAGTAGAGACAAAGTTTCACCACGTTGGCCAGACTGGTCTCAAACTCCTGACCTTAAGTGATCTACCCGCCTCAGCCTCCCAAAGTGCTGGGATTACAGGCATAAGCCACCACTCCTGGCCTTAAATCTTATTTTTAAAGGTACCTAGGAGGGTTTGCTTTTTGAAATAATCACATATTGGCTGGGTGCAGTTTTAGGTGTTTGGGCCTGCAACCCCAGTACTTTGAGAGGCTGAGCCAGGAGGGTTGCTTGAGACCAGGAGTTCAAGACCGGCCTGGGCAACAAAACAAAATCCCGTCTCTACAAAAAAATAAAAATTAGCCTGGTGAAATAGTGCACAACTACGGTCCCAGCTACTTGGGAAGCTCAGGCAGGAGAATTGCTTGAGCCCAGGAGTTCAAGGCTGCTGTGAGCTATGATCACAGCACTGTACTCCAGTCTGGGTGAAGGACTGGGATCCTGTCTCTATAAGAAAAAAAAAGGAAAAGACAAAATAATCACATTAAACCTTTTGTGAAATAAATAATCTCTTTTTCTTGCTTATATAGACTGCTAATCTATCTTTAAAAATAGCCTGTTTACACACACACACACACGTCCCTGTGCTTGTGTGTGCTTATGTGTAAATCTGATTTTGTTTAATATGGAAGCATTTGCAAAGTGTCTAACAGAATGTCATGTGTGATTAGCTTTTATTTAAGGGGCTTTTTGTTTTTTTTTTTTCCTTCTGCTGATGATAGTAAGAGGACACGGGAAATGATTAACAGGTTAGAAGCAGACTGTAAGAAAAGACTAAAGGAATTATGGATATTTGCCTAGAGCCACAGGCTGATACGTAGTTAATTACAGTCTTCAAGTTAATGAAGCAATATTTTATGGGTGATCATGAGCAACTGTATTTTTTATTCTAAGAACAAGAAGACCTTACGTTAGAACAAGACAGACTGGGTTTAAAGAAGGAGTTTCAAAGGTAGATGTTTGGGAATGAAGAAAATCAGCACCTAGAAAGATCATGGAATTACTGTCTACACTTTCTTTTTTTTTTTTTCTAGACAGAGTCTCACTCTATCACCCAGGCTGGAGTGCAGTGATGCCACCACGACTGGCTAATTTTTTTTTTTTAATTTTTATTTTTGAAGAGATGGGGTCTTGCTGTTTCCCAGCTAGTCTCAAACTCCTGAACTCCAGCAATCTTCCCTCCTTGGCCTCCCAAATTGCTGGGATGAGAGGTATAAGCCACCACACCCGGCCCTTTCTAGATTTTTAATAAGGGATAAGCAACTGCATGGGATGGTTTATGATACTCGTCTGTAGCTGCAGCCTGGTAGCCCACAGGAAACACTGACTTACGTTACGACCTCTGTACCTCTTTTCCCATTATCCTTCTAATTGAATTTCCCCCCTTCCTATTTGTATAAACCTTCTCATATTTTTAATTCTCTAGCTCATTACTAAGTTTTCCCTCTCTACTCCTGATTATTCTTCCACCTCTTGGCATTCATTATCCATTGTATTCTTACAGTGCATTAGTCAATAAAGCTAACCTTTGTTGCAGTAACAAACAAACATCCAAGTTCCGGTAGTTAAAATGTAAGCATTCATTTTTTTATTCACACAAAGTTTGCTGAGGTCTCACCAACTTTCCAAGGCAGCCCAGTGACTAAGCAGTGACTCAGGGATTCCTTTTTGTGGCTCCACCAACTCAGGGTTATATGGTATATGAAGTGTCTTCAAAAGGTTCACAGAAAATACATATTATGGAAAAACTATGCACAGATTTTATTTTATTTTTTTGCATCAAAATAAACTCAAACTGACTTGTTATGACATATCTGAACAGGATCTATTTTGAGGCACTAAAGATAAATCATTCTGAAAAGAGCCTCTATCAGAGCAACATTAGTTCTGTTAAAATTGAAGAAGGAGCAAATATACAGTTTATGGTGAAGCTTAGGTGGAAGAATGGCAAAATCATTGATGTTTTACAAAAAGTTTATGGGGAAAATGCCCCAAAGAAATCATCAGTCTACAAATAGATACATCATTTTAAGAAAAGATGAGATGATGAAAATGAAGCCTGCAATGGCAGATCATCCACATCGATTTGCAAAAAAAAGATTAATCTTGTTTGTGCCTTCATTGAAAAGGAGCCACACATAACAGCAGAAACAATAGCTGATACCACGAACGTCTCAACTGGTTCAGCTTACACAATTCTGACAGAAAATTAAAGTTAAGCAAACTTTCCACTCGATGGGTGTCAAAGTAATTGCACCTAGATAAGCTGCAGACAAGGGCAGTGATTTCAATAGAAATTTCAAATAAGTGTGATCAAGATCCTGAAATAGTTCTTCAAAGAATTGTAACACGAGATGAAACATGGCTTTACCAGTACAATCCTGAAGACAAAGCAAAATCAAAGCAATGGCTACCAAGAGGTGGAAGTGGTGAGTTTCTCTCCATCATGACAATGCTTCTGCTCACTCCTCTCATCAAACAAGGGCAATTTTGCAAGAGTCTCAATAGAAAATCATTAGGCATCATGTAACAGTCCTGACTTGGCCCCTTCTGACTTCTTTTTGTTTCCCAATCTTAAAAAATTCTATGAAGGGCACCCATTTTTCTTCAGTTAATAATGTAAAAAAGATTACATTGACATGGTTAAATTTTCAAGACTCTTGGTTCTTTAGAGATGAACTAAAGTACTGGTCTCAACACTTACAAAGTGTCTTGAACTTGATGGAGCTTATGTAAAGAAATGAAGTTTATATTTTAACACTTTTAATTCCATTTAATTTAATTTCCATTTTTCCAGATTTTGAAGTCCTCTCATATGTGGCAAGGGAAGAGGCTCTTGGACAGTTCTGTGCCATCTCTTAAACACATTAGTCTGGAAGTAATGACATGACTCCCACTCATAGCCCATTTGCCAAAACCACTCTTATGCCAATCTATCTAACTGCAAGGAAATTAGGAAGATGTAGGGGATGGTGAGGGGTTGCCTAAGAGTATGAAGACAACTATAACTTTCTTTACCACAGGAAATCTCTCTACTGAAGGATCAGTCTCAAAGGCCTTATACTTTTTTTGATCTGGAAGCTTGATCTTGGTACATGCCTGTTGATCATACTGGTGGCATCACTTGTTCCACTTATGAATGTCATTTAGATTTAAGGCACAGATTACTGGAACTACAAGTGAGTGGAGGAGAGAGGAAAACGGATACCAAGAGACTCTGTTCCTCACCTAAACTTCCAACATATATGTCTAATTTCTTAGTATTTACCCTGTATCAGTCCTTGCTAATTATGGCCTCAGATTCCCTGGGACTCTGGTTCTTAGTCTGTTTTTGTTACTTTTCCTCTTCAGTTCATTTTAAACATAGGTCTTGTCTATAACCATCCTCGACTTAGGTGATAAGCCTGTTTCCAGGCTAGAATCAAACCTAACCCTGTAACTGGTTTGGGGTTTTGCAACCTGATAATGCCAAGTAATGCTGTCCAACATTTGATATGAGTTTTATTGTGTTTATTGAAGTATGACTTTGAGAGTCATGCAGACCTGGGTTCAAACCACATCTGCCCAATGGAGATAAGAGACAAATGGAGATTATATTAGCTTTGTGGATTATTGTGAGAAGGAAATGAGGTAATAAAGTATAAAGTATCTAGCTCAGTGCCTGAAATATAGTAAGCACTCAAAAAGTTATCAATTCTTATTATTAGGTTACTAAAATCAGCAAGCTTAAAGTATTTAGGCAGAAGCATTCTAATATCTGCAATTTATATTGTACAAAAAGATAAGCTAGATTGATGAACAAATAGATGGACAGAGATGTGAAAATGCAAATGCAGTAAAATGTTAACGGTAGAATCCAGATGGTGGGTATATGGATATTCACTGTACAATTATTTCAACTTCTCTGTATGTCTAAGTGTTTTCATAAGAAAAACACTGAAGGATATCAGTAGGTTTATACCTTTCACCTGCCCTCTCCAGACATACATAAGACTAAAGCTTAAAACCTGCCTTGGACAGGATCCTACGAATTTAAAAATCTTATAGAGCATCTCCCCGCCCCCTTAACTTCCAGAATTGGCAACAGTATACACTGAAATTATTAGCATACAATACAAACTTCTCTTGTCTTATACATTATTTGCCAGGGAAAAATATGGATGAGATATTATCACAATGGGTCATGTGCATTCTATGTGGCAACCACTCCTAGTCCATTTTCTGTTGCCTATAAGAGAATATCTGAAACTGAGTAATTTATATGAAAATAAATTTAGTTCTTACAATGATGGAGGCTGAGAAGGCCAAGATTGAGAATCTGCATCTGGTGAGTGCCTTGTTGACAGTGGGGACTCTCTTCAGAGTCCCAAGGCATCACAGGGCAAGTGGAGAGGGGGCTTAGTGTGCTAACATCCTAGCTCAGGTCTCCCATCCTCCTCTTCTTATAAAGCCGTCAGTTCCTCTCCCATGATAACCCATTAATCTATTGACCCATTAAACCATTAATGCATGAATTGATTCATCTGTTCATGAGGGCAGAGCCCTCGTGATTTAATCATCTCTTAAAGGTCCCCTTCCCTCAATACTGCCACACTGGGATTAAATGTCTCCATTTCACATGAATTTTGGAAAGGAAAAATATTCAAACCACAGCAGATTCTAATTTAATTTGAAATATAAAACAGACTATGTATTCCACTGAGACGCCAGGAATTTTAGGGAAATAGAAGAAATTCTGGGTAAATAGAGGTTATAGAAGCACAGTCCTGCAAGTTATGCTTAGAAAATCCACCTCAAAGCGGCCAGGTACGGTGGCTCATGCCTGTAATCCCAGCACTTTGGGAGGCTGAGGTGGGTGGATCACAAGGTCAGATTGAGATCATCCTGGCTAACAGGGTGAAACCCCATCTCTGCTAAAAATACAAAAAATTAGCCAGACGTGGTGGTACGCTCCTGTAATCCCACCTATTTGGGAGGCCGAGGCAGGAGAGAACTGCTTGAACCCGGGAGGAAGAGTTTGCAGTAAGCTGAGATCACGCCGTTGTACTCCAGCCTAGGTGACAGAGCAAGACTTCATCTCAAAAATAATGATAATAATAAATAAATAAATAAATAAAATTAAATTAAAATTAAAATTAAAAAAAGAAAAGAAAAATCACCTCAAAGCTATAGTTACAACCATCCTCTGGCTTCCTGAAGCCTCTGGCAGCAACCGTGAAAACAACAAAAATTGGCAAGATCTACTCTTACTAATCAAACCACAGAAATGACATACTCTTAAGGGAAACAAGCATGAAATCCATAGATTCATAATGTTTAAAGTAACATTACATAAAATCCATTTGATTCTTCTCATTTTACAAGGGAAGAAAGAGAAGTCTGAAACCTAATTAAGACATTGAAGGTGATAATGATTTTGATTTCAAACTCATCTCCACCCTCTTTTCCAGTGAAAATGCTAAAAGTGTATCTTGGGAGTAATTTACTCTACCTCTCATTATCTCTCCATGAGCACTCCCTGCCATACACATACACAGCTTCTGTTGTGTTGTCTAAGTTAGATGTTGAATCTAAGTTAGAGCCCTGATCTGGCTCTGCACACCCATTTCAAGCCAAGTCTTCTTGGCATCCCTCCAAGCCAACTGCCAGCCCCAAGTGCCTCCTATATGCAAGTTCTACAGCCACTATTTCATACCTCCAAGTTCCTTGGCTACAGCCCTAGTCAAAGACATAATGACCCCTGATGTGAACTTTCTCAATATCCTCCTTACACCTTCCCAACCCTCAGTCTCTCCCCTCAATATCTCTTATAGGTCCTGCAGACCAATCTTTCTAGTTATGCGGTTGTGATCTCATCATGACTCCAGTTGAATGGTTAGGGCTCGCAATGTCTCATTCTTTCACCTCTTAAGATAAAAGACTACCTAGGAACCCCTCAGTCCTTGGAATGCATTGACTTCCACCTTCCCTGGCATGCCCAGGCAGTATAAAGTATCAGTTGGCACTGGTTGAAACTCCTACTTTATGTTTATAGTCTAGAATATCCTACTCACATCCACACATATGGAAATTCTACCTATTCTTCAACACCTAGAGCAAATATAACCTTGGCCATGAGAAGAATCTCTGATGCACAGATAACCGGTGATATGGTTTGGCTGTGTCCCCACCCAAATCTCATCTTGAATTGTAGCTCCCATAACTCCCACGTGTCGTGGGAGGGACCCAGTGGGACATAATTGAATCACGGGGGCGGGTCATTCCTGTGCTGTTCTCATGATAGTGAATAAGTCTGATGAGACCTGATGGTTTTGTAAAGGGGAGTTCCCCTGCACGTGTGTTCTTGCCCACCACCATGTAAGAAGTGCCTTTGCTCTTCGTTCGTCTTCTGCCATGTTTGCGAGGCCTCCCCAGCCATGTGGAACTGTGAGTCCATTAAGCCTCTTTCCTTTATAAATTACCCAGTCTCGGGTATGTCTTTATTAGCAGTGTGAGAGCAGATTAGTACAACCTCCCTTACCTTTGGCCGCTCATAAGGCATGGTTTGACCTTAGACAAAAGACATATGGCATTTTCCAATATTTTTTCTTAAGGTAAAATGTGTTTGCCTTACGACAAAATCTTTGTTGTTGTTTTGCTTTGTTTTGCCTCTTTGCTAGATTGTAATCTACCTGAAGCTCCAAGCAGGGACAACCTGGGCCATTCCTGATGCCTTATCCTGCACCAGGCACTTCCTCCTTGTCATTTGCTTAAACCTCTCTCCAACCAGGCAGGTGCCATTATGAACCCTCCATTGCTGAACAAGACAGGATCAAGACAGACAGGGTCTTACCCTTTGTAGGCTCACAATAAACGTCTAAGGAATTAATTAAATTGTGCTCCTTTCCAAGGGCTGTTTATTCAAATGTAACTTTTCAAAGTTTCCCTAAGAACTCAAAGATAAAAATGCATGTTAGATTTTTTAACTGGCATTCATTAATGATGCCTTATTTTATATCCCTCCAATGGCCTTTCTTCACCCCATTCTCAAATACATCTCTATGTTTTTGAAGTAGAAAGCCTCTTCAAAGAGAGGTCAGCCTAGTAATGATGAAATGCTGACAGGGAAGCAATTGACACGCAGTTGGTTAAAAAATACTGACCCCCTCTGACAGAAGGAAGTGAAAAGTCAAGTGGCAAATGATTGCTCTTCTTAAACAGAAGAGACTAATCCTGAGGTTGGGTGCTCTTGTGCTGAGAAGAGAACACAATGAGAATTTACCACCCTCTTGATCTTAAGAAAACAGCTGGTGTAGAGAAAGGGGAAATTATCTCTAATTCACTCAACTGAACCACAAATATAGCTGTCATCTTTTTCAGAGTAAGAAGAGTAGATGCTATTGGGAGATGAGGATGAAGGACCCAGATGGATACAGTCTGGATGGAGAGCTGATATGACTTATTCTGCCTGTGAGAAGCCCTGCACAATTTTCATTCATGCTTACAGCGCCAAATGGTACTTTGAGCTGCCACTGGAATGAAAAATACAGTACAAATATAAACCCATTTTGGCAACACTTGAGTTTTTTTCTGAGGGTATACAATTTTGGGGTCTGAATCACTTAATGATAAAAGAGATACACAGACAGTTTTTCATTCATTTAACAAATATTAGCTGAGAACCCAGAAACTGTGCCCTAGGGATGTTGAAGTGAAAGTGTTATATGAGCTGAGACCTGACTTACCAGCTGTGTTGATCTAGAAGGAAGAGAGATCTAAGCTAGGGCCACTGCCTAAGCTTGAGGGGGCTTGCAGTATCTGTGTAAACCTGCATTCTCTTCTTTTCTGAAAATAATTAAAATTATATTTCAATTTAAAATTTTTGTTATAATGAGGTGCCTATGAAGATGTCCGCAGCGTGGTTATCCTGAGTGGCTTCCACACTGCTTGAGCCAGAATGCACACCCTATTCATAACCAGTCTGAGCAAGTTGTAACCGCAGATGGTCCTGCTGTCTCGTGTTAGGGTTATAGACCTCTCAGATGAATGTTAAGGATGGGATCCAAGTACCAGCCCTTGTGTCGATAGAATTATTTAAAGTGGCCAGGGATACAAAATCCTGGGGCAAAAGAAATCCATTTCTTGGCCAGGCGCGGTGGCTCATGGCTGTAATCCCAGCACTTTGGGAGGCTGAGGCAGGCAGATCACGAGGTCAAGAGATTGAGACCATCCTGACCAACATGGTGAAACCCCGTCTCTACTAAAAATACAAAAATTAGCTGGGCGTAGTGTTGGGCACCTTAGTCTCAGCTACTTGGTAGGCTGAGGCAGGAGAATCACTTGAACCTGGGTGGCAGAGGTTGCAGTGAACAGAGATCGTGCCACTGCACTCCAGCCTGATGACAGAGCAAGAATCTGTCTCAAAAAAAAAGAAAAAGAAAAAGAAAAAGAAAGAAATCCATTTCTCAGAGACACAAAATGGAAGAACTAAGTCTGCCCCCAAGTTCAAGGGGTAGAGTAGGGCAGATCATGCATAACAAAATGGAGTCAGAATATGCAATGATGCATGCCTGGAGCCCAGAATAAACCAAAAATTGAGCAAAAAGGAGCCAAGAAAGTTTCTGAAAACGGAGATGGAGCATCATCAGTTTTAAGCCTGAATGCACAGATGGATGGATTGGCTTTTGGATGATGTCATGGGGTAAGGGTGGACACACGTACATTTAGGCATGACCTTGAGTGGAAAAAAGAGAGCATGATAGCTGGAGATAGAGCATCCAAGTGTTTCAATGGGAATGAGCTCTGATATCACTTTGAGATTGGAAAGCTTTTCACATCCTTCCAAGGGAATCACCACTCCATTCTGGAAAAAAAAAATCAGTATTTAATATTGCTTTGGAGAATTTCTAGTTCTTCATGTAACAAATCCTTTGAAATTGCACTGAAGTTACACTTGAATGTACTGTATTTGCCTGCCATTTACTAATTCACATGGGCTGTTCTTTCTAATCTCTACATCACAGCAAAATCCTTTTCATGGTCCATTTCCTGGACACTACAGCCTCTTATTTTGTAGATAATGTTCTCTTTTTCCACTATGATTACAAATGACTGGAAAAAAATACACAAGTCTCAACCAGCCTCATGTAATAACTTGCCTACTGCCACAATGTAGGTTGCTGAGGGCTTTTTGTTTACTATTTTACTCCGTGTAAGATGGTTACATGTCAAAGATTTTTACAATGTTAGAGGCTTTCAGAAGATCAAGAGTGGATAAAGAGATGTGACATGACTTTAGACTTTTTGATTTTGGCCTCGTTTGTCATTTGTCTCCATTTGTTTCTTCCAAACAATCCACTATATTTTTGTGCAATTTTATTGTACTTAAAATTTTAAACTTTTTATTAAAGTACAACATTACAGCATCATGTATTTTTTTTTTCAAAATTTGCCACAGCAATATATCTGGTCCCCAGTAGTCTTTCAGAATTTTGCCATTCCCCAGCCAGAGATAGAGTAAATTTTTTCCTCACTTTGAAATTGTGTGGGCGTTTGTGGCTGTCTTGATGAACAAAATTCAGGGCTAGTGACACTATACACCTTGGAGACAAGGTCATAAAAGACAATATGGCTTCCACCTGACTCTCCATGCTCATCTTTAAAACCCAGTCGCCATGTTGTGGGGAAGCCCAGACCACATGAGGAGGCCCCATGTAGGTGTTCCAGGCAAAAACCCCAACTAAGGTTTCACCCAAAGCTAGCACTATTTCAATTTTAGCCAGCATCAATTGGAAGACATGGAAGTGAGAAAGCCTCACATAATCCTAGCCCCCAGCCTTCCAGTGGCCCCAGCTGATGATGAAGGTAGTGAACACAAGTTATCCCTGCCAGGCTCTGCCCAAATTGCAGATTCATGAGAAAAGTTAATGTTGCTTTAAGCCACCAAGTTTTGCAGTGATTTATTACCCATCACTGGGTGACTAGAACAAACACTCACACAGAAGACACATGTCATAATTATACAGGTTGATGAATTTTCACATACTGAACACAGCCATGCAACCAGCACTCAGATCAAAAAAATAGCTTCTCAGAAGCCTCATTACTCTTCTGGTCCTCCCTCCAAAAGATAGCTACCATCCTAACATTTTTTGCCTAATTAATGTTTTTGCCTATCCTAATGAAATTTCTTTTTTGCCTATTTTAGTATTGACCAAAGCTGTCACATGGTTGTTGTGACCCCATTAGCAGCAACTTGCCCAGGACAATGAGGTAAGATCCCAGCCAAGGAACTCCTGCCTCTGGGAGGGTTCCCAGTTAGAAGAGGATTTCTGTGTGCTGTGGACTGAACCACATCCCCCTAGAATTCATGTTTGGAAGCCCTAATCCCCAGCGTGATGGGGATGTCACACTATTTCCAAATACCTTTGGAAATAGGACCTTATAGGAGGTAATCAAAGATAAATGAGGTCACAAGGGTGTGGCCCTAACCAAGAGGCATAGTGCCCTTGGAAGCAGAGGAGACACCAGTAGAACATGCACACAAAGGGAAGGCCACAGTCAGAAGGCAGCTGTTTAAAAGCCAGCAAGAGAAACCTCACTAGAAACCAAACCTGCTGGCACCTTGATCTGGGACTTTCAGCCTCCATAACTGTGATAAAATGAATTTCTGTCATTGAAGCCACCTAGTCTGTAATATTTTGCTAAGACAGCATGAGCAAGATTATACTGGATAATCAATGAAGCCTAACACCACTGTGGTGGAGAGCTTAGTTGAAAATGGAAAAACTGCCGGGAACAGTGGCTCATGCCTGTAATCTCAGCACTTTGGGAGGCCAAGGCAGGTGGATCACTTGAGGTCAAGAGCTCGAGACCAGCCTGGCCAATATAGCAAAACCCTGTCTCTACTAAAAATACAAAAATTAGCCAGGCGTGGTGCCAGGCACCTGCAATCCCAGCTACTCAGGAGGCTGAGGCACAAGAATTGCTTGAACCCACCCGGGAAGTGGAGATTGCAGTGAGCAAAGATCATGCTACTGACTCCAGCCTGGGTGACAGAGCAAGACTCTGTCTCAAAAAAAATAAAAAATAGAAAAAAGAAAGAAAAGGAAGGAAGGAAGGAAAGAAAGAAAGAAAGAAGAAAGAAAGAAAAAAGAAAGAAAGAAAGAAAGAAAGAAAGAAAGAAAGAAAGAAAGAAAGAAAGAAAGAAAGAAAGAAAGAAAGAAAGAGAAAGAAAGAAAGGCACCTGTAATCCCAGCTACTTGGGAGACTGAAGCATGAGAATCGCTTGAACCCAGGAGGCAGAGGTTGCAGTGAACCGAGATCGTTCCACTGACTCCAGCCTGGGTGACAGAGTGAGACTCCATCTAAAAAAAAATAAAAAATAGGAAAAAAGTAAGAAAGAAGGAAAGAAGGAAAGAAAAAAGGAAGGAAGGAAGGAGGGAGGGAGGGAAGGAAGGGAGGAAGGAAGGAAGGAAGGGAAATGGGAGAACTGAGGCTGAGTCTCCCCAAACCTGAATGACAGAGAAGAAGGCATGTTTGGGAGTTGATGATCATTAGACATGTTTAGGGTACCTACTCAAGCTGTTGACACTCCAGGACTAATGCCTCTCACAGCCATTGATGGTAGAGAAAGCCTATGGGTTTTTAACTATAGTAGTTGACTGCCGCCCTGACCACAGTTGGTGGGAAGAGGAGTGGGAAGCTGATCTAATTTGTGCCAAATGAATTTAACTTCTCTTTCTGAAGAATCAGAGAACCTATACATAGCCCAAACAGCTGTAGACACCAGAGCTCCGTGGTCACATAATCCCAGAAGTTATAGCTGACTTGACTGGAACATATGCATGATGACAAACAAGCCACCAAAAAAAAAAAAAAAATCAGGACAAAGATAGCAGGATCATGAGACAGATACTCTAAGAGATGCCCATATCATATTCTGAAATGCAGGGGGAGAGAGAGCAGAGGTATAAAGACAGAGACCTGGGGGTACTTCCTGCAAAGGGTACTGTGAGACTCCCCTCTCTTCTTCTAATCCATTTTTTTAAATATTTTATTTTATTTTATTTTATTTTATTTATTTTATTTTGAGACAGGGTCTCACTCTGTCACCCAGACTAGAGTGCAGTGGCACCACCACAGCTCACTGCTGCCGTGACCTCCCAGGCTCAGGCAACCCTCCCACCTCAGCCTCCCAAGTAGCTGTGACTACAGGCATGCACCACCATGCCCAGCTAATTTTTGTGTTTTTTCTAGAGATGGGGTTTCACTAAGCTGCCCAGGCTGGTCTCGAACTCTGGAGCTCAAGTGATCCTCCCGCCTCGGACCCCCAAAGTGCTGGGATTACAAGCATGAGCCACCGCATCCGGCCAAATCTATTTCTTTATACTGAGCTGTTTGGCTGTACTGGGTGGCCAGGCATGTGGAACACTAGACCCAATGCTGACAGAGGCAATCCAGACCCTAACTGCTTTGAACCTAAAACAGTTAACACACCCTCTTGCCTATTCAGAACTGATTCTGGACAATTGACAGAATTGAGGCTGAAAATTAAAGACACTAACTCTCTTTCCAGAATCATACAAGCACAGCATTTCTACCGATTTTATTTTCTTTGTTTCTTTTTTTTTTTTTTTTTTTTTTTGAGACAGAGTCTCGCTCTGTCGCCAAGGCTGGAGTGCAGTGGCACGATCTCAGCTCACTGCAACCTCCGCCTCTTGGGTTCAAACGATTCCCCTGCCTCAGCCTCCTGAGTAGCTAGGCTTACAGGCGCATGCCACCCGGCCTGGCTAATTTTTGTATTTTTAGTAGAAATGGGGTTTCACTGTGTTAGCCAGGATGGTCTCAATCTCCTCACTTCGTGATCTGCCTGCCTCACCCTCCCAAAGTGCTGGGATTACAGGCGTGAGCCACCATACCCAGCCACTTCTACCAATTTTCTAAGCACCTCAGGATTAGTCAGAGGCTTTCAGTACTTTGTATATATCATATCATTTAGCATTGTGAAAATGCTCTCAAGGTATACTTTCTAGTCTGTCCTCTTATTATTTATTTATTTATTTATTTACTTATTTATTTATTTGAGATGGAATCTTACTTTGTTGCCCAGGCTAGAGTGCAGTGGCACAGTCTCGGCTCACTGCAACCTCCGCTCCTGGGTGCAAGCAATTCTCCTGCCTCAGCCTCTGGGGTAGCTGGGATTACATGTATATGCCACCACACCCAGCCGATTTTGTATTTCTAGTAGAGGCATAGTTTCACCATGTTGGCCAGGCTGGTCTCGAACTCCTGACCTCAGGTGATCCACCCACCTTGGCCTCCTGAAGTGCTGGGATTACAGGCATGAGCCACCACACCTGGCCTGTCCTCTTATTATTTGTTGATGGATCTCTTTGCTTAGTTGATTGAGAACTTCCTCAAATCAAGCACTGTACCCCAATCAACTCCACAGTCTATTGGGTTTAAACCCAGGGACCATGCACATGAAATGTTCAATGTCTATAAATGAATAATTTTGTTTAAAAAATTTTTTATAAAGGCCTGATTTCTCTTCTTGTGTTGTTACTAATTTGCTGTGTCACCTTAGACAAATCAATAAACTATTCTGGGCTTTGGTGTGCTGATAAAGAAAATAAAGACATTGGGCTATACCTTCTTCTAGGTCCTTTTAAGCTTTGCCTCAATGTACTCTATTTATATTCTGGCAAAGCTGTGAACTACTTATAGAAGAAAAATCAAAACCTCAGTGGCAGTGACCTCAAGGTAGTATCTAAATTAGGCTGTGATCTGTCCATCTGTTTATTTTGGAGATCAGTCGTGTTCCTGTTTCAGAGCACTGATCCCGCCTATCGCCTCTTCCCCCGGAGGCTGCCTGGCATCCCATTTCAATCTTGTCTTATGTAGCTGGCTGATGTTTGATCTTCAGTTCACATTTGTTCCTGCTCTTATCACTCTTGGGAGGCTGTTATTACCCTCTTCCAATGCTGTCAAAGGTCTTTAATGCCTACCTTTCAACATATTGTGTGTCATCTTGTAGACACCGCTGAATGTTAGCTTAGCATTGCCCAGGGACATCCTAGACCTGGTGAATGACAAATGAGAAATGAATTGAAATTTCTCTCTTTTAACTGGTCTCAAAATAGAATTTCCAAATCATAAGGTTGGCTGCCCTTTTGGTGAAGGGATTCCTCAATATAATTTCTTCACATCTCTGTCTCCAGAACCAAGGGCTTGTAGGTACAATGGAACAAAACTGATCTGAGAGCCAGGCACCTCTCCAAGTCTCAGTTCCACCACTAACTAGCTTAAGTCTCCATTACACTGTAAGACACTAAACATCATTTATTTCTAGATACTATATGCAGATGTTCTAAGCTTGCCTTACAGAGATTGTGCCTAAATTGTGCCTAAACTTGCCCAAAGTGCCTAAACTAGGTAGGCTCATGTAGTATCACAGTTTGCTATACTAGACGCTTTGGGTGGACAAATACAATAAGACCCATAGCTTCCAATTAGAGATTGCTTATCTCTAAACCGCAGTCTTAGAGGCAGCATTCCCAAAGCATGTTCCATAGAACACAAGAGGCACAAATGCCTTCTTCAAAGCAGGGCTCCATGGTGTAGTGGACACTGTCATGTGTTACCCAGATCTTCAGCTCCTGGACAGAGGCACCCATTCCCTCAGCTGCTCTGTCTCCAGATCTTGCCCTCAGCTGAAGAGAACTGCCTTATTCAAAGCCACACTCCCTTCCCGAGACAGCCTGCATCCAATGCATCCAATGGTCAACGTGGGGTGGCTCTGGGGAGGTGGCAGTGGTCTCCAAAAAGAGAGAAAGAAGGAGAGTGCCTAGGGCTGAAAACCTACCTATTGGGTACTATGTTCGCTATTTGGGCAATGGGCTTGATAGAAACCCAAACCTCAGCAATTTGCAGCATACTCATGTAACAAACCTGCATGTGTTTGAACCTAAAATAAAAACAAGATAACAAAAAATTGATCGTGTATTCATAAAGACATTTTTTAGAAAAGGAAGGCACCAGCCGGGCATGGTGACTCATGCCTTTAATCCCAGCATTTTGGGTGGCCAAGGCCATTGGATCACCTGAGGTCAGGAGATTGAGACCAGCCTGGCCAACATGGTGAAACCTTGTCTTTACTAAAAATACAAAAATTAGCTGGGTGTGGTGGTGCCTGACTGTAATCCCAGCTACTAGGGAGGCTGACGCAGGAGAATCGCTTGAACCTGTGAGGCGGAGGTTGCAGTGAGCCGAGACTGTGCCACTGCACTCCAGCCTGGGCAACAGAGCGAGACTCTGTCTCAAAAAATAACAATAATAATGATAAACAAAAAGAAGGCACCATTTTCATCAGATTTTCAGAGTGATTCCCCCAACACTGAGAACGAATATGTCATATAGAAATGAAAAATAAATTAGCCTATTAATTAACTGCTCAGCAGATCTTCCTTGCTCACATTCCAGCTCAAACCTTTTTATTTTTTTAACTTTGAAGAATGCTAGCATCCTAATGCAATTTCTCTTCACCCCCCAATGTTTGGAAATATCTGGCTTATGCTTCCTTTTCTTCGTGCATCTCCCTCCCACTCTCAGGCACATCTATTTGCTCAGTGATGTGGGTTGCGCTTGTCAATAATGGCACTTACAGTTCAGAGTAATGATCTCCGCTCGCCTTTCCCATCTGTTGTTTCCATACACCTGACGTCTTCATAGTAGCTATCAGGGCATAAGAAGACGCTCTTTTACAAACCATCCTTCTCTCTCTAAATACTTAATGTCGACATTGTTTGGGCTGCTCTTTATGAAACGAAGCATCATGACTGAAGCCATCATTCTGACTCTTTGTAATAATCACAGCTCAATTTTGCAGCCGAGGCTGATTTCTGGCAGGCCTGTGGTCAGGACCATATATTCATGGGACTTCCTGTCATCTCCACCTTTGGATTCCAGCTCTGGTTGGAACAGTTAATTTCCCTCATTTGCAATGTCACTTCCACCATCCCACCTAGTTTATCATCTTCACATGAGCTCAGGGCTGCCCTTCTGAGAGATCCCAAAGCATCCCCAGCTCCTCTAGAGTAGGGAGGAGCTAGTGGGTGGTGTCATGGGGACACCGGGCCTATGTCCATTTGAAATCTTGTTTGTTTTTTTTTTTTTTTTTTGAGATAGAGTCTCATTCTGTCACCCAGACTGGAGTGCAGTGGCACAACCTCGGCTCACTGCAACCTCTGCCTCCCAGGTTCAAGCGATTCTCCTGCCTCAGCTTCCCATGTAGCTGGGATTACAGGCACCCGCCACCATGCCTGGCTAATTTTTATATTTTTAGTAGAGATGGGGTTTCACCACGTTGGTCAGGCTGGTCTCGAACTCCTGACCACAAATGATCCACCCACCTTGGCCTCCCAAAGTGCTGGGATTACAGGCATGAGCCACTGCGCCCCAGCCCCATTTGAAATCTGAGTCAGTACGGCCTGGAGACCTGCAGGCACCCACCAGCGGTGCAAACTCAGGGAGGGAGGAAAGGAACTCAAGAGGGAGAGCCGCTGGGAACAAATAGGAAATTCACCTTGACTGTTGGCTTAGATTCGGGAGAGTTGAAAGGGCCAGGCTGGAATCTGGAGAGAGCAATACCACCAGTCATTGTAGCATTGTAGTAATCATAATATCTAACATTATCAGGCACTTTCTTTTTTTTTTAGACGGAGTCTTGCTCTGTTGCCCAGGCTAGAGTGCAATGGCGCCATTTTGGCTCACTGCAGCCTCCACCTCCTGGGTTCAAGCAATTCTCCTGCTTCAGCCTCCCGAGTAGCTGGGACTACAGGCACCCACCACTATGCCAGGCTAATTTTTGTATTTTTAGTATAGACAGGGTTTCACCATGTTAATCAGGCTGGTCTCGAACTCCTGACCTCAGGTGATCCGCCGGCCTCAGCCTCCCAAAGTGCTGGGATTACAGGTGTGAGCCATCACGCCTGGCCGTCAAGCATTTTCTATACATCAGATATTGTATTTAGTACCCTACAGGCTGGGCAAGGTGGCTCGCGATTGTAATCCCAGAACTTTGGGAGGCTGAGGTGGAGGTTTTGCTTGAGGCCAGGAATTTGAGACCAGCCAGAGCAGCAAAGCAAAAGCCCATCTCTACAAAATAATTTTTAAAAAACTAGCCAGGTGTGGTGGTGCACGCCTCTAGTCCTAGGTACTCAGGAGGCTGAGGTGGGAGGATGGCTTGAGATCAGGAGTTCAAGGCTGAAGTGAGCTATGATTGCACCACTGCACTCCAGCCTGGGTGACAAAGTGAGACCTTCTGTCAACAACAACAACAAAATAAGTACTTTGCACGCATGAAGTCATTTACTCCCCATGACAATCCTATAAGATAGATACTATCATTTCTTCATTTTTCAGATGAGTACACTGAGACATAGAGATGAATTCAGATATGATTCTGCTCATATGTATATCCAAGGGGCACTGACCTGGTGAGTGGAGGCTGACAGATGAATTTTAAGGCATTGACAGTAATAAAAGTTGCTGGCCGGGTATGGTGGCTCACACCTGTAATCCCAGCACTTTGGGAGGCCGAGACGGGCGGATCACCTGAGGTCAGGAGTTTGAGACCAGCATGGCCAACGTGGTGAAACCCCGTCTCTACTAAAAATATAAAAATTAGCCAGGTGTGGTGATACGTGCCTGTAATCCCAGCTACTCAGGAGGCTGAGGCAGGAGAATCACTTGAACCCGGGAGGCGGAGGCTGCAGTGAGCCAAGATCGTGCCATTGCACCCCAGCCTGGGCAAAAAGAGTGAAACTCCATCTCAAAATATAATAATAATAATAAAAGTTGCAAAGGCTCAGATTAAAGATTGGAAACCAGAAGCCAGTCAGTGGTTGGGGATAAAGAGTTAAAACTCTGGGCTGAATGGAGAGTCAAGAGGCAGGTCACGGCTTTGGCTCCAGGAAGAGACGCTGGAGCCAGGACTAAGGTCTCAGAGGGCACTGATGAGGATCAGGCCTAGCCATGGGGATGGGAATGGCATGCTTCGCTAGGCGTGGAAAGAGCGCAGCTCTGTGCGTCTGTGGGTGCCCAGGCTCCAGCCCAGGCAGGACGTACATGGGTTTGGGAGCCACAGGAAGCTGAAATCCCTCAGAAGAGCTCAAAGCCACCCTGCCTACCCAAAAATTGCACAGGCCAAACCAAGACTTTGGGATACTGAGCCCTGCAGAGCAGGTGAGAACATGCTCCTTACTGACAGATGAGAACCAAGATTTCTCAGGTTTCCCACCTCTGGGGTTAGAGCTGGTGAGAGCTGCAACGTAATCCAACCGCTGCCTCTGCATTTGTGCTGAGAGTCAAAGAGAAGCAGAGGAGAAGGGTGGTAAGGACCACCAGTCTCTGGGAGCCCCCACCACCATGGCAGGTCTCTCTGGTGCTTTGGAGAGAGCTGTGATCAGGCCTGTGATGATGAATATTAAGTGTCAACTTGATGGCATTGAAGGATGCCAAGTATTGTTCCTGGGTGTGTCTGTGAGGGTCTTGCCAAAGGGGAGTAACATTTGAGTCAGTGGACTGGGAGAGGCAGACCCACCCTCAATGTGGGTGGGCACCATCTAAACAACTGCCAGTGCAGCTAGAATAAAGCAGACTCGCTGTGTCTTCCGGACTTCATCTTTCTTCCATGCTGGATGCTTCCTGCCCTTGAACGTCAGACTCCAAGTTCTTCAGCTTTGGAACTCTTGGACTTACACCAGGATTTGCCCAGGGCTCTTGGGGCTCTCAGCCACAGACTGAAGGCTGGGCTGCTGTCGGCTTCCCTACTTTTGAGGTTTTGGAACTTGGACTGATCCACCACTGTCTTCTTTGCTCCTCAACTTGCAGACAGCCTGTCGTGGGACTTTACCTTGTAATTGTGTGAGTCAATTCTTCTTAATAAATTCCCTCTCATATATACATATATCCTATTAGTTCTGTCCTTTTAGAGAACTCTGACTAATACAGGGCCACTGCACTCCACCCTGGATGACAGAGCAAGATCCTATCTCTAAAAAAAAAATGCTTTGCCATGGTCAGTTCCTCCAACCTGCTCATTGTGCATTTGGTCCCAGCCCTTGCCCTCTTCTGGTTGAACTCCAATTTTTTTAGCTGCTGAGGGTTTAAGATGGGCCCTATTCCAGGCATGTGCCACCATACTTGGCTATTTTCTTTAAATATTATTCTGTAGTGATGGGATCTTGCTATGCTGCCCAGGCTGGTCTCAAACTCGTGGCCTCAAACAATCCTCCCATCTTGGCCTCGCAAAGCACTGGGATAATAAGTGTGAGCCACATGCCCGGGCTCCAGGGAATAGGCCCTGTTCCAGCACTTCTCTTTTGTTTGTTTGTTTGTTTGCTTGCTTGTTTTTTGAGATGGAGTCTTGCTCTGTTGCACAGGCTGGAGTGCAATGGCGCAATCTCAGCTCACTGCAAACTCCACCTCCCAGATTCAAGCAATTCTTGTGCCTCAGCCTCCTGAGGAGCTGAGATTACAGGCACACGTCACCACGTCCGACTAATTTTTGTATTTTTAGTAGAGACAGGGTTTCACCATGTTGGCCAGGCTGGTCTTGAACTGCTGACCTCAGTCAAGTGATCCGCCCACCTCAGCCTCTCAAAGTGCTGTGATTACAGGCATGAGCCACCATGTCCGGCCTATTCCAGCACTTCTTTAAGAGGAGACCCTTGAATACTGAGAAGTTCTTAAAGGCCAAGGAAATGGAGCTTTAGCAATGAAATTTCAGGCAAAGAGTAGGGCACCTTTGTGAGAAAATGTCCTGAGAGTACAGGCCTGCTTTCCTGGGTGGGGTATGATTTGAATGTTCTAAGAAAGACAAGGTGTGCGCTCACAGTTTTGCTGACATATGGTAGAATATTGGATCACTACAGAGGGAGAAGTCTACCGTGGCAGTGCAGCATCATAACTGCATGGAGCAGCTGTCACTTTTCACCACCTAGAAGGGAATCAGTAACAACAATCCACTATTCAGTCAGCACGCAAAAACTCTAGAGCCTCTGGACTGTCCGCCCCTACGTGTGTGTATGTGTTACTTATTTCTTTCTCTTTCTTTCTTTCTTTCTTTTCTTTCTTTTCTTTTTTCTTTCTTTCTTTCTCTCTTTCTTTCTTTCTTTTTTTTTTTGTGTGTGTGATGGAGTCTTGCTCTGTCGACCAGGCTGGAGTGCAGTGGTGTGATCTTGGCTCACTGCAACCTTCACCTCCTGGGTTCAAGTGATTCTCCTGCCTCAGCCTCCCAAGTAGCTGGGACTACAGGCACCCACCATCATGCTTGGCTAATTTTTGTATTTATTTATTTTTTTTTTTTAGTAGAGACAGAGTTTCGCCATGTTGGCAAGGTTGGTCTCGAACTCCTGACCTCAGGTGATCGGCCCACCTCAGCCTCCCAAAGTGGCTGGGATTACAGACGTGAGCCAGTGTGCCTGAAGTTTTTTTTGTTTGTTTGTTTTTTAATGACAAGGTCTTGCTCTGTCATCCAGGGTGTAGTGCAGTGGCATAATCATAGCTCATTGCAACCTCGAATTCTGGGGTTCAAGCAGTCCTCCCATCTCAGCATTCTGAATAGTTGGGACTACAGGTGCATGTCACCATGCCCAGCTAGATTTTTAAAAATGTTTTGCAGAGATGGGGTCTTGCTATGTCACCCGAGTTGTTCTCAAACTCCTAGGCTCAAGTGATCTTCCTACCTTGGCCTCTCAGAGTGCTGGGACTACAGGTGTGTGCCACCACACCTGGCTAATTAAAAAGAAAAAAAAATTTTGTAGAGATGGAGTCTTGCTATGTCACCCAGTTTGGTCTCAAACTCCTGGACTCAAGCCATCTGCCTGCCTCCACCTCCCAAAGTGCTGGGATTACAGGCATGAGCCACCACACTCAGCCCATGGTACTTATGTCTTCTCTGATTCTTGTAGTGACTGACTGCAAAACCCTTCAATCAAGAAGAGCCTTTGGCTCATTTTCAGGACCAGCAGGGAAGGGGGTGGAGGAGCTGAATTTCCCTCTGTGTCCACGCTTGGCTACCACAGAGGTACCCAGGATCTCCACTTCATGCTTGGAAACTCCCTATCACTCAGGGTCACCCAATGTAGGCAAAGACCAGTCCATCTTGCACTCAGCACTCACTCAGGTATCATTCTTCATTTTATTATTATTTATTTATTTATTTTGAGGTGGAGTCTTGCATTGTTGCCCAGGCTGGAGTGCAATGGCACGATCTCGGCTCACTGCAACTACCACCTGCCACGTTCAAGCAATTCTCCTGCCTCGGCCTCCCGAGTAGCTGGGATTACAGGTTCCCACCACCATGCCCTGCTAATTTTTTGTATTTGTAGTAGAGACAGGGCTTCACTATGTTGGCCAGGCTGGTCTTGAACTCTTAACCTCGCGATCTGCCCGCCTTGGCCTCCCAAAGTGCTGGGATTACAAGTGATAGCCACCACACCTGCCCTCGGGAATTATTCTTATGACTCTGATGCCCTTGCCCTCAGGAATTATTCTTATGACTCTGATGCCTTTTGGAAACCTGGGAATAGACAATGCACCATCTTCAGCCCAAATCAGAGGAGGAAACATTCACAGTTTTCTACAGATCATGCTTGTGGTGGTTTTAAAATATGTCTGCAAAGTGTTTAATAGGCATCTCGGCCAGGCTTGGTGCCTCATGCCTGCAATCCCAGCACTTTGAGAGGTCAAGGCAGGTGGATCACCTGAGGCCAGGAGTTCGAGATCAGCCCGGCCAACATGGTGAAACCCTGTCTCTATTAAAAATAGAAAAATTAGCTGGGTGTAGTGGCAGGTGCCTGTAATCCCAGCTACTTGGGAGGCTGAGACTTCAACCCGGGAGGCCGAGGTTGCAGTGACCCAAGATCGTACCATTGAGCTCCAGCCTGGGCAACGAGAGCGAAACTCTGTCTCAAAAAAAAAAAAAAAGTCATCGCATCAAAAGGGATATTCCCAAATGGAATATCCCTCCCCTTGAATACAGGCTGTGTATGCCTAAAAAATAAAATGAAGCAGAGGTGACTCTATGCGGCTTCTTCCCAGGCTGGATTCCAAGAAACAATACAGTTTCTACCTGGCTTTTTCTCTTTCCAGGATAAACATATCTTTGAAGCCCAGTCACCACGTTTGGAGGAAGCTTGGACCATAGGTAGAGGCCATGGTCTAGGTGTTCAGCCCACAGCCCAGGTAAGACCCAGGTAAGTTCTAACAGCCATCATCAGCTATTAGCTGTTAAGACAGGGAACCTTCGGATGATGCCAGTCCCCAAACTTTCAGCTGCCCTGGTGGACACCAAGTGGAGAAGAAATAAGCTGTCCCTCCTAAGCCCTGCACACGTAATAGATTTGTAAGCAAAATAAATGTTATTGTTTCAACCGCTAAGTTTTTGGATGGTTGGTTACATAGCAAGAGACAACTGGGAAAAACAAAATATTCTATTCCTATTTTGTACCCATGTCACCATACAAGCACCACCCTATAATAAAGAGAGCAATTAACAAGCAAAGCAGAACTTAGAGGCGGGGAAGTTTTGGATGTTTCTCTTCAAGAATCTCACCCTGCATTCTGATCTTGGGCTCCTTTGGTGTCGTATAGTCTACAACATGACAATTCAGTTCTATACAATCGTACCACTTTAAAAGTACATGTGGGCTGGGCGCGGTGGCTCACGCCTGTAATCCCAGCACTTTGGGAGGCCGAGGCGGGCAGATCATGAGGTCAGGAGATTGAGACCATCCTGGCTAACACAGTGAAACACCATCTCTACTAAAAATACAAAAAAAAATTAGCCGGGCGTGGTGGCGGTCACCTGTAGTCCCAGCTACTTGGGAGGCTGAGGCAGGAGAATGGCGTGAACCTGGGAGGCAGAGCTTGCAGTGAGTCGAGATGGCACCACTGTGCTCCAGCCTGAGTAACAGAGAGAGACTCCATCTCAAAAAAAAAAAAAAAAAAAAAAGAAAGAAAAAAAGTACATGTGTTTGTCTCTTAATGAATGGCATCTGTATTCAGAGTTGGATTCACTCTGTCTTCCCTATTGGAACATTCTCCAATAAAGTCATTCTTGTCTGTTTAAGTCTGTCTGATACAATTTTGCTTTGACACAATCCAGGGTTTTCAGCACCATAGTGGTCAGAAAATTGTGTCTTCAATGTCAGTTAAAGTTCCTTCAACACTTTGCCAGCACAACAAAGTGCCTGGCTTTAGAGGGCACTGGTGGTTCTGGCCTTAGATTCAGTATGGCACCACAGCACAGAGCCCAGGAGGCCCGCAGACAGGGGTCTGATGCCCTCCTCTTTCTGTTATTGCCTATGTGATTTTGAAGGGGTTACTTAACTTCTCTGAGTTTCTATTTTCTCACCTGTAAAATAGGGACAGTGATACCTCTATGGGGCTTTTATGAGGATAACATGAATTAGTATTTGTAAACAGCTTAGAACAATGTCTTAGACATATCAGAGCTCTATCTTTAATTAGTCATTTCTTAGCACTGGTTATCTCCAAAAGTTGGGTGGGAGATTGGGGCAGATTGCACTCTTTTGTGTTGTTTGTTGTTCTATTGAGTATGTATCACTTTATAATTAGCAGGGAAAGAAGGACAGAAGGAAGGGGGGAGAGAGGGAGGGAGGGAAAAATGAAGAAAGGAAGGAAAAAATAAAGAAAGGAAGGAAAAAATGGAGGAAGGAAGGAACAAAGGAAGGAAGGAGGAATGGAGGAAGGGAAGAGGAAGAGGAAGAAAGAGGAAAGGAAGGATGGAGGGAGGAAGGGAAGGAGAGAGGGAGGAAGGGGAATAGGAAGGAAGGAAGGAAGGAGAAATGATGGATGGAGGGAGGGAAGAGGGAGAGAAAGAAAGATGAAAGGAAAGATGGAGGGAGGAAGGGAGGAAGAGAGGGAGGAAGGCAAATAGGAAGAAATGAAAGAAAAAAGGAAGGAAGGAGGAATGGAGGGAGGGAAGAGGGAGAGGAAGAAAGAGGAAAGGAAGGATGGAGGGAGGAAGGGAGGGAGAGAGGGAGGAAGGGGAATAGGAAGGAAGGAAACAGGGAAGGAAGGAAGGAAAGAGGGAAGGAAGGAAGGAGAAAGGAAGGATGGATGGAGGGAGAGAAGAGGGAGAGAAAGAAAGACAAAAGGAAAGATGGAAGGAGGAAGAGAGGAAGAGAGAGAGGAAGGGGAATAGGAAGAAAGGAAGGAAAAAAGGAAGGAAGGAAAGAAGGAAGGGAGGGAAGGAAAGAAAGGAAAGGAAAGGAAGGGAAGGAAGACGATCTAAACCTCAGTCCTTGTACAGATGTCCTAAGCTTCTCTCCAGAAACACATCACTTACCACTTGCCCTTTTGACCACAGAGGAAGTCAGTTCTATCTGTTCCACAGAGAAAGTCAGTTCTGTATGTTCCAGTCCTTAACTGAATTTGTTTAGTGTCTGAATGATGGGCCATGGTCTTACTGCCTCATAAGTCAAAGCCAGGGAATAATTTTAACAGTGCATAAACAGGAAATATGAAAATTAATGCTTGCAGGAACCTTATTTAATTTTGCTGTGAACCTATTTCCGTGACATTTATGCTGTTTGTTTTGTGCAGTTGTGTGTGGGTTTTTCTCTCCCCCTTCTTTTTATTTTGCTTTCTGTTTTCTTTTTCCTATTGGCTCAGTTTCAGAGAGGCTAGTTATCTGCACATTCATCTCTAAAATGACCTTCCTTTCTTGAAATGCATGTCCTTCTGCTTGTAACAAAAGGTCATAAACTCGCCGGGCCCATCAAAGCCATTACTATGGCAATACACTACAGGATTGCGATTATTAACCTCTGGATAAACAGGCAGGCAGGGAAGATGGATGGAGAGGAATAAGGCTTGTGTTTATACACATTTATCTTTGGTAATTAGCCATCTGGGGGAAAACCACAAATACAGGCAACAGAAATTGATTTATCTTCAAATAATAAGTTTTGCTTTACAACAAGGTCTAAAAGTGCATCTTCTCAAGTGCTAATTTTGCATGTCACTTGCACGCTTTAAAGATGAAAGTAGTAATTACCAGGCCTTTCATATGCAAAAGTAAGGTGCTAAGAAGCTGCTAGCTTCATCCACAAGAATTAAAATTAAAAAAAAAAAAAAAAAAAAAAAAAAGATGCGTTTCCCAGAGGACTTCCCAGGTCCTAAAAGGCTTGTCACTACAGGTCTGTATCTTCCTGGAGGTCCAGGGCCATTCATAAGAAATCAGCTGCAGACAAGTGTGGTGTGAAGTGGGGAGTCACTGACCCCATGAAGCAGGTGCGGTCTGAATTGGAAAGTCACTGATCCCATGGAGGATCCTGTGGTCTTGGACTTGACCCTTCTCCACTGATGCTAAGGGTCAAGGCCAGGAAAGGAACCACCTAGACACTTGCGAGACACAGCCACATCAAAACCAAGGGGCACAGGCACAGTGGCTCATGCCTGTAATCCCAGCACTTTGGGAGGCCGAGGTGGGCGGAACACTTGAGGTCGGAAGTTCGAGACCAGCCTGACCAACATGGAGAAACCCCGTCTCTATTAAAAATATAAAATTAGTCGGGCATGGTGGTGCATGCCAGCTACTCGGGAGGCTGAGGCAGGAGAATCTCTTGAACCCGGGAAGCAGAGATTGCAGTGAGCCAAGATCGCGCCATTGCACTCCAGCCTGGGCAACAAGAGTGAAACTCCATCTCAAAAAAACAAAAAACAAACAAACAAACAAACAAAAACAAAAAAAACCAAGGGGCAGGGCTCTTAATAACCAACATGGGGATAGTGGGATAAAGAGGCTGTGTGTCTCATTTCCAACGCTAGCTCGATACCTAAGGGGTTAGTAGCTACATTTGCTTGTTGGCCAAAGGCCTTTCTGTTCCAGGAGGAATCAGCCCAAACTAAGAGGGAATTGTCTGGGTAATTCCACTTCCCCTTTATAGTTAAGCCTCAGGGAAGCGCCTGCTTTTAATGAGCTGTGGTTCAAAACCATCCATCCAGGCTCGCACATGGCACCCTCCGAATTTATTCAAAGACAAAGGAAAACAGAGTGAGACACTCTGGAGAGGCCCCGTCGACATCCATCTGCTGCAGCTGAGCTTTCTCCCATTAAACCCTTCTCATAAATAGCACCGGATCCTGCAGTCTGTTGCCAAATGTTTTTTGAACTGTTTTTATTAATAACAAATTGGAATTAGTTGCTGTCTGAAATATGCCCTGCGTGTTTCCACCTGTGAACCCTTTAGGCAGAGGGCGGAGCTGCCCAAGACCTAACACCTGGCCACTAGCTAAATGTGATGCAAGACCTAATTTTAAACCTTCCACCCCTTGGAGGCCTTCAGTGACCACAGTGGAGCTGCCCCAGGTAGTAGCACAGCCAATGGGTGAAGGGGATGAGTGCTACACCTGTGTGCCAGGTGCAAATCCCATCACTGCCACGTACTGGGAGTATGACCTTGAGCAAGTTAATTAGCCATTCAGATCCTTATTTTTCTCGTGTAAAATGGAGATGTTAACAGTCCCCATCCTGGCCAGCTGTGGTGGCTCACACCTGTAATCCCAGCACTTTGGGAGGCCGAGGCAGGCTGATCACAAGGTCAGGAGATCGAGACCATCCTGGCTAACACAGTGAAACCCTGTCTCTACTAAAAATACAAAAAATTAGCCAGGCATGGGTGTGGGCGCCTGTAGTCCCAGCTACTTGGGAGGCTGAGGCAGGAGAATGGCGTGAACCCAGGAGGCGGAGCTTGCAGTGAGCTGAGATCGCACCACTGCACTCGCCTGGGTGACAGAGCGAGACTCCATCTCAAAAACAAAAAAAAACAAAAAAACAATTCCTATCCCATAGTGTTATTCTAGGCAGTGCAGCCAGATTATGAATAGGGGTGCTCTATTGGGTCCCAGCGCAGGCTCGCTGAGTGCTGCAATGTACTTGCTGTGTGATCCAAAGAAGATCGTTTTGCTGAACCTCACTTATGAAAATAGTATGTGGCTGCGTGCGGTGGCTCACGCCTGTAATCTCAGCACTTTGGGAGGCCAAGGCGGATGAATCATTTGAGGTCAGGGGTTCGAGACCAGCCTGGCCAACATGGTAAAACCCTGTCTCTACTAAAAGTTCAAAAAAAATTAGCCAGATGTGGTGGTGCACGCCTGTAATCCCAGCTACTGGGAGGCTGAGGCAGGAGAATCGCTTGAACCCAGGAAACAGAGGTTGCAGTGAGCTGAGATGGCACTACTGCACTCCAGCCTGGGCAACAGAGCGAGACTCCATCTCAAAAAAAAAAAGAAAAGGAAAAAAGAAAATAATAGTATGATATTAATAAGATATACACAAAATACTTACCTAAGCTCTCAGCCAGTGCCTTTCACACGAGGCAATAAATACCTGATAGCTTTCTAAATCATTCGATTGCCCTCTCTGCATATGAATACGTGGATGTGTTCTCACTATAGCTAGACTCATAGCTCCCCAACTATAAATGAACGCCTTCCCAAGGTCACTCCTGGCCTTATTGGCTATAACATATCTTGACTAAGATAAGCAGAATTGGTCTGAATCAGAGACTAATCGCCCCCTTCCCTGTTAGTAACACAGCCCCGGGAAAGGCTGGAAAATGTGGTCTGACATTGGGCAGCCATGATTCCTGCTATAATCTAAAGTTTCTATGACTCTGCAAGCATGAGTGGCTCATGCCTGTAATCCCAGCACTTCAGGAGGCTGAGGTGGAAGGATCGTTTGACCCCAGGAGTATGATACCAGCCTAGGCAGCATAGTGAGATGTCATGCATACTAAAAGAAAAAAAAAAACATTAGCTGGGTATGGTGGCAAGTGCCTGTGGTCCCAGCTACTAGAGAGGCTGAGGCAGAAGGATTGCTGGAGCCTGGGAGGTCAAAGCCACAGAGAGCCATGATCGCAAATCATTCTTAATCCACTCTCCCCTTCTTCTTTGAGTAATACAAACTTTCTTTCCCTTTTTTTTTTTTTTTGTTGTTGTTGTTACTGAGACAGGGTCTCACTCTGTTGCCCAGGCTGGAGTGCAGTGGTGTAATCATGGCTCAGTGTGGCTTCAAACTACCAGGCTCCTGCAGTCCTCCTGCTTCAGCCTCCCCAGTAGCTGGGACCACAGGCACTCGCCACCACACCTAGCTAATTTTTTTTTTTTTAGTATGCGTGACATCTCACTACATTGCCAAGGCTGGTATCATACTCCTGGGCTCAAGTGATCCTCCCACTTCAGCCTTTCAAAGTGCTGGGATTACAGGTATGAGTTACCCATGTTTGGGGAGCCATAGAAATTTTAAAACATTAAATTACAGCAGGAACCATGGCTGCCCAATGTCAGACCACATTTTCCAGCCTTCCCCGGGGCTGTATTACTAAATTCTCACCAATGAAATGTTAGGAGAGGTGTTACATCGCCACCTTAAAAAGAAACTGTTGTCCTTCACAGACTCTCGCCTTCCAGAGACTGGACCGTGGTCATCTAGACTTGGCCATTCTGATGAGAATGACATTTTAGGGGACTTCAGAGCCCAGGAGAGAAGGAACCAAAGATCCTACAACTTTCTGGAGCAGAGCTCCCCACACACTTCCACCACCTGCTAACTCCTGTCTGTTACTTGAGAGAACAATCAATTTCTCTCTTCTTTATGTCATGGTAATTCTGGGATTCTTCATTACAGCAGCTTGGTGCTTGTTCTGACTAACACATGAGCAAGGACATTGAGCAGAGGCAATGATCCCTATAACCCAGTGTTTTTCTTCTTCCACCTCCTTTAGTTACCCTCAGATGAAATGTTCCCCCCTTATTCACTTCTCTTTTCATCAACCAGCCATCTTCACCCTTCACTATGTGGCTTTATTACACCCATCACACTCAGTTGATTTCACTCAAACATAGTTTTCTATTCATATACACACATTTCTGATTCTTCCTCTTCCTTTTCTTTTCCTTCATAGCTCTGCCTGCTAAGCTTACAAATCAATTTCTCTGACTCACTTGCCATTTCTTTCTTTTTCTTCCTTCTCCTACTTCACACCCACACTAACCTTCTTGTCTTTTTCTCTATCGTTTTGTTCCTGTCTTTCTTGCTTGCTCTCTTCTTTTTTTAAATCTTAGCCACTGGAGGACCAGGTAATTTTATTTTATTTCTTTTATAAGACAAAATCAGAGCAAGTTAAAGCCAATAAGTGTAAAAAGCCACACACAAAACAACATCAACAACAACAACAAACATTGGCAGTATACCTGTAACAGAAAACAGAGAGCTATCTATACTGGATTCATCAATAGTTCATGCATTGTCTCAGACCTCCAGATAAGACTTTTCAAATACGACATCAGAGGTCATAGGGAAACGAGAACACCAGGTTACAGAACAGACTAGACAGGTAAGAATTGGAATTAAAAATCCAGGTTTTGTTTTTTTGTTGTTGTTGGGGTGTTTGTTTGTTTGTTTGAGACAGGGTCTTGCTCTGTCACCCAGAATGGAGTTCAGTGGTGTGATCTCAGCTCACTGCAGCCTCTACCCTCCAGACTCAAGTGATCCTCCCACCTCAGCCTCCCTAGTAGCTGGGACCACGGGTTCATACCACCATGCCCGGCTCTTTTCTTTTTTGTATTTTCGGTAGAGATGGGGTCTTGCCGTGTTGCCCCAGGCTGGTCTCGAAGTCCTGAGCTCAAGCCATCTACTTGCCTCTGTGTCCCAAAGGGCTGGGATTAAGGCATCAGCCACCACAGACAGCCTAAATTCCATGTTTTTTGACTTTCTCATCAAGTTCTCTTTCCATCAGCTTATGCTGTGTCTCCATTAAGACAGTTCAAAGAAACAGAGATAGCATATTCTAATTCTGTATTCTCCGCAGTTGAGAACTGCTTCCCTTCAAGACAGAAGGGAAACAATAATTTGTTCAATATTATGGCTACAGCAGGTCTCAAAGTTAAGCTGGCTGGGGCACACAGGGACCTCACTGCCATTCAGAATATCCTCCTGTCGGGCCAGGCGCGGTGGCTCATGCATGTAATCCCAGCACTTTGGGAGGCCAAGGCGGGTGGATCATGAGGTCAGGAGATTGAGACCATCCTGGCTAACATGGTGAAATCCTGTCCCTACTAAAAATACAAAAAATTAGCCAGGCATGGTGGCGGGCATCTGTAGTCCCAACTACTTGGGAGGCTGAGGCAGGAGAATGGCATGAACCTGGAGGCGGAGCCTGCAGTGAGTCGAGATCGCGCCACTGCGCTCCAGCCTGGGTGACAGAGTGAGACTCCATCTCAAAAAAAAAAAAAAAAGAGAATATCCTCCTGTCTCAAGGCCCTAGCCTTGACTGTTTCCCCAACCAGGATGTAAATTCTTTGAAAGCTCCTTAACCATCCACAGCCTTTAGCACAGTGCTGAGAAAATAGTATGAACTCAATAAATACGTATCAATTGATTTTCAATTCCTAGGGAGGATTTTCCTTGGCTTGTTTTTATTACCTCCCCACCTCCCTTGAGTTTGCCGTCTCCTCCCCTGCCAAGGCCCTTCTAACTCCCATTTCCTACTGACCACGAGGTTTAGCAAGTTTTCTTTCTTCCTGACTTGTGTATCACTTGCCATCAATGCTGCATGACGCAGCACTTAATCATACAGGGTCAGGAATCACTGGCTGTTGTTTTAAATGTGGGCAGCCAGATCTTTCGAATAGACCTTCAGCTGCTTCCTTTGGGGAACTATCTGTTCAGACATGCCCCTGAGTTGGAACGCTGACATTGTCACTCAGAATCCTTGGGTTTTCAGGTACGCACTGTCAAAGAGTGCCTACCGGTGACTGTGGCATCTTGAGTTCTTGTTACTTCAGAAAAATTCCAGAAAGAAGACCAGCCCTGGCAAAACAAAAACCAGTTTGATCCAGAGATGTGTGAGTTGGGCATTGACCCATTTCCTTCATTACTATACCAAAAACTCCACCCAGGGAGGAGCTTAAGCACTATTTTCTCCATATGCAACATACATAGAAGTATGACCAGCCACTGCACCTGCCCTGCCTTGGCTTCACCTCTACATACAATGACTTAACCAGCCATCTCAACAAAAGCCATGTTTTCATCTTTGTTTTTTGAGATGGAGTCTCGCACTATCTCCTGGGCTGGGTGCAATGGCACGATCTTGGCTCACTGCAACCTCTGCCTCCCGGGTTCAAGCAATTCTCCTGCTTCAGCCTCCAGAGTGGCTGGGATTACAGGCGTCCACCACCATGCCCAGCTAATTTTTTGTATTTTTAGTAGAGACTGGTTTCACTATGTTGACCAGGCTGGTGTCAAACTCCTGACCTCGTGATCTGCCTGCCTTGGCCTCCCAATGTGTTTTCATCTTTGTTAGGGGAGGCACTGTTTTGGGAACTATTCCCAGTATCCTCCTTACTTGTTGCAAGGAATAAAATCCTTTTGTTAAATCCTCCTTGGTTTTGGTCATTGTACCACAAACTGCAAAACAATCAAACCCACCTACTGTGTGGGTAACATGAGTTACCACCTGCCCTTATATGTAAGAGACATTTTTTTCCACTGCAGTAACTCTTCTCTCTTTCTTGTTTGAAGGAGAAGGAAGATGCATGCTGTCTATGCAGGGCACACTCCAAACCCAGCCAACTACAAGGGTTCTTACCCATCATCTCTGCCCCGCAGAGCTCAGTCGAGCTCCCTTAATGCTCCAAAAGTCACACGGCCTACACCATGGGTGTCCTATTTGTAGCCAGAATTTTCCCTCCTTATATTAATGTTGCATTGCATATTCCCAAAGAATGTCTCAAAGGCATGTTTTTATAACTACAGGGATGCTGTTGATGACATTTTGAAGGGTAGCAGAGTGTGCCCCCTCAAAATATGCCACTTTGGTATAAGGATTATTTTGAGCAGAAGGCAACTGAGAAGAAGCAGATACAGGAGTTCCCCCTTATCTGCAGTTTTGCCGTCTGTGTTTTCATTTACCCATGTTCAACTGCAGCCCGAAAGTATTACAAGGAACATTTAAGAAATAAGCAATTCATACTTTTTTTTCTTTGAGACAGAGTCTCACTCTGCCGCCAGGCTGGAGTGCAGTGGCGTGATCTCGGCTCACTGCAACCTCCGATCCCCTGGTTCAAGGGATTCTCCTGCCTCAGCCTCCTGAATAGATTGCAGGCACACACCACCATGCCCAGCTAATTTTTGTATTTTTAGTAGAGATGGGATTTCACCATGTTGGCCAGGATGGTCTCAATCTCCTGACCTCATGATCTGCACACCTCGGCCTCCCAAAGTTGACACCATTCTGAGTAGCGTAATGAAATCTCACACTGTCCAGCTGTGCCCCACCTGGGATGTGAATGCTTTTTCCAGCATAGCTATACTGTCTATACTACTCACCTGTTAGCCACTTAGTAGCTGCATCAGTTATCAGATCAGTTGTTGCAGTATCACAGTACTTATGTTCAAGTAACCCTTATCTTACTTAATAATGGCCCCAAATTCCATTGTGCTATATCTAATCTATAAATTAAACTTGACCATAAATATGTAGGCATAGGAATAAACATAGTATATGTAGTACTATTCATGGTTTCAGGCATCCAGTGGGGGTCTTAGAACCTATCCCCCATGGATAAGGGGAGACCACTGTGAAAGAAAATCTCTTTGCCCTCTCCCTATTTACCTAAGAGTAGGATCTAACTTTGTAAACATATTCCCCTCCCATGGATCACCTGAGGTCAGGAGTTTGAGACCAGCCTGAGCAACATGGAGAAACCCTGTCCCTACTCAAAATGCAAAAATTAGCCAGGCATGGTGGCACATGCCTGTAATCCCAGCTACTCGGGAAGCTGAGGCAGGAGAATTCGCCTGAACCCGGGAGGCGTAGGTTGCAGTGAGCCGAGATCATGCCATTGCACTCCAGGCTGAGCAACAGGAGCAAAACTCCATCTCGGAAAAAAAAAAAAAAAAAAAATAGATATTCACCTCCCCACTCTACCAGGAAGGACAGAAATTAATTACTGGTAACAACTCTAGTCTTTTCTCCACCTAGAGACAGCACCAGAGTGGATGTGACTTTGTACTTGTATCCCATTGGCTCTTTTTCTTCCTGTTCCTGTGTGTGTAAGTTATTCCAGAAGTGCTTCTTCACTTTGTCAGAGGCAGTTATTTTCTGTAGCAATGATTGAATCCAGTTAGCAGTTTTTTCAACTTTTGTGGAACTAGCCTCATCACTTAATTTCCCTCCCACTCCTACGATCGAGATGGATAGCACCAGCACCAGCCTGTATCGCCCTTTCTCAGGGGTGTGAGGTCCAGCTCCCCAGCTAATATGTTCAAATCACTTCAACCTCTTCCTTTTGTTCCCAGCCACAGAGGGTGGCAATATTTATTTATTTATTCACATTGCTATTCCCTGTAATATTCTTCTTGCCATTTTAGTTGCCTAATTAACTCCTCATACTCCAGAGATTAAACATATCTCTGTTTAAATGACTGGTGTGGTTCTTTCTTTTGCCTGGACCCTGACTGATATGCCAGAAGAGGCCAGTTTGGTAGTTGGACATGAGATTGGGGTGAAGGGGTTTCCTGCACCAAGGTTGGCATAAGCATGTGTGACAGTAAAGCTTATGTTCTTGCTGGTAGTAGACTCTGAAGCTAGCACCTGCTCTGGCCTCTGTGTCATTTACAGCAATTTCTCACCTCTCCACAAACAGCTCTACACACGGTGAAGCTGAAGCTAGGTGTTATACAGAGCCCTGCCACAGGCCAGCTCAGCCACCTAGGCAGGTGCGTCATCTTACTGGAAGTCAACAGATCCCTCACCTAACAAGTGTTAAGACTCATCCACACTGGAGGGATGGCCTAATGACCTAGATTGCTTGCCCTCCCAGCTTTCTCTCTCCATCCCAATATCTCTATCTCTTTCATGTTTCCATCTTCCTAACTTAACAAAACCACGTGAGGCAGCCAGCACCTCCTTAATCCTCCAGCCTGATATACTTCCACTAGTGCCTTTTATGGGCACAGCTTAATAAGGAGTCCGTTCTGCTGGGCGTGGTGGCTCATGCCTGTAATCCCAGCACTTTGGGAGGCCAAGGTGGGTGGATCACCTGAGGTCAGGAGTTTGATACCAGCCTGGCTAACATGCTGAAACCCTGTTTCTACTAAAAATACAAAAAATCAGCTGGGCATGGTGGCACATGCTTGTAATCTCAGCCACTCAGGACGCTGAGACAAGAGAATCGCTGGAACCCGGGAGGCGGAGGTTGCAGTGAGCTGAGATTGTGCCATTGCACTCCACCTTGGGCAACAAGAGCAAAACTCTGTCTCAATTTATAAATAAATAAATAAATAAATAAATAAGCAGCCCATTCATGGAGCAGAAATGTGGCTGCAAAGTCCTGTCCCAAGCATCACAAAGCAAAGTTTAGAAGGGAGGCTTTAGAGCTAAGAGACCGCAGCTTCATAACTGGCATACTTCGAGGTGGGAGGTGGGGACAGTTCCCAGACCAGGTGTCCATCTTACAGAGGGGCTTCCCGAAGTTCCTTGGGATAAGAATACCAAATGCGTGGGCATATCCAACCTATAGGGAACAGCAATAACGAAAACCAGAGATGCTGAACTTTGCCAACTCAAAGAGATGAGCAGAGAATTAGAAACAAGAAGTGCTGGACCGAAGAGTGCTTGGACTTGGACAGGAGCAAAATGCAAGCTTGCAAGACTATGGCTGTTATGGGGACGGGGAGGCAGGGGCTCCCTGCACTTCATGGACAGACATGTAAGTTGACTTAAGACAGGGGATCAATACAGACATTCTCTGCTAAGGCCTCAGGTCATATCGACTCTCGACTTTAGTTTTTCCTGTCTCAAATAAAGACTTTAGTCTAAAATAGAAGTACTTTTCAACACTAGCCTGTAACTCTGTTTCTCTGTTCTTTAACATCTGGCTTGGAAGTAACTGGCAGGTCTATATATTTCCCTGAAGTTTTCACTTTTCCCATAAGCAGATATAAATATTAAATGAAACCTCTTTATGTATAGAGACAGAGACCAGGAGGGCTCTCTCTCAGCTATGCCTGGACATAATGTCAAAAATTGGAAAAAAATAGAAAATAGGGCTGGATGCGGTGGCTCACACCTGTAATCCCAGCACTTTGGGGGGCTGAGGCGGGCAGATCACCTAAGGTCAGGAGTTTGAGACCAGCCTGGCCAACATGGTGAAACCCTGTCTCTATTAAAAATACAAAAATTAGCCGGGCATGGTGGCGCACGCCTGTAATCCCAGCTACTCGGGAGACTAAGGCAGGAGAATCCCTTGAACCCTGGAGGCAGAGGTAGCAGTGAGATGAGATTACACCACTGCACTCCAGCCTGGGTGACACAGCAAGACTCCATCTCAAAAAAAAAAAAAAAAAGGAAAGAAAAAGAAAAGAAAAGAAAGTAGATTTCTTGTCATGAAAGTTGAAAGGCTCCCAGAGATTTCAGGACTTTTGAAGTAAAACTACATGATCTTCGGGGCAAGGAGGCAATCAGAAGGTATGAAAACAGGGATTCACATTGCTTTATTTAATTCAACACCCTGTCTCTGAAAAAAAATGTAAAAATTAGCCAGACATGGTGGCTCGTACCTGTAGTCCCAGCTACTGGGGAAGCTGAGGTGGGAGATCACTTGAGCCCAAGAATCGGAGGCTGCAGTAAGCTAGAATTATGCCACAGTGCTCCAGCCTGGGCAAAACAGTGAGGCTCTGTCTCTAATAAATAATAATAATGGTGATAATCATTATTATATTATATTCTATTATATAATTATATAATATATAATTATATATACATTTTATGTATCTATATATAAAAATCTATATATAATGTTTGTTTATACATTATAAACATATATAATTATATATGTTATATACGTTGTAAAACATATATTTATATATAAATATATAATACTTGAATAGTTTAATATTATATAAAATATATACATTATAAAATATATATGTTATTATATAAGATATGTTTATAAAAATATAAACTATCTTTACATATATAATTAACTTATAGTTCATATAATTATATATTATATATTATAATAAGTATCATATTAATTATATTAGAGTTATATAATTAATATAATAATATGTTAATGACATATTAATTATATATTATTATAAATATATTATGTATTATTAATTATTAAATAAGATATATAATTATATAATAAGGAAATATAATTTTTATCTTTACTAAAAAGTCAATAAACTAGCATCTCTGCAATATTTCCAATTACTAGGCAGGTGAAGGCATCAAGGAAGTTTAAGGCACAACTTCTGACCTTCAGAGCATTATTTGTCTAACCCATTCACTCATTTAACAAATGTTTGCTGCACACCTGCTGTCACCTAGGAGCTGTCTGATTTCTGCACAAAGGGCTCAGTGGTCAACAAGACTGGCAGTGTGTCTGTCCCCCGAAGCTTGGGACTAGCAGGAACGACAGGGGAGGTACACTGCAAGTAAATACATAAGCTCATAAATTCATCACAAATGAAAAATCCATGTATGTGTTCATAAGAAACAAACAGGAGCCTAAGGAAAAACCCTAGGAGAAGGAGAGGGTGGAGAGCTGCTTTCAAGAAATCAGACAAGGAAGGTCTTGCTGAGGAAGAGCTATTTAACTGGAGACCTGTCAGGTACAGCAGGGGTCCCCACTTCTCAGGCCACAGACCAGTAATGGTCCACTCCTGTTAGGAACCAGGCCACACAGCGGGCGAGACAATGAAGCTTCATCTGCCTGTACAGCCGCTCCCCATCACTCACATTCCCGCCTGGGCTCCACATCCTGTCAGATTAGCAGCAGCATTAAATTCCAACAGGAGCATAAACCCTATTGTGAATTGTGAATGTGAGGGATCTAGGTTGTGCGCTCCTATAAGAATCTAATGCCTGATGATCTGTCACTGTCTCCTGTCACCCCCAGATAGGACCGTCTGACAGTTGCAGGAAAACAAGCTCAGGGCTCCCACTGATTCTACATGATGGTGAGTTGTAGAATTATTTCACTACATATTATTATACAATGTGATAGTAATAGTGTGATGGCAAATATTGAGTGTCAACTTGTTTGGGTTGAAGGACGCAAAGTATTGTTCCCGTACGTGTGTGTGAGGGTGTTGCCAAAGGAGATTAACATTTGCGTCAGTGGACTGGGAGAAGCAGATCCACCCTCAATCTGGGAGGGCACCATCTAATCAGCTGCCAGCACAGCCAGCATAAAAGCAGGCAGAATTATGTGGAAAGACTAGACTGGTTTAGTCTTCTGGCCTCCATCTTTCTCCCACACTGGATGCTTCCTGCCCTCAAACATTGGACTCCAAGTTCTCCAGCTTTAGGACTTGGACTGGCTTCCTTGCTCCTCAGCTTGCAGATGGTCTGTTGCGGGACTTCCCCTTGTGATTGTGTGAGTCAATACTCCTTAATAAACTCCCCTTTATATATACATTTATGCTATTAGTTCTGTCCCTCTAGAGAACGCTAATACAAATAGAAATAAAGTGTACAATAAATATAATGTACTTGAATCATCCCAAAACCATCCCCCACCCCCTCACCCTCCACCACCAGTCTTTGGACAAATTATGTTCCAGGGAACAGTTCTCTGGTGCCAAAAAGGTTGGGGACTGCTGAGGTAGAGGGTGGAGATCCCGAAAGATTTAGGGATCCAGGCAGAGAAAAAAATGCACATCCAAGAGTCCAGAGGGTAGATAAAGTTGTTCCGTTGGAGGACCTAGTGGGGGCTGGTATGACCAGAGCATCAGGAGCCAGAGAAGATAAGGAAGGAAGGTAAATGAAGCTGAAGAGATGGGCCAAGCTCAGATCACTCTGCTCTGCTTTATATGTTAAGGAGATTACTTGGCCTGCTGGGGCAGAACAGATGGTAAAGGCAAGGAGATCAGGAAGGAGACTGTTCCATAAGCAATCAGAGTGGCTTAGGTTATCATGGAGATGGAGAGAAATGAACGAATTCAAGATATATTTTGAAATAACTGAACTTGCCCATGGGCATGGCAGGGGAAGGGAGATATCAAAGTAAATTACTGAGGTTTCTTGGAGGACAATGTTGAGAAAGAAGCTGCCTGTGCATAGATAAGGTGATTAGGAAGGGATTTATATAAGTATTCAAGACAGCAAGGTAGATGCCGCAGGTAGATAATGCACAGTTTATTTGCAATTGCTTATGACTGTAGCAAATGTATCTATTCCTAAACACCACAGTATCCAAGAATCATCTCATGGGAAATATGAGACCTGGATAGGACTTGAATGAAGAGAAAGACTGGAAGAAATTGAGAGGAGAGAGGAAGTTATTCTAGGCATGAACAGAATATAAACAAAGGGAATGTGAGTTGAAGAAGCAGGTAATGGGAATGAGAACTGGAGATGATTTCCAACATCACCTCAACTTGGAGAAACAGTTGGATACCTCCACTTAGTACCATTCAGGTAGCATCCCTGGGGGTGGCTCACGGTTGCTCCCCGGCACTGTCCATTTGGGATGTTATGTGTGTTCTGGGCATGGTTGTCTATCCAGGGCCATCTGGGTAAGCAGAGAGGCATCCAGAGGTACAAAGAGGCATCATTCCTGCCTGACGTCTGTGAGTGAGGTGCAGGTCTTGATAGATCATCCTACTAAGGAAAAATGAAGACAGCGAATGTAGCTTTTCCGTGTGGTCAGTAATTAGAGCGCCCTTAAATAAATGGGATTGGCTGGGCTCTCCTGGGCTCTTCAAGACTCAGGACAGTTGCTCCTTCCTCGGACGGACCCTGGGCCACCTCTTGCATTGTGTCTTCTTCCCTGCAGGCGATTGTTAAGAGTCCCAGTGTTGGGTGTCTGGCTTATTCTCCATCTTCTAAGGCAGGGTTGGCAGACCAATACTGTTTATCCCGTTTTGTATGGCTCATGAGCTAAGATTTCTTCTTTTTGTAGAGACAAGGTCTGGCTCTGTTGCCCAGGCTGGAGTGCCATGGTGCAGTCATAGCTCATTGCAGCCTCAACCTCCTGAGCTCAAGAGATCCTCCCACCTCAGCCTCCCAAGAACCTGGAACTACACATAGGCACCACCACATCCAGTGAATTTTGTTTATTTTTTGTGGAGACTGAGGGGGTCTCACTAAGTTGCCCAGGCTGGTCTCGAACCCCTGGCCTCAAGTGATTCTCCCACCTCAGCCTCCCAATATGCTGGGGTTACAAGCATGAGCCACTGCACCTAGCCAGATTGTTGGCAGTAGTTTTTTGTAATATTTAAATTGTTGAATACATAATCAAAGGAAGACATCTCACAACATATGAAAATCACAGTTGGCCCTTGAAGTAAACTGGTTTGATTTGCATGGGTCCTCTTATACATGAATTTTTTTCGTAAAAGCTACACTAAGTGTAACTGCCTCTTCTGCCTCCCCTTCCACCTGTTCCACCTCTTCTGCCTCTGCCACCCCTGAGACAGCAAGAACAACCCCTGCCGTTCCTCCTCCTCCTCAGCCTCCTTAACATGAAGATCACGAGGATGAAGACCTTTATGACGATCCACTTCCCCTTAATTAATAGTAAACGTATTTTCTCTTCCATATGATTTTCTTAATAACATTTCCTTTTCTCTAGCTTACTTTATTGTAAGGATACAGCATATAATACATGTAAGATACAACATATGAGCTAATTGGCAATTTATGTTATCAATAAGGTTTCCAGTCAACAGTAACCTATTAGCAGTTAAGTTTTGGGAGGAGTCAAAAGTTATACACAGATTTTTTTGTTGTTGTTGGAGTTTTATTCTTGTTGATCAGGCTGGAGTGCAATGGCGTGACCTCGGCTCACTGTAACCTCCACCTCTTGGGTTCAAGTGATTCTCTTGCCTCTGACTCCCAAGTAACTGGGATTATAGGCGCCCACCACCACACCCGGCTAATTTTTGTATTTTTAGTAGAGATGAGGTTTCACCACATTGGCCAGGCTGGTCTTGAACTCTTGACCTCAGGTAATCCACCCTTCTTGGCCTCCCAAAGTGCTGGGATTACAGGCGTGAGCCACCACTCAGGTTTTCTACTGTATCAGGGGTCAGTGCCCCTAACCTCATGTTGCTCAAGGGTTAACTTCACATGAAATTCAAATTTCAGAGTCAGTAAATAAACTTCTGTTGGAACAAGTCACATTCACTCGTATAAGAATTATCTATAGCTGTTTTCACATTACAATGGGGTAGGTGAGTACTTATAACAGAGACCATGGGGCCTGCAAACCCTAAAATATTTACTGCCTGGCTCTTTACACAAAAAATGTACCCACTCCTATTTTAAGGCAATAAATAGCCCTGATTGAATAATAAGAAGTACAGGAAATGCACAAAAATATGTCAATTGATATTTAAAATATTTTTCTTCATACATTTGAAAGGCCTTGAAAACCATGCTAAGGAGTTTGGATTTGATTTTACATTCACTAAGAAACAATACAAAGTTTTGAGCTGTTCAGTGGTATCACAAAATGCTACTTAAAATGCTAATCTGGGTTTATGCACAATTAATTGAACATGGTATCAGCAGGAGAAAAATTTCTAAAGTCATCTATTAGATTCAGAAGGATGTGTTTCAGATAATAAATGTTAAAAATAAATATATGAAGTTAAAATAAGTATAACTAGGAAGAGAGAAATATTGACTTGGAAGGTGTACAAGGGAACATTCTGGGTGCTGAAAGTTTTCTATATTTTTACCTAAACGATGGTCACACTGGTGTTACTATAGATTAAAGATGACCACAAATTGAAAGGGTGATCTTAATGACTTGCTCATGCAAAAGAATTTGATGCAACTGACATTCTGGCACTTTGGAGACCTTACAACTTCCACCTGGGTTTCTTCAAATGTTTGTTTGAGAGAAAAATCCATGCCAATACAGTCTGACTATTCTGAGACTGCCATGTTGTGAGGAAGCCCAAGCTAGCCCCATGGAGAACACAAAAGGAGACAGAGATGTATGACAGCCTCCAGTTTTTCCACTATCCCAACCCAAGCACCATATATGTAAGGAAAGAAGTGTTCAGCTGCCTCTAGCTCAGCCACTACTTGATTATAGCTCAGTGAAAGATCACAGGAGAGAACCACTTGGCTACATCCAATCAACCCACAGAACTTGAAAGAAGTTATTTAGCCACTAAGTTTTGGAGTTTTTTGTTACTTACCAGCAGATAATCAGATAACTAGAACAGGTATATACATATGTACATTGGGCACTTTCTAAATGTTTGTAATACTTCAATTAAAAATAAGTAGATAAATAGAAATCATACAAATTCAGAGACAGAGATACACACAATCCCTATTATTCTTTAGTTTGTTATAACAAGGAACTACTGAATGATTAGCAATAGGTATAGATTTTTCTATCAGGAAGAAGATAAATGAACAGATGTGAATACTAGTGCATACAATGCCTGTGATAACATTTGATTTTTAATGTTAGACCAGTGAAATGGGCATTATTACTTTCTTTTGACAAATGGGGCAACTGAGGCAAACCTAAGTTAAAAGATTTGCCCAAGGTTACATATCTGGGAAGTGACAGAATTCAAATTTGAACCTAAGTTGGTGACTCAAATGTCCTTGCTCTTTTCATAGTATTGTCTGGCTACCTGGGACTTTCCTTGAGCATTTAGCAAGTTTTTATAATTTCAAGTAGTTTTTGTTTGTGATCAATTCAAAGGACTGATCAAACCAGTATGAGCATAGAGACACAATGCAGTTTAGAGGGCAGTTGGCTTCAGGAAATCAGAAAAAGGAAATGATTCATTATTTTCTCCAATCGTTATCTGTATTCATAATCATGAGGTGTCCTTTCTACAATCACCGTCAACATGGAAGGTCAATTTTATCACTTTTTAGTTATCTTCAGGCCTTAAAAGTCCTGTTGAGTCATATTTAAAACCTCATTCTTAGCCAAGAGTGATGGTGCAGGCCTATAGTCCCAGTTACTTGGAAGGCTGAGGTGAGAGGATTGCTTGAGCCCAGGGATTCAAGACTGCAGTGAGCCATGATCGCGCCACTGTACTCTAGTCTGGATGACAGAGACCCTGTCTGAAAAAACAACACCACCTTCATTCTTGCATCCAGTGCAAAGCTTCTCACCTCTCACCTGTAGCCTGATCTGCTATTTCCCTCTTCCTCTCTGTCTTCCCCTCCATCTTTGGACACTTCTATGGTTTGGTTGGGATTGGAGTGGAGTCGGTGGAGATATGTGGGGAAAAAAAAAGCAGAAGCATTTTTACCTGCCTTATTTAGCTGTGAATGAGCATAGTTGGGATGATGGTCCAACCTCCAGCTGAGCCACTTTTCCAACTTCTCCTCCCTTTTTATGTGCTGTGACTTAGTTCCTGCCAGTCCATGGCCTCCTTCTGGAGTTTCTCTGATCATACTGAAGCCTTGGCTTGACTCAGGCTCCAGCTCTGGACTGAACCTGGGCATTCCCCCAACACTTGAGTGCCGTAATTTCAGTGCTGTGCTGCTCCAAGGGAGAGGTATTCCACATCCACTCCATTATCCTGGTGTGCAAGAGTCCAGGATCATCACAGGTAAATAAAGGCCCACAGGAGGCCTATCAGGGTGCAGAGAGAGACACACATTTAGTCCAAGTATCCTCTGCTTAGATGGTCTATTAAAATACCAGTTATTAGATCAAGAGTTGGAAGGAAGGAAGGAAGGAAGGAAGGAAGGAAGGAAGGAAGGAAGGAAAGAAGGAAGGAAGGAAGGAAAGAAGGAAGGAAGGAAGGAAAGAAGGAAGGAATGAGAGAGAGAGAGAAAGAAAGAAAGAGACAAAGAAGGGAGGGAGGGAGGAAGGAAGGAAAAAAGAGAGAAAGAATGAAAGAAAGAAGGAAGGAATGGAGGAAGGAAGGAAGGAGAGAGAGAGAGAGAAAGAAAGAATGAAAGAAAGAGAAAGAAAGAAGGAAAGAAGAAAGAAAAAGAAAGAAAAAGAAAGAAAAAGAAAAAAAAAGGAAGGAAGAGAAAGAAAGAAAGTTGAATTGTGATCTGCAAACTCCATTGAAGAATCTAATGAAATGCACAACATATTTTAGGAAGATTTATATTCAAATGGTTTTCAAAATTTACACTTTAGTTATCTAATTCAGTTGGGTGGAATATGTCTTCCCATGGCCACCTAAAATAAATGACATGCATCTATAGTTTGGAAAAAAAATGTACACAGGTACCAAGCATTTGAATAATTTGTAAAGTCACTGGATTTTCCCGTGTAGAGGACATTCATTTTCTCTAGGCATTTCTGCTGAGTTTAACCCAAGTGCAAAGAATGGCTTAATTTGCAACTAAAAGATGGAAAAAGTTTTAGTCAAAAAACCTCTGTATGTAGCAAAACAAAACAACAACAACAAAAAAACAAAAAACATCACATTTTATTAAGAATATTAATATACCCTCTTCAGGGGCCTTTTAAAAATCTTTAGTAGTATTTTCCAATTTGCTGTCAAATAATTATTAACCAGACTTTTTCTTTAAAGGCTGTTCTTGGATATGATTATCACCAATCATTTTAACAAGAGTCCTAGATTTGCCTGTCTCTTAGTACCTTTCTCCCTGAGCAGAGATTAAGGGCTGTATGGGGAAATAATATTGATTTATCCAAATGGATTTGTTTTGCAAGGTGAAAATAATCCTGTAATATCACTGTGTAAATATGGATGAGCAATTGACCATGTAATTAACTACCCATTCTTTCTGCTACATCTAGTTTGTTTCTTAGTGCATCTGTCAGTAAATCCGTATTATAACGCAGTACATTGTATGACAAGCAAGGAATTTTTAAGATGATCCTTTAACATTTTTTTCAAATTCAAAAAGTCATCAGGACATGAACATGATGGAAGAGGGCATCTCCATACCCAAGGAGCTAGGACACCATTGTGCCACCTCTCAAACCATGTGGCAGCTCACTTCCTTCTGGGCATTTCAGTGACTTTTTTTTTTTTTTTTTTTGGAGATGGAGTCTTGCTCTCATCGCCCAGGCTGGAGTGCAATGGCACCATCTCAGCTCACTGCAATCTCTGCCTCCCAGGTTCAAGTGATTCTTCTGCCTCAGCCTCCCAAGTCGCTGGGATTACAGGCACCCCACACCACACATGGCTAATTTTTGTATTTTTAGTAGAGACAGGGTTTCACCATGTTGGCCAGGCTAGTCTCGAACTCCTGACCTCGTGATCCACCTGCCTCAGCCTCCCAAAGTACTGGAATTACAGATGTGAGCCACCACACCTGGCCAGTGACTTCTAACTACATCTGTCTTTGCTTCCCGGTCTGTCCCTCCACCAACATGAGTCCCTCTACCACGATGAGTCGGTTATGGGCCAGCAAGACCCTTTGGATCCAGGATGTAGGGGAAATCACAAAGCAGAGATGACTTCTGCTTTGAAGCTAAACAGATCTGAATTAAAATCTTATATTAGTATCTGCTAGCCATGTGACCTTGGGTGATTGAAAATATCCCCCAAGTAAGAGTCTAGTTTCCCTGGTAGATTTGTGTTCCCTAATCCCACTGGGGAGCCCAGGTTCTCCCTTTATTTGTGATGTGAAATTGAAGCACTTGATTTAAGGTGGCATCCTTCAGGTTTCCCCCAAGTTATTTTTTCATTGTAATAAATAGAGACTTGGTGAAGGGATACTTTGACACTATGTAAATATCTCATTCCTCATTAAATGTTCAGCCTAGTTTCAGCATCTATTGTTACTTTGTAACTAAGCCAGTTATTACTCTGATGATTTTCTACCTTAATTCTCTCTCTGTTAGTGGCTTTCTACTATAAGAAAGAGTTTTTTGTTTGTTTGTTTGTTTGTTTTTTGAGACTGAGTCTCACTCTGTCACCCAGGCTGGAGTACAGTGGCGCAATCTCGGCTCACTGTAAGCTCTGCTTCCCGGGTTCACACCATTCTCCTGCCTCAGCCTCTCAAGTAGCTGGGACTACAGGCAGCCACCACCATGCCAGGCTAATTTTTTTGTATTTTTAGTAGAGAAGGGGTTTTGCCGTGTTAGCCAGGATGGTCTCTATCTCCTGACCTCGTGATCCACCTGCCTCGGCCTCCCAAAGTGCTGGGATTACAGGCGTGAGCCACCGCGCCCAACCAAGAAAGAGTTTTATCTTCTTGTTTGTTTGTTTGTTTGCTCATCTTTTTTGTTTTGTTTTGGTTTTTGAGATAAAGTCTCACTCTGTCACCCATGCTGGAGTGCCGTGACAGAATCATAGCTCACTGCAGTCTCAACCTCCTAGGCTCAAGCAATCCTCCCACATCAGCCTCCTGAGTAGCTGAGACTATAGGCATGCACCACCATGCTTGCCTTTTTTTTTTTTTTAATTTTTTGTAGAGATGGGGTTTGCCCATGTTGTCCAGGCTGGTCTCAAACTCCTGGCCTCAAGCAATCCTCCCACCTCAGCCTCCCAAATTGCTGGGATTACAGGGGTAAGCTGCTGTACCCAGCCTGTTTGCTTGTATATTGTCATTGTGGATGCATGAATTCTGATGTTACTCAATTTGATGCTCACATTGTTCCAGATTTGGCCAGTGGGAATTCCTCTAAGCTGGCATTTATGTCTTTTTATGTGTCCTCCTGGCTTTTTGAAAAATTTTGTATTCTCTTGTACACCGTGATGTTGTAAGTTTCTCTTGTAAGTTTCTTGCTCCAGCCCTGGAATCAATCACTTCCCCCAAGGGCTAGCTGTGTTTATATTACTAAATAATGTGCCTGGTAGACTCAGCTGATCACTGGCCTTCAGGGATCCAGTCCTGTGTCCCCCTTCTTTTTGGAACTCACCTCTCCCCTAAGCCCCATGCCTCCCTAACACGCTCCTTTCAAAAACAGGCAGCTTTGCAGTGAGCCAAGATCATACCACTACACTCCAGACTGGGTGATAGAATGAGACTCCATCTCAACAAAGACAACAACAAAAAAGGCAGCTTAACTCAGTCCACTGTGGATTAGACAACTTACATTTCATCAGAACTTTGCCACTTACTAGCTGCAGAACTTTAGGCGAGTCCTTTAAAGGCCCTGAGAAATGGAGGTAAGGATAATTTTATGGCACTGTCGCAGGTAACAGAGATAACATTTTTGAAGCACTGAGACACAAGATTTTCCTTAAAGGGGGCTTTGACAATTTCAGTACACTGCTCCCAAAGAGGGAAGTCCATGAAATTAGATTCTAAAACATACACACAGCCATGAATTTCAATGATTTTTTCTTCTCATAATCAATCCAGCCATTTAAAAATATGATATTTTATTAAAACTTTTAAAGTGGGCCGGGTGCAGTGGCTCATGCCTGTAATCCCAGTGCTTTGGGAGGCCCAAGTGGGCAGATCACGAGGTCAGGAGGTCGAGACCATCCTGGCCAACATGGTGAAACCCTGTCTCTACTAAAAATGCAAAAATTAGCTGGGTGTGGTGACCCGTACCTTAGTCCCAGCTACTCGGGAGGCTGAGGCAGGAGAATCACTTGAACCTGGGAGGCGGAGGTTGCAGTGAGCCGAGACTGCACCACTGCACTCCAGCCTGGGTGACAGAGAGAGACTATATCTCAAAAAAAAAAAAAAAAAAAAAAAAAGAAACTTTTAAAGTTGATTCCCTACAGAAGACATTTTCTTACATACAAAGCAGGAGTCAGTTGACTTTGACCCGTGAGCCAAAAAATGGCTCACGGGTCAATGAGGACACACTCTCTCTCTCTCTCTCTCTCTCTCTTTGTCTCTTTTGTCATTTGTTGCCTGATGCTACACAAGGATAAGCTAAAACCTTGTTTTCCTGCTCAAGAACACTGGCATATTTATTCCCCAAGCATCCCTAACCCTTTGGCCTAACAAAAGAATCAGATGGAACAAGCTTTACTTATAAAGGCTGCCATCAGAAAAACCAATACCTACTTCAAGTGACATGCTAAGTCAGAGATGCTTGCTTATCTAATTTCATCTTTATTATCTGAAATTCATGAAGTATATATTTTCTCCAAGAAATGAAACTGCAGCTTACAGTAGAGAAGGATTTTTCCAAAACTACCCATTTGGTAAGTGGCAAAAGCAAGATTTAAACCCTATCTGGCCAGGAGCGGTGGCTCACACCTGTAATCTCAGCACTTTGGGAAGTTGAGGTCAGGAGTTTGAGACCAGCCTGGTCAACATGGTGCAACCCCAACTCTACTAAAAATACAAAAAGTAGCCAGGCAAAAAGTAGGTGGCAGGTGCCTGTAGTCCCAGCTACTCAGGAAGCTGAGGCAGAAGAATTGCTTGAACCCAGGAGGCAGAGGTTGCAGTGAGCAAAGATTGCTCCACTGTACTCCAGCCTGGGCAACAGAGCTGGATTAATTAAATTAATTAAAATCAATTAAATTAATTAATTAAATTAATTAAAATTAATTAAACTATAAATCTGATGCTTGTGAAGTTTCCTAGTTTTTAAAATATATATATTTATAATTTTTATAGTATATAAATTTTTCCTTTAGAATAACCCTTAATGTAAACTAAATCCAAGTTACAATAGTAATTCCTCTTTCACCAGCTTTTACCTTTTCTGCATTATTCAAAGCATAGCCCTACACACAGTCCCTGATTAGAACATTTGTTTTAAAATCACCGGATTTACTTTCGCTTGGATTCGAAAGCTCTTTTTCTTGTCTTTAGGCTAGTTTGACATCAAAGTGCCTCCAGCTACTTATTTCAGAACAGGTAGAAATAAGGAGCTCTCTGTTGGGAACACCAGGAAAACAATAAGAAATGCCAGAGGAAAATAGCAGTGTTATGTCTCCCTAGCCAGAAGCTTGTTATTAGTTCTGGTGTTTGTGGATTTTGTTTGTTTGGTTTGTTTTTGTTTTATCCCATCACATGTTATGAAGAAAGAGGAACATCGTGGTTTTATAAGGCATCTGTAGGTTGAGGTCATTGGCTATACACCTGGTGCATTTGAGTTCACATTTGGTTTTTCAAACCCATGCAATTGCCAGGTCACTGGAATAAGCTCTTCCTTATTTTATTTTATTTTTCTTTGAGACAGAGTCTCGCTCTGTCGCCCCAGCTGGAGTGTAGTGGCATGATCTCAGCTTATTGCAACCTCCACCTCCCAGGTTCCAGCTATTCTCCTGCCTCAGCCTTCCAACCAGCTGGGATTACAGGCGCCCACCACCACGCTTGGCTCGTTTTTGTAGAGACAAGTTTTCACCATGTGGGCCAGGCTGGTCTCAAATTCCTGACTTCAAGTGATCTGCATGCTGTGCAAGTGCTGAGATTACACATGTGAGCCACGGTGCCCGGCAGGGAATAAGCACTTCTTATTTCAGACAAATTCCAGACCTGCTCCCCAGTTCCTATCAAGCAGCAACTCCTCTGTTTACTGTTCTGATTCCTGCCATTTGAGACCTGCTTGGACCCTGTTTGTTTTAGGGATCTGCTTGGTCTCCCCTTTCTGACTTATCAGCCCACTAGACTCTCAATTCCTCATCATTTCCTAATTAAGGGTCTCTGAAGCTACAGGAAAGAGGGAGAGAGCTTCCTAGACATCACCAGGGCCTGCTGTTGATCTGGGCAGAGGCTGGACCATGACCAGCAGGGGTGTTCTGCCAAGACAGTGCAGGAGGCTGGGCGCGGTGGCTCACGCCTGTAATCCCAGCACTTTGGGAGGCCAAGGCAGGTGGATCACCTGAGGTCAGGAGTTCAAGGCCAGCCTGGCCAACATGGTAAAACCCTGTCTCTACTAAAAATACAAGAATCAGCTGAGCATGGTGGTGCACGCCTGTAATCTCAGCTACTCAGGAGGCTGATGCAAAAGACTCGCTTGAACCCAGGAGGTGGAGGTTGCAGTGAGCCAAGATAGTGCCAATGCACTCCAGCCTGGGCAACAAGAGAGAAACTCCGTCTCAAAAAAAAAAAAAAAAGATAGTGCAGGAGGCTGGGGAGCTGAGAAAAAACTTAAAAGGGGAGGAGTTGCCACACTTGTTCTCCAAGAAAGAGTCACCTCAGGCTGGGCACAGTGGCTCACGCCTATAATCCCAGGACTTTGGGAGGCCGAGGTAGGTAGATCATCTGATGTCAGGAGTTTGAGAGCAACCTGGCCAATATGGTGAAACCCCGTTTCTACTAAAAATACAAAAATTAGCTGGATATGATGGCACACGCCTGTAGTCCCAGCTACTCGGGAGGCTGAGGCAGGAGAATCTCTTGAACCAGGGAGGCAGATGTTGCGGTGAGCCGAGATCGCACCACTGCACACTCCAGGCCAGGTGACCAAGTGAGACTGTCTCATTAAAAAAAAAAAAAAAAAAAAGTCACCCCAATAAGAAAGCCTGAAGAACAGTCCTAGATGTCGGGAGCTGAGAATAAAATATTCTGGTGTCAGCTAGAGATACCAGGCAGAGAAAAGAACCAAGGTATTGGTTAAGCTCCATATCAAGGAAACACTCAGACAAAAGCAATGTCAGAGAGAATTAGATGGCTCAGAATAATCTACGGACTCAACTCTCAACCCTGGCTGGGTCATCCCAGCCTCCTTTCCTGGCTGAGCCATAGACTCACGAAGGGGAGGAGGCTAGGCTGAACATATCTGTTTTCTTCTAAATCATGGGGAAGTAAGTTCTGCCTCTTTTTTTGTTGTTGTTGGTTTTTTTGTTTGTTTGTTTGTTTTTTCTTTTTTCATAGATGGAGTCTAGCTCTGTTGCCCAGGCTGGTATGCAGTGGCATGATCTTGGCTCACTGCAACCTTTGGCTCCTGGGTTCAAGCGATTCTCCTGCCTCAGCCTCCTGAGTAGCTGAGATTACAGATGCCCGCCACCATGCTCAGCTGATTTTTGTATTTTTAGTAGAAACGGGGTTTCACTGTGTTGGCCAGGCGAGTCTCAATCTCCTGACCTCATGATCTGCCCGCCTCAGCCTCCCAAAGTGCTGGGATTACAAACTTGAGCCACTGCACCCGGCCTGCCTCACTCTGACTCTTCCAGATCATTAGCTAGGTGCCGCCTGCTTAACTTAATTTCTAAACAGCACAATTATTGGACAAGCAGACTGCCTGATAACTTGCTATAGCTATGTTTAGCAGCTTGCTTCATTCATAACTTGCTGCAGTTAGAATGTTTTTTATTCAAAGACCCTTGCCTCAACATGCCAATGTCCTCCATATACATGGCAAACACAAGTTATCCATCAGCCTGGTCATCTCTGATGCTCCTATCTTTTGTCTCATGAACAGTTCACACACTTTAGTATACTGGCATCATTTGTTTGTTCAGAAACTACTTGTACAGGTACAGGAAATTTTGATCCAACCTATGAGAAAATATCTTTGTCTAGAGGTTTAGGTTCAAAAAAATCGCTAACTTTGATTTTTTAAATTTTACCTGTTTTTTGGTTCATTTTCTTTTCTTTTCTTTCTATCTTTTTTCTTTTTCTTTTCTTTTTTTTTTTTTTTTTTTTTTTTTGAGACAGAGTCCTGCTCTGTCGCCCAGGCTGGAGTATAGTGGTATGATCTTGTTTCACTGCAACCTCCGCCACCCAGGTTCAAGCCATTCTCCTGCTTCAGTCTCCCAAGTAGCTGGGATTACAGACACCTGCCACCACAGCTGGCTAATTTTTGTATTTTTAGTAGAGATCAGGTTTCACCATGTTGGCCAGACTGGTCTCAAGCTCCTGGCCTCAAGCAATCCACCCACCTTGGCCTCCCAAAGTGCTGGGATTACAGGCATGAGCCACCGTGCCTGGCCTTGGTTTGTTTTCTAACAAAGAATTCTGAAGACTCTGGGAGTCTTTTCTGCCTAATGTTAAGGATGTTCCCACTGATGAGACCTCCAGCTGCACCTCAGCCGCCCTCCCCTGCAGCACGCCCTGTGATCCATTTACTCAAGGTGACTAAGAAATTCTGTATTCCAGGCATCTGCAAGAGAGCAGGGACTAGCTTTCCTTACAGACATAAAGGTGGTGTTTTCCCAGTGTGTTCATCTATTTTGCATTGCTATAAAGGAATCTCTAAGGCTGGGTAATTTATAAAGCAAAGAGGTTTATTTGGGCTGGGCGTGGTGGCTCACGCCTGTAATCCCAGCACTTTGGGAGGCCAAGGTGGACGGCTAACCCGAGGTCAGGAGTTCGAGACCAGCCTGACCAACATGGAGAAGCCCCGTCTCTACTAAAAATATGAAATTAGTCAGGCATGTTGGCACATGCCTGTAATCCCAGCTACTCGGGAGGCTGAGGCAGGAGAATTGCTTGAACTCGGGAGGCAGAGGTTGCAGTGAGCCGAGATGGTGCCATTGCACTCCAGCCTGGGCAACAAGAGTGAAACTCTGTCTCAAAAAAAAAAAAAAGAGGTTTATTTGGCTGATGGTTCTGCAGGCTGTAGAGGTAGCATGGCACCAGCATCTGCTGCTGGTGAGGAATTTAGGCTGCTTCCCACTCCTGGCAGAAAGTGAAGGGGAACTGGCATGTGCAGAGATCAATCACATGGCAAGAGAGGAAGAAAGACAGGAGAAAGGTGCCAGGTTCTTTTTAACCACCAGCTCTCCTGGGAACTAATAGAGCAAGAACTCACTCATTACTATAAGGATGGCACCAAGCCATTCATAAGCAATCCAACCCCATGATCCAAAGGCCTCCCACCAAGCCCCACCTCCAACACTGGGGATCAATTTCAATATGAGATTTGGAAGGGACAAATAACCAAACTATATCACCCAGGATGGTATGTTAGAAGGGGCCTTCTTGGAGTGTATTAGTCTGTTCTCATGCTGCTAATAAAGATATATGCAAGACTGGGTAATTTATAAAGAAAAAGAGGTTTAATGGACTCACAGTTCCACATGGCTGGGGAGGCCTCAAAATCATGGCAGAAGGCAAAGGGGAAGCAAGACACGTCTTACATGGTGGCAGGCAAGAGAACTTGTGCAGGGAAACTGCCCTTTATAAAACCATCAGATCTCATCAAACTTATTCAGTATCATCAGAACAGCATGGGAAAGACCCAGGCTCATGATTCAATTACCTCCCACCAGGTCCTTCCCATGATAGTTAGGAATTGTGGAAGCTACAATTCGAGATTTGGGTGGGGACACAGCCAAACCATATCATGGTTTAATTTCTAAACAGCGCAATTATTGGACAAGCAGACTGCCTGATAATTTGCTGTAGCTATGTGTAGCAGCTTGCTTCATTCATAATTTGCTGCAGTTAGAATGTTTTTTATTCAAAGACCCTTTCCTCAACCCGCCAGAGTTAGGGTCAAACTCTGTATCTGCTCTTACTAAGGAAGTCGTGTTGAGTCAATCCCTCATTCTCATAAGCCTCCTTTGTTTTTCCTAAATTGTAAAAACGGTAATATTTGCTTTGGGAGGTGGTTTTCAGGATTAGAAATGGTATAAAGTTCTTGGCACCCAGTAAAGATACAACAAATGAAGTCAACGCTATTACCACCTAATGAAGAACAGATGTCATCAAGAAAGCAAGCTCTATTCTTTTACATGGATCTATTAAAAATGCTATTGTATCTAGAAATGCAAATAAGCCTCTAAGCTTTCTAGGAGGGGTGAAACACAGAGTTCATTATTCTGGAAAGCAGTTTACTCAACCTCTATATCCTGATGAAAAACTCAGGTCAGAGAAGAGATGGAGGGCAGTGGTGCAATCGCAGCAATCCTCCTGCCTCAGCCTCCCGAGTTGCTGGGATCACAGGCATGTACCACCATGCCCAGCTTTTTTCGTTTGTTTCTGTAGAGATGGGTCTTGCTATGTAGCCCATGCTGGAGTGCGATGGTGCAATCACAGCTGAGTGCAGCCTCAGTCTCCTGGGCTCAAACAGTCCTCCTGCCTCAGCCTTCTGAGTAGCTAGGACTACAGCTGTGCACAACCATGCCCAGCTATTTTTTTTTTTTTTTTTTAGCAATGGGGACTTGCCATGTTGCCCAGGCTGGTCTCAAGCTCCTGGGTTTAAGTGATCTCCATGCCTCAGCCTCCCAAAGCACTGGAATTACAGGCATGAGCCACCCACTATGCCCAGCCCCACTGGCCTTTCTCAAACCACCAGAGCAGGCCTGGCCCCTGCTTTCCCTTTGCCCCTGGAATTTCTCATTCAGGTCTTCTTGAGCTAGCACAAAAAAAGTATAATAAAATAATTCTTTCAGACAACTTTAGAGAGAAGTTTTCCCAAAAGACAGGATTCCGGCTTTGAGTCACATAAAGTGTGTGCTTTGTCAATAACACAGGGAGGAGAGGCGTGAATGAATTTTATTTCATTGGACAAGCTGTTCAGAATACAGATAAGGCCAGGCGAGCAGCTAAACTCTTAAATAAATGTTTTAGCACTATCTAGAAGGGAAGACTGCCATTGATTCCAATCTTTTCTGACAGAAAATCAGTTCTTTTAAAACTCCCAGGGCAACAAACAGTAACAAAAAGGTCTTGTTTCTAATAGAAGTTGTAAAGGACTGCAAAATAAAACATTGTCACCAGGAAGCTACAGGCCACAATTAGCATGCATGCAATTTCTCAAGGTGCCTCCCTTCTCTGTCCCTTGTGTCTCTTACAAGAAAAAAAAGTTTACTGTGATTTGTACATTTCTAAACTGATATTTTCTAATTGTACATACTGGCTTTCAATATTTCCAAAGACACAGGGAAACATATTTTAATATAAGACAAGGCTGGACTAAACTGCAACGATAGCACTAAATTCCCGGCCATGACTGCTACTGAGTTTGTTAAGCTGTGAAGGGATTTTATTTTATTTAAACAGCTTAACACTTGTCAAGAGCTGTGCATACTTGGCAGGGTGCTGTGGCTCACGCCTGTAATCCTAGAACTTTGGGAGGCCGAGACGGGCAGATCACCTGAGGTCAGGAGTTCAAGACCAGCTCAGCCAACATGGCAAAACCCCGTCTCTACTAAAAATTCAAAAAATTAGCTGGGCGTGGTGGCAGGCACCTGTAATCCCAGCTACTTGGGAGGCTGAGGCAGGAGAATCACTTGAACCTGGGAAGCGGAGGTTGCAGTGAGCTGAGATCATGCCATTATAATCCAGCCTGGGCAAAAAGAGTAAAATTCTATCTCAAAAAAAGAAAAAAAAAGAGCTATACCTACTCAACATCTTCTGGACCTGCAGACATCACACGAACACAGTGGTTCTCCAACTTGAGCAAATGTGCATTGGAATACCTGGAGAACTCGTTAAAACAGATTGCTGGGCCCTATTCCTAGCATCTCCAAGTCAGTAGGTTTGGGTGGGGCCTGGGCATCTGCATTTCTTATAAGCTCCCAGGTGATGCTGAGGCTGCTGATCCCCGGCCTTCACTTTCACAACTGCTGTTCCCACATTAAGAATCACAGACAGGGCGGGGCACAGTGGCTCACACCTGTAATCCTAGCACTTTAGGAGGCTGAGGCAGGCAGACCGCTTTGAGCTCAGGAGTTTGACACCAGCCTGGGCGACATGGTGAAACCCTGTCTCTATAAAAAGTACAAAAATTAGCCAGGTGTGGTGGTGTGTACCTGTGGTCCCAGCTACTCAGGAGGTTGAGGCTGGAGAATTGCTTGAACCTGGGAAGTGGAGGTTACAGTGAGCTGAGATCATGCCACTGCACACCAGCCTGGGAGACAGAGTGAGACACTGACTCAAAAAAAAAAAAAAAGACAGAAAAGATGGGATCTTACTCTGTCACCCAGGCTGGAGTGCAGTGGTGCGATCATAGCTCATTGTAGCCTCAAACTTTTGGGTGCAAGTGATCCTCTCACCTCAGCCTCTCAAGTAGCTAGGGCTACAAGTACACCCCACCATGCCTGGCTAATTTTCTTTATTTTTAGTAAAGATTTGGTCTCACTATGTTGCCCAAGCTGGTCTTGAACTCCTGGGCTCAACTGATCCTTCCACCTCGGCCTCCCAAACTGCTGGCATTACAGGTGTCAGCCACCACACCAGCCTAAAATGTCAAAAAATAACAGATGCTGGCTAGGTTGCAGATTAAAGGGAACACTTATACAGTGTTGATAGTAATGGAAATTGGTTCAGCCACTGTGGAAAACAGTTCAGAGATTTCTCAAAGAACTCAAAACAGACCTACCACAAACCCAGCAATCTTATTATTGGGTATACACCCAATGGAAGATAAATCATTCTACCCTAAAGACATATCCATGTATATGTTCATTGCAGCACTATTCACCATAGCAAAGACATGAAATTAACCTAAATGTCCATCAGCGGTGGGTTAATGAAAATGTGGCATACATACACCACGGAATACTACCTACCATTAAAAAGAATAAGATTGGCCGGGCACAGTAGCCCACACCTATAATCCCAGCACTTTGGAAGGCTGAGAAGGATGGATCACCTGAGGTCGGGAGTTCGAGACCAGCCTGGCCAACAGGGTGAAACCCTGTCTCTACTAAAAATACAAAAATCAGCCAGCCATGGTGGCCCATGCCTATAATCCCAGCTACTGGGGGTGCTGAAGCTGGAAAATTGCTTGAACCTGGGAGGCAGTGGTTGCAGTGAGCTGAGATCGTTTTTGGGTTGCAGTGAGCTGAGATTGCACTCCAGCCGGGTGAAGAAGCGAGACTCCATCTCAAAAAAAAAAAAAAAAAAAAAAACCCACAAACCACAGTTTTTCACAACAGATCACTCTGTGAGTCGCAGACCAAATAGAACTGTACCAAGCCCAAACTGTGATGTCTATCATAACCTATCGAATCATAAACTCTATGAATACCTGCTTACTATGATCTGTACGTTCCAAAATAAAGCCACAGACAAACGTTGTATGGACTCACATGTCTTCAGGATGAGGTGGCTGACGGCACTGAAGAGGCTGCCTTCCTTAACACCCTCCTTTTTTCTTTTTTGAGATGGAGTTTCCCTCTGCCGCCCAGGCTGGAGTGCAGTGGCGCGATCTCGGCTCACTGCACCCTTCGCTTCCTGGATTCACGCAATTCTCCTGTCTCAGCCTCCCAAGTAGCTGAAATTACAGGCATGTGCCACCACGCCCAGCTAATTTTTGTATTTTTAGTAGAGATGGTATTTCATGATGTTGGTCAGGCTGGTCTCGAACTCCTGACCTCAGGTGACCCACTTGACTTTTGAGACACCTCATGGTTTTCCATGGTGTGCTGCCTTCTTTGCTGCTGCAAGTAATAAATCTAACTTTGTTCTGTGTTCTTGGTGGTCTTTGGCTGTTGGCCAACAGCAGTAGGTAGGATTATTTTTGTGCAGATTTAATAAAATAATTCAGATTCATGATTGTTACAATGGCTCTGTTACGTGATAATGTGGTTGAAAAAAAGAGTCTGTTGGGCCAGGCGCGGTGGCTCACACCTGTAATCCCAGCACTTTTGGAGGCTGAGGCCCGCAGATTACAAGGTCAGGAGTTCAAGACCAGCCTGGCCAAGATGGTGAAATCCCATCTCTACTAAAACTACAAAAATTAGCAGTGCATGGTGGCAGGCACCTATAATCCCAACTACTCTGGAGACTGAGGCAGGAGAATCACTTGAACCTGGGCAGCAGTGATTTCAGTGTGCAGTGAGCTAAGATCATGCTACTGCACTCCAACCTGGGCAACAGAGTGAGATTCCATCTCAAAAAAAAAAAAGAGAGAGAGAGAGTCTGTTGACCCAGTTATATTAATAGATATAAAGTTACTTTAAAACCTGGGCATATGGTAACCTTACACCCTTATAGTATATTATAGATTTTGATAAAATCGATAGGTTGATAAAAAGAGTCTGTTGACCCAGTTATATTAATAGATATAAGGTTACTTTAAAGCTGTGGGCTCACATCTGTAATCTCAGCACTTTTGGAGGCTGGGGCAGGAGGATCACTTGAGGTCAGGAGTTTGAGAGAAGCCTAGGCAACATAGCAAGATCCTGCCTCTACAAAAAATTTTAATAATGAGCCAGGCATCGTGGCACATGCCTGTAGTCCCAACTGCTTGGGAGGCTGAGGTGGGCGGATCGCTTGAGCCCATGAGGTCGAGGCTGCAGTGAGCTATGATGGCACTGCTGCACTTTAGCCTGGGTGACAGAGTGAGACCCTGTCTCTAAAAAAATAAAATAAGGTTACTTTAGTGGCAAAAAGATGTGAATGTGCAGATATGGACACAGTATTCCCAGGTAGAAATACCATGTCCTGCACCTCTAGCATTTCCATGGGAATCTAGGCCTGTAGACCACAGCAGTCACTCACCGGGTGGATTCCCTAGGTGGGAATCACGCCTGACTTCTACCCACCTGATCACCTGACTCTGCTTATGCACCTCTAGGTGTGCCTGTCTAACCCATGCAGGTAAGCAATAAACAGCAACTCCAACCCATTCTTAAGTAATTACTGTGAGAATGAATGAAGCACAAGGCAGTTTCGCAAGTGTATCTGAGTAGTTGGGATTATAGGCATGTGCCACCACACCTCACCAATTTTTTAATTTTTCTTAAAGACAAGGTCTTGCTGTGTTGCCCAGGCTGGTCTCAAACTCCTGGTCTCAAGCAATCCTCCCACCCTAGCCTCCCAAAGTGCTGGGATTACAGGTGTGAGCCACTACACCCAGGTTTTAAAGTAACTTTGTATCTATTAATATAACTGGGTCAACAAACTCTTTTTATCAACCACATTATTATGTAACAGTCATTGTAACAATTGTAACATCGTAGCCTCCTCCAGCAAACCCTCGAAGCTCCTGCTTCAGACCTATCCAAGGGTCTTTCTATAAAGTGTCAAATCCTTAGCACATTACCTGGTAGGTAGTAGATGCTCGATAAATGTTAGTTATTTCTCCTTTACATGCCTCTTCATCCTAAAACCCCACTCCTCCTTTACAGGCCACACAATTGTCACTTCATTAATTAAAATCTTCTCTTCCACTCCAAAAGCATACAGGAAATTCTTGCTCTTAAAATCCTCACAATGCACTGAGCTCCCGTGACCCACCTCACTCTCTGTGGACCTGATGTCCTCCAAGACTGCTAAATCCTTGAACTCAATCCCCTATGTCACCCCTGTTTGCACTTCACAATGTGCTTAGCATGGACCTTCCATCTAGTATTTTCTTAATAGAAGCAATTGCTAATTTTTAGAAACAAAACGCAATGTCCTTGGATTAGGGACTCAACTGGCTGGAAGTAGCTTGGCTGCTTTTATTCTGAACCACCAAGAGCAGATTTTATAAAATCATAAATTGGGTTGGCTTCCCTCTTTTTCTCTCAACAGGATTCTCAGCCACTCAAAACTACATGAGTGTTTTATGCTTTTTAATTTTTGAGTAGAATTAAACCAGTTCTTTCCTCAATCTCAATAAATTAACGAACACTTAAATCCACTAGCTCTAATAAATTGTATTTCTCCAAGGAATGATATTTATAGTGGAAACAATTACTGATAACCTTAAGTGATCCACTTTTGTACAATGTCTACAAGATTGTACTGGGCAGTATTTCAATTTTTGCAATCCCAGAATTAAGATTACCAAAAGGATTTATTTTATTTTATTTTATTTGTTTGTTTGTTTGTTTAGAGACGGGATCTTGCTCTGTTACCCAGGCTGGAGTGCAGTGGTGCAATCATAGCTCATGGCAGCCTCGAACTCCAGGGCTCAAGCAATTCTCCCACCTCAGCCTCCTAAGTAGCTGGGACTACAGACATGCACACTTGAATTTTGTTGTTGTTGTTGTTGTTGTTGTTGTTATTGTTGTTGTTTTAGAGATAGGGTCTCACTGTGTTGCCCAGGCTTGTCTCAAACTCATGAACTGAAGCTATCCTCCCTCCTTCCTCCCCCAAAGTGCTGGGATTGCAGGTGTGAGCCACTAAGCCCAGCCAAGATTGATTCTTGTATTCTGATGTGTCAAATCATGCATCAGGTCTGGCATTCTGTAGAAATTTTAAATCATAGCATTAGTTATTATAATGAGATGCAGATGTCAACTTCCTGAAACATTTTATGGCTTTAGCTTCACCAAATTTGGAGCTGTGTTATAGGAGAATAAGCTCAACCTGTGGTCTCAAGAGATGGCTGTTACTAGCAGCAAAAGCCTGGACAAGTGACTTATTTCTCTGCACTTGTAAGACACAGAAGATCATAGGCATCTAACATGGTTCTTATAGAAATGGAATGCGCTGAGAATGCTTAGTAAACTGTAAAGTGCTTCATAAATGTGAGTCACTGTGACATCTGTTCATAGAGATATCAGGTGTCAGAGCAGGAAATGTACTCAGTGACCATCTCATCCAAAACTTGTGTAATAGTTACCCTAGAGGAAACTAAACCCAGAAGGGCAGTTACTTGTTAGAGAGTAAGAAGGGCCAGAAGACCAACCCTCTTTCTGTACTAGAAATTAGCACAAAGCTAAATTATCAGAACCAAATACTCACACTTTACTAATATTCCTAATCTAGGCGCACTATTAAGGGTTAACATATGTCCCCCTCCAAAAAGAGATGTTGAAGTCCTAACTCTCACTATCTCAGATTGTGACCTTAATTGAGTGATAGGGTCTTAAAAGAGGTAGTGAGTCGGGCACAGTGGCTCATGCCTGAAATCCCAGCACTTTGGGAGGCTGAGGTGGGTGGATCACAAGGTCAGGAATTTGAGACCAGCCTGGCCAACATGGTGAAACCCCGTCTCTACAAAAATTAGCCAGGCACAGTGGTGGGTGCCTGTAATCCCAGCTAACTCAGGGAGGCTGAGACAGGAGAATCACTTGAACCCCAGAGGCAGAGGCTGCAGTGAGCTGAGATAGCACCACTGCACTCTAGTCTGGGCAAGAAGAGCAAGACTCCATCAAAAAAAAAAAAAGATAGTCAAGTTAAAATGAGGTAATTAGGATGGCTGTAATCCAATATGACTGGTGTCCTTATAGAAAGAGGACATGTGGACACAGAGACTGATACACATGTAGGGAGGTAACCAGGTGAACATAAAGGTAGAGGTAGAGGTGATGCATCTACCAGACAAGGAATGGCAGATCCACTGCAAACCCCCCAGAAACTAGGAGACGGGCGTAAAATAGATTCACTTCATCACCTTCAGAAGGGACTGACCCTGCTGACACCTGCATCTCAGACTTTTCATCCCCCAGTCTGTGAACCAATACATTTCCATTGCCTGAGCCACCCAATTTGTGTGACAATTTGTTTCAGCAGCCCTTGCAAATGAGTATCAACACTATGTTCTTTAATTCCTGAACTTGATGTAAATGTTCATTGCATTTGAGACCTTTTCAAAAGGAGATTTATTTCCAAAGCAATTTCAACTCCATCTTGCTAAGGCTGCTATAGCAGGATACCATACCTTGGGTGGCTTATAAATGACAAAGATTTATTTCTCACAGTTCTTGGGGCTGGGAGTTCAAGACCAAGGTGCTGGCAGATTCAGTGTCTGGTGAGGACCTTGCTTTCTGGTTCATAGGCTGCTGTCTTTCTGCTGTGTCCTCACATAGCAGAAAAAGAGCAAAGCAGGCCGGGTGCAATGGCTCATGTCTGTAATCCCAGCACTTTGGGAGGCCAAGGCAGGTGGATCACCTGAGATGGGGAGTTCGAGACCAGACTGACCAATATCTACTATAAAAAATACAAAAATAATTAGCCAGGTGTGGCGGTGCATGCCTGTAATCCCAGCTACTTGGGAGGCTGAGGCAGGAGAATCGCTTGCACCCAGGAGGTGGAGGTTGTGATGAGCTGAGATTGCACCATTGCACTCCAGCCTGGGCAACAAGAGGGAAACTCCATTTCCAAAAAAAAAAAAAAAGAGCAAAGCAATCCTCTGGAGTCTTTTTTAGGGCACTAATTCCACCCATGAGGGTTCCGCCCTTAGGACCTAGTCATCTCCCAAAGTCCCCTGCTCCAAATAACATCACATTGAAGATAGATTTCAATGTATGAATTTCAAGAAGACAGAAATATTTAGTCTATTGGATTCTGCCCCCTGAGTCCCCAAAATTCATATGCTTCTTACATGCAAAATACAGTTATTCCATCCCCAGAGCACCCAAAATTGTAACTCATCCCAGCACCAACTTTAAAGTCTAACTCTAAAGTCTCATCTAAATATCTAAATCAAATATGGTGAGACTCAGCCGGGCATGGCGGCATGTGCCTATAGTCCCAGCTACTCGGGAGGCTGAGGCAGGAGAATTGCTCCTGGGAGGCGGAGGTTGCAGTGAGCCAAGATCATGCCACTGCACTCCACCCTGGGCGACATAGCAAGACTCCGCCTCAAAACAAACAAACGAAAAGGTACTCCTCTGCTCACTGAGATAGATGCATATCTGATTGTCTTCTTTGGAAAGGCTAATCAGAAACTCAAAAGAATGCAAACCTTTATGTGTTATCTATCTGTGACCTGGAAGTTCCTTCCGGCTTTGAGTCTTCCTGACTTTGCTTCCAGTTGTCTCACCTTTGCAAACAGAACCAACGTGCTTCTTAATTGATTGATGTCTCATGTCTCCCTAAAATGCATAAAATCAAGCTGTGCCCCGACCACCTTGGGCACATGTCATCAGGACCTCCTGAGGCTGTGTCACGGGTGTGTCCTCAACCTTGGCAAAATAAAATTTCTAAATTAACTGAGACCTCTCTCAGATTTTCTGGGTTAACATAGGTATTCAATATAATCTAACAGACTTAATAATCACTAGTGTGCTGGATATCAAGACATAAATACACAAGTCCTCTTTCATAATAGTCAGAAAGACCTCTCTGATTTGGGCAGTGATTTGAGCACAGTTTGCTGTGCTAAGAACTGTGGTGGCAGAAAGGACAGGGTAATCTATTCAAACCATCAGAGGGGGCTAGCACTTGAAAGATGCTTAGGTGGTCCAGTTTCTGTTTTCTGCATATGGCTAGCCAGTTAGAATGGTGATCATTAAAAGATCTGGAAACAACAGATGCTGGAGATGATGTGGAGAAATAGGAACGCTTTTACACTGGTGTTGGGAGTGTAAATTAGTTCAACCATTGTGGAAGACAGTGTGGCGATACCTTAAGGATCTAGAACCAGAACTACCATTTGACCCAGCAATCCCATTACTGGGTACATACCCGAAGGATTTTAAATCATTCTACTACAAAGACACATGCACACGTATGTTTATTGCAGCACTATTTATGATAGCAAAGACAGAACTAACCCAAATGCCCATCAATGATAGACTCTATAAAGGAAATGTGGCACATATACACCATGGAATACTGTGCAGCCATAAAAAGAATGAATTCATGTCCTTTGCAGGGACACAGATGAAGCTGGAAACCATTATCCTCAGCAAACTAACACAGGAACAGAAAATCATACACTGCATGTTCTCACTCATAAGTGGGAGCTGAACAATGAGAACACATGGACACAGGGAGGGGAACATCACACACTGGGTCCTGTCTAGGGGTGTGGGGAAAGGGGAGCAAGAGCATTAGGACAAATATCCAATGTATGTGGGGCTTAAAACCTAGATGACAGGTTGATAGGTGCAGCAAACCTCCATAGCACATGTATACCTATGTAACAAACCTGCACATTCTGCACATGTATCCAAGAAAATAAGGTAAGAAGGAAGGGAAGGGAAGGGAGGAAAGGAAGGAAGAAGAGAGAGAGAGAAGGAAAGAAAGAAAAGAAAGAAAGAGAGAGAAAGGAAGGAAGAGAGAGAGAAAAGAAAGGCAAGCAAACAATCCTTAGGTGGTCAACTATAAGACTTCCGCAGGTTGCGCAGTCCAGGAAGAAGGAACAGCAGCAGGAGAAGCATGGAGGGGTCCAGAAACGCAGCACACACAGGACATTAAACAATAGACAATAGGTGGATGCAGGACGGGGACAGAAGATGTGATGGGAAAGGTAGGCAGAGCCATCTCAAGAAGGGTTTTCTATGATACATATCTACATAAATATCTCTTAAGAGGATTTCCCTTAATAATAATACATTGCACACTTAAAATTTGCAGAGAGACTAGATCTTACGTAATCTCAATACACACATACACACTCACAAAAGTTGTTTTTTGTTTTTTGTTTTTTTTTTTTTTGAGATGAAGACTCACTCTGTCACCTAGACAGAAATGTAGTGGCACGATCTCGGCTCACTGCAACCTTCGCCCCCGGGGTTCAAACGATTCTCTCACCTCAGCCTCCCAAGTAGCTGGGATTACAGGTGTCTGCCACCATGCCCAGTTAATTTTTGTGTTTTTAGTAGAGACGGGGTTTCACCATGTTGGCCAGGCTGGTCTTGAACTCCTGACCTCAGGTGATCCACCCACAGCCTCCCAAAGTGCTGGGATTACAGGCGTGAGCCACCGTGCCCAACTCAAAAATATTTCCTAAGATGACTTTCTTTAGTAATAATGTATTGCATGCTTGAAATTTGTAAAGAGAGTAGATCTTAAGTAATCTCACTACACACATACACACATGCAAAAATAACTATATGAGGTGAATATGTTAATTAGCTTGACTGCAATCATCATTTCACAATGTATATGTATATCAAAACATCACGTTGGACATCTGGAATATATATGATTTTTATTAGTCTATTTTATCTCAATAAAGCTGAGAAAAAAAGAGATGGTTTTCCCTTAAATTCTCTGGGAAAAGCTCAGGAAGGGGAATAATTCAGCTTTTCTGCTGATTTGCTTGTTATCACTGTTGTAATGAATGGTCACACACTTAGTGGCTGAAAATAAAGCAAATGTATTCTCTTACCATTCTTAAGATCAGAAGTCCAAAATGAGTCTCTCTGGGCTACAAGTAAGGTGTCGGCTGAGCTGCATCCCTTTCTGGGTGATGTAGGGAGGAATCTGTTTCCTGGCTTTTTCCAGTTACTAGAAGCTGCCCGCATTTCTTGGTTTGTGGCCCCCTTCTTCCACCTTCAAAGCAAACATCAAGTCAAGTACTCATCTTTGCATCTGTTTGGTTCTCTTACTCTGCCTTCTTTTTCCACTTTTTTTTTTTTTTTTGAGACAGTCTCACTCTGTCTTGGCTCACTGCAACCTCCGCCTCCCAATTTCAAACGATTCTCCTGCCTCAGCCCCCTGAGTAGCTGGGACTACAGGCGCGTGCCACCACGCCAAGCTAATTTTGGTTTTTTTTTTTTTTTTTTTGAAACGGAGTCTCGCTCTGTCACCCAGGCTGGAGTGCAGTGGTGCCATCTCGGCTCACTGCAAGCTCCACCTCCCGGGTTCACGCCATTCTCCTGCCTCAGCCTCCCAAGTAGCTGGGACTACAGGCACCTGCCACCACGCCCAGCTAATTGATTGTATCTTTAGTAGAGATGGGGTTTCACCGTGTTAGCCAGGATGGTCTCGATCTCCTGACCTCGTGATTCCTCCCCCTCGGCCTCCCAAAGTGCTTGGATTACAGGCGTGAGCCACTGTGCCTGGCCACTTTTGCCACTTTTAAGGACTCTTATGATTACACTGGACTCTTCTCCAACCCAGATAACCCAGGATAATGTCTGCAACTCAAGGTCAGCTGATTAGCAACCTAATTTCATTCGTAACCTTTGCCACATAATCTCACCTATTCATTGGTTCTGTGAACTTCTTTGAGGGGATGTTATTCTGTATTACACACCTGCCACATATCTTTGGAGCATGTTTCAGAGAGCTCCCTATTCCAGAGGAATCAGGGTAGGGTGTTTTGCCTTTCATGGGACACATGCTTTGCTTCTGCAGTTAGTTGGCCAGTATTGCAGAGGTCTTTTTTTTTTTTTTTTTTTTTTTTTGAGACCGAGTCTCGTTCTGTCACCTAAGCTGGAGTGCAATGGCGCGATCTTGGCTCACTGCAACCTCTGCCTCAAAGGTTCACTCGATTCTCCTGCTTCAGCCTCCCAAGTAGCTGGGACTACAGGCACACGCCACCACACCCAGCTAATTTTTTGTATTTTTAGTAGAGACGGGGTTTCACTATGTTGATCAGACTGGTCTCGAATTCCTGACCTCTTGATCTGCCCACCTCAGCCTCCCAAAGTGCTGGGATTACAGGCGTGAGCCACTGTGCCCAGACCTATTGCAGAGGTCTTAAAAGAAGCTGCAAAGCAGTGTGCCTCATGGGAGATTTAAACCTTCAAAGCCAGCAACTTTTACATGTTGTAAACTATAAGTTACTCCTGCCAGTTTTGCTGAATGAACAGTTTATGTCAATGTGCAAATCCATCTGGAAGGTCAGACAGTGACCCTAAAGAGACACAACTCATAAGATCTAAACTCTGGTTTGTTTGCCAAGGTCTGTGTTCTCCAGCCAAGGTAAAATAGATAAAATGACCTCCCAAAGATGCTTGCTTATCAGCAGATGTCTTCATTTTTCACCCAAGACAGTGGTGCATTCTCCTCATTGAATGCTTTGGTTTTTAAATTCCTATTAGGAGTCAGGTGTGGTGGCTTACACCTGTAATCCCAGCACTTTGGGAGGCTGAGGTGGGTAGATCACCTGAGGTCAGAAGTTCAAGACCAGCCTAACCAATATGGTGAAACTCCGTCTCTACTCTTTAAAAAATACAAAAAATTGGCCGGGTGAGTGGCTCATGCCTGTAATCCCAGCACTTTGGGAGGCCGAGGCGGGCAGATCATGAGGTCAAGAGATCGAGACCATCCTGGCCAACATGGTGAAACCCATCTCTACTAAAAATACTAAGATTAGCTGAGCGTGGTAGTGTGCACCTGTAATCCCAGCTACTCAGGAGGCTGAGTCAGGAGAATCAATTGAACCCAGGAGGCGGAGCCTGCAGTGAGTTGAGATCACGCCACTGCCCTCTAGCCTGGCAACAGAGGCTAGCAACAGAGCCTGGCAACAGAGCGAGACTTCGTCTAAAAAATTAATAAGAAGAAAAAATAAATAAAAATACAAAAAATTAGCTGGGCGTGGTGGGCACCTGTAATCCCAGCTACTTGGGAAGCTGAGGCAGGAGAATCACTTGAACCCAGGAGGTGGAGGTTGCAGTGAGCCGAGATCACGCTATTGCACTCAAGCCTGGGCGACAGAGTGAGACTTTGCTCAAAAAATAACAATAATAATAATAATAATAATAAATAAATTCTTATTAGGTTGGTGCAAAAGACATTAGAAGTAATGGCAAAAACTGATTAATTTTGCACAATCTAATATTAATTCACTTTGGCATCCTGAGTGACTTCCAGGAGAAACAACTGTAATTTATTAATTCTTAAGATACCAGAAAATTTGTCAGTGATACTAACATTGGAATGAGAAATTTGGATGCTCTTTCTGCTCTTCTATAATTGGTATTGATTAGCCAGTAGCTAGCTGGACCTGATAAGCAAATGTACCCAATTCAGGAGAGGCAACAGAGAAAAGTAAAGAAATGGCCGTTAAGTGCAGTCCTGAATTCCACCTACGTGCAGGGCGATCATGGGGTGGTATGAGAAAAAGAAAAGATCAGGAGAGAAAAAATAAATTTGTGTGATTTCTAATTACTTTGGATTTGGCCTTAATTAAAATTGAACTTAAAGTCAGAAGCCATGAGATTTCTTTGGCAAACTTTTTTTTTTTTTTTTTTTTTGAGATGGAGTTTTGCTCTTGTTGCCCAGGCTGGAGTGCAAAGGTGCAATCTCGGCTCACCACAACCTCCACCTCCCAGGTTCAAGTGATTCTCCTGCTTCAGCCTCCCAAGTAGCTAGGATTACAGGCGTGAGACACCATGCCTGGCTAATTTTGTATTTTTAGTAGAGACGAGGTTTCTCCATGTTGGTCAGGCTGGTCTCAAACTCCCAACCTCAGGTGATCTGTCCGCCTTGTCCTCCCAAAGTGCTAGGATTACAGGCGTGAGCCACCGCACTCAGCCGTTTGGCAAACATTTTAACTGAAACTTCAGAAGCTTTGGATAGGAGCACTTTTGAAAAATCAATGTTGTTAATATAGCATTGAGTTAATAATGGTTGTGTAGACACACTGGAGGTTTTGTGCATTTTTTAAATTCATTTTTTTTTTTTTTGACATAGAGTCTCACTTTGTTGCCCAGGCTAGAGTGCAGTCGCGCGATCTTGGCTCACTGCAACCTCTGCCTCCTGGGTTCAAGTGATTCTCATGCCTCAGCCTCCCAAGTAGCTGGGACTACAGCTGTGCACCACCACGCCTGGCTAATTTTTATATTTTTAGCAGAGATGGTGTTTTGCATGTTTGCCAGGCTGGTCTCGAATTCCTGGCCTCAAGCAATTCTCCTGCCTTGTCCTCCAAAAGGGCTGGGATTACAGGTGTGAGACACTGTGCCCGGCCAGTCTTGTGCATATTTATACAACATTCACCAGAAAATCTTACTTACATCTCTACTTATTCCCTCTCTTGCCACCATAAAGAATTATTTAAATCTGTTGGCTAAAAAATATCAGAGTTTGTTATAGTAAAACAAATGTTGAAGAAATGTTTCTGAAGACTTTTGACTTATAACCTTCATTAGGCTGTGAATATTGGTTATAGGAAACTCCATTTGTTGCAATAAGGGTTTGTTCTCTCAGAGTTGAAAACTGTATTTACCATGAAGGTCAATTTACTCACCAGCTTTGTGATAATTAATTTGTCAACCATGACCTCACTGAACTAGCTCTAATTAACTCAACTGGTATAAAAGAATGGTACAGATTCTCTAAAACCTAGAGATATCCAAAGGCTCTTCTCCTTTTAAAGAATTTTTCTGTATGTATAATAAAGTGACCCTACAGCAGTGATTTGCAAACTTAATTGCATATCAGAATCATCTGGGGCAGGGCACGCTGGCTCACGCCTGTAATCTCAGCACTTTGAGAGGCTGAGGCAGGTGGATCACCTGAGGTCAGGAGTTCAAGACCAGCCTGGCCAACAAGGTGAAAACCCGTCTCTACTAAAAATACAAAAATTAGCCGGGCATGGTGGTGCGCACGGCTAATCACAGCTGCTTGGGAGGCTGAGGCAGGAGAATCACTTGAACCCAAAAGGAGGAGGTTGCAGTGGGCCAAGATCGTGCCACTGCACTCCAGCCTGGGTAACAGAGCGAGACTCCATCTCAAAACAAACAAACAAACAAGAAGTCATCAATTGATACCCTGCTAGTTAGGAGGCACTTACTTTTAGTCATGCTGGGCATACTTTAGTTTTCATGGAGCCACGTGAGTTACTTTTTGGGAGAGGTCCATCCATGGAATTTTCAACATTATAAGCTTTCTTTGCAGGCACACTCTCAAATATAAGTGATAACATTTAAGTATTATGGCTCGATTAAAAATATTATTGCCTCCGTAGAGTTTATGCAATCACTCTCATTCCTCACAATTTCAGCCTTGCTATTTCAAAAGGTGCCTCTTGGAAGTGAGGTAGGTTAGGTAGGGTGATCATAGCTTCCCTCAATGAGAAATAAAAATTTAAAAACTTGTCAAATTGATGGAAAGCACAAACAACCCAACATTGCACAGATGCATTCTGAGCTTGTGGTTAAAACATCCTGCAGCAAAGTAGGGGAGCAGAAGGCAAAGTCCTCAAATTTGTGCAAACACAGAAACCCATGATTAGTGTCCTTGGGCTTTCCTATGCTCATTGTAATAGTAAAAAACACACCCCTGGGTGGAGATTTTAAATGCTAATGAGACATACAATGTATGTAGTAGCATATTCAGCCACTGCACATGCCGGCTTGGTGGCTCACGCCTGTACCCAGCTCTTCGGGAGACTGAGGCAGGCGGATCACCTGAGGTCAGGAGTTTGAGACCAGCCTGACCAATATGATGAAACCCCATCTCTATTTAAAATACAAAAAATTAGCCAGGTGTGGTGGCATGCACCTGTAATCCCAGCTACTCAGGAGGCTGAAACAGGAGGATCACTTGAACCCAGAAGGCGGAGTTTACAGTGATCCGAGATCGAGCCACTGCACTGCAGCCTGGGCAACAAGAGTGAAACCCTGTCTCAAAAAATAAAAAAAAGAAAAGAAAGAAAGAAACCACTTATAGGCCAGGTGTGGTGGCTCATGCCTGTAGTCCCAAAACTTTGGGAGACCAAGGCAGGCAGATCACCTGAGGTCAGGAGTTTGAGACCAGCCTGGCCAACATGGTGAAACCCCACCTCCACTAAAATCACAAAAATTAGCTGGGCATTGTGGCATGCACCACCACCATGCGTTAGTTTGCTGAGGATAACGGCTTCCAGCTCCATCCATGTCCCTGCAAAGGACATGGTCTCATTTCTTTTTATGACTGCATAGTATTCGAGACAGAGTCTTGCTCTGTCGCCCAGGCTGGAGTGCAGTGGCACAATTTTGGCTCACTGCAATCTCCACCTCCCAACTACTTGTACCTGTAATCCCAGCTACTTGGGAGGCTGAGGCACAAGAATAGCTTGAACCCAGGAGGTGGGGGGCTACAGTGAACGGAGATCATACCACTGCACTCCAGCCTGGGCAACACAGTGAGACTCCATCTCAAAAGAAAAAACAAAGGAAACCACCTATAACATACTTAAGGGTAACACCCCTTTCTACTGCTCCGTGAATCATCACGTAAATCTCCCATAAAGGGAGATCCCCCATCGTCAAACAGGGCTGTCTCATGTTTGAGCATCCCACTCTGATCAGCCTTCAGAGTGTACTTTTGCTTTGCAATAAACTCTCCTGCTTACTTTTACTTTGGACTTCTTCTCAAATTCTTTGGCCAAAGTCTAGAACGTGAACTGGCCCACTGGCAACAGAAGCACCCTATTATTTTGTCTTGCAGGACGCAGTCCACATTCAGTGGTTGGAAGAAAAGATGCCCTCCATGAGCCAACACCTTCCCTAGGTACCACATACGCTTAAAATCTTATGGCAATGAAACTCAAGAGAATCAGTCTTTTGTCTTAGCTTTGCCATTCTTTCAGCCATGTACCTTGAGTAGTGGGTTAATGATGTTTGTGTCTGTTTCCCCTCTACCGTGAGAGAACTAAACTAGATGGAACCCATTTAGAACCTGTTAAATCTCTGTTATTCTCCTAGTATAGCCCCCTTAGTAGCATACATATATTGAATTTTTTATTCAATTTTTTAAATTTAAATTTTAACTTAATTTTATTATTATTATTATTTATTATTTTTTTTTTTTGAGACAGAGTCTCACTCTGTTGCCCAGGCTGAAGTGCACTGATGCAATCTCAGCTCACCACAACCTCCTGGGTTCAAGTGATTCTCCTGCCTCAGCCTCCCGAGTAACCTGGGACTATAGGTGAGTACCACCATGCCTGTATAGTTTTTGTATTTTTAGTAGAGATGGGGGTTTCACTATGTTGGCCAGGCTAGTCTCGAACTCCTGACCTCATGATCCGCCCAGCTCAGCCTCCCAAAGTGCTGGGATTACAGGCGTGAGCCACCATGCCTGGGCTTTAATTTTTATTTTTAAGTTCCAGGGTACATGTGAAGGATGCGCAGGTTTGTTACAAAGGTAAATGTGTGCCATGGTTGTTTGCTGCACAGATCAACCCGTCACCTAGGTATTAAGCCCAGCATGCATTAGCTATTTTTCCTAATGATTTCCGTCCCCACACCCCCATCCCCCAACAGGCCCCAGTGTGTGTTGATCCCCTCCCTGTGTCCATGTGTTCTCATTGTTCAGCTCCCACTTATAAGTGAGAACATGCGGTGTTTGGTTTTTTGTGCTTGTGTTAGTTTGCTGAGGATAACGGCTTCCAGCTCCATCCATGCCCCTGCAAAGGACATGGTCTCATTCCTTTTTATGACTGCATAGTATTCGAGACAGAGTCTTGCTCTGTTGCCCAGGCTGGAGTGCAGTGGCATAATTTCGGCTCACTGCAACCTCCACCTTCCAGGTTGAAGCGATTCTCATGCCTCAGCCTGCCAAGCAGCTGGGATTACAGGTATGTGCCACCACACCCTGCTGATTTTTGTATGTTTAGTAGAAACGGGGTTTTGCCATTTTGGCCAGGCTGGTCTTGAACTCCTGAACTCAAGTGATCCACTTACTTCAGCCTCCCAAAGTGCTGGGATTACAGGTGTGAGCCTGTAATATATATCGAATTCTTTGTGATTCCTGCTTACAAAATTGCCAGGGGACCAACTGATTTCCTAGGTAGACTTTAGATTTCTTGGTTGTAGTCTGTGGTTTGTGGAACTTCCTGTCTCCATCTAGTTTTTGAGGAAGAAGAGTGTATCTTGGTTGCAAGTAACAGAAATGGACTCAGGCTAATTTTTTTTTTTTTTTTTTTTTTGAGATGGAGTCTCGCTCTGTCACCCAGGCTAGAGTGCAATGACGCAATCTCATTACACTGCAACCTCCACCTCCTGGGTTCAAGAGATTTTCCTGCCTCAGCCTCTTGAGTAAATGGGATTACAGGTGCCTGTCACCATGCCCTGCTAATTTTTGTATTTTTGGTAGAGACAGGGTTTCACCACGTTGGTCAGGCTGGTCTCAAACTTCTGATCTCGTGATCCACCCGCCTCAGCCTCCCAAAGTGTTGGGATTACAGGCGTAAGCCACTGCATCCAGCCATGGACTCAGGCTAATTTAAGCAGAAAAGGAACTTATTAGAAACCTATCTAGGCCGGGCATGGTGGCTCACGCCTGTAATCCCAGCACTTTGAGGGGCTGAGGCGGGCGGATCACCTCAGGTCGGGAATTCGAGACCAGCCTGACCAACATGGAGAAACCCCGTCTCTACTAAAAATACAAAATTAGCTGGACGTGGTGGTGCATGCCTGAAATCCCAGCTACTTGGGAGGCTGAGGCAGGAGAATCGCTTGAACCCGGGAGGCAGAGGTTGCGGTGGGCCGAGATCGCACCATTGAACTCCAGCCTGGGCAACAACAGGGAAACTCTGTCTCAAAAAAATAAAATAAATAAATAAAAGAAAAGAAAAGAAAAAAAGAAAGCTATCTAGTGCTCACATAAGTAATGCCCCAGGAAGCCAGATGTGTAAGGAAGGAGCTGAGAATGGGGCAGGAGTAGGTGTCCTGGGAATGTGAACCACTTGCTCATGTAATTTACTTGTGCCTTTAGGACCTGCTTGGGCTTGGTTCCATAAATACCGCTAGATAATGCATGCCCATTATTAGTCAAGGTAATTGATACTAGCTGCTGTTACAAACATCTCAAATCTCAGTTTAGTAACACAATACACATTTCTCACTCCTATTCCAGTCTAATGTGGATTGGATGTCTGTCCTCCAAACAATGACTCTATGGCACAACTATGTTGACAGCCTTTATTTCTAGCCTTACAGACAAAAGAAACACAAACATGTAACACTGTGTTATTCCACCAATTAATCGAATGCATTCCAATGGCTGCAACCTAACTGTAAAAATTGCTGTCAAATATAATGTTTTTCATGCTCAGAAAGAAGAAATGGGATAGGGATGCACCTTGGAAGTCTTGTCACAGTTCTGCTGAGCATGTCTGATTTATGGCTTAGTGGATTAGCTAATATCCAGTTCATAATGGGCAGCTTAGGTGCTATGATTACTTGAAGCCTCATGGGCAACTATTCAGTGTCCAGCCAAGAACCATGAACAAGTTAAGAACTACTTTTGTTTTCTGTTTGTTTGCTTTGTTTTGAGATGGAGTCTCGCTCGGTTGCCCAGGCTGGAGTACAGTGGCGCTATCTCAGCTCACTGCAACCTCCGCCTCCAGGTTCATGCAATTCTCCCACCTCAGCCTCCCGAGTAGCTGGGAATACAGGTGCACACCACCAAGCCCTGCTAATTTTTTGTATTTTTAGTAGAGATGGGGTCTCACCATTTTGGCCAGGCTAGTCTCAAACTCCTGACCTCAAGTGATCTGCTCGCCTTGGCCTCCCAAAGTGCTGGGATTACAGGCATCAGCCACTCACCCAGCCAAGAACTATTTTTAAAATGTTAACTAATGTAAGAGGTATAGCTTATCTCATCATTCCTACAAGCCTCCTCTGGATTCTCTTATCTAATTGCCACAGGCTATAAAAGGAGCTGCCAGGTTATAAGGGAACAGAGGCAGAGCTGTTTACGTTTCAGGCAAGAAAGCATTTTCTTATTTTGGATTTAATTTAAACTTTGCAATTCTTTCATTTAAAAGGGTAAGAGAAGCACATTAAAATGTGGTAGAGCCCATAGCATTATCAGTCTCTCAGCAGGAATTGGCTTAACATAGACAACCCGAAGTTTCACGCAGGTGTCAAACTCCAGTATTTTCCCTAAGATTTCTCTTACACTTCATGCGTTGCATGTCTTAACCAAGACATAATGATTTGTCATGTACTGTTTATGTGCCAGACACAGTTCTAATTACTTTACACATATTAACTCATTTGAGCATCACAAAAGCTCTATGGGGAATTTGCTATGATCCTAACCATTTTAGAGATGAGGAAACCGAGGCTCAGTGAGTTTAAATAACTTGCCAAGTTCACACACCCATGTTTATGGAGTGGTGCTGGTGTGCCCAGAATTTATTCCTTCCAGTGGGTTCTTGGTCTCGCTGACTTCAAGAATGAAGCCACGGCCCCTCGCGGTGAGTGTTAACAGCTCTTAAAGATTGTGTGTCCGGAGTTTGTTCCTTCAGATGTTCAGATGTGTCCAGAGTTTCTTCCTTCCGGTGGATTCGTGGTCTCGCTGACTTCAGAAGTGAAGCCGCAGACCTTCGCAGTGAGTGTTACAGCTCTTAAAGGTGGCACGTCCGGAGTTGTTTGTTCCTCCTTGTGGATTTGTGGTCTTGCTGACTTCAGGAATGAAGCTGCAGACTCTCACGGTGAGTGTTAGAGCTCATAAAGACAGCGTGGACCCGAAGAGTGAGCAGCAGCAATATTTATTATGAAGAGCGAAAGAACAAAGCTTCCACACTGTGGAAGTGGAGGAGAGCGGGTTGCCACTGCTGACTGGAGTGGCCAACTTTTATTCCCTTATTTGCCTCTGCCCACATCCTGCTGATTGGTCCATTTTACAGAGTGCTGTTGGTGCATTTACAAACCTTTAGCTAGACGCAGAGCACTGACTGGTGCATTTTTACAGAGTGCTGATTGGTGTGTTTACAATCCTTTAGCTAGACACAGAGCGCCGATTCGTGCGTTTTTACAGAGTGCCGATTGGTGTATTTACAATCCTTTAGCTAGCACAGAGTGCTGATTGGTGCATTTACAATCCTCTAGCTAGAGGGAAAAGTTCTCCAAGTCCCCACTCAACCCAGGAAGTCCAGCTGGCTTCACCTCTCACTGGGATTCAAACTGAAATTGGGGGTTCAATTTCAACATAAGCTTTGGAGGGGACATTCACAACATAGCAGTGGACCAGTGACATCAGCTTGGGAGCATATCAGGAATGCAGGAATCCAGGTCACACCTCAATTCTACTGAATCAAAAGTTGCATCATTTAGCCATATCCAACCATGATTCTTAAACACATTAAAGTTTGAAAAGCACTACTTTGTGCCCCAATGCAGAATCCTACTTTGCAGGCTGGGGTCCCAGCACTTTGAGAGGCAGAGGCCGGCAGATTGGTTGAGCTCAGAAGTTCAAGACCAGCCTGGCCAACATGGCAAAACCCCATCTCTACAAAAAATACAAAAATTGCTGGGTGTGGTGTCCTTACCTTAAAATAGCTAGTGTCTGTGCTATTTTTCATTCTCCATCCCTATTCATCAATATAACAAAACAGATGGTTTGGTTTGGGGAAGTTTTTTGTTTGTTTTATTTTTATTCTTTATTGGTCTTGTGCATTTAGAGAAATGAAATTGCCATTAACTGAGGGAAGAAAGGAGAAAAGATGAAAATCTTACTTTTGCATATATTCAATTTCCGATTCTTGACCAGACACAGTGGCTCACACCTGTAATCCCAGTACTTTGGGAGGCCGAGATGGGTGGATCACAAGGTCAGGAGTTCGAGACCAGCCTGACCAACATGGTGAAACCCCATCTCCACAGAAAATACAAAAATTAGCTGGGCGTGGTCGTGGGCACCTGTAATCCCAGTTATTCAGGAGGCTGAGGCAGGAGAATCACTTGAACCTGGGAAGTGGAGGTTGCAGTGAGCTGAGATCGTGCCACTGCACTCCAGCCTGGGCGACAGAGTGAGACTCTATCTCAAAAAATAAATAAATAAATAATAGAATAAAATAAAATAACTTTCAGACTCTTATAAGATATCCAAGTACAGATACTGAGTGGACAGTTGGATATATCAATCTAGACTTTTTTTTTTTTTTTTTTTTGAGACGGAGTGTCGCTCTGTCACCCAGGCTGGAGTGCTGGAGTGCAGTGGCCCGATCTCGGCTCACTGCAAGCTCCGCCTCCCAGGTTCATGCCATTCTGCCTCAGCCTCTCCGAGTAGCTGGGATTACAGGCGCCCGCCACCACGCCCAGCTAATTTTTTATATTTTTGGTAGAGATGGGGTTTCACCGTGGTCTCGATCTCCTGACCTCGTGATCCGCCCACCTCGGCCTCCCAAAGTGCCGGGATTACAAGCGTGAGCCACCGCGCCCAGCCCAGTCTAGACTTTTTTTAGGGGAGGAATGCTATACTAGATTTGGGATGGTTAGCATACAGATAGTATTTAAAACCATAAGACACGATGAAATGATGACATATGTTGAGGTTAGCATGGTGAAAGTGTACTGCTGTTACTACCAAATAAATGCAAATTTTGTGCTTATTAGAAAAAAATCATCAGATAAATATACACAGATGTTTCCAGAAGCTATATTAATTTATTCGAGTAAAGAAGCCACATCTAGGGGCTGGGGGCATGGCGGCTCATGCCTGTAATCTCAGCACTTTGGAGGCTGAGGACGGCAGATCACTTGAGGCCAGGAGATGGAGACCAGCTTGGCCAACACGGTGAAATTCCGTCTCTACTAAAAGTACAAAAATTAGCTGGGCATGATGGTGCATGCCTGTAATCCCAGCGACTTGGGAGGCTGACACAGGAGAATCACTTGAACCCAGGAGGCAGAGGTTGCAGTGAGTCGAGATTGTGCCACTGTACTCCAACCTGGACAACAGAATGAGACTCTGTTGCAAAAAAAAAACAAAAAAACCACATCTAACGTCTAAAGTAGCAGTTTTCATTGGAGTTTTACCATATTACACTTATGATGTTCTATTTACATTCTCTCGGAGCCCTCAACAAGACTGCTACACGCCCCAAAAACCCACATGGATTGAAAATTTTAATAGATACATAAAGGAATTATCTCCTTTGCATTTTACAGGCTTTTGCTAATGACACCAAATGCTATTATACCCACAGCAATGTTTTTGTTTTTAAACTCTTTTAGCATAGAGGGTGAGATTTGGGGACTTCTATCTATTTGGACCCTTCCTACTAGAGTCGTCTTTTCCTCAAAGATTCAGGAGAAAATAAAAAATTCTGATGACTGCTGAAATATCTATTTTAACTACATATTCAGAAATTGAGAGATTAACCATGGAAGAAGTTTGGGATTCCACCCTCTCCTAATATAAAGTCGATTGGGGTAAAAATCTCCATTTATGACACGACTCTAGTCAAGTAAAATGGTATTCTGAGTTTTCAGAAAGTGTCCAGTGATCCCCTAAAATGAGAATATGCCCATTTCCTCAGGTCACAATTGCCCTAGTAACAGTGTTTTTTATTTTTTGGCAAAACGCTAGAATACAGATTCACAGTGTTTACTTGTTACATTATTCCAAGGGCTTCAAAAGTATCTGCCCCTTTTTCATGGAATTCCACCTCTCTGAACTGACCCCTGCCTGAAAAATTAGGAAGAGATGTTATTGTAACTCTATTGCGGTGACTTAAGTCAAGCTCCTGTTCAACAAATTTAGAGGAGCATGCCTTGATTTCTGATCTTTTGGCTAATAGAAGTTGAATCTTTTAATTGATTTTCCATTCAGTTACCTACCGGCTAAAAGATCTCTGCAAGTCAGACTTTTCTGAATACCGCACAGCTCTTGTGTTTGTTTGGGCTGCTGTGACAAAATACCTTAGACTACGTAATATATAAACAACAGGAATTTATTGCTCACAGTTTTGGGGGCTGGGAAGTCCAAGATCAAGGTGCTGGCAGATTCATTGTTGAGGGTTCACTCTCTGCTTCAATGTGATACTTTCTTGCTACCTCCTTACCTGGGTGAAATGGAGGAAGGCAGCTTCCTTCAACCTCTTTTATAAAGACACCAATCCCATTTATGAGGGTGGAGTCCTCATGATAGTATCACATTCCCACAGGCCCCGCCTCTTTATACTATCACATTAGGTATTAGCTTCCAGCATATAAACTTTAGGGGACACTAAAGTTCGGACCATAGCAGGCTTATTTCTAGTGTCTACTCCCACTTTACCTGTGGACGTCAAATGCTCCTGTACTTGCTTTCCTTCCTGGATATCTTTGCATGTGTTTTAAAATTAACATATAGTAAAAATGAGATTTTTATGGAAAAACTTATATATTTCTATGAATTTTTTTAAATATGTGGATTTGTGTAACCGTCACCACATGCAAAACATAGAACAATCCCATCACCCCCCAAAAACTCCATCATACTGACCATTTGTAATCACGTCCACCCATGACCCTAAACGCCATTCAAAATACCTAGAAGAGAATGGAATTTGGTATAGGTGAGATAGTACTCTCTGTAGAATGAAACCCACTTGTTCACAAGTCAATCAGCAGTCTAGTCTGAGAAGATAAGAGCCATCAGCTATTTTCAACTGACTAACTTCCAAAGTGATTTAATCCTTGTATCAACCTTGTCCATGGTGGGTCAAAGTCAGGCTACACCAACATGTATACAATGTCTACACGGACCAGATTTGTTAAGATCCAAGGAGTCTGGTTTTTTTTTTTTTCTTTTTTTTTTTTTTTTTGAGACAAGGTCTTGCTCTGCTGCCCAGGCTAGAGTGCAGTGGCATGGTCATAGTACACTGCAGCCTCTAACTCTGGTGCTCAAGTGATCCTCCCACCTTAGCCTCCTGAGTACCTGAGACCACAGGTGTGCACCACCAAGCCTGTCTAATTTTTTTATTTTTTGCAAAGATTTATAAATAAAAACCCTTTATCTTTTTTACTTTGTCTTTTGTACCCTTTATCTTTATGACTGATAAAGCTGTTGGGATAAACTGGCTTTAGATCTGAAGCCAAATGGCATCGTTAATAATTTTGTTTGTTTGTTTATTTTTGTTTTTTTGTTTTTTGTTTTGTTACGTTTTGTTTTGTTTTGTTTTTTGAGACAGAGTCTCTCACTGTCGCCCAGGCTGGAGTGTGGTGGCACTATCTCGGTTCACTGCAACCTCCGCCTCCCAGGTTTAAGCCATTCTCCTGCCTGAGCCTCCCGAGTAGCTAGGATTACAGGCACCCACCACCACGCCCAGCTCATGTTTTTGTATTTTTAGTAGAGATGGGGTTTCACTATGTTGGCCAGGCTGGTCTCAAATGCCTGACCTTGTGATCCACCCGCCTCAGCCTCCCAAAGTGCTGGGATTACAGGGCTAATACTTTTTGTTGCCCAAGCTGGTCTCAAACTCCTGGGTTCAAGCAACCCTTAACACTTTGGCTCCCCAAAGCACTGGGATTACAGGCATGAGCCACCAGGCCCAGCCCAATCTGTGTTTCTTAAGGTTCATCCTACCTATATAATATTTTACTTTCCCCTAGACACGGCCTGCAGTGAGCTGCTTAAGTCAGTTCCTCTCCTATTATCAGTGTTTGCTCAAGGCTAAGGTGTAAAGCCTTCAACACTTGTCAAGTTATGATAGTCTACTTCTCACATGTTATTTTTGTCCCCAGTTTGACTCCTGTGTATTTCACAAATTTCTTAGCCCTACAGATGAAGATACTGAGTTTTAGGAAGCCCATAAACAATATCTACTTATTTCTGAAGCTAGATTCTGGAACGAATTAAGAGTAAAACCTAAAAACCAGGCAGCTGGAGATCAGAATATTATTCTTTATTACTGATAAAACTGTTGGGATAAACTGTTTTATATCTGAAGCCAAATGGCATTGCTAATACTTTGCCCCTGAGCCAGACAGACTTACCCATCTAATTGTAAACACAGCTGGACGTGTGGCCAGTCATGGTGGTTCACACCTGTAATTCCGGTATTTTGGGGGTCCAATGTGGGCGGGTCACCTGAGGTCAGGAGTTCAAGATCAGCCTGGCCAACATGGTGAAACCCCGTCTCTACTAAAAATACAAAAATTAGCTGGGTATGGTGGCAGGCGCCTGCTGTAATCTCAGCTACTTGGGAAGCTGAGGCAGGAGAATCACTTGAACCCGGGAGGCAGAGATTGCAGTGAGCAGAGATCATGCCACTGCACTCCAGCCTGGGCAACAGAGCAAGATTCCATCTCAAAAAAAAAAAAAAAAATACAGCTGGGCAAGCAGTCCTCTTTTTCCGTCCCCCACTGCCCTGCCCACCTAGATAGAAGAAGCAGCCAAGTGGCAAAGTCCCTTCAAGTGTTGAGGAATCAAAGAAAGAGAGAGGACAAGATTCAGCCAATCATGCCCAAATTCTGCTTTCAAACTAATCCACCTGATGAGTCATGCTCCTCCCTTAGTGAAGACTGAACAAGGGAAGTTAAAAAGTGAGGAGCGGCCAGGCGCAGTGGCTCTCGCCTGTAAACCCAGCACTTTGGGAGGCCGAGGTGGGCGGATCACCTGAGGTCAGGAGTTCGAAACCAGCCTGACCAACATGGAGAAACCCTGTCTCTACTAAAAATACAAAACTAGCTGGGGGTGGTGGTACATGCCTGTACTCCCAGCTACTCAAGAGGCTGAGGCAGAAGAATCACTTGAACCCGGGAGGCAGAGGTTGCTGTGAGCTGAGATCATGCCATTGCACTCCAGCCTGGGCGACAAGAGCGAAACTCCGTCTCAAAAAAAAAAAATAAAAAATAAAATGAGGAGCTGTAGAGTGGTCAAGACCAATGGAAGTGAAGCAGTGTCGTTGTCTGGGGTAAATACCTGAGGTTCGTTGTCTCACCTTAAGGGAATCGAGCACGCAGACACACAAGAAGTGGGCTAGGAGTGGAGGTTTAATAGGCAAAATAAAGAGAAATGAGAATAGCTCTCTCTCCTGTAGGAGGGCAACTGAGTGGGGCTTCCGGTCCACAGTGGAGTGCACAGGTTGTTTTTTGTTTGTTGGTTTGTTGAGACGAAGTCTTACTGTTTTCAGCCTGGGCTGGAGTGCAATGGGATCTCAGCTCACTGCAACCTCCGCCTCCCAGGTTCCAGCAATTCTCCTACCTCAGCCTCCCAAGTAGCTGAGATTACAGGTGCCCACCACCATGCCCAGCTAATTTTTGTATTTTAATAGAAACTTCTAATATAGGAGTTAAAAAGAAATTATTTAGGCAGATAGTGAGGGTAAGAGAGTCCTAGGTATGGTTTTCCTTTTAATAAAAAGCAGCCCCCAAATAATTTCTTTTGTAACAAAGAATAGCCTGTAAAATCAAACTGCAGATATAGATAAGCAAGCTGGAAGCTTGCAGGGGTGAATGCCAGAAATTGTGCCAATAGGGAAAGGCTACCCAAGACTAGGCATGTTCAACATGGCGACTCCATCTTCCCTTTTCCTTTCCAACCACGTGGGCAGTAAGGAGCAGACAATATGGCCCTAGCCAAGTGGAAAGTCCATTTGCATAATAAGAAGATTAGGGTGGGGTGATCAGCTTCTTCACACGCTGTGTAAACGTCACACCTAGTCCAACCAATCTGTGGGCCCTATGTAAATCAGACACTCCCTACTCAAGCCTGTCTATAAAACCCTGTGCACGGCCGGGTGCAGTGGATCATGCCTGTAATCCCAGCACTTTGGGAGGCCGAGGTGGGTGGATGACCTGAGGTCAGGAGTTCAATACCAGCCTGGCCAAGCTAGTGAAACCCCGCCTTTATTAAAAAAACAAAAAACAGGTCGGGCGCAGTGGCTCATGCCTGTAATCCCAGCACTTTGGGAGGCCGAGGCAGGTGGATCACTTGAGGTCAGGAGTTCGAGACCAGCCTGGCCAACATGGTGAAACCCTGTCTCTACTAAAAATACAAAATTAGCTGGGCGTGGTGGCACGCACCTATAATCCCAGTTACTCGGGAGGCTGAGGCAGGAGAGTCACTTGAACATGGGAGGCGGAGGTTGCAGTGAGCCGAGATCAGTCCATTGCACTCTAGCCTGGGTGACAGAGTGAGACCCTATCTCAAAAAAAAAGAAAGAAAGAAAGAAAAAGAAAAGAAAAGAAAAATCTTTAAAAATTTCTCCTTCTGAGTTAAGCTTGAGCTGGAGATTATTTGAATCCCAATAATTAATACCAGGATTTAGATGGCTAACAGACTTTGCTTTAAGGATCTAAGAATAGTTAAAGGTTTTCGATGAGATTGATTATAACCAAATCATATTACTCATCCCCCAACACTGGTAAAAAGGCCTCTTTCTAATTCTGTCTCCTTCCCTTGTACTGCCTTCCACATCTGCCTCAAAAGTCACAAAGCCAAGGTTGTAGGGCCAATTTAGGATTAAAAAGTACTGCTATCAAAAATGGTAGGCCAATTTTATGCCACAAAAAAATTATAAAATATAGTGAGGAAGGCCGGCATGTTGGCTCACTCTTATAATCCCAGCACTTTGGGAGGCCAAGGTGGGTGGATCACAAAGTCGGGAGTTCAAGACCAGCCTGGCCAACATGGTCAAACCCCATCTCTACTAAAATACAAAAAATTAGCCAGGCGTGGTGGTGCACACCTGTGGTCCCAGCTGCTCTGGAGGCTGAGGCAGGGGAATCACTTGAACACAACAGGCAGAGGTTGTAGTAAGCTGAGATCACGCCACTGCACTCTAGCCTGGCAACAAAGTGAGACTCCATCTCAAAAATAAATAAATAAATAAATAAAATATAAAATATAGTGAGGACTAAAGTTTAATTTTTATCTTGCCCCAATTCCTATCTAAGGAGTCTGGGGAGTCATGCCCTACAAACCATAAATTATCATCAGATGGGTTTTATTTAACCCTATATATCGTGACTTACTTTCCAATCTGACTCTGGCATAACATTATGTGACAAAGAAGAAAGTCAAACTATTTTACCCCCAAACATGTTTCTTTGCCACATTTTGAAATCGCTCTGGCAAAGCTGTCCTTTGTGGGGGAAAATTTGCATCTGCAAAAAATCTCTATTAACACAGCTAGATCTTTTTCTTCCAGGCCCTCTGAATTCTTAAGAGAGTCTAGCACCTTTTAAAAGATCTGAATAGGAAACATTTGTCATCCATTGTCTCTAAGGGCGGCCACTATAAGACTTCAAAAGAACCTTGATCTCCACAATCTTTTATCTTATTGCCCAAGCTGGCGTGCAATGGCACGATCTCGGCTCACTGCAACCTCCACCTCCCCGGTTCAAGGGATTCTTCTGCCTCAGCCTCCCGAGTGAACATTTTTTTCCTATTAATCCCAGGTCTTTAGACAAACTCAACCAATTGTCAACCAGAAAATGTTGAAATTTACCTATAATAATCGCAAAGCTGCCCACAAATTCTTTGCTATTCCTCCAGTTTTGAGGTGGAGTCTAATCCCTTTCTAATCTGAACTGGCCTTAGTGTTTGCTCATCCAATAGAATACAGCAGAAAGGACAATTGACCATTTTCTACAACCAGACCTTAAGAGACTTAAGGCAGCTTACAATGCTGCCTCCTCTCCCTTGGGACACTGATTCTTGAAATCCATACTGTAAGGAAGCCCAAGCAGGCATGAGGAGGCCCATCTGGGGATAGATAAAGAGCCCTTACCAACAGGCCAAGGCTGAACTCCCAGAAGACCTCAGCCATGTGACAGAGCACCCATGGAAATAAAATCTCTATGTCTACTTAGACAACTCTAGCTGATGCAATATGGAAAAAATATCAAGCTGTTCAGCTGAGCTCTTCCTGATATCCTGATCACTAATCATTAGCAAAATAAAATTAAGTTAGTAAATTTTGGGGTAGTTTGTTGCACTGCAAGAGATAATCAGAACAGAGCCTTTAAAAAAATTCCTTTTTGTATATTAACATCCTATGGCTGCTGCCCTAACAAAATACCATGAGCTGAGTGGCTTAAACAATATCAATTAATTATCTCACAGTTCTGGAGACTGAAAGTTCAATGCTAAGGTACTGGCAGGGTTGATTTGATTCTAGGACCCCTCCTCTTGGCTTTGCAGATGGCCATGTTCACTCTATGTCTTCACATAATCTTTCTTCTGTTCTCACACATCCCCAGTATCCTTTTGTGAGCCCAAATTTCCTCTTCTTACAAGGTAACCAATCAGATTGTATGAAGACCCACCCAAACAGCCTCATATTAACTTAATCATTTTAACTCTTTATTTTTTATTTATTTTTTAAATTTTTATTCTTTTGACATAGGGTCTCTCTCTGTCACCCAGGCTGTAGTGCAGGGGCACGTTCTTGGTTCACTGCAACTTCCACCTCCCCTGTTTAAGCAATTCTCAGACCTCAGCCTCCTGAGGAACTGGAATTACAGGTGCGTGCCACCATGCCCTGCTGATTTTTGTATTTTTAGTAGAGACAAAGTTTTACCATATTGGTCAGGCTGGTCTTGAACTCCTGGCCTTGAGTGATCTACCTGCCTCGCCCTTCTGAAGTACTGGGATTACAGGCATGAGCCACCATGCCCTGCCCACTTTAACTGTTTAAAAATATCTCCAAATATGGTTACATTCTGAGGCACTGGGAGTTAAGTCTTCAACATATGGATTATGGGATAAATACATTTCAGCCTATAAATTGTGGATTAAGGAGTTTCAAAATAGAGCAAAATTACACATATGTGTTTAACGTACCATTTTTTTCCCCCAGCAGTCCCTGGTTTGTTTTTCCACATACAAACTCAGTGCCCAAGTGTCCATGGATTTGAAACAACACATCAAAACATAATAAGCCCCTTTAAAATGGCTTTTTTTTTTTTTTTTTTTTTTGAGATGGAGTTTCACCCTTGTTGCCCAGACTGGAGTGCAATAGAGAGATCTCGGCTCACTGCAACCTCTGTCTCCCAGGTTCAAGCGATTCTCTTGCCTCAGCCTCCCGAGTAGCTGGGATTACAGGCATGCGCCACCATGCCCAACTTTTTATTATTATTATTATTTTTAGTAGAGACAGGGTTTCTCCATGTTTGTCAGGCTGGTCTTGAACTCCCAACCTCAGGTGATCTGCCCACCTCAGCTTCCCAAAGTTCTAGGATTGCAGGCGTGAGCCACAGCGCCCGGCCTGCTTTTAAGCCTAGTTCATTTTACCCTTTATACAGAACAGAGCATCTGTTTAATGAACACAAAGCATAAGGCAGGAAATATGGTATACAAGATGAAAAAGCAAGTTTGCCCATAAATCATGTGGGTAGAACCAGTTTTTTAAACAATGCATAAGGGGCAAATAATGTTTATAGTCATTCTGGCATCACAAATCTGGGAAAATTATCCAGTAAAAGCACTGCAAATCTCAAATCCCTTATCATATAATAAGGAGCCTTCTGAGTGATTGCATGTGACACCTGCTAGGCCAATTTATTAGCAATATTAATAAAGGCAATTATTTGATGCTATGCAGTTAGCTTTCTGTTTCAATTGCTCATTGCTGCAAAAGAAAAACCTTAGAGGCTTAAAGCAATAACAACCACTTGTTACCTTTTAATTATGTGGGCTATCTAGGCAGTTCTGTGGGTCTGGCTTGTAGCCTTCTGTGTGATTGCAGACACCTGGTCGGTCGTTGGGCCTGAAGTCACCTGGAAGCTGCATTAGAATAACTTTTCCTGTCCATGGGGTCTCTCCTCATGGTCCCTCTCCCAAGATTGCTGGACTTCAATATGGTGGTTCAGAGCATCCCAAAATGCAGAAATGGTAGCTACCTGGGGTCAGATAGCAAAAACATGACTTCCCCTGCCTTCTACTGGTTAAAGCAAGTCAGAGGCCAATATCAATTCACGATGGGAGGGGACTCTACAAAGGTGTGACTATCAGGAGGTGTGGTTCACGGACCCCATTGCTAGAGGCCAGCTTTCTCATGCTTCTTCTGGATGTATTGGGGAAGCCCATCAGCAAAATGAGGAAGCCCAAGCAGCCATGAGGAGGCCCATGTGGAGATAGATAAAGAGCCCTTACCAACAGGCCAAGGCTGAACTCCCAGAAGACCTCAGCCATGTGAGGGAGTGCCCATAGAAATAAAATCTCTATGTCTAGGTGGGCAGATCACCATGAAGAAATCACTTCATCTTTTTGAGCTTGGGCGATTGCAATAGTCTCCTATTTGCTCTCCCTATTCTATTCTCGCCCCTCTTCAGTCCATTCTCTGCTGCAGCCAGAAAGATCCCATAAAACATTGATCAGGATCAGGTGTGGTATCTCACACCTGTAATCCTAGCACTTTGGAAGGCTAAGACAGGAGGATCACTAGAGGCCAGAAATTCGAGACCAGTCTGGGCAGCATAGTGAGACCGCATCTCTATGAAACTAAAAATGAAAAATAAAATTAGCTGGGGGTCATGGTGCACACCTGTATCCCCAGCTACTTGGGGGGCTGAAGTGGGATGATCACTGGAACCCAGAAGTTGGAGGCTGCAATGAGCTATGATTGCACCACTGCACTCCATCTTGGGTGACAGAGCAAGACCCCAACTCTAAAAAAAAAAATAAAATAAAACAAAAAATAAAAACCTCCAATCAAGTTGGCTCTCAGGTCAAAACCCACTGCTGCTTCTCGCTAAGAATAAAACTGCAGTTGTTAGTTCCTGCAACATCCCACATAGTTCTCCCACTCTTCCCTCTACCCCACGTCATCCTCCAATCTCATCTTCTATTCCTTTCCCGTATTTCACTCTACGCAGCCACACAGGCCTCCTTGTTCCTCTTTAAGGACTCCAGGCTTTCTCCTTCCTCTGTCTTTTCACTTGCTGTTCCCTCTGCTTGGAATGCTGTTCCCTGCATATTCCCCTGACTCACTCCCTCATCTCCTTCCAGTCTTTACCCAAATGTCACTTCAGTGAAAACTTCCCTGACCATCAACTTTTATTTCTTTATTTATATTGAGACAGAGTTTCACTCTTTTTGCCCAGGCTGGAATGCAATGGTGTGATCTCAGCTTACCACAGCCTCAGCCTCCCGAGTAGCTGGGATTATAGGCATGCGCCACCACGCCCGGCTAATTTTTGTATTTTTAGTAGAGATGGGGTTTCTTCATCTTGGTCACGAACTCCAGGTTGGTCTCAAACTCCTGATCTCAGGTGATCCATCCGCCTCGGCCTCCCAAAGTGCTGGGATTACAGGCGTGAGCCACTGCTCCTGGCCTGATCTTCATCTTTTAAATAACTGCCTCCCACTTAGTTGTCACTCCGTGTCCCCATTCCTTGCTCCACCTTTCCCCTCAAAGCACTTATTGCCACCTAATAAGCTGAATAATTTACTGACTTATTTAGCATACTTTCTCCATGCCCACATGACTGTAAGCTCTTTAAGGGCAATGGTTTTTTATGAGCAACTTTATTGAGATATAATTTACATGCCGTAACATTTACCCTCCTACAGTACACAATTCCATAGCTTTGAGTATCATAACAGAGACATGTTATCATCATCACTATCTAATTTGGTTGATTGTTTGATTGATTGACTGGACTTTGGAGATCCTTTATTGTTCCCACACTGCAAAAATGAAACCTAGAGAAATCGAGCCATTGCCCAAGGTCACCTGGCTGACTAATGACAAAAACTGAGCTGGAATCCAGGACTTTAATTCTGAGGCCAGAACTCTCCCCATCTCAGGATTTCAGCTTTCTTCTGTGAGGGTGCCCTGATTATTTTATTTTATTTTATTATTTTTTTTTTTTGAGACAAAGTGTCGCTCTTGTTGCCCAGGCTGGAATGCAATGGCGCGATCTTGGCTCACTGCAACCTCCACCTCCCAGGTTCAAGCCATTTTCCTGCTCCAGCTTCCCGAGTAGCTGGGATTACAGGAGCACACCACCACACCCAGCTAATTTTGTTTTTTTTTTGTTTTTTGTTTTTTGTTTTTTTAGACGGAGTCTTGCTCTGTTGCCCAGGCTGGAGTGCAGTGGCGTGATCTCGGCTCACTGCAAGCTCCACCTCCCGGGTTCCATTCTCCTGCCTCAGTCTCCCAGGTAGCTGGGACTACAGCAGCCCACCACCACGCCTGGCTAATTTTTTTTTTTTTTTTTTTTGTATTTTTAGTAGAGACGGGGTTTCACCGTGTTGGCCAGGATGGTCTCGATCTCCTAACCTCGTGATCCACCTGCCTCAGCCTCCCAAAGTGCTGAGATTACAGGCGTAAGCCACCGTGCCTGGCCTAATTTTATATTTTTAGTAGAGATGGGGTTTCTCCATGTTGGTCAGGCTGGTCTGGAACTCCTGACCTCAGGTGATCTGCCTGCCTTGGTTCACTGCAACCTCTGCCTCCCAGGTTCAAGTGATTCTCCTGCCTCACCCTCCGGAGTAGCGGGGATTACAGGCACCGTCACCACGCCTGGCTGTATTTTTTTGTATTTTTAATGGGGACGGGGTTTCACCATGTTGGCCAGGCTGGCTGAGTATCTTTTCATGTGCTTATTAGCCATTTGTATATCTTCTTTGGAGAAATCTCTGTTCAAGTCCTCTACCTATGTTTTAAGTGGATTATTTATCTTTTATTGTAAAGTTATAAGAATTCTTTTACATACTGGATATAAGTCCCTTATCAGATATATAATTGGCAATTATATTTTTCTATTATGTGGTCACCTTTTCACTTTTTTTTTCCTTTGAGACAGGATCTTGCTCTGTCACCCAGACCAGGGTGAAATGGTGCAATCACGGCTCACTGCAGCCTTAACCTCCATGTGGTTGGAGAACATACGTTGCATGATTTTAATCCTTTAAAAATTATGGCGACTTATTTTATGTGTTAATGTATGGTATCTCCTGAGAATGTGCCATATGTACTTGAGAAGAATGTGTATTCTGGTATTGTTGGGTAGAGAGTCCTAGGTGGTTTGCAATGCTGTTCCAGTTTTTTTTTCTTTTCTTTTCTTTTTTCTTTTACTTTTCTTTTCTTTTCTTTTTTCTTTTTGAGACAGAGTTTCACTCTTGTCACCCAGGCTGGAGTGCAGTTGCATGACCTCGGCTCACCGTAAACTCCGCCTCCTGGGTTCAAGTGATCCTCCTGCCTCAGCCTCCCAAGTAGCTGGGATTACAGACATGTGCCACCACACCTGGCTGATTTTGCATTTTTAGTAGAGACGGGGTTTCTCCATGTTGGTCAGGCTGGTCTTGAACTCCCGACCTCAGGGGATCCGTCCGCCTTGGCCTCCCAAAGTGCTGGGATTACAGGCTTGAGCCACCGTGCCTGGCCTCCTGTTCCAGTTTCTATTTCTTTGCTTCTTTGATCTTCTGCCTGGTTGTTCTATTCATTATTGGACATGGGTAATCACATCTCCCACTTTTATTGTTAAATCTATTTTTCTCCTAGATTTTCTCAGTTTTTTTGCTTCAGGTATTTCAGAACTCTGTTATTAGGTGCCTAAATGTTTATAATTGCCATATCTTCTTTATAAATTAATTCTTTTAGCATCATAAAATATCCTTATTTGCTCTAGTAATAACTTTTGTTTTGCAGTCTTCTTTTTTTTTTTTTTTTTTGAGATGGAGTCTTGCTCTGTCATCTGGGCTGCAGTACAGTGGCACAATCTCAGATCACTGCAATCTCCGCCTCCCAGGTTCAAGCGATTCTCCTGCCTCAGCCTCCTGAGTAGCTGGGATTACAGGTGCCTGCCACCACGCCCAGCTAATTTTTTTTGTATTTTTAGTAGAGACGGGGTTTTGCCATATTGGCTAGGCTGGTCTTGAACTCCTGACCTCAGGTGATCTGCCCTTCTCGGGCTCCCAAAGTGCTGGATTACAAGCATGAGCCACTGCGCCCAGCCTTAAAGTCTATTTTGTTTGCTATTAGTGTAGCCATTCCAGACCTCTTTGGCTAGTGTTTATATAGTCTATCTTTTTCATCCTTTGACTTGCTTATTTGTGTCTTTGAGATCTAAGGTGTGTCTTTTATAGACAGCATATACTTGGATTTTTTTTTTTTTTTTTTTTTTTTTTTTGAGATGGAGTTTCACTCTTGTTGCGCAGGCTGGAGTGCAATCTTGGGATCTCGGCTCACCACAACCTCCACCTCCTGGGTTCAAGTGATTCTCCTGCCTCAGCCTCTTGAGTAGCTGGGATTATAGGCGCCCTCCATCATGCTGGGTTACTTTTCCTAATTTTAGTAGAGACAGGATTACACCATGTTGGCCAGGTTGGTCTCAAACTCCTGACCTTAGGTGATCCGCCTACCTCGGCCTCCCAAAGTGCTGGGATTATAGGTGTGAACCACCGCGCCTGGCTGAGGCTCTTAATAGGTACTCTATGGTCATTTGTTGAGCAAAGGAGTAAATCCTCATATGAGAAATGGGATGACAGATCCCTCTCTCACTACTGTACAGAGTTATGGGGGTCGTCAAATATAATCACTGAAGTTCAAGTCTCTTTAAAATGTTAACATGTTATGTAAATTTAAGTGAGTAGTGAAATCTTATTTAACTCTAAGCCCTGGGCCAAGTTCCAGAAGTCTAATTGGGTCATGTTCAGAAGGCAAAATTGTTACCGGAAAGGGGTCCGGATCCAGATCCCAAGAGAGGGTTATTGGATTTCACACAAGAAAGAATTCAGAGCGAGTCCATAGAGTAAAATGAAAGCAAGTTTATTAGAAAAGTAAAGAAATAAAAGAATGGTTACTCCATGGACAGCATAGAGCATTCCCAAAAGTAAGAGGAGGAACGCATCCACCCTAGGTACAATACTTACTTATATACAGGATTAAAAAAAAAGATCATGGGGATAAGTGCTCTGCTACAAGGGTTTGTGATAAAGGATTAATTTTCTTAATGACTATATTTTGCAAGAATTGATATTATTATCTTTAAAGCAAAATTAGGAATGCTTCTGTTCTCAAGACAGCGGGATATCAGGACACCCCCACGTCTGGATGTGTTTAGTAAACTTTATCAATCTGTCCCCTTAACCATAAACATCTAGGGGCTAGGAATACCTAACTTTCTGGGAACGTGGCCCGGCAAGTCCCAGTCCCATTTTTTTCTAACCCTCACTCAAGATGGAGTTACTCTTGTTTGAACACCTCTGAAAAAATTGCTATGTTTGAAATATAACAAACATAGAAATTATTTCTGGACTTGTCTCTTCCTCCCCAGTCTAACTCCAGTCAACTCCATCCTCAACCTTTCTGGGCTCTTCTTTCTCGGGTTCAACTTCTCTCTTCCCTCTGTTCCTCATGAAGCCAGATTCAAAGTTAGTGAAGGGTATGGCCTTTATAAGCTTCAAGCCAGTCCTCAACAGAGGTCATTGTAATCTCTTATTCTCACACACCTGCTATGGTTAAAATTGGGATAAAGGGGCTAGGAGAGACCCTGCTTGGACCTTGATCCAAAATGACAGGTTTCAGTATAGTATTCTAGAAATTATCTTAATGGTTTATTGGGCACCAACTCAATGAATGAGGTAGCCCTAGGATGCCTTATTGGTTCTCCTAACCCTCCTCACTACTCTATAAATAATTACTTCATTAGATGCCTTTCAGAACATTTGTAGAGGATTTTCTTTCCTGGATTCTGCCTCCAGCTCTCAGTGGGCTTCCTCCTTTCTCTCTCAGGCTTGCGGGGATGCTGGCTTCCCACTGCTGCTACTTCCCGAGTGCATCAACAGCCCCTGTTGTTCCCTTAATCCTATTCATATTCCTTGGTTTCTAATGTAACCTCATCTCCCTGTGACTTCCCTCTAAGGCCAACCAGTGTTGTCATAAAAGCAGTCCTCCCAGGTCCTTCTCTGCTGCTTGAAATCTGGCCAAAAGGTGACTTCATCACCCATTCCTCACCCAACAGTTATTGGAAACATAAATATACCAGTGTTTTTTTTGTTTGTTTGTTTGTTTTTTAACAACAAAACTACTGGAAAGAGGGGTCTTTACTCATAGTCTCTGATTTTTTTTTTTCATCTCAACCCCATGGTATGGTTTTGGCTGTGTTCCCACCCAAATTTCATCTTGAATTGCAGCTCCCATAATTCCCACGTGTTGTGGGAGGGAGCCAGTGGGAGATAATTGAATTGTGGGGGTGGTTTCTCTTATACTGTTCTCATAGTAGTGAACAAGTCTCACAAGATCTGATGGTTTTATAAGGGGTTTCCCCTTATGCTTGGCTCTTTCATTCTTTCTTTGCCTGCTGCCTCCTCCATAAATGTGAGGCATCTCCAGCCACGTGGAACTGTGAGTCCATTAAACCTCTTTTTTTTTTTTTTTTTTTAATAAATGACCCAGTCTTAGGTTTGTCTTTATCAGCAGCGTGAGAACAGACTAATACACCCCACTTCTCCATTATATTTTCATCCCTTCTTCCACAAATGCTACTTGTGTCAATATCATTACTGACCTCAGTGTTGCTAAATGTATGTACCAACTCTCAGTCTTATTCTGACTTGATGATGGGCAGCATTTGACAGAATCGAATCCTCCTTCCTCCTTGAAACACAATTCTGAGGTTTAGGGAAGCCTCTAAACCATGGAGGTCCTGGGGCCCAGTCGATGGGCCTCTCTTCTTCTCCAATGATCTTCATTCCCTTGGTGAATTTATCCAGCCACGTGGCTTATATACAATCTGCATACTGATCTATAATTTCCATCTGCATCCTGGGCCTCTCCCTGGAGTTTCAGCTGTATATATCTACCTTTGTAATATCTTCACTTAGGTCTCTCATGGACATCTCAGGCCAAACTCCTACTTTTCCATATTTTAGTAAGCAGCAACTCGATCGTCTGATGCTTAGCCTAAAAACCTTGACATCATCTTTGGCTCCTTTCTTTCTCACATCCCGCATCACTAAATTTTGTCACATCTACCTTCAACATATATTCAGATTCTGACCTCTTCCCACCACCTCTACTGCTACCATTGCGGTACAAGGGTACAAGTCATTGACATGTAAACATGTCCTTGTTCAAAAATACGTCCCTTTACACAAGTCTCCCACCAGCTACCACCCAATGCATGGTTAGTTTTCTCTCATTATTTTGGTTTCAGCTCTCTTGTAAATTTTTATATTTTTATTTATTTAGTTTTGTGACAGGGCCCTACTGTGTCACCCAGGCTGGAGTGCAATGGCATGATCATACCTCACTACATTCTCCAACTCCTGGGCTCAAGAGATCCTCCCATCTCAGCCTCCTGAGTAGCTGGCACTACTGGCACGTGCCACCGGTCCTGGCTAATTGTTTTAATCTTTTTTATAGAGATAGGGTCTCTCTATGTTGCCCAGGCTGGTCTTGAACTCCTGGGCTCAAGCGATCCTCTTGGCTTGGGCTCCCAAAATACTGAGATTACAAATGTGAGTCACCATGCCCAGCCTCCACTCTCTTTAGAGAGGTCTTCACCGACACACTCATCTGAGGTTGCTCCCACTTCACCATCATCTTTTTCCAGCCATTACACAATTTTATTGCTTCCTTATTTCTTTTCTTTTTAAAACAGAGTTTCACTCTTGTTGCCCAGGCTGGAGTGCAGTGGTGCGATCTGCCTCCTGGGTTCAAGCGATTCTCCTGCTTCAACTTCTGCCTCCTGGGTTCAAGTGATTCTCCTGCCTCAGCCTCTCAAGTAGCTGGGATTACAGGCATGCGCTATCACGCCTAGCTAATTTTGTATTTTCAGTGAAGATGGGGTTTCACCATGTTGGTCAGGCTGGTCTCAAACTCCCGACCTCAGGTGATCCTCCCACCTCAGCCTCCCATAGTGCTGGGATTACAGACTTGAGCCACCACGCCTGGCCCTACTTCCCTATTTCTTATCACTATGTTAAAAATATATTTTACATGTTTATCTGTTTTTTTCTGCTTCGTATTGTAAGTGTGTGTAACTTCTACACTGTGAAGTACCAAGAGCCTGGTACAGGGCTCACTTGTATTATGACTGTCAATAAATATTTGTTATATTACCAAATAAGTGCTCTATAAAGCCCTTCTGTTTCTAAGAATGTTATAATGAATATACTAATGAACATTAGTGGTTTCCTTAAGCCTCATGGTGTTGTGATAGGAAGGAAATGAGATAATGGCATGTTGAAAGCACTTTGTCAACTGCAAAACATTATCGGAATATAAGAAGGTGTTTGTGTCTGGGTGTCGTGGTTTGTGCCTGTAATCCCAGCACTTTGGGAGGCTAAGGCAGGTGGATCACCTGAGGTAAGGAGTTCGAGACCAGCCTGACCAACAAGGTGAAACCCCGTCTCTACTAAAAATACAAAAATTAGCTGGGGGTGGTGGGAGGTGCTTATAGTCCCCACCACTTGGGAGGCTGATACAGGAGAATCGCTTGAACACGGGAGGCGGAGGCTGCAGTGAGCCAAGATGGCACCATTGCACTCGAGCCTGGGTGATGGAGCAAGACTCCAACTCAAAAAAAAAAAAAGAAAAGAAGAAGAAGAAGAAGAAGAAGGTGTTCGCATGAATAACCATTCAAGGTTTCCTAAAATGAATATCTTCCCTGAAGGAGGAGGACCCTTCTATTTGGTATTTTCCTGGCCAAGGCAAGCTCATAAACTGACAAGGGCACATGTATGCACTCAAGACTAAGGGCAAAGCTTGCATCCTATGTTTATGTTACATTGTTCTGTAATGCTTGTTTTGGCTTTATTGTGTGAGTTCAAAATGTCAAAGTATAAAAAATTCAGTAGGGGATGGCCCCTACTTAATGGAACGGCCAGTTTCCTCTGCTTTGAAATTGGTCCCCAAAGTTTACTTCCCAGGAGTCTTATATGTCAGGTGCATGCGGAAGATTATCTTAGTTCAAATCTTTTCCCCTAGGCATTCTAATTTTTCTTTTTTTTAAATCTTAGGTAAAAGAGAAAATACATGTACATCTTTGGCAGTATGAATGTATGTGGGTTTTTCCCCCTCCTCTTCATCATTTTAAGGAAAGCTTCCCCTTTATAGGCAAAGTCAAGAGTAAGGTTGAGGCAACATTGAAGGGAAGAAATGCTACCTTCTTTTTGTTTTAAAATTTTATGGCTGGGCGCGGGGGCTCATGCCTGTAATCTCAGCACTTTGGGAGGCTGAGGTGGGTGGATCACTTGAGGCTAGGAGTTCAAGACCAGCCTGGCCAACATGGTGAAACCCCATCTCTACTAAAAATACAAAAATTAGCCAGATATGGTGGCACATGCCTGTAGTCTCAGCTACTCTGGAGGCTGAGGCATGAGAATCACTTGAAACTGGGATGTGGAGGTTGTAGTGAGCCAAGATCACACTACTGCATTCCAGCTTGGGTGACACAGCAAGACTCTGTCTCCAAAAAATAAAAAATAAAAAAAAATTTATTCCAAGTGTTTGACCTTAGGATTTTCTGAGTTTTTTTGGTCAGCCGGTGTATCTAGGTCAGACATTTCAGATGTGGTTTTGTCATGCACCATGGGCTGTGTCCAGTCAGCCATCTGCCCACACCTCTGCTCCTGGCCCACTGACTACACTCACATCTAAGTACCTACATGGCATTCATCCTTCTCTCGTCGCCTCTGCAGCAAAATGTTCCAGCAGAAGAGAGCAAGAGCCTGTGGGCATCTCCCCACCACATACTTCCTTGGGATACAGTATCTTCACTCAGAGACAGGCGTGGTGCACAGTAAATTATATCTAACCATCCAGTAGGATTTCAGCCACTGTAGCTCTCTGAAAAGACAGAATTTGTGGCAAAGGGTAATGAAGAGGGTATGTGTTTCCTCCTCATTTGTAGACGCTAAAGCTATTTTTCCTTAAGGCTGATCTTGTAACCACAGTATCTGCAGCAATCCCTGCCCTCTCAATAGACAACGTGTTTTTCTGAAAATGCATCCCACAGACCACGAGAGATGCAAGGTGATCTCTAATAGAAGGGACTGGTGGTCAAGTAAGGGTAGATACTCTGCATACCATAGTGCCCTGTAGGAGATAGTTAATGCATAATAGCAGAGTAAAGCCTCTGAGATTTTTCTGCAAAGAAAAAAAATCACTTAATTTTGCATAACTCTATACTTCTTCAATTTATATCACAGAACCCTTGACACTTATTTCACTTAAAACCAGTGTTCTGTGCAATGGCCTTTGGGCAACACTGTTGTGAACAAACCCTTAGATTTGTGAGCAAATCTAATTAACTTTATTTCAGACCTTGAGAATGTGAGGAAGGGCTAATTGGTGTTGCATTTTCTTACCAAGCTGTCTCACAGTGACTCTGCACCAAATTAAGCCGGAAGTGCGAGCATGTTCCTAAAGAGCAGGGCAGAAAGCTTCACCAAAGCCTCCTGCTCATGATGAAGAAATATGATGTTCTTAACATCAGAATTGCAGATATTTTTCACATAAGTGCATTCCAATGATATAACTTTACATTTAGGGAAGCATCCTTCAGAGGAACTGCATAATATTTTTCAAATTCAACCACAGAATTAATCATGTTCTCTCCCTGCTTTATTTTAAAGAGGAAAAAATGTCAGAAAGTAAAGGCAGTTTTTTGTTTGTTTGTTTGTTTTTGAGATGGAGTTTTGCTCTTGTTGCCCAGGCTGGAGTGCAGTGGTGCAATCTCAGTCTCTGCTCACTGCAACCTCCACCCCCCAGGTTCAAGCGATTCTCCTGCCTCAGCCTCCTGAGTAGCTGGGATTGCAGGCACGCATCACCACACCCAGATAATTTTTGTATTTTTAGTAAAGATGGGATTTCACCATCTTGGCCAGGCTGGTCTCGAACTCCTGACCGCAGGTGATCCACCTGCCTCGGCCTCCCAAAGTGCTGGGATGAGCCCCAGCACCCGGCCAAAGTGTTTGTTTTGAAAACAAATATAAAATCAAGTTTCCCAAAAAGGAGTTTTGAGGTGTCATTAGAAGATAATAAGATGAAGAGGGAAAGGGCATTCTGGAAGGGAAGCCTGGGGCAGGGTGTCCTGCTATGGCTGGAGTGGGAACTGAGACTTGGAAGAAGGCAGGTGCCAGATCACAGGAAGCTCTTAGCGCTAATTTAGGAGATTTGAACACGTTCCTTCAAGAGGAGGCTTTGACAACTGTTATTAGGAGAGAAATGTGACCTGATTTCTATTTTAGAGCCTTCAACCTGGCTGCCTGGTAAATTGAAAGTTACGTTGGAAGAAATGCAGATTGGAATCAGGCAGACACAGTAGGAAGCTACTGCAACAGTCCATGCAAGAAACGGCAACAACCTGAACTGAGACAGTGGCAGAATGGAACTAGGGAGGAAGGGAGGCATGGTCGGTGATATGGCTTGGCTGTGTCCCCACCCAAATTTCACCTAGAATTGTAATAATCCCCAGGTGTCAAGAGTGGGGCCAGGTGGAGATAATTGAATAATGAGGGTGGTTTCCCCCATACTGTTTTCATGGTAGTGAATAAGTGTCATGGGATCTGATGGTTTTATAAATGGGAGTTCCCCTGCACAGGCTTTCTCTTGCCTGCTGCCATGTAAGACTTGCCCTTGTTCTTCCTTTGTCTTCCACCATGATGGTGAGGCCTCCCCAGCCATGTGGAACTGTGAGTCCATTAAACCTCTTTCCTTTGTAAATTACCCACTCTCGGGTATGTCTTCATTAGCAGTGTGAGAACAGACTAATACAGCAGGAGGTATCTGCTTGTCAGAAGGGTTGAAGGAGATGTGGGCTAAATTCAGTGAACGGATGGCTGTTATTGGCTCACCTTCCTCTGTGTGTGTCAGTACAAGAGCTTTGCACTGGGATCAGGCAGGCCAGTGTCTCCTCCGGTGCTGTGACTGTTTGCCTTTTAGAACTTGACCATTCACCTCCCAGGGTCAAGCTCTGTTAGGTAAAATAAGACAGAGCAGCTAACTCCCAACCCTGACATCATGGGAACTCATTCTATGTCTTCATTAAGGCCTCCATAAAATTAGAAATTATTGTACAATTGCCCTTTTCTGCCTTATTTATACATTGCTCTGATTCTCTATCACAGTCTAAAAACCTAAGAAATATCACCCTCAAAATATAGTGGCTTAAAACAACAATTTATTGATTGTTCACGGTTCTCTGGGGTGACAGGGCTCAGCTAGGGACTCTCACTTGGTTTTCTCATGCGCTGGAGCTGTAGTCATCTGAGCTGGGGTGAACATCCAAGATGGGGCACTTACATGGCAGGCAATTGATGCTGACCATTGGTTGAGAGTTCAACAAGGGCTATTGGCCAGTGTGCTTACATATGGCCTTTCCACATGGCTTGGGCTTCTCACAGCATTGCAGCTGGGTTCCCAAAGGGAACACCCTACAAGTAAGCTTTCAAAGAGACCCAGGCAGAATCTGCAAGGTTTCTTTTGACCTATCTTTGGAAGGCACAGACTATCACATTCACTGCACTGTATTGGTCGAGCAAGTAACTAAGGTCAATCAGATTTATAGGAAGGAAAATTAAACTCCACTTCTTGTTGAGAAAATGGCAAAGTCACATTACAGGAGAACATATGGGAAAGGAAATACTGTTGCTGCTATTTTTGAAAAATACAATCTGCCATATAGGTATTTGAAAACATAACCATTTTTCCCACTAACTCTTTGAGAATGGAAAGTTTTGCTTATTTTATTTTTGTCCTCCCTGTTTCCTTTGTTCTATATCCCAATCTGCATGCCTACTCTATGTCAAGACTAATATCATACACATTCTAGAAAGTAAATGGGTTTTGTTAAGTTTGAATTGAGAGGGTAAAAGAGAAACCTGCACTTTATTAAGTGAGGAGAACAAAGAGCGAATAAATCTTTACAAGATTATTTTAGGGGTGTGGACAAACCTTTCTTTGTAATTTTATTTTTTAGATATTGGGTCTTGCTCTGTCACTCAGGCTGGAGTGCCATAGTGCAATCCCAGCTCACCGCAGCCTCAAACTCCTGGGCTCTGGTAATCTTCCTACCTCAGCCTTCTGAGTAGCTGGGACTACAGGCATGCACCACTGGGCTTGGCTAATTTTTTATTTTTATTTTCTTGGAGATACTGTATCTTTCTATGTTGTCCAGGCTGGTCTCAAACTGCTGGCCTCAAGTGATCCTCTTGCCTAGGCCTCCCAAAATGCTGAATTACAGGCTTAAGTTACGGCATCCAGCCTGGGCTTTTTTTGTCTCAATTTGTGGATTGACTGTGTATTATCAGGGTTGTCCAGTGAAACAAAATCAATAGGAGAGATACACAGATGACAGATGGAGAGCTAGATAGCTAGATGGTCAGTCGATAGACACATATCTCTGTAGATAGCAAAACTAACTAAAATAAAATGTTGAGGGCAGTAGAGGAGATATGGTGCTCAGAGCAGAGAGTGAACAACTGCTCTGAGGGCTGACAACACCCACAGTGAGAAATGGCACATGTACCTCGTGTACCTCCCAGCCCATCACTTGACAGAGCCCTCTATGTGCCCTACTCCCGTTAGTCCATCTAAAATACCCAAGGCTCATTGTTCCATTGCTCCCTAAAGATCTATAGGCAAGATCATCAACTCTTATTTGTTGAATCCAGTATCTGTCAACCCTGGGTACATAATAGAATCACCTAGGGAAGCCTTAAGACATACTCAGACTAGGCCAGGCATGGTGGCTCATGCCTATAATCCCAGCACTTTGGGAGGCCAAGGTAGGTGGATCACCTGAGGTCGGGAGTTCGAGACCAGCCTGACCAACGTGGAGAAACCACTTCTCTACTAAAAATACAAAATTAGCCGGGTGTGGTGGCGCATGCCTGTAATGCCAGCTACTCAGGAGGCTGAGGCAGGAGAATTGCTTGAACATGGGAGGCGGAGGTTGCAGTGAGCTGAGATCCTGCCATTGCACTCCAACCTGGGCAATAAGAGGAAAACTCTGTTAAAAAAAAAAAATGAAAAAAAAAAAAAAAGACATACTTATACTAGACATTCTGAGTATCCCAGGAGGTCTGCCTGGTAGAGGTGTCAGAGCCACATCAGAGAGAGGCTGTGTGAGTGCATCATGAGAGCAGGGGCCTAAGAGATGAACATAATGTCCCAGAGAGCATGGCCTGCATCAGATGAGAATTCAACGCTAGAATTTCTCTAATAAACGCCCACCTCAACCCTAATCTCACTGAGGAAGAACTGGAGTTTAGGCATCTGCTCTCTGAAGCACCACAGCAGAAACATCAGGACTATTCTGTCCTCTTCCTCTCCATGGTGGTCTGAAAAATGTCTCCCACCTCTCAAAAATATCTAGGTCCTGCTCCCTGGAACTTGCAAATGTTATCTTTTTTTTTTTTCTTTTTGAGATGGAGTCTCACTCTGTCACCCAGGCTGGTGTGCAGTGGCGTGATCTCAGCTCACTGCAACCTCTGCCTCTGGGTTAAAGTGATTCTCCTGCCTTAGCCTGCTGAGTAGCTGAGACTACAGGCACATGCCATGACACCCAGCTAATTTTTGTGTTTTTAGTAGAGATGGGGTTTCACCATGTTGGGCAGGCTGGTCTTGAACTCCTAACCTCAAGTGATCCACCTGCCTCGGCCTCCCAAAGTGCTGGGATTACAGGTGTGAGCCACCACACCTGGCCTGCAAATGTTATCTTATTTGAAAAAAGCATGGCTGGTCACGGTGGCTTACAGCTGTAATCCTAGCTCTTTGAGAGGACGAGGTCAGAGGACTGCTTGAGCCCAGGAGTTCAACATCAGCCTGGGCAACATAGTGAGACCTTGTCTCTACACTTTATATATATATATATATATATATATAATTTACATATATATATAATTTACATATATATAATTTACATATATATATAATTTACACATATATATATGTAAATTAGCTGGACATGGTGGTGCATGCCTGTAGTCCCAGCTACTTGGGAGGCTGAGGTGGAAGGATGGCTTGAGCCTGGGAGTTCGAGGCTGCCGTGAACTCTGATCACGCCATTGCACTCCAGCCTGGGTGACAGAGCAACACTTTATCTCAGAAAAAAAAGTCTTTGCCGATGTGATTAATTTAAGGACCTTTGAGATAAAGAGATCGTCCTGGGTTAGCCAGGTGGGCCCTCAATGGAACCACAAGTGTCCTTATCAGAAAGAAACAGAGGGACAATTACACACAGAAGAGAAAGAGGCAGTGTGACCACAGGAGCAGAGATTGAGTGACACAGCGACAAGCCATGGAAAGCCTGCAGCCACAGAAGCTGGAAGAGGCCAGGAACGGATAATCTCCAGAGCACTGGAAGGAGCTCAGCCCTGCTGACACATTGATTTCCACCCAGGGCTACCAAATTCAGATTTCTGGACTCTAGAACTGTGAAAGAATACATTTCTGTTGTTTTAAGCTACTAAGTTTGTGGTCACTTCTTACAGCTGCCACAGGGGCTGTGCTTATTAAAAAGTACAGACAGGCCAGGCATGGTGGCTCACACCTGTAATCCCAGCACTTTGGGAGGCTGAGTGGGGCAGATCATTTGAGGTCAGGAGTTTCAGACCACCCTGGCAAACGTGGTGAAATCCCGTCTTTATTGAAAATACAAAAATTAGCCAGGTGTGGTGGCACCCACCTGCAATCCCAGCTACTTGGGAGACTGAGGCAGGAGAATCACTTGAGCCTGGGAGGCAGAGGATGCAGTGAGCCAAGATCACACCACGGCACTTTGACCCGGGTGACAGAGCGAGACTCTGTCTCAAAAAAAAAAGTAGAGAAAAGAGACAGAAAGTAGCAGGGAAGAAGCAATGTATGGGCAGCTCCAAGCCTGGATCCATCCATCCTGAGCTGGTAGCAAGGAAGAAAGCTATTGAATTATATTCAGTTCATCAATATTTGGAAAAAAAATATGGACGTTTTTACTTAGGGCAGACTAGGCTCTTTAGATATCCAAAAGTAAGGCTGAAACAGGTGAAAGTGAGTGAGGAAGCTATGAAATTGACTCACAATATTATCCATGAGCAGGTTCATGGAAGTAGGTAGGAAGAGTGATGGTTTAAACAATAAACAAAGGATGGGTACGGTGGCTCATGCCTGTCATCCCAGCAGTTTGGGAGTTCGAGACCAGCCTGGCCAACATGGCAAAACCCTGTCTCTACTAAAAATACAAAAATTAGCTGGGCATGGTGGCACGCGCCTATAATCCCAGCTACTTGGGAGGCTGAGGCAGGAGAATTGCTAGAACTGGGGAGGCAGAGGTTGCAGTGAGCCAAGACTGTGCCACTGCATGTCAGCCTGGACAACAGGGTGACAGTCTGTCTCAAAAAACAAAACAAAACAAAAACAAAAAGAAACAAACAATAAACAGAAATCTCACATGAGTACCTGGATTGCAAGCACCTAAATGGAAGAAAGGCAGAAATACTGAAAACACCTCCGATGAGAGACAGCACATGGACCTCCCAGTCCTTGACAGAGCTCTCTTTGAGCCCTGCCTCAGAGGCTGGTGCGTCAGCTGTGCAGAGTAGAGGGGAAGCGCCCATTCTGGGCCAAGGTGGGGTAGGCCTGTCCATGGGCTGCGGCAGTGGCACCCACCATTTAGGGCAGGAATAACAAAGCTTCCACTGGAGAGCACCTAAATCACGAGAGTCCTGCTGTCATCTCTGATCCTTACAGTAACCATGCAAAGTGGTTATTTCACACCATTTTCCAGATGAGAAAAAGAGTGGGTCCAAATAATTAAAAGTAACTTGCCGACTGGGCACGGTGGCTCACACCTATGATCCCAGCACTTTGGGAGGCCGATGCTGGCGGATCACGAGGTTAGGAGATCGAGACCATCATGGCTAACACGGTGAAACCCCATCTCTACCAAAAATACAAAAAATTCTCCAGGCATGGTGGCAAGCTCCTGTAATCTCAGCTACTCGGGAGGCTGAGACAGGAGAATCGCTTGAATCTGGGAAGCAGAGGTTGCAGTGAGCTGAGATTATGCCACTGCACTCCAGCCTGGGCGACCAAGTGAGACTCTGTCTCAAAAAAAAAAAAAAAAAAAAAAAGGAAACTTGCCAAGGCTTACACATCCAGTAAAAGGCAAAGCCCCCACCTGCCGGCTGTTCTGCTCTTGACGTGAAAATATGCCATCTATTGTCTATTTTTCTATTCTACTCACACATGTCTAATGTCAGGCCTGCAGTCCGATTTAGCTTCTTTCCAAGAGCATGGATATGGTTTGGATCTGTGTCCCCACCACATCTCATGTGGAATTGTCATCCTCCATGATGGAGGAGGGTCCCTGGAAGGAGGCAGTTGGATCATGGGGGTGGTCCTTCGTGAATGGTTTACCCCATCCCTTTTGGTACTGTCCTCATGACAGTGAGTGAATTCTCATGAGATCTGATCATTTAAAAGCATGTAGCATCTCCCTACTCTCTCTCTCTCTCCTGCTCCCACCATGTAAGACACTTTACTCCTCCTTTGCCTTCTGCCATGATTGGAAGCTTCCTGAGGCCTCTCCAGAAGCAGAAGCCTCGAAGCCTCGATGCTCCCTGTACAGCCTACAGAACCATGAGCCAATTAAACCTCTTCTCTTTATAAATTACCTAATCTTGGGTATTTCTTTAGAGCAATGCAAGAATGGACTAATACTAACATTTTATTATTTTTTATTTTATTTATTTATTTATTTTTGAGACAGAGTCTCACTCTGCCATCCAGGCTGGAGTTCAGTGGCATGATCTCGGCTCACTGCAACCTCTGCCTCCCAGGTTCAAGCAATTCTCCTGCTTCAGCCTCCCAAGTAGCTAGGATTACAAGCGCAAGCCACAACACCCGGCTGACTTTTGTATTTTTAGTAGAGAAGGGGTTTCACCATATTGGCCAGGCTGGTCTCAAACTCCTGACCTCAGGTGATCCACCCACCTTGGCCTCCCAAAGTGCTGGGATTACAGGTGTGAGCCACCATGCCCGACCTAATACAAGCATTTTAACTGTAGGAGCCAGTACTCAAGAATGAGAAATCTACCCTATGGAGTGTACTCGTGATTAGGCCAGCACCTGTTATTTATTTATTTATTTTGTTTTGCTTTGAGTCCTGTGTGTGTGTGTGTGTGTGGTTTCTTTTGAGTATCATGCATGAGTTCAGGAGACTATCTTTGCAAATATTCTGTGAAATAGATTGATGGTTGCTAATTTGTTTCTGTACATGAAAGAGGAAAGTGACTGACTTCTTTCTGAGTTTTCATAAGGTATGGATGGTAGAAGAAATATTCTAACATAATACAGGTTGAAAATAGGACATATGTTTATTTGCTTGTTTTTGTTTTTGTTTTTTGTTTGTTTGTTTGTTTGTTTTGTTTTTGTTTTTGAGATGGCGTTTCACTCTATCACCCAGGCTGGAGTGCAGTGGCACAATCTCAATTTACTGCAGCCTCTGCCTCCCAGGTTCAAGTGATTCTCCCACCTCAGTCTCCTGAGTAGCTGGGATTACAGGCATGCACCATTACGCTTGGGTAATTTTTTTTTTTTATTTTTAGTAGAGAAAGGGTTTCACCATGTTGGCCAGGCTGGTCTCAAACTCCTGACCTCAGGTGATCCACCTGCCTCGGCCTCCCAAAATGTTAGGATTACAAGGATTAGCCACCATGCCTGGCCATGTTTATTTGATTACACATTTTTCTACCATGATTGACAAGACCCTAACCTCTGCAGCTGAACAGAAATTACTATGTTTAAATACCCCTTACCCAAAATTCTCGGAACTAGAAGATTTTGGATTTCGAATATGTCCAGATTTTGAAATATTTGCACTCTACTTACGGGAGTTTAGCATCTCAAACCCCAAAATTGGAAATCTGTAATGCTCCAATGGTATGCTCAACCTGTATTCAGTTCACATTTTAATAATTATTTGGATTTTGTTAAAAGAAAAACTTCAGGCAAATTAAATTTAACAGGGTTTAATTGAGCAAAGAATAGTTCATGAACTGGGGAGCCGCTGAACCAGAATAGGTGTAGAAAGTCTCTGGCAGAGTCATTAGGTGAAAGAAGATTTATGAACAAAAAAAAGGAACGTGACCTAAAAAAAAAAAAAAAAAAAAAAAAAAAAAAAAACAGAAGGGAGGGACAGAAACAGCTGGATTGGTTACAAGTTGGCATTTGCCTTATTTGAACAGGGTTTGAACAGTTGGCCACCTTTGATTGGCTGAAACTTGGTGATTGGCACAGGAGTAGGTGACAGTGTATTTACATGTACAGTTAAGTTATAGTTCCCTATGTATGAAGAAATCTTTAGGCCCAACTTAAAATGTATCTGGCCGGGCGTGATGGCTCATGTCTGTAATCCCAGCACTTTGGGAGGCCGAGGCAGGTGGATCACCTGAGGTCGGGAGTTCGAGACCAGCCTGGCCAATATGGTGAAACCCCATCTCTACCAAAATACAAAACTTAGCTGGGCCTGGTGGTACGCCTGTAATCCCAGCTACTCAGGAGACTGAGGCAGGACAATTGCTTGAACTCGGGAGGTGGAGATTGCAGTAAGCCGAGATCACATCACTGCATTCCAGTCTGGGTGACAGTGAGACTCCATCTCAAAACAAACAAACAAACAAACAAAAACCAGCTTTAATGTATCTTACTGAGGATCAAAGCATATAATGCACATGCGTGCTTAGTAGCACAGAGCCAGCACATGTGACAGCGATGGTTTTTGTGGTTAAAGTTTCTGTCATTGTCGTCATTTATCGGTGGCTTGTCTTGCCTGCACAGACCTGGCACCATGAAGAGTCCAGCATTCTCAACCTTTTCTCTTAGTCACAAAAAAGAAAAATATTTAATAATGTAAGTATAATTCACCTAATGGTTATTCTAATGTCCTTTGCATTGTATTATTTGAAAGCTTGATTTGCACTTACAGACTCAACAAATGAATTTTGAGGAAATAACTGACATGATTTGAAATGAAATGAACTGACACAAAGAGTATGTGGTGGCCAGGCGCGGTGGCTCATGCCTGTAATCCCAGCAATTTGGGAGGCTGAAGCAGGCAGATCACGAGGTCAGGAGATCGAGACCAGCCTGGCCAACATGGCAAAATGCCATCTCTACTAAAAATACAAAAAATTAGCTGGGCATGGTGGCGGGCGCCTGTAGTTCCAACTACTCGGGAGGCTGAGGCAGGAGAATTGCTTGAACCCAGGAGGCGGAGGTTCCAGTGAGCAGAGATTGCACCATCACACTTCAGCCTGGGTGATAAAGCGAGACTCCGTCTCAAAGAAAAAAAAAAAAGAGTACATCCTGCAAGGCTTCTAGAGAGATGAGAAATGAAAAATGCAGTATCTCATTGTTACTATGTACTATTAAAATGTTATTAATACTATTCCTGGTTACTGATCAATCTTTATTATTTTCCTTTCATAAAGAAAAAAATGTATAAAGGCATCTAGTTGTTACTATATATTGCCAAAATGTTATTAATACTATTCTTAGTTACTGATCAGTATTATTATATTTTCATAAAGAAAAAAATTTATAAAGGTTTTCATAGATTCATTGAGTTTCTGTCTCAAACACCCTCATTTTTCTAAAAGAACATCTGTTTATTTGATCACACATTTTTTCAACCATGATTGACAAGACCCTAACCTCTGCAGTTGAACAGAAATTATTATTTTTGAAGGGGGGAATGTCGATATATAACCAAACTCAGAGATTAAGTATGAAACCTCAATTCTAGTATGAAACCAGAATGCCAACTTACTAATTTACAGATAGGAAATATGACAGTTAACCTCACATTATTAGCAATCTAAGAAAAGCATTTTTCCCTAAAGAAAAGAGAAAAAACAATTGACTTTATAGACTTTGGGCCTTTAACTTTTTTCTAATGACTATAGCAGGGAGCTATACTTAGCACTCGCTCTCCTAATACAATATTTTTGTATTTTTACTAGAGACCGGGTTTTGCCATGTTGGCCAGGCTGATCTCCAACTCCTGACCTCAAGTGATTTGCCCACCTCAGCCTCCCAAAGTGCTGGGATTATAGGTGTGGGCCACCTCATCAGCCATTCTGGGTAGATATTAAAGGTTAAGTATTAAAAATAACCTAAAGAGGTAACATAATATTGCTATGTATTTCTGAATATATAGGCTGCTCTATTCAGACACCACACACACACGCACACACACACACACACACACACACACAGAGATGTGGCTGACTGCCACAGCTACAACTTGAGACCGTCACTAGGGCAGTTACTACTATCACTACTTGAGACCGTCATTACGAAACTGAATGAAAGGATGAACGTAGAAATGAAAACTTAAGACAAAAGAAACTATTTTAAAGGAAGGGGCCAGGGGAAGAAGAAGAGGGCTCCCTGCTTCTAGTGAGCAAGGGCAGCAGCCCCGAGCTTCTTCGGCGCTTCATATTTATTGGGTAGAAAGAGCAGGGAGGATGAGGTAACGATTGGTAAGCTGCTTAATTGATCACAAGTTCATATTATTACTAACAGGCTTCAGATGTACCTAATCACAAGAAACACTGCGCTTGGGGGCGTGATTGCCCTCAGCATTCCTTCTGGGTGGCAGACGCAGTTGGTCGGTCTGCCAACATTCTGCATTCATGAGAAACAGTTTGCTGCTTACTCATACAGCCTCCAGTGGTATACTGAGTTGATCACGACCCTCATTCTTTCTGCCTCCAACACACAGACACATCCTTGGTATTCCAAGTGACTTCTCTCTCTAATGGTTGCTTGGTTTTACTTGCTATCACATGTCCTTTTCAAAAGTAACATTCCTTTTCAAGAATTCTCACTGCTATCTAGTAGTGGGTGTTCTGAGTCACAGCTTCCAGGCCTTTTAGCAGACATGGCTTGCAGTGAAAAAAAAAAAAAGTGTCAGTGTTTGGATCTAAGAATGTCTTTGTGCAGTTCTCTTACATGAATGACAGCCTGGCTGGATACAGCAGCCTGAGTCATACCCTGATAGCTCAAGAACATGTCAGTCAGTGACTTTTGGAATTGACGGTGGAGTGGGACACTTATCTCTATCCCCTCCCTCTGTTTGGAAACTTCTCCCCCAAGAAATTTAACAGTTGGATGTTTTATTATTTATTAAGTTTACCTGGGAAGAAAGCAATATTTTAGAAATTTCCCAGCTTGTTTCTTTTCTTTTCTTTTCTTTTTTTTGAGACTGAGTTTAGCTCTATCGCCCAGGCTGAAGTACAGTCACGCGATCTCAGCTCACTGCAACCTCTGCCTCCCGGGTTCAAGCAATTCTCGTGCCTCAGCCTCAGCTGGGATTGCAGGCACCTGCCACTACACCCACCCAATTTTTTTATTTTCAGTGGAGACGAGGTTTCGCCATGTTGGCCAGGCTGGTCTCAAACTCCTGACCTCAAGTGATCTGCCCTCCTCAGCCTCCCAAAGTGTTGGGCTGACAGGCATGAACCACCATGCCCGGTCCCCAGTTTGTTTCTTCAGTACCAGGAAGCATTACTGGTTCGTGTCATTTGGTACCTTATATTCAATGCAATTTCCATGAACTCTCCAACAAAATACTTCCTGGAAACTTAGTTCTAAAATCAACCTAGAAAACTGAAGAAAAGTTCAAAAATGGAGACTAATCAATCGGGAATTCCTCTTCAGTTATTGACCTATCCTAAATGCTACAATGATTAAGTAGGTGAGTGGTGGCTTAAGAACCGGCAGACCAGTAGCCTATACTGGAGAGCTTACAGATAGACCTATATGCAGAAAAGATTACTCAACAAATAATTTGGGGGCATTTAAAAATTATCTAACCACCCCCCCCCTGCATATTATCACACACACACACACACACACACACACACACACAAATATATATATTCTGGTTAGATTTTTTTTCTTTTTTTTTTTTTTTTTTGAGAAGGAGTGTCACTCTGTCCTCCAGGCTGGAGTGCAGTGGTGCAATCTCGGCTCACTGCAACCTCTGCCTCCCAGGTTCAAGTGACTCTCTTGCTTCAGCCTGGGATACAGGCACTATGCCCAGCTGATTTTTTTTGTATTTTTATTACTGACGGTGTTTTGCCGTGTTGGCCAAGCTGATCTCGGGCTCCTGACCTCAAGTGATCCGCCCTCCTCAGCCTCCCAAGTGCTGGGATTACAGGTGTGAGCCATTGCACCTGGCCATTCTGGGTAGATTAAAGGTTAAGTATTAAAAATAACCTAAAAAAGTGACATAATATTGCTATGTATTCTCGGTACAGACAACACCTTCTGGAACCTGGCACAAAAATCAAATATCACAAAGGAAAAGACTGAGACATTTTCCTATGTAGGAATTAGAAATTATTGGGAAAGATACAAACTCAAGAGCCAGAATTTGGGGGGTAAAATGTTACTAAGGCATGTAATACACAAATGGTTAACATTTATGACATTACATCTCTTTCATGTAGTTTTGTTAAAGGTGATCATACAAATTGGGTCATTCTTGTCATACTCAATGAAAACAGAATAGACAGACCAGGGTACAAAGTGCTCGGGGTGCGTAACATTGCTCTGAGAATGCAATTCTCTGCAAGTCTGGCTGCAGTAACTGCCTGCTGTCACCTGAAACCCTATTAATCTAATAGCTACTGAAACAGCTCGCTCAGATTCTACAACTGGTCTCACCCACCGCTGTCACTCACCCATCAGAGCTTGCCAGCTCCCCAAAACTCACTGGTGCCAATGAATTTTCTTTCAAGACAATGCACAACATTTTCCTTTGTTTTTTGTTTTTGTTTTGTTTTGTTTTGTTTTGAGATGCAGTCTGTCTTGCTCTGTCACCCAGGCTGGAGTGCAGGGGCGTGATCTTGGCTCACTGTAGCCTCTGCCTCCCGGATTCCAGCGATTCTCCTGCCTCAGCCTCCTGGGTAGCTGGGATTACAGGCTTCCGCCGCCACATCTGGCTAATTTTTGTATTTTTAGTAGAGACAAGGTTAGGTGATCCACCCGCCTCAGCCTCCCAAAGTCCTGGGATTACAGGCATGAGTCACCGCGCCCGACCTGTTTTTCCTTTTTTTTTTTTTTTTAAATAAAATCTCCAATCTCCGGTTTGTTCTTTGGACATACTGAAGGCCACCTCATCTATGTGTATCCCCCAAATGACAATTCCTGCCTGTCAAATAAAACAGTTGAATTCAGAGATTCATCTCTACGTTTTTATTTTGGCTTCAACAGTTTAAATTTGGGGATGAAATAAATGATAAACTCATAGACTGAATTTGCCATCTTGATACATAAATCGGAGGCTGGGTGTGGTGGCTTACGCCTGTAATCCCAACACTTTGGGAGGCCAAGGTGGGCGGATCACCTGAGGTCAGGGGTTTGTTTGAGACCAGCGTGACCAACATAGCGAACCCTGTCTCTATTAAAAATACAAAAATTAGCCAGGCGTGGTGGTGGGCACCTGTAATTCCAGCTACTTGGGAGGCTGAGGCAGGAGAATGGCTTGAACCTGGGAGGCAGGGATTGCAGTGAGCCAGGATGGTGCCACTGCACTCCAGCCTGGGTGACCGAGTGAGACACCATCTCAAAAAGCAATAATAAAATAATAAAAAAAAAATCTTGTTGAAACTTTTTACAACTCCCTCAAATAAAGTAAGGCCTCGACTTGGGGAAAGTAATTCTATAATCTTTTTTTTTTTTTTTTTTTTTTAGACAGGGTTTCTCTCCTGTCACCCAGGCTGGAGTATAGTGGTATATTCTTGGCTCACTACCACCTCCGCCTCCCAGGCTCAAGAGAACCTCCTGCCTCAGCCTCCTAAGTAGCTGGGACTACAGGCGTCCACCACCATGCCTGGCTAATTTTTGTATTTTTAGTAAAGATGGGGTTTCACCATGTTGGACAGGCTGGTTTTGAACTCCTGACCCCAAGTGAGCTGCCCACCTCAGCCTCCCAAATTGCTGGGATTGCAAGTGTGAACCACCAAGTCCAGCCTCCCTTGGCCATTCTACAATCTTTCCTAAGTTTCCATGAGCAGCCATGGTCCCTCACCTCCAGGAATGAAGTGCCCTGACATTCCAGAGGAGACCAGAATTTTGAGGACTAAGCTCACAGGAATTCACTGTGTAACCACTGGTATCGACAAAGCTGTGTTCACGTACCTAGACTAAAGTTACAGAAGAGGATATGAAGTTTAACACCTACTTTGCCAACTCAGCCCTGTATTCCACCTCATTCGTATATGGGTACGTCTCTGCTCTAGCTTTTATACATTCAAATGTCTCTGTTTCTCTTGTTCTATCATCTGAGACTCAACAGCAAGGAGTATTTATTTGGTTCTCTTCGTAATCTTTCTATCATGCCATTGGCACTTGATGCCTCTACTTAGAACCTTCCTCTTTTCTTTCCCTTTCTTTTTGAACTTCTCTGGTTTATTCCTACCCAACCCTCAATCTCAGCTTCCTTCTTTTCCTCAGAAACCACATGTGCTTTCATTCCCAACGATTTACTCAATGCCTAGGATAGCCCCTTGCAAATACTAGGATCCCAATACATATTTCTTGGATAAGTAAGTAAATAACATAGCAGATGCTACAAATGTGTAAGGAAAATATTGCATAGAATTCAGCACAAAAAAAATGGGCAGAACTTATGAACAAGCAAGTCACAGGAAAACAATATATCAGTTGGGTCTAAGGAGTGAGGTACTGTTATATACTATAAATAGCTTATGTCAGGATAATTTTAGAGGGAGGGATTTTGCCACTGTCAGAGTAAAACTTGTACATACCCTTTGGTCCAGCAATCCTGGCTCTACACAGAAATATGCTGTCATATACACAAAGGTACTCATTGAATCACTGTATGAAATACTCAATAATTGGAAATGATTCCATAATCCATCCTTATAAGAATAGTAAATATGTCAAGCTGAAGTCTAGATCACAGCCCAAGTGACTCTCTTTAAAGATGTGAATTCAGGCTGGGCACAGTGGCTCACGCCTGTAATCCCAGCACTTTGGGAAGCCGAGCAGGCGGATCAAGAGGTCAAGAGATCAAGACCATCCTGGCCAACATGGTGAAATCCCATCTCTACTAAAAAAATACAAAAAAAAAAAAAAAGAAATAGCTGGACGTGGTGGTGCTAGTCCCAGCTACTTGGGAGGCTGAGGCAGGAGAATCGCTTGAACCTGGGAGGCAGAGGTTGCAGTGAGCTGAAATCGCACCACTGTGCTCCAGCCTGGATGACAGAGTGAGACTCCATCTCAAAGAAACAAAACAAAACAAAACAAACAAACAAACATATATGTATATATATATGTATATATGTATATATGTATATATATTTATATATGCATATATGTATATAGTTATATATATTTATATATGCATATATGTATATAGTTATATATTTATTTATGCATATATGTATATATATATGCATATATGTATATATGTATATATATTTATATATGCATATATGTATATATATTTATATGTGCATATATGTATATATGTATATATATTTATATATGCATATATGTATATATGTATATATATTTATATATGCATATGTGTATATATGTATATATATTTATATATGCATATGTGTATATATGTATATATATTTATATATGCATATGTGTATATATGTATATGTATTTATATATGCATATGTGTATATATGTATATGTATTTATATATGCATATGTGTATATATGTATATGTATTTATATATGCATATGTGTATATATGTATATGTATTTATATATGCATATGTGTATATATGTATATGTATTTATATATGCATATGTGTATATATGTATATATGTATTTATATATGTATATGTGTATATATGTATATATGTATTTATATATGTATATGTGTATATATGTATATATGTATATATTTATATATGTATATATATTTATATATGTATATATTTATATATGTATATATATTTATATGTATATATTTATATATGTATATATATTTATATATGTATATATGTATATGTATATATGTATATATATTTATATATGTATATATGTATATATTTACATATGTATATGTATATATATTTATATATGTATATATGTATATATTTATATATGTATATATGTATATATTTATATATGTATATGTATATATATTTATATATGTATATATGTATATATGTATATATGTATATATGTATATATTTATATATGTATATATGTATATGTATATATGTATGTATATATGTATATAGGTATGTATGTATGTATGTATATACGTATATATGTATGTGTATATATATACACATATATGTGTATATGTGTGTATATACATATATGTGTATATACATATGTATATATATGTATATACATATGAGTGTATATATACATGTGTGTATGTATATATACACACATATGTACATATATGTACATATGTACATATATGTGTACACATATGTATATATGTGTACACATATGTATATATACACATATATGTATGTGTGTATATACACACATATGTATATATACACATATATGTGTGTATATACACACACATGTATATATGTGTATATGTGTATATATGTGTATACACATATATGTATATATGTATATATGTATGTGTATATGTATATATGTATATATGTATATGTATATGTATATATGTATATATGAATTCAAAGGCCCAGTCTCTCTTCGAGTTGTGATTCTACCATCTTAGAATCCTTTGTTTTCACTGTGTGGATGAGGTAATGAGTGAGGATGACATTATGACATATTTTCTCGTCAGCCTGGAAGTGTTCTCCACCACCTGTGCCCATGACTTAGTTACATGGTCCCACCTCTCTCCAAGAGGAGCTAGGTTCTTCGTGTGTACATGGGAGAAAAATTTAAAAGTTGCTCTGGAAATAGTTTCAAGGTCATTTGCTAACGTGCAAAATGTAAGCTGCAGAATGCATGCAGGGAATGATTTCATATTTTTAAAAACTGCAGTGATTGTGCTCTTGCTCTTATGTAATAGTTAACATTTTTATAAGTATATTAATAGTTAACATTTTTCTAAGTAACAGTATATTGCATGGAGTTTTTCCTGTTGCCCTGAAATTAATGACTAGAGTTCAAAGTTGATGTCAAAATGGGCTTAGCATTTCCATATTCTATTAATTTTTTCTTTTTGAGACAGGGTCTCACTCTGTTGCCCGGGCTGAAGTGCAGTGGTACAATCATAGCTCACTGCAGCCTCCACCTCCCAGGCTCAAGCAATCCTCCCACCTCAGCCTTCTGAGTAGCTGGGACTATAGGCACAGGTCACCACACCCGGCTAATTTTTTAATTTTTTTGTAGAGACAGGATCTCACTATGTTGCCCAGGCTGGCCTTGAACTGCTGGAGGATTATCAAGTGATCCTCCACCTCGGCCTCCCAAAGTGCTGGGATTACAAGCATGAGCCACCATGCCCAGCCAACATTTCCATATTCTAAAGAGGACTATACCCAAATGTCACCACCACACCTCAATCGTCTGAGACTCCACCCATGTACAAGTGTAAATAGGGAAGATACTGTGGGGAGGAGGTAGAGAGTCACTGGAGCCTTGACAGGGGGCAATAGTTATACTCTGAATTGCTTGTTTGTTTGTTTGTTTTTTGGAGAAGGAGTCTCGCTCTGTCGCCAGGCTGCAGTGCAGTGGTATGATCTCGACTCACTGCAACCTCCGCCTCCCGGGTTCAAGTCATTCTCTTGCCTCAGCCTCCCGAGTAGCTGAGATTACCGGCACCTGCCACCATGATGGGCTAATTTTTGTATTTTTAGTAGAGACGGGGTTTCACCACATTGGCCAGGCTGGTCTCAAACTCCTGACCTCAGGCAACCCACTCACCTCAGCCTCCCAAAGTGTTGGGATAACAGACGTGAGCCACCACGCCCAGTGTTTGTTTATTGCTTAAACCATCATTCTTCCTACCTACTTTCATCAACTAATTTTTGTATTTTTAATAGGGACGGGGTTTTACCATGTTGGCCGGGACGGTCTCAATCTCCTGACCTTGTGAATCGCCCGCGTCGGCCTCCCAAAGTGCTGGGATTACAGGCGTGAGCCACCGTGCCGGTCTTCTAAGGCTTTTTCTTCTGTCCCCAGGAGGACTCCAATAGTAAAACGTGCTAAGATGCAGGGAGTCTGCTAGAATTGGACATTTGTATCACCTGCCCCAGCCGTGTGTTTGTTGAGCTGAGGAATCCACGTGGTCACGCAAGTGCAGTCCTCAGGACAAAGAGAAGTATAGTGAGGAGTTGTTGGAGGGTTTGTCATGGATCCCTGGAGTTTGGAAGCCTGTGTGAACCACAGCCACTCCCCTTCCAGAGATTTCTCAATGCAGGAGGCTCACTGCACCACAAGGGCAAAAGGCAACTGTAGAGTAGTGTGCCTGGAAGAAAAGGATGAGTGGATGGAACGAGTCATCCACACTCCACCTCTCCCATTCTTTGGAGAATTAAAAGACCTTCCTGGCTCCTGCAACTGCTCACAAGGGAGCCCTGTGGTCAGAGGAGGGAACAGACACAGTAGGGCTGCCCGGCCAGCAGGCAACACGCTATTTGTCAGAGGTCACATGATCTGATGGTTGGAGGGCAAAGGAAGAAAGCCATTTGGGAGTCCAGATGGAGGATGGGTTGAGGTGTAGTTGAACTTGACCTTAAGAAAACTCACATTGCATCTATGAAGATATCAATGGCTACATCTGCAGAAGCAATAGGGAGTTAGAACCAGAAATGCCAGAAAAAAAAACCTGAGAAACCACTGAAAAATGACAATTATTTCCTGAATCCCCTCTTCTTTCCCCCAAATGACTAGAGGACCTGGAGCATTAGGGGAGAGTAGCAGGTGGCTCATCTCAGAGCTAGGCCTTGCTTGCCAACTCTTCTCCACTGGGAGGTTGGTGAAGGCACAGAGAGGAGAGTTTAGAATGAAATGTTAAAGTAAAATCAATTTTGAGACTGAAGTCTTAAAGTAGACTGAATGTAATCAAAAGTGACTGAAGTTATTGGATCTCCCAGAGAAACCCTTAATGGCCAAGAATAGGTGATTTGATACTTCGTGGTTGATCAGAAAGAGTATAAAGGAGTTTTATTTTTATTTTATTATTATCATTATTATTATTGAGACAGTCTCACTCTGTTGCCCAGGCTAGAGTGCAGTGGCACAATCTTGGCTCACTGCAGCTTCCACCTCCCAGGTTCAAGCAATTCTTCTGCCTCAGCCTCCCTAGTAGCTGGGATTACAGGCACCTGCCACCATGCCTGGCTAATTTTTGTATTTTTAGTAGAGACGGGGTTTCACCATGTTGGCCAGGCTTGTCTTGAACTCCTGACCTAAAATGATCCTTCCGCCTCTGCCTCCCAAAGTGCTGGGATTACAGGCATGAGCCACCATGCCCAGCAAAGTTTTGTCTTTATTCCCCACTAAAGTAAACTTCCAATCAGTTTAAATTATGTCTTTGAATTAAAAGAACAAAGTTAAAAACTGTATCTTGGTAATGCTCTCTGCTTATTAGTTTTACCTGGAGTTGAGTAAACATTTTTAAATTTCCTTCTTTTTTTAAGCTATGGATCATTCTTTGCTTATACCTGTGGTTACTAATTCTGCACCATCCCTTTGTCTTCTCCCCTTTTTATCCTGCCTTCAGTGGTGGGTTGGAGTTCCACATGTGCTCTCCTACGTTCATTACTTTGCATTATTTTTCTATTAATTTTTTATACGGTGTCTTTTTCTTGATTCTGACTTTTATTTGGCTGATTTGATTTTCTGCCACATCAGTTCAGCCTTTTACTGTTTCGCTAATGATCTGATTTTGGTTATTGCATTTCTCTCCATGGACTGGCTTTGTATATTAACTGCAACATCTTTTAAAGCGCCTCTTGAATTATAAGTAAGATCCGTTTTGGGGGGCTGATTACTTGATTTTAAATCCTAATCCTTCCATTTAAAAACTGTGGTGACCTTATCATTATAGAGAAAGGGATAAACCAAGAACTTTGAATTCACTGTGATATGTTCCATAACAGCAGCGAGAAGCTGGCAGCGTGCATTTAAAGAGCCAAGAGAGACTTGGGTCAGTGGAGACAGAGAAAGCCATGCGAGGGTGTTCAATCTTTTGCCTTCCCTGGGTCACATCAGAAGAAGAAGGACTGTCTTGGACCACACATAAAATACACTAAAACTAACAATAGCTGATGAGCTAAAAAAAAAAAAAATTGCAAAAAAATCTCATAACGTTTTAAGAAAGTTTACGAATTTGCGTTGGGCCACATTCAAAGCCATCCTGGGCCACAGGCAGCCCATTGGACAAGCTTGATCAAAAGATTCAGTGTGATGGAAGTAGGAATGGCTGGGTTTGTGTGCTAAGATTAGAAGTCAAAAAAAGGGTTAGATCCTGCAGGTTCTTGTATGATCAAATCAAGTATAAGATTTTATCCTGTAGAAAAGGTTCTCCTTAAGTACATACCCTGGACTCAAGAAACCTCAGGTTATTCTTGTCACATGTCCTTGGATTTCTTATTTTTTATTTTTATTATTATCATTTTTTGAGACAGGGTCTTGCTTTGTCACGCAGGCTGGAGTGCAGTGGTGCGATCTCACTGCAGCCTGGACCTCTTGGGCTCAAGCAATCCTCCTGCCTCAGCCTCCTGTGTAGCTGTGACTGCAGGTGTGTGCCACCACACCCACCTAATTTTTTAAAAATTTTCTGTAGAGATGGGGTCTCACTGTGTTGCTCAGGCTGATCATGAACTCCTGGGTTCAAACAATCCTTCCACCTCAGCCTCCCGAAATGCAGAAATTACAGGTGTGAGCCACCATGCCTTGTTTCAAAACAGTATTTTAAAAGTATTGGTTAGGTGTGGTGGCTCTTGCCTGTAATCCCAGCACTTTAGGAGGACGAGGCGGGTGGATGACCTGAGGTCAGGAGTTCGAGACCAACCTGGCCAATATGGCGAAACCCATTTTCGTCTTTACTAAAAACACAAAAGTTAGCTGGGCGTGGTGGTGGGTGCCTGTAATCCCAGCTACTCAGGAGGCTGAGGCAGGAGAATCGCTTGAACCCGGGAAGCAGAGGTTGCAGTGAGCCAAGATTGAGCCATTGCACTCCAGCCTGGGTGACAGAGCGAGACTCCATCTCAAAATAAATAAATAAAAGAAAAGTGTGAATTAAACAACATACACTCTATGGCATAGAATACAAAATCAAACTAAAATGCTAAGATAAACCTGATATCTGTCCAGGTATTTCTGGTGGCCCACCCCGGGCCCACAGGAGTGCCCATTCACTCCCATATACCACTTGGGATATCAACTAGGAGACTCCATCCGCATCCCCACAACCTCTCAGTGCAGGCTTCACTCCCTGAAGAAAGGATTTCCTCTTAATCCTTCCCACATAAGCCATGAGGGGCTCTGTTTAGATGGTTTAGCTGTAATAACATCCCAGCCCTTCAGAAGCCAGAGCTCCAAACAAAGATAAACTAAAGACAGTGTTCTCCACTAATACTGATGTATATTCAATTTATGCAATCCAGAGTGCAGTGGTCTGCACCGTCCCCTGCCTGCAGTGATTAATGGCCTGGCCCTAGCTAGGGTCCAGGAAGAGAGAGCCAAGGGAAGGAGACGCACTGGATTTTATATTATCATGACTGCAACAAACTCATTCGGTGGTATCAGCGCTGACTGCGGGGTTCTGATTATGAAATATGATGCATGTTGAATTTAATGACTTTCTCTGCCCTTCTGGTGAGTTCACTGCTTCCCAGTGTCATTTTCTGTTCTCATCTGAGTGGTAATAAAAGGAATATCATTGACTGTGGTAGCTCTGTAACCACTGTGTATTTTACAATAAATTGCATTTCGAGACCTTTCTCCCCAGGGGAAAAGTGCGTGGTCAGAAGGATTATTCTGAGATGGGCTCTGGGACCCCAGTCTCCAAAAGGATGGGGAATAAGGTGAAGCTGCCCTTTTTTAGAGAATGATTCCCTAAGAACACTCATTTTTCAAGCAGTTATATATCAAAGGTCAGTGTGGACCCGTGGAAAATGATAAAACACAGTTTCTAAAACAAAAATGACTATGGGCCAACCAGAATCAATGCAGGCTGGACAAGGTCTAACCTCTCAATAATTCAAGAAGGGGAAAACTGGGAGAATACAAACTCAAAACTGGGATGGCAGTCCTGAAGGTCCTGTTCTTTTTGTGTGTGTTCAAACTAACCTTTTGTTATTTTCCTATGAGAAGGTCATCCCCATTTGGGGACAGGAAGAAGGAGAAGAAGAGAAATACTTAGTGAGTGACAACTGTGTACCAGACCAGTGCTAGGCACTCCACAGCATAATGTCACTGACTCTCACAACATGTGTGTAAACCAGGCCTCATTACCCCCAGTTTGTAAATAGTGAAGTTTAGGCTCATCTAAGTTGAGCAATGTTCCCAAAATCCGAGAACCAGTGGGGATCAGAGCCAGGGGTCCAGTTCACGGGCATCTGATGCCAAGAAGTGTGTTGTGCAGGCCAGAAGCACCGGTCTTACCTAGGAGCTCAATGGAGATGCAAGCTCTCAGATCTCTGCCTCGCTGCACCTGTGAAAGTGTGTGAAGCACGCTTTACACTCCAAGCCATGAAGCTGGCAGGGGATGGAAAGTTTCCTAACATTTGGGGCCATTAGGACATGCTCCTCTCTCCACTGTCCAGAGGGACTGCTGTGTTATGTAGCAGTGACCACCAGAACTTTCGATTCATTCATTGGTCATCCTGCTGGAAGTAGTGTTTACTCGGGACAGGGCTGCTCAAACTTCAGAGTGTCTGACAAGCACCTCTACTGCTGGTCAAAGGACAGGTTCCTTAATTCTGTGCTGTAGTAGTCATAGTCCTCCAGACAAAAAGAACTAATGAGAGAAAGAGAAAGATACACAGATAGATACATACATACATATATACACAGAGAGACACATACATATATACATACATAGATGACAAATAGATCAGATACACGACTGATAGATACATACATACACACATACATACATAGATCTGTATATGCACAGATAGATACATAAATAGGTACATAGATAGATACATAGATAGGTACATAGATATGTAGATAGATAGATGCATAGATAGATAAATGATATATAGATACATAGATCCAGATAGATAGATGATATATAGATACACAAATACGTAGAGATAGACAGATGATAGGTACATAGACAGATACATAGATAGGTGATATATAGATAGATAGATACATACATACATACAGATAGATGATTGATAGATACATAGATGATAGATACAAAGATACATAGAGATAGATGATAGATGGATAGAGATAAATAGATAAATAGATAGATATATAGATACATATGTGTCTATGTATAAATAGACAGATACATAGATACATATGTTAAGGAGAAGTCTCATAACATTACGGAGGCTGACAAGTCTAGACTTTGCAGGTCAGACTGTCAGGCGAGACCTGGGGAACAGCTGATGCTGCAGTGTAAGTCAAGGCCAGCCATCTGCTGTCAGAATGTCCTCTTGCTTGGGGGAGATCAGCTTTTTGTTCTATTCACATCTTCTACTGATTGGATGAGGTCCACCCCACAAGGTGGGGCAATTTGCTTTACTCAAAGACCACCAACTTAAATGTCAATCTCATTCAAAAACAACCTCATAAGAACATCCAGAATAGTATTTGACCACATATCCAGATACTGTGGCCAGCCAAGTTGACACGTAAAATTAACATCCCATGTATCTTAATTGCAGTAGTGGTCACGCACATCTAGATATGTGGGAAGAATGACGTGGAACTCTACTCATACATGGCACCAATGTCACATATTTGGTTCTTATATTGTCCTATCATTATTCAATTATTCAATAATTATTTTAATTACTTAAAATTAAACAATTGTTTAATAATTATTAAGATAGAACCATCGAGGGCTCCTACACGGGAGTTCACTGTACTATCTTTGCAACTTCCTGTGTGTCTAAAATTATTTCCCAAGAAAAGCTTGATTTTTTTTTTTAAATCATGCAGATTCCTACCCATTTGCAGCTGCTTTTCCCCCTTTCCTAGCTCCAGGATTCCGATGCACTTGGACTACTGGTGATTTGGTTGCAAAGAGGCTACTGCTGACCTCCGTGTAAGAATTGTCCCTAACAGAGGCATAATCTGGCTGGAGCTGTGATTTAATATGTGCAACAAGGAACTATGTTATAGCACTTTTCTACCTTAGAGGGGAAAAAGGGAGTAGCAAATTAGAATGTAGTACTGCAAGTAAACAACAATCCTTTGTAATTTTTGGTGTAGAGCATCATCCAATGTTATAAAAGGAAGGGACAGTGGGGGGTGTCTCTTCCAGATATCTCATTGGACAGATGAGAAAGAGACCAGAAACATAAATTGCCTCCCTCTTGAGTTACCTGTCCAGGCACTCTCCTCCTTAGTAACAAAATCTGGACCAGAAGCAGAGCCCTGGGACTCTCAGGGCCTGAGCCAACCAGTCACAATCTCACTTCCAGATTAGTTTCACAGGACTTCCAACACGTTGTCATACTTCATTCTCTCCAAAGTCCTCTGCGGTAGGGAGGGTAGATATTGCCAAGGTCATTTTACAGGTGCAGAGACCAAGGTCAGAAAGGCAACTCTCCTTGGGACAATGGACTTGGCAGGTGCTCTTTCCCCTTCAACAAAGTTAAGTAACACATCTTAAGTCCCACAGACCCAGACTTACTAACACTAAGACAGTCTGCAAATAAGCACAGCCAGCCCCAGGATGTGGTATGAGCTCTGTTGAAATATGAATCAGCATCCCTTGACATATCCACCTTCTGATCCCAGCCCAGGCACTAATTGTATTAACTAGGAAAAATCCTACTGGGGTTCTAGTTTTCTAATGTTTAAAGTGACAGCATGGAGCTAACAAATGAAGGATTGTTTGTTTGTTTTTGTCTCAATTTTCTCTGTGATTTATAATCTAGCCTGTACTTTGGAAAAGCTCACATATTAAGATAATTGTCAGTAATTTTCTGGCTTTTGCAAAAGTATCTGTGCTTGCACGGTGGAGACAGAAGATAATGTGACAAGTGGCAGAAAATAAATGCCTATACTGGCAACTTGGGGCCACTTTACCTCAGGCTCTGTTCCCCACTTCCCCACATCTAAACCATTACAGATTCCAATTGAATCTACTTCTTTCTTCAAAGTAAGACTTTATTTATTAGGAAACTTTTGGGTTCACAGCAAAATTGAACAAATTGAGCACAGTGTACAGAGACTTCCCTTATATCCCCAGCCCCCACGCATACACAGCCTCCGCCACTATTAACATCCCCCTCCAGAGTGATACATTTATCAGGAACTTGCATTGACACACCATTATCAGCTAAAGCCCACAGTGTACATTAGGGTTCATTTCTGGTGGTGTACATTCTATGGGTTTTTTTTTTTTTTTTTTTGGAGACGGGGTCTTGCTCTATCACCCAGGCTAGAGTACAGTGGCACGATCTCAGCTCACTGCAAGGTTCACCTCCCTGGTTTATGCCATTTTCCTGCCTCAGCCTCCCAAGTAGCTGGGACTACAGGCACCCGCCACCATGCCTGGCTAATTTTTTGTATTTTTTAGTAGAGACGGGGTTTCACCGTGTTAGCCAGGATGGTCTGGATCTCCTGACCTCATGATCCGCCCCCCTCGGCCTCCCAAAGTGCTGGGATTACAGGCATGAGCCACCATGCCTGGCCCATTCTATGGGTTTTGATGAATGCATAATGACATGTGCATCCATTATGGTGTCATACAAGTATTTTCTTTTTTTTTTTCTTTTTCTTTTCTTTTCTTGTTTTTTTTTTTTTTTTTTTTTTTTTGAGACAGAGCATTGCTCTGCCTCCCAGGCTGGAGGGCAGTGGTGCAATCCCGGCTCACTGCAACCTCCGCCTCCCGGGTTCAAGTGATTCTCCTGCCTCAGCCTCCTGAGTATCTGGGATTACAGGTGCACACCACCATGCCCGGCTAATTTTTGTGTTTTTAGTAGAGATGGGGTTTCACCATGTTGACCAGGTTGGTCTCCAACTCCTGACCTCAAGTGATCCACCAGCCTCGGCCTCCCAAAGTGCTGGGATTACAGGCGTGAGCCACCGCACCCGGCCACAAGTATTTTCACTGCAGTAAACATTATCTGTGTTGCACCTGTTCATCTCTCCCTCCCCTCAATCCCTGACAGACTCTGATCTTTTTATTGTCGCCATAGTTATGCATTTTCCAGAATGTCTGATAGTTACAGTCATACAGAATGTAGCCTCCCCAGATTGGCTTCTTTCACTTAGTAATATGCATTTCAGTTTCTTCTATGTCTTTTCATGGCTTGACAGCTCATTTCTTTTTAGCATTGAATAATATTCCATTGGCAGGATATGCCCGTTTACCCATTCATCTACTGAAGAACCTCTCGCTTGCTTCCAAGTTTTTGCAATTATGACTAAAGCTGCTATAAATATCTGCACACAGGTTTCTGTAGGAACATGAGTACTCAGTTCCTTTGGGTAAATACCAAGGAGCCTAATTGCTGGATTCTAAGGTAAGAGAATGCTTCGTTTTGTAAAAAACTGCCAAACTGTCTTCCAAAGTGGCTGTACCATTTTGCATTTTCACCAGCAATGGATGAATGCATTCCTGTTCCTCCACAGCCTCATCAGCATTCTATGTTGTCAATGTTTTGGAATTTGGCCATTCTGATACGTGTGCAGTGGTGGTTCTACTTTAAAATGTGCCTCGGCCTGGCGCAGTGGTTCATGACTGTAATCCCAGCACTTTGGGAGGCTGAGGTAGGCAGATCACCTGAGGTCAGGAGTTGGAGACCAGCCTGGCCAACATGGTGAAACCCCGTCTCTACTAAAAATACAAAAATTAGCCAGGTGTGGTGGCGCACACCTGTAATCCTAGCTACTTGGGAGGCTAAAGCAGGAGAATTGCTTGAACCTGGAAGGCAAAGGTTGCAGTGAGCTGAGATCATGGGTCACTGCACTCCAGGCTGGGTGACAAAGCGAGACCACTTTTCAAAAAATAGATAAATAAAATGTGCCTGAAATGCATGTTTATCTCTGGATTCCCATAGCCCCAGCCAAAATTCAGGCTTCTCATCATTTCTTGACTTCTTAACTGTGACTCCAACACGAGTCTTATCCTCTTTTTTTTTTTGAGAGAGGGTCTCCCTCTGCCACCTAGGCTGGAGTACAGTGGCTCAATCATGGCTCACTGCAGCCTCAACTTCCTAGGTTCATGCAGTCCTCCTCAACCAATCCTCAACCTACAGAGTAGCTGAAACTGCCAGTGCCAGCCACCAGGCCCAGCTAATTTTTGTATTTTTTGTAGTGACAGGGTTTCACCATGTTACCCAGGCTGGTCTCAAACTCCTGGGCTCAAGTAATCCACCGGCCTCAGCTTCCCCAAATGCTGGGATTACAGGCGTGATAACTCAAAAGCTTTTCATCCTCTTTAAAATGCAATTAAAATTCCCTAGTTGGGATTCCAGGTCATCCATGGTCTGCCTCTCGGATCTTATTACTCTTTGTTGTCCACACTCCAGAACCACTGGCAGCTTCCCATGCACCATTCACCTGGTGTCCTACGGCCCTTTGCCTTGGATACTCTCCCTGATCTCTGCCCACGATAACTCCTGATTATTTTATTTATTTATTTGTTGTCGGAGTCTCTGTGTTGCCCAGGGTGGAGTGCAATGGCACAATCTTGGCTCACTGTAATCTCCGCCTACTGAGTTCAAGCAATTCTCCAGCTTCAGCCTCCCAAGTAGCTGGAACTCCAGGTACACGCCACCACACCCAGCTAATTTTTGTATTTTTAGTAGAGATGGGGTTTCACCATGTTGGCCAGGCTGGTCTCAAACTCCTGACCTCTGGTGATCTGCCTGCCTCGACCTCCCAAAGTGCTGGGATTACAGGCATGAGCCACCGGGCCTGGATACTCCTGATTATCCTTTAATATCAGGCATTCATTCCCCAGTAAAACTTTCTATGCCCCTTGAGACTGATTTGACAACCTTGTTCTGTATTCTCATGGCATCCTATAAATTCCATTGCCATCCTGCCTCCCCTGTTCCCCAGGCAGTGAGCTCCTTGTGGGAGATCTTTTATTGCCCAGTACAAGGCAGGCACTGCATTGGCTAAGCCAACTATCATGCCATGAGAAAATGAAACAATACCTTGGCATGGGAGATGTTAAGGAATTCAATTGGAACATAACAGGGTAAGAGATAATGCATTCATGTATCTAACAAGCATTCACGAATCACCCCCTCTATGTCAGCCTTGTGCTATGAGACAGAGACGAAATGATAACACCATCACCTCTAACTTATTCTTGCCCCAAATTCCAATTGAATTGCATCAAGCCTCAGACATAGCTACCAGTTTACAAGACATTCAGGGTCCAGAGCACCAGGTTTAACAAGACCTTTGGGATGTAATCAGTAAAGTTCAGAATGTAGAAAGCTATAGAGGATAAATGACCGGGTTTATTAAAAAAAATAAATTGCAAATAAAAATGTTTTTAAAAGAGATGAAGATGGAACTTCTAGATTTAAAAACACTTAAGGGACACATTAATCAAATGCAATGTGTGGGCTTTAAGTGGATCCTATTTAATAAGTGAATTCTTTAAAAAAATATTTATGAGACAATTGGGGAAATGTACAAACTGCACAGATGGCTATTTGATAATATTAAGGAACTATTGCTAGCTTTTTAGGATGCAATATTGGTATTACGATTATGCATATTTAAAAATTCTTATCATTTAGACACGCATTCTGGAAAATTTATAGATACCTGGGTTGGGGCAGCATGGATGAGAAAAGATTGGCCATAAATAAAGAATTGTGAAAGCTGAGTGGTGGGTACCTAAGGTTCATTGCTATGATTTCTATTTCTGTGTATGTCTGAGATTTTGCAGAACAGGTGTAAAATGGTGAGCATAACAGACACCCCTGTTATCACGTTATTTATAATTACTAAATAAATAATGACCAGTGAGTTATTTATAGTTGGGATAAGGCCAGAGATACTTACAACCTCTGATGTATTAGTATTGACTTCCATTTAAGTACCATAGGAAATGCTTTTTCAACATTTTGTTTTGCTAAGGTCGGCAGTTTATAGGGGTCAGGGCTAGAGCTCTTCCTACTCATTGTCAAAAACCCTGTGGGTATGTTCATGAAGATCTGGGTTTGGGGCTGGGTGAGGTGGCTCACGCCTATAATTCCAGCACTTTGGGAGGCTGAGGCTGGAGGATGGCTTGAGCCCAGGAGTTTGAAACCAGCCTGGGCAATATAGTGGGACTCTATCTCTATAAAAAAATCAAGAAATTAGCCAGGCCCATTGTCCCAGCTACTCAGGAGCTTGAAGTGGGAGGATCACTTGAGCTCGAGGTACAGGGGGTCAAGGCTACAGTGAGCTGTGAATGTGCCACTGCACTCCAGCCTGAGCAACAGAGTGAGACCATGCTTACAAAAAACAAAAAGAAGCATCATGTGCTTATTTTCGAGATAATCCGATAGAGGTATTATGGGCCTGCACTAATGAAGATTTGGGGGAAAGAATGTCAAAGAGAAAAATGGATGTTTCTTTTTTTTTTCTTTTTTCTTTTTTCTTTTTTTTTTGAGACGGAGTTTTGCTCTTGTTACCCAGGATGGAGTGCAATGGTGCCATCTCGGCTCTCCGCAACCTCCACCTCCGGGGTTCAAGCGATTCTCCTGCCTCAGCCTCCCAAGTAGCTGGATTACAGGCATGTCCCACCATGCCCGGATAATTTTGTATTTTTAGGAGAGATGGAGTTTCTCCATGTTGGTCAGGCTGGTCTCGAACTCCTGACGTCAGGTGATCCGCCTGCCTCAGCCTCCCAAAGTGCTGGGATTACAGTTGTGAGCCATCACACCTGGCCGAAAAATGGGTGTTTTCAATGGAAGAGAACAGACTAGTCAATCCCTAGGATCCAGAGAGAGTAAATAAATATGCCAATTAAATGTTTAATAAATAAATGAATGAAAAAATTCATGTTGGATCCACCGATCAATGAGTATCTATTAAATACCAGCTATGAGTCTCACTATGGTGAAACCAGAAAAGGAAGTTGACACCACTTTTTTTCTTTTTTAATTTAATTTTATTTTATTTTAGATTCAGGGGGTGCATGTGCATAGGTGGATTGCATACTGATGGGATTGGGCTTCTAGTGTACTCATTACTAAGAGTGAACATGGCACCCGATGGGCACTTTTTAAGCCCTTGCCCTTCTGCCACCCTCTCCACTTTTGGAGTCCCCAGAGTCTATTATTTCCATCTTTATATCCATGTGTACCCATTATTTAGTTCCCATTTATAAGTGAAAACATTCAGCGTATGGTTTTTGTTTCTGAGTTAGTTCACTTAGGATAATAGTCTGTAGCTCCATTCGCTTTCCTTCAAAGGACATGATTTCATTCTTTTTATGGCTGCATAGTATTCCACAGTGTATACGTACCTCATTTTCTTTATTCAGTCAACCACTGATGGACACTTATGTTGGTTCCATGACTTAGCTATTGTGAATAGTGCTGTGATGAGCATAGGAGTATAAGACATCAACTCTTTTCTTAAAGAATATACAATTAGTTGCACAAAGAAGAGAAATACGTATTAAAAACCAGAAAACAGGATAGACTACTATGGAACTAAGTGCTTTGTAGAGACATTTATTGCTGGGTAGAATTCACTGGAAATGGCTCCATGGACGTCATGCCAGTTACCCTAAATCAGGCTAAAAAGGGTAGCTCTTGGAAAGCAGAGAAAAGCTGTGGTGGATTTCAAAGACAACGCCATAGTTTGGATGTTTGCCCCTCCAAATCTCATGTTGAAATGTGATCCCCAGTGTTGGAAGTGGGGCCTAGTGGGAGGTGTTTTGGTCCAGGAGGCAGATCCTTCATGAATGATTTGGTGCCCTCGCTGTGGTAATAAATTACCATGAGATCTGATTGTTAAAAAGAGCTTGGGACCACCCCCATCTCTCTCCTCCTTCCTTTCCTGCCATGTGACACACCTGCTCCCCTTTCACCTTCTTCCATTAGTGAAAGCCTCCTGAAGCCTCACCAGAAGCCAAGCAGAAGTTGGCACTATGCTTATACAGCCTGAAGAACTGTGACCCAAATACACCTATTTTCTTGATCAATTACCCAGTCTCAGGTATTCCTTTATAGCAATGCAAACTGTGTCTGGACTAACACAGACAATAAATGCCTAAGCATGTGCACATGCCCATGAAAACCCAGAAATGGTGGGAAGGATTTGGACTGGAAGGTGGTGAAAATCCCACTGATGAAGTCAGGAAAAATGTCCACTGAACACATGGAATCAAAGGATTTCTGGATTAGGAAAAACCTTGAAAGTCATTTACCTAACACTTGAATCCTTTCTACAACTTAGCCTCTGGCCATCTCACTTCCTGTTTCAGAACAGCCTCCTATCATCTGACTTCCTGTTTCAGAATAGCCTCCCACCATCTGACTTCCTGTTTCAGAATGGCCTCCCACCATCTCACTTCCTATTTCAGAACAGCCTCCCACCATCTCACTTCCTGATTCAGAACAGCCTCCTGCCATCTCACTTCCTTTTTCCTATGTGTAAGAAACAACATAGATGTGATTTTGTGTCCATCAATGGATGATTGGATAAAGAACATGTGTGTGTGTGTGTATATATATATGTGTGTGTGTGTGTGTGTGTGTGTGTGTGTGTGTGTGTGTATAATGGAATACTATTCATCCCTAAAAAAGAATAAAATCATGTATTTTGCAGCAACATAGAATTAGAGGCCATTATTTTGTGCAAAACAATTCAGAAATAGAAAGACAAAAGCCACATGTTCTCACTTATAAGCGGGAGCTAAATACATGTAAAAGGAGTGTGGAATGATAGATACTGGAGACTCTGAGGGTGGGTGGGGGCTGGGGATGAGAAATTGCTTAACAGGTACAATGTACGTTACTGGGTGCTTGGGTGATGGACACACTAAAAGCCAAGACTTCATTACTGTGCAATATTACATGCAATAAAATTGCACTTGCACCCCTTTAATGATACAAAAACAAAACAAAACAGACAAACAAAACCCTAGAGAAAGCCTCAGTCAAAAGAACTTGAGTAAACCCAAGGTACCGATAACCTCAGAAAAACAAATTACAAATTAAATTTAGGAATCACTTCTCCTAACCCCTTAATTTTACAAGGGAGCAAATTGGACTCAGAGAGGTAGAAGGCTTTCCAAAGGCCACACAGCTTTCCAGAGCTCCCTCCAGGACACTGTCCCCCTCCCAGCCCCTGCCGGGTCTCATAACACCTGGCCCAGGTCTCCACTGTGTCCAAGAATTCCCTGGCCCTGTTTCGCGCCTTACTTGATTTCTCTCACTACGCATGAAAAACGTTAATAACATTTTCTCTCCAAACATCCTTTCTCCAAGGGATAATAGATCAAGGAAAGAGAAAGGTTTGCCATCGTGGAGGGACATTATCATTTTTATACAAATGCTAAAACAATTCTGAGCTCTCAGCCTGAACTAAGCTACCTTAATCTTACCTGTGTCTCACACCTGGGGAAACTTGGTTTAGCAAAAGGAGTCAAATCCGTTTCAAGTGTTCTATCTTAAGCCTCTCAGTTTTCACTCAGTTTGTTTTATCACAGAGTGATAGGAATTAAAGGCCTTCGCTGCAGTTTAGGCAGCTTGCCAATACCTATTTTATAGCAATAAAATATGTACAAATTAAGGAATCTCATGTGGAAAATTCATTCAACAGCCTCAAAAGCCAAATGAATGGTAATTACTTTGAACACAATGTGGCGGCAATCAAGCTGGATTGGATCATGCTTTTAAATGTACGTCTACATTTTAAGAACGAAGATAATTATGAATTATGAAAATAACTAACAGAGACAATGGCACAGCAAAGCTGTTGTTTATGAAACATGAAAGGGACATTTTCAGAGGAGTAGGGGGAATGAGTCATTCTCCGCACCTGCCAGGGAATATTGAATATGAGACAGAGGCAAAGTACAAGGCTGGGATCGGCTTCTCTCCCCAGTCATTTCACATGGGGATTCATGCTGCTGAGCTTGTTGATTGCAGAGGTTGACGTGGGGGTTGGGGGATGGGGGGTAAGGTTTCCAGCTCTGTGTCTCACACAGTGTGGGAGTAAATATGCATCATCATTCTCTACATTACAATTCTCTAATAGAACCAAGCAATGCCAAGATACCCGGATGAAAATGTTCTCTGGATGATCAGTTGCCAAACCCTCTTTCTCTAAACGAAATTATTTTGTGAAACATTTCTTGCAACACAGGGTCTGTGAAACAGGGTTTCTTTTGTCGGTTTTCCTATCAGATGTGAGACCCTGGGGAAGTCATTTAACCTATCTGTTCCTCCCTTTCCCCAACTTGAAAGTTAAGGAGGCTGGGCATGGTGTCTTATGCCTGTAATCCCAGTACTTTATGAGGCCAAGGCAGGAGGATCACTTGAGGCCGGGAGTTTGAGATCAGCCTGGGCAACATAGTGAGACCCCATTGCTATAAATAAATGTTAAAAATTAGTCAGATGTGGTGGCGTACACCTGTAGTCCCAGCTACTTGGGAGGCTGAGGCGGGAGGATCATTTGAGCCCAAGAGTTTGAGGCTGCAGTCAGCTATGATCCTGTCACTGCACTCCAGCTTGTGCAACACAGTGAGTCCCTGTCTCAATAAAAGAAAAAAAAAAGAAAGTTATGGGATTGGCTAACAAATCTCCAACATATTGTGTGTCTGTGCTACAATGGAGATGGTGTCCCTTGGAGATGTGAGTGTGGAGGCCATATAGATGCCTGGGGGAAGAGCTGTTTGGGAGGAGTAGGCAGCATGGTCTTAAGGCATGAACATGTCTAGAGTGCTTGGGGAGTAGCAATGAGGCCAGGGTTGCTGAAGTGAGGGAGGGAAATAACAGGACATAAGACCAGAGAGTTAAACCAGGGCCAGATCATGCTAAGCCTTGAAAACTACTGTGTCAGTTTTTACCCTGAGAACAATGGAAGTTTGGTGAGATTGTGACTTGAGGAATTGTGTGATCTGACTTAGCATTTTACCGGGGTTCCCTCTGACCTGTAGGGTAAGAATAGACTGGAAGGGACTGAGGATGGAATCATAGAGATCGGTTAGGAGGCTATGACAATCCAGGTAAGAAATGACAGTGGCTGGTTACCAGAATAGGAGAATTAGAGGTGATGATAAATTGTCCAATTTTGGATTTGCAGGGGAAGGATGTAGGGGACATTCAGCAGAATGTGCTGCTGTTAATCCTCCCTACCAGCCTTCCGTATAACTGAGAATCCCAATGACCTCAAAGATAAATATAATCTTCCATCGTAACAAATGTTGGTGACACCGTTCCCAGCTCATGGCTCTGACATCTTCCATTTGCATTTTTAATTTTCCAATAAAGCTTCAAGTACATATATATTTCTCAGGTTCAGTTTCAGTATTTCTGAACTTCTCTCTGAATAACAAGTCCTCACAGACCACAAATGGCGTATCACAGACTTTTCCTGAAACAAAGCAAAAGTGACTTTTTTTATGTCCAAATACCTACCGGCTTAGGCTGAGTTGTCTCAAAAAAGCAGAACCTCAGACAAGGGTTTATTGTGGGCAGCTTATTTTGGGAAGTTATCCCAGGGAACAGGAAAGATCTTGGAAAAGGGACACGGGGAAGGAAGGTATATCAGCCAGTGCATTCCACAAAAACAAAATCAATCAATCAATCAAACTATCTATCCATAAAACATTAGATCTATTTACATCTATCTATAAAATATTAAGAAATTTATTTTAAACGATTGACTCATGCAATGATAGGAACTGGCAAGTCTGAAATCCATAGGACAGGCCAGCAGACTGGATGCTCAAGGGGGAACTGATGCTGCAGCCTCAAGACAGAGTTTCTTCTTTGAGAAATCTCAGTTCTTATTCTTAAGGTCTTTCAAAGGATGCGATGAGGCCCAGCTGTTACAGGAAAGGGATCCTGATCCAGACCCCAAGAGAGGGTTCTTGGATCTTCGCAAGAAAGAATTCAGGGTGAGTCCATAGAGTAAAGTGAAGGCAAGTTTATTAGGAAAGTAAAGGAATAAAGAATCACTATTCCATAAACAGAGCAGCCCCAAGGGTCACTGGTTGTTCATTTTTATGATTATTTCTTGATGATGTGCTAAGCAAGGGTTGGATCATTCATGCCTCCCCTTTTTAGACCAGATAAAGTGACTTCTTGACATTGCCATGGCATTTGTAAACTTTCATGGCACTGGTGGGAGTGTAGCAGTGAGGACGACCAGAGGTCACTCTTATCGCATCTTGGTTTTGGTGGGTTTTGGCCGACTTCTTTACTGCAACCTGTTTTATCAGCAAGGTCTTTGTGACCTGTGTCTTGTGCTGACCTCCTATCTCATCCTGTGACTTAGAAAGCCTTAATCGTCTGGGAACGCAGCCCAGTAGGTCTCAGCCTCATTTTACCCAGCTCCTATTCAAAATGGAGTTACTCTGGTTTACACACCTCTGACAAAGACACATTACTAAGGGTAATCCCCCTTACTTAAAGTGAAGTGGTTATAGATGTTAACCATGTCTACAAAATACCTTCACAGCAACACCTAGATTCCTCTTTGATTAAATAGCTGGGTATAATAACCTACCCAAGTTGACACATCACACTCACAGTCATAGAAAGTGTAGCCGAATATTCGCAAAAACGGTTGCCATTATTCCCTTCGCTGTGTAGAAGTTCATCTGCAATGCAGCCTTGTGGCTCCTTACATCCAGAGATAGAGTATATTTGAATCTGGGCTAAACTTGTGATTTTCTGGGACAAATAGAATGTGTCAGAAGTGACATTGTCCCAGTTTCGGCCTAGACATCCACAGGCTTTGCACACTTGCTTTTGTTTTCTTGGGACTCTGCAACCTCCAATGTGAGGAAGCCCAGGCTACCCTGAGGAAGAACAGGAAACCACAATGACATCCCCGCAGAGGCTGCCCTAGCCTATCCTATGCCCATCTGACTCAGCACCTGCCCACAGAATGCATGAGCCAGCACAGCTAAGATCAGCTAAGTCTGGAATAGATAAGCAGAATGCCCATCTATCTGAGCCACACATTTATGAGCCAAATTAGTGGTTGTTACCTTAAGCAACTAAGATTTGGAATGGTTTGTTATATAGCAAAAGCTTTCTAATACAGAAGCAAAATCAATACAAGGATGATTTATCAAACTAGTCATTGCTAAGGGAAATTGGGGCTGGGCTATGAGCTTTAGGACTGTTCATCTGAGAGTCAGAAGAGAAAAGCATTAACCCACTTGTCCACTTCTTAGTTGGTCAAGGATTGCCCCATGGGGTGTTGATGTTTTCATACCTCCAGAATATGGGTGAGTAAGTGTCCACAGGATTCCTGTATGAGTCCCATGCTGCAACATCAAAGAAGCCCTTGATGGAAAATCAAGACCCCTGTAGTGCACCTGACTCAAAGTACTGTCAATTTATACATTAACAAATCAGACAAAAAGTGAACTAAGGGGATGTAACATGGGGCACACGGAATACCCAGTATAGTTGCATGACTGAACTGTTCAAGCTCACCACAAAGTTCAGTCTGTCTCAGACCTTTTCAAGGTGGCAGGCAGCTGGCAGCAATCTGTATAAAACATTTAATATAATAGATTAATAGATTAATGGATTAGTGGATCCCATGGTCATGCACTAAGCTACAATTCCTGCTATTGCAACTGGTCTTGAGAGTGCAATAGATCTATCTCTTTAGTCGACCATTCTTTTAGACCCTCTTCACTTTGACCAGCACCTCAGTAGGTCCTGAATACTTACTAAATGGGATGACCTACAAAATCTTTTTGTGCAAGGGGTCTGAGAGCTTCTTTGCTTTGCTCTTCCTGAACTGAGTTTGCTACAATTGCACATTTCCAGCTACCTCTGAGCATAGAAGCACCAAGAGGAATCTTACTGCTTATTTTCTGCCCTCCTAGTGTGTAGCCATAGCCTCATTTCCTCATGGTAATCAGGAAAGTATTAACACAATATTTCTTCTAAAATTGAGATTTTTTTCTTTGCCTCCTGGTCCACACACATGAAGAGCCCAGCATGCCCAGGTGATAGCTGTGGTTTCAACATTAGTGGAATTCTTACTGTGACCCCTAGTGGAAGAATTTCCTCCTTAGAAACCAGAACTTCTATTCCAGCAAGGACTAAGGTTTCAGGAAGAAGAGTCATAAACATTTTAAATGTGTCATTAAGAGTGATAGTGAGAGGATCTAAACCCACTTTGTTTTGTTTTGTTTTGTTTTGTTTTGTTTTGTTTTGTTTTGTTTTTGAGACAGAATTTTGCTCTTGTTGCCCAGGGTGGAGTGCAATGGCATGATCTCAGCTCACCACAACCTCCTCCTCCCAGGTTTAAGTGATTCTTCTGCTTCAGCCTCCTGAGTAGCTGGGATTACAGGCACGTGCCACCACGCCCAGCTAATTTTTGTATTTTTTAGTAGAGACAGGATTTCACCCTTTTGGCCAGGATGGTCCTGATCTCTTGATCTGCCTGCCTCAGCCTCCCAAAGTGCTGGGATTACAGGCGTGGGTGTGGGTCACCACACGGGGCTCCAAACCCACCTTCACTGCTTGGCTCCTGGATCCTGGCATTCGAGTTTCTTGGGGACATAGCACCACATATAGGCTTCACTGCATATACTGCATTCTGGAGGACAAGTCTCCAACCCAACAGGATTTTTTTCCCTTGAGCTGGCACCTTCACCAAGACTTTAACAGATCATTTATGTATTGTATTAGAGTGGCTGCTTTAGGGTGATATCATTTATGATAGAAGCAGTGGATCCCATGGTCATGCACTCTTTGTCACAACTCCAAAAAAATATTAGGTAGGTGTAAAGTAATTGCTGTTTTTGCCATTAAAAATAGTAACCTGGGCTGGGTGCAGTGGCTCACATCTGTAATCCCAGCACTTTGGGAGGTTGACACAGGTGGGTCATGAAGTCAGGCGTTCGAGACCAACCTGGCCAACATGGGGAAACCCCATCTCTACTAAAAATACAAAAAATTATCCAGGCATGGTGGCATGCACCTGTAATCCCAACTACTCAGGAGGCTGAGGCAGGAGAATCACTTGAACCCGGGAGGTGGAGGTTGCAGTGAGCAGAGATCACACCACTGTACTCCAGCCTGGGTGACAGAGCAAGACTCTGTCTCAAAAAATAAAAATAAAAATAAAAAACAAAAAAGTAGTGACCCATGTGCTGCACCTGAGTTAAGGTACTGTCAATTTATACATTGGCAAATCAGACAAAAGACAAAATAAGGGAATGTAAAGTGGGGCACATGGAATACTTGAAAAGTAATGGTGAAAACTGCAATTACCTTTGCTCCAACCTAATGGGTCTCTTGCTTTGAAGCAATGTGGTTGGTAATTCTATATCAGTAAATCAGGCATTCCCTAGCCCTTGTATGGCAGTGCCAGCAGAAGCACCAAGGGCAGGGAAGACAGACCATGTTTGGAATAGGTAATAATTCAAGTAAACGTGAAAAACTATCATCTCTAAGGTGGAGGAAGATCAGTTTAATCAACTTGCCACCTAATAACCACCTAGAGGGGTTTCTCATGGATGGCACTGTAATACATGCTCAGAGCCAATATCTGCTGCTAGCAAGGTAAATATTCAGCAATAGCAATAACTAGATCAATCTTGGACCCATGTGTAACTTGCCCCATGACCAACTCTTTAGCCAGTTGTACAAGCACCAACATAGCCTAGGAGAGAGAACAACTAACACCTATCATCACTGAGTCATCCCATCCATCTGGTCACTAACCAACCATCGTGGGGAAGACGTTCTCTGGTGAGCATTAAAATGATGCATTGACCAGGCGTGGTGGCTCACGCCTGTAATCCCAGCACTTTGGGAGGCCGAGGTGGGCAGATCACAAGGTAAGGAGTTCAAGACCAGCCTGGCCAATATGGTGAAACCCTGTCTCTACTAAAAATACAAAAAAATTAGCAAAGGATGGTGGCGCATAACTGTAATCCCAGCTACTCGGGTGGCTGACACAGGAGAATTGCTTGAATCTGGGAGGCGGATGTTGCAGTGAGCAGAGATCGCACCACTGCACTCTAGCCTGGGCAACAGAGTAAGACTCTATTTCAAAAGACCAAAAAACAAAAAAAATGAGGCATAAAGATTAGCACATGTGTCCTCCCACCTCTGCCTTCCACTTTCTTTTCTCTGATCTTTCAGTCTTGCCTTTTTATGCCTCCAACCAATCAGATAAGCCATGAACCTCTGCCAGGAGTACAAGTACAGTTACAAAGTACACCGTTCACAGTTTTACCCACTGGTAGTAGCCTCTTCACCCTTGTCCTTCAGGGATAGTCAGCTGTGGAACTGTAGTACAGCAACAGTCAATTTTCATGAGTGGAAACATATTAAATATTATAATTATATTATATATCAATTGCAATATTTATTATATTTATATATGCATATGTTACTATTTAGTAATACATAGTTATATAAAATAACAATATATAATTAAAAGTTGGGCGCAATGGCTCACACCTGCAGTCCTGGCACTTTGGGAGGCCGAGGCAGGCAGATCACTTGAAGTCAGGAGTTTGAGACCAGCTTGGCCAACATAGTGAAATCCTGTCTCTACTAAAAGTACAAAAACTAGCTGGGCCTGGTGGCATGCACCTGTAATTCCAGCTATATGGGAGGCTGAGGCAGGAGAATCGCTTGAGCTTGGGAGGTGGAGGTTGCAGTGAGCTGAGATTGTGCCACTGCACTCCAGCCTGAGTGACAGAGACTCCATCTCAAAAAAAAAAATAAGATAATACTATATAATTATACACAATTATAGTAACATATGATTGTATTATATATGCATGTTACTATATATTATTATATTATATTATAATTACCATATTAACTATAATTATATATTAATTTATATGATTTATATTACATAAATAAAAATTATATTATAATTAATATAATTAATATGTTATAATACATAATTGTAAATATAATAATGTAAATATAGTGATATGATTATAATATATATGCTTGCTAATATATAATAATATATAATTATATAATATATAATATAATAATATGTAATTATATAATATATATATTATATAATTATAGCTTCTGTCTGCTTCACAGTTCCCTCTTCCTCTTGGCCCCATCCAAACGGGCACCCTTATGATTTACTCTATAAATGGGTAAGAGTGGTGTTTTCCCATGCCCTATGTGCTGCCTGCTATTAAATAATACTGAGCATATGAACCTATCTGTCAGCCATGTCTGAATGTCTCCTCTGTCAGCTGATCAGATGGAATATCCACAATGCCATAAGCATAAGCTCAAGGTGAGTTACTTAGCATGGAAGTCTAGACCATCAGTTCATGCTTCCTATGTGTGCCTTCTGGCCTTGTTCAGATCCAACTCTAAATGGACCATTTCCATCATACAATAAATTGTTGCTGTACATACCCAAGCTTATGATTCCAGCATGTTTCATAATTTTTAGCTAATGATGGGCAACGTTTTTCTGAGGTCCTGTGGTTGTTCAGTCTCTACTAAGGCACAATAACATGGCTGGAGGTGATTTTTCAAACAGCAAGCCGTTCTCTGCCACAGAGTGCATGGCCTTGCTCCAGAATGCTTCAGGATCCTAGGGGTCTACATCGTGACTCTCCTATGGGGATCTGTAGGGTACCTCTAGTACTGTGGAATCTGCTGGGGCATATGGCCTTCACAGCAGGATGTCTTTCATCATAGCTTCTGTCTGCTGCAGAGCTCCTGCTTCCTCTTGGCTCCACCCAAACTTTCAGCCTTATGAATTATCCTATAAATGGGTCACAGCAGTGCGTTCCCATGTAGTACATGCTGCCTCCGCAATCTGTGGATGAACTAAGCACAGTGCCTCTTTCTTAATGGTAGGGGCCACATGGCTCACTAACTTTGCCCTTTATGCTCCAGGCCACTGACTGGATCCATAAATACTTTACTAATATGGCAGAACTCTGAATTTCATAGAACTTATCTTCCATCTTTTGGCAACATGTATCATGTTAGTGTACCCAGAGTACTTGACATTTCCTGCTCAACAAATCCAATGATCACGATGTCATTGATATAGTGGACAACTGTGATGTTCTGTGGAATGTCAAGAGGACCAGGGTCCCTGTGGAAAATGTTATCACAAAGAGTAGGTAAGTTAACATAGGGCAAGTGGTATGTGTATTACTGTCCTTGCTGTGTAAAAGTTAACTGCCTTTGGTCTTCCTTAATGACAGGGATTGAAAAGAATGTATTTGACATATTGAGAATCGTATATCAAGAGTCAGATGCTGTGTTGATCTGTTCTAGTAAACATATCACATCTGAGATCACAGTTGCAATTGGGGCTATTACCTGGTGAAGGCGATAAAACAGCCCACTGTCATCCATCATAATCCAGATGATCCTTGTTGATGAGCTGATGGGATTTGGCGGGATCACCGCACTTGCATCATTTAACTCCTTGAAAGTGGCATTTATTGTTTTACTTCCTCTTGGAATACACTATGGCTTTGGGCTTTGTGGAGGAAAAGTTAAATATTAAATTTGAACTCAATTGAATGTGGACACAAACAATGGTCACCAAGTCCCGAAAGAGGGTGCATGAGCCCCTTGAGGCATTCATCCAGTACTGTTTCAGAGAAACCTCTATTTCAATCTATTCCTACACATTAATTATTGAAAAACAACAGACAGTAGCAAAAACAAGTTGATCTTTTTGTGTTCCTTGAGCCCAGTTGTGAAGGGCCCTCATGACTGGGCCTCATGCCAAACAACTTGTTACAAAAAGAGCTAAGGTCCCAGACCGTGTCGGAGCTTTATGATACCTCTCCTCAGCTGTGCATGAATGGGTGGCCGACTCTGGAGCCCAGGCTGTTGCTTCCCAGTCTGGTGATGAATCCTCCATAGTCTGGTAAGTATATATATATATATATATATATATATATATATATCTTTTCCCTTCTCCCTTTCCCATTGCAATTTGCTTATTATATCATTTGCTTATTATATCTGCATTGCCATTTACGTGGGATAAAGGTTGTTTGCCCTTAAAAGTATTGTGTGTGACTTTTCCTTTCCCCTCATGTGTCTCTCGCATAGAACAGGCTTTTACTTGTTTTTTTTGTTGTTGTTGTTTGGTTTTTTAATAGAGGATCTTACCACATAGGGCAGAAAACCAATGTGAGTATTCCACGTATCCATAAGATAATGCACTTGGAGGCTAGGAGGATACTTACAGGGTAGTTCTGTAAATCTCTTGAGCCCTCTGTGACATAGACTTGGGTCAAAGCTCTATCTGTCACTTGGTTTCCATAAGCCACCGTACTAAACAAGGGACTTTGTGAATGTTTGAGGTCCCCTGCTATCAGGGTCATTTCACACTACATCCCACAGCTCTTGAAAAGTCTAGCTATTTCCAGTGCACAGTTAATCTGACTGAAGCTTCCTTTGGGAACTCACATAACTCTACATGCTTATGATGGGGTTGCAGAATCCTCTTGTCTTCCTCTTCAATAGGGCATCTAGCTTTGTTCTGAAAACTCAATCATCATTACTTCCATCGTAGCAGCTGGCATCAGCTTCCTGGTGCACCAGCTACCAATTTTCTTCTTACTCAATTTTTTTCCTGGTTATCCACATCACATAACACCCTAGACAACTTTCTGTCTTGTCTCTAGGAATGCCATGGTCATTGTGATAGATCCCTGTGGGTCGGGGCACACTGGCTGCCATGCCAACTTTATTGCTTACTATATTAATTAACTCTGCCTTGCTCTGTCAGTTAAATACCACCACCAGGCTTCTGGAGTTCTGAGATTCTATTACCCTCGTTGACATTAGGAAGCTCAGCTTCATGGCAGCATCTCCTAGTACCAACCTCAGCCAACAGAAAACAGCTACCACTGAACCTCTCAAAGAAGTCTGTGCTTCCTTTACCATCATATTTCTTACTGTCTTGGTGAAGAGAGTGAGGTAAGAGAGAGTTTTTCGTAAAAGGATGGATTTTCTGGTTTCACATAATGAATCTTTCTAACATTCCCACCTCTCTCAGTCTTTTGACTGCTCACTCAATATTCTGCCAACACAAAGTCGGCAAAGCCACCTTATTTACCTCTATGGTTTGGCTGTTTCCCCACCCAAATCTCATCTTGAATTGTAGCTCCCATAATCCCCACATGTCATAGGAGGGACCCAGTGGGAGGTAATTAAATCATGAGTTTCGATCTTTCCCATGCTGCTCTCATGATAGTGAGTAAGTCTCATGAGATCTGTCAGTTTTATAAATGGGTGTTCCCCTGAACATGCTCTTTCTTGCCTATTGCCATGTAAAACGTCTCTTTGCTGTTCCTTCTTCTACCATGATTGTGAGGCCTCCCAGCCTTGTGGAACTGTGAGTCAGTTAAACCTCTTTCCTTTATAAGTTACCTAGTCTTGGTTATGTCTTTATTAGCAGCATGAGAATAGACTAACCCATTTACTAAGAACCATCATCCTGTTAAGCTTCAAGGAGCCCACCCAGCAAGATTGGAGGACTGGCTCCATGTGACCTCACCAAGATATTAACCGCTAAGTTATGGGAAGGTGTTCTCATATTAATAAATTTTCCTTATTTACCTGTATATGCTACCCCACCACTAGCAGCAGCACTCTTGGCCTAACACCACAAGTTTCTCTCCTATAAATCCTCTCAATGTATATTTGCTCAGTCTTACAATTCTTTTTTTTTTTTTTTTTTTTTTTGAGACAGTTTCACCCTGCCGTTTAGGCTATAGTGAAGTGGCGCAATCTCAGCTCACTGCAGCCTCCACCTCCTGGGTTCAAGCAATTCTCCTGCCTCAGCCTCCCAAGTAGCTGGGACTACAGGTGCCCACCACTACACCTGGCTAATTTTTTGTGTTTTTAATAGAGACAGGGTTTCACCCTGTTGACCAGGCTGGTCTCAACTCCTGACCTCAGGTGACCCGCCCACCTTGGCCTCCCAAAGTGCTGGGATTACAGGCATGAGGCACCACGCCCAGCCGAGTCTTGCAATTCTTTAGGTGAGTACATTATTTTCCTCCAAAGCCCAAAGTGGCTGGGCTGGGCTATAGCCTGGCCATGTGAAGACACAGGAATGGGTGATATGGTGAGCAAATATCATCTTGCAGGGTGTCTTCATGTGAGCTTTTTGCAGACTTCCAGGCAAAGAGAAGCTGCTCTTCTCCATCAAGGAAGAGCACTGCTTCTGCTGGACTGAAAGATTCAGGAGAATCCAGGTTTCAGTATTCTCAGGCTATCCAACAAATATCTCCATCTCTGTCTCTGTGTCTCAGTCTTTTGGGTTTTCATTTTGACAAAGGATACCTATCAAGGCTATGCAATTCATTTTCTTTTTCTGTTCTTACCATAAAGTGCTGTGCCAAATTTTCAGCACGGTTTGTCCTACAGCCAAGAGAGACGGAAATATCTGTAAATGTGTCCATGAAGGCTTTCTGAGTTGATGGCTGACTAACCTGAGTCTTTTCATTGTATTTCTTCAACTCTTCCAAAGCTGTTGACAGAAGCCAGCCAACTCCAGAAGCTTTATCATGACCAGCAACCTCATACTCATCAAATGTGCATGCTTGAAGTAAGCCGAAGCTTTGCCTTCTATTCAGATCTCAGCTTGATCCACCATCTATGAGAGGCTTAGTCACTGTGAGCCTTCTGCAGGCCAGAGGTTACCACTACCCCACTTTCCCAGTCAACGGGGTCCAGGTTGCACCTAACTGAGGAGTGAGGGATCAGATCTCTGAACCCCATCCTGAAGATCTGCTTTCTAGAGACTCTTCCATTGTAGCCAACATTCCTCTGGAGAGCACAACCTAAGAGAAAGATTTTGCCCAGGTAGTTTTTCATTGTTGTTTTGTTTTTTATTTAAGGGGATGAGGAGTAGAGGTCTGGGAAAAGTGCATCCAGAAAGCGGGGAAAAGCCAGGCATGATGCTCACACCTGTAAGCCCAGTGACTTGGGAGGCTGAGGTGGGAGAATCACTTGAGCCCAGGAGTTTGAGACCAGCCTGGACAACGTAGCAAGACCCTCTTTCAACATTTTTTCAAAAATTAGCTGGGTTTGGTGGTGCACGCCTGTAGTACCAGATACTCAGGAGACTGAGGCAGGAGGATCATTTGAGCCCAGGAAGTCAAGGCTGCAGTGAGCTATGATCATGCCACTGCATTCCAGCCTGGGTGACAGATCAAGACTCTGTCTGAAAAGATTAAAAATAAATAAATAAATAAAAATAAAGGAGCAAAGGCAGATATAGGAGTATGCCTGTGGGCTGGTCCTCCCTTCAGCAGGCACCTAAGTCTTGGTCCCTCTGAGATCCTCTTAGTCAGTGTGATGATTAATAACAGGTGTCAGCGTGATGGGATGGAGGGATGTCTAGATGGCTGGTGAAGCATTGTTTCTGGATGTGTCTGTGAGAGTGTTTCCAGTGGAGACTGACATTTGAGTAGGTGGACTGGAAGAGGAAGACCCATCCTCAATGTGGGTAGGGACCATCCAATTGGCTGCAGGAGCGGCCAGAACAAAGTATGCAGAAGAAGAGGGCCGAGCAGCTCAGAGAGTATCTTGCTCTTTCTCTCTTCCTGTGCCAGGCACTTTGCTTCCTTTCCTCCTGCCCTTGGACATCAGACTCCAGGTTCTTCAGCCTTTGGGCTCTGGGACTTGCACCGGCTGTCTCCCTGGGGCTCTCAGGCCTTCAGCCTCACACTGGGAGTTGCCCTGTCAGCTTCCTTGATTGTGAGGCTTTCAGGCTTGGTCTGAGCCACGCTACTGGCTTCTCTCTTTCCCCAGCTTGCAGAAGACCCCTTGTGAGACTTCACCCTGTAATCATGTAAGCCAATTATCCCTAACAAACTCCCCCCCCTTTTTTTTTTGAGATGGAGTTTCACTCTCGTTGCCCAGGCTGGAGTGCAGGAGTGCAATGGAGCAATCTAGGCTCACTGCAACCTCTGCCTCCTGGATTCAAGAGATTCTCCTGCCTCAGCCTCCCAAGTAACTGGGATTACAGACATGTGCCACCACACCCAGCTAACTTTTTTGTATTTTTGGTAGAGGTGGGTTTTTACCATATTGGCCAGGCTAGTCTCAAACTCCTGATCTCAGGTGATCCACCTGCCTCAGCCTCCCAAGGTGCTGGGATTATAGGCGTGAGCCACCGTGCCTGGCCTAAACTCCCTTTTACATATACATATGGCCTATTTGTTCTGTCCCTCTAGAGAACCCTGACTAATATAGGCAGGTAGAATGTCCATGGTAGTGCAGAAAAGGGTAACATTTACCTCTAAAGCTTGGGCCAAAGGGTAATCATTTCCCCACCTTTGGGTTCTGGGCATGTTAGATGCTAGGGGTTCCCACTCCATAGACTCTCAGAAACTCTGAGACAGAAGGAGAGCAATTCATGGTGCAGAATAAGGCAAGGCTCATCAGAGAAATGAAGACACTGGAGTATTTACTCACCAGCTTCTATCACTCATAGGTGGAAGGTCACTCCTGTGGAGTTAAATCCAGGCACATCCAACTTGTCCCCAACTCAAGAGGCAAGCACAGTCCTTTGACTAAAGAACCCTGAGACTTAGGAGGCCACCAACACATATGGAACTTGACATGGTTTAGCTGTGTCCTCACCCAAATCTCATCTTGAATTGTAGCTCCCACAATTCCCACGTGTTGTGGGAGGGAACTCTGTGGGAGGTCATTGAATCATGGGGGCGGTTCCCCCATACTGTTCTCCTGGTAGTGAATAAGTCTCACAAGATCTGATGGTTTGATAAGGGGAAACCCCTTTCACTTGGCACTCATTCTCTTTCTTGCCTGCCACCATGTAAGATGTGCCTTTCACCTTCTGCCATGATTGTGAGGCCTCCCCAGCCACGTGGAACTGTGAGTCCATTAAACCTCTTTTTCTTTATAAATTACCCAGTCTCAGGTATGTGTTTATCAGCAGCGTGAAATGGACTAATACAGGACTTCTGCAGGTGACTTCCATGGTAGGCCACGGGCACAAGAACCGTAGACACCAATAAGGTTCCTACAATTACCTCTGCCTCTACAACCAGTATTGGGCAGGGCAACAGGCCAGGTCAATTAGAGACGTTGGTTCCAATAACTGAACATATCTCCCAAATCCTTTTTGTCATCCTCTACGTTAGCAAGCTTCTGGCAAAACTCCTTTCCCATAAAAGGCACCTCCAAAGCACCCCTCTGATGTGTCAGAATTTTCTTTCTGAATAAATGCATGCCTTTTTCATTCTCACATTCCCAGGGTTGTCAGTAGTTTTGAAATTCTCTTGCAAAACTACCGCTTTGAGCCTTTGTGCAGGGAACAGCAAAATAAATGCTCTGATTACTGCAAAAGATCAGACATGCATGCCGTACAAGACATTATCTTAAAGCCACCACAAAAGACCTCTTCTCATTTTATTAAAATTGGCAGGCAATGCCGGAGTGCTGGAGCGCAGGGCCAAGGAGCTTGCAAGGGCAATCCACACTCCGTTCAGCACTAATAGGCAACAAGTTCTGATATTCCAAGAATTTCTAATTTGTGTCTGCTTTCACCTTCCCAGAGCCGATATCCAAATTGATTCTGCCTACTTCAGTCTCAATGTGTGAAAATGCTGACAGACAGAAACACCTAAGGGTAAGACGTCTGCCGAGTGATTGGTTAAACAGCTATTCATTTTGAAATATATCTTTGAGAAGCAGAATAACAGAGGGCCACGGTAGTGTGCAGCCCATTAATTATACAGTTGACAAGAAAATTACCCTTCAGATCAATGTTAGTGGAGACTTGGCTGGAAGGGGGGTGTGAGGACGGACGGGGGAGAAATGTTCAACAGGTTCATCTGCACAGCCTGCAGTGAGTGAGGTCCTCCTAGCTCAGGAAGGAGGAAATTGGTGTATATGTCACCTATAACATGCTACCAAACTGCAGGACAAGCCAATAGCCACTTAACAGATGTCCTTACCCTAAAATTCTAGCAAAGGACACCCTGGTGTGCATTCAAGGACTAGCTTAGTCCAGTGGAAACGGCATATGAGTGAGAATAATTCTGCAAAAGTCACAAATTCCTGTCCGTGTGATCTGGGGATATTTCATGACCTGTCATAAGCCTCATGTCTCTTATTCATAAAACGGGGAAGGAAAAAGCAGCCTGGAGGGTAGTTACGAAGAATACATGGGAATACAGGTAAAGTACCTGTCACATATAGGTGCATGTTCAATGCACACACGCCTGTGTTCCATTTTGGGGTTTTCCTGTGCTCTATGGCAAAATCCTGAGCACCTGGTTGTAACCATGAGACCTCCTGGCTGTGTATCTGCTCCTGCAGCCCTCTCCAGTAGTTTGTCCAGAGGCTTGGAGTTCAGACTGGCAGTTTTAGGAGTGCCTGCCTCTCTAGAAAGGGAGGAGGGGAGTCTAGACGTGGTATGCTGCTCCTCAGCCCAGGTCTAAATTTCTGGAGGGGCCAGGCGCAGTGGCTCACGCCTGTAATCCCAGCACATTGGGAGGCCGAGGTGGGTGGATCGCTTGAGGTCAGGAGTTTGAGACCAGCCTGGCCAACATGATGAAATCTCATCTTTACTAAAAATACAAAAATTAGCCAGGTGTGGTGGTGCACGCCTGTAATCCCAGCTACCAGGGAGGCTGAGACACAGCAATCGCTGGAACTCGGGAGGTAGAAGTTGCAATGAGCCTAGATCACACCACTGCACTCCAGCCTGGGCAACAGAGCAAGACTCTGATTCAAATAAATAAATAAACAAACAAACAAACAAACAAATAATTTTCTGGAGGAAACCAAGCCTCCAGTGCTTCTCTGACATCAGGTTGTAACCTCCTCACCTCCCCCTGCTGAGGACGGCCCCTCGGGCTGGCTGGTTCCCCCAAGTCCACTGCTACGTCGTGGATCCCACCTCCACTCTCCTCCGGAATTGATCCTGATTGAGAAACCTAGTTCATCCCATTGAGGCCCTAGATCTAGATGGCACATTCAAACTGGGTCTTTGCAGGAAAGTTGAATAAGAGGACCCATAGACACAACTGTGACCTTTAGGGACACAAGGGAGGGAGAGCTTAGCGGAGCTCAGAGAGGAAGGGCGGACTCAGCTGTAGCATTTCATGGAGGGATGCAGCCAGGCCATGGCAATCTTGCAGGAATGGAGCCCGGAGGATAATGCCCCTGACTCTGCTCTGCCTTCTCCCATGGCCTGTGTCCAATCAGAAGCTGGAGAATGAAGAAGCCCATTGCTGTGGCCCAAGCAGGTCAGTCGTCTGGGGCACAGACAGAATAGAAGAGAGAAGAGAGAAGGAGTCAATAGACAGCAACAAATACTCAGCCCCACACCACCCCTGGTGGTACCGTTGAACTGGAACTGGGTGACAATGAACTGAAACTGACTGGCCTCACAGAACATGAGACTCACAGGACTCCTTGAAAACACCGGACCAATCTTAGGTGCAAGTTTTTTCAGCTCCATCTCTGACTCCAGTGGCTACTCTGGTAAGCCTTATTTTTTTTTTTTTTTTTAAGTCTTGCTCTGTTACCCAGGCTAGAGTGCGGTAGTGCCATCTCGGCTCACTGCAACCTCCACCTCCCGAGTTTAAGCGATTCTCCTGCCTCAGCCTCCTGAGTAGCTGGGATTACAGGTGCCCGCCACTGCGCCTGGCTTATTTTTGTATTTTTAGTAGAGACGGGGTTTCACCATCTTGGCCAGGCTGGTCTCAAACTCCTGACCTCACGATCCACCTGCCTCGGCCTTCCAAAGTGCTAGGATTACAGGCACGAGCCAGCACGCCCAGCCTCTGGTGAGCTATTTGAAGCAGGCTTCCTCCAGCTTTAAGTGGGTGACATGGCAACTCTTTGCCCTAGACCAGTCCAAGGACACAGCAGAGATTCCTATAGAAATCTCCTCATCTTTTATCCATACACAACCTGAAGTGTGGAGAGTTCACATTGTGGGGCTACGCTTGACTCACAGGTGCCAGGAGCCAGGGATCCCCATTAACAGTTCAGAAACGTATTTCATAAGCTGCCTTAAAAGGTCTGAATTCAGCCAGGCACAGTGGCTCACGCCTGTAATCCCAACACTTTGGGAGGTCTAGGTAGGCAGATCACCTGAGGTCGGGAGTTCGAGACCAGCCTGACCAACATGGAGAAACCCCATCTCTACCAAAAATACAAAATTAGCCGGGCGTGGTGGCACATGCCTGTAATCCCAGCTAATCAGGAGTCTGAGGTGGAAGAATCGCTAGAACTCGGGAGGCAGTGGTGGCAGTGAGCCGAGATCATGCCATTGCACTCCAGCCTGGGCAACAAGAGCAAAATTCTGTCTCAAAAAAAAAAAAAAAAAAAAAGTCTGAATTCTTTTTTTATTTTATTTTTTAAAATCTGTATAAAGTGGCCAGGCATAGTGGCTCATGCTTATAATCCCAATATTTTGGGAGGCTGAGGCTGGAGAGTTGCTTGAGACCAAGAGTTTGAGACCAGCCTGGGCAACAGAGTGAGACCTCATCTCTGCAAATAAAAATAAAAATAAAAAAATCAGCTGAGCAAGGTGACCTGTGCTTGTATTCCCTACTACTCCAGAGGCTGAAGCAGGAGAATTGCTTCAGCCCAGGAGTTTGTGGCTACAGTGAGCTATGATCATGCCACTGCACTCCAACCTGGGCTACAGAGTAAGACCCTGTCTCAAAAAAAAAATTATGGGGTACAAGTGTAATTTATGGATAGATTGCATAATGGCGAATCGGGGCTTTTAGAGTATCCATCACTCAAATAACGTACATTGAACTCATTAGGTATATTTTTATTATCCACCTCCCTCTCACCCACTCTCATGCTTCTAAGTCTCCATTTTGTATCATTCCACATTCTACATCCAAAAGGTCTGAATTCTGCTTTTCAACTTTAACCCTCTGGGACCTGGACACCTTAATTTTCACCTAGTGTCTGCAACTCCTTTGCCTGAGTAGATGGTATTGTTTTCAGAATCTCTCTCACTGGCCTGGATTTAACTCCCTGCTCTAGATTTCAGACTCTTAAGAGGCTAAATTTCCTGCCCAGTCCACTGAATCATATCCAGGATCCTGGCTGGAAACAGATAAAAAAGTAAACATGGGCTATTTGAGAATTACATAGAAGGTTTATTTATAAGATGAAAGTTGTTATTGGTTCTAGGCCCAGGGAGTAAGTTCCAGTTTTCCATAGCAGTGGTTGACTCTATGACTTACCTTTTTTTTCTCTTTTTTGAGATGGAGTCTCACTCTGTCGCCTAGGCTGGAGTGCAGTGGTGCGATCTCGGCTCACTGCAAGCTCCACCTCCTGGGTTCAAACAATTCTTCTGCCTCAGCCTCCCCAGTAACTGGGATTACAGGCACCTGCTACCATGCTTGGCTAATTTTTGTATTTTTAGTAGAGACGGGGTTTCACCATGTTGGTCAGGCTGGTCTCGTGTGATCTAACCGCCTCAGCTTCCCAAAGTGCTGGGATTACAGGCGTGAGTCACCACGCCCAGCCTCTGTGACATCTTTGAGTTGGTTTTCCATCTTTCTCCTCTGGTCCCTCCCTCCAGTTCCCTGACACCATTTTGCAGATAAACTCCCTGCACTTCTCCAGCCTCTGTCTCAATACCTGCTTCCCCATTGCCTGGCCTCCTAAACTAACAGATATTCTTTTTCAAGTGCAAATTTAGGACTTCTGGAAGGCCCAGCCATTTCAGAGCCAATTCGTTACTTCTAACTCACACTCAAAGCCCATCTCTCTCTTCCTCCATGCTGTTGAGAGCACCTAGGATGTCTGGCCATGCTCTGACCACGATGCTCTGGGAATGGCTTCTCTGTGCCTTTCTCTCTTCTCTCCAGCCCTTGGATCCACCCTTCTGAACAGGCCCCTGGAGACCTCCATGCATACGGTTTCTTTGTACCTTGGAACCAGAAAGGATCTCTCTAGATTGGAGGCATCAGAAGCAGTTAGGAAACTGAGGACCTGACAAAAGACATGGCAGTGGATATAAAGAGAGGTGGATGGAGCTGAGCAAATCAAGGGATGTATTAAGATTTAATGTGACAGTGTAGGATTTAATGGCTGTGGGAAGGCATTGGAAAAAACAAAGGCAAGGCTAGGTCCAAGCCTCTCCTTTGGGTGCCATTGGTTAGACCACAGTCTCTGAGAACATTTCCTAGTGGAAAGATCATAGTAATTCTAGTCATCCTAGCTTCTCTCCCTACCAAATGTTGACCTCTTCTATATCCCCTACACATGTTCAGCCAAGTTCCATCTGACATTTTGGGTCTAGAACTCTACATGTCTCTAAAATGCATTCTTTTTTGGTTGAACTAACACAAATTCGAATTTTAAAAATTTAATTTTGCCAAGAAATCTGAAGAAAACCAAATTATACTAAAGACATGGCTGGGTGTGGTGGCCCATGCCTGTAATCCTAGCACTTTGGGAGGCCGAGGTGGGTGGATAGCTTGAGGTCAGAAGTTCGAGACAAGCCTGGACAACATGGTGAAATCCCATCACCCTAAAAATACAAAAATTAGCCGAGCATGGTGGTGCGCACCTGTAGTCCCAGCTACTAGGGAGGCTGAGACAAGAGAAACACATGAACCCAGGATGTGGAGGTTGCAGTGAGCTGAGATTGTGCCACTGGACTCCAGCCTGGGCAACAGAGCAAGTCTCTGTCTAAAAAAAAAAAACCAGCATGGCACATGTATACATATGTAACTTACCTGCACATTGCGCACATGTACCATAAAACCTAAAGTATAATAATAATAATAATAAAAATAAAATAAAAAAATAAATAAATAAAGACTTGGAGGAGTGACACACTAGCTTGCCTGGCAATTTACAGGGCATGGAGTTTCTTACTTCCTGTTCTCAGTGCTACAGAGGACTTCCTCTCTCCTTTCCTGGCCTTAGCAATTACCCCATCATCTGCGTGCTATTTCCTAAGGAGATGGAGGACATCTTTTTTATTCATAGCCCTGCTTGAGCCACAGATAGTGCTTGCACTGAGACCTGTTGTGACAGCCAGAGTCTGGGAGGGAGAAAAGTCAGTCTGGATACACAAGAATATATAGTCCAAAACCACTTATGGGAAAGACTCAGGTCAAAAACGGACAGGGGACAGAGGCCAACCCACAAAGACAAAATTCTAGATAATCATTCCAAACAATGGTGACATGAGACAGAAGCAACCCACCCCAACCCGCCCGGCCCCCACCGTGAGGCTAGAAAAGCAAGATCTCAATGCTAGTCAGAAAATTGTGGCTGGACAATTTGCAATTGCAAAAATGTGGAACCAACCCAAATGCCCATCAATCAATGAGTGGATAAGAAATGCGGTATGTATATATACAATGGAATATTACTCAGCCATAAAAGGAATGAATTAATGGCATTTGCCGTGACCTGGATGAGATTGGAGACTATTATTCTAAGTGAAATAACTCAGGAATGGAAAACCAAATATCATATGTTCTCACTTGTAAGTGAGAACCAAGCTATGAGGATGCAAAGGCATAAGAATGATACAATTGACTTTGGGGACTCAGGGGGACAGGAAGGGAAGGGGATGAGGAATAAAAGACTACACATTGAGTGTAGTGTATACTCCTCGGGTGACAGGTACACCAAATCTCACAAATCACCACTAAAGAATTTACTCATGTAACCAAACACCACCTGTTCTCCAATAACGTATGGAAATAAGAAAAGAAAAAAAAAAGAAAACTGAGGCTGAGAAGTGTGAGTGAAGGTAGGTGTCAGAGAATAAAGGACAGGCTGGGGAAAGGATCACTCTCGGCATGGACATCAGGTTCCAGTAGCAAATGTCTTTCCCATGCAATGCACTGGAAAAGGGCACAAGAGGCTGGGCATGGTGGCTCACGCCTGTAATCCCAGCACTTTGGGAGGCTGAGGTGGGTGGATCACCTGAGGTCAGGAGTTCAAGACCAGTCTGACCAATATGGTGAAACCCTATCTCTACTAAAAATACAAAAATTAGCTGGGCGTGGTGGCACGTTCCTGTAGTCCCAGCTACTCAGGAGGCTGACGGAGGAAAGTTGCTGGAACCCAGGAGGCGGAGGTTGCAGTGAGCTGAGATTGTGCCACTGCACTCCAGCATGGGCGACAAGAGTGAGACTCCGTCTCAAAAAAAAAAAAAAAAAAAAAAAAAAAAGAGCACACGTTCAAGATGGTAGATTCTGTCCTAGGAGAATACAGCTTTCCACCATTAGCAAGACAGGCTTGTTTACTGACTGTGGATGGTGAGCCAAGCACTGTTGTAAGGCCCTTGACTCACACATTTTGTGAATGCTTCCCAGTCTTAAGGTGGAGATTATTCCCCTGACATATCAAATTAGATACATATAAATTAGGAAATTAGAACCTGGAGAAGTCAAATTACTTGCTAGCTGTGCTGAGATTTGAATATAGGTATATTGGCTTCTAAAGCCCCTGGTTTGTTTGTTTGTTTGTTTTGAGACAGAGTCTTGCTCTGTCATCCAGGCTGGAGTGCAGTGGTGTGATCTCCGCTCACTGCAACCACCACCTCCGGGCTTCAAGAGATTCTCCTGCCTCAGCCTCCTGGGTAGCCGGGTTTACAGACACATGCCATGACACATGGCTAATTTTTGTATTTTTAGTAGAGATGGGGTTTCACCATGTTGGCCAGGCTGGTCTCGAACTCCTAACCTGAAGGGATCCACCCGCCTCGGCCTCCCAAAGTGCTGGGATCACAGGACTGAGCCACCATGCCCGGCCCAAGCCCCTGTTATTTTTATTAGAGTATTCTAACTTCTCTGAACGGACTTGCCTTCTCTCCCTCCTGAAGTGCTATTTATATCACGCTTTGGCTCAACCATGGTACGAGGCATATGGCATCTCAAGAACATGAGCAAGCGGGAATGAAGAAATCAGGGGCTGATGAGTCAAGAGCTGGGCCCAAGCCTAACTCTAAATTCTGCAGGGTCTGGGGAAAGAGTACGAATGGAGGCCTGCACAGCACAACCCAAAATATTGACAAGTTATAAGTCAAGTCAACAGACTGATCAATCCAATATGACCTATCCATCATCCTCGATAAACAGATTTTCATGAGAACCCAACAAGCCAAGTTAGAGTTGACAGTTCTTAGGTTTCTCTAGGTTCTGTGCTTGTGGCATTATGGAGCCTCTCAGCTCCCCAGCTGATACGTTTTTTTGTTTGTTTATTTGTTTTAATTTTGAGATGGAGTCTCACTCTGTCACCCAGACTGGAGTGCAGTGGCACAATCTCGACTCACTGCAGCCTCTGCCTCCCAGGTCAAGTGATTCTCCTGCTTCAGCCTCCTGAGCAGCTGGGATTACAGGCACCCACCACCATGCCTGACTAATTTTTGAATTTTTAGTAGAGATGAGGTTTTGCCTTATTGGCCAGGCTGGTCTCGAACTCCTGACCTCAGGTGATCCGCCCACCTTGGCCTCCCAAAGTGCTAGGATTACAGGTGTGAGCCACTGTGTCCAGCCTAGAACCCTCACTTATTTCTGGAGAGAACAACAGAGCCAGGTTAGCAACAGGTGGCACCAGGAGGACAGGTAACAGTAGGGAGGAAGAAAAATTCCAGGCTTCTCTCCTCCTGGCAGGGCTGAAACTGCTGATCAACTTCCGCCCGGGTCAGGTCTGGCTCGGGAACACACTGAGTCTGATGGCTGTAATGAAGGGTACCAGTGATTCTAATCAGAAGAGACAAGGGAAGGCAGGGGCTGATCATTTCCCTATTAGGAGTGACAATATAAACAGTGAGAAGGTCAGGGAGGCTTCCCTGCTTGCTAACCATAACTCCACCCAAAGTTAGCTTAAACCACTTAGAGCCAGTTTAGAGATCTACCAGGGAAGCTTCATGATGCTCTGTTAAAGGCCAGGAGCAGTGGCTCATGCCTATAATCCCAGCACTTTGGGAGGCGAGGCAGGAGAATCGCTTGAGTCCAGGAGTTCGAGACCAGCCTGGGAAACATTGTGAGATTTCCATTGCTACAACAAATTTAAAAAGTTAGCCAAGAGTGGTGGCGTGCCCCTATCATCTCAGCTACTCAGGAGGCTGAGACAGGGCTACAGGGGGAGTGAGATATGATCATGCCACTGCCCTGCAGCCTGGGCAACAGAGCAAGACACTATCTCTTAAAAAAAAGAAAAAGAGGCTGAGCACAGTGGCTCACGCCTGTAATCCCAGCACTTTGGGAGGCCGAGGCAGGTAGATCACTTGAGGTCAGGAGTTAGAGACCAGCCTGGCCAACATGGTGAAATCAAGTAATCCTCAGCCCCCCAAAATGGATCTTACTTATAATTCAAGAAGTGCTTTAAAAGATGTTGCAGTTAATATACAAAGCCAGTCCATGAAGAGAAATGTGATAACCAAAATCAGATCATTAGCAAAACAGTAAAAGGCTGAACTGATGTGGCAGAAAATCAAATTAGCCAAATAAAAGTCAGAATCGAGAAAAACACACCATATAAAAAATTAATAGAAAAATAATGCAAAGTAATGAATGTAGGAGAGCACATGTGGAACTCCAACCCATCACTGAAGGCAGGATAAAAAGGGGAGACGATAAAGTAATGGTGCAGAATTACTAACGAAGGGTATACGCAAAGAATGATCCATAGCGTAAAAAAAGAAGGAAATTTTAAAATGTTTACTCAACTCCAGGTAAAACTAATAAGCAGAGAGCATTACCAAGATACAGTTTTTAACTTTGTTCTTTTAATTCAAAGACATAATTTAAGCTAATTGGAAGTTTACTTTCTTGGGAAATAAAGATAAAACTTTGCTGGGCATGGTGGCTCATGCCTGTAATCCCAGCAATTTGGGAGGCAAAGGCGGAGGATCCTTTTGAAGTCAGGAGTTCAAGACCAGCCTGGCCAACATGGTGAAACCCCGTCTCTACTAAAAATACAAAATATTAGCCAGGCATGGTGTTGGGTGCCTGTAATCCCAGCTAGTTGGGAGGCTGAGGCAGGAGAATCGCTTGAACCTGGGAGGCAGAGGTTGCAGTGAGCCGAGATGGTGCCATTGCACTCCAGCGTGGGTGACAGGAGTGAAACTCCGTCTCAAAAACAAAAAAAAAAAGAAAGAAAAAAAGAAAAGAAAAAGAGATGCTCTGTTAGATCTGAAACTACTGATTGGTGGCTGGGGATAGTAGGTAGGAAGTAGGGACTGTTGTTAACATGTAAAGGCTCCACAGCTCTCCAGTGCTTCCGCCGCATAAATCCTCTTTCTAAACGCATACTCTTTTCTTTTCTTTTCTTTTCTTTTTTTTTGAGACCAAGTCTTGCTCTGTCACCCGGGGGCTGGAGTGTAGTGTCATGATCTCGGTTCACAGCAGCCTCAAGTTCAAGCGATCCTCCCTCCTCAGCCTTCTGAGTAGCTGGGACCACAGACATGCACCTCCATGCCTGCCTAATTTTTGTTTGTTTGGTAGAGACCGGGTCTCTCTATGTTGCCCAGGCTGGTCTTGAACTCCTGGGCTCAAGCCATCCTCCCACCTCGGCCTCCCAAAGTGCAGGTATGCACCACCCTAACTGGCAAATGCATACTCATTTTTAAAAAGAAAACATACTTTCTATTATCATTCTATTCCATATATATTTACATTTGGCTGTTTATTTGGAATAAGTAAGTCTGTTTTGAATTTTCACACAATTTTTAAAAAATTAGATGACATCACTACTTTGGCTGCCCTCAAACCTAGCATTACAGTACTGTCAGAGAAAAACAGTGGAATTTAGACATCAGAAGTTCAGCAGAACCTCTGATTTTGTCAATTAACTACTTCATATGTTCAGAATGTTATTCAATTTTTTCAGCCTCAGCTTCCTCATGATTCATGCAACTTAAAGGATGTTTCAGGTCCCCATGTGGTAAAACAGAAGCTAAAGTACTTTCCAGGTAATGTGATTCTATACAAAGAGCATTGCTTTAGAATGAGAGGGGGGAGGGTTTGAACTGTGGTCCCACCATTTACTAATTGTGTAATCTTGGGCATGTTTCTTAGGCAACTTGACTTTGAGTTTTTTCATTTGTAAAATAGTAGACACAATACTTTTTTTTTTTCTTTTTGAGACAGAATCTCGCTCTGTTGCCCAGGCTGGAGTGCAATGTGGCAGTCACAATTCACTGCAGGCTGGACCTCACAGGCTCAAGCAATTCTCCCATCTCAATCCCCAGAGTAGCTGGGACTACAGGTGTGCACCACCACGCCGGGCTAATATTTTTAGTTTCTGTAGAGACAAGGTCTCACTCTGTTTCTCAGGCTGGTCTCAAATTCCCGGCCTCAAGTGATCCTCCTGCCTTGGCCTCCCAATGTACTGGGACTACAGACATGAGGCACTACATCTGGCTACAATACCTTTTACTCTTGTAAAGATCTGAATGAAATAATAGTAAAGGAAATGAATACAGTTCCTTCCATATGGTAGATAGTTACAAATACTAATTTCCTTCAATTTTCCTAGAATAAAATATTACAAGAATTCTAATTAAACCTAATTGATTGAACTGGATTTTTTTTTCTAATTCTTCTCAAATAAAATAAAGGAAATTGAAGTTATAAAACCGAAGGATACTATAATAATTCTAGGGGACTTTAATACTCCACTTTCAATAATGAATAAATCATCTAGACAAAAGAAGATCAACAATGCCTTAAACCAACTAGACCGAACAAATATCTACAAAACATCCATCCACCAACACCAAGATACAGATTCTTCTCTACTGCACATGGAGCATTCTCCAGGATGGACCATACATTAGGCCACAAAATAAGTCTTAATAAATTTAAAAAGGTAGACCGGGCATGGTGGCTCACGCCTGTAATCCCAGCACTTTGGGAGGCCGAGGCGGGTGGATCACTTGAGGTCGGGAGTTCGAGACCAGCCTGACCAACAGGAAGGAATCTCATCTGTACAAAAAACAAACAAACAGACAAACAAAAGACAAAAACATTAGCCCGGCGTGGTGGCGCATGCTTGTAATCCCAGCTACTCGGGAGGCTGAGGCAGGAGAATCACTTGAACCTGGGAGGCAGAGGTTGTGGTGAGCTGAGATTGCACCATTGCACTCCAGCCCGAGCAGCAAGAGCAAAACTCCATCTGAAAAAAAAATTTAAAAAGTAGAAGTCATACAAAGTTATCTGCTCTAATCACAATGAATAAAATTAGAAATCTAGACCAAAAGGAAAATGCAAATTTTCATGTATGAAAATTAACCAATACACTCTTAATCAACGGGTCAAAGAAGAAATCACAAGGGAAATTAGAAAATATCAGAGATGAATAAAAAATTTTTTGTAAATTTTTAATTAAAAAGTAAACATTAATGTCGAAAATGCAAACTTGGGGAAGACAGAAAAGATCACACACAAGGCCGTCACTTCACATTTGGAAGTCTGCACAGCGGCCAGGCAGAGGCGCTCCTCACTTCCCAGACGGTTGGCAGCTGCGGAGAGGGGGCTCCTCACTTCCCGAACTGTGGACAGATGGGCAGAGGTGCTCTTCACTTCCAGGATGGTTGGCAGCTGGGCAAAGGGGCTCCTTACTTCCCGGATAGTTGGCAGCTGGGCAGAGGCGCTCCACAATTCCCAGAAGGTTGGCGGCTGGGCAGAAGTGCTCCTCATTTCCCAGTTATTTGGGCGGCCAGGGAGAGGCATTCCTCACTTCCCAGATGGTTGGCAGCTGGGCAGAAGCGCTCCTCACTTCCTGGACTGTGGGCAGCTGGGCAGAGGTGCTCCTCACTGCGATTCTCACTTCCCAGACAGTTGGCGGCCAGGCAGAGGCGCTCCTCACTTCCCGGACGGTTGGCAGCTGCGCAGAGGGGCTTCTCACTTCCCCAACGGTTGGCAACTGGGCAGAGGCGCTCTTCACTTCCCGGACCATTGGCAGCTGGGCAGAGGCGCTCCTCACTTCCCAGAAGGGGCGGCGGCCGGGCAGAGGTGCTCCTCACTTTCCAGACGGTGGGTGGGCAGAGGTGCTCCTCACTTTCCAGACGGTGGGTGGGCAGAGGCCCTCATCACTTCCCAGATGGTTGGCGGCTGGGCAGAGGCACTCCTCACTTTGCAGAGCTGGCAGAGGCGCTCCTCACTTCCAGGACTGTGGGCAGCCGGGCAGAGGCGCTCCTCACTTATAGGACTGTGGGCAGCCAGACAGAGGTGCTCCTCACATCCCAGAGGGTGCGGCGGCCTGGCAGAGGCCCTCATCACTTCCCAGATGGTTGGCGGCCTGGCAGAGGAGCGCCACACTTCCCGGACCCTTGGCAGTTGGACAGAGGCGCTCCTCACTTCCCGGACGGTTGGCAACTGGGCAGAGGCGCTCCTCACTTCCTGGACAGTTGGCAGATGGGCAGAGGCGCTCCACATTTCCCAGACGGTTGGTAGCAGGGCAGAGGCGCTCTTCAGAGGTGCTCCTCACTTCCCAGATGGTTGGCAGCCAGGCAAATGCGCTCCTCACTTCCCAGATGGGGCGGCAACCAGGCAGAGGTGCTCCTCACTTCCCAGACTGTGGGTGGGCAGAGGCCCTCATCACTTCCCAGATGGTTGGCAGCCTGGCAGAGGAGCTCCACACTTCCTGGACCGTTGGCAGCTGTGCAGAGGTGCTCCTCACTTCCCAGATGGTTGGCAGCCTGGGAGAGGTACTCCTCACTTCCCAGATGGTTGGCGGCCAAGCAGAGGCACTCCTCACTTCCCAGATGGGGCAGCAGCCAGGCAGAGGCGCTCCTCACTTCCCAGACTGTGGGCAGCTGGGCAGAGGCGCTCCTCACATCCCAGATGGGGTGGTGGCCTGGCAGAGGCGCTCTTCACTTCCCAGACAATTGGTGGCCGGGCAGAGCGCTCTTCACTTCCTGGACAGTTGGCAGCTGGGCAGAGGCGCTCCTCACTTCCCATATGGTTGGCAGCTGGGCAGAGGTGCTCCTCACTTCCCGGACTATGGGCAGCTGGGCAGAGGCGCTTCTCACTTCCCAGACAGTTGGCAGCTGGGCAGAGGGGCTTCTCCCTTCCCGAATGGTTGGCAGCTGGGCAAAGGCACTCCTCACTTCCCGGACAGTTGGCAGCTGGGCAGAGGCACGCCTCACTGCGTTCCTCACTTCCCAGACAGTTGGAGGCCGGGCAGAGGCGCTCCTCACTTCCCAGACAGTTGGCAGCTGGGCAGAGGCACCCCTCACTTCCCACACGGTTGGTGGCCAGGCAAGAGATGCTCCTCATTTCCCAGACAGTTGGTGGCCGGGAAGAGGTGCTCCTCACTTCCCAGTCAGTTGGCCGGCCGGGCAGAGGTGCTCCTCACTTCCCGGACTGTGGGCAGCTGGGCAGAGGTGCTCCTCACTTCCCAGACGGTTGGCAGCCGGGCAGAGGCCCTCCTCACTTTCCAGCTGGTTGGCTGCCCGGCAGAGATGCTCCTCACTTCCCAGACGGTTGGCTGCTGGGCAAAGGCACTCCTCACTTCCCAGAGGGCTGGCTGCCTGGCAGAGGCGCTCCTCACTTCTCAGATGGTTGGCGGCCGGGCAGAGGTGCTTCTCACTTCCCAGATGGTGGGCAGCCTTTCAGAGGTGCTTCTCAGTTCCCAGACGGTGGTAAGCCAGGCAGAGGCGCTCATCACTTCCCAGACAGGGACACGGCCAGGCAGAGGCGCTCCTCACTTCCCAGATGGTGGGTGGCCTGGCAGAGGCACTCCTCACTTCCCAGATGATTGTCAGGTGGGCATTTGCGCTCCTCACTTCCCGGATGGTAGGCAGCTGGGCAGAGGGGCTCCTCACTTCCTGGACGGTTGGCAGCCGTGCAGAGGCGCTCCTCACATCCCAGACGGGGTGGCGGCCAGGCAGAGGCACTCCTCACTTCTCAGTCATTTGGACGGCCGGGGAGAGGCCTTCCTCACTTCCCAGACAGTTGACAGGTGGGCATATGCGCTCCCCACTTCCCGGATCTTTGGCAGTTGGGCAGAGGCGCTCCTCACTTCCCAGATGGTTGTCATCTGGGCAGAGGTGCTCCTCACTTCTCGGACTCTGGGCAGCTGGGCAGAAGGGCTCTTCACTTCCCAGATGGTTGGCAGCTGGGCAGAGGCGCTCCTCACTTCCCAGATGGTTGGCAGCTGGGCAGAGGCGCTCCTCACTTCCCAGATGGTTGGCAGCTGGGCAGAGGCACTCCTCACTTCCCAGATGGTTGGCAGCTGGGCAGAGGCACTCGTCACTGCGTTCCTCACTTCCCAGACAGTTGGCGGCCGGGCAGAGGCGCTCCTCACTTCCCAGATGGTGCGGCGGTCGGGCAGAGGCGCTCCTCACTTCCCAGATGGTGCGGCGGTCGGGCAGAGGCGCTCCTCACTTCCCAGACAGTGGGCCGTTGGGCAGAGGCGCTCCTCGCTTCCCACATGGTTGGCGGCCAGGCAAGAGGCTCTCCTCATTTCCCAGACAGTTGGTGGCTGGGAAGAGGCGCTCCTCGCTTCCCAGTCGGTTCGCTGGCCGGGCAGAGGTGCTCCTCACTTCCCGGACTGTTGGGCAGCTGGGCAGAGGCGCTCCTCACATCCCGGACTCTGGAAAACTGGGCGGAAGCGCTTCTCACTTCCTGTACTGTGGGCAGCTGGGCAGAGGTGATCCTCACTTCCCGGACTGTGGGCAGCTGGGCAGTGGTGCTCCTCACTTCCCAGCTGGTTGGCTGCCCGGCAGAGATGCTCCTCACTTCCCAGACAGTTGGCAGGTGGGCATATGTGCTCCTCACTTCCCGGATGGTTGGCAGCTGGGCAGAGGCGCTCCTCACTTCCCGGGCTGTGGGCAGCTGGGCAGAGGCGCTCCTCACATCCCGGACTCTGGGCAACTGGGCGGAAGCGCTTCTCACTTCCTGGACTGTGGGCAGCTGGGCAGAGGTGATCCTCACTTCCCGGACTGTGGGCAGCTGGGCAGTGGTGCTCCTCACTTCCCAGCTGGTTGGCTGCCCGGCAGAGATGCTCCTCACTTCCCAGACAGTTGGCAGGTGGGCATATGTGCTCCTCACTTCCCGGATGGTTGGCAGTTGGGCAGAGGCGCTCCTCACTTCCCGGACTGTGGGCAGCTGGGCAGAGGCGCTCCTCACTTCCCAGATGGTTGGCAGCTGGGCAGAGGTGCTCCTCACTTCCCGGACTGTGGGCAGCTGGGCAGAGGCACTCCTCACTGCATTCCTCACTTCCCAGACAGTTGGCTGCCAGGCAGAGGCGCTCCTCACTTCCCAGATGGTGCGGCGGTCGGGCAGAGGCACTCCTCACTTCCCAGGCAGTGGGCCGCTGGGCAGAGGAGCTCCTCATTTCCCATATGGTTGACGGCCAGGCAAGAGGCGCTCCCCATTTCCCAGACAGTTGGTGTGACCGGGAAGAGGTGCCTCCTCACTTCCCAGTCAGTTGGCCGGCCAGGCAGAGGTGCTCCTCACTTCCCGGACTGTGGGCAGCTGGGCAGAGGTGCTCCTCACTTCCCAGAGGGTTGGCAGCCGGGCAGAGGCCCTCCTCACTTCCCAGCTGGTTGGCTGCCCGGCAGAGATGCTCCTCACTTTCCAGCTGGTTGGCTGCCCGGCAGAGGCACTCCTCACTTCCCAGATGGTTGGCGGCCGGGCAGAGGTGCTCCTCACTTCCTAGATGGCGGGCAGCCTTTCAGAGGCTCTTCTCAGTTCCCTGACGGTGGTAAGCCAGGCAGAGGCGCTCATCACTTCCCAGACAGGGAGGCGGCCAGGCAGAGGGGCTCCTTGTTTCCCAGACGGTTGGCAGCTGGGCAGAGGCGCTCATCACTTCCCAGACGGTTGGCGGCCCAGCAGAGGCGCTCCTCCTCACTTCCCTGACGATTGGCGGTAGTGCAGAGGCGCTCCTCATTTCCCAGACAGTTGGCGGCCGGGCAGACGTGATCCTCACTTCCGGGACTCTGGGCAGCTGGGCAGAGGCGCTCCTCACTTCCGGGACAGGGTGGCGGCCAGGCAGAGGCGCTCCTCGCTTCCCAGACGGTGGGCAGTTGGGCAGAGGCGCTCCTCACTTCCCAGACACTTGGCGGCCCAGTAGAGGCGCTCCTCGTTTCCCAGACAGTGGGCAGTTGGGCAGTTGGGCAGTTGGGCAGAGGGTCTCCTCACTTCCCAGACAGTGGGCAGTTGGGCAGTTGGGCAGAGGGTCTCCTCACTTCCCAGACGGTTGGCGGCCAGGCAGAGGCGCTCCTCATTTCCCAAACGGGGCGAAATAAAAATTTTTTAAAAAACACAACCATTGTGGAAGTCAGTGTGGCGATTCCTCAGGGATCTAGAACTAGAAATACCATTTGACCCAGCCATCCCATTACTGGGTATATACCCAAAGGATTATAAATCATGCTGCTATAAAGACATATGCACACGTATGTTCATAGTAGCACTATTCACAATAGCAAAGACTTGGAACCAACCTAAATGTCCAACAACGATAGACTGGATTAAGAAAATGTGGCACATATACACCATGGAATACTATGCAGCCATAAAAAATGATGAGTTCATGTCCTTTGTAGGGACATGGATGAAACTGGAAACCATCATTCTCAGCAAACTATTGCAAGGAAAACCAAACACCGCATGTTCTCACTCACAGGTGGGAATTGAACAATGAGAACACATGGACACAGGAAGGGGAACATCACACACCGGGGACTGTTGTGGGGTGGGGGGAGGGGGGAGGGATAGCATTAGGAGATATACCTAATGCTAAATGACGAGTTAATGGGTGCAGCACACCAACATGGCACATGTATACATATGTAACAAACCTGCACGTTGTGCACATGTGCCCTAAAACTTAAAGTATAATAGTAATAAAATAAAATAAAATAAATAATTTAATAAAGTTTAAGAGAAAAAAAAAACACACACAACATACCAGCTGGGTGCTGTGACTCAGGCCTGTAATCCTAGCCCTTTGGGAGGCCAAGGAGGGCGGATCTCCTGAGGTCAGTAGTTCAAGACACGCCTGACCAACATGGTGAAATCCTGTCTGTACTAAAAATAAAAAAATTAGCCGGGCATGGTGGTGGGTGCCTGTAATCTCAGCCACTCTGGAGGCTGAGGCAGGAGAATCGCTTGAACCTGGGAGGCAGAGGTTGTAGTGAGCTGAGAACGGGCCACTGCACTCCAGCCTGGGCTACAGAGCAAGACTCTGTCTCAGAAACAAAAACAAAAACAAAAACAAAAAACAATGTACCAAAACGTATGGGATACAGCAAAGGCAGTGTGCAGAAGGAAATGTTTAATTGTAAATGTTACATTAGAAAAGAAGGAAGATCTCAAATAAATAAGCTAACTCTCCAACATAAGCAACTAGGAAAAGCAGAACAAATCGAACACAAAGCTAGCAGAATGAAGGAAATCATAAAGATTAGCACAGAGAAAAATAAAATAGAGAATATAAAAAACAGTAGAGAAAATCAATGAACTAAAAGTTGTTTCTTTCAAAATTGACAAACTTTTAGTTAGACTGACAAAAAAGAGAAAAGAAAACCAACTTAAATCAGAAATGAAAAAGAAGATGTATCACTACAGACCTTATATAAATAAGAATTGTAAAGGAATGCTAAGAATAACTGCAAACCAAAAAATTAGATACATAAGTGAAATAGTAAAGTTTCTAGAAATACACAAATTATCTAAACTGACTCAAGGAGAAATAGAGACTCTCAATAGACAATAACATTAAAGAGATTGAATAAGTAGTCAAAATCCCCCAAGAAGGAAAAGTTTACAACCAGATGGCTTCAACAGTGAATTCTAACATTTAAAGAATTAACATCAATCCTGCCGGGGTTACAAAGTGTAATCCCAGCACTTTGGGAATCCAAGGCAGGCGGATCATGAGGTCAGGAGTTTGAGACCAGCCTGGCCAACATGGTAAAACCCCATCTATATTAATAATACAAAAATTAGTGGGGTGTGGTGGCACATGCCTGTAGTCCCAGCTACTTGAGAAGCTGAGGCATGAGAATCACTTGAACCTTGGAGGCAGAGGTTGCAGTGAGCCAAGATTGGGCAACAGTGAGACCCCATCTCAAGAAAAAAAAAAAAAGTAAAAAGAAACAGAATTAACATCAATCCTTGTCAAATTCTTCTAAAAATTGAAGAGGATGAAACATTTCCTAACTCATTCTATAAGGCTAGCATTACCCTCAAAGCCAGAAGAAAATAGAACAAGAAAAGAACATTATAGAATCAAAATCTCTTTTGAATATAGATGCAAATATATGAAATGCACCATTTTAAACGGTTAACCCTTTAAAATGGTACATTTTGACAACATTAATTGCATTCACAATAATGCACAATCTTCATCTATTTCCAAAATTTTTCATCACCCCCAAACAAAAACTCTTACCATTCAGCAATAACTCCTGATGAATTCACTGATTTCGATACATTTGTCTCTGTGAATTTGCTCATTCCAGATACTATTAGTCAGTTTTCACACTGCTGATAAAGATATACCCAAGACAGGGCACTTCTTACATGGCGGCAGACAAGAGAGAATCGAGAACCAAGTGAAAGGGGTTTCCCCTTATCAAACCATCAGATCTCATGAGACTTATTCACTACCAGGAGAACAGTATGGGGGAACCGCCCCCATGATTCAATTACCTCCTATCGGGTCCCACCCACAGCATGTGGGAATTATGGGGCTACAATTCAAGATGAGATGTGGGTGGGGACACAGCCAAACCAAATCACAGATGTTTCATGTAAGTGGAATCACGTAATGTTTACCATTTTGTGCTTTTTATTGCACTCGGCATGTTTTCAAGGTTCATCCACGTTGCAGCATGCATCCAAACTTTGTTCTTTTTATGCCTGAATAATATTCCATTGTATAGATATACCATGATTTGATCATACATTGGTTTTCACCTTTTGTTTCCTTGTTTTCACTTCTTGGCTATTATGAATAATCTTGCGATGAACGTTGGCATACAGGTTGTTTGAGTCCCTGTTGTCGTCTTTTCTGGGTATCTATCTAGGAGTAGAATTGCTGGGTCATTTTGTAATTCTATGTTTAGCTTTCGAGGAACTGCCAAATTGTTTCAATAATGGTTGCACAGTCCAGGTGCAGTGGCTCACTCCTGTAATCCCAGCACTTTGGGAGACTGAGATGGGTGGATCATTTGAGGCCATGAGTTTGACACAATGGTTGCACAATTTTACATTCCCACCAACAGTGTACACGGTTCCAATTTCTTAACATACTTGCCAACACTTTTTATTTTCTTTACATATTTTCAGTTGCAGACATCTTAGAAAGTGGTATCTCATTGCAGCTGTTATTTGCATTTCTCTAATGATTAGTGATATTGAGCATCTTTTCATATGTTTATTGGCCATCTGTCTGCTTTATTTGAAAAAATGTCTATCAAGTCATTTGCCCATCTTTAAAGTAAAATTGTTTGTCTTTTTGTTATTGAGGTATAGAAGTTCTTTCTTTATTTTGGATATTAAACTCTTATCAGATATATGATTTGTGAATATTTCCCCCTTTCTGTAGGTTGTCTTTTTATTTTCTTGATTTTCTTGATAGTGTCTTTTGAAATATAAAATTTTAAAATGTTGATGAAGTCATTTTTTTTTGTTTTGCCACTTTGCTTTTGGTGTTAAGGACATAAAGATATAACCTTATGTCTTCTTCTAAGAGCGTTATAATTTGAGCAAGTACATTTAGGTTTGATCCATTTTGAGTTAACTTTTTTTTTTTTGACAGTCTCGCTCTTGTCACCCAGACCGGAGTGTAGTGGCACAATCTCCGCTCACTGTAACCTCCACCTCACGGGTTCAAGAAATTCTCCTGCTTCAGCTTCTTGAGTAGCTGGGATTATAGGCACACGCCACCATGCCTGGCCAATTTTTGTACTTTTAGTAGAGACGGGGTTTAGCCATGTTGGTGAGGCTGGTCTCCAACTCCTGACCTCAGGTAATCTGCCCTCTTCGGCCTCTCAAAATGCTGGGATTACAGGCAGGAACCACTGTGCCTGGCCAAGTTAACTTTTTTTTTATGATGTGAGGTAAGGATTCAACTTCAGTCTTCTGCACCTAGATACCCGGTTGTCCCAGCATCATTTGTAGAAGAAACTACTCTTTATCCATTGAATGTACTTGGCACCCTTATCAAACATCAATTGGCCGGAGATATACAGGTCTATTTCTGAACTCCCAATTCTATTTATTTGATCTATATGCTTGTCATTATGCCAGTACCACAATATTTTGATTAGTGTAGTTTTAGTCAGTTTTAAAGGGAAAATGAGCTCGTTCGTCATCCTTTGGTTGAAAACAAGTGGATTATCAAATCGTGGTATGTCCGTACAATAGGATATTATTCAGCTATGGGTATAGCACCAGGTGCAAGAAAAAGCAGCTATCAGATGCGGAGTTGATACCAGGTGAGTTGGCTGAAAGTCAGTGCACAGAGCAGGTGCCTCCCCAAACTCCGTGCAGACAAGTAACTACTTTTTTGCAACAGAAAATAAGGAGTTTATTCTCTAGAGAAACCAAACCAGAATAACTCTAAATTCAGGGCATGGGATAGGATGAAAAGCATAGGTGAAGTGCTAAACTAAAAGCAGGAAATAAAGTGAAAGTCTGCAAGGTGAATTGGTCACGTAAGCCTCTAGCTCATGACCTGCTCACAGCACTTCTACAACTAAAATTTTGATAATGATGAGGGAAATCTAGAATGAATGAAGTAGAGGGAAAGAATACATATTATTAAATATAAAATAATATATTAATAAATATAGAATTAATACATAGAATAAATATTAACTATGATCCTTGATCAGATACAGCAGTGGGATCTATAGGTTTTTCCAGGAGTATACTTGTATTAGTTTTTTCAGGCTTATATCTGGCTCCCATCTTGAAGAGCACTCTGTGATGAACAGGGTGTCATGAAGAGCTTGAATAAATCTGTATGTTGCAAGGGGTGAGCTATCTCAGGCACCTCTTGTACACCATTGCCTAACTCAGTCCTGTGTCTTACTCCAGCTGCTGTTGTAGCCACCAATTCTGAGCAGCAGACTGCCACCAGTTCTGCCCACTGCAACCAGACAGCACCTCACTCCAAGTTCACACTACACACCTCTTACTTCCTACCTTGGAGCTTCTCTGATGTCACAGCATGGATGCCTGTGAGAAATGTGGCACTCTCATGCGGAAACCAGGAAATAATGAGGAATAAAATCTATGAGACTACCTTGACCAGTGGAAGATGGGATCTGATGGATAAATGCTTCCCCCTTTTGTCTTCCACATGAGGTCCACAGAATGTTCTGGTGAGATGGAGCACTTGTAGCCATGGCTAACTCCATAGCTCATCTTTGTATTTTTTTCCCCTCTGTCTTTACTCCACTCCCCCAGTCCCTCATTCGTGTCTCCTGGAATAATCCCAATAACTACCTAAATGCATGCTCTTGTCTCATTCTCTGCATTTTTAGAGGGGTCCAAATTAAGACAAATCTGAAAATTTTACCCAACTGTATGGGCAAAAGATATAAAATTATAATAAAGATATTTTCAGACATGCAATGACAGAAAGGAAAAGGATAGAAGGTAGGAAGAAAACGAAGAAGGAAGGAAGGAAGGAAAAGAGGAAGGGAGGAAGGTGGAAAGGGGATGGAAGGAGGGAAGGAAGGAGAAGGGAAGGGAAGGAAGGAAGGAGAAAGGAAGGGAAGGAGGGAAGGAAGGGGAGGGAGAGAAGGAGGGAGACAGGGAAGGAGGGAGGAAGGAAGGAAGGAGAAAGGAAGAAAAAAGGAAAGAAGGAAGAAAAGAAGGAAGGGAAAAAAGAAAGAAAGAGAAAGAAAGAAAAAGAAAGAAAAGAAAGAGGAGAGAGAAAGAAGAAAAAAGGAGAAAGAGAAAGAAGAGAGAGAAAAAGAGAAATACATGGGGATGAGGAAAACTAGTACTAAATGCAATTCAGGAGATTGGCCAAGTTTCAGAATAACGGCTGTGCAGCAGATTCAAAGAAGGAGCACTGCAGATTAAACTTTCAAGAGGGATAACTCTAGGCATTGGGGTGAGGTCGGGGGGTAGGAGAAATAATATAAAGAAGATTTCACATGTGTGAGCCTTTGGGGAGAAAATCACCACATATAGGAGACTGAGAGGTCTGATGGTAAAATTCAATGATTTGTACATTGAAACAAAGCAAGTGAAAGATAAAGTAATTATTTACTCCCCCACATTTCCCAGAGAGGAAATGTAATCATAAAAAAGTATGGCCCACTAGTGAACAATATTTAGACAGCCATAATACTATAAATTTTTGTGAATGATTTTTCTAAACATATAGCTAGATGGGTAGGATAAGGGAGGAAAGGGGTCTGTGTAGGGGGAACCGTGAAAAAGAGCTAATTCATCACTTATCATGCAAAAAAAAACAATCGAAAATATTTAAACATATATCAACAAGAAGCAGTAAAAAACTGCTTTTCAGTATTTTTAAGGTTTTCAGTTAATGCAGCAGTCTGCTACTGAGAGAAATATATTCTCAGTCTAAGAATGAGGGTATAAACATGATATTATTTTATTTTCTCCTCTGACCTCTATCTTCAACTGTGTTATATTGAATTTCATTTTCACTTTACTTAATAATCTCTTGACCAGACCCCATAGCTCTCTAGTCATTTTTTTTCCTTGAGACAGAGTTTTGCTCTTGTTGCCCGGGCTGGAGTGCAATTGTGTGATCTTGGCTCACTGCAACCTCCACCTCCAGAGTTCAAGCAATTCTCCTGCCTCAGACTCCCGAGTAGCTGGGATTACAGGCATGCACCACCACGCCCGGCTAATTTCGTATTTTTAGTAGAGACAGGGTTTCTCCATGTTGGTCAGGCTGGTCTCGAACTCCTGACCTCAGGTGATCCACCTGCCTTGGCCTCCCGAAGTGCTGGGATTACAGGCATGAGCCACTGCACCCGGCCCTCTAGTCATTTTTCAAAAGGTGCGAAATGTCCAGTCCACCTTCCTTGATTTTAAAACTTCAGTCATAGGCCAGGTGCAGTGGCCTATAATCTCAGCACTTTGGGAGGCTGAGGCAGGAGGATCACTTGAGGCCAGGAGTTTGAGGCCAGCCTGGACAGCATAGCAACTCCCCATCACTACAAAAAAAATTAAAAATTAGCAGGACATGGTGGCATGCACCTATAGTGCCAGCTACTTAGGAGGCTGAGTTGGAAGGATCGCTTGAGCCCAGGAGTTCGAGGCTGCAGTGAGCTATGATTGCACCACTGCACTCTAGCCTGGGCAACACAGTTTCTAAAAATAAAATGAAATAAAATAAATGAAATAAAATAAAATAAGATACTTCAATCTTAGAAGCCATGTGTGGGGAAAAGAAAGAGAGATCAGATTGTTACTGTGTCTTATTTCCTTTCTCAGTCTCTCATCTCACCTAACAAAAAATACCCACAGGTGTAGAGGGGCTGGCCCCCTTCACCATGAATACTCTCCTTCCCTCCCATCCTTTCCATCCATTCATGCTTCCCCCTACACACACACACCTTTCCTCCCTTATCCTACCTACCCAGCTATGTTTTTAGAAAAATCAATCACAAAAATTTAGATTATTACGGCTGTCTAAATACGCTTCCGTGCCTCAGGCAAGGAATCCAGAGGAAGCAGGAGACGTGCTGGCAATTTCACTCCCCTATGTCTTGGTCAGGAATTGGGGCTACAGTAAAAGAGTAAACATCTTTTTTTTTTTTTTTTTGAGATGGAGTCTCGTTCTTGTTGCCCAGGCTGGAGTGCAGTGGTGCAATCGCGGCTCACTGCAACCTCCGCCTCCAGGGTTCAAGCGATTCTCCCGCCTCAGCCTCCCGAGTAGTATTACAGGCACCTGGCACCACACGCGGCTAATTTTTGTATTTTTAGTAGAGATGGGGTTTCACCATGTTGGCCAGGCTAATCTTGAACTCCCAACCTCAGGAGATCCGCCCACCTCAGCTTCCCAAAGTGCTGGGATTACAGGCGTGAGCTACCAGGCCCTGCTAAAGGAGTAAACATCTGAATGTATACCTGATACTGTTATCGTCGCCTCCTAGCTAACACTGGCCACGGACATCGACCATGCAGCTAGAACCTCAGTGTTTATCTGCTCATAGGGCACTTGTAGAAATCTTTTGAAGGGTCCTCAGGAACCTTTCCACCATCAGGTTTACCTCTTCCAACCCCATCCAACCTGACACCTGGCCTCTTGCTGCTGCTGTTCTGTCCATCAGAGTGCCAAAAAGATGGCTCCATGCTGGCCAACTTCCCCAGGGCCTCTTTGGTCCAAAAGCAACCCTGCATCCTTGCCATGCTGCTCCTCCCACCTCGCTCTCATCTCTTTCTCCTCTGCTGAAATAGACATCAAGGGCAATCAGCCAGCCTGTTGCAAAGCAAACACCCAACAGGGGAATGAGATGCCAGTCTCTCCTTCTTTGGGGTACCCTTAATCTCTTCTTGAAATCCCCTCTCTCGTTTCTTGGTGTGGAGCTGCCACGGGAAGCATGCAAATGAAACAGAATGGAGGCAGGGTGTGGTGGGTTCACACCTCTAATCCAGCACTTAGGGAGGCTGAAGTGGGCGGATCACTTTAGGTCAGAAGTTTGAGACCAGCCTGGCCAACATAATGAAACCCTGTCTCTACAAAAATACAAAATTAGCCAGGCATGGTGGTGCACTCCTGCCATCCCAGCTACTCGGGAGGCTGAGGTGGGAGGATCACTTGAACCTGGGAGGCGGAGGTTGCAGTGAACTGAGATCGTACCACTGCACTCCAGCTCTGTCTCAAAAAAAAAAAAAAAGTGAATGGAGGAGACATCAATTTCTCCCCCTAGGCATATGGTTCCCACAATCTTCCCAGAGTTTTGGGTGTTCTGCTTACTAAGGTTGGAGAAGAAGGAGTAGGTGATGGCAACAAAGCTATGAGAGTCAATATCGTGTAAGTATCCAGAGCCAGACTACCCAAATAGAAACCTGTTTCTGCTTTTGGGCAGAATTATTAATAACTAACCTCGCCAAGCCTCAGTTCCTTCATCTGTAAGATAGAAACACTTCAAAGGGTCATTATAATAGTTAAATGAATAAATAAATATAAGGAGTTTAGAATAGGATCTGGGACATCGTAAACACTACATAAGTGTTATCTGTTCTTATTATTTCTGCCACACGTTAGAAAGATCTTGAGAGATGAGTCTTGTCATCTTGTCAATTCTCTTTAGACTGTGGGAGTTCTTAGCACCTATTATTTTTAGCTTTGAGGCTATAGCTACAATTCTGAAACCAAAGCAAAAATCTATTTAATGTCCTGCTACACATATTATTTAGAAATATGGAGATAAATGCTAGAAGAAATAGCTAAAAGAGTAGACAGTGATTGCCTCTAGAGCATAAGACTTGAGAGATACATCTCCCGGGGGGACTGCTACTACTCATTATCAGCCCTTTAAGTACTATTCAATTTTTAAAAATTAGAGGCATGCATTACTTTGATAAAATTAATTCTTAATTTTTAAAGAAGAAAATACTCTGAGAATATAAAACAGAATTCTACATGTTAATTAGCATCTATTTTGTTTTGGTCATATTTTAAAGGTGTCATGACAAGCCTGGAAAACATAGATAGGACCCAAAGTTATCATCCAGTTGGGACTGGAAAACTTCTATACAGACAATGCAGAAACCCTTAAGTAATTCTTTAATCCTCCGTTTTTTCTTTTCTTCCTTTTTCTCTCATAACAAAAAAAAATGCCCTAGTTTTTATTAAACAAAGCATTCTAAAATTCACTCTTAGGTAACTGAGTGCACTATTTCTTGATGGGCTCTCATATTTAATGGGATTTAGAATTATTTTACAGTAGTGTTTTTTTTTCAGGATGTTCACTGCTTCCTGAGTTACCTGCCATCTTCCTGGGGGCATTTTTTCTGCATGACAGTGTATTCCGCACATTTAATTATACACTTTTGGGAAACTGGGTGAATGTGAAGCCGTGTCGTTGTCTGGGGTAAATACTCAAGGTTCATTGTCTTACACCAAGGGAATCGAGGATGTGGGCACACAAGAAGTGAGTTTAAGAGTGGAGGTTTAATCGACGAAAGAAAGAGAAAAGAGAATAGTTATCTCTCCTGCAGAGAGAGAGTGAGGGGCTCCCCAGTGGGTCTTTGGTCTGCAGTGAAGTGCACAGGCTTTTTGTTTGTTTGTTTTTGAGACGGAGTCTCGCTCTGTACCCCGGGCAGGGGTGCAGTGGCGCGATCTCAGCTCTCTGCAAGCTCCGCCTCCCAGGTTCACTTCATTCTCCTGCCTCAGCCTCCCGAGTAGCTGGACTACAGGCGCCCACCACCAGGCCCGGCTAATTTTCTGTATTTTTAGTAGAGATGGGGTTTCACGGTGTTAGCCAGGATGGTCTCGATCTCCTGACCTCGTGACCCGCCCCCCTCAGCCTCCCAAGGTGCTGGGATTACAGGCAGGAGCCACCGCGCCCAGCTGTGCCCCAGTGAATTTTATAGACTGGTTTAAGGAAGCAGTGTCTGATTTACATAGGGCTCAAAGATTGGTTGGACCAGGTGTGTCATTTACTTAGCACTGGAAGAAGCTAGGTGCCCCACCCTAAACTTTTATTATGCAGATGAAATCTCTACCTGGCCGGCGTCATGTTATCTGTTCTTTACTGTGCACGTGCTTGACAAAGAAAAGGGGAGATGGAGACACCACGTGGAACATGCCTATCCCCAAGGCAGACTTTTCCTATTGGCACAACTGCCAGCATTAACCCCTGCAAGCTTCCAGCTTGCTTATCTATGTCTGCAGCTTGATTTTACAGGCTGCTGTCTGTTACAAAAGAAACAATTTGGGGGCTGCTTTTCATTAAAAGGAAAACCTGACCGAAGACTCTCTTACCCTCACTATCTGCCTAAATAATTTCTTTTTAACTCCTATATCAACTGTATCCTATGCCAAGGTTCAAGTGATTCTCCTGTCTCAACCTTCCAAGTAGCTGGGATTGCAGGTGTCCGCCACCATACATGGCTAATTTTTGTACTTTTAGTAGAGATGGGGTTTCACCATGTTGGCCAGACTGGTCTTGAACTCCTGACCTCAAGTGATCCGCCCACCTTGGACCCCCAAAATGCTGGGATTACAGATGTGAGTCATCATGCCCAGGCCGAATGTTTTTAATATGATAGGCAGCAATCAGTAATATGATTTGTTTTTTGCTTTTCTCAACACTGTTTCAAATACGCTTGTTTTGCTCTCTCTCTCTCCCAAGACAATTGTATTAGTCATCTTCAGAGAAATATAGCATATAGATACATACATATATAGAGAGAGAAAGAGAGAGTGTGAAAGAGAGTCAGAGAGAAGAAAGATGAAGAAGAGGAAGAAGAAGAAGAGAAGAAGGAGAAGGAAGAGAAGGAGAAGGAGAAGAAGGAGAAGAAGAAGAAGAAGGAGAAGAAGAGGAGGAGGAGGAGGAAGGAGAAGAAGAAGAAAAAGGAGGAGGAGGAGGAGGTGGAATAATTTATTATGGGAATCAGCTCATACATTTATGGAAGACAAGGGGTCCCATGATCTCTTGATAATCGATGAAGCCAGTGGCATCATTTAGCATAAGACTGAAGGCTTGAGGACCAAGAGCTCCCATGTCCAAGGGCAGGAGAAGATGGATGTCTCAGCTTTAGAAAGAGAGCAAATCGCTCTCCCTGTGCCTTTTTGTCCTATTTGGGCCCCCAGCAAGTTGGATGATGCTACGTTGGTCAGGGCAGACCTTCTTTATGCAGCCTATTGATTCAAATGCTGATCTCCTCCAGAAACACCCTCACAGACACACCCAGAAATAAGGTTTTACCAGTTATCTGGACATCCCTTATCCCAGTCAAGTTGACATATAAAATTAACCATCACAACAACCCAATATGGCTCCCTTCAGAGGCATCTCCTTGGACTACAGGAAAACATATGCATCTCGCCCTGTCCACAGCCAGAAATACAGATCATTCTCACTGCGACTATTTTTCCTTATCCAAATATTACAAGGAAATCAAGTCAGCCTCTGGCCTTCAGAATTCTCCATTCATCATCCAGTTCCTGACCAAATTCTTCATTGAAAGAACAATTTTGTACATACTTCATTTGCTCCCCACTGTGAACTAGAATCAAATGACATCAAGAAGTCAGGAAATTGTTAATGAGTTCAACCATTATGGAAAGCAGTGTGACAATTCCTCAAAGAACTAAAAACAGAACTACCATTCCACCCAGCAATCCCACTACTAGATATATACCCAGAGGAATATAAATTGTTCTATCATAAAGACACATGCACACATATGTTCATTGCAGCACTATTCACAATAGCAAAGACATGGAATCAACCTAAATTTCCATCAATGGTAGACTGGATCAAGAAAATGTGGTACATATATACCATGGAATACTATGTGCAGCCATAAAAAATGAGATCATGTCCTTTGTAGGAACACAGATGGAGCTGGAGGCCATTATCCTTAGCAAACTAACGCAGAAACAGAAAACCAAATACCACATGTTATTACTTATAAATGGAACTAAATAATGAGAACACATGAACATAAAAAGAGGAACAATAGAGACTGGGGTCCACTTGAGGGAGGAGGGTAGGGGTGGGGTGAGGATTGAAAAACCACCTATCAGGTACTATGCTTATTACCTAAGTGGTGAAATAATCTGTACACCAAACCCCCAAGTCTTAAGTTTACCTATATATCAAACCTGTACATGTATCCCTGAACCTAAATTAAAAGTTTAAAAATAATAATAAAACAGGCTGGGCACGGTGGCTCACGCCTGTAATCCCAGCACTTTGGGAGGCAAAGGCAGGTGGATCACCTGAGGTCGGGAGTTCGAGACCAGCCTGACCAACATGGAGAAACCCCATCTCTACTAAAAATGCAAAATTAGCCAGGCGTGGCGGCACATGCCTGTAATCCCAGCTACTCGGGAGGCTGAGGCAGGAGAATCACTTGAACCCGGGAGGTGGAGGTTGCTGTGAGCCGAGATCACTGCACTCCAGCCTGGGTAACAAGAGCAAAACTCAGTCTCAAAATCAACCAATCAATCAATCAATAAAATAATAATAATAAAAGAAAAAAATGATGCAGCCATTTAAAGTAACCTGTGTCCCTCGATTGAGAAGCCCCTTACATATAAAAAAAGTAACTTTGTTCAGCCAATTTTGGGTTACTAACATATGTTAACATGCTTTGTAAAATGGAAAGTGCTAAAGGTTTTCTGTAACCAGCTGCATCTCTGAAGACATGACGCATCTGTTCCCTCACAGCTAAGGAGAGAATTTCAGTGAGGAGTAATCATACCATTGGGAATGTGGCAGGGCAGCAGGGAGCCAGCCCATGCTAGGTAGGGGTTCCTTTGTGCAGCTTGCTAAATTAATATGGAAGACAGGAGAGCCAGGCTTTTCACCAGTGCTAATCCCTGTATGTTCCAAATCGGAGCTATTAATTCTGCTTGCCTGGGATCAGCAATGGAATTTTGCATCTGTTTCAGTAGCTAGGAACATGGCAGACAATGCCTTCGTGTTTCAAGTATTTTACAGTTTCTTTTTATTTTAAAAATTATAAGGCTAGGCATGGTGGCTCACCCCTGTAATCCCAACACTTTGGGAGGCTGAGGTGGGAGAATTGCTTGAGACCAGGAGTTCAAGATCAGCCTGGGCAACATAGTGAGACCTCATCTCTACCAAAAAAAAAAAAAATGTTTTAATTAGCTAGACCTGGTGGTGTGTGCCTGTAGTCCTAGCTGAGGCTGAGGCAGGAGGATCACTTGAGTCTGGGAGGTCGAGGCTGCAGTGAGCTGTGATTGTGCCACTGCACTCCAGCGTGGGTGACAGAGCAAGACCCTGTCAAAAAAAAGAAAAGGAATGGAAGAAAGGAAGGAAAGAAGGGAGGGAGGGAGAAAGGGAGGGAGGGAGGGAAGGAATGAAGGAAGGAAGGAAGGGAGGAAGGAATGATATTATAAATAATTTCAACATGCAGCAAAGTGCTAAAAATGATATAACTGCACCTCTGTGTCCATCACACAATTTAAGCAGGTGTTAACATTTTGCCATGTTCAGTTCAGTTCTTAAAGAAGTAAGCCATGACATGAACATGTCCCAAATCCCCCTCCATGCCTGAGCAGAAGCTAGCATTTTAGCTTCCACATGAAGCATAATTTCTATACATGTACATTGCCTAAGCAACCCCAATACCCATCACGGTAGAATGGATGAATTACTTAGAATGTATTCATGCAAGAGAATATTATAAAGCAATGAAAATGAGCAAACTACAGTATACACATGATCATGGAAGACTATTTCTTTCTTTTTTTTTTTTTTTTTTTTTGAGATGGAGTCTATCTCTGTCACCCAGGCTGGAGTGAAGTGGTGGGATCTCGGCTCATTGCAACTTCTGTCTCCCAGGTTCAAGCGATTCTCCTGCCTCAGCCTCCTGAGTAGCTGGGACTACAGGCATGAGCCACCATGCCCGGCTAATTTTTGTATTTTTAGTAGAGATGGGGTTTCACCATGTTGGCCAGGCTGGTTTTGAACTCCCGACCTCAGGTGATCTGCCCGCCTCAGCCTCCCAAGTGTTGGGATTATAGGCATGAGCCACCACCCCTAACCCGTGGAAAACTATTTCAAGCAAGGAAAACAAAGTTAAAAAGGTAGGATGTAGTTGAATTGCATTTAAATAAAGCTTAGAGACCAGGAAAACTAATTTGTTATCTAGGGTTATATAAACAGAAAGTCAAGCTAATGGAGGGTGGGAGGGGCCATGCCAAATTTAAAATAATACACAGGAGCTTCTGGGGCACTGGCTCTTTTGTTGCATAGGGGTTCATTTTATAATAATTAAATTATATGTAAATATGTATTTGGTGTACTTTTCACAATGGACATTTCACAATAAAAGAATCTAAAACATACTACCTTTGTGAGGTTTAAAATTATAGAATGAGGATATTAAATTTGACATAAACTTTTGCAGTCTGATTTCTTTTAACTCAGATTTATGACTTTTTGTTTCATCTGTTTCATACCTGACCAATTCACTCATTTTAACCACTCTCTAGCATTGTAGGCATAAGCCACCATTTGCTCTTTCATTTCCTTAGTGAGCAAGAGTGATTTCATATCCGTGTTTTGTAATTAAAACAGTGCACTAGAGAAAACTTTGTATTTTCCTCCTTATGCACAAGGGTGAGAGTTTCTGTTAGAGTCACATGGGCTTAAATTGCTGCATCACAAGAGATGTACATCTTCAACTCCATTGGGTTCTATCAAATTGCCCTTGGAAGTATGGCTGACCCTTGAACAACATGGCTTGAACTGTGTGGGTTCACTTATCCATGCATATTTTTCAACCAAACCCAGATTGAAAATACAGTATTCAGAAGCAGGGCACAGTGGCTCATGCCTGTAATCCCAGCACTTTGGGAGGCTGAGGCTGGAGGATTGCTTGAGCCCGGAAGTTTGAGGCCAGCCTGGGCAACATCTCAAATAATTTAAAAAAAAAAAAAAAAAGGGAAAATGTAAATCTTTGTACATAGAGAGTGGACTTTTTTCTTTTAAGAGACAAATTCTTATTCTGCTGCGCAGGCTGGAGTGCAGTGTGTGATCATAGCTCACTGTAACCTTGAACAAAGGCAATTCATTGACTTTTCACATATGCCAGTTCTCCAGCAGTGACTGCAAAGACTCATGTGCAAATTTTCAAATATACAGGGATCCTGAAACTAATCCCCTGAATATACCCAGGGATGACTGTAATTGCAGCACTTTATGTTCTCATAAGAATTCCTGTCCCCGGCTAGGCGCGGTGGCTCACACCTGTAATCCCAGCACTTTGGGAGGTCGAGGCAGGTGGATCACGAGGTCAGGAGATCGAGACCATTCAGGCTAACACAGTGAAACCCCGTCTCTACTAAAAATACAAAAAAATTATCCAGGCATGGTGGTGGGCGCCTGTAATCCCAGGAGGCAGGAGAATGGCCTGAACCCGGGAGGCGGAGCTTGCAGTGAGCCAAGATTGCACCACTGCACTCCAGCCTGGGCGACAGAGCAAGACTCTGTCTCAAAAAAAAAAAAAAAAAAAGAATTCCTGGCCCCGTATCATCTCCAACACTTTATTAGACTTTCCAGCTTTGGGTCATGGACCACATGTAAGACAGAACTCCTTGTCGTTTTAATTTCCATTTCCTTGGTTATGAGTGACATTGAGCATCTTTTCATGTGTGTCTTGGCATTTCTGGTGCACTCATTTGTGAATGATCTGTCCTTATTCCTTGCCTATTTTCTACTGAGCTGTTTGTCTTTTTGCAATTGATATATTGCAGTTCTTTATATATTCTGAGTACTAATTCCTTGATGGTGATACAGGCTATATAAGTTGCAAAAACATTCTAGTTTGGCATGTCTTATCACCTTATTACAGATAACATGGCAAGAAGGTGAGATGGGATAAGACATTTGGTTAAGAGAGGAAGATTAAGAGACAAAATACCTGTGTTCTTAACTGGTCTCAGCCACTTATAAATTAGTCACATGGCTTTCAGCAAATTATCTGATTTCTCTAGGCCGAATTTTCCTGGTCTCTAAAGTGAAGATGATAATACTCTTTATTTTATTGTTATTAGGATTAAATGAGATAATATGTGTAGAACACTTAAGAGACTCTTCCAAAAACTGTAGTTATTTTTGTAGTGTCATTTGTTGTCACACAAACATTTAAAGTTTTGATGAAGCCAAATGTTTTATTGCCTCCTTTTGTGATGTGTTTCTTTTCCATCAAATTTAAGATATCCTCTCTTACCCCAGTGATATAAAGAAATTCTCCTAGGAGTTGCTCTAAGTGTTTTACGATTTTGTTTTTTGCATATAGGATTTCATTTGGGGTACTTGTGTGCAGTGGAGAAATTATATGATCTTTCCTTTAAGAATGGTCATTTGTCCAAATACAATTTATTGAATAGCTGTGTCCAGCCAAGGGGCAGTGGAGACAGACACATTTGGCTTAGGTTCAATGGGATATGTATACACGGTTTATGGTCACCTATTCTAACCATCCTGACTTTTAGGAATATCCCCACTGCACACAGTCAGCTCACGTGGAGGCTGACACAACATGGAAAGTGTGTGGGCAATGGAACAGAAACCGGGTGTGAAGTACATGGGTGCAAGGTTCGTCTTACATCAGACAGATAACAGTGCAAGCCGAGAGTTTAGTTCTCATTAATGCAGTCGAAAATGTAAATCCTCTTGCTCTAGGAATTCACTCAGGGAAACAATGCAGAGAATTGCAAACACATGCCGCCCTCATGTTTCTTTTCTGATGGGAATCATGCTAAAAGGAATATATCAGAATCCCTGTTTTTGCAGGATATAGACCTATAAGGAGAATACAAACAAGTGCAGCTATGGAGGAGTCACATCACGTGTTTCCTGCCATCCAGTTGTCCATCACCAAAAACATGCTTCAATCTGAAAGGCTGAATTTCCTATCCATCTTCTCTTTAGAAAATGTAATACAAGGCCAGGCACAGTGGCTCACATCTGTAATCCTAGCACTTTACGAGGCCAAGGCAGGTGAACCACTTGAGGCCAGGAGTTTGAGACCAGCCTGGCCAACATGGTGAAACCCCATCTCTACTGAAAATACAAAAATTAGCTGGGTGTGGTGGTGCACACCTGCAATCCCAGCTACTTGGGAGGCTGAGGCAGGAGGATCGCTTGAACCCAAGAGGTGGAGGTTGCAATGAGCCAAGATGGCACCAGTGCACTCCAGCCTGGGTGACAGAGCTAGACTCTGTCTCAAAAAAAAAAAAAGAAAGAAAATAAAATGTAATACAAGCATTGTCCCATGAAGAGGTGACCAGAAAGTATGCAATCAAAAAGTGTAGAAAAAACAATTGACGGGGTTTGACAAACAGTTCAATAATAATCCCATTTTCTTTCTTTCTTTTTTTTTTTTGTGGTGTCCATAGCATTTTTGGGCTCTTTAAAAAAGGTGTGATTTGTTGGATTTCTCATCTCCTTTTAAATAAATTTTAACTTTCTCATCCAATTTTGTTTTCCTTAAAGAGGGATCCACAATAGTTTCAACTTCAGGTCTCCGAAAACCTGACTCTGTCCCTGCTAGTATGTTATTGTTTTCAGTAGCATCATTTCAATGGAAAGAGTTCTCTCTCTCAGCGGTATTATAGATGATAGTACAGAAAGATGGATCTATTTGCCCCAGGTCACATGGCAAGTTAGTGGTGGAGTCAGGACTAGAACCTGTGGCTTCCGAACTGGAGTTCTCTATGTTCTCTCCTGAGGTCTCCCATGTAGTATTCTCCTTATCATCATCCTAGCTCAAGGACCACCACATGGTGCACAGTTATCAGTGCCCGTTTTAATAGGGTTATTCTGAATGTGTTTCACTGATGTAATCCCCTAGCTCATCCCCTAGAGCTGGTTTTTCCTGGGCTCTTCCCTTCCAGGGAGAAAATATTAAGGACAGAGCAGCTGGATAATTTTCCCAGTTTATTTCCTGCTCTCTTTCCGGAGACATTTTGTTCCTTTTGCTCTTCAATCAAATGACCTTTCTGCTCTAGCCAGCCATAAAATACCACATTATCGCTTTCAAATTCAAATGTCACCTTGTCGTTCTCTGCATTCTCTGCAGCTCCCCATGGCTGCAGAATAAAGCCAGAACTATTTGGCATAATATGGGCCAGTTTACCTTCCCAGCCTCATTTTAACCATTCCCTATCCATCCATCTGTCTATCCATCCATCCATCCACCCACCCATCTAACCAGACAGCCATCCATCCATCCATCCATCCTTGCATCCATCCATCCATCCATTCACCCATCCATCCATCCACCTATCCATTTATACATTTATCCATCCATCCATTCAACCATCCCTCCATCCATTCACCCATCCATCCATCCATCCACCCATCCAGCCAGACAGACAGACAGCCATCCACCCACCCATCCATCCATCCACCCATCCACCCATCTATCCATCCAACCATCCATCCATCCATCCACTCACCTAACCATCCATCCATCCATTTATTCATCCATCCATCAATCCATCCATCTATCCACGCATTCATCCATCCATCCAGCCAGCCAGCCAGCTATCTCATGAATCTGTCAATCAGTTATGTCTACATGCCTTCTCCTGAATTCTCAACAATTTCCCATAATATATATTTTGCTATACCTCACAACTGTAGATAGGAAAACTGAGTCTCAGAGGAGCCTCATGTGTAGTGAACAGCATTGACTTCCTATACTGTGTTAATTCCCCCTTCCTTCCTAATAAAATCCTGATCTTATTAAAATATCTGCCCCTTATCCACACAGCCCTCATTTCCAATTCTAGGTATACATGGACAGCAAAAAATCAAAGCCAAGCATAGACAAACATTTTCTGTAAAGGGGCAGACAGTAAATATTTTAGATTTGTGAGCCATATGGTCTCTGTTTGCTATGATTTGAATGTGTACCCTAAAAAGCATGTGTTGAAAAGTTAATCCCCAATGCAACAGTGATGGGAGGTAGGGCCTAATGAGAGGTGTTTAAGTTATGAAGGTTCTACTCTCATGAATGGATTAATGCTGATTATGAAAGGGCTTGAGGCTCTGAAGTGTACCTCTTGCTCTCTCTCATTCTTTTTTGTTTTGTTTTGAAATGGAGTCTCGCTCTGTCACCCAGGCTGGAGTGCAGTGGCACAATCTCGGCTCACTGCAAGCTCCGCCTCCCGGGTTCACGCCATTCTCCTGCCTCAGCGTCCTGAATAGCTGGGACTACAGGCACGCGCCACCATGCCTGGCTAATTTTTTGTATTTTTAGTAGAGATGGGGTTTCACTGTGTTAGCCAGGATGGTCTCGATCTCCTGACCTCATGATCCGCCCGCCTCGGCCTCCCAAAGTGCTGGAACTACAGGCGTGAGCCACCACGCCCAGCCCTGCTCTGTCTCACTCTTTTTGCCCCTTTGCTATGGGAAGATGCAGCAAGAAGAGCCTCCTTGCCAGATGCCAGCCTGTTGATCTTGGACTTCCCAGCCTCTGAAACTCTGAGCCATTAAATTTCTATTCATGCTAGGTGCAGTAACTCATTCCTATAATCCCAGTGACTCAGGAAGCTGAGGCAGGAGAATCATTTGAGGCCAGGATTTTCCAGACCAGTCTGGGCAACACAGGAAGACCCCCACCTCTAAATAAAAATTAAAAATTAGCTTGGTGTGGTGATGCATTCCTGTAGTTCCAGCTACTAAGAAGGCCAAAGTGGGAGGTTCCCTTACACCCAGGAGTTCAAGGCTGCAATGAGCCATGATCATGCCATTGCACTTCAGCCTAGGTCACAGAGCAAGACTCCATCTTTTAAAAAAAGAAAAAAATATATATACGTTCATTATAAATTATCCAGTATCAGTTATTCTGTTATAACAGCCAAAAAGCAATGAAGACACTGTTGCATCTATTCAACTCTGCCATTGTATCAAGAAAGCAGCCACATGGCTGGGTACGGTGGCTCACGCCTGTAATCCCAACACTTTGGGAGGCCTAGGTGGGTGGATCACCTGAGGTCAGGAGTTCAAGACCAGCCTGACCAATATGGTGAACCCCCATCTCGACTAAAAATACAAAAATTAGCTGGGTGTGGTGGCGGGTGCCTGTAGTCCCAGCTACTCAGGAGGATGAGACAGGAAATTGCTTGAACCCAGGAGGCGGAGGTTGCAGGGAGCTGAGATCGTGCCACTGCACTCCAGCCTGGGTGACAGAGCAAGACTCCATCTCAAAAAAAAAAAAAAATGGAAAAAGAAAGCAGCCACAGAGGATACACAAGCCAATGGGTGTGATTGTGTTCCAATAAAATTTATTTATGAGCAGTGAAAATTAATTTGATATAATTTCATATGTCATAAAATACTATTCTCCTTTCCATTTTTTTCAACTATTTAAAATATAACAACCATTTGTTGCTCATCAGCCATGAAAAAGCAGATGGTGAGTTGGATGTTGTCCCACAGGCTATACTTTTCCAATTTCCGGTCTAAGCCACTTAGTTGCATGGTATCCTCCTGGCAAAGTCAGGGGAGACATATGACCTAAGGGGACCCAGTCACACTCAAGGGAAGAATCTATAGTGTCCATTGTTGGTATGAGAGTAATCCCTTCTATTCCCAAGTCAGTAATAGTCATCTTGACTGTAATTCCATGGATAGTCAAGATGACAATGGAAGCCATCGACATACTAACTTGGGAATAGAAGGGATTACTCTACCCTCAAGATGACTATGGAAGGCACTACTCTCAAGACGACTATGGAAGGGATTACTCTCAAGGTGACTAAGGAAGCCGTTGACCTATTGACTAAGGAAGCCATTGACCCAGGCACTACTGTCATTTTTGTTGTAACTGAAAATGGTCTCAGACTCTCCTGGCTGGTGGCCTCAGGAGGTGGAACCTCATGGGCCTGTCCTGAGACAGTCAGGAGAAGTGAGGCCCCAAAATCTTAAGTAGTGTATTAATCAAAGTCTCCTGAGAAACAGAATCAATAGAAGGTTCCATTTCATTCTATTTCCTTCTTATTTCATTCATACACACACATGTTGGGAGTAGAGGAGAGAGAGAGAAAGACTTTAAGAAATTGGCTCATGCAATCACAGAGGCCAGTTCAGAACCTGCAGAGTAACTTGGTAGGCTGGAGACCCAGGAAAGAGTTGATGTTGTAGTCTGAGTCCAAAAGCAGTGTATGAGCAGAATTCCCTTTTTCCTCAGAGGAAGTCAGTCTTTACCTGAAGTTAAGGCCAAGGCAGGAGGGTGACTAACAACCAAGGGTTCCAGACCAGCCTGGGAACACAGTGAGACTTCATCTCTACAAAAACTGAAAAATCAGTCAGGCATGGTGGCATGCACCTGTAGTCGCAGCTACTTGGGAGGCTGACGTGGGAGGATTGCTTGAGCCCAGGAGTTTAAGGCTGCAGTGAACTATGATTGCACCACTGCTCTCCAGCTTGGGTGATAGAGTGAGATTCTGCTTCAATATCCTTCAACTGATTGGACGAGGCCCACCCACATGATAGAGATTAATCTGTTTTGTTCAAGGTCTACTGATTTAAATGTCAACTTCATGTTTAAAAAACAAACAGAAGCCTTCACAGCAAAACCCAGATAGAGTTGACTAAGTCCCTGAGTACGTTGGCCTAGCCAGTTATATATCACAGATGATATATAATGCTGACAGAATTATTATAAATAATAATAGAACTAAAATAATTAAGAATCCACAGTATATCTGAGATCAGGATTGATGGGAAGAATGGAAGCAGGTGCTTCCCAGCCACTAATACCATAAACCTGAGGTCCCCCATGGAAAGTCCTGCCTGGCTTCAGTCCACAGCTGGGATTCTTTTTTTTTTTTTTTTTTTTGGAGCAGGCTGGAGTGCAGTGGTGATCTCGGCTCACTGCAGCCCTCCGCCTCCTGGGTTCAAGCTATCCTTGTGCCTCAGCCTCCCAAGTAGCTGGGACTACAGACATGAGCCACCACACCTAGCTAATTTTTGTATTTTTAGTAGAGACAGAGTTTTGCCATGTTGGCTGGGCTGGTCTCGAACTCCTGGCCTCAAGTGATCTGCCTGCCTCTGCCTCCCAAAGTACAGGGATTACAGGTGTGAGCCACTGCACCCGGCCCACAGCTGAGATTCTTAATTTCTCTCCCTAAGCTGAACATGGTGCAGAACAAGGTTAGCACTCAGATTTTGCAGTACATCTCTGGAGAGTTTATTTTAAGAAGATCAAGTGGGGCACTCCTGGGTTTCAGGATTGATTAGCCGCCCTATCTACAAGAACAAAGGGTGATCTGACACCCAATCACCCTCACTGAGTCTGACCTCCAGGAGAAAGGGTTTGAGATTCATACCAGAAATGGTCCAAATATTAACAGAAGGAGGAAATGAATATACTCCTTTTTTTTTTTTTTTTTTTTTTTGAGACAGAGTCTCGCTCTTTCACCCAGGCTGGACAGCAGTGGCACTATCTTGGCTCACTGCAATCTCCACCTCCTGGGTTCACGCCATTCTCCTGCCTCAGCCTCCCGAGTAGCTGGGACTACAGGCGCCTGCCACCACGCCCGGCTAATTTTTTGTATTTTTAGTAGAGACGGGGTTTCACCGTGTTGGCCAGGATGGTCTCGATCTCCTGACCTCATGATCCACCCACCTCGGCCTCCCAAAGTGCTGGGATTACAGCTGTGAGCCACCACGCCCGGCAGGAAATGAATATACTTCTGACGTGCTGTGCAATGGTACAATGTTCATTATTGATTTTTGATTCAATGAGATTAATTAAAATGATATATTCCAATCAGTTACCAAATGTACCTGCTCGATAATGTGTCTAAATTCATTAACTAGTTTGTTTTAACGATATTTCGTTTTAAAGTTTTATTTTATCCACATATTGACTTCATTTTACTTTTGCAAATAAGAGCTTGATGGTAATATTACCAATAACTCATTATCATCCTTTGCTAAGCCAGGAGGGAATTTGCCACTTTGCAGAATAGCCAGTGCTTTTAATAGGAGAGTTTATGTAAAAGCTACGTTGTCTTGAAATAATTTGCACTCACAAATTAAGGGGCAAGCATAACTCTGATAAATTAACTGTATCCAGTAAAAAGTTTACCTTTAAAAGTGCTACTTCTGTTCTCTTTGAGGCTGAGTCTGAGGCTAACTAGGCTTAGCAAACCCTGGTGACAAAAGGAAATAGTTTTTGGAATGTTTTCTTCAGTCCATCACTGACATTTCCTGTTCATCTGGTAGTAAAGTTTAAATATTTAGTGGCACCGGAAGGGTGTTCAGGATACATTAAATATTGAACATCTCTAAGGGAGGCCCAGCTACATTTAACATGGCAGGTTCTCTTCCAAGATCCATCCGTAAATCAATCTGAGCACCTCTGCTGAGAACAGTTTTCTGGTGCTTTTATTCTTTCTTTCTTTCTTTCTCTTTCTTTCTTTCTTTCTTTCTTTTTCTTTCTTTCTTTCCTTTCTTTCTTTCCTTTCTTTCTTTCTTTCTGGTGCTTTTATTCTTTCTTTCCTTCTTTCTTTCTTTCCTTTCTTTCTTTCTTTCCTTTCTTTCTCTCTTTCTTTCTTTCTTCCTTCCTTCCTTCCTTCCTTCCTTTCTTCCTTCCTTTCTTTCTTTTTTTTTTTTTTTTGACAAGGTCTGTCTCTGTTGCCCAAGTTGGAGTCCAGTGGTGCAATCGTGGCCCACTGCAACCTCTGCCTCCTGGGTTAAAGCAATCCTCCCACCTCAGCCTCCCAAGTAGCTGCAACTACAGGCATGCACCACCATGCCCACATAATTTTTGTATTGTTTGTAGAGTCAAGGGTTTTGCCATGTTGGCCAGGTTGGTCTAGAACTCCTGACCTCAAGTGATCCACCTGCCTTGGCCTCCCAAATTGCTGGAATTACAGGCGTGAGTGACAGCGCTAGACCTTCTGGTGCTTTGGGGTAATTTATTGAAAAACTAGTTAGTCTTTCCCCACATGCAATGAGATTTGCAAAAATATTCTCAAGTAGAGAGAGAGGGGTTGGAAGAGACGTTATTTGGGTCACGTACTCTGGACCAACCAAAATAACAATCTCATCTCCCTGAGATTTTCAAAAAGTCTCAGGGAGATGAAGGTCACTCCCCTGAAAAGAGTGTGTCTAGGCAGCAGGTCTCCCTGTGAGTCACAGGTGGGTCGAAGAAAAGTTTGTAGAGTCTCTCATTCAAGGGTTGGATGGGGGTATCCAGAAATTTTGGGTGTAGCTTCAGGCTGAAGTGCAAAGGTTAACAGCAGAGTTCCTACACAGCAGAGAGCTACTGTGAAAACTTCAGAGTCTGCTTCAGGGTTGCCACTGCCTTTCTAGCATTCTTAATGCATTTCTAGTGCATTACCCACTTACTCTCTTGAAGCCTAGCCTAAAGGGCCCTTGTCACTCAGATGCCCTCATTATCAGCTCCCTCTGGGTAGATCTTGAGGAGATAGAGATGTCCACCCTGCAGACTCAGGACTTATTTAGGGAAACTTGATTGCAAGTGAGAGAAACTCATTGTGAACTGGTGTAGGCAAAGGAAGAAATTGATTGGTCTATGGTGTCCAAGGAACAGTTGTACAAACGGTAATAGCCCTGTAGGATTCATCTTACCCACTGTCCAGAAAACCTAATGCACCGAAAACAGCAAAGAAAGAGTTTAATTTTTGCAAGGCAGCCGAGCAGAGTGATGGGAGATGTTTCTCAAATCTGCCTCCCTGAAAGCTCAGTGGCTAGGGTTTTTAAGGATAATTTGGTAAGCAAGGGGCTAGGGAATGGAAACTGCTGATTGGCTGGGGATGAAATCATAGGAGTCCAATCAAACTGTCTTCACACACTCATCAATTTCTGGGTGGGGGTTTCTCGTGGGAGTCAGTTCCTGGGTGTGAGTCACAGGTCCAGGTGATGTCAGTCAGTCTCCAGAATGCAAAAATCTGGAAAACATCTCAAAGACTAATCTAAGGGCCAAGTGCAGTGGCTCACACCTGTAATCCCAACATTTTTGGAGGCCAAGGCAGGTGGATCACTAGAGGCCAGGAGTTGGAGACCAGCCTGGCCAACATGGCGAAACCTCACTCTATTAAAAATACAAAAATTAGCCAGGCATGGTGGCAAGTGCCTGTAGTCCCAGCTACTTGGGAGGCTGAGGCAGGAGAATCATTTCAGCCCAGGAAGTGAAGTTTGCAGTGAGCCAAGATGGTGCCACTGCACTCCAGACTGGGCAACAGAGCAAGATTCTGTCTCAAAAAAAATACTAATCTTAGGTTTTGACAGTAGTGATGTTATCTACAGCAGAAATTGGGGAAGTTAGAAGTCTTGTGTCTCTGATTACAAAGTCTTGAGCAATATGGGGCTTATAGAAAATCAAGCTAAAGAATAATGACTGGTTAACGTTAACTATGCCTACATTTTAGCAGAATTCCAGCCCCTCCCATTATCCTAACCTTGCAGCCTTTCATTAGACTTACAAAGGTGGTTTCAATCCCGCAGCAAGGATGGGGTTAGTTTCGTGATGAGCTGTTATCCCCTTTGTTTTAAAGCTAACAAAGGCAGTTAGCTTAGAGGACTAGAAGCAAATGGAGTCAGCTATGTCAGACTTCTCTCACTGTCATAATTTTTGCAAAGGCAGTTTCAGAAACAGCCTTGAAATAGGCAGGATGGAAATGGACCTCCAAATTCTCTAGAACCAGAGACTGGGCTTCCCCTCTCTTGTTCCTGCTTTTCTCTGCATTTTTACTTCCCCCAGGCTCCCAGATACCTGGATTTCCACACATGGTTAAAATATACATGCCAACAGCCCCCCAAACATCAAAGTTTTCATTATTATTAAGGAACTATGGTCAAGTGGTACCACAGTTCCACTGTGGTGGTAAAGGCATCATGCATTCACGTATTTCAGGGAAGGAAATTATAACCTTGTTTGGGTGAAGTACTCAGCCCTAGATGAATAAGCCGTAGCATGAGAGAGGGGAAAGGGATGAATAATGTCATAAATGAACATGGCAGCTCCACTAGGGATGGGAGAGGGTAGTTATTGCCCAACAGGAAATTCTCAACAGACAATCCCATAGAGCTCCACTGTAAGGCCCCACCTCTGATTCCCTTGCACTGTTGTCATCCTCCAACCCTTAGACAGGGCCAAGTACTTGCTACCTTGGTGTATTATTCTGTTCTCATGCTGCTAACAAAAACTGGGTATAAAGGAAAAAGGTTTAATGGACTCACAGTTCCACATGGCTGGGGAGACCTCACAACCATGGCAGAAGGCAAAGGAGAAGCAAAGGCACATCTTACATGGCAGAAGGCAAGAGAGCGTGTATAGGGGAACTCCCCTTTATAAAACCATCAGATCTCATGAGACTTATTCATTATCATGAGATAAGTATGGAAAAATCTGCCCCCATGATTCAATTAACTCCACTGGGTCCCTCCTACAACACATGGGAATTATGGGAGCTACAATTCAAGATGAGATTTGGGTGGGGGCACAGCCAAACCATATCACTTGATGTCCCTTACAAGCCAGAGAGACAGTGTCTTGAGTGTGTGTGTGTCCTGAGTGTAAACAGCTGTAACTACCATGGATACAAAGATGAGAATAAGGACATTCTCCAACAAAAATGTTCCTATGAAACCATCCCAATTTTCCCCTAGAAATGATGTTCATGGTTTCTTTCGAATAAACATATAAATTGATCCTCTCAGCCTTAAAACTCAAGAAAGTTACTTTTGTCTTATCTGAGTTCCTTTCTCAGGAAACCACCATCAGCCCTCCCACATAGAATCAAGGAGCTGAAACTCACAAGACCATCCATCTGGGTAATGAGATCCCAGACCCCTCATCCATCATAATTGCCTAAGCAACTACCTGCTTCCCATTGGCCAACTTCTCTTCCTTACCCCTCCCTAATTCCTGTTTTCCACACATGATTACATTTTGTCTCTGCTGTATAAACCCCTAATTTTAGTTGGTCAGGGAGATAGATTTGAGGCTGATCTCCCATCTCCTTGAGTGCAGCACCCAATTAAAGCCTTCTTCCTTGGCACTACTCCTTGTCTCAGTGATTGGCTTTCTTTTTGGTGAACAGCAGGACCTAGACTGAACCCCTGACATTTCAGTAACACCTTGCTGTAATGTAAACTAATTTTACATAGAGAAGAGAAAAGCACCTTGGGAGTGGGTGAGCTTAGGTGTTTGTGAGATGCTAATCTTATGGTACAGGGTATGACTTCCATCCTATTTCAAATGTACAAAGCCTAGCTTCTTGCAAAATGCTTGAGTTTCTCAGTCTGACACTGTTTGTTGGGTCACACATATGTACATGTCTCCTTAACACACACAGGTGCACACACACATACAGTTTTCTATAGAAATAATTTTGTTTATTTTTTTTTCCTGAACATCTCAATGGAAAGAGCTTTGGATTAAGGACTTCAAGATCTCTTTCCACCCCTGCCTCTGTGTGGGTGAATTAGAACACATCTCTTTCCTTCACCGACTCAATGAGTTAGCCTCAAACAGAGACATTTGGAAATGCATGAGGAGGCATTGAGTTGCTCCTACAATTTTAGGGAAGGGAAAAGGAGCTCTAAGGACATTGAATGGGTCAAGGATGCCAATTTTCCAGCCACAGGTAATGGGGGATGTTCTTGCCCCCCAGTGATAATCATGCCCAGATTGAGAAACACTGGCTGATGGCCCCTAAGTTCTCTCCATGTGAGAGAAAACAAGGCCAATGCTTCTATGTCTTTCTCAAAGGTTGGAGCAGAGGAGCCTTCACCAGGAGAGGGCAGAGTGTCCAACCAGACCCATGACATCTCACGAGCCCAAGTCTCTAGAGTAGTCTTAATGGGGTCCTCTCAACTGTGCCCCTCAGTGTTGGCCCCTCAGATCTACTCAGGTCCGGCTTCTGCAGAGAGCTCCTGATTCCAAGCAAACCCTCACCTCAACTGGCTCCCTCTCAGTTCTCCTCTCTCTTAATAAGGACTGCAGATCCCATGGAACACGTGCTGCCTTTGACATTCCCTAATTATGTGAATTTTACAAATTTAGTTTCTATAAAAATCTGTGTGGTTACTGCTGAAATGAGAATAGCAAGAAGTTCTGGATATTGCCCCAGGGGGCGGATGCAGGTTCCAATCCATTTGACTTTTCCCTGCAGTACTGTAAAGGCCTCTCTCTCCCCATCACAATATGTTAAGTGTTTTGTTTTGTTTTGTTTTGTTTTTCTTGTTTATTTTTATTTTTATTTTTATTTTTTTAGAGACAGGGTCTTGCTTGGTCACCAAGGCTGGAGTGTAGTAGCACTATCATGGCTCACTGCAGCCTCGAGTTCCTGGGCTCAAGTGATCTTCCTACCTCAGCCTCCCAAAGTGCTGAGATTACAGATGTGAGCCACCATGCCCAACCCATTAAGTGTTTAAGGTAAGGCTATGGGGCAGAGATAGTGAGGAGATTTGATTGTCTGTGCTGACATTAAACTACTAGAGGTTGATGCTAGGAGTGTAGTGTTGAGCAGACCCCAAGACCATATTCAGGCTTGGCAGGATGATATTCTCTGCCCGATTAATGTGACATTTCATGGAACAAATGGAAAGTGTTTACCATTCCCGCCCTAGGTGATCAATTCTTTCCAGCCTTGAAAGCCATGTCCAGGTGGAGTCTGGTTTAGATGTAGAGTCTAAAGCAAAAGGAAAGTCAGGAGGAAAGGGTAGAAGAGCCAGTCAAGGTACCCTACATCTGTAATCTCAGCAATTTGGGAGGCCAATGTAGGCAGATTGCTTGAGCTCAGGAGTTCGAGACCAGCCTGGGAAACACAGGGAGATCCTACCTCTACAAAAAGTAAAAATTAGCTGGTCATGGTGGTACACACCTGTGGTTCCAGCTCCTCACGGGCTGAGGCAGGAGGATTGCTTGAGCCAGAGAGATCGAGGCTACAGCGAGCCAAGATCATACCACTGGACTCCAGCCTAAGTGACAAATGATACCTGTCTCAAAACAAACAAACAAACAACAACAAAAAAAAAAAACAGGAAAATGTAGGAAAAGGTAGGAAAAGGGTGAAGTGTAGATTGCCCACGTAGAGTGCAGAGTGTTCTCATCAACTGACAAGACTCCTCCTCTCCTGCAAATGGCCTAACCACAGACCACTCCAAGGCCAGCCTGGAGCCTCCAGATGCTGCCCGTCTTGGCACAACACTACCTTCAAAACAAGCAGGTTGTCCAGCATTGCCTAGTGGGCTGTCTCAGTAGAGGTTCTTATTGGCAAAACCACACTTAGTTCTAGTATAAAAGGCAGCCTGAGGCCAAGGCAGGTGGATCACCTGAGGTCAGGAGCTCGAGACCAGTCTGGCCAACATAGTAAAATCCCGTCTCTACTAAAAATACAAAAATTAGCCAGGCATGGTTGTGTGCATCTGTAATCCCAGCTACTCAGGAGGCTGAGACAGGAGAATCACTTGAACCCTGGAAGCAGAGGTTGCAGTAAGCCGAGATCGCGCCACTGCACTCCAGCCTGAGCAACAGAGTGAGACACCGTTTCAAAAAAAAAAAAAAAGGCAGTCTGAGAATCACCACAAGGGCTCACTTAGGAGCAAGGCTGGAGGCTCCAAGGCCAAATCTCATGCCATATTGAATTCCAGAACCCCTTTCACAGCACAAAAAGCCCTCCCCCATGGTGCAGTGTGGGACCTCAATCCTGAGCCCTGTTCAGCTGCCCCTGAATGCTGGACACCCTTTGTCACCCTCATCAGGAATCAATTCTGCAAAGAACCCCCTTCCTCATGTCACTGCCTGCTAAATTGTTCTCAGGCATTCACATTGGATCTGTGTCACTGTGCCCTAGTTACAAGGATGCCTGGAAACGAGTTCCTGGCTTCCGTCTTGAAGAGGCAAGACTCAAAAGCTTGGAAATTTTCCAATGTAGAAAGGGGATTCAAAAAATACCAAAGCAGCCCAAGAAATACATCTGCTGCAGAGATTCATCCAGATTCTGAGGAGGGTGCTGGGGCAGGTGTTTTCTTACGTGAGGCCCAGCATAATTACAGATGCTCTTTGACTTACAAAGGAGTTACATTTGGATAAATCTATCATAAACCAAAAATATCCTACTTTGAAAGTGCATTCAGTATGCTGGACCTACCAAACATAATTAGCCTAGCCTGCCTTAGCCTAGCGTTCTGTCTAGCTCAGAATGCTTATATTAGCCTACAGCAAAATCATCTAACACCAAGCCGGTTTTATAATAAAGAGATTATAAATCATTTTGAATCAAAATTAAAAATTCAAAGTATGGCTTTTACTAAGTAAATATCACATTTGCACCATCCTAAAGTCAAAAAATCATAAGTTGAACCATCGTAAGTCAAACCATTGTAAGTCAAACTATCGTAAATTGAACTATCTTAAGTCAGGGACAACAGAAGAAGCGGACAAGTGGTTTCCTGTCCACTTAATTCAGCAATGCCATGTCCAACACCTATGGCCACTTCAAAAAGACTAGTTTCAGCCAAGCATGGTGGCTCATGCCTGTAATCCCAGCACTTTGGGAGGCCAAGGCAGGCAGATCACCTGAGGTCAGGAGTTCGAGACCAGCCTGGCCAACATGGTGAAACCCCACCTCTACTAAATATACAAAAGAAAAATTAGCCGGGTGTGTGGTGGTGGGCGCCTGTAATCCTAGCTACTTGAGAGGCTGAGGCAGGAGAATCGCTTGAACCAGGGAGGCGGAGGTTGCAGTGAGCTGAGATCATGCCATTGCACTCCAGCCTGGGCGACAGAGCAAGACTCCATCTAAAAAAAATTAAATTAAAAAAAAGAGACAAGTTTCCAGTGCTTTTTCTTCTTTCCCACTGGTTCCAGGGGTTTTATGTACTTCTGCTTCTTTTCAAAGGCAGCCTCTATCTACTCAATAAAGGTAAGCTACAAAATGGAACACGGACTCTTCAGGTCACCCCTTCTCGCCAGCAGCTCTTATCTGCAAGTGGTGCACACCATCAATCTTCTTCTTTTGTTTTAATTGAGGTGAAATCTATATAACAGAAAACGACTCATTTTAAAGTGTACAATGCAGGGGCGTTTAGTACATTCACAGAATTGCGCAACTGTCTTTTCCAGCTGGTTACAGGATATTTGCATCACTTTCAAAGGAGACCCTGTACCCATTAAGTTGTCACATCTCATTCCCTCCTTCTTCCAGTCCCTGGCCACCATCAGTCTTCTTTCTGCATAGATCCCTGTGGATCTACGAATTCTGGATACTTCATATAAATGGTCTCACATAGAATGTGGCCTTTCATGTTGGCTTCTTGTACTTCATGTAATGTTTTTGAGATCCATTCATGTTGCAGTAATGTTTGTTCTTTCTTTCTTTCCTTTTTTTTTTTTTTGAGATGGAGTTTTGCTCTTGTTGCCCAGGCTGGAGTGCAGTGGTGCAATCTCAGCTCACTGCAACTTCTGCCTCCCAGGTTCAAGTGATTCTCCTGCCTCAGCCTCCTGAGTAGCTGGGATTACAGGTGCCCCCAACACGCTCGGCTAATTTTTTTGTATTTTTAGTAGACATGGGGTTTCACCATGTTAGCCAGGATGGTCTTGATCTCCTGACCTCGTGATCCACCTGCCTTGGCCTCCCAAAGTGCAGGGATTACAGGCATGAACCACCACGCCCGGCTGCAGCAGTCATTTTTATTTTGACTTACTGTATTCATTTGCTCAGACTGCCATAACAGAGGAACCCAGACTGGATGGCTTGAACAAGAGAAATGTATGATCTCACAGTTCTGAAGACCGGAGGTCCGAGATCAAGGTGTCAGCAGCAGGGTTGGGTCCTTCTGAGACCTCTCTTCTTGGCTTGTAGACAGCCTTCTTCTCCCTGCATCTCTTCTCAGCATCTTCACTCTATGTGCATCTGTCCAAATTTCACTTTTGCACAGGGACACCAGTCATACTGGATTAGGGCTCACCTGACCGATGTCAATTTAACTTGATAACCTCAGGAAGGGTCCTATCTCCAAATAAAGTCATATTCTGAAATATCGGAGGTTAGGACTTTAACAAATGAATTTTTTGGGGGAGGCACAATTACACATAGCACATATCATTTCACTAAAGATTATAGGAAATAAACATGGGCTCTCAAAATATTTCTGGCACAAAGAAGCCTAGTAGATGGTCATCCTCTAATTGCTTGAACTTGCATTGAATTGTTATCAGAAGCCCAAATATTTCTTCTTTTTTTTTTGACAGGGTGTTGCTCTGTCATCCAGGTTGGGAATGCAGTGGCACAATGACAGCCTCCACCTCCCCAGGCTCAAGAGATCCTCCCACCTCAGCCTCCCAAATAGCTGGGACCGCAGGAGTGACCACCACACCCAGGTGGTTTTATTTATTGATTTTTCTTAGAGATGGGGGTCTCACTACATTGCCAAGGCTGGTCTCGAACTCCTGGACTCAAAGGATCTTCCTGCCTCAGCCTCCCAAAGTGCTGGGATTACAGGCATGAGCCACCATGCCTGGTCGGCTTCTGTGTTCTTGAAGTCCATCACCTATCCCCTTCCTGTGGTCCCTTTTCAGATCACACAGGTCTCCTTCTCCTGGAAAGTCTCATTCCCAGAAATTTCCTGATGAGACTCTTTCAACTCTTCCGTGCAACTTCCTTGTCCACCAATGCCCACCCCCCACACACACTGTTATGTCTCCCCAGAGAAGGTCAAAGGTTAGGCATAGGGAAGGGTCCCAGGGCTAACGGGCTGCAGTGGACATCCCGGTCCAGCAAGGGTCTGAAGGTCCCTGACCTGCAGAGGTGTTTTATTTGTATGCAAGGAAGTTGCACGTGAGAGTTGGAAGAGACTCATTAGGAAAGAGTTGGAAGAGCTTTTCTCTCTCCCAATCTTTAGGGGCCTGAATTCCCACCAAGTCATAATGTAGGATAACAAGTTCCATCAAATCAGTTAGTCCTTGCTTTCTGGGAGGACCTTTCAAGAGAATTGTTCCCAGGTAAAATATTGCCAAGGGACATGGTAAAATATTGCCAAGGGACATGGGGATCCTGACACCAGGAGGCAGGCAGAATACCTCATCCCAGCGGCTGAGAGACTTCTGTACAGTTTAGTGTGATATTTCTCATCACAAATTTATTTTCTTTTTCTTTCCCTTCTGCAAGCACTTGGATTCAAACCTACTGAATGAAGGCTGGGCATGGTGGCTCCTGCTTATTAATCCCTGGATTTTGGGAGGCCAAGGCAGGAGGATTGCTTGAGCCCAGGAGTTGGAGGCTGCAGTGAGCTATGATGGCACCACTGCACTCCAGGCTTGGCGACAGAGCAAGATGCTGTCTCAAAAAAACAAACAAACAAAAAAATCAAAACAGATCTACCAAATGAGAAGGGGGCACAGCACAGGGAAAGAAACCATGTCCCCTCCTTGTAAAGATAACTCGATGTGTGATGAGTGGTAAGCCATGTGCAGCTATCTGGGCCTCGGTCTACCCATCCGCCAATTGGGACTAATTCTACCCATTGTACATTTCTCAATCGCAATCACTCAAAACACAAAATGCAATGCAGAAATCACTCAAAACGCAAAAGGCAATGCAGAAATGAAGATTTGGTTCCCCCACCCTCCCCCTGGGGCCCCATTTTTACTCATTTAGCCTTACAATAAATGTTCAATAGAACCTCATCCTGGGGTGGAGCCCCAGGGAATGTCCCCTGAGCTTGCCTTGCCTTTGCTAACCTCATCCAAACAATTTTTCTTGCCTCCATGAAAGAAAATCCAACGCTTCGTTTACCGAATTAACCTCAGATGTTAGAAATGATTTCTTCATAGCTACAGGGAGGCTGTCTGGGTTAAGTCAAAGTACTGTTCCGCAGAAGAGGCCAAAAGCCAATCTATTGAAAAAGCAATCTGGATTTATCTGAAAAAGAGATTTATCCTTTAGAGAGCAAGGAGCAGAGTAAGAGATTGGCAAAATCTCACAGATCAATTCTCTTTTAACCTTTGAACTGTGAGTCTGTGTCACGTTGATCCGAGTTCAGAGGGGCCAAAGCCTCTTCTAAGCAAAACAATAATGCTCTTATATACAGTAAAACAGATGAAGTGGAAGAAATATGTTAACTAACACCGTAATGGACAATTGCCTGCGTTCATAAGACGTCCAAGCCTTATTTCCACACAGCTCTGCATGCTACATTAACTTTACCCTCCGAGTAAGATTTTTACTCAGACGTGAAATAATTGTTCCTCTAACAACAAGTGACAACAGGGAAATGCCCGGTATTAATACTGACACATTCTAATCCATCCTGATGTGGAGAGTGAGTGATTTCCTTAAATGACGAAACAAATTGTAAAGGTGTAATCCCTCCCCAGTCCAGAGCCAAATTTAATCTATGTTACAAATTAGTGTTCCTAGTGCTAGAGGAATAATTTATGCTTGCCTGCAAGTAGGAGCTGTGTGTGCTTCCAATTATATTTATTACACTGACTAAGTGAAAGGAGGAAGGTGCTTGGGGGAAGACGATTGGAGAGGAAGAGATCTATTCTGGTTACCCCAACCGCTCCTGAGAGTCTCCTCCTGCCGCCTCACCATCTGGTTAGACTAGAAAATATCCGACCGACTTTCCCTTTTGTGAAAGCGCTGTGCCAGCTGTAGGACTTTGGTGATCTCATTTGCAGCCTCATCCGGATTTGGCCATGCAATTCCATCTAAGCCAGGATATTTGAACTTGTGCTAAAAGCAAATCGTTTCAAGATGGCTTACAGCATGCAAGGAGAGTGTTTCTGACACAGTCCCTGTTTCAGCATCCTAATAACCAGGAGACAAAGACCAAGTCTCTCGAAACCAAGCAGGCATTGGAAGCTCAGGAGGACCTGTTAACACAGCGTCCTGGGCACCACCTTCAGATTTCCTGATTCTGTAGGTCGAGCGTAGATCCCAAAATATGCATTTGTACTGAGTTCTCCGGGGATGTGGATGCTGCTGTCTGGGAACCATGCTGTGACACCCACTGATGGAGATTATTATCTTCATTTTATATAGGAGGAGACTGAAGTATTTTTTTTTTTTTTTTTGCTTTTGAGACCGAGTCTCGCTCTGTCGCCCAGGCTGGAGTACAGTGGTGCGATCTTGGCTCACTGCAACCTCCGCCTCCTGAGTTCAAGTGATTCTCCTGCCTCAGCCTCCTGAGTAGCTGGGATTACAGGTGCCCGCCACCAAGCCCAGCTAGTTTTTGTATTTTTGGTAGAGACAGGGTTTCACCATGTTGGCCAGGCTGTTCTCGAACTCCTGACCTCAGGTGATCTGCCCGCCTTGGCCTCCCAAAGTGCTGGGATTACAGGTGTGAGCCACCGCACCCAGTCATATATGTCAGAGACTTTGGATTTTGTCTGATGGAACTTCCCAGCTGATGTCAGCGTGGAGTCTGAATTTTGTTTCTGTTCCTCCCGCATTTTGATGCTGGGCCCACTGAGTGCATCCTAACCCTCCTGCTACCTCCCCGCTTAGCCAGGGCTAAACAGCAAGTTCCTCTCTCTGTTTTCCTCTCCCAAATGCCTTCCAGACAGCTTCCATGTGCTTACCAAAGAGTACCAGAATAGAGAGAGTTACCATGGGCACACAGAGCTGCTCCAACTTGCCCCAGAATAGAGTTAACATTTTTGCATTCTCACACACACGTGCACACACACACACACACAGGCATACACACATGCACACACACACTCCAAACACCACAATTCATACCTCCTCCATCTAAGCAGCATGTGCTGGGCTTCTGTGTAAGATTTTATTGGAAGTAAATATTTAATACAATCCCATTATTTTGGATCACAGATGTAGAAAGTAGGGGGCCAGAAATAGTGTACCTAAAATTACAGCAATAACCAGGGCTGCAACCAGGCATACTCTGTTGCCCTCTCTCTTTCTTCTTCTTCTTGCTACTTCTTCTTCCTCCTCCTCCTCCTCTTCTTCTTCTTTCTTCTTCTTCTCCTCCTTTTTCTACCTCTTCTCCTTCTCCTCCTCATCCTCCAGCTTCTCCTCCCTCATCCCCTTCTCCCTCCAGCATCCCCTCCTCCTCCTTCTCTTCCTCTTCCTTCTCCTGACTTCCCCCTCTATCTCCTTGTTCTTCTCTTTCCCCTTTCTCTTTTTCTCCTCCTCCCAGTCCTCCTTCTCCTCCTCCTTCTTCTTCTCTCCTCCTCCTCCTTTCTCTCCTCTCCCTCCCCCTCTTCCTCCTTTTCTTGCCCCCTTTTTTCTTCTCCTCCTCCCCCTCCTCCTTTTCTCCCTCCTTCTCTTTCTCCTCCCCATCCTGCTCAACTTATCCCTCTTTCTTTTCTTTCTTTCTTTCTTTTTTTTTTTTTTTTTGAGATGGAGTCTCACTCTGTCCCTCAGGCTGGAGTGCAGTGGCACAATCTCAGCTCACTGCAACTTCTGCTTCCCGGGTTCAAGCAATTCTCTGCCTCAGCCTCCCCAGTAGCTGGGATTACAGGCACCTGCCAACACGCCTGGCTAATTTTTGTATTTTTAGTAGAGATGGGGGTTTCACCATCTTGGCCAGGCTAGTCTTGAACTCTGATATCGTGATCCCCCTGCCGCTGCCTCCCAAAGTGCTGGGATTACAGGCATGAGCCACCACGCCTGGCCCTTCTTTCTTCCCATCCTTCTGCTCCTCCTCACTTCTTTCTCCTCCTCCTCCCCCTTCTCTTCCCCTCCTCTCTCTCCTTTCTCTTTCCTCCTCATCTTCCTTATTCTCATTCTTATTCTCCTTTTGGGCATTCTTTCAAAATATCATGCTCCTTAACAAACTGCTTTTTTTTCATTTTCACGAAACAGCTGTTATTAATTAGAAACAAGGCAGCTATATAAAAATCACTTGGAGAAATTTAAACTTTTTTTTGAGACAGAGTCTCACTGTATCACCCAGGCTGGAGTGCAGAGGTGCAATCTCGGCTCACTGCAACCTCCACCTCCCGGGTTTAAGCTATCCTTCTGCCTCAGCCTCCCAAGTAGCCTGGACTACAGGCGCTCACCACCATGCCTGGCTAATTTTTGTATTTTTAGTAGAGACGGGGTTTCATCATGTTGGCCAGGCTGGTCTTGAACTCCTGACCTCAGGTGATCTGCCCGCCTTGGCCTCCAGAAGTGGTTGGATTACAGGCATGAGCCACCACATCCAGCCAATTTAAACATGTTTAATTCCGTGAAATTCAATGTAATAGATATTCCCCTATAGTGTCCTGGGCTGTAGAGTTTTTCCCTGGCGAGTCTTGTCAAATGCCTCCTCCCCCTGGGTTTTCATGCATCATTCTTCCCTCCAAGGGTCTCTGTCTGCATCAGAGAATCTACTCCACAATGCTCAAGAGCAAACGAGGTTCTAGTATTATTATTTCCTAATGAAATTAAGCTTGAAGAACCCTTGACAAGATTGCTTAGATACAGATATAAGCTCTGAACAGGCCTCTTTCCTTCTGATATGGTTTGGCTGTGTCTCCACCTAAATTTCATCATGAATTGCAGCTCCCATAATGGGAGGGACCTGGTGGGAGGTAACTGAATCTTGGGGGCGGGTCTTTCCCATGCTGTTCTCGTGATACTAAGTAAGTCTCACGAGATCTGATGGTTTTATAAAGAGGAGTTCCCTTGCACATGCTCTCTTGCCTGCCGCCATGTAAGACATGACTTTGCTCCTCCCTCACCTTCCACCATGCTAATGAGGCCTCCCCAGCCATGTGGAACTGTGGGTCCATTAAACCTCTTTCCTTTATAAATTACCCAGCCTCGGGTATACCTTTATTGGCAGCATAAGGACAGACTAATACACCTTCCAAACAAGAATCATGGGGCAGGAGGAGGTTCAAGCCATCCATATGCTCTGGGAAGGACCTACCATGTTGACCTTCATAGGTCCTTCTTGGAAGCTCCCATAAAGGATTTTAGAATACAGTCCCCAAGAGTCCTTGTGCCACTTTTGCCCATCTTGGGGTGTCACAGGGGAGCAAACCACAGGGTTACTCAAAGTGTGAAGCCACAACCTCCATATCCTCTGCTGTTCTCAGAAATCACCCTGCTGCCAAGTTCAGTGTCCTCACTGTTTTCACTTTCTTTTTGGCAATCCAACTGTTTTCGTCTATAATCCTTGTTTCTCAAAAAGTGGAAGCCAGCCAGGCACAGTGGCTCACACCTGTAATCCCTGCCCTTTGGGAGGCCGAGAAGGAAGGATCACTTGAGGCCAGGAGTTTGAGACCAACCTGGGCAACATCTTGAGACCTTGTCTCTAAAAAGTTTATAAATAAAAAAAAATGGAAGCATTTTATCTCACCTCTGAGAGTAAGCCCTGGCCAACAAATTACAAAGCCCAGTGTGCCCTCTTAAGAGGAAAAAGGGGGCTGGGCACTGTGGCTCACACGTCTGTAATGCCAACACTTTGGGAGGCCAAGGCGAGTGGATAACCTGAGGTCATGAGTTCAAGACCAGCCTGGCCAACATGGCGAAACCCCATCTCTACTAAACGAAAAATATACATATACAAAAATTAGCCAGGTGTGGTGGTGCACGCCTGTAGTCCCAGCTACTCGGGAGGCTGAAGCAGGAGAATTGCTTGAGCTGGGGAAGGTGAAGGTTGCAGTGAGCCGAGATGGTGCCACTGCACACCAGCCTGGGCGACAGAGACAGACACTGTCTCAAAAAATAAAAAGAGGAAAAAGGGGATGAGACCGTTGTGTTCTACAGTGATAAACCTACAAGGAAAGAAGACAGAGTTACCATCTCATTCTGTGTGCCAGGCTCCAGGGCTTCTGCCTTCTCCAGGGCTCCTGCAACCTTCCTGCTATCCCTGCAAGGAGAAAAGGAAATGGCTTCACGAGCAGCATCTCAAAACCACAGCTGGGGGCACGCAGACCACATGCTGGGCTCTGGCATGCAGGTCCTGCTCTAACCCCTTCTAGCATCTACCTGGGGACAGACGTTCCCTTCACTCCTCACCCAGAGCAGTCATCTGTGGGGCAAAGGGGAGGCTGAGGAGCTGTTCTTGTCTGCACCCCTGACCCAGAATTGTTGCCCTCTCCTGATCACGTCCCTCCAGTGTTCCAGGCCTGCAGATTCCAAATCCAATTTCCTTCTTAGGCTTTTTTTTTTTTTTTTTTTTTTTTTGAGATAGAGTCTCGCTCTGTCACCCAGGCTGGAGTGCAGAGGCATGATCTCAGCTCACTGCAAGCTTTGCCTTCCAGGTTCAAGCGATTCTCCTGCCTCAGCCTCCCAAATAGCTGGGATTACAGGTGTGAGCCACCGTGCCTGACCATGATTGTTTTTTAAGAAACAGGGTCTCATTCTGTCACCCAGGCTGGAGTGCAGTGGTGCGATCATAGCTCACTGCAGTCTCAAACTCCCGGGCTCAAGCAATCCTCCCTGCTCAGCCTCCTGAGTAGCTGGGACTACAGGTGCACACCACCACACTCAGATAGTTTATTTTATTTTTTGCAGAGACAGGATTGCTCTGTTGCCCAGGCTGCTCTTAGACTCTTGGTCTCACACGATCCTCCTGCCTCGGCCTCCCAAAGTGCTGGGATTACAGATGTGAGCCACCATGCCCAGCCAATGTTTGCCCTTTTTCCCCATCAGAACATCAGCTCCTCAAGTAAGAGAAACAAATGAGCTTACATCTTTTTTCGTCTCCTCTGTGCCCTACACAGGCACATGAAGAAGAAGTAGAGAACATACACAATAAATATTTTTGAATTGCATTAAAAACATGCTATGGCTTTACAGATCTTGTCTGTAGGGAGAGGAGGAGATACATCTGCTCTACAAGTGCCCAGGGAAACAGAGAGACAAAGATGCAAGTTTCTCCTTTCATCCTCTCTGTGCCCTACATAGATACATGAAACAACATGTAGAAGATACACAATAAATATTTTGATTTTCATTATACTATCTGAAAAAAAAATCCACATCTGTGCCTGCAAAAGCATTCACTATTCTTACCTCCTGGAATGAGAACCAGGCACTGAAGCATTCTGCCTCTTTTTTTATGTTCTGTTTTTTTTTTTCCTTTTTTCTTCTTCCTCCTTATGCTAATGGCTTAGTTTTTTTCTTTTGCTTAACTGCTTCAGAAAGAAATGAAATGAATGTCAAATGTTCTTATGCAAGAGGGGTCCAAGTGTGACTCATGAAGGTTTGGGATGAAGAGGAGATACTGTCTCCAAAGCTGGAGTCCTGTTCATGGGAAGAATTCTCAGCCCCACAACTCAACCCTATCCTGTCTGATGTGGGGCTGGAAGGAAGAGAGGCTCAGTGGTGACGCATGTTAATAAAGTATGCTAAATTATATGCTGGTGGCATTAATAGCAATCAGGCTTGTAGAACACAGGATCTAATGGCTCATAAATGAGATGCAAGTTCATTTTTATAGGCCCACTATAATAAACTAATTATTTTGGAACTCTCCAATTATGCATTTTTCAAAAAGCTGAATTGCATTAAAAACATGTTACGGCTTTATAGATCTTGTCTTTAGGGAGAGGAGGAGATACATCTGCTCCACAAGTGCCCAGGGAAAGAGAGGGAGAGAAAGAGAGAATCCCAGGCAATAGATAACGAATAAACCAGCTGCCAGATGACAAATGTAGTCAAGGAAGACAAAGAGCTGTCAGTTTCCTCATCAATTACAGCTGGTCCCTAACCCACGAGAGAGCAAATTGCCACAGCCATCAGAGATGGCTCTGTTAGAATTATGGCGTTTGAGATCTCCACTGATTTATTCAGTGCCTGGAGTACAGAAGGGTGTCTGTTGCTTTGGGATTAAGATTTCTGCACTCAAAGCCACCCAGGAGCTCAGGGAGAGCCTGATGATGTCAGAAACACTCTCGGTCCATATCTCCCAGTAAGGACAGGCTTCTGACAGGCCCACCAAGCAAGCCAGAGGATGTTGATGTGCCCAAGGAGGCCTGCGGTCTAGCTGCGGGGAGCATGTGGGGAGGGACTAACATGTCACACTGACTCTCAGCTAATTAAAGACGGAGGGCCTACTTTAGAATGAAGCCCTTGTACGTGTCTCTGAAGGTCCTGCACACTCAACACAGGTTACCTGTGTGGCCAGGTGGGTTCAAATTCCAGTTCTGTGCCTCATTTCCCATGCAACAGCCACACTTACTTGTTATTCAACCTTGGAGAGGAGGGAACATTGTTTAAGGTTCGTTCTTTTCCCCCTTTATGAAACATGTAATCCCAGCACTTTGGGAAGCTGAGGCAAGCAGATCGTTTGAGCCCAGGAGTTCAAGAGGAGTCTGGCCAATAAGGAGAAACCCTGTTTCTACAAAAAAATACAAAAGAAATTTAGCTAGGCATGGTAGTATATGCCTGTAGTCCCAGCTACTCCAGAGGCTGAGGTGGGAGGATAGCTTGAGTCCAGGAGGTTGAGGCTGCAGTGAGCCATAAGGGTGCCACTGCACTCCAGCCTGGGTGGCAAAGCGAGACCTTGTCTATGAAATAAAAAAATAAATAATAAATAAAACATTGTATGCTCATGGTAGGATAATGGAGGTAAAACATGTTATATTCTACCACTAGTTGATCAGAAAAATAAAAGCAATGAGACCCACGTTATGCATCAGATGGCTTCACAACCATATATGTGAATACGTATTCGCAACCATCCAATGCATAAGATGGGTCTCATTGCTTTAATTTTTCCCACTGACTAGTAAGATGTCTCACCTTGTCCTCTGGAAGATTCTCTTCTCCTTGAATTGTCCAAAGATGCCGGGGATGCAAACAGTGCAAAATGGGACAATTGGACTTCTGTGCTCAAGAGGAATTGTTGCTGGAGTCTCTGTCTCATCTACTGCTATCTTCGCATGCACATGTCAGGGCTGGCAGTACCCTGCAAGATTCCACAAAGAAGATGGTGTGATAGTTGGAAGACTCTCGTCTCCACTACTTGCCGCTGAAGTTGCCGACCAACTGCCGCAGCTTCACCAGGAAGACAGATCCTATCCTCTCGGACAGATCTCGGCAAAGGGCCCTAAATGTGGATGCCCATGGTTACAGGCTCCACTGCCCATATCTCCAGCTCCCTCCCGCTGTCGTCCTCAGGGTGCCTGCGACTCCAGAGTGCTGGGTGCAGGCTGATCCTGCAGACCCAGGACCAATGTCTATCTTTTATCCCCAGGGATTCAGTGCTGGTGGTCCTAGAACTCTTCCTTCTCAAGCCTCAAAACTGAAGTACTGGATTAAATTCTCTTTCCCCAGTGGGCTCCCCCCCACCCACTTTTTGGGAGGAAGTCCCCCTCAAGAAGTCAGAGGAAATCTTTCTAAAGGAAAATCGTAGAATGAAGCTAAGATGCTCACAGCATTCTTTGCAGCAAAAAGAGGGAAGGCAATTTGCTGACATCTCACTCTAGAAGACGGGGGAAAAAACCACAAATTTCATCTCTGTTGGTCAGAGTATACCTGACCCTACCGAAAAATAACCAATATTCTCTTAATGTCCTCCTTCTCTTTCCTAAACCCCGTATGTAGGGCTGTCTTCCAATATCCTGTTTCTCCTACCCCCAAATACACATTTTTCTTTTTTTCTTTTTTCTTTTTTTTTTTTGAGATAGAGTCTCGCTTTTGTCACCCAGGCTGGAGTGCAGTGGTGTGATCTCAGCTCACTACAACCTCCACATCCCAGGTTCAAGCAATTCTCCTGCCTCAGCCTCCTGAGTAGCTGGGATTACAGGCACCCACCACCATGCCCAGATAATTTTTTTGGCATTTTTAGTAGAAATGGGGTTTCACCATGTTGGACAGGCTGGTCTGGAACTCGTGACCTCAGGTGATCTGCCCACCTCAGCCTCCCAAAGTGCTGGGATTACAGGCATGAGCCACCACACCTGGCCACATTTTTTCTGTTTTTATAACATGCTAACATTTCTAAAATTCAGATATGTGCTTAACTGATCCATACATTCTTTAAAATTATTATATTTTAAAATAACTATGCTACCAATGATACATATCATAATGTTTTAAATCAATATATCATTATAGTTAGAGGAACTTCTCAAGCCTCAAAGTAGCCAATAAATACTTTTGAGTCGGTAAATTAAATGTTTCTTTATTTGTTTTTCTCACTAAATTGAGATTCTCCTGCCCAGATATAGCTTATATCACATTTTTTCACTATTATGTCATAAGCATACGTTATCATTAAATATTCTTTAAAGTCATTATGGCAAAGGTATTGATCAAAATAAACAAACTATTACATAGATATGGCTTAATTTGATCACCCACTTTTCTCTTGTTGGACTTTAAAATTGCTTTTTTTCCCAAGAAAATATATATGCTATGAGTATTCTTATATATAAATCTTCATCTGTATCTTTGATTATTTACTTTACATAAGTTCCTAGAAGTGCAATTCCTGTCAAATATTATGAACATTTTAAAGACTATTGGTTGATATTGCCAAAATACTGTCCAAAGACCTTCTATTTATTTGTAAGGACATAACATTACATTCTTATTTCTCTACAACTATGCTAGCTTTGGGTATTATCATAAAAAAAAAATAAGTTCACCGCCAGGTGCAGGGGCTTACACCTGTAGCCACACCACTTTGGGAGGCAGAGGCAGGTGGATAGCTTGAGACGGAGTTTGAGGCCAGCCTGGGCAACATGGCGAAACTCCATCTCTACAAAACATACAAAAAAAATTAGCCAGGCGTAGTGGCATGCACCTGTAGTCTCAGCTACTTGGGAGGGAGGCTGAGATGGGAGGATTGTCTGAGCCTGGGAGGTCAAGGTCTCAGTGAGCCGTGATCATGCCACTGCACTCCAGCCTGGGTGACAGAGTGAGTGAGGTGCTATCTAAAAAGTAAATAAATAAAAATTAAAAATTATAAAAAAGTTTGCTAACAAAAAACTACCTCATTTTAACCTACATCTACACTTCAGTTATTAAGAAGATCGAGAATTTTTACATACTATTTTCTACGTTTCCTCTTTTTTTTTTTTTTTTTTGAGACAGAGTCTCACTCTGTCACCCAGGCTGGAGTGCAGTGACATGATCTCAGCTCACTGCAACCTCTGCCTCCTGGGTTCAAGCAATTCTCATGCCTCAACCTCCCGAGTAGCTGGGATTACAGGCCCCCACCACCATGCCTGGATAATTTTTGTAGTTGTAGTAAAGATGGGGTTTCACCATGCTGGCCAGGCTGGTCTTGAATTCCTGACCTCAAGTGATCTACCCACCTTGGCCTCCCAAAGTGCTGGGATTACAGCCACCACGCCTGACCTGTGTTTCCTCTCTTGTATGTTGTCAGCTCTTGCCTTTTCTCCACTTACCTAATGATGTCCTAGTGCTTTTCTTATCGGTATGTACAAATATAGATAGAGAAGCCCCTTTGCTCTACCACAATCATGGGTGAACAGAAGACCAATGAATTTTATCTCCCACAGCAGGGCGGCCCCTAGGGCACGGAGCCTTTGATGTCTGTCTCTCTAGCAGCCAGCCCAATAAATGTTAAACGAATGAATGAATGATGAGTGATCACAGCAGCTTTTGGATGTCATACTTGTGGCAAGTCTGTGTCACTATATTTGCCTTTGAATATTTCTAAGGATGCAGACGTAGAATCTTCGGAATCTTTCTTGCAGTTTCTTACACTGCTTCGAAACCATGGAGGTCTTCCGCATCCAAGGGGTTGTTAAATATGCAGTTCTATTTTCTGCCCGTTTTCCCACTGTTTGCTGTTCTATGCGACATTTTATTTCTTGTGTTCTTAATGGAAGCCAAAGCAGCTGGACGGGACCCACCAATGGCTCTTTAGAACCAAACGCCTGGGTAAACAGTCCCCGTCACCAGGGAAGGCACCTAAGGAGGTGACTTGTTGCACTGCACATTTTCCTATATCTGCTGCCAGTTGGCCTTCTAGAGAAAATAATTTTTAACACCAGGCTGCACTCCCTCTGCCAGGAAGCATGTTATAAACACCAGTCCTCTCCTCCCAGTATGGGGCTTCCTACTAAATCGGTTAATTTTCCTCCGCCTGTCTGAGAAAGAGGCCAAGCAGGAGCTTTATTTACAAAGGTTAAACATGCCTTTAATCGGATTGCTGGCATTTAAGCCCCAAGCCCTCTCTCCTTCTCCTTTGTCCCTCTCATCCATAACTGGAGAAATGCCTCCAAGAAATGCCAAGGGAAAGTTTCATTTTAATAAAGCAGAGATGAGGAGGATCCCTTTGGAGACTTCAGTTACAGCTTTGGGCCACCAGCGATGAATGAACTGAATCACAAATGGTCCCCAGCCACTGCATTATTGAGCAGAGGAAATGCGAGAAGTCTCTGGACAGAGAAGAAGGTGGAACTTGCCATGTATATGGTCTGTTTTCCAAGAAGTGCTGTTTCCCATACTGAGATCAAGGCTGTTGTCAGACGCACACTCATGGTCTGACCATCTGAAAGCAGATGGTCACATGTTGACAGAGAGAGAGAACGCAGGCAACAGATAGAGAACCAGATTCATCCCAAGGTTGGCCACTGTCTAGCTTGTAACAAGGGACATGTCATTGCCTCACCAAACCTAAGTTCCCTCCCATCTCTGACACCCCTCTGTCCCTCCTTTCTTTCTAGGTTAATCATGCTGATAGGAATACGATATCAGCAAAGGAAAGACATGGGATAAATCCAGAGATATGCACACTGACAGAGTTTCCTCTGTGAGATTACTAGGTCAATTCAAAAGCCTAAATTTCTTTTATTTGTGGATTTTTTTTAACATTTATTTTAGTTTCGGGGCATGTAGGCAGATTTGTTATACAAATAAACTCGTGTCATGGGGGTTTGTTGTACTGATTATTTCATGACCCAGATACTAAGCCTAGTACCCATTTGTTATTTTTTCTGCTCCTTTCCTTCCTCTTACCCTCTACCCTCCACCCTTATGTAGGCCCCAGTGTCTGTTGTTCCCCTCTTTGTGTCCATGTGTTCTCATCATTAAGCTCCCATCTATAAGTAAGAACATGTGGTATTTGGTTTTCTGGTCCTGCATTAGTTTGCTAAGGATAATGGCCTCCAGCTCCAACCATGTTTAAGCAAAGGGCATAATCTTGTTCTTTTTCATGACTGCATAGTATTCCACAGTGTATAGGTACCACATTTTCCTTATTCAGTCTACCATTGATGGGCATTTAGGTTGCTTCCATGTCTTGGTTATTCTGAATAGTACTGCAATGAACATACGTGTGTATGTGTCTTTAAGATAGAATGACTTATATTCCTCTGGCTCTATACCCACCAACGGGATTGCTGGGTTGAATAGTAGTTTTGTTTTCAGCTATTTGAGGAATTGCCACACTGCTTTCCACAATGGTTGAACCAATTTACACTTTCACTAACAGTATATAAGCATTCCCTTTTCTCCACAACCTGGCCAGCATTTGTTACTTTTTGGCTTTTTAATAACAGCCATACTGGGGCCAGGCGTGGTGGTTCATGCCTGTAATCCCAGCACTTTGGGAGGCCAAGGAGGGTGGATTACTTGAGGTCAGGAGTTTGAGACCAGCCTGGCCAACATGGTGAAAACTCGTCTCTACAAAATACAAAAATTAGCCACGTGTGATGGCAGGCGCCGTAACCCCAACTACTCGGGGGGCTGAGGCAGGAGAATCACTTGAACCCAGGAGGTGGAGGTTGCAGTGAGCCAAGATTGCACCACTGCACTCCAGCCTGGGCGACAGAGCTAGACTGTGTCTCAAAATAATAATAATAATCATAGCCATTCTGACTGGTGTGAGATGGTTATCTCATTGTGGTTTTAATTTGCATTTCTCTAATGATCAGTTTTTGTAGAGACAGGGGTAGGAGTTGATGGAGGTGGGGGGTAGGTCTCACTATGTTGCCTAGGCTGGTCTCAAACTCCTGACATCAAGCAGTCCTCTCACCTCAACCTCCCAAAGTGCTGGGATTACAGGTGTGAGCCACCACGCCTGGCCACTCCAAAAGTTTTTGATGCAATACATCTGAGGTAGAGTCTGATAATTTATGTTTCTAACAAGTTCCCAGGTGATGCTGATGCTACTGGCCAGGAAAAAAATTGGAAATTGACTCACTGACTCATCTAAGGTGCCTTTGAGTCTTCCTTATGAGATCCAATTAGCACAAGCTCATCAATGTAAAAGACTAATATAAAGTTCTGTGGCCAAGCACGGTGGCTCACGCTTGTAATACCAGCACTTTGGGAGGCCAAGGTGGGTGGATTACCTGGAGTCAGAAGTTCGAGACCAGCCTGGCCAACAGGGCAAAACCTCGTCTCTACTAAAAATACAAAAATTAGCTATGTGTGGTGGTGCCTGCTTGTAATCCCAGCTATCAGGAGGTTGAGGGAGGAGAATCACTTGAACTCAGGGGGCGGAAGTTGTAGTGAGCTGAGATTGTGTCACTGCCCTAAAGCCTGGACCACAAGAGTGAGACTCCTTCTCAAAAATAAATAAATAAAAATAAATAAATAAATAAAGTTCTGTGGTACCTCAAGATGATCAGGATCTCTTCAGACTGTTACATCAGTGATCAGAAAAGTCAATACACATCTGAGATAAAACCGTGAGGCTATACTGCTGCCCTTGTCATGCGAAAGCAATCAACTTATTACAAGGATAGAAAAAAAAGTTTTGTAGATCCACATCTGTATAACAGGTACTAGGGTTATTTATGAATGTGTTCTAGAAAAGCCACTATATCTGAAAGGCTATCTTAAATTGGAATTTCCACTTTGTTACATTTATGATAAACCACAGTCATTCTCCAAGATCTGTCTACCTTCTGCATGGACCAAACAGAAGAATTCAATGGGAATGTGCTAGAATCATCATCCTGGAGCTTTCAAGTCTTTTAGGGTGGCATTAATCTCTGCTCTTCCCCCAGGATTACAACATTTCTTTGAGTTACTATCCAGGAAGGAGGGGGAGTGCTGAGGATCGTCACTTGTTTCTTTCTGTCATAAGAACTTCCACTCCATCGGTCAGAAAACCAATGTGGGAATTCTTCAGTTACTAAGTCCAGTTTATATTGAAATATCAAAATAACTAAATAAATTACATTAAATTATTAGCCCCAGTTATTCACTCCCTTTGCACAGAATTTCATAACCACTCCCTTGTTGTGACCTAGTAGTGGACAAATTGTACTTTCACACTTCATGAACTTGAACTTAATAACAAAAAGGAAAACAACCCAATATAAAATAGGCAAAAAACTTCCACAGACATTTCGCAAAAGAAGATGATATTAGTGACCAATAAGTTCAGGGAAAAGTGTTCAACATTGTGGTTTTTTGTTTTTGTTTTTTGTGTTTTTGTTGTTGTTGTTGTTTTGTTTTGTTTTTTGAGACAGAGTCTTGCTCTGTCACCCAGACTGCAGTGCAGTGGTGTGACCTCGGCTCATGCAATCTTCGCCTCCCGGGTTCAAGCGATTCTTGTGCCTCAGCCTCCTAGGTAGCTGGGATTACAGATGCCTGCCACCATGCCTGGCTAATTTTTGTATTTTTAGTAGAGACAGGTTTTCACCATGGTGGATAGGCTGGTTTCGAACTGCTGACCTCAAGTGAGCCACTCATCTTGGCCTCCCAGTGTGCTGGGTTTACAGGCATGAGCCACCACGCCTGGCCTGTTCAACATTTTTTAAAACCACAATAAGATATCATTATACACCCATTAGAATGGCTAAAATTATATGGACTAGCAACAGTAAATATTGGCAAGAATGTGGAGAAACTAGACCTTGCTGATGAGGGTGTAAAATGGTGCAACCAGTTTGGAAAATGGGTATTCTTTTGTAAAGTTAAAAATGCATATATCCCGGCTGGACGCGGTGGCTCACGCCTGTAATCCCAGCACTTTGGGAGGCTGAGGCGGGTGGATCACGAGGTCAGGAGGTCAAGAGATCGAGACCATCCTGGCTAACATGGTGAAACCCTGTCTGTACTAAAAATACAAAAAATTAGCCAGGCGTGGTGGCAGGCAGCTGTAGTCCCAGCTACTCAGGAGGCTGAGGTAGGAGAATGATGTGAACCCGGGAGGTGGAGCTTGGAGTGAGCCGAGATCGCACCACTGTACTCCAGCCTGGGTGACGAGAGAGACTCCGTCTCAAAAAAAAAAAAAAAAAGCATATATCCCAAGACCCAGCAATCCCTCTCTTACATATTTACCCCAAAGAAATAAAAGTATAAGACCACTAAAAGCTCTTTACAAGAATGTTCATAGCAGTTTTTAAATATAATAATCAAAATTGAGGACAACGCAGGTTATTGTGGCAAGAAGAAACAAATGTAGGCTCTGTCAATTCCCTTTCCTTTCAGGGGAGTCAACACAAATGTTCATTAGTAGGAAAATTATTTTGAAAATTGTGCTTATTCAGATATTATTTAGCAATAAAAAAGAACAAATGACTGCTACATATAAATCTCACGAGCATGAGCTGAGATCGTGCCACTACACCTCAGCCTACCGAGTAGCTGAGATTACAGGCATGTGCCACCACACCTGGCTAATTTTGTATTTTTAGTAGAGACAGGGTTTCTCCATGTTGGTCAGGCTGGTCTCAAACTCCCGACCTCAGGTATCTGCCCACCTGGAATATATCCTTTCCTTCCAGGATAGTCAATACAAATGTTCATTAGTAGGAAAATTATTATGAAAATTGTGCTTATTCATATATTATGTAGCAATAAAAAAGAACAAATGACTGCTACAGATAACTACATAGAGGAATATTAACATTATGTTGAAAAATGGAAGCTGCAGAGAGAAGATTGTATTCCACATGATGGTATGTGTATAGGAGGTTTGAGAATTGGCAAAACTAGTCTATGATGATGAGAGTCACAGCAAGGGTTGCCTCTGAGGGTTGGAAATTGACTTCAAGGATGACATAAAGGAATTTGCTGGAGTGATGTTACTGTCCTTATATCTTATATCTTATTAGTTAAACCTGCTTATACAATGGCAAAATTCATTAAATTGTAAGCTTAATATTTGTGTATTTCACTCTACATAAAATTTAACCTGAATTAAAAAAATAAGAAAATAAAACAGATTCAACATGGGATAAAGACAAGGCCATTACTATCTCGTTTGTTGCTTTTGCATGCATTAGACAAAAGAAATTCTCCCTAGGAAGATGCAACCCAGTGGGCACGTGGCTTAGCTATGAGTAAGAGCAGTCCGTCTGTGCAAATTAGCAAAAGGTATCTCTTCCTCCAGGTGATGGCTGAGCACAGCTTGGATTTCAGCTTCCACTCACCCCCTCATCCCAGTGCCCTTTATGTAGGATACACAAGGACGCGTGTATATGACAGCTCTGGGTAAGAGAGTTCTAAATGCATGTCAACACTCATTCATAGTTTCTGCTAAGAGGGCTCAGAGCACCTTGCCCATTCACAGTGGTCATCTGGTTACATTGGTATAGGACTAGCTGCAGATGACGGACACCTTTACTTACTTTCTTTCTTTCTTTCTTTCCTTCCTTCCTTCCTTTCTTCCTTCTTTCTTTCTTTCTTTTTTTGAGATGGGGTTTCACTCTTGTTGCCCAGGCTGGAGTGCAATGGCATGATCTCGGCTGGCTCACCACAACCTCCGCCTCCCGAGTTCAAGCGATTCTCCTGCCTCAGCCTCCCTAGTAGCTGGGATTACAGGCATGCACCATCAAGCCCGGCTAATTTTGTATTTTTGGTAGAGATGGGGTTTCTCCATGTTGGTCAGGCTGGTCTCGAACTCCCAGCCTCAGGTGATCCGCCCTTCTCAGCCTCCCAAAGTGCTAGGATTACAGGCGTGAGCCACTGTGCCCGGCAGACACCCCTTCTTTTATACTCTCCTAAAGACAAGTCTGGGGTGCCCCAGACCATTCAAATCATTGGTAACTCTTATCTTCAGGTTTATAACACTAATAACACTATAACATGTCAGGTTTATAACACTAATATCTAGCTAGTATTTAGATATTACATGGAACTACATTTACAGAAAATAGAAGATACAAAAAGCTTTTGATTTATCTATTTCTCATTATCCTAGAATTTTATCATTTCTAATTTTTAAGAGTTTTATCCCACACTTTGGCGTAACGAAGAGAGGCAACTCATTTGGCAGATGCTAATATTGACGACACATATTTCAACCCACAAGAAAAAAAGGTGATTTGTTCCATTACAGGGCAAAAATATCTGTTTAGTAGCATCCATTGTATTCTCTCAAACCACAGCAAAGCATATAAACTTCTACGTCTGGGCACGAAAGGAGTAAGATCCACTTTTTTTTAATAAGCCACTAAAAAAATCACCACATAATTCAAAGTTTCCCCTGCATTTGATTACAGCGATCTAAAGGGAAGAACCTATTAGTAGAATTATAATCAACTAATCATTTGCAGAAGGATAAACTGGCCAAATGGAAATAAATCAAGCACCTATATATTATGTGGCAAATCTAATTGCATGTTAACCAACCCAAAGATCTATGTAATTCCCCTATCATTTTTTTTGTTCCCCACTTTTGAGCTTTTTTCTTTTGCTTTTGCTAAGAGAAGGTGAAACAGCCCAGTTCACAACCCGCTCATGGTAATTTTTGTGTAGGCCACCTACTGCTTTCAATTATTGTCTCATTTGTGAAATGTTAATAATTATTCTCCAATTGTTACTGACCTTCTTTTTGTTAAAAAAAAAAAAAAAAAAAGTTAGGTGCTTTTCATAGGACACTTTTTTTTTTTTTTTTTTTTTTTTTTTGAGACAGTGTCTTGCTCTGTCACCCAGGCTGGAGTGCAGTGGTGCAATCTTGGCTCACTTCAAGCTCTGCCTCCCAGGTTCACGCCATTCTCCTGCCTCAGCCTCCCCAGCAGCTGGGACTACAGGTGCCCGCCACCATGCCTAGCTAATTTTTTTGTATTTTTAGTAGAGACAGGGTTTCACCGTGTTAGCCAGGATGGTCTTGATCTCCTGACCTTGTGATCCGCCCGCCTCGGCCTCCCAAAGTGCTGGGATTACAGGTGTGAGCCACCGCGCCCGGCCCATAGGACACTTTTAAATTGTCTTCTTTGCCCAACGTTTTATGGATTCATCTTATGGCCCCATTTGCTCTGCTATAGGACAGCTGGCTGGATTGAAGGAATTTATCTCGTTCATGATCTCTGAATGGTAATAATGATTTTGGTTACAGAAGGAAGCCTTTAGCATTTGTGGCCTATGATATTGTCTTTGTATAGGAAGGAAAATTCTTCAAAAGCTTTGAGAAATGAGCTTGGGCCAAAATGAAGCAATGAGCTGAGAAATGGAGCCATCTCATTTCAAAATGGTACTCCTAAACATAAGACAGAAGTCAAGAGACAATGGCTGAGGATGTGAGGGTGGAAAAAGTAGATGTTTCATGAGCCAGGCACTTGATTTTTGTTTTGTTTTGGTTTGTTTTGTTTTGTCTTGTTTTGAGACAGAGTCTTGCTCTGTCTTCCAGACTGGAGTGCAGTGGCGCAATCTCAGCTCACTGCAACCTCCACCTCCTGGATTCAAGTGATTCTCCTGTCTCAGCCTCCCAAGTAGCTGGAATTACAGACATCTGCCACCACACCCAGCTAATTTTTGTATTTTTAGTAGAGATGGGGTTTCACCATGTTGGCCATGTTGGTCTCAAACTCCTGACCTCAATTGATCCACCCACCTCAGCCTCATAAAGTGGTGGGATTACAGGTGTGAGCCACCACTCCCAGCTGGGCACTTGATTTTTTTTTTTTTTTTTTTTTTTTTTTTTGAGACAGAGTCTTGCTCTGTCGCCCAGGCTGGAGTGCAGTGGCGCGATCTCAGCTCACTGCAAGCTCCACCTCCCGGGTTCACGCCATTCTCCTGCCTCAGCCTCCCGAGTAGCTGGGACTACAGGCACCTGCCACCACGCCCGGCTAATTTCTTTTGTATTTTTAGTAGAGATGAGGTTTCACCGTGTTAGCCAGGATGGTCTCGATCTCCTGACCTTGTGATCCGCAGGCCTTGGCCTCCCAAAGTGCTGGGATTACAGGCGTGAGCCACCGCTCCCGGCTGGGTACTTGATTTTCACTTCTGTCCAACAACATCATGAAACCACTTAATTGGCCATCTTCAGATCTTCTCATGGAGTTGCCCTATTTTCTGGAAAAGTGAGTTTTTAAAAATTCACATGTTAGTAAGTATCTTCCTTGGCTAGGCCTTAATTTCTCTATGTAGATGAATTTCTTTCTCAATGAAGTGAATGAAGAAGAAGATTTCTCCCTGCTTATCTTTTGATCAAACTTCAGTGAATCACACATTTCTCTCTCAAACCCATTCTTGAATATACTCAATTCTTATTTACAGTATTGATTCATCTCAAGTATATAATAATACAAACTTCCTCATTTTAGGAAAAAGAAAACATCAAAGCAGCAAAATAAACAAAATTTTTAAAAAATCCTTTATCCCCCTATACCAAATTAATGGTTGTTAATTATTTTGTGTAGTTTTCTTTCGGGTACTTAAAACTTCTTTAGGCCACGCACGATGGCTCAGACCTGTAATCCCAGCACTTTGGGAGGCCAAGGTGGGTGCTTGAGTCCAGGAGTTCAAGACCAGCCTGGGAAATAGGACAAGACCCCATTTCTACAAAAACTAAAAACATTAGCTGGCCATGGTGACACATGCCTGTAGTCCCAGCTACTCAGGAGGCTGAGGTTGGAGGATCCTTTGAGCCCAGTAAGTCAAGGCTGCAATGAGCCATGATCACGCCACTGCACTCCAGCCTGGGTGACAGAGCGAGAACCTGTCTCTAAAAAAAATTTTTTTTTTAATTAAAAAAAAGAAAGCTTTTTTATTGGTTCCCTCTATAAAAATTGTTTTGATACTTTTTAATTTCAAATTAATGTATTGCAAATATCTTCATTGTCTATAAATGTTCCCTAAATCATTATTTTAATGACTTTACATTGTCTAACCATGTAATATTATAACTTATTTAATCAGTTCTGTATTAGTGGATATTCACTGGTTTTCATTTTTGGGTAGCATTAATAATGCTGCAATGCATAGTCTTATAATAAAGTTTTTGCATATTACTTTAATTATTTCCTTAGAAAAAAACTTAGAAATGGAATGCTGGGTCAACATTTATGCATAGATATATTTATTATTATTATTTTGAGTTAAGGTATCTTTCTATCACACAAGCTGAAGTGCTGTGAGCTGGGACTACAGGTATGCATCACCACACCCAACTACTTTTTAAATTTTTTTTAGAAATGGGGTCTCACTATGTTTCCCAGGCTGGCCTCAAACTCCTAGCCTCAAGTGATCCTCCCACCAGCCTCCAAAACTGCAAGGATTATAGTCATAAGCCCCCATGCCTAACCAACATTTATGTATATTTTTAAGACTTTTAAAATATACTATGAAATCATCACCCAGAAAAGTTGGGACAATAGGTACTCCCACCATTGTATTAGACTGTATGGTCACATGGATACCTCACCATCATGGGTATTATCATGTATATTTAAACATCTTTCCCAAATCAATAGAAGAAAAAAGCATATCACTACCTTACTTTGCATTCTTTTGATACCAGTAAGTGGAACATTTTTTTTTCTTATGTTTATTTCAGAGTTTTGTTCTGTTAAGAGTAATTTTGTTACATTTATTCTCTATTTTGCATTATCCTCCTTTTTAATAAACAGTTCAATTCCCTAAGCTGCTATAAAATACTTCACTTTTTCCTTGTAAGAAAAGTTTTATTTTCATATTCTTAATTAAAGAAGAGGGTTCAGAAGCAAGATATAAATCAGTTTCGTCCTTACAGGCAAACTGCATTCATGACGTGCATTTTCACTTTATAAGAATTAGATGGTAAATATCTGATGTGGCCTACAGGATGGAGGGCTAGCACTAAGGTTCCATCTCAAGCAAACCTGGCTTCCACATCTTCCCTCAGAGGCCGGGCATGGTAGCTCACGCCTGTAATCCTAGCACTTTGGGAAGCCGAGACAGGTGGATCACCTGAGGTCAGGAGTTCAAGACCAGCTTGGCCAACATGGTGAAACCCCACCTCTATTAAAAATACAAAACTTAGCCAGATGTGGTGGCGCATGCCTGTAATCCCAGCTACTTAGGAGGCTGAGGCACGAGAATCCTTTGAACCCGGGGGGGTGGAGGTTGCAGTGAACCGAGATGGCACCACTGCACTCCAGCCTGGGAAACAGAGCAAGACTCTGTCTCAAGGAAAAAAAAAAAAAAAATTCCTCTTCCACAAATACCTAGTGACCTCGTAATTGTCAAATTCCAACTTCTCTTCCTAACTTCTTTCACCCTTCTGCAGAAATTTCTGCATTTTTTCTTAAACCAAGATAGAAAGGATCTCACTTTATCACTCAGGCTGGAGTGCAATGACATGATCATAGCTCACTGCAGTCTCAAACTCCTGGGCTCAAGTGATTTTCCTGCCTCGGCCTCCCATGTAGCTGGGACTACAGGTTTGCACCACCATGCCTGGTTACTTTAAAAAAAAAAAAAAAAATTGACAGAGTTGGGGTCTCACTCTGTTGCCCAGGCAGGTCTCAAACTCCGAGGCTCAAGCAATCCTATCTCCTCAGCCTACCAAAGTGCTGGTGTCCCAGGTATGAGCCACCATTCCTGGCCCCTTCCTTTTTTTTTTTTGAAACAGAGTTTCACGCTTTTTGCCTCAGCTGGAGTGCAATGGTGGGATCTCGGCTCACTGCAATCTCTGCCTCCCGGGTTCTAGTCACTCTCCTGCCTCAGCCTCCTGAGTAGCTGGGATTACAGGCATGTGCCACCACATCCGGCTAATTTTGTATTTTTAGTAGAGACAGGGTTTCTCCATGTTGTTCAGGCTGGTCTCGAACTCCCGACCTCAGGTGACCCGCCAGCCTCAGCCTCCCAATCTCTGTTGCCTCCCAATCTCCGTTGTTTTTGACCACATTTCCTTTGCTTGGCTTCTCTGAGATTAATCACCCCAGGTTTTCTGGCCATTGCCTCAGTTACTGCTTCTCAGCCTTCTCCACCAACTCCTCTGTGCATTGATTCCACACTCCTCTCCTTGGCTTGGCACCTGCAATAGTTTTCTAGGGCTGCTGGAACAAAAAAGTACCATGAACCAGGTGACTTAAAGCAACAGACATGTGTTGTCTCACAGTTCTGGAGGCTAGAAATTTAAAATTAAAGTTTTGGGGCCAGGTGTGGTGGCTTACAACTGTAACCCCAGCACTTTGGGAGGCCTAGGCAGGCGAATCACTTGAGGTCAGGAATTCAAGAAGACCAGCCTGGCCAATGTGGTGAAACCCCATCTCTACTAAAAATACAGAATGTAGCCAGGTGGGTTGGCAGGCACCTGTAGTCCCAGCTACTCGGGAGGCTGAGGCAGGAGAAACACTTGAACCTGGGAGGTGGAAGTTGCAGTGAGCTGAGATCGTGCCACTGCACTCCAGCCTGGGTGACAGAGCAAGACTCCATCTCAAAAAGGAAAAAAAAATGCCAGGGCAGTATTCCCTCTGATGGTTCTAGGGAAAACATATTTTCTTGCCTCCTTCTAGATTCTGGTGTTTTCCAGCAATCATTATCATTCTTTGCCTGCAGCTGCATCATTCCAGATGTATGACTGCCTTCTCCCTGTGTCTTCATGTCAGATTTTTATTTTTAAGAAATTTTTAGTAGAGGTGGGGGTCTCATTATGTTGTCCAGGCTGGCCTCGAACTCCTGGCCCCAAGCGATCCTCCTGACTCAGCCTCCCAAAGTCCTGGGATTACAGGCATGAGCCACCTCACCCAGTCAGCTTATTTTCACAAAGACACCTGTTATATTGAATTAGAGCTAAATAAGTACTAACATATATTAAATATTTCTAAAACTCTCAGATATAGAGAAACTGACCCAAATTATTTTCAAGTTCATGTAATTTAGATAGATCTTTGATAAATAAGACTGGTTTAACATCATTAGTTTAGTAAAACAAATGTCTTCTGTGTTATGTGTATTAGGGTGATATAAGTAGAATAAAAGTTTTATGTATGGACTTTTCAATACTAATTATATTTTATCATATCTGCCTAAAAATAGTTTCAAATCTTTTGCTAACTTTCAACCTTAAGGATATACAAAGTTGTAGAAGATTTGCATAAAATCTTGTAAAGAGAATCTTAGCTTGTGTGGTCAAAGCTGGCCAAGACTGGATGAAAAGTTTATGTGGTCAATTACCATTCTTGCTGCCCTTATGTAAATAATCAGACCAAATCTAACAAGACCAGACTTCATGAACCAACATACCTTCACTTTGGTTATCTTTGATCAAAAAACCAGTGAGAAGAGAGTGACTGTAGAGGGAAGTTTTATGTTTCAGTGGAAAACTATAGCACATCTTTGTGGGCTATCAAGTTCTGGTACTGTCCATTGTCTTAGAGGTTTTCTCATCTATCTAAAAGTAGAACTACATCTTGCCATCTTGCATATTTCATTCATCCTTACCAAATTCTGCATTCTTCCAGTTTCCTTCGATATCTGGCTACAAGTTTCCAAATTAATGTTTCCACTTTTTCTTTCATTCTCCTGACCTGGCATCACTGATCATTAAAATCTAACTGCCCAGAGGCCAGGCACGGTGGCTCACGCCTATAATCCCAGCACTTTGGGAGGCCGAAGTGGGCAGATCACAAGGTCTGAAGATTGAAACCATCCTGGCTAACATGGTGAAACCCTCTCTCTACTAAAAACACAAAAAATTCGTCGGGTGTGGTGTCACACGCCTGTAGTCCCAGCTACTCGGGAGGCTGATGGCAGGAGAATCACTTAAACCCAGGAGGCAGAGGTTGCAGTGAGCCAAGATTGCACCACTGCACTCCAACCTGGGCAACAGAGCAAGACTCTGTCTCAAAAAAAAAAAAAAATCTAACTGCCCAGATCCTTACTGGGACTCTAGGTTGTCTTGTAGTTGACTTTTCCTCAAGATTCAAGAGCTGAAGATGGATGCCTTGAAGTAAACTTTGAAGAACCAATCACTACAACAGGTCACTTATGGACAAACTCTGTGCCTGGAGTTACTGTTGTGTTGGTTTCTCAGGAAACGCCCTGAACTCCTGCATCTTCCATGCTCTGCTCTGGGAAATAACAATGACTGTGGGGAATCTTAACAAAAAGTCCCTGTCATGTGAAAACTGATGGTTCACACCATCCAGGAAATATCCTCCACTACCAGTTCCCAACAGATCATTCAGCTTGTCCATAAGGAATAAAAGATGACCCAAGAAGAAATGATCTTAAGAAGAAAAGGAACCAACAAAGACCCTCTGCTTGACCAGACTTTAGTTAGGCTCCTCTGAACGCTCGTCTTACTCTTGAACTTGACCTTGACCTTGACCTTGGGCTTCCATGTCTGTCTTGCCTTGAAGGGCCTTCATCACCCAGTCTTAGCAAGAATATTACTGGCAGTGAATCCATAGGGGTCTGCAGCAACCTCAATTCCTGCCTCCTCAGGAGAAAGAATTCGACTGAGGGGCCACAAGGCAGAAGGAGAGACAGAGGCAAGTTTTAAAACAGGAGTGAAAATTTATTAAAAACTTTAGGACCAGTCACGGTGGCTCACACCTGTAATCCCAGCACTTTGGGAGGCCGAGGGAGGCAGATCACCTGAGGTCGGCAGTTCGAGACCAGCCTGACCAACTTGGAGAAACCCCATCTCTACTAAAAATACAAAATCACCCAAGCGTGGTGGTGCATGCCTGTAATCCCAGCTACTTGGGAGGCTGAGGCAGGAGAATCACTGGAACCTGGGAGGCAGAGGTTGCAGTGAGCCAAGATCGTGCCATTGCACTCCAGCCTGGGCAACAAGAGTGAAACTCCATGTCAAAAAAACAAAAAAAAAAAAACAAAAAAAAAACCTTTAGAACAGGAATGAAAGGATGAAAAGTGCACTTGGAAGAAGGTCAAGCGGGCAACTTGAAAGACAAGGGTGCAGTTGGACCTTCTGACTTGGGGTTTTATATGTTGGCATACTTTCAGAGTCTCGCATCCCTTCTCCCCTGATTCCTTCCTTTGGGTGGGCTGTGTGCATGTGCAATTGCCTGTTAGCGCTTGGGAGGCGAGTATGCTCTGTGTGTTTACTGGAGTTGCACGCATGCTCACTTTAGGCGGTCCTAGAGGATGGCCATAGACCAGTTAAACTCCGCCATTTTGCCTCTGAGTGCACATGCTTGAGCCAAGTCGCCCAATTCCTGAGATCTTACTGGGAAGTGCTGATCACCAGTTTCAGGTTTTTCTGCCATATTGGGTAGTCCACAGGTCACTAGACCTGCTCTTTGCAGGGTATTTTAGCCTTGGCATTTTTCCACTGAACACTAATTTTGGCAGGATGTTCATTTTGTGGGCATATGTGCCACACTAACAAAACAAAACAAGCAAACAAAAAACCATGTGGAAGGGTAGAGTATTAATTTCTTGTGGCTGCTGTTATTAAGGAAAAAATTACTCTGATACTTATTAAAATGGTAAGGAAGACTTCATTTGAGGCCATTGCAATAGGGATCAGGCTCATCTTTGAATACAATAAGGACAAGTGGGGAATTGTAGCCAAGGAGCACTGCCTTTCCCTGGCACTGGCTATGACCACTAATTATTTTAGAGAGACAGCTTAACAACTACCTGCCCATTACCTGGTGGTTACCTGACATTCCTGGTTGGGGTCAGTGGTGCCCTCTTCTGCTCTGCTCATGTCTGTCTGGCTACCTACTGTAACAAGAATGCTGCTAAGTCAGGTTAACAGGAATCTCCCCACCCTTTATATCTAATCACCCTTCATATCTCATCAAGTTTCCCATCCTCCACCTTTGACATGTGAGTCCTTGGCCTGCCTTGGTTCTTCAACCTCAAACATCAATAATGAGCATCTCCAAGGTGGGTAGACAGCTAAAGCCAAGGGGAAAAGCACTGTCTTCCAGTTCTAGGGTCACAACTGTAAGATGGTTTAAAAAGGACTACAATCAGCCCGGTGTGGTGGCTCACTCCTGTAATCCCAGCGCTTTGGGAGGCCGAGGCAGGCGGATCATGAGTTCAAGAGATCGAGAACATCGTGGCCAACATGGTGAAACCCCATCTCTACTAAAACACAAATCCTGTCAGTCAATTTAACAAAAATCCCCTATCCTTGATGAATCCTCTTGGTAATTTTCCAACCACTGACACTGTCACTCTGCTCCTTGGCTCAAAATCCCCACCTGTCCTTGTTGTATTCAGAGATGTGCCTGATCCCTACTGCAATAGTCTTGAATAAAGTCTTCCTTCCTATTTTCACAAGTATCAGAGTATTTTTTTCTTTAATAACAGCAGCCACAGGAAATTAATACACTATCCCTCCATATGGTTTTTTGCTAGCTTGTTTTGTTTTGTTAGTGTGGCACATATGCCCATAAAAAGAACATCCTGCCAAATTTTGTGTTCAATGGAACAATGCCATAGGCTAAAATATCCTGCAAAGAGCAGGTCTAGTGAGCTGTGGACAATCCAATATGGCAAGCAATGGAGATGCACATTTTATCCCCTTTGAAAAGCAACAAATCCAATGTTGTTCAGCCTTGAGTGCCCTTTTGGAAAGAAAAAGTGACTCTGCTGGAAGCATAGGTCTAACTGGCATTTCCCAGAAGGCAGAAGGAAAAGCCCAGTGGTTCCCCGGGTAAAGTCTCACATGGGCTCCGCTCCAGAGTCATAAACTGTAAACCTAGGAACTCTGTTGTAAGAATTTTGTCAGCATTGTAAAATCTCCTTGTAAAGTTACTTTTGTAGTTCTTGAGTGCTTTTCCATGATAATCAGTCTTAAAACATTGACATTAACAGAAGGGCTTTTATGCTGTCTTCAGAGATGTCAAGGATGTGGGGAGCTGAGGAGCTTCCTTTTCACCAGACATGGAGGAAAAGGAAGCTCTGGGAGTGAACAGGTACAGCGACCACTAAGACTGAGATCTGTGGACAAGGACAAAAATGAGGTACAAAGGGTGGCTCTAGCTCAAAAGAAGACTTATGAGTCTTCTTTTCAAGAAACAATGAGACACAATCAAGTAACCTTTTCTTCAATATCAAACATCAACAGTGAGCATCTCCAAGGTGGGTAAAGGCAAGGGGAAAAGCAGATTCTCCCAGTTCTAGGGTCACAACTGTAAGGTGGTTTAGAAAGGACTACCATCTGCTGGGCGCAGTGGCTCACACCTGTAATCCCAGCACTTTGGGAGGCCGAGGCAGGCAGATCACTAGGTCGAGAGATTGAGACCATCCTGGCCAACATGGTGAAACCCCGTCTCTACTAAAAATAGAAAAATCGACTGGGCCTGGTGGTGCATGCCTGTAGTCCCAGCTACTCGGGAGGCTGAGGCAGGAGAATCACTTGAACCTGGGAGGTGGAGGCTGCAGAGAGCCAAGATCATGCCACTGCACTCCAGCCTGGAGACCGAGCAAGACTGCATCTCAAAAAAAGAAATAAAAGATTATAATCAATACATATAGGTGCCTGCAAAGTGCATAATTCCAAGTCAATGTTTTTTATTTTATTTTGTAGTCAACAAGGATGATGGATGGTTATTATGCTAGTGTATTAGTCTGTTCTCACATTGCTAATAAAGGCATACCTGAGACTGGGTAATTTATAAAGGAAAGAGATTTAATGGGCTCACAGTTCTGCCTGGCTGGGGAGGCCTCACAATCATGGTGGAAAGCAAAGGAGAAGCAAAGGCACATCTTACATGGCAGCAGGCAAGAGAGTGTGTGCAGGGGAACTCCCATTGATAAAATCATCAGATCTTATGAGACTTATTCACTATCACGAGAACAGTATGGGGGAAACCACGCCCATGATTCAATTATCTCCACCTGGCCCCACCCTTGACATATGGCAATCATTACAATTCAAGGTGAGATGTGGGTGGGGACACAGCCAAACCATAGCAGCTAGAGAACAAGGTACGTGGGATATGAGAGAAAGAGGAGACCCTGCATTTACCTGGAGTAACTGAATGCTCAGGTAGGGGACAAGGTCTTAAAGATGATGAGAAGGTGATCTGATTGTGGCAAAATGCAGTTTACATTTCCCTTGCTTCATTATTGTCTTCTCCTGCTCATCCCAATGTGCTGTGAGTGTGTCTTCTAACTAGCGTGTCCTAGATTACTGGACTAGGACCTCACTGACAAGTCTCCAAGAAGAGAAGCTGTAAGGCTGATATCTCTGAACTTCCTCTCCCATTTTGTCTTCCCTGCCCTCCACAGGACCTTCCCAAACAGGTCTGCAAAGGGCAGCACACTGTCAGATGGGTAGTGGGGCCATAAGAGCTGATAAACCAGCATGTATATATTTGCATGATCCACCCCTCATCTCTGTGAATCAGTTATGATGTCTTTGGCAGAACATAACAGATAAGGCTGACTCAAGCTGCCTTAAACAATAAGGAAATTGGCTGGGTGCCATGGCTCGTGCCTGTAATCCCAGCACTTTGGGAGGCCAAGGCAGGTGGAGGGCTTGAGGCCAGGAATTCAAGACCAACCTAGGCAACACAGCAAGACCCCATTGCTACAAAAAAAAATAAAATAAAATATTAGCTGGACATGGTCGTGCATGCCTGTAGTCCCAGCTACTCAGGAGGCTGAGATGGGAGGATCACTTGAACCCAGGAGTTCAAGGCTGCAGTCAGCTATGATCACACTACTGTATTCCACTCTGGACGACAGAGCAAGACTCAGCCTCAAAAAATATACATATATACATAAATGAGGAAATGCATTATCATAGTCAAAAGTAAATTTAAAGGTATGACCAGTGGCTTCATAATGTAATGAAGAACCCAGGTCCCTTCCATCTCTTCTTTCTGCTGTCTTCAGTATTCACATCTTCCTTGTTTTTTGTTTGTTTGTTTGTTTTGTTTTGTTTTGTTTTTTTGAGACAGAGTTTCACTGTTGTTGCCCAGGCTGGAGTGCAATGGCTCAATCTCTGCTCACTGCAACCTCTGCCTCTCAGGTTCAAGCCATTCTCCTGCCTCAGCCTCCAAAGTAGCTGGGATTACAGGCATGTGCCACCACACCTGGCTAATTTTTTTTGTATTTAGTAGAGATGGGGTTTCCCCATGTTGGTCAGGCTGGTCTCAAACTCCTGACCTCAGGTGATCCACCCACCTCGACCTCCCAAAGTGCTAGGATTACAGGTGTGAACCACTGCCCCCAGCTGGTGTTCACATCTTTCTAAGGCCAGGCAGGACAGACTGGGTGGGGTGGGGTGGAATGGGGTGGAGCCTTCCCATGGGGGCTGCATACATGAAGCCCCATCCCGGGGCTGGGCAGCAGTGAACCCCTGAGAGTTTTTGAAAGCTGCAGTCCAAGGGTTAGTGATGAAAGCCTTACCCAGATGGAAGCCAAATTTGAAAATGAACCCCCTGAGCTAAAGGGATCAGGTAAAGTTCTGTTTATCCTTACACGGGCCAGTGAGGTCTACAGCCAAGTTCATACCATCGAGTGAGGAATAAAGGAAGCACAAGTGAGTCCTTATCAGGATGTTAAGGAAATTTAAATCATGATTTCTGGGCTTCAGGAAAAGGTGCTACCAAACCTAGAGGTGCTTAAGAGAATGAAATACTGCTTGGCTGGTATTGTGGGGCAATGCCAGGGAAATTGACTCTAATTTTTCTGTAGTTCTTTATTTGCTTCTCTGTCTTGAAAAAAAACAAAAATGCCATGTCCTTTTGTCCTACCCCTGAGCAAAATAATGGCTACCCTGTTTTCTCTACAAATAGATGCTTCAGCTGGATCTCTGTTACTGACGACGGGCTTCTCATGTCAGAAGAAAGTGAGCCACAAAGGTCTCTAGTCTCTTGTCTCCTCCACCGTGCAGTCAGCGTCCAGCGAGCAAAGCATCCAGCTGTATCCTTTGCCAAAGGCTGGACTCATCTGCATCTTGTCCACATTGTGTCTCTCCTCTTGGTTTACTGAGCTCTCAAATTCTGCATTTATGTCCTATTCCTGGGCATAGGAATATGGGCACTTGTCTCTAGACAGGATGAAAATTTGACATCTTTTGACCCACTTAGGTATGCAGTGGCTCACACCTGCAATCCCAGCACTTTGGGAGGCCAAGGCAGGCGGATCATTTGAGGTCAGGAGTTCAAGACCAGCTTGGCCAACATGGTGAAACCCTGCCTCTACTAAAAAAAAAAAAAAAAAAAATAGCTAGGTGTGATGGTGTGCTCCTGTAGTCCCAGCTAGTTGGGAGGCTGAGGCCGAAGAGTCACTTGAACCCGGGAGGTGGAGGTTGTAGTGGGCCAAGATTACACCACTGAACTCCAGCCTGGGTGACAGAGCGAGACTCCATCTCAAAAAAAAAAAAAGGATATGCAGGAAGGAAGTCCTAACCAACTTTGTGACTTCTCTTATTTATTTATTTTTTTAAATTAAAAGTTACTAAGATTGTCTAGGCTTGTCTACGCTGTACGAACAGAGAGGATGTATCCGCCAGCCCCTCAGATGTGCCCCTCTTCTGAGATGGTATTTAGCAGAGATGCTGGAACATGTTTGACTCACCCAGGATGTTGTGTAGAATCAGCCGGATGACACATGCTTTTTTGGTGAGTGTTTTGTTCCCTTCCAAAAATAGACACTGCCTTTTAAAAAGTCCCAAGTCCTTCTTCTTGGCTCCAATCCCATCCCCCACAGTTCCCACCTGCCTCCTTAAGCAGTCATTCTCAGCCTTTAAAAACAGAAACCACACTGGGAGCGGTGGCCCATGCTGTAGTCCCAGCACTTCGGGAGGCAGAGGCAGGAGGATGGCCTGAGACCAGGAGTTTGGGCCCAGCCTGGAGAACATAGTAAGACCCCAACTCTGCAAAAAAAATTATTAAAATTTAGCTGGGTATAGTGGTACGTGCCTGTAGTCCCAGCTACTTGGGAGGCTGAGGCAGGAGGATCACTGGAGCCCAGGATTTCAAGGCTGAAATGAGCTATGACTGTGCCACTATGCTCCAGCCTGGGGGACAGAAACCCCAGGCTGAAACCCCCAACTCTAAAAAAGCAATCCAGAAACCAAGAACATAATGATCAATTCCTGGTTGCAGTAGATCCTTGGGAGGCTGAGGTGGGTGGATCACTTGAGGTCAAGAGTTTGAAACGAGCCTGGCCAACATGGTGAAACCCCACTCAACTAAAAATACAAAAATTAGCCAGGCTTGGTGGTGGGTGCCTGTAATCCCAGCTACTCCAGAGGCTGAGGCAGGAGAATCGCTTGAACCTGGGAGGTAGAGTTTGCAGTGAGCCTAGATCGTGCCACTGAACCCCAGCCTGGGCAACAGAGTGAGACTCCATCTCACAAAACAAAAAAAGAAGTAGATCCTAATTTTTTCAAGATTAAGTGTTTCAAAAATATCTTCCTGAATACTAGAGATTAGGGAAGAATAATTGAAAAAATGAGAAGATATATACTAGTTTTTAAAAGTAAACAAGTTTTGGGGGATAATCTTTCAAAAGTTATATCTTTCATTTGTCCACTTTCAGCACTGTGTGATTGAGAAAAAGTCATCATCCCTTATATGTTGTCCCCATAGCTGGCATTTCCAGGCACTGGTCTTCCTATACCTGGTAGATTGCACCCCATCCCACCCCACCATGCCTGCACTTCTCAACATTTGACTCCAGAGAGAGTAGAAACGATAGGCACCCTCAGTTGCAGGGAAGAACAATTTTATGCAACAACTGAGATGAAGCTGCGTGCTTGGACAGGATGCATGAAACATTGCGTGTGCTAATAAGCGGTTTGAAAATCTTACATTTAGGACTCCCATCAGGCCCTAGATAAGAAGCCAGCCTCACTACAGGGACCAACAAAGTTGGACCAGGGGACCATCTACAGAACCATGCATAGACCATCTGGATCCAGTATCCAAGGGAAACCAGAAGGTGGTTAAAACTATCCTCAAAGCATCGGCCAGAGATGAGCAAAGACAAGGAGGTGAGCTTGTTTGGCACCAATTATATGACTAACGACAGGAAAGTGGGTACAAGAGCTAAAGCAGAATGTGCCAAGAGGTGGGGGAATATTGATGTTTGAATTGTGCCCCCCCAAAAAACTGTTGTATTGAGATCCCAACTCCCACCAAATTTGAAAATGAACTGTTGTATTGAGATCCCAACTCCCATCAAATTTGAAAAATGAACCCCCTGAGCTGAAGGGATTAGGTGAAGGTTTGTTTATTCCTAAGTGACCAGTGAGGTCTACAGTCGAGTTGATACCATAAATTAAGGAATGAAGGAAGCACAGGTGAGGCCATATCAGGATGTTAAGAAAATTTAAATCATGATGTCTGGGCTTCATGAAAAATGCTACCAAACCTGGAGTGTGCTCAGGAGAAGGAAATACTGCTTGGATGCTATTATGGGGCAATGCCAAGAAAATTGACTCTAAGTTTTCTGTACTCCTTTATTCACTTCTCTGCCTTGCAAAAAAAAAAAAAAAAAAAAGGCATGTCCCTTCTGTCCTATCCCTCATGAGTTGTGAGCAAAATGATGGTTATCCTGTTTTCTCTACAAATAAATGCTTCAGCTGGATCTCTGTTACTGATGACGAGCTCCCAGTACCTATGAATATAACCTTATTTTGAGGTAGGATTTTACAGAAGTAATCGAGATAAAATGAAGTCACGCAGTCTGGAGACAGAAAAATACCACATAGAGGCTGGGTACAGTGGCTCACACCTCTAATCCCAGTGCTTCGGGAGGCTGAGGTGGGAGGATCACTTGAGCCCAGAAGTTCGTGGCTGCAGTGAGCTATGATGGCGCCACTGCACACTAGCATGGGCAAATGAGCAAGAACCTATCCCCACTAAAAGGAAAGGAAAGGAGAGGAGGGGAGGGGAGGGGAGGGGAGGGGAAGGGAAGGGAGGGGAAGGGAGGGGAAGGAGGGGAGTGGAGGGGGAAGAAAGGGGAGGGGAGGGAAGGGAAAGGAAAGGGAAGGGGGAAGGAAAGGGAGGGAAAGGAAAAGTGTAAAAGGTAAGGGGTAAGTACAGGAAAAAGTAAATAAATCGAGGTTGGAGAACCAGAAAATTCTACAGGGAAGTGATGGTAATTGAGTTGCGGCTGGATGAGTCGTGAGCAAATGAGTTGTGAGCTGGAATTCACAAGGTGGAAAGATGAGAAGGCATCCCCTCCCTGTGAATAGCCAAGATCTGCTTGGAACAAAGGACATGTACATGGGTTAAGTGCCCACAATGAGCCTGAAGTGGTAGGAGAGGTTCTGGAAAATTGTGCAGAAATGTCTTAGCCCTATTATTATGAAAAGTGCAACCTGGAAGATTTCTCCTGCAAAATGCTCCAAGTAAACAGGCACTCCCCAAAGAAGTTTGGGCCTGTCACTCATCATACATGCCTCCCGAACATCCTTATCCCCGCTAGCTGAACATCTCCATTGCATAGCGCAAGGATGGGTTGCAGCCCTAGTAACGTTCTGTGTGTTTCTAGCTCAACACTGAGTTCTCTAATAAGAGACTGGTTTATTCTGTGGGGACCTATTACAGACAGCATTGTAGCCCCCTCCCAATTCATATATTGAAGCCCTAACCCCTCGTGCAACTACATTTGGAGACAGGGCCTTTGAAGGAGGGGATTAAGGTTAAATGATGCCAGGCATGGTAGCTCATGCCTGTAATCCCACCACTTTGGGAGGCCGAGGTAGGAGGATCACTTGAGATCAGGGGTTCGAGACCAGCCTGGCTAACCTGGCAAAACCCCGTTGCTACCAAAAAAAATACAAAAATTAGCCAGGAGTGATGGCAGGCCCCTGTAATCCCAGCTACTCGAGAGGCTGAGGCAGGAGAATGGCTTGAACCCGGGAGGTGGAGTTTACAGTGAGCTGAGATGGTGTCACTGCACTCCAGCCTGGGTAACCGAATGACACTCTGCCTCAAAAAAAAAAAAAAAATGAGGCCATAAGAGTGGGGCCCTCGCCCAACAGGACTGGTGTCCTCATAACAAGATGTGAAAATCTTACCTTCAGATGCCCATCAGGCCCTAGATAAGAAGCTAACCCCACTACAGAGACCAACAGAGTTGGACCAGGGCACTGTCTAGAGATCCAAGCCAAGACCATCTGGATCCAGGATCCGAGGAGAGCCAGAAGGTGGTTAAAACAATCCTCAAAGCATTGGCCAGTACTGAGCAGAGCCGAGGTGAGCTCATTTGGCACCAATTATGTGACCAATTAGAGAGAAGTGAGCACAGTAGCTAAGGCAGAATGTGTGAAGAGGAGGGAGGCCATTGTTGGTTGAACAATTGGGAAGATGAGAAGACCTCCTAGAAGATACCAGAAGGATGCATGCACAGAGAAAAGGCCACACGAGGATACAGAGAGAAGGTGGCCCTCTGCTAGCTGGAGAGACTTCACCAGAAATCAACCCTGCCATCATCTTGATCTTGAACTTCCAGCCTTCAGAACTGTGAGAAAATATATTCCTGTTGTTTAAGCCATCCAGTCAGTATGTAGCCCAAGTGGACTAAGACGGACCCCAACTCTCAGCTGGTGCCGAACCTAATCTTTGTCTCCCAAGTCTGCCAAAAACTCCACTGTGATTTTCAGAGGCTTTCTGCTTGGGATTTTAGTCTCTCACCCTGCAAAGTCCCAATATTTGGCAAATTTCCTGAGACCAAAACTGGCTGAGTATTTGAGGCCCCCAGTTCCTTTTCAAAGCTCAGCTACCTCTGTCCACCCCTTTCCCACCCCCCAAAAAAGGGTTCTCTGCTAGACTCTGTGTGTGTTATGGGCTGAATGGGGTCTAGCAAAACTCATATGTTGAAGTCCTAACCACCAGTACCTTATAATAGGACTGTATTTGAAGATAGGACCTTTAAAGAGCTAATTAATTAAGTTAAACTGAGGTCATTAGAGTGGGCCCTAATCCAATATGACTGGTGCCGTTATAAGAAGAGGAGATTAGGGGGCCAAGTGCAGTGGCTCACGCCTGTAATCCCAGCACTTTGGGAGGCCAAGGTGGGTGGATCATTTGAGGTCAGGAGTTTGAGACCAGCCTGGTCAACATGGTGAAACCCCATCTCTACTAAAAATACAAATATTAGCCAGGCACAGTGCCAAATGCCTGTAATTTCAGCTACTTGGGAGGCTGAGGCAGGAGAATTGCTTGAACCCAGGAGATGGAAGTTGCAGTGAGCTGAGATTGCATCACTGTACTCCTGCCTGGGCAACAGAGCAAGATTCTGTCTCAAACAAAAAAAAAAAAGAAGAAGAAGAAGAAGTAGAGGAGATTAGGACACAGACACACACAGAAGGGAGACCATATAAGGTCACAGGGAGAGGATGGTTATCTACTAGCCATTGGTCATCTCATAACAAACCCTGCTGAAACCTGGATCTTGGACTTCCAGCCTCCAGAATTGAGAAAATACATTTCTGTTGCTTAAACCATCCAGCCTACTGTGCTGTGCTATGGAAGCCAGGGCAGAATAACACGGTATGGGTTTTGCACAGGGTTTCACCCTCAGCCCATGCAAAAGTGCAAGCAGTCAGGAAGTAGCATTTGCAAAAGCCTGTTCAGCTCTTCAACTCCATTCTTCTTCTCTCTTCTTGTCCTGACCCCTCTCGTTCTCCTTAGCTAGACAGATCTCTGCTGCCTTCAAACAGATGGTTTCCATATCTTATCTGGATTTCTAGTTGTTCCAGGCAGGACTATGTTTTGTCACCAGCTATTCTATTCCACCTAGAAGTAGAAGTTCTGATCTCCACGTCGTCTTCTTCCCCTTCCTCTTTTTTCTTTGAGATGTAGTCTCACTCTGTCACCCAGGCTGGAGTGCAGTGGTGCTATCTCCGCTCACTGTAACCTCTGTCTCCCAGGTTCAAGTGATTCTCCTGTCTCAGCCTCCCAAGTAGCTGGGATTACAGGCATGCACCACCACGCCCGGCTAATTTTTGTTTGTAATAGAGACAGGGTTTCACCATGTTGGCCAGGCTGGTCTTGAACTCCTGACCTTAAGTGATCTGCACACCTCAGCCTCCCAAAGTGCTGGGATTACAGGCGTGAGCCACCTTGCCCGGCCCCCTTCCTCTTCTTTTTCTTCCTTTTCCTCCTTTCTTCTCTTCCTCCTCTTTCTTCTTTTTTGTCTTCCTTTTTCTTTAACTTTTTCAAATAAGACAGTGTACTTTTAGAGGGAAGGGATTCTATTTTATCTCTTTGGATTCACAGCACCTAGCCTAACCAATCAATATCTGTGGAATAGAATGCACTGTAGAATCCAGCGTGGAGCTAAGCGCATAGTAGACACTCAACAAATCCATCCATGGATTCAAAGCGATACAAAACATTTGGAATCAAATCACAGAGCCTGAAATTATTGTAGAGACTCTCTTGTCTGAATCCCTCATTTCACGGGTGGCGAACATGAAGCCCTATAAGGCTGAGGGACCACCTAAAGTTACATGCAGGTCACATCAGAGCACAGGCAGGGAAAGCCACTAAGACCACAGGCTCCCTTCATGGGCCACTTCCCCTAAACTGGCTGCTGAAGTCTCACGAATGATCAAGAACAGAATCCAAAAGGGTTTTGTCCCAAGCACTACACCAGAAATGTTGATTCTATAAAAGTCCCCTGAGCCTGCCTTAGATTTTTTTCAGATTTAAAGGAGGCCAGCAGGCCAGGTGCGATGGCTTACGCCTGTAATCCCAGCAGTTTGGGAGGCTGAGGAGGGAGGATCAACTGAGGTCAGGCATTCGAGATCAGGTACATTTGGCAACTGATTGGAATAGATCATTTTAATTAGTCTCATTGAATCCAAAATCAATATTGAACATTGTACAGCACATCAGAAGTATATTCATTTCCTCCTTCTATTAATAGTTGGATCATTTCCGGCATGAATTCCCTTTCTCAGACTTGGTGCACTAGGAGGGAGACTGGGTGTCAGATCACCCTTTGTTCTCACAGAGAGGGCGGCTAATCAATCCTGAAATCCAGGAGTGCCCCACGTGGCCTTCCTAACATAAACTCTCCAGAGACGTATTGCAAAATCTGAGTGAGAAACTTATCCTGTACCAAGTTCAGTTTAGGGAGGGAAATTAAGAATCTCAGTTGTGGGCCGGGCATGATGGCTCATGTTTGTAATCTCAGCACTTTGGGAGGCTGAAGTGGGAGGATCATTTGAGGCCAGGAGTTTGAGACCAGCCTGGCCAACATACCAAAACACTGTCTCTACAAAAATACAAAAATTAGCTGGGCGTGGTGGCACATGCCTGTAGTCCTAGCTACTTGGGAGGCTGAGGCAGGAGAATCGCTTGAACCTGGGAGGTGGAGGTTGCAGTGAGCCGAGATTGTGCCACTACACTCCAGCCTGGGCGACAGAGCAAGACGCCGTTTCAAAAAAAATAAATAAAAAAAAAGGAGGCCAGTAAGGAGATTTTGCTGTCAAGGTATATTGTGAGCTGAGTGGGAGGGTGTGGGATGTTCCATTTTCATCACCATAAACATCCCAATATCTGTTTTGGCTCAAGTTCAATAACTTTGAGCCTTGTCTCTCTTGTTCTTGCTATTCTATTTTTTTTAATCATGCCTAAAATTACAGTGTACCAGATTCAGTCAACTACCTACCAGATTCCCTTAAAAGTGTATAACGTTGTTAAAACCATTGTTTTTAAAAAGCTCCTTTAAAACATGACATTTATTAGCTGTTATATTAAGATAAACGATCAAGTTATCCCCAATGTAGATGTTACCCTTTGATTTAAATTCCAACTTGAGTAAACTAGGCAAGGAACATTAAAAGCAGAATGGTTTTTAGGACCCACCGGGTAATGCTAGAATTGTGGCATGCTAAACACGAGCAGAACATATGCCAGAGACTCTCGGTTAATCACATTTGGGGCCCAATTAAACTCTTCCGACTTGCTCCTGCTTCTACCTGGGCCGCAGTGAAGAGAGCACAGCAGGTGAAATTGCCTTAGGCAGAAGGAAACTTCCACTCAGGCTGGTAAGGACAGGTTCAGCTGCTCATTAACTGGGCTCTTTGCAGATACTGAAGGACAAGGAAGAACAGGGCCAGAGCAAAGCCGGGGATAGGAGACATAAATCCCTAAATGTTGTTCTCTCCTCTGCTTCTCAGGAACCAGGACTTTTCCCCACACTTACCTGTGAACGGTAGCAAAGGTCTCACACCTGGAAGGAGACAAGCTCTGCAGGATGAAGGTACTGGGGCAAGAAATAGCTTGAGCCCTGTTAGAGGTCACACCATCCTTTTGTGGTCTTTGTTAAATTCAATTGTCACCAGACCACAGATGTGTGATAATTCATAGCATACTTTCTTTTTCAAATTGAGAAGGACATCCAGATTATTGATCTCAGTCTCCCCAAGATGACTGTCCATCCTCAAAGTATCTCAGGGCCAGGCATGGTGGCTCACACCTGTAATCCCAGCACTTTGGGAGGCCAGAGCAGAAGGATCACTTGAGCTCGGGAGTTTGAGACCAGCCTGGGCAACACGGTGAGACCTCCATCTCTATAAAAAACAAAAACAAAAACAAAATAGCCAGGAGCCATATCATGCACCTGTACAGTCCTAGCTACTCTGGAGGCCGAGGAGGGAAGATCGCTTGAGCCCAGGAGTTTGAGGCTGCAATGAGCTATGATGGCACCACTGCACTCCAGCCTGGGCGACAGACCAAGACCCTGTCTCTAAAAATAAAAATTATAAATTTAAATTTTTTTTTAAAAAAGATCTTGAAAGAATTGCTTGACGGTGCTTTTCTTTGAGGAAGTGTTTCCTTTGGTCAACCTGATGTTCCTTGCAGGCACTTTGCTGTGACGGGGGTGACTGAACGTGCTTTAGAGGAAAGCTCTGTCAGAAGCTAGGAGCAGGAGGCTGGGCGCGGTGGCTTACGCCTGTCATCCCAGCACTGTGGGAGGCTGAGGTGGGTGGATCACTTGAGGTCAGGAGTTTGAGACCAGCTCTGCCAACAGGGGGAAACCCTGTCTCTACTAAAAACACAAAAATTAGACAGACATGGTAGTGCACACCTGTCATCCCAGCTACTCGGGAGGCTGAGGCAGGAGAATCGCTTGAAGCCAGAAGGCTGAGGTTGCAGTGAGCCAATATCGCGCCACTGCACTCCAGCCTGGGCAACAAGAGTGAAGCGAAACTCCACCTAAAAAAAAAAAAAGAAGAAGAAGAAGACGAAGGGAGAAAGGAGAAAGGATAAAGAAGCAGCAGCAGCTAGGAGCAGGAGATAGAGCAGACATCGGATCCCAGGGAATCTTTGTCAGGAGGTATTTTTCTCCACTCTGCTCCTGAGCTAAAAATTAGAGGGGCCTCTTGGGGAAGAAACAGAATGCAGGAAGAAAGAACACTGCTGCCAAGCTGTCTGCTGGAGTGAACACCAGGCCGAAGAGCCGAACAGCTTCAGGAAATGGTGCTGATGGCACTTGGTGGCCTGTCTTCTGTCTCCCCGTGTTTCTGAGCTGAGCCACCGGGGACCACGCGGCAGACTCCACTCTCTCCAAGTTCCCAGACCCAGTGAAAAGTGCCCAGGGAGAACTTGTCAGCAGCCTAAGGCCCCCTGCTTCCGGCAGAAAGACCTCAAAGCCTGGCTTCCCAAGTTGTCCCCCAACACGTTTGGTGTCCTTTTCTGTGGCCGGGACCTAGCCATGTCTCCCTGGGGAACTCAGGACTAGCTAGTTGCCTTTTCTTTATTCCTTTCTTCATTCCTTCCACAAATATTTCTTGAGTCCCTGCTATGAGCTAGGCATCATTCAAGGCACTAGAGCTGTGACAAAGTCTTTACCTTCAGGGAAGGCACATTCTACCTGGGGTGGGATACAGACAATGCATAGATAAAGAAATAATTCAGCAGGGCACAGTGGCTCACGTCTGTAATTCCAGCATTTTAGGAGGCCAAGGTGGGCGGATCATGAGGTCAGGAGTTCGAGACCAGCCTGGCCAACATGGTGAAACCCCGTCTCTGCTAAAAATACAAAAATTAGCTGGGCATGGTGGCACATGCTACTTGGGAGGCTGAGGCAGAAGAATCACTTGAACCTGGGAGGTGGAGGTTGCAGTGAGCTGAGATCGTGCCAATGCACTCCAGCCTGGGCAACAGAGGGAGACTCCATCTCAAACGAAAAGAGAAGAGAAGAGAAAAGAAGAGAAGAGAGAAAAGAGAAAAGAAAAGGAAAGAAAAATAATTCTAGATAGCAAGAGATGAGAAAGGAAATAAATAGGGTGGAATGATATAGGGAACACCTGAGAGAGTGTGAGCCTCCTTTAGGGATGGAGGTCAGAGGAAGTAACATCTGAGCTGAGACCTAAGATGAGGAAAAGAAGTAGCCACTAAAAAATAAAATGGTGGCCTGGTGCAGTGGTTCATGCCTGTAGTCCCAGTGCTTTGGGAGGCTGAGACAGGAGGATTGCTTAAGGCCAGGAGTTCAAGACCAGCCTGGGCAGCATAGCTAAACCCCTTTCTACAAAAAATACAAAAATCAGCCAGGCATGGTCATGGACACCTGTGGTCCCAGCTACACGGGAGGCTGAGGTGGGAGAATCTCTTGAGCCTGGGAGGCAGAAGCTGCAGTGAGCCGTGATTGCACCATAGCACTCCAGCCTGGGCAACAGAGTAAGAACTATGTCTCAAAATAAAATAAGTAAAATGACAGTTAGTTGCAGTGGCTCACACCCATAATTCCAAGGCTTTGGAAGGCCGAGGCAAGAGGATCGCTCAAGACCAGGAGTTAGAGACCAGCCTGAGCAACATAGTGAGGCCCTATCTCTACAAAAATAATAAAAATTAGCCTAGCATGGTGGTATGCACCTGTAGTCCCAGCTACTCAGGGGGCTGATGTGGAAGGATCATTTGAGCCCAAGAGTTCGAGGCTACAGTAAAATATGATCACTCCACTGCACTCCAGCCTGGATGACAGAGCAAGAGCTTGTCTCTAAAAAAGAGAGAGAGGCTGGACATAGTGGCTCACACCTGTTATCCTAACACTTAGGGAGGCCAAGGCAGGCAGATTGCCTGAGCTCAGGCGTTCGAGACCAGCCTGGCCAACACAGTGAAACCCCATCTCTACTAAAATACAAAAAAATTAGCTGGATGTGGCAGCCTGCACCTGTAGTCCCAGCTACTCAGGAGGCTAAGGCGGGAGAATTGCTTGAATCTGGGAGGCAGAGGTTGCAGTGAGCCAAGATCATGCCATTGCACTCCAGCCTGGGTGACACAGTGAGACTCCATCTCAAAAAAAAAAAAAAAAAAAAAAAAAAAAAACAGAGAAGATCACAAATTTGAATATGTGTATATGGAAAAGAGGACAGCATGTTCAAGGGACACAAAGGAAGCCCAAGTGGCTGGAGCAAGAAGAAGAGGGAGACTGACCTCTGAGGGGACCTCCCAAGTCTACAGGCTGGGCAAGCACTGTGAAATCATGTTGTAAGTGCAGTGAGAAGCCACCCAATGGGTTTTGGGGGTTGTTTTGTTTTGTTTTGTTTTGTTTTTTTCTTTTTGAGATGGAGTCTCACTCTGTCACCCAGGCTGGAGTGCAGTGGTGCAATCTTGGCTCACTGCAACCTCCGCCTCCTGGGTTCAAATGATTCTCCTACCTCAGCCTCCAGAGTAGCTGGGACTACAGGCATCCACCACTACGCCCAGCTAATTTTTGTATTTTTAGTAGGGACACGGTTTCATCATGTTGGCCGGGCTAGTCTCAAACTCCTGACCTCAAGTGATCCACCCACCTTGGCCTCCCAAAGTGCTGGGATTACAGGCGTGAGCCACCGTGCCCAGCCACCCAACAGTATTAAGCAGAGAAGTGACGTGATCTAATTTATACTCTATGAGCCTCATTCTGTGTGAGTCATAGGTGGAAGAGGAACAGATCTGAACACAGAGACACCAATTAGGAGGCCACTGCAGGAGACTGTCTGGGATGTGATGGGATTTCGGCCAGCATGGCGGCAGCCACGTGAGAGACAAACAACCACAAAAGAATTGCAGTATGGAGACACACATGCCAGACCTGCCAATTAATTGGGTGTGGTGATGAGGAAAGAAGGGTTTGGGCTTTGAGCAATTGGGTGGATGGTGGTGATGCCTGCTGAGATGGGAGGATTGAGTGAGTGGCCAGTGGACTTGGATGTCCCTGGAGTGCGATGGAGGTGGGATGTGGGGTGCTCCAAGCCTCCCTTTGGACTTGTTGAGTTGGAGACATATTCAACACCGGATGAAACGTCAAGCAGGCAACTGGGTACATGTCTGGACTCAGGGACATGTCAGCTTTGTTCCCCGTTTCTGCGTTCCTATTCTGCTAGCCTCCCTTAAAAGAGACAGAAAGGTTTCATAGAGAGCAAGAAATCTCAGCTTTCGCAACAAAGAGGTGGGGGTTTGAATCTTCTCTTGGCCACATGATAACGGTGTGACTCCATCGCTCTGCTGTCTTCTGTGTAAGTGACAGCTGTTTTGGAGTTTCAACAGGTTTGGCCACAGTGGACATGTAATATACATGAGCTTCTATCTTTTCCCTGTTCTTTGGATTCTTCCGTTAATGTCCAGGTCTCGAAGCTTCCTGATCCCTATTGGCTTCCCTTTCCCAAAAGTTTGTTTGTTTGTTTGTTTGTGTGTGTGTTTGTTGAGATGAAGTCTCACTCTGTCGCCCAGGCTGAAGTGCAGTGGCACAATCTCAGCTCACTGGAATCTCCACCTCCCAGGTTCAAGCAATTCTCATGCCTCAACCTCCCGAGTTGCTGGGATTACAGGCACCCACCATCACACCCGGCTAATTTTTGTATTTTTAATAGAGACAGAGTTTCACCATGTTGGCCAGGCTGGTCTTGAACTCCTGACCTCAAGTGGTCCACCCACCTCAGCCTCCCAAATTGCTGGGATTACAGGCGTGAGCCACTGCACCTGGCCCCAAAAGTTTGTCTTTAAACCAGAGGTCACTCACCAGATACTGACTCTTCATGGAAACCAGTTTCCCAGGATTTACTGCAGAAATACTCTAAACTTTAGCTTATAGCCACGTACTAGCTGAAGGATGCAGTTAAGTCAGCCCCCAGCCCCTGGCCTGCCCAAGTGAATGTGTCTCCTGATAGGTCCTGATTCCCTCCCCATCCGTCCCTGTATTCTCCAACTGGACACCTTTGCCTCTGTCCTCTCTTACTACAAGAGGACATTGGCTTTTCTCTCTGCCCACAATCTCCAACAGATTCATGTTTTCCTGAAACACAGCTCCCTTTATATCATTCCCTTGCATGGAACCTTTTCTTGGCCCCTTTCTGCCCACAAAAAGAAGTAAGAGATCACCTTGGCCCCATAGCCTTATGCAACGTGTCCCTGGCTTGCATTACGGAACTTCACATAGTCCATATTTTAGCTGAGAATTTCTCAAAATTTTTTTGAGAGCTTTGCACTTTTAAAAACCATTGAGAACCCCCCAAATGCTTTCATCAATATGGGTTATAACTTTAATTGATATTGCATTATAGATTAAAACCAACATTTCAAACATATTGTTATTAACTCAATAACAATGAGCCCATTGCACGATAACATAAATAACATATTTGTTAAAAGCAAACTATATTTCCCAAACAAAAACTGAGTGAGAGGAGCAGCACTGTTTTACATGTTTTTTGCAAATCTCTTGTGTCTGGCTTAATGGAAGACAGCTGGATTTCCAAACCCGCTCCTTCCTTCAATCTACTACAAAACGTTATTTTGGTTAAGTTAGTTATATATAGAAAATCCAGCCTCACACAGATATGTAAGTGGAAAAGAGAGACCCTCCCCAAAAGGGTCTTGGGAGCCTACAGGGGGCCTTGAACTCACCTTGAGAGCCAGGACTGTGGCTAAACTAGACGAAGCATACTTCTCTGAATAAGGCTGACTTTCCTCCCTGCACCATGGGCTCACACACTGTTCTCCCTCCTGTGATTCTTCCTTCCTTCATTCACCTGCTTAAATCCTAACCTAGACCCAGGTCTGATGTTTTTACAACAGATCAAAGAAGGCCTAAGTCCCGTCAGGAGCCAGCAGAGCCACTTGAGGCCTGAGGCACCACACCAAGCCAACTCCTAGACTCAAGCAATCCTCCTGCCTCAGCCTCCCAAAGTGCTGGGATTACAGGCCTGAGCCACCAAACCGGGCATTTGGGGTAACGCCCCCCAAATGTCCCAGGTGAAGACTGACATTCTCCCTGCAACCCAGCTCTGCCAAGGTTTGCAGCTGTCTTGAAAGACCCCTAGGATGTTGTACTGGTCTGCATAGGCTGCCATAACACAATATCACAGATGGGGTGACTTAAACAACAGACATTGATTTTCTCAAAGTTCTAGAGGCGGGAAGCTCAAGATCAAGGTGTCTGCAGGTTTCATTTCTCCCGAGGCTCTTCTCCTTGCAGACAGCTGCCTTCTCACCGCGTCCTAGCATGACCTTTCCTCTGTGCACGTGCCCCTCCTAGTGTTTCCTCCTCTTCTTACAAAGACATCAGCCCTGTTGGACTAGGGTCCTACATTAGGGCATCATTCAACCCTAATTACCTCTTTAAAGACCCTATCTCAGCTGGGTGCAGGGACTCACACCTGTAATCCCAGCATTTTGGGAGGCTGAGGCAGGTGGATTACCTGAGGTCAGGAGTTGGAAACCAACCTGGCCAACATGGTGAAACCCCATCTCTACTAAAAATACAAAAATTAGCCAGGCATGGTGGCACGTGCCTGTAATCCCAGCTACTCAGTAAGCTGAGACAGGAGAAGTGCTTGAACCCAGGAGACAGAGGTTACAGTGAGCCAAGATTGCGCCATGGCACTCCAGCCTGGGCAACAGAGTGAGAATTCGTGTCCAAAAAAAACAAAGACCCAATCTTCAAATAGAGTCACGCTGGGAATTAGGCTTTCTACATATGACTAGGGAGACACAATTCAGTTCATACCACATATTGGCACCCAAAGCAGCCATATCTCACCAGTCCCCTGCTGTATATATCAAAATAGTTTTCAGTAAAAAATCAATAAATGAAACAAGTCATCATAATATTAAGAACAAAAATGCCGATCGTGAAAAATTTTTTATATTGAACTAATCATACAGTACAAAACCTTTAAAACTTACAGTGTGAAAAAGAAGAAAAGAGAAATGTATCATGTCTTAGTTACATGCAAATGTTTTTGATAAAACAGGAAAATAACCCGGAAAAATTTTTCTGAATGAGTCAATTCTGCTAAATTCAGAGACTCATTAGTACGTGTAATGAGAGAATTGATATAACTCAAAGGTCTGTTTCTTTGTCTTTACAATGACTGTAGCATCTTTTATTTGAAATCATTAGATTTCAACAGGTTAAACAATTCATGTTTCGTTTTGTTTTGTTTGACACAGGGTCTCACTCTGTTGCCAAGGTCAGAGTGCAATGGTGCAATCATAGCTCACAGCAGCCTCGACCTCCTGGGCTCCAGAGATCTTCCTACCTCAGCCTCTCAAGTAGCTGGAACCACAGGCACATGCCACCACACTTGGCAAATCTTTTTTATTTTTTGTAGAGACAGTGTCTCCCTGTTTGCCCAAACTGGCCACAAACTCCTAGACTCAAGCAATCCTCCAGCCTCAACCTCCCAAAGTGTTGGCATTGTAGGCCTGAGCCCCCTCACCAGACCAACAATTCATGTTTTAAACAATGTTAACAATCCCTGTTTAAATACAGGAATATGTATGTAGTTTAGATATAGGAACTTCAGCGGAAGCAAGTTCAAATGACTCTGAAACATTAGGAATCTTTCCTCAGAAGCAGTGTGTGTTGCTGAGTCCATACATGGTGAGACCAGCTAGAAAGCTAAGAGTTCTCCAATTTGAGTTCCATATAGAAGACAGTCTTGGCTGAGTGTGGCAGCTCATACCTGTAATCCCAGCACTTTAGGAGGCTGAGGCAGGAGGATGGCTTGAGGCCGGGTGTTCAAGCCCAGCCTGAGCAACACAGTGAGACTTTGTCTCTACAAAAAATAAAAATTAAAAAAAAGCTGAACATAGTGCATGCACCTGTAATCCCAGCTACTCAGGAGGCTGAGGGAGGAGGATTGTCTGAACCTAGGCATTTGAGGCTGCAGTGAGCTATGGTAGTGCCACTGCACTCTAGCCTGGGCAACAGAGTGAGATCCTGTCTCTTAAAAAAAAAAAAAAAAAAAAAAGGAGAAGATAATCTTCAACAAAAGATGGATAATAATAATAAACGCTGACTTGCAATTTACATATATGTTGTATATCACAAGTATCAGAAGCTACTGTGAAACAGTTGTCTAGAACATAGACGAACAGAAGATTTGAAGGGAGAACATTTTATCACCGATTTTATTAGAATTGCTGGTGTAAGATGATAATAAAAAGTTGACCAATTTCTAGTCAATTTTATTGTTGTTTTAAAATTATCTAGGAACAATGACCAATAAATTTCTTTTTTGTGTGTGACAGGATCTCACTGCGTTGCCCAGCTGGAGTGCAGTGGGGCGATCAGAGCTCATTGCAGCCTCAAACTCCTAGTCTCAAGAGATCCTCCAGCCCCAGCCTCCCAAGTAGCTGAGACTATAGGTGTGAGCCACTGTGGCTGGTTAATTTTTAAATCTTGTGTGTGTGCGTGTGTGTGTGTGTGTGTGTGTGTCTATGAGATCTCACTATGTTGCCCAGGCTGGTCTCGAACTCCTGGCCTCAAGCAGTCCTCCTGCCTCAGCCTCACAAAGTGCTGGGATTCCAGGCATGAGCCACTAAGCTTGGCTGATGAATTCCCTTATTACTTTCATCCAAGGTAGACACTCCCACTGCCCTGTTTGTTATGCCACTGGCTATCACTGTATTAGATATCAAACTCCATCTGCCCCTTAGTTCCTCCCAAGGGTAAGTACAGATCTGCCATGCCCAAAGGAACCTCAGCCAGGGGCGTGTCTCAGTGCAGGCGATGAGGTTGTAGGGAATGGTTCAAGGCAGGTATCTCCTCATACAGATTTGCATGTGTAGAAGGTTTATGCATGAGTGAGGTGCCTGGGACAGTATGTAGGGAAAGGGGGACAGGGATATAAACAGCTCGTTATCTGTTCTTCCTGCCCAGACCCACAGGCTAATGTCTGAACCTCATGGAAAAAGAGAGCAACTGGAGACAGAAGCCTAAGAGGTGGTTTCCCAAAGAACTCAGAGGAACACAACAACTCAATCCTGTTACTACTAAAGTCTCCAGTGAAAAGATGGTACCCATAGCCAGGGAGCATGATGCTTTCCCCAATTTACGTAGAATCCCTGATTGCTCTGGCCTTTGGAGCAGCTTCAGTGGTGCCCTGATGTAGCATCCTCAGCATAGAAATAGGTGGTCTCCCAGGATATGCCAGCATCCCTAGCACTAGCAAGCCTCCTTCCGTTAGCTTTGTGGATGGAGAACATTACTGACATGCTCTTTCTGTGTTCCAGGTGGGAAACTCTGCTAGGAAGGAAGGAACGACTCACACACCTGGCTCCAAAGAAACTTGTGTCGACCTTATTTCTGCATCAAACGCATTTCTCTGCATCTCCCAGAGTTGGCTTTGGAACATTTCCGCTGAACGTGGCTGCTCATGTCAGGCACAAAACAGGGAGTAGCTTTATGATGAGAAGAGCACAGGCTTTGGTGCAGAACGCAAGGTCCCGGGAGGTGCCCAGAAGCGCACCTGCCTGGGATCCAGTGCTGAGCCCTGGCCGTGCATGGCTGTATCCACCCTCACAGCAGGCATATGGGGAAGTCAGGGTGATCACTGTGTGTGCCCGCCTCACAGGGCTCATCCATGTGTCCCTTCTACCTTCCGTCTCCTCCTGCTGGGAAAAGGAAACTTCGTGCCCTGGATTCTTCACCCTGCTGGCTTACAAGCTACCCTGATCACACTCACTGGCTTTGCTGCTGCCCCGGCATGAAACCCATCTTTGGCCATTTCCACCCTGACCCTGTTGTTTTTTTTTTTTTTTTTTTTTGAGATGGATTCTCGCTCTGTCACCCAGGCTGGAGTGCAGTGACATGATCTCGGCTCACAGCAACCCCTGCCTCCCGGGTTCAAGCGATTCCCCTGCACCAGCTTCCCGAGTAGCCGGGATTACAGGTGCCCACCACCGTGCCCGGCTAATCTTTGTATTTTTAGTAGAGACAGGGTTTCACCATGTTGGCCAGGTTGGTCTTGAACTCCTGACCTCAGGTGATCCGCCCACCTCGGCCTCCCAAAGTGCTGGGATTACAGGCATGAGCCACTGCACTGACCTGACCTTGCTTCTTAACTCAGTATTTCCTGCTCGAAATTAACAAAGCCTTCTCTTTTCATGCACCACATTGTGAGTTGCCCACACCCCTCAGATCCTAACTCCAATCCAGGCTTCAGACCAGGAAAAACCTGCCTGCCCTTTCCCCAGAAAGAAAGATCTTCTCCTATGAGGTCCCCAAACTGCACCCCTTTGTCCTCTGGCTCCTTTCTGTAAGATCATCACTCTGTTCCATTTCCACAGTAGAGCTAACAGAGCGTGGGGTTGGAGAAGGACATTCCTAGCTTCATTTTTCACTCTCTGCACAGCCTTCAGCGACTTGGCAAACCAGTCAGAGTTGCAGTTTCCTCTTGTTTGAAGCAGTGATGACCGTCTTCCCCATATGCCTGCTGTGAGGGTGGATACGGCCATGCACGGACAGGGCTCGGAACAGACGACCAGGCAGGGGCACTCACTGAGGATGAGGGCTGCTGCACCCACACCCACCAGTGGTGTGCTGGGCTGATCCTTGCTGTTCTTTCTGTGTGGCTCCCCTCTGGGCTCTTGTTCTAAGTGCACATCTGCATCTTTGGACTTCTGTGGTCATCATTCTCTCATTCAATCAGCAAACATTGAATGAGTCCCTACTGTATACCAAGGATTGCATTTAAGCATCAGGGTTCCAGAAATGAGCAAGACATGCTCCTGATTTTTAGACAGCTTACCCTCTGGCGGGGCGAGGGCAGATGCAGAAACAGAGCAATGAGGGGCTATAATAATTGCATAGGTCAGCAGCCCCCAGCCCCGCCAGGGTACCCTCTGGGTCTTACTGTTGCCTTCTGCCCCTTACTCGTCCTGGATATGCCCAAGGAGATGCATGCCTAAGTCTCAGTTTACCCACCTTTAAAATGGGAGCATTCTCAATTTCCAAGTTTTCGCTGAGGCATCACCAGCACAGCTCCTGACGCATAGACAAAGCCCCTCAGGAAAGGTTGACTCTGGCTCTAACTTACTCCCAAACAAGCCCCTGAGGGTTTCTCAGTCTTGGCGAAATATTGCGCTTGGCTTTTCCAAGCAATCAGTTTAAAATATCTGAAAGAACCATTTCCCCTACAACAAAACAAAACAAAGCAAAACACATAAGCTTGACTAGAAACAATGTTAGCATTTCCTCCGGGTGGCTTGCCTGAGCGGCTTTCAGATCCCAGCCCGCTCCCCTGCCTCTTGGCTCTGAGAGGAGGGGACTCTCTGAGAGCCTCTGCTTCTTTATAGATGGCGCTTCCCACTTGCTCCCCTCTGCCATGGCTTGGGGCTGTGTGCGCAGGACAATCGGTTCTGTTTGAAGCCAGAGGACTCTGCTTAAACATCCTGATGATATGAGCTCCCTAAAGCATTGCGCTGTTTCCAAGTGGGGAGCATGGAGGAGGTTAAATAATGAAATCGCCTCCCATAGGTGGTTACAGGTTCCCCGGGCTTCCTAATTACAGCTTAAAACATGCAGAGAACCAAAAAGGGAAGACTCAGGTGCCATGGAGAGGCTCATATGGCTGTGTCCCTGCTGAGCAAAGCAAGCAAAGGGATATTTGGGAGAATCGCTTGAGCTCAGGAGGTCAAGGCTGCAGTGAGCTATGATTGTACCATTGCACTCTAGCCTGGACAACAGAGGGAGACCCTATCTCAAAAAAAAAAAAAAAAAGAGAGAGAGAGAGAGAGAGAAAGAGAGAGGAGGTATCACCTCTGCTTACCAGAAACCATCTATCCTCCTGGCTACAGCCCTACAAGCCACTTCTTCAATGTGCTTGAAGGTATTCAGATGTGCTTATTAATTAGTCATCATTATTGACCTGACATTCTGCTGTCATTTAAATAAACTTGGTGAAATTAATGAGGCCCCTAATAATATGCAGATTTCTTGTGCTAATTATTTTTTGGTGAACAAATTCCATTGTTAATATAAATAGCAATATTAATCATACCAAGGATCAATATTTGTGTGGGTGGTGAGCTGCAGAATAAGAGAAGGGACATGGTCACGTTGAGGGGTGTTGGGAGAATTTCAGAGACTGGCCAAACACGAAGGTTGCTTTGCCTTAGAAAAGGGCTGAGTATGAGCTTCATTGATGATGAGATGGGAGGAGGAAGGTGGTTCCCAAATGTAGAACGGGGTCTGTAAAAGAACTTGATGTGGCAGTAACTGTGGCTATCCTGGAGCCTTATTATTACTATTATTATTATTATTATTATTATTATACTTTAAGTTCTGGGGTACATGTGCAGAACATGCAGGTTTGTTACATAGGTATACACGTGCCATGGTGGTTTGCTGCACCTATCAACCCGTCGTCTACATTAGGTATTTCTCCTAATGCTATCCCTCCCCTAGCCCCCCATCCCACAACAGGCCCCGGTGCATGATGTTCCCCTCCCTGTGTCCATGTGTTCTCATTGTTCAACTCCCACTTACGAGTGAGAACATGCAGTGTTTGGTTTTCTGTTCTTGTGTTAGTTTGCTGCGAATAATGGTTTCCAGCTTCATTCATGTCCCTGCAAAGGACATAAACTCATCCTTTTCATGGCTGCATAGTATTCCATGGTGTGTATGTGCCACATTTGCTTTATCCAGTCGATCATTGATGGTTATTTGGGTTGGTTCCAAGTCTTTGCTATTGTGAACAGTGCTGCAATAAACATACGTGTGCATGTGTCTTTATAGTAGAATGATTTATAATCCTTTGTATCCCGGAGCCTTCTAAGATGTACAGCACTAATACAAGTTCAGAGACACTGAAGATTCTGCCATTGTGTTTACCCCCAGCCACTTCCAACAGACCTCCAAGTCCCCACTGATCCAACCATCCAATCAGCCCTCTCAATCAGTACCTTCTCTTGGTGTCTTTTTCCCTTGATCTGCTGAAAATTTGCACCTTGGCTTATGTTCCTTCCCTTGCTAGATGTTCGGACCCACATACAGTCTTAGCCCCTCCAATCCAGCTTCCAAACCACAGCCCAAAAACTGAAAGAGAAAATTGCTCCCTGCTAAGGAGTTCTCTGGTGGGTCTCATGGTCTAGAGTGTAGTTCAAGGCCTCCTTCGAGTGCAATCTCTTTCCATGGAGTTCAAGTGTCCAGACATTAACTTTCCTTATCTCCCCACCCTCCCATCCCACGTGCATGAAATGCTTTGGGAATTAATGTATTCCCCTCATCCCATCATTTCAGCCAGTTAACTCCTGCACACTCTCCACCCTTAAAATCTCACTTCTCTAGGGGACCTTCCAGGAATTCCCAGCCAGAGCTCCTCCTCTGCTCCCAGGACTCCTGGGCTTCCCATGTTTACAGCTCTTATCACACTATTGATAATTTTCATTATCATGTCTTCCTTATTTCATCTCTTCCTTATTCCCAGGACTGTGAACCTCTCAAGGGCATGGCATGCGCCTGATTCATCTCAGGCTGCACAAAGCCCCATGATGCATAAATGTTTGATGAACATACAAATGAGTGATTAAATCCTTGTGAGAGAAAGGATTGTGGGGGAGACTGAGAAGTCCGCAGATAGGTGAGCTGGGAATAGAATCACAGTGAGAAATTGAAAGCAGAGATGAAAGAAATCTTGGAAGCAGCTGTTGGTTTTTGGTAAGTGGACTCAGTATAGACTAAGAATGTTGATAAGAAACTGGTAGGAAGAACAGGCAAGAGTGCAGATTTCTTCATCTGGGTCCCGCAATGACTATTGATGCAGGCAGAGGACACAGCTCGAGAGAATATGGCAGATTTACCAGCCACGTTTGGCTCAAGCTCTGTGTACATATTTTAGGAGGTCCCAGTGGGCAGGAAACAGTGTGCTGATCAGGGAGAGAAAGCCAGGTTCCCTTTGACCCCATGGAAGGATCTTGGCATCTCTTGCTCTGAGAAATGTCAGGTGTCTTATAGAGGATGGCATTTTTCTGCTGAACAAATCATGTGTCCATGAACTATCAGGATCCTTGGAAATTTTTAGCTTTTTCCCAGGCATACAAGCAGCTTCTAGCTAGGGGTGTCCAACCTTTGGCTTCCCTGTGCCACATTGGAAGAACTGTCTTGGCCACACATAAAATACACTAACACTAAAAAAAAGGTCTGTGCATAATTTTCATGATATCTACCACCACAGATAAACAAAAAAGTTCTTGCATTCCAATGATAGGACATGGCTGCTCTAGACTCTAGCCACAGAAGAGCATCAGAAGATGCTGAGAGGCTCCCCAGGATGCAGAGATGTGGGGAGAGCTCATCACCCATCTCTGAGCAAGCTTTCAGGTCACAGAAGCATTGGCATCTCTCAGGGAGTCACATGATGGTGTCAGGCCTAATGACCGTGGGGTGTAGCTCTCCCAAGACCCAAAGGGAGATTCATTGAACACTTGCGATGTACACTGCACTAAGGATACATCTGGAAAAGTCCCTTCTGCTCTGATGAATTTCTAAAATGGATGATTTCACCTTAGATGAAATATCAGGAAGTGTGATCAGAGAAAGAAGCAAAGGAAGGTTGTTTTGGTCTGGAAATTTTATCTCTTAAAGCAGGGGTTCCCAACCCCTGAGCCATAGACTGGTACTGGTTTGTGGCCTGTTAGGAACCAGGCTGAACAACAGGAGGTGAGCAGCAGGCAAGCGAGCGAAGCTTTATCTGTATTTACAGCTGCTCCCTATTGCTCACATTGCCACCTGAGCTCTGCTTCCTATCAGATCAGCTGCATCATTAGATTCTCATAGGAGTGCAAACCTATTGTGAATTGTGCATGCGAGGGATCTAGGTTGCACACTCCTTATGAGAATCTGTCACTGTCTCCTGTCACTCCCAGATGGGACCATCTAGTTTCAGGAAAACCAGCTCAGGGCTCCCACTGATTCTACATTACGGTGAGTTGTAGAATTATCTCATTATACAGTACAATGTAATAATAATTGAAGTAAAATGCACAATAAATGTAATGAGCTTGAATCATCCCCAAACCATCCCCCTCCCCCTCCACCTCCCCTGGTCATGGAAAAATTGTCTTCCATGAAACTGGTTCCTGGTGCCCAAAAGGTTGGGGAACACTGTCTTAAAGATTGTTTTGTATTCTTTCTTCTCCTTGACCAGAAGGGGTTTAATACAATGGAGATTCCTTTTCAGCACAAAAAGGGAAGATTATATGTGTGAGCTAAGCTTTTATTTGAGTTGAAACATCCAAAAACTCTCCACAAAATAGAGTCCAGTATGCCAGAAGTCTTAATGCCCCCAGAGAAACAAAATTGCATTAATATTCAAAGATGTTCGAATATTTCTTCGAGTTTCACAACTGATACTAAATTAAGCCATGAAGTGCAACCATGCTAATTGGCAAAAGGCACATGATAGACAATAATGGTGTAAAAGTTCGTCTCTTGCTCCAATTAATTACAAAAGAGGATTTTTTTTAAATGAAGGAACAAGCTCTAACATTCACCATATGGATCCTAAAGCACCTTTCTTACACAGTGTGACACCACAACTCTGCCTCCCACAGCCCTAATGTGAAATGAAGTTATTTTTTGTATATTAGCATGTCAAAATATGGAATTGCATGTCCAACGTGGTGTTTTAATACAATTGAATACACCTTTGGGTCAATGAATAATGTATAACATAAATCTTCTAACTGAAATAAGTATCGAGTTAGAATTCTTTATAATCATTCTATTATAAAGACACATGCATGCATATGATCATTGCAGCATTATTCACAATAGCAAAGATATGGAATCAACCTAATTGCTCATCAATGATAGACTACATAAAGAAAATGTGTTACGTATACACCATGGAATACTATGCAGCCATAAACAAGAACAAAATGATGTCCTTTGCAGGCACATGGATGGAGCTAGAGGTCATTATCCTTAGCAAACTAACCCAAGAACAGAAAACCAAATACTGCATGTTCTCAATTATAAGTGTGAGCTAAATGATAAGAACACATGGGCACATAGAGGGGAACAACACACACTGGGGCCTTTCAAAGGGTGGAGGGTGAGATGAGGGAGAGGATCAGGAAAAAGAACTAATAGGTACTAGACTAATACCTAAGTGATTAAATAATCTGTACAACAAACCGCTATGACACAAGTTTACCTATATAACAAACCCCTATATACCTATATAACAAACATATATGCCTGAACTTAAAATAAAAGTTAAAAAATAAGAATTCTTTAGGGGGTACTATCTTTCTAGTATTGGTCACTGAGCTTTCCAATGCCTGGTATCTCTTACAGATTATGAAGAGTGCAGACTCGTCCCTTATCTCCACCAAAGTCTAATCACCAGGGAAGAGATATAAGGAATTGCAAATGAGAGCAAACATCCACTTTATTAAAGTGCCCAATAATTGCCAAAGTACAAGACAAAGTTGAAATTGAGACATGGCTTGGATATGAGGCTAGAGCAGGGGCATCCTATCACTGCCTGTTTTGACTTGTATTTCCTCAAAGAAGAACCTGGGGTCTGGGTAGTTTATTTGCAGGAAAATCTCAGGGATCAGCCATGGGCAACCAGAGAGAGTGAGGGAAGAGGAAGAAACCCACACTGGAGGCATGATTGAGTCCACTCCAGTGAGCGTCTGGGGCTCTTGGAATAGTCCACCCAAGATCAGCCTGAAGTTGCAACCTTTGGCTTCCAAATCTGCTGGCTGAGTGGATTCCCACCTCCAGGCTGGTCACATTTGCTTGATGAGTGAGTTCCTACCAACATCAGGAGTGTCAGAGAAATACGAAGGGTAGAAAACAGAAGATCATTGTGGGTGCATAAGGTAAGTTGTTATCAGACCAAGGTAGGTAGAAGCCAACTCAGAAACTTTCCACTGCAGCTGTGGCTAAAACTGAATGGGAGGACAGGGGAATGTGAATGGGGCCCTAGACATGTGTGATACACTCCCCAGGAGTTTGCGAGGTCCACTGCAGGGGAGCGCTGGGTCCATTCATTTAGCTGATGCCAAAGATGGCAGCCCTCCCTACCAATGCAAGCTCCAGAAGCACACAGACCACCAGCTCACATAGTCAGCTCTCCTTAAGAGGCACCCTCAGGTCCCAATCCAAGGCACAGATGCATGAAACCACAGTGCAAGCCCCAGAAGCACACAGACCACCAGCTCAAATACTTAGCTCTCCTTAAGAGGCAATCTCAGGTCCCAATCCAAGGCACAGACGCATGAAACCACAGTGAACTGCAGCTTCTCTTACTGATGAGGCACAAGTGGGCAAAAGAAGGATTGAAAATCTTTCCCACTTCTGAGCCAAAATCATATTGGATGCTTTGGGGGTAATGCTTGCTCATGCAAACTTTTCTAATCTTAGTAGCTTAATACAATAACTGTCTTTCTCAAATTGTGGGCTTCAAGCTTGGCTTCCCCATAGCAGTTCAGAAACCCAAATATCTCCCATGTTCGGGTTCTGCTATTGTCAAGATATTTATCAGCATTAAGAAGGAAAAGGCAGGCAGGATTCCACATGCAAAGATTCTATGGGACAGAAATGGAAGTGGTTCCTGGTACCCCTGCCCACTTGCCATCAGTTGAATTCAGTAACTTGGCCACAGTTAACTCCAAGGAAGGCTTAGAAACAGGCTCAAGTTGTGTGTCTAGGAAGAAGATGAAACGTGTTTAATGAGCAGCTAGACAATCTCTGCCACAAATGCCTTCTTTTCATAATATAGCCCAAAAAAATAATCAGCTTTCACCAATAAGGTTGATCTGGTTTGGCTGTGTCCCCACCCAAATCTCATCTTGGGTTGTAGCTCCCACAATTACCATTTATTGTGGGAGGGACCTGGTAGGAGATAATTAAATTATGGAGCTGGTTTCCCTTATACTGTTCTTGTGGTAGTGAATAAGTCTCATGAGATCTGATGGTGTTATAAGGGAAAACCCCTTTTACTTGGCTCTCATTCTCTCTTTGCCTGCAGCCACGTAAGACGTGCCTCGGTTCTTCCCTCACCTTCTGCCATGATTGTTAGGTCTCTCCAGCCATGTAAAACTGAGTCCATTAAACCTCTTTTTATTTATAAATTACCCAGTCTCGGGTATGTCTTTATCAGAAGCTTGAAGACAGACTAATACAAAGGTGTACCAACACTCCACCCTTGAAAAAGGGTAGGTGCAAAGGAAGGCAAGAGAAGTATGAAGTATTCACTCCAAAATTGGAGAAGCAAATTGCAGTTTGTTTTAAAAACAGACAGAAAAAAGCCAAGTCCTAAACCGTGCAGTTACCACAGTCCTCCATTCCATCTTCCCAGTTTCTCATAAGGACGCTTTTATACCTCAGCGTTATAGATGGGGAAATGGAGGCTCCGGAGGCCAAGTGGTTTGCTGAAGTTAACATTGTTGATGGGAACCACAGGATTTAAACTCACGTCTTTTGGATCCCTCAGTGTGGAAAAGGAGGACCAGGAGCTATGTCTTTGGCTTTTATCATTTACATTCAGAAAAAAAAAAAAAAACCAGAGATGGAATCATTCTGCTTTTGTTTCTAGGCCACAAAATCCTAGCCAGAAATCCTAAATTAAGAAACAGAACATGAGATGTATTAATCTGCCAGGACTGTCAACAAAAGACCACAGACAGAGTGGCTTAAAAACAGAAATTTGTCGGCTCATAAATGCATTATGAGCAGGGTTGGTCTTTTCTGAGGATGGTGAAGGTGAATATGTTCCATGCCTTTCTCCTAGCTCCTGGTGGTTTGCTGGTGATCTGGCATTCCTTCGCCAGTAAATGCAGTACTCTGATCTCCCGCATGTTCATCCGGTGCTCCCCCTGCATCTGTATCAATCTCTGTGTCCACATTTCTTTCCTTTTTTATAAGCACACCAGTCATATTGGATTGCAACCACCCTAATGCCCTCATTTTAACTTGATTACCTCTATAAAAACCGTGTCTCCAAATCAGGTCACATTCTTTAGCACTGAGGGTTAGTACTCCAATAGATTCATTCTGGGGGGAAGGAGATACAATTTAGCCCTTATAACACAAGGTGGGGGCTGGAATTCTCTGCCTCATTCAGAGAGTCATCAACCAATTCTAATGGCAAAATAAAGGGGTTGGAGACCCCTTGGAGACCACCTTGGAGACCCAGTTCTCAAAACTGAAAACAACATGTCGGGGTGACCCAATGCATCCCTTGGATTTCAGGGAATTGGAATCAACTTGTATTTTCCTGATTCAGACAGATCTCAAAAGCAGGATTTCCCTGGGTTCCCAGTAAAATGGGGCACTGTTGTTTTCCTATCCACATTCCAGAGTTAGAGTGAAAGTGCCCTTGGTAGGGAGCTGCCATCACTTCTGAAATAAAATATAGAGGTCAAGTCCTATTTCCAAAGAAAATGCTACATTCCCCTTTCTATTTTTTTTTCTGGGTTATATTTTAGACAAAATGTTCTCTGCAATTAGATAGCTGTAGCTGTATCTTATTTCCTTTACCATTAATCTTTTATAAACTGTGAAATTAACAAGCCTCTCCATGACCAACCTGTAAAATCTGCCATCTCTCACTGCCATTGACTGAAGGTCTTTGCTTGGAGACACTCTACCGATAGCACTTGAGCAATTTTGATGAATGTGTCTCTCCTTCTCATTACAAGAAATGCTAATCTCCTGACATCTCTCTCTATGTACATTCATTAAAGGACTCCAAGCTCTCTACACTCTGGCGGAGGTGAAATTCAGCACTATATTTGCTGACTTTACAATGGTCTGCTCACCCAGAGTTATCCGATGATGTGGTATTAAAGAATTAGGTCAAATAATCTGGATAAACCTTTAGGATTAAGGGATCTGTGCTTGTCTCACTGACCAATATTTTGAAAACCTAGTTATACTCAAGCAAACGCAGTATACTTATTGTTCATTCATTCCACAAATTGAAGTGTGTGCTTACTAAGGGTGAGGAACTCATCTAGGCACTGGGGAAGTAGAGCTCTGGACTTCCTGGAACTTGCAGTAGAGGGAGAATGATGAGAGAAAAAAACGCATTAATGATGACAATACAATGGGGTAAGTGGCATAGGAGATAGAGGAAGGGGCTGACAAGCTCCACCTGCAGTCAGGATGGGTTTCACAAACAAGGTTAGATTTGAGCTCATTTTGAATGATGGAAAAGAGTTTGTTGGGTGCAGCCTGCTGTGGACACAGGAGGGCCTTCCAGGAAGAAGAAATATGTTCCAAAGATAAGAACATGGCATGTTTAGCAAAAAATATTTGTCTCCCCAACAAAGAATATGCACAGCAGAAGATGGGCTGGAGAGGCCATCACGGGCCAATTCCTGTATGGCTTGAATACCAAGCTACCGAGTTGGTCTTGACCTACAAGGCCAGTAGCTTCAACCTATGTTCCATGAATAAAAAGCCCCTTCAGCCACTTCAGAGAGCATGGGGTGGTAGGGAGAACAGCAAGTGGAGAGTCGAGTTCTTCACCCCTATTTTAGTCAAGGCAACTTGGCTCAAGTGAGGACCGTGGATGTGACTGGGGATGGGAAAGAAAGCATAGATTCAAGAAGCATTTCAAAAATGGATGTATTAGTCAAAGTTCTGTAAAGAAACAGAACCAAAAGGAGATAGATATGGATAAATGGCTATAGATATAAAGAGATTTATAGTAAGGAATCAACTCACATGATTACAGAGGCTGAGAAGTACCAAGATCTGCAGTCAGCAAGCTGGAGAAGAAAGAGATCTGATGGTGTAAGTGCAGTCCAAAACCTGGCAAGCTCAAGACCCCAGAAGAACCGAGGTTTCCATTTAAGAGGCAAGAAAAGACTGATGTCCCAGCTCAAGCCATCAGGCAGGAGTTTCCTCTTGTTCATGGGAGAGTCAGCCTTTTTGTCTTATTCAGACCTTCAACTGATTGAATGAGGGCTACCCAATCCAAATGTTAATCTCATCCAAAAATACTCTCAGAGATACACCCAGAATAATGTTTGACGAAATATCTGAGAACCCCACGACCCAGTCAAGTTGGTGCATAAAATTAACCATTGCAGTGGAATTGTCAAAACCTGGAATCTCCAGGGTGGCTATGGGGAGTGAGGCAATGGGATAAGTGGAGGTTGAGTCTAAGGTTTGCAGATTGGGCAGCCATGTGTGTGGAGATGCCTTAGGTAAGATGAGTATCATTGACGGTCTGTAACAAACAATTGCCTGTTTCTGGCAAAGTCCTGCTTGGCATCTGGTGGCTAATTTGTAAACTTTCTGGTCCAGATGAAAACTGGGTGGAAGCCTGAACCTTGCCTTTACTCTTTGTATCATATTTCCAGATAAAGTCTTTACAACAGTGTCATGTTCAAGATTCATAAATGCCAAATTACCTGTGGTCATTTCAGAAGCATATTCTAAGCCTGGCCACAAGATGTTTTTCATTGTCTTCTGCAGAAGGCCTGGGCCGCCATGCTGTACATGAAGAGCAGAAATTGGGTGCAGCACAAGTGTGTGGGGCAAGAATTAAGAGTCAACACACCCTGTAGCAACAGATAACAGCCTGATGTTCAAACGGAGGCAGAAGCATGAAATAGCCCTCCATCCTTTCCCTATGGCTGATGAGATCAGAAGTGGCAGTCCACCATGGGTCGCCAATTCAAATATCCTGCAACAGGACCTAACAGAGAAAGAGGAGGTGAGGAAGTAAGATGCTCACCCTTGGGAACATGGAGAGCCTAAACCAATAAGCACTTGGAGGAAAAGCAAAAAGATGAGATGAAGCAGAAACAGAACCCTAGCAGACCAAACTTCATGTGCAACAAAAGTCTTGGGGAGCAGGAACTGTGAGTTGACGTAACCTGCAACAACAAAAAGGATCAGAAAGATGGAAGTAGTAGACATCTCCCACTCTGTTCTGGGACCAGGGCTGGCTCTCATAAGTCTTAACAATATCTCCTCCACAATCTACTTTAAAGAAAATTAAATGAGTGTCTTTCTTGTTGCAAACAAAGAAACCAGCCTGGCTCTACCCACAAAGAAGACCAGAAACATGTTGCTTTATAAACCTCCAACCTTGTCTAATGACTGATGATGACAGACACCCAGACATCTCTGAGCCCACCTTAGGACTGGACTCACCACACACCCCTATAGGGGATTCTAGAAACTCTGTACAGCCCATTCTCCAACTTAGGCTGGAAAACTGAGCCCTCTCTCTTCCTGCTGAAGGGACCAAGAATTCATTTCCTTCCTTCCTTCATTCCTTCGTTCCTTCCTTCCTTCCTTTTTCTTTCTTTCTTTTTTTTTTTTTTTTGACGGTGTCTTTTTCTGTCACCAGGCTAGAGTGCAGTGATACGATCTTAGCTCACTGCAACCTCTGCCTCCTGGGTTCAAGTGATTCTCCTGCCTCAGCCTCCCAAGTAGCTAGGATTACAAGCATGCACCACAACGCCCAGCTAATGTTTATATTTTTAGTAGAGACGGGGTTTCACCATGTTGGCCAGGTGGTCTCAGTCTCCTGACCTCGTGATCCGCCTGCCTCACTCTCCCAAAGTGCTGCAATTACAGGCATGAGCCACGGCACCTGGCCCCTTTCTTATTGATTCTGGTTCTAGCCACCTATCTTCTTCCATCACTGTCTCCTCCATGGGACTCCATCCTTCCCAGGCCTGTTTATGGAGGGGGACAAAGTTTGCCCAGCTCCCCCAAGAAAAGCACACTGACTCGTGTTCTGTTACAGTGCCTTTTTCTGCAGGGCGGCTCTCAGGAGGTCGGAGCAACAACCATGTGGAATTTACAACCTTTTCTGGTCCACAGAAGTCTTTTAGTTCCTGGCTTCAGTGCACATTCTTCCTATTCTAAGCTGTCCTCAGACCCTTCTGGGCTATTAGAGTCCCTCTTGCACTCCAGCGTGGAACCCAACAAGCCTCCCAGCTCTTCAGACCTTTGTCATTCTCTAGACCACTCAACAACCCCATGCCCCATTCTCCTTCTCCGAGGTTTCTTATCCCAGTGCTGAGCAGACAGGCAGGCAAGATGGAACCATACATATAAACTGGTGGCCATTGGAAGGCCCCATTCCCAAGTAGGCCATTTGCCCTTCAGTGATCCTCTCTCCCATATCCGAGTCTCTGTCTCACACAGGAGTCTCCCCTTGGGTTATATCCTCTTTTTGCCCATCCCTGAATATTTCCTTGGTTTGGAATGACTAGAACCAAAGCACAACCAGCAGCTCCTTACCTTCCAGTTCCACGTCATTGACTTAGGATGAAATCTGACATTCTGCGTGCATGCTGCTGGGATTTCTTTCTTTTGCCTCAGGGTGAATTCGTTCAACAAGGAATCACACTTTAAGATGTGCTGATCGCTCTCCCCAGCCTTCTGATTCTGGAGTGTGGATGTGCAGGATCAGGATCCTGAGAGGGGGGAGCTTTCTCTTGGAATCTAAGGGCTGTTATAGCAAAAAAGCATCCGCTGGAATGCAGGAAGGATTGCCAGCCACCTCCTTAAAGCACAGTACAATGCAAAGAAAACCATGCTGGGAGTCAACACGTTCTTCAGCCATCTACTTACTCAACACATATTTGTTAGGTGTCAACCAGGTAGCACTGCCCTGGGTGTTAAGAATACATTAGTGGCCAGGCACAGTGGCTCACACCTGTAATCCCAGCGCTTTGGGAGGCTGAGGCAGGCAGATCACTTGAGGTCAGGAGTTTGGGATCAGCCTGGCCAACATGGCAAAATCCCACCTCTACTAAAAATACAAAAATTAGCCAGGCGTGGTCATGGGCACTTGTAATCCCAGCTACTTAGGAGGTGGAGGTTGCAGTGAGCCAAGATCATGCCATTGCACTCCAGCCTGGGCAGCAGAGGAAGACTCCATCTCAGAAAAAGACCAAAAAGAATACATTAGTGAACTAGACAATCAGCACCCTTTCTGCCTTTCCAGAAGAGACATGAAAACTCCTTTATGCCCTTGAGCTGTGTGACCTTGGGCAATTTGCTTGATCCATGTGAGCCTTACCCTTCTTCTATCTAAGGATAATGTGTGAAACTTCCAGAGTGTTAAAACTGAGTCGCCCATATGACCACCCAAAGAACAGTCCCTGGAACAGCCTAGGCATTCACCAACCATTAGCTGGCACGCAGAGATTTCCCATCTTGACCTGGAACCCCTGGGAACACCCTCAGGTTGATGGGAACCACCGTACGGCACCATCAGATGCAAACTGGGGGTCTGTGATCCGGTCTGGAAATATTCAAAGGATAAAAATTCACAGATGATGGCAAGAAAGCAAATATAAACCTCTTGATGTGGTTCCCTGCTTAATTTATTTCCAACTTTGTCTTAAGTGATGTTTCTCACCGATAGCTATGAAATGGAAAATAGCTAACGAGAGTTAAAATTCCCGGCGAAGGCTCCGGATTTATCCACCAGCTTCCGTGGGTGCTCCGAAGCAGGACGGTGGTGTGCTACTGCCCCCCTGTGCAGCCAGTAGGGCTAGCAAGGATCTGGAAACCCAGCCAACCCCAGGATTTTTATCGTATTTTTTAATTTTTTTAGCAAGAACGCTTAAGAAGGAGAAAATGGACTCTCAAAAATCCTCTTTATCCAAGATCAAATAGAATAAAACCCAATTAAGTCCGTGCAGCTGTCGGCTGTTTAACCAACTCAAACCACATATCCTTCCCCTCTCTCCCCCTGGGCTCTTTTCTCTCCCTGATGTATATTGGACACCCGGCTCCATTTACAGGAAATGGATCCATTAACCCCAGAGACAGAAAAAAAAACAAAATCCTAAGAGCATGCAGGGCCCACACATGCCCCCAAATGACGATCTTTGCGGCCAGGTGTGGGGAGGCCTCCAGGATTCTCAGGACTGTAGCAAAAGGATTCATAGACTCTGCCCATAACAGTCTCTGGGCACAGTTGTTCTGCTGGCCTGAGTTCTGTTCTCTGCTCACAAGGTGCCTCTCAGCCCCTCTGCCTCAAGCTGGCTTAATGGATCTTTGAGCTGTTTAGGTCAAGAAATAGTCACTGAACTAGGTATCATAACTCTTCTAGGAGCCCAAAACTTAAGAATCATATAATCTAGAGGGAGAAACTATCCAATGGGGAAACTTCCATGGTAAGGTGAGAACTGGATCAAAGGACGTATAGGGGCTGCAGGACAGGGGAGAGGGGGCCAACCCCAATGGGAAGTTGGGAAATGTCTCCTGGAAGAATGGCACCTGACCTGAAACAAAAGAGGAATCCAGCCAGGCGCGGTGGCTCACACGTATAATCCCAGCACTTTGGGAGCCCAAGGTGGGCAGACCACTTGAGGTCAGGAGTTTGAGACCAGCCTGACCAACATGGTGAAATCCCGTTTCTGCTAAAAATACAAAAATTAGCCGGGCGTGGTGGTGTGCAGCTATAATCCCAGCTACTCGGGAGGCTGAGGCAGGAGAATCACTTGAACCCAGGAGGTGGAGGTTGCAGTGATCCAAGATCGCGCCATTGCACTTCAGCCTGGGCAACAAAGCAAGACTCCATCCATTATTGAGCAAAGAAGCAGGTAACAGAGTCACAGGCAGAACTTACCCACCATGGCAGAGTGGAGAGGCATGAAATTGCAAGTACTTAGGGAAATGGAATGTAGTTCAACACGATTGGAACACAGGGCATGAGAAAAAGGGTTTCAGCAAGTGAGAATGTTACAGATGATCAGGAGTTGGGCTGTGGATATCATTGCATGCCAGACTAAAGATGGGGTCTAAAAGTATGGACTGCAGAGAATTGCAGAGAAGATCAGGAAGGTCTCACTTTCACCGGGGCAACAAGGGGCAGATGAGTCAGAGGAAGGAACCAGAAAGCAGAGAGCCTAGGAGAAATCTGTGACAGCAGTCTGGGCAAAAGAGACCAATTTTGAATTAAAGTCCTGAAGACATGATTGTAGAATTATTACAGTGAAAATCATCAGGCCTGGCCGGGCACGGTGGCTCACTCCTGTAATCCCAGCACTTTGGGAGGCCCAGGTGGGCAGGTCCCCTGAGGTCAGGAGATTGAGACCAGCCTGGGCAACATGGTGAAACTCCGTCTCTACTAAAAATACAAAAATTAGCCAGCCATGGTGGCGGGCACCTGTAATCCCAGCTACTCGGGAGGCTGAGGCACAAAAATCGCTTGAGCCCAGGAGATGGAGGTTGTAGTGAGCCAGGATTGCACCACTGCACTCCAGCCTGGGCAACAGAGTGAGACTCGGAAAGAAGGAAGGAAGGAAGGAAGGAAGGAAGGAAGGAAGGAAGGAAGGAAGGAAGGAAGAAAGGGAGGGAGGGAGGGAGGGAGGGAGGGAGGCAGGGAGGGAGGGAAGGAAGGAGGAAGAAAGAAAGAAATAAAGAAAGAAGGAAGGTAGGAGAAAGAAAGAGAGAGAGAGAGAGAAAGAAAGAGAGAGAGAGAAAGAAAGAGAGAGAGAGAAAGAGAAAAGAGAAAGAAAAAGAAAAGAAAGAAAGAAAGAAAGAAGGAAGGAAGGAGAAAGAAAGAAAGAAACAAACAAACAAACAAACAAACAAAGAAAATAAATAATCAGGAGTTAGAGACTGTGTAGCCGACACCATACTCATCCCTAATATCCCCAGATCGGGAGAAGAGACCAGCTACCAACTGTTATGCACTCTGGGAATTGTCTGGTTCCCAATCAACACAAAAATTAGTCCTGCTGCTGCCGTGTTCAATTTCTCACCTCCAAGGACAGATCTGTTTCTCCTCTGTCCACCTTTGCATGTCCCTGTGATGGCTTCCATTCATGTCAGAGATGGAAAAGTGGCAAGCCCTGTATGTTAAGGATTTCAGCCGCTTAAGAACTACTGGAGAGCGCAAAGGTCAGAAGTGGGACTCCAGAAACCATGAGGCCTTCCAGCATGACAGCAGCCAGCTTAACCGGGGCATGGACCTGAAACCTCCCTGTTTCCTGGATGATTGCTCTATAGAACACCCAAACTTCCCACTCAGAGTTCCTGGGTTTTATGAGCCATCTGTTGTATGGAGTATGCAGCGGTTCTTTCTCTGGGGAGACAAGAAGAGGAAGCAGATAGAGTTTAACCTTGGTACTAGTTGCACAATCTGGACAAGCTGCTTAGGCCCTTGGGGTTTCAGCCCTCCCCTCTGCCAATTGAGGTGGCTTCCTCTTGGGGCAACTGAGAAGAAGGAGTGACGTCATATGAGTGAAAGTGCTTCCAAAGGGCAAACCATTGAACAGGTGGTTGCAGTTGGTTCCATCAAATTGGAGACTTCTGGACACCAAGACTAGGAAACGCTGGCCCTTCCCCCACTCCTGAGTGTAAAGGACTGCATGGTATAAGTCCCCTCTAGGAGGAATGCCTCTGCATTGGGAACCCCCAGTTTGGGTGTTACAGCTGATCCCTGGTATACTTTAACCAAGATATAGTCACTGAGAACACCCAAGTCCTTCCAAGCATTCCCTAACTACAGAGTTTGTGCAACCGAGAAAATGGTAGCTTTCAGATGTGAAAGTGCATACAGGCACCGAAGAATGTTATCCACTGGGGGCCAATAACCAATAAAAATGAAGTGATTTGTTTTCTCGTAACTTGAAAAATCCCACTAAGTGTGGGCCAGATGTGGTGGCTCACGCCTGTAATACCAGCACTTTGGGAGGCTGAGGCGGGTGGATCACCTGAGGCCGGGAGTTCGAGACCAGCGTGACCAACATGGTGAAACCCCGTCTCTACTAAAAATATAAAAATTAGCTGGTCGTGGTGGCGCATGCCTGTAATCCCAGCTACTCAGGAAAATGAGGCAGGAGAATTGCTTGAACCCAGGAGGTGGAGGTTGCAGTGAGCCAAGATCACACCACTGCACTCCAGCCTGGGTGACAGAGTGAGACTCCATCTCAAAAAAAAAAAAAAAAAAAAATCGTAAATCAGGAGGACAACAGAAGAGAGAGTGGAAAGAACAGCTCAGGACCGGGACTCTACAAATAAGAGTAGGAGGATTTCTCTTTTAAGTAAAATAATAAAAACAAATAAGACAGGCCATGGAGAGACCATGTTGTCTAGACTAGCAGTGCAACTCTGAAAATAAACATCCCTACGCTAGCCTGGGCAACATAGCGAGATCCCATCTCCATTTTTTTTAATTGTTTTTAATTAGCCAGGCATGGTGGTGTGCACCTGTAGTCCCAGCTACCCAGGAGGCTGAGGTAGAAGGATCACTTGAGCCCCAGAGTTTGAGACTGCAGTGAGCTATGATTGCACCACTGCACACCAGCCTGGGTGACAGGGTGAGGCCCTGCCTCCTAAATAAATAAATAAAAGTTAAAAATCATAAAAATAAATAACACGAAAACAAACATCCCCAGCAAAACTTTCCCTCAAGGTTTTTGCTCTGTTTCTCTGAAATAAGTCAATCCAGTAATCATGGGTCACCAAGGATGGAGTCTAGGTTGGTGGGATACGGAGGAATGGAACCCTGTACTCAGTGAGCTTAAAATGAGAGAAGAACATTCTGAGAAGCATTGCAAACACTGCGGAAGACAGGCAGAGGGTGCTCATGGGGTTATTGGGGTTAGAAGCAGCTTCAAACAGTCTGGGGAACTTGAACTAGACCATGAACTGGGGGTCTATAGGGATTCTATCCAAATAGACCCAACACATGCCAGAGAACAGGAATATGAGCTGCAACCAGGCTCTTATCCTTAACTCTATAATGTAGGTCTTCACAAAACACTTGAATGGAATCTTAAGGTCAATGCACAATTTTTGGAAGATGAAATGTTTTGAGTGATTTATGCAAGGGCAATATGTAAAGTAAAATTTACTACAAAGGCTAGAACCTGGGAGAATATTCAGAATATCATCCACCAAATAGAACACACACTGGACCAGTCATGATGGATGCCAGTACAAGTACATCAGACATGCAAATATATATGAGAAAAGTGTAATGATAGAATTCTGGGACATCCAAGATGGAGAGTATCGTACAGATCTTTCCCTAAATCACCCTTTGGAGGGCTCCCATTTTCCCAGGGTTTTATCCACCCCATGCATTATGTCTGCCCAGAAGTTCAGCTCACCAGGTTTTCTTCTGTTGCAATGGAAAGATTTTTGTGTTTTGCCCATGGGCAATGAGTTAATACTATTAGTAAACATAATTACACAGAAGCGTTTTGTTCTAAAATCTATTTATTGAAAGCAAGCTGATCTGAGTCTCCTTCCAAGGATGAATTATGATGCCAGACACTGAAACTTATAATATCTCTATTGAATGGGAAAGCCGGCCTAGGGTTTTGTGATTGAGATGTATGGTTCTGTTGGAGATGATCCCCAATCAGAGGGTCTCCAGGGTTTCTGTGCTGGACTTTGGGGTTGAGATTCTAGGGTTCCATTAAAAAATGACTATAGCAAGAGCATGTAATATTGACCTGGCTGGGAAACTGGGGCATGAATTTTGGACCTGGAAAGATGCCATTATCCCAGGGTGCCAGTGAGGACTTGGATCCAGGGGAGTAGGTGCGGCTGAGAACACTTCCCAAATGCTCATTGCAGATCAATGTGAATCTAGCCCTGCCTTCAGACTTTGAAAGCTAAAGGCACATGGAATTGGATACCAGGCCACAAACCCAGGAAACCAAACATCTCAGGGCAGATGCCTACCACTGCTCCCAGAGAGCAGGTGTTGAGTGATGGCTTCTTGCTGTGGAAGATCAAGACTCCATCCTCCTCATTCAGGTCCTATTTATCTGACAGTGGCCAAGTCTCCTAGTTGCCCTGACCCCATTCCATATTAATGCATTCATCCAAGCCCCCTGCCACCCATTCAGACAGGAATAAATCTTGATTCTCATTATCCACTGGATGTACTACTTAGTATGGACTGCTGAAGACAGCCAAGATGGTCTCAAAGCACTCCAAATGTGCTTGCAGTGTGATCAGAGAAAGAGGACGTGGACTGTGGAGGGCTGGGATTATTAAGAAGAAAGCATTTTATTTTTATTTATTTATTTATTTATTTGAGACAGGGTCTCACTCTGTCTCCCAGGCTGGATTGCTGTGGTGTGATCATGGCTCACTACAACCTGGAACCTCCTGGGCTCAAGCAATTCTCCCACCTCAGCCTCCCAAAGCACTGGGACTACAGGCACGAGCCACCATGCCCACCCTAAGAAAGCTCTGTTTTTTGTTTATTGTTTTTTGTTTTTTGTTTTCTGAGATGGAGTCTCGCTGTATCTTTCAGGCTGGAGTGCACAGTCTCAGCTCACTACAACCTCTGCCTCCCGGGTTCAAGCGATTCTCCTTCCTCAGCCTCCTGAGTAGCTGGGATTACAGGCACATGCCACCAGGTCTAGCTAATTTTTTTATTTTATTTTTTATTGTTTTTTTTTATTTTTATTTTTTAGTAGAGATGGGGTTTCACCGTGTTGGTCAGGCTGGTCTCAAACTCCTGACCTTATGATCCACCTGCTTCAGCCTCCCAACATGCTGGGATTACAAGTGTGAGCCACCGCGCCCAGCCAAGAAAGCATTTTTAACCTAGTGAATTGCTTAAGTGGAGTTCCCTTGAATATGGCCAAAACATAATAACGTCCACATCGTACAGAAATAAATACACTAAAGTCAGTGAGGCTGCCTTGAATTCAGAAGTAAGATAATTATATCAACACAGACTGGGAGAGGTCCATCCTCTGTCAAATTGCCTGGAAATGGGAAGCTGATGGATGACTGATTTGGGATCTATCAACAGAAAAGCACTCCAGGAAAGGGTTCAGCCTTCAGGAAGCCAGTTGACTACAGAAATAATGCAAAGGTTCAGAAATGGTTTAGACACATTGTGAGAGATAAGAGGAATAAGGTCAGGTGTGATGGAAATGAAGCAAGGAAAGGAAGTTAAGGGCCAGACCATCTCCCGGAGAAAATAAGGACAGATAAGGAAGAGGGTCTTCAGAGCAGCTGTTATACTGGCGTGGAGGTGGCCTCTTGCGGGCAAAGAGGGGCAGGCCACTGCCATATACCTACCCAGCATGGAAGTCAGAAAAGCTACTCCAAACTGAAATACAAATAATGTCTCTGAATCCAAATGTACCAGAACAGTTCGGGTCTCTGTGCAAGCTGTCCATCACATCTGGCTATAAGCATGTTTACAGCAGGATGTAAACTGATGTTCAATTACCCACGGAACTTTATCATTAAAACAGAACTTTAAAATATGCATGTAGATTTAAAAAAAAATAGCTTGCGCTCACGAAGCCAATTTTTAAAAGTCTGAAACGGGGCTTTGCCAGGTTTTCAAAGCCATCTGTTTTCAAAGCCTACCTTCTTCCTTGTTTACTGCAGTCTGTCTGCTGTTTTAACAACCTCCAGTGGGATTTCACACGCCTCATTATGCAAAATCACTGCTTATGTATTCATCCTGCCACTTGCCTAACTAATCTCAACTCATAACATCGTTCTGAGGAAGATTCCCCAGTCTGGAGTTCTCCTACAGGGCCATAGATCAAGAACAGTGGTAGAGTGTCAGAGCAAGATAAAACGCAACCCCCAGTGTATTCTCGTTAGGAGACAGGCTTGATCTGAGACCCTACTTGAGGTGAGAAACAAAAAATGCAATAATGATTATAACATACATTCAAAATCCATTTTTTCCACCTCCACAAATGAAGATCTTGCATCGAGTATGAGTCAGAAAGGCAGGTTTACTCCCTTTCTTGTCTATTATTTCCCTGCTATCAATGATCTATTCAAATATTTTTAATTTTTCCCCTTGTATAAAGCTTTGGATCTACCATTCTTTGGTTCAGAAAAGTCAGGAGCCTAGATCCAAACCCCAGCACTCCTGGATGACCTTAGGCAAGATACTGAGACCACTAGATCAAAGCCTGGATTTCCCAAAGGTTAGATCAGAGCATCCAAATCCATGATAGTGGTGATTCCTCAAAGATCTAAAGCCAGAAATATCATTTGACTCAGCGATCCCATTACTGAGTATATACCAGTGCTATCACTGGTGCCTATCTGCCTGGTTCACCATTTAGACAATGACTGAATGGATCTTGTTTTTTTTCCTTCAACTTTTGTTTCAACTTCTGGGGCACATAGGCAGCATGTGCAGGTTTGTTACATAGGCAAACGTGTGCCATGGTGGTTTGCTACACAGATCAATCCATCACCTTGGTATTAAGCCCAGCACCTATTAGCTATTCTTCCTGATGCTCTCCCTCCCCACTCCCAACAGGCCCCAGTGTGTGTTGTTCCCCTAAATGTATCCATGTGTTCTCATTGTTCAGCTCCCACTTATAAGTAAGAACATGCAGCGTTTGGTTTTCTGTTCCTGCATTAGTTTGCTAAGGATAACGGCTTCCAGCTCCATCCATGTCCCTGCAAAGGGCATAATCTTGTTCCTTTTTATGGCTGCATAGTATTCCATGGTGTATATGTACCACATTTTCTTTACCCAGTCTATTATCATTGACGGGCATTTGAGTTGATTCTGTGTCTTTGCTATTGTGAACACTGCTGCAATGAACATACATGTGCATGTGTCTTTGTAATAGAATGATTTATATTCCTTTGGGTATAAACCCAGCAATGGGATTGCTGAGTCAAATGATATTTCTGGCTCTAGATCTTTGAGGAATCACCATGCTGTCTTCCACAATGGTTAAATGAATTTACACTTCCACCAACAGTGTAAAAGTGTTCCTTTTTCTTTGCAACCTCACCAGCATCTGTTGTTTCTGGACTTTTATATAATCACCATTTTGACTGGCTTGAGATGGTATCTCATTACGGTTTTGATTTGCATTTCTCTAATGATCAGTGATGTTGAGCTTTTGTTTCATCTGTTTCTTGGCTACATGAATGTCTTCTTTTGAGAAGTGTCTGGACTGAACAGATCTTACTCATTCTCAGTATCTTGCCTGTAATCCCAGCACTTTGGGAGGGTGAGGCGGGCAGATCACCCAAGGTCAGGAGTTCAAGACCAGCCTGGCTAACATGGTGAAACCCCATCTCTACTAAAAATACAAAAATTAGCCGGGCATGGTAGTGGGTGCCTGTAATCCCAGCTATTCGGGAGACTGAGGCAGGAGAATCGCTTGAACCTGGGAGGCAGAGTTTACAGTGAGCTGAGATGGAGCCATTGCACTCCAGCCTGGGCAAAAAGAGTGAGACTTTGTCACACACACACAAAAAAAGAATCACCAGGGAAGCCAGACAGGTACCTTCACTCAAGCTTCAGTGTAGCACCCACATTGTCATTCAGTTAGTCTAAGGTGAGGCCTGAGTCAATATATATTTGATACCTGGTCTCACTCAGTTACCCAAGCTGGCATGCAGTGGTGTGATCTCAGCTCACTGCAACCTCAGCCCCCTAGGCTCAAGCAATCCTCCCACCTCAGCCTCCTGTAGCTGGGATGACAGACGTGTACCATCAAGCCCAGCTATTTTGTTTTGTTTTGTTTTGTTTTGTAGAGACAGAGTCTCATGTTGTCCAGGCTGGTCTCAAACTCCTGAGCTCAAGCAGTCTGCCTGCCTTGGCCTCCCAAAATGCTGGGATCACAGGTGTGAGCCACCACACCGGGCCCATTTTGGATTTTCTAGTGGATTTCTCTACTGAAGAATAGTATAATGCAATAAATTACACAAATCTTCAATGTGCTGCTCAATCAGGAGTTTTAGATAGTAAAAATACCCAGGAGGGCATTGCCCAAAACAAGATACAGAACATTACCATCATTCCAAAAGCTTCCCTCATGCATTTTCTCCATCCTTAATCCCCATCCCTAAGGTAACCATGACTCAGGCTGTAGTGCAGTGGGGTGATCTCAGCTCACTGCAACCTCCGCCTCCTGGGTTCAAGCAATTCTCATGCCTCAGCCTCCTGAGTAGCTGGGATTACAGGCACCCACCACCAAGCCTGGCTAATTTTTATATTTTTAATAGAGACGGGGTTTCACCACGTTGGCCAGGCTGGTCTCAAACTCCTGACCTCATGATCCGCCCACCTTGGCTTCCCAAAGTGCCGGGATTACAGGCATGAGCCACCATACCCGGCCATGACTCTGACTTCTATCACCCTAAAACTACCTGCTGTCCAACTTTGTATAAACGCAGTCATTCCATATGTTTTCCTTTTTTTGTCTGACCTCTTTTTGCTTAGCATGTGTCTGTGATATTCATCCTGAGTCATGGTGGATAGCAATAATTGCTAAGATAGCATTGCATTCTCTGTATGTACCACAACTCATCCATTCTCCTGATGATGAATTGTTGGTTTGTTTACAGTTTGGGGCTACCATCAATAATGTTGCTATGAACATTTCTGTACGTGTTGTTTGGTGCTCATGTAGATGCATTTCTCTTCCTGGATTCCTCAAAGGGTCCATAAGAAAATGGTGACCAACATTAGAGAAATGCAAATCAAAACCACAATGAGATACCATCTCACACCAGTTAGAATGGTGATCATTAAGAAGTCAGTAAACAGGCCGGGCACAGTGGCTTACACCTGTAATCCCAGCACTTTGGGAGGCCAAGGCGGGAGGATCACGAGGTCAGGAGATCGAGACCATCCTGGCTAACATGGTGAAACCCCATCTCTACTAAAAATACAAAAAATTAGCCGGGCGTGGTGGTGGGCGCCTGTAGTCCCAGCTACTTGGGAGGCTGAGGCAGGAGAATGGCATGAACCCGGGAGGTGAGCTTGCAGTGAGCGGAGGCCGCGCCACTGCACTCCAGCCTGGGTGACAGAGCGAGACTCCATCTCATTAAAAAAAAAAAAAAAAAGTCAGTAAACAACAGATGCTGGAGAGGATGTGGAGAAATATGAATGCTTTTACACTGTTGGTGGGAGTGTAAATTAATTCAACCATTGTGGAAGACAGTGTGGTGATTCCTCAGGAATCTAGGACCAGAAATATCATTTGACCCAGCCATCCCATTATTGGGCATATACCCAAAGGATTATAAATCATTCTACCATAAAGACACATGTACACGTATGTTTATTGCAGCATTGTTCACAATAGCAAAGACTTGGAACCAACCCAAATGCCCATCAATTATAGACTGGATAAAGAAAATGTGGCACACATATATACTGTGGAATACTATGCAGCCATAAAAAAGGATGAGTTCATGTCCTTTGCAGGGATGTGGTTGAAGCTGGAAACCATCATTCTCAGCAAACTAACACAGAAACAGAAAACCAAATACCGTATGTTCTCACTCATAAGTGGGAGCTGAACAATGAGAACATATGGGCACAGGGAGAGGAATATCACACACTGGGGCCTGTCGGGGGGTGGGGGGCTAGGGGAGGGATAACATTAGGAGAAATACCTAATGTAGATGACAGGTTGATGGGTGCAGCAAACCACCATGGCACGTGTATACCTGTGTAACAAACCTGCATGTTCTGAACATGTATCCCAGAACTTAAAAGTATATAAAAAAGAAAAGAAAACGGTGACCAAGGCACAAGCTCCAGACCCAGGAGATGCTCAGTGGTACAGCAGGTAAACACTCTTCAACCTTGCCCAGGAGCAACTAAGCAGCTTTGCGGAAAGAGAAGGAGTTGCATCCCAACTCAGGAATCTTGTTTCTTCTAATGATTGGTTCATGTGAGCTCAGTGAAGAACTGCTCCCTTCTCCCAAGAGGGAGGTTAAGATACTTGCCCAGTGTCACCAACAACCTTGTGTCAGGGCCAAGCCATAATGAATTTCAGGGAAAACAAGTTCCCAAAGGTGGCCATGTTTCTGAGCCTTTCGAATAAAGCCTCTGTTCTCAGAGGAGCGACTTTCCTTGCCAAGGCCCACTCGGGAGACTTTAGTAATTAATTACTAGTTGCAAACTAGTAAATTGGAGTTAATTATCTGGACAGATCTAATTGCAACTACAACTTTGTTGAAATTAAATAAAACACCACTTTAAAGTGCATAGAGCCTTTAAAGACATTACTTAAGGGTGTCTGAACATGTCCAGCCGTGACCGTGAGCTTGCTGGAATGAGGAAGCTGGAGAATTGTGCTGTAGATGCTCCATTTCTTCATGGAACAACCTCCCTCCACCTCACCTGCCCTCCAGCATTCCCAAGGTCCCAGGAAGGAGGGATATGGCCCCTCCTTCCTGCCGTCTATCCCATAATATGCCTGATTCAGCTCAAGGGACTGGCGTAGCCTGCTGATTTCTCCCTTGTTGTTCCTATGTCAGGCTCTCCTTGAACATCACCTTGTTGTGGGGCCAGATCCAGGGACATTGGGTCTTACTCCGACAGAACCTCTGCAGGAGGGGCAACTACCTGAACAGCCTCAGGAATTCAGAGACAACAGCTTCCAGGAGGAGACACTGAACCCGGCTGATGCCTGGAGGAAGGCTCAATGTTAGCCAGACAGAAGAGATAAGGAATCCTCACAGAGGAAACAGGATGTGCAGAGGGCTGAAGGCAAAAAAAAGTCTGGGAAAGATGAGAACCTGCTATGACAGGGGTCACCAACACCCAAGCCATGGACCTGTTTCTGGCCTGTTACGAACTGGGCTACACAGTAGGAGGTGAGCGGCAGGCAAGTTAATGAAGCTTCTTCTGTATTTGCAGCTGCTCCTCATCGCTTGTGTTACAGCCTGAGTTCCACCTCCTGTCAGATCAGTGGCAGCATTAGATTCTCATAGGAGCTCAAACCCTATTGTGAACTGTGCATGTGAGGGATCTAGGCTGTGTGCCCCTTAAGAGATTCTAATGGCTGCTGATCTGTCACTGTCTCCCATCACCCCCAGATGGGACTGTCTAGTTGCAGGAAAACAAGCTCAGAGCTCCTGCTGATTCTACATTATGGTGAGTTGTAGAATTATTTCATATATTACAATGTAATAATAATAGAAATAAAGTACACAATAAATGGAATGAACTTGAATCAACCCAAAACCATCCCCCAACCCCATCCTTGGAAAAATTGTCTTCCATGAAACCAGTCTCAGGTGCCAGAAAGGTTGGGGACCTGCTGTGCTACGAGTTCAATGTGGATGGCGAGTGAGTGAGCTGTGGGTTGACCAGGAGCAGGGCGAACCTTTTAGGTCATTGTAAAGACTTAAGACTGCACCCCAAAGAACATTCTCACTGTTGAGATGTATTTAAGGAAGGCAAGGTCGGAGGACTTCCCACTGGAAGAAAAAGTTGTGCAATTGAAAAACTTTTGAATGAAGAACCAGGACTTCTGGATTCTTGTCTTCTGTGAGTTGGTGAAGCGGCTGCATCATTTCTCTATTCTTAATTTCCTCATAAAATGGGAACAAGTCAGGCATGGTATGGCTCACACCAGTAATCCCAAAGCTTTGGGAGGACAAGGTGGGAGGACTGCTTGAGGCCAGGAGTTTGAGACTAGCCCAGGCAACTTACTGAGACCTCATCTCTGCAAAAAAGTTAAAAATTAGCCAGGTGTGATGGTGCCTGCTTATACTCAGGAAACTGGGGCAGGAGGATCACTTGAGCCCAGGAGTTAGAGGCTGCAGGTGACAGAGTGAGACCTTATCTCTAAAAATAATAATAGTAATAATTTAGAAATAAAATGGGAACAGGCTGGGCACGGGGGCTCACACCTTGGCTCACACCTGTAATCCCAGGACTTTGGAAGGCCAAGACGGGCAGATCACTTGAGGTCAGGAGTTCAAGACCAGCCTGGCCAACATGGCCAGGCTTTCTCTACTAAAAATACAAAAAAAAAATTAGCCAGGTGTAGTGGTGAGCACCTGTAATCCCATTTACTCAGGAGGCTGAGGCACAAGAATCGCTTGAACCTGGGAGGCAGAGGTTGCAGTGAGCCGAGATCATGCCACTGCACTCCAGCCTGGGCTACAGAGTGAGAAACTGTTCAATGACACAGTAAGCAAATGCTCTCTATTTTCACCCAGGAACATCTATGATGAGGTCATGCATACAAACCTGAAAGCCGTGAAGAACTACCCAGCCTGATAAGGATTGCAAATAGCTTGCATTTGAAGGCGTAGATCACCAGGTACACACGACTTACCATGGCCGTAACCCAGAAGGCCATCCAGCTCTGAAGCTCACCCGAGCAGAGGATGGAGAATATCACAGCGTGGACCTCACCGTCCGGTCAGGTGTGGAAATCGCTCTGTGGCTGTGTCTCTCCAGATGATGGTGGAGTCCACACCTACCCATTCCTCCTCCTGCTTCCACACCACTGAGTTGGCCCACACCGGATAACTTCTAGATGCCACCTCTCTCTAAAACTCTGATTTGTCACTGAGGTTGCAGCCTGCGAAACCACAGCCCACTTGCCGGGGCCGTGGCATCATTTCTAGCTCTGTCTTTCCCGTCCCTTGAAAACAATTCAAACCAGACACCACACACGGGGCAAATAGGATTGTCCTTTGCCAAGAAGGATGCAGGGCTGACCTCTCCCCAGAGGCCAAAGCATGCAAGGGTTAGTTCAGCCCATCTGGTGATAAGTGCCAAACTCAGATGACCAGGGAGGCTGAGAGGCAAGAAGGGACAGTGGGTCTGAGGGGCAGAATTCCTGGGTTCAGTGACTTTGAGCAAGACACTTAACTTGTCTGAACTCCCATTTTCCAGCCTTCCCAGTGGAGCTTTTTAGCTTAAATTTTCCTGAACTCATTTAGTAGTTTGATGATGTTCACCCAAAAAGAATAAAGATACACTGGGCATGGTGGCTCATGCCTGTAATCCCAGCACTTTGGGAGGCCAAGGCAGGTGGATCACAAGGTCAGGAGTTCAAGACCAGCCTGGCCAGCATGGTGAAACCCCATCTCTACTAAAAATACAAAAATTAGCCAGGCATAGTGGCGGGCGCCTGTAATCCCAGCTACTCAGGAGGCTGAGGCAGGAGAATCGCTTGAACCCAGGAGGCAGAGGTTGCAGTGAACCAAGATCGCACCATTGCACTCCAGCCTGCGTGACACAACCAGGCTCCATCTCAAAAAAAAAAAAAAAAAAAAAAGAACAAAGATGCACAGCAGAGCCGAGAGAATCTTGGGGTCCAGATTCACCTTTAATTGCTCTGAGCAGAGGTTGTCTTATGTGGACAGAGACCAGCAGCTGTGCAATTCCAGTGCTAGCAAGGTCACGACACCTTGCAGCTGACACCCACCTACCTCCCAATGGCAATGCTGCCACCATCTGCATTCATCTCTGAGCACCCAATGTCCTAAACACCAGCACCATGTAGAAAGAAGGAACCCTGGCCTGGACCACAGCATGCTCCAGACTTTTCCAGTCCTCCCACACTGGCTTTGTGATTTTGTAAAAAGTTCCCCTCTGAGAATGTCAGTTTCCTCAGTGATGAACTTAAGGATTTGAACTCTTCTTTCCAGCCCTGTCTAGCTCTGAAATGCTACAAATTGATGACACAAGGAAAGGCAATAATGAGCCAGGCATGGTGGCTCATGCCTGTAATCCCAGCACTTTGGGAGGCCGAAGCAAGAAGATTGCTTGAGATCAGCCTGGGCAACATAATGATACCCTACCTCTATTTTAAAAAGAAAGAAAGGAAAGAAAAGAAAGAAAGAAAGAAAGAGAGAGAGAGAGATAAAGAGACAAAGGGAGAAAGGGTGAAAGAGGAAGGAAGGAAGGAAGGAAGGAAGGAAGGAAGGAAGGAAGGAAGGAAGGAAAGAAGGAAGGAAGGAAGGAGGGAAGGAAGGAGGGAAGGAAGGAGGGAAGGAAGAAAAATGAAGGAAGGAAGGAAAAGGAAGGAAGCAAAGGGAAAGAAGGGAAAGGAAAGGAAGGAAGACAGAAAACAAAGGCAATAACACAGCTAACTTGGAGTGCTTACTCTGTGTTAGACACTGAGCACACTGCACATATTAGCTTAATCAAGCTTATAGTGACCACAGAAGCGAGACACTGTGTTTACACCATTTTAGACATAAGGAAATAGGCACAGAGCAATTAATTGCCTGCCAAGTTCTCACAGCAATGAGTGCCAGCCTCTCTCTCCAGCTGCGAGCCTCACTCACCATCCCACACTGCAGTAGGTCACCGTTCCCAGCGCTCCTTTCTCCCCAGGCCGTCCAGGCGTGTGGCTTCCTACATCCGGGCACCAGCAGAGGATGTGCCATCTTTGAAAAACACCAGCTGGAAATATAACGTGGTCTTGAAATTCAATAAGCTTCAGAAAGAAACTTTAGATAGGGAAGAAGACACCCCCTAGAGAAACTGCTTGTGGTTAGCAAGAATTCAGAAAGCTGAATTTACAAGTCCCCAGCAGCCTTTCAGGACTGTGGGAATAATTGGAGTGAATCAAATCTAGCAACAGAATGTGAATAAGACCAAGAACTAGAAGCCTGACCAAGAGCAAGAACCGCCCCTGTGAGTGTGCCTGGGAAACCCAGGAGAGGATGGGTGCATCGGATGGGACCCTGCCTGGGCTGGCGGGTCCCTCCTTCCTGCCACCACCGACAAGGCAGCTATTACAAGTTGTCCCTGTGCCAGGCACTGGGGCTGCATCAGGCAGATAGGGCAGGTGTGAATGCAACAGTCTAGGAGCGAAGGCGAGAGCCAGCAGAATGAGCAGAGGGTTGCGGATGCTTCAAGCTGGAGAAACTAATTCCACCTGCCAGGGTTGGAAAGACTGCCGAGAGGAAGTGGCTTCTGAGCAGATAATAGGATTTTACAAGGCGATAAAGAGCATTTCAAACAGAAAAGAAAGAAGACGGAAAAAGTTGCAAAGATGTGGACGGAGGCATTCAGAAAAGATGTTACGGGGGGAGGAGGTGACCCACTGGGGCTGGAGCTGGATCTTACCTTGCACTGAAGAGACAGAAGGTCAGTGAGGTAGTAAATGACACGTGCAAGACTGTGGACTCTCCTTCCTCCTTTAAAGGTTGTAAACAGAAGAGTGTGTTGAGGGCAGCCAACCAAGCAGCAGAGAGCAGAGTGGAGAGTGATTAGGGCAGGAATGGCTGGAGGCAGGGAGATCACTGGCCAGGACAGTTGCAGGCAGGAGGCCATGGATCCAAGAAGCAACTCAGAGGCCAAGTTGTCAGGACTCGCTGTCGGTCACACTGGTGTCAGGCAGTGGACAGAGGAGTTGACTGCGAGTTTTCTCGATGCCCGGCTATGCACAGCAAGGTAGCCATGCTGTGGGTGCAGAAGGGCACGGCCAGCCTGGGGCTGAAATGCAAGGGAGGTGGCTGCTCACTTAGCTTCTCCTGTGACTTGCTGCTGCCACTCAAGGCAGCTCAAAACTGGCACTCAAAGATCTGGGACTGGCTGCCTAGCAACCTGGCTTCTCATTACTGGTCTGCACACACACACACTCACACAGTCACCCACGCACACACACGCACACTCACATGCACTCGCACACATGCTCACCGCATGCACACCCAGGCTGCCCCTCCCTCCAGGCAGGTTCAAGTCTTCTGGCCTTTGCCCACCCAGGGTCCTTCCCTCATCCCTTCCTTCAAAGCCCACGGCCCACCTTGACTCACCCCAACCTCCCCTTCTCTGAAAAGTCACCCCTGACTGCACCATGCTCACTACTCACCCTTGGGACCCCGTGATTTTAGACAACTGTAGAATGAGTAATGAGGGGAGTGAGAACTGAGGGATCCAGGGAGGAAAATGAATGTTGTGTGGGGCCAGGGGAGACGGCAGGGTGGAGGGATGTGCCCCCAGGAAGAAAAGATTCTATTCCATTTGCTGGGGTTTGGATACAGGCTGGTCAAAGGGTGCACAGAGCAGTCCCTGCCCAGATCTCTTGTGCTTAGAAGGTTCGCAGGCCAGCAGGAGAGACATGAACAAGAAATGGAAGAAGGTAGGAGGGACCCTCAAGAGCTCCATGACAAAGGAGGCCAGCAAGGAAGTTTCCCAAGAATAGCTCAAGGGGATAGAAACCCTGGAGCCTTCCCTTCAGGAAGCCCCACAGACACAGGGGCTCAGTGCTTTGCGGGATCTCCCTAGGCTCCCAGAACTAGGTCAACCTGGGTGCCATGGCTCATGCCTATAATCCCAACATTTTAGGAGGCTGAGGTGGGAGGACAGTTTGAGGCCAGGAGTTTGAAACCAGCCTGGGCAACATAGCAAGACCCCATCTCTAAAAAAAATGTAATAATAATAATAATTAGCCAGGCATAGTGGTGTATGCCTGTAGTCCAAGCTCCTTTGGAGGTTGAGGAGGGAGGATCACTTGAGTCCAGGAATTCAAGGCTGCAGTGAGCTAGGATAGCACTACTGCACTCCAGCCTGGGCAACAGAGCAAGACACTGCCTCTTAGAAAAAAAAAAAAAAAAAAAAAAAAACTAGGTCAGAGAAGTACTCCTCAGCCAGAAGCCCAGGCCCAACCTAGGGCAGCTCAGCTCCAGGGCAGCCTGCCTCCAGAGCAGGGGTTGAGACCACCACCCTGGGCTGCCCAGGATCTGGATTCAGATGCCCAGAGCAATATCAGTCACATGAAGCAAGAGAGAGGTGGAGATGTAGAATGTCCCAGGCCCAGGGAGGAAATGTTGAGAGTGACAGTGGCCACAGCAGGGGCAGAGGTGACCAAGTGAGCAGAGAGGGGACGAAGCAGCTAAGGTATCAGCCAAGGCGAGGCAGCCACTTGGGAACATGGCAGGAGGTAGAAAGGGCTTGAACAAGGGGCCCAGGGTCGTCGATTCAGCAGGTAGGGCTAGAGGCAGTCAGTCTCACCTTCTTGCTGTCACAGGGACTCATGTGACTGCATCCTCAGAATGCATCTGTTCTTCCTCCACAACTTCTGCAGAGCCCTTTGGTGTGCCTGCTACCCCACCCAGCCTCTGCCTGGAAGAGCTGACAAGCCCCCTAACGCCGAGTGTATCAAGATGGTGCTGCGAAGATGATGGCCACATGAAGGCAGCAAAAATATCCATGCTACTTTCAAAGATAAACAAAAGACAAACAGATTTTCAGAGAAGTGGAGGTGGAGCTAAAGGTATTTCTGTTTCTTCCTTTAGCTCCACCAAGCTAAAGGAAGAAACAGAAGTAAAAAAAGAAGCACCTCTATAATTTAGAAGATGCTTGGGATGACATCATTCTTGCAGATGACAATGGCTCAGTGATACCTTATCAAATTGGTAATGTTTTCATTAGTCATTCTCAAGAAGAAACATAAGAAGGATGGGTGCAGTGGCTCATGCCTGTAATCCTAGCACTTTGGGAGGCTGAGGCAGGAGGATCACTTGAGACCAAGAGTTCAAGATCAGCCAGGGCAACATAGCGAGGCCATATCTCTACAAAATACCAAAAATCAGCAGGGCATGGTGGCATGCATCTGTAGTCCCAGCTACTTGGGAGGCTGAGAAGGGAGCATCAGTTGAGCCCAGGAGTTCAAGGCTGCAGTGAGCTATGATTGTGCCACTGCAGCCTGGGCAACAAAGCAAGACCTTGTTGAAGAAGAGGAAGAGGAAGAAGAAGGAGAAGGAGAAGGAGAAGGAGGAGGAGAAGAAGAAGAAGAAGAAGAAGAAGAAGAAGAAGAAGAAGAAGAAGAAGAAGAAGAAGAAGGGGAGGAAGAGGAAGAGGAAGAGGAGGAAGGGGAAGGGGAGGAGGAGGAGGAGGAGGAGGGAGGAGGAGGAGGGAGGAGGAGGAGGAGAAAAGAAACACAAAATATGTTAGAAGAAGCAAAGAAAAAGAAAAAATTGCAAGAAGAAATTGACGCCTCAGTGTCCAGAGTAGGATCAATTCAATGGGTGTCAGCAGATTTAAGAGTTCAGTTCTATGTAAAATGTGGGAGCAACATAAATGCTGAAGCTGATGAAAGTCAAACATTTTTAAAAACTTTTAGAAATGTGTTTAATACACTTGAATATTGTTTTTTTGTTTTTGTTTTTGTTTTTTTGAGATGGAGTCTCACTCTGTCACCAGGCTGGAGTGCAGTGGCTCAATCTCAGCTCACCGCAACCTCCGCCTCCTGGGTTCACGCCATTCTCCTGCCTCAGCCTCCCGAGTAGCTGAGACTACAGGCACCCGCCACCGTGCCCGGCTAATTTTTTGTATTTTTAGTAGAGACGAGGCTTCACTGTGTTAGCCAGGATGGTCTCAATCTCCTGACTTCATGATCCGCCTGCCTCAGCCTCCCAAAGTGCTGGGATTACAGGTGTGAGTCACCTCGCCTGGCCTGAATATTGTTTTTATTAAGTGGATATTGCAAAGCCAAGAGCAATTTTGCAGGCTGGTTTGATTTGTCCTTGGCACTTCCATTCTGAGTCCTTCTAGATTAAAGACAGTGTCACTTGGCTTCATCCAGTCTTCCCTACCCTGATTATGAGCAACTAGAATCAGCCCAGGTGGTCCAGGAGCCCCTGGTTGACAGCAATACTATGTTTATCAGCCAATTCCCAAAGCCCAGGGCACTTGCCTCCTCCCAAGATCGTTGAACCATTCATTACAGGGGCTTTTTTCTGAGAGGGGAATTAGCTTACAGGGTGTGGAGTTCCTGGAGAGCCTCCTCTTTTCCTCGTTGCTATAAAGATGGTCTTGGGGACCAGGCACGGTGGCTCATGCCTGTAATCCCAGCACTTTGGGAGGCCGAGGCGGGTGGATCACGAGGTCAGGTGATCGAGACCATCCTGGCTAACACGGTGAAACCCCGTCTCTTCTAAAAATACAAAAAAAAAAAAAAAAAATTAGCCAGGCGTGGTGGCGGGCGCCTGTACTCCCAGCTACTCGGGAGGCTGAGGCAGGAGAATGGCGTGAACCCGGGAGACAGAGCTTGCAGTGAGCCGAGATCGCGCCACTGCACTCCAGCCTGGGTGACAGAGCGAGACTCCATCTCAAAAAAATAATAATAATAATAATAAATAAATAAATAAAAGATGGTCTTGCAGTGAAGTGGTAGTGAAGAATCAGAGGAGCTTTTATCTCAGCTCTGCCACTTCCTGGCTGTGCAACCTGGAGGAGGCTGCATAACCTCTCTGAATCTGAATTTCCTCATCTATAAAATAGGGCTAAAAGTAGTAGGACAATCAGGATGAGAAGAGATAATGATGGGAAGAGCTTAGACCTGTGCCTAACCTGTGTCAGGCACTCACTAAAGATGACCTCTCTTCCTCCCTTACCCTAGTCTTGCTGCTGGTAAACTCAGGGCAGCTAGGCATGAAGAAAATGTCCTATCAAGCGGCACTTCCCTGGGTTCAACCCTAGCTCTGCCATTTGCAAATCATCCTAGCTGCCAGAGCCTCAACTTCAGCAACAGTAAAATGGGAATAATAATGGAGAAACCACAGAGCTGGCATAAGAATTAAATATAAGGATCCTAAAACCAGGCCAGGAGCATACAAGCACCGTGCCCCATCTGGGGAAAGTAAGACAATAACCATAAGAGTGGGCGCTTTGGACCTGGTACGGTGGCTCACACCTGTAATCCAAGCACTTTGGGAGGCCGAGGCAGGAGGATCATTTGGGGTAAGGAGTTCAAAACCAGCCTGGCCAACATGGTGAAATCCTGTCTCTACTAAAATTTAAAAATAAAAAAAAAAATAGCTGGGCGTGATGGCACACACCTGTAATCCCAGCTATTCAGGAGGCTGAGGCAGGAGTATCGAATGAACCTGGGAGACGGAGTTTGCAGTGAGCCAAGATCACGCCACTGCACTCCAGCCTGGGTGACAGAGTGAGTAAGACTCCGTCTCAAAAGAAAAAAAAAAAAAAAGAGTGGCTCCTCTCCGTGTCAAGAACACAGTTCTGAACCCCAGGATTTCCTGGCAGTTGCCTCCCTTGCAAGGACGGAAGCAAGTCTCACCAGGAGTTCTCTCCATTCTGTCCTAGAAACTTGTCCACCTTCTACCTCCAACAGCTTGATCCAGCCCTCCATCCCCTCCATGAATTCTAGTAAAAATATAATGATGAGGCATTGCTAATATTAGCAATAAAATGCTTATGATGTGGGATTCCTAATGGACAATTTGTAAGTGCTTCCACAAAGAGGCTATAGACAAAACCAGTCCTTGCAATTTTCAGCCTGTGAAATCCGTCTTTAACAGCTATTGTCTTTGGAGTACTTGCACCCTGTTCGGTGTGAAGCAGATTCATTGCAAAAAGTGGCTGCCGTTTGCAATGTGACTTCCATCAAGAGGTAGAATCCATGCTGCAATCCCATGAATGACTTGCTTTGGCCAAGAGAGCCTGGTAGAAGGGATGCAGTGCCAGTTTGAAAAGCTGTACACACTTCTGCTGCTCTTTGAGCCTCTGCCATGTGAAGCAGCTCAAGCTAGCCTGCTGGTGGCTGACAGACATGTGGTCCAATAACTCCAGCTGCCTCCCAGCCCACTGCCAGACATGCAAATGAGGCCATCCTAGATAGCCAACCCTCAGCCCACCCATCAGCTCAGCACAAGCTCATGAACGAGCCCAGCCAAGATCAGCCAAGCCTAGCCCAAGCTAGCAGAATTCTCAGCTGACACATACACATGTAAGAGACCATAAATGCTTCATGATTTTAGCTTCTGAGTTTGGGCTGCTTTGTGACCTAGTCACAGCTAACCAATCCACCATGCTAAGTCCCTTGAGTACACTATCTCACTTTATAAGAACACTATGAGCTGGGAATATTTATCCCAATTGTACAATGCAGCAAACTGGAGTCCAAAAGGCTTTAGCAACTTGCAGAAGTTGTCACAGCTAGAAATTAGTAGAGCCAGGAATAAATCTCAGGTCCTACTTGACTCAATAAGGGACACTCTCCTCCAGCAACTTCTCTCTTTCCCCGAGGTAAGAACAACAGATGACTACTTAAAAGGAGGATTGCAGAAGCCCAGACCAGGGCAATCTTCCTCATGAGGGAACAAATCATCCTACATAGCTGATGTTCCTGGCCCTACTTTAAAAGCATCTTGGAATTTGGGGGACAGGTGTTTTTTATGTATCTTTACATGTGATTTGCTTGTAAGAATCTCAGTCCCGGCCAGGCACGGTGGTTCATGCCTGTAATCCCAGGCACCTTTAGGAGGTCGATGCAGGCAGATCACCTGAGGTCAGGAGTTCGAGACCAGCCTGGCTAACATGGTGAAACCCTGCCTCTACTAAAATACAAAAATTAGCTGGGCATGGTGGCAGGCACCTATAATCTCAGCTACTCAGGAGGCTGAGGCAGGAGAATGGCTTGAACCAGGGAGGCAGAGGTTGCAGTGAGCTGAGATTGTGCCACTGCACTCCAGCCTGGGCGACAGGAGCAAAACTTCATCTCAACAACAACAAAAAGAATATCAGTCCTTTTCAGCAAGTCTAAAAGCTGTAGCTTTGACCTTTCCTTGCTTGTTAATTAGGGTATTGGAGGGGAAACAGAAAAGCCACGTGGATGGGCAGAAGAGGAGATTGCAAAAATAAGTATTCCTTAGGACCACTCGACTGAAAAATTTCATTAATTCATTAATTAAGATATCCAGCATGAGAATTCCAGGGGAAAGAACAGATACCATCTGTACTGTGGAGGGGCCAAATTTTTCTTTTAGCCTCTAAGACCCAGTAATGAGCACATGTTCTGAATTATTCTTCAAATTAACTGCTTCATGGGAGAAGAGCAGCATTGACAAATCAATGAGATATCAGACAGTGCTCAGAAAGCCACATCTGTGAGGCTTCCAAGTGATCTTCTTGTGCCTTAGGCATGGGGAGGCAGGTTACAGCTCAACACAAGAAGCTTCCTTCCAAAAGTCAGAGGTATCTTGAGAAGAAATGAGTTGCTTCACAAGGTAATGAGCTCAACATCACCAGGAGTATGCAAGTAAAGCCTGAGTCTGGCTGGAGGAATTGCGGTTTTGTGTAGGAAGTTGGAGTCTCCACTAAATAATCACTCGGCACCCTTCCAATTGTGAGATTTTATTATTATTATTATTATTTTATTCTTTGTAGAGATGGGGTCTCACTATGTTGCCCAGGCTGATCTAAACTCCTGGGCTCAAGCGATTCCTCCTGCCTCAACCTCCCAAAGCGCTGAGGTTACAGGTGTGAGCCACCGTGCTCAGCCAAGATTCTATCTAATGTCTTCTAAAAGGTGAGCCCTTAACTCATAGAGAATTATTTCTCTGACTAGCTGATTAGCAGCATATCAGTGCTCACGTGGTCTCAGATACTGAACAGCTACAGTGGCCGTCACGGTGAACATCTGACAGGGAACATCTTCATTGGCCATGGCACTGCTGTTATCAGACACTGCAGATGACTTTAGAGCAGGACACTGGGTTCGATGAATCATTAAAGTCAGAAGCATTTTCTCACTTGGTTTAAAATTTCCAGCTTTGATAGCTCAAACTGGGGGCCCAGCAGGAGACATTTCAAAAGCAAATTGTAAATGATGATATTATTTTGGCCTGATTTGGGCTGGCACAGTTTGGGTGACCATGAGGCATCAGGCAAGAAACCTCTTTGGACACCTTACAAAATGTTTAGATTACTCAAATTTTAAGGCCAAATCCTGCATGGGGAGGACGGAGTGTGCAGGAGTGGCTGGAATATTTTACCACATCTGAGTTGATCACAGAGGACGATGTGTTTGCTTTTTGTAGCATCCATGAATATTGAGTCAGACAAATGTTGCATTGGTATGTTTAATTGGTTAAAAAATACCCTCATTAGATCTTTAATAGATGGCTTCTGACAGCATAAACAACAAAGATGACTGATTTTTCTCGCAAAATCTTCGGAGGGGAAAATCTCCTGCTATCAAATTTGTTTAGAAGCCATTTCTCTGAAGCCCCTTCAGTTAACGTTTGGGCTGTAGCAAACCTCTCCTGTGCAGAGTGTGTTTCAAATATTAATGGAGGTCTAAATCTGTGCTCTTTCTCAACTCAACCTTTTGCACTCAAAATTCATGAGTGTATATTGATATAGGCAGCCTTCCCAGGACCCTGGTACCACCGGGCTCTTTTGTTCAGTGTTAATTTGCTGCCCCAACTTATCAATTATTAACTTGCTAAATGAAAGCAATATAAATCTAGCATTCTGAGCAAAAAGAACTGTTCTTTTCATTCCCTAAAAATACGATGGCAGCAGAGGCTGGTGACTTAGCCAAACTAAGGCTTGATTTAGTGGCTAACAATGCCTGTGGGTCTCATTGTGTTCTCTTCTGTTGGAGATGCAAATCCAAGAACACCGGAGTAAACTGAAATTAGCAAATAGACACTTCTAAGACAGGGTTTGTGCATCATACTTGGAGGGGAAAGAATGAAAGAATGAGAAAGGAAGATTAGCATCAAGATTTAATTTATACAGCAGATGGGCATGGTTGTTCATGCCTGTAATCCCAACACTTTGGGAGGCTGAGGTGGGCAGATCACTTGAGGTCAGGGGTTCAAGACCAGGCTGGTCAACATGGTAAAACCCCATCTCTACCAAAAATACAAAAATTAGCTGGCGTGTTGGTGTACACCTGTAATCTCAACCTCAGGGGGGAGCTGAGGTAGGAGAAATCATTGAACCCAGAGGGCGGAGATTGCAGTGAGCCGAGATGGTGCCACTGCACTCCAGCCTGGGCAACAGAGTGAGACTCTGTCTCAAAAAAAAAAAAAAATAAAAATAAAGATAAATTTGGCCGGGCGCGGTGGCTCACACCTATAATCCCAACACTTTGGGAGGCCGAGACGTGCGGATCAAGAGGTCAGGAGACAGAGACCATCCTGGCTAACACATTGAAACCCCGTCTGTACTAAAAATACAAAAGAAAAGATTAGCTGGGCGTAGTGGCGGGCACCTGTAGTCCCAGCTACTCGGGAGGCTGAGGCAGGAGAATGGCGTGAACCCAGGAGGCAGAGCTTGCAGTGAGCTGAGATCGTGCCACTGCACTCCAGCCTGGGCAACTGAGCAAGACTCCATCTCCAAAAAAAATAAAAAATAAAAAATAAAACATAAATTTAATATAAAGGGAAATGTCAGGGATTATCGTAAATTGAAGGCCTCTGCCAGGTCTTTATCATAGCTTATCTCTGCTCCCCTAACAAGGCCATGGGCCTTGCCAATGATAGTCATCAAGCTATATTTCATACAGAATCCATCTGTGGTCCCCCCTCCAAGGTAAGCAGTGCTACATTTTGCAGATGAAGAAGCTGAGATGTAAAGATGAAGAATTGTTCGCTCAAGAGCACACAACCCAGAAAATGGTAAAGTGAGAATTTGAACCCAGGATGGTTTGCTCAGGGTACATTCATTCAATGACCCTCAGCTTCGTCAAGGTTGCCAGCAAGTTGGGGTGAGGATCAGAGCTTATTAAAGGGGGAACACTCTAGTCTAAAACCTCCACTTGACTTGACACTAGCTTTGATATCTATGGGGAGGCTAAAGCAACTTCATCTTGGATGTAAATCTGCCATGTTGATTTCTGATTAATCTCAGTTCCAAGAATGTTCTAAGATTTCTGCTTTATCTTAGAACATAAGTAAGAGCACGTGCTTGCCATAAATTCTGCTCCTAGGCAAATTCTTGCCTTTCCTTGAGAAGTCAACTTCAATTGTTCAACACATTTCTTCTAAAGCAAGATACCTTTTCCCTATGGTACATAAGCCCCAGATCTTGGGGGTAACAGTGGCCACCCAAGACATGACTTCTGTTTATAAGTCCCTATGGAATGTTTCTTTCAGAGAAACTGCATTTGTCAGCCACTTTCCTCCACCTCTCAGCACCCTTGGCCTTTGGGGGTAGGTTTGCAAAGACCTGTTCATTGTGGAGTAATATCCCAGAGATGCCTCTAAGAATATTTCATGTTCTCAAGCAGCAAAGCAATATTCTGTAATGGCTAAGATACTTCTCAATTTTCTTATCTATAAAATGGGATAGTAATGTTAGCCTTACATCATAGTTACAAGAATTAAATCAGACAATAAGATTCATGTAAAGTCCCGAACTCACCTTAGACCTTTCATAAAAGCTAGTTCCACTTCCTTTCCGTCTTGACTCCTTACCCTTCCTAACCTTGGTAGGAAAGGGAACTTAGATATGCTGGCATATTCACAGCATGCCTTGGAATTACAACGGGTTTCTAGCTAATTAACTTTCAGTTAATCAGATAATTAAATTAGCAACAACACCTCCTTCCCCTGAGCAATTAGTTAATTGAAGTTTTATTATATACAAAGAATTACAGAGCGGCTACTTATACAAGAACACTACTTATTGAAGAAATGGAAGCAAGAAAGGAATTTCATGTAAGAAATGGCAGATCATGTCATCTTTGGGGCAGCCTGCTCGCTGGCCATCTCTTTCCCTTTGTCTCTCTTTCCCTCTCCTGCCCTTTCTCTTCCCAAATTCTGTCATCCCCTCCATTTGCTGGCTTAGTGAGTCCTCTGACTCAACTCATGCAGATGCTGTGGTCAACAGTCTCACAGCCCCTGTTCTTCCCAACAAGGGCTGCAATGAAATCTTCACCTTGAAACCACCTTTGCAAAATTGTGACAGTAAGACAAATCTGATATAGTTGACTCCATCTTGTTTTTAATATCCAAGCCGTCGTTGGTCATTCCTAGGCATAGGCCAAACTAACTTTGGGAGAAATTTATAGTTCATACTTAAAGTAAGATGATAATAGCCCTTCCCCAAACTAAAGCACCTTTGTAAAACTAATGAAAGTCCACAAGGTTAGGATTATGAGAGGGGCCTGAATTCTACTAAGATGCAGATGTAGTTAAATGATGGCCAGCCATTGTTTGGAAGGTTACGAGATTTGTAACCTCTCCAATGATTCCTATAGATAACATCACTATTGTAGAACCTGAGATTGACCTTTTGAGATGTCTTTTCAGACTTTTACGTTGCTGATGACCCCAGCTGACTTCACCCAGAGCCTGTGACTCATAACTCAGTTGGTCCTGTGGCTTCTATATAATCATATGATAAGTTTGTTTACAAGGACTTATTCCATTACATTTAACTCATTGGTTGACTGATTGATTTAATAGTTTACCTGGATTATTTATTTACAAAAACTGTGATAGTCATTCTTTAAGTTGCTTTCCTGTTAATTTTTTTTTTTTTTTTTTTTTTGGAGACAGAATCTCACTCCGTTGCCCAGCCCAGAATACAGTGGCGTGATCTTGGCTCACTGCAACCTCTGCCCCCCAGGTTCAAGTGATTCTTGTGCCTCAGCCTCGTAAGTAGCTGGAATTATAGACACACACCACCACACTCACTGATTTTATTTTTGTATTTTTAATGGAGACTGGGTTTCGCCATGTTGGCCAGGCTGCTCTTGAACTCCTGACCTCAGGTAATCTGCCCGTCTCATTCTCCTAAAGTTCCGGGATTATAGGTGTGAGCCACCTTGCCCAGCATGTTAACCATTTTTATAGCTATGAATTTCAGGTGTTTACTTAAGCAAGAAAACTTATAGTTAAATATAAGGGTATTTTTACCAATAACTCATGATTTAGCAGTTTTCATTAAACCAACAATATTCCAAAGATCATTCTATCTTGGGCTGGGTTTTATAACCCTTATGGCTAATCTTATGGTATTCTGCAGGAATAAGGTCAGAGGCTGACTCAGCACACAAAAACTCTTTTCCACATCCCTGTGATTTAGTCCCCAACCAACCAGCATTCCCCATTCCCTAGCCCCCTGTCCACCAAACTATTTTTGAGAAACCCTAACCTCCAAGCCTTCAGGAAGATTGATTTGAGTAATAACTCCACCTTCTGCATGGCCAGCCTCATACCAGTTAAACTCTTTCTTTACTGCAGTATCACGATCTCTATGAATTGCTTTTGTCTGCACACTAGGCAGAAAGAACCTGTTGGGAGATTACAACCTCAAACCCCACTCCTGGAGCACCCACCACCACCGACCACCACTTTTCTATTCACATGCTTCAGGGCAATGTGGTAGCCACTAGTAGGGGCTACTGATAGCAGGTAGCTGCTATTCCTAACTCATCCCCTGTATTAGTCCATTCTCACAGTGCTATAAAGAAATACCTGACACTTCAGGAGGCCAAGGCAGGTGGATCACTTGAGGTCAGGAGTATGAGATGAGCCTGGCCATCATGGTGAAAGCCCAACTCTACTAAAAATACAAAAATTAGCCAGGCATAGTGGTGCATGCCTGTAATCCCTGCTTCTCAGGAGGCTGAGGCAGGAGAATCACTTGAACCCAGAAGGCAGACATTGCAGTGAGCCAAGATCATGCCATTGCACTCCAGCCTGGGGGACAAGAGTGAAACTGTCTCCAAAAAAAAAAAGAAAGAACTGAAACTGGGTAATTTATAAAGCAAAGAGGTTTCATTGGCTCATGGTACTGCAAGCTGTACGAGAAGCATGGCTGGGAGACCTCAGGAAACTTACAATCATGGCGAAGGGTGAAGGGGAAGCAGGCACATCTTACATGACCAGAGCTGGAGGAAGAGGGAAAGTGGGGGAGGTGATATACATTTTTAAACAACCAAATCTCATGAGAATTCTATCATGAGAACAGCACTAGGGGGATGGTGCTAAACCATTAGAAACCCTCCCCATGAGCCAGTCACCTCCCCCAGGACCCCACCTCCAACATCAGGGATTACAATTCAAGATGAGATTTGGGTGGGGATACAGGTCCAAACCATATCACACTCTTCATCTCCTCGGCTTACTACCCAATTATTACTCTTCCACATTTCTTTACTCCTAAAAACTCCTCTCTCTGAAGACACATCATTGAAAAGGGAGGATGCATCCAAGATAAAGAGCTGTATCATTGGCTCTTCATTCATCCCGATGTAAACCAAACTAAAATTCTAAGCCCCCACAACCGAGCAGACCTCTCCTCTCAGCCAACGGCATTCGAAAGTTTATTCAGGCACAGCCGACCAGCATTCACATTAAAACAGAGACCTTAAGACTGACAAAAGACTCTTTGTAGCAATAAGATACCAACATGAGGCTGGGAGCAGTGGCTCATGCCTGTAATCCCAGCACTTTGGGAGGCCGAGGCAGGCAGATCACTTGAGATCAGGGGTTTGAAACCAGCCTGGCCAACACGGGGAAACCCCATCTCTACTAAAAATACAAAAATTAGCTGGGCGTGGTGGCACATGCCTGTAATCCCAGCTACTCAGGAGGCTGAGGCAGGAGAATAGCTTGAACTCGGAAGGTGGAGGTTGCAGTGAGCTGAGATTGTGCCATTGCACTCCAGCGTGGATGACAGAGCAAGACTCCATCTCAAATAAAATAAAATAAATAATATGGCTGGGCGCGGTGGCTCACACCTGTAATCCCAGCACTTTGGGAGGCCGAGGCGGGTGGATCATTTGAGGTCAGGAGTTCGAGACCAGCCTGGCCAACATGGTGAAACCCCGTCTTTACTAAAAATACAAAAATGAGCCGGGCATGGTGGCACATGCCTGTAATCCCAGCTACTGAGGAGGGCGAGGCACGAGAATTGCTTGAACCTGGAAGGCGGAAGTTGCAGTGAGCCAAAATCCCACAACTGCACTCCATCCTGGGCAACAGAGTGAGACTTTGTCTCAAAAAAGAATTTTTTTAATTAAAAATAATAATAATAATTAATTAAATGTTCATTCACCCTCCATTGTATTGCTATATTGAATAAGATGATGTCTGCACTCACTTAGCATGATGTAAGCCCTCAATCAATGACTTTCCTTCCCTCCCCTTCCTTTCTTTCTTACTTTCAATTCAGAGAATTTTCTTTGTTCTTGAAAGTTACCTTCTCCATCTGTACTCAAAACCACATCTATCTTATCCTATTTTGATCTACACTCCTTGATTATTTTCTTTTTCAACATCTTTTTTCCCTTCCTTTCAACAAGTTCCCTCCTCTGTTACAAATATGATCAATGCTTCCCACTTTCAAGGTAAGTCATATTAATTAAGACCTGCTGTGCACCATGCTAGGCCAAAGAGGCTTTCATATACAGTCATGCACCACTTAATACCAGGGATAGATTCTGAGAAATGCATTGTTAGGTGATTTCATCATTGTGCAAATGTCAGAAAGTGTACATCCACAAACCTAGCGGTCTAGTCTACTACACACTGTGAAAGGAAAATAAATAAAATAAATCTTGGGGCCCCCAAATCATTAAGCTAAAAGGAAAAGTCAACCTGGGAACTGCTTACGGGCCAACCTGCCTCCCATTCTATTCAAAGTCATTCCTCTGCTCACTGACATAAATGCATATCTGATTGCCTCCTTTGGAAAGGTTAATCAGAAACTCAAAAGAATATAACCATGTGTCTCTCACCTACCTGTGACCTGGAAACCCTCTGCTTGCTTGAGTTGTCTCACCTTTCTGGAAGGAACCAATGTACTTCTTACATGTATTGATTGATGTCTCATGTCTCCCTAAAATGTATAAAGCCAAGCTGTGCCCTGATGACCTTGGGCACACGTGGTCAGGACCTCCTGAGGCTGTCACGGACATGCATCCTCAACCATGGCTAAAAAAACTTTCTAAATTAGGCCTGGCATGGTGGCTCACGCCTGTAATCCCAGCAATTTGGAGGGCCAAGGCAGGTGGATTACCTGAAGTCAGGAGCCTGGACAACATGGTGAAACCCCGTCTCTACTAAAAACACAAAAATTAGCCGGGCATGGTGGTGCACACCTGTAATCCCAGGTACTTGGGAGGGTGAGGCAGAATTGCTTGAACCTGGGAGGCGGAGGTTGCAGTGAGCAAAGATCACGCCACTGCACTCCAGCCTGGCTGACAGAGTGAGACTCTGTCTCCAAAAAATAAAAATAACAGTAAAAAAATAAACTTTCTAAATTAACTGAAACCTGTCTCAGATAGTCAAGGTTCACACCGCTTAGACTAGATGGTATAGCCTATTGGTCCTAGCCTACAAACCTGAACAGCATTTACTATACTGAATACTGGAGACACTGGTAACACAATGGTAAGTATTTGTGTACCTAAACATATCTAAACATAAAAAAGGTACAGTAAAATCTGACATAAAAGGTTGAGATTGAAAATGTTACGCCTGTATAGGGCAATTACCATAAATGGAGCTTGCAGGATTGGAGGTTGCTCTGGGTGAGTCAGTGGTAAGTGGTGAGTGAATGTGAAAGGCTAGAACATGACTATACACAATAGTGTAGTGTTTATAAACTCTGTGCACTTAGGCTACACTAAATTTATTCAATTTTTTTTCTCTCTTCAATGATAAATTAACCTTAGCTTATTCTACATTTTTACTTTATAAACTTTTAATTTTTTTTTTTTTTTTTTTTTTTGAGATGGAGTCTTGCTCTGTCACCCAGGCTGGAGGGCACTGGCGCGATCTCAGCTCACTGCAAGCTCTGCCTCCTAGGTTCATGCCATTCTCCTGCCTCAGCCTCCCGAGCTGGGACTACAGGTGCCCGCCACCACACCCGGCTAATTTTTCTATTTTTAGTAGAGACGGGGTTTCACCATGTTGGCCAGGCTGGTCTCGATCTCCTGATCTCATGATCTGCCTGCCTTGGCCTCCCAAAGTGCTGGGATTACAGGCGTGAGCCACCACGCCCGGCCTAATTGTTTTAACTCTTTTTTGAGTCAAAATCTCATTGTCACCCTGGTTGAGAGCAGTGGTGTGATCATCGCTCACTGCAGCCTCGACCTCCAGGGCTCAAAAAATCCTCCTACCTCAGCCTCCAGAGTAGCCGGAACTATAGGTGCACACCACCACACTAGCTAATTTTTTTATCTTTTGCCATAACAGAGTCTCACTATGTTGTCCAGGCTGGTCTCAAACTCCTGGACACAAGTGATCCTCCCACCTCAGCCTCCAGAGTAGCTGGAACTATAGGTACACACCACCACATCCAGCTAATTTTTTATCTTTTGTAGAGACAGAGTCTCACTATGTTGCCCAGGCTGGTCTCAAATTCCTGGACACAAGAGATCCTCCCACTTCAGCCTCCCAAAGTGCTGGGATTATAGGTGTGAGCCACCAGACCCAGCCTGTTTTTTTGTTTGTTTTTTTCTTTTTTTTTGTTTTGTTTTTTGGGGTTTTTTTTTTTACTTTTTGAGTAAACACATTGTACAGCAGTACAAAAACATTTTCTTTCTTTATATCCATATCCTATAAACTTTTATCTATTTGTTAAACTTTTTTTCTTTAAATTTTTGTTAAAAATGAAAACACACACTAGCCTAGGCCTACACAGGGTCAGGATCATCAATATCACTCTCTTCCACCTCCACATCTTGTCCCACTTGGAGGTCTTCAGGGGCAGTAAGACGCACGAAGCCTCTCCTGTGATAACAATGCCTCTTCTGGAATACCCTCTGAGGGACCTGTCTGAGGCTGTTTTATTGTTAACTTTTCTTAATAAGTAAAAGTATCATTATTTTAATATCTAAAATATTTAAAATGTTTTACTATCTTACTAAAAATTACTAAATATAAATTAAATTTAGTAATATAAATTACTAAAACATTTTAGTATCATTATTTTAATAGCTAAGATAATGATTAAAAGCATACTGTAGTAGGTCAGGTGCAGTGGCTCACGCCTGTAATCCCAGCACTTTGGGAGGCCGAGGTGGGCAGATCACTTGAGGTTAAGAGTTCAAGACCAGCCTGGCCAACATGGTGAAGCCCTGTCTCTACTAAAAATACAAAAATTAGCCAGTGTGGTGGTATATCCCTGTAGTGCCAGCTACTCAGGAGGCTGAGGCAGGAGAATCGCTTGAACTTGGGAGGCAGAGGTTGCAGTGAGCCAAGATCACACCACTGCACTCCAGCCTGGGCAATAGAGCAAGACTCTGTCACAAAAAAAAATGTGCATGTGTGTATACATATATATATATAAAAAATATTTATGAATGTATTTACTACATAAATATACTGTATAAATATTATATATAAATACTATAGTATAATGTCTGTATAGGTATAGCATATAGTATACATAGTATTTGTGTATTATAGGATATAGTATATAGTGTATATAGTATTTATATATTATATAGTATATAGTATATATAGTATTTATATATTATATAGTATATAGTATATATAGTATTTATATATTATATAGTATATAGTATATATAGTATTTATATATTATATAGTATATATAAATATACTAAATAAGGATATAGTATATATAGTATTTCTATTATATAGTATATATGAATATACTACATAAATACTATATATAAATACTATAAATACTATAGTATTATATATACCATATACTATATGTAATATAATATATAGTATTTGTATAAATATTGTATTTACATATATAAATATATGTGCATATATAAATATATATGTAGTGTAGTAAATACATGAACCAGTAACATAAGCTGTTTATCATCATTATCAAGTATTATGTACTATACATAAGTATAGTACAAGTATTATGTACTCTACATAATTGGCTGTGCTATATTTTCATACAATTGGAAGCACAGTGGGTTTGTTTGCACCAGGATCACCATAAACACATGAGTAATGCATTGCACTACGTTGCAACAGCTAAGATCGATGTCACTAGATAACAGGAATTTTTTAACTCCATTACCATCTTATGGGACCACTGTTGTAGATGTGGTTCATCATTAACCAAAAGATCTTTATGTGGTACAGGAGTATACGTTATCTCACATGGACTTTTGGAAAATCGCCTTTCCCTTGACTCTGCTCCACTTCTGGTTCTTAGCCAATCATCTTCCTCCACTCACTGCAAAATACTTCGAATCTGTTGTCAATTTCTTTATGTTTGCTTTCCTCCCACTTCTGAACTCCCCATCACATGCCTTCTAGACAAATAATAGTCTTACGAAATGTTCTCTTAGAGGTTGTCAAGGATACCTTGCAAATGACTTCATGAGCTCTCAACATAGTTGACAGAGCAGGAGCATCACCATCTTGGACAAACACCACCATTTTAAGTTCTCCTTAATGAAAAAACTGCCTAAATCCAGCCCCAAAACATCAGCCTAATGACTAATGTCAGCATAACCAGAAACATTCCAACCCTAAGACAAATCCCCCTCCGACCAGAAATATGCCAATTAGAGATAGCCTCTCCTCTGACCAGAGACATTCCAATCCCACAGTAAACTTCCTCTCACATAGAAACATTCTGAACCTGTGATAAACTGCCCCCTTCCTAAACCCTTAAATACCCTTAGTCTGTAAGGAGAGAATGCTCCTGACCGAAATCGGAGAGAAGCCCCTCTCAGGTTTCTTCTCCACAATAAACCTGTCTTTGACTGTTGAACTGCTTTGCATGTTTCTTTCCTTTCTTTAACTCTTAGACTAGTAAACCTCTCTAGCATCTGACACTTTGACTATTCCCTCATTCTAGAAAATGAGCATTTTATTCACTTAGTGGAAATGTTACTTAACTTACCTAATGCTCAAATTTTCTGGGAAAATTGTGTTGTTTTCTAAGAAAAATAAAATGGTGGAGGATCCAGCAGGGTGGTGAGTGTGAAAGATTTAGCTCTGTGTGAAGCCCACAGCAAACGCCCCATGGTTTACCTGTCATTATCACTAAGGAAAATAATAACAGGAGAGGCCTCAGGTGTTTGCAGATAGCACATGCCATCTTCATTTCCAAAAACTAAAAAACAGATTCTCCAAACTCCAGAAAAATTGAGCTAACATGGATCCCAGGAGAAATTATAGAAAATAATTTGTGTGCCCAAGCCACGGCATTTTGCAGATCCCCACCTTTTACAGAGTGGAAAATTCCACCAGGGCCCGGACAGTGAGAAACATCCTGTTGGACAGGTCCCAGGCCTAACCCCTGACCCAGTAAATTCCTTCCTTAACAGCAGCCCAGCACACTGCCCCCACCTCATTCTGCAACAATCCCAGAACCCTCCAGCCAGGACCTATTACTGCCCCAGCCTGTAAGCAAGAAAGGGGGTTCTGGCACTTGCTGGCTGGTGCTCCCCCTCCACAGGTCTTTGTCAAATAAACCTGTGTTGCTGTCAAGCCACTCTCCTTACCTCTGTCTCTTTTCTCCATCCTAACGTTTGGTGCCAAAACCTGGGACAGGGATTGGGTTCTAAATAGGTGAATCTACTCTTGCAGACTCACAGTGGACAGTGGCAGCTCATCATGGGCTAACTTCCAGACCTTGAGTGGACCACCTGTTCCCAGCCCTGTTCCTCTTTTCTTCTTATTTTGCCCTCCTTCTACACAGGTGAATTATTTATTGCAACCTGGAGAGCAGCGGGCAGCAGCAGCTCATCCAGAGCTAACCTCCAGATCCTGATCGAATGAACACAATTCAGTCAAGATGGTAGTTTGTAGGGACTTAGAAAAAGAAATCCCTAGGAAAAAATAAGCAGAGGGCCCTTGCAGAGAAATCATGTCAGACTTTCCACATTTCCCTTTTAACTACATTACCAGACTAGCTAATGGGGAAATTGCATGGTGTCTCCATGGGAGGAAGACATTGGAAAATGGCCCTCATCATTTTGTCGTTAATGATTTGGGCACAGGAAGCGTTCCTGTGACTTGCCACAAAGTTAGTTTCTTTCTTTCTTTCTTTCTTTCTTTCTTTCTCTCTCTTTCTTTCTTTCCTTCCTTCCTTCTTTCCTTTTTTCCTTCTTTCTTTCTTTTTCTTCATTTCTTACTTTCTCTTTTCCTTTCTCTTTCTCTCTTTTCTTTCTTCTTTCTTTCTTTCTCTCTCTTTCTCTATTTCTTCTTTTTTCTTCCTTCCTTTCTTCCTTCCTTCTTTCTTTCTTTCCTTCCTTCCTTCCTTCTTTCTGAGATAGGGTCTTGCTCTGTCACCCATGCCAGAGTGCAGTGGTACAATCTCAGCTCAATGCAACCTCTAACTCCTGGGATCAAACACTCCTCCCACCTCAGCCTCCTAAGTAGCTGAGACCAAAGGCATGTGCCACCATACCTGGCTATTTTTTTAAAACTAATACATCTTGTTTCAAACCCAGATCACAGAGCTCCAAACAGTAGTTCTCAAAGTGTGGTCCGCAGTGTGGCATGTGGTCCCCATAGTAGAGACAGGGTCCCACTATGTTGCCAATACTGGTGTCCAACTCCTGGGCTCAAGTAGTCATCCTGCCTTGGCCTCCCAAAGTACTGGGATTACAGGTGTGAGCCATCATGCTCAGCCTCCACAAAGCTTTTCACTATGTAGTGTTCACATCACTGAACTTTGCAGCTGTAAAATTTGCATCCGTATTTATGGATGACCTGAGGAAGAAAGACCCAGAATGACGTCAATAGGCTGGAACTAGAAAGGTCTGAAGAGGCTGGAAATATAAATAAATCACACCATGATGCAACTGAGTAGGAATAAATGTTAACTCTCTCATTTGATTTCAAAAGTTGACTTCACAAATGCAGAGTGAATGTGGCACAGCACAGAAATGATGGAAAAGCCTGGGGTTACAGCCGTAAGGACCAGCCAGGGGCATACTCCTCAATAAGCAGGGAGAGCCTATCTGAAAACAGGCCTCATCTGGAGGAAGCAGAAAGGCCACGACAAGAGAGAGATGCTGGGACTGGGCACAGTGGCTCACGCCTGTAATTGCAGCACTTTGGGAGGCTGAGATGGGAGGATCCCTTCAGACCAGGAGTTTGAGACCAGCTTAGGTAACATAGCGAGACTCTGTCCCAACTATTTTTGGAAAAAAATGACATTTTGAGCTGGATGATTTAAAAAAGCAAGAAAAAAATAAGATGATGATGTCTTCTAGAGAATCCAACAGGATGCCTTGATGGTTGCCTACACTCAATCTCCAGCTGCCCAGCAAGCAGGGCAAGGAGCTGTCTGCAGATAAGGGGCAGGCCAGATCACAGCTGTGTCCACACTTATCTGACACCCCATGGCTTCCCCTCACATGCTGCTCTGGTGCATCGAGGCTTCCACTGGTCTTACTTAATGTGTGTGATATTATCATGTTAACACCTGAAATGACACTCAAGACAAGGGAAAAGATACCAGGCATGGTGGCTCACGCCTGTAATCCCAGCACTTTGGGAGGCGGAGGTGGGGGATCACTTGAGCCTAGGAGTTTGAGACCAGTCTGGGCAACATAGGGAGACCTCATGTCTACATGGTCACTCTTTACAAATTATCCAGTCTCAGGTATTTCTTTATAGCAATGCAAGAATGGCCTAGCAACTGTTCTAATCTGTTCAGGCTTGAGAACTGCAGGCCTTGGGATGTGCCCGGGCTTTTCTTCCACCCAGATATCTGTGGCCAGTTGCTTAGGTCTGTCCTTTTCACCATCGCTATGAATGCATCTTCTCTGCATAAAGGCCTTTTCTCATTGCAATGCTTCTGCCAGCCCCATCATTTCTGCACGGTGTTGCTCTGCACGAGAAAGGCAATAATATACTCTCTATCATTAGGTTCAGGAGCTCTCCTGCTCTGCTTCATAACTTTGGAGAAAGGAGGCAGTCATACCCCTACCCCAAAAGGTCTGTTCAAGTCTCATTTGAACAAGCTCCCAGCCGGGCACAGTGGCTCATGCCTGTAATCCTAGCACTTTGGGAGGCTGAGGCGTGTGGATCATTTGAGGTCAGCAGTTTGAGACCAGCTTGGCCAACATGGTGAAACCCTGTCTCTACTAAAAATACAAAAATTAGATGGGCTTGATGGTGTGCACCTGTAATCCCACCCACTTAGGAGGCTGAGGCAGGAGAATCGCTTGAATCTGGGAGGCAGAGGTTGTGGTGAGCCGAAATCATGCTGCTACACTCCAGCCTGGGCGACTCCATCTCAAACACCACCACCACCACCAAAAAAAAAACAAGCTCCCCACATGCTGGCCTGAGAATCACTGGTAGTGTTTCAGAACATTTATTTACAAGTCAAATGTCCTGGGTTTGAATCCCAGCACTTTCAACCTCCCAGCTTTGTAACCTTGGGGCAACTCAACCAAATCTTTCTAAGCCTCAATTCTTTATTATATTAGAATATATTAATTAGCTAGTTTGTTTGTTTGTTTGTTTGAGACAGAGTCTCTCTCTGTCGCCACGCTGGAGTGCAGTGGTGCGATCTCGACTAACTGCAACCTCTGCCTCCCAGGTTGAAGCTATTCTCCTGCCTAAACCTCCCTAGTGGCTGAGATTACAGGCACCCACCACCACCATTTCGACGTGGCTTAGAAGGGGAGCTCTGTCTGAGCCAGAGGCTGGAGCATGGTGCAAATCCCTCTGCTCTCTCTCTGTTACTAAGAGTGACCACCATTCACTATTTTTTTTTTTGAGACAGAGTCTTACTCTATTGCCCAGGCTGGAGTGCTGTAATGTGATCTCAGCTCACTGCAACCTCCGCCTCCTGGGTTCAAGAGATTCTCGTGCCTCAGCCTCCCAAGTAGCTGGGATTACAGGTGTGCGCCACCACATCTGGCTAATTTTTGTATTTTTAGTGGAGACAGGATTTCTCCATATTGGTCAGGCTGATCTTGAACTCCTGACCTCGTGATCCACCTGCCTTGGCCTCCCAAAGTGCTGGGATTACAGGTGTGAGCCATCGTGCCCAGCGAGAATATATTTTCCTATTGTCATATGTCACAAATCACCACACACTTTGCAGCTTGAGACAACATCTGTTTATTGCCTTGCAGCCCGGTAGATCAGAAGTCCAGACAGTGTGGCTGGCCTCTCTGCCTGGGATCTCACAAAGCCAACATCAAGGGGTTGACAGCTGTACCATCATCTGGAGCTCTAGGTCCTCATCCAAGCTCATTTAGATTGTTGACAAATTTAGTTCCTGGCCACTGTAGCACTGAGGTCCCTGTCTTCCTCCCAGCTCCCATCCAGGAGTCTCTCTCAGCTGCAAGAGGATGCTCTCAGATTCTTGCCATGTGCCCTGCCCCATCTTCAAAGCCAGCAGAAGAATTTTCCTCACGTCCACCTCCTCTCACACTTTGCATTTATGAATTCCCCAGTCTGACATCTAGACCCAAATGTTTATGTTTAAACAAAAATGCTTGAGGTAGGCACAGTGGCCCATGCCTGTAGTCTAAGCACTTTTGGGATGCCGAGGTGGAAGGATCGCTTGAACCCAGGAATTCAAGACCAGCCTGGGCAACACGTTGAAACCCCAGGTGTAGTGGTGTGTGCTTGTGGTCCCAGCTACTCAGGAGGCTGAGGTAGGAGGATCGCTTGAGCGCAGGCATTCAAGGCTGCAGTGAGCCAAGATCACACCACTGCCCACCAGCCTGGGCAACAGAGCAAGACCCCCATCTCAAACACAAACAAATAAATAAAATGTGCTCATGTGATTAGGTTAGACCCACCCTGATAAGCTCACTTCCTTAAAGTCTACTGTGCCATAAACACATCTAATCATGGAAATAAAATCCATCATACTCACACTCCCAAATATTATACCGGGGGATGTACAGAAGGGAGCAGGGATCTTGGGGCGATCTTAGCATTTTGCTTGCGCCAGGGGATCGTAACGCTTAGCTTGCAGGATTGTGGTGGGAAATAAGACCCTGCATGGCAAGCCCTAAGCACAATACCTGTCACATGGAAAGCACTTTATATATTCCATGTTGCTTTTCTTGGCAGCCCTGTGAATCCAAGATGTCCTGATCCCTAGAATTCCTTTTCAGAGACAGCCTTTGTGGGCCTCCTCCAGCTGAAATCCTCCCTCTTCCTACAACAGAGCTCAGCCCTTCACCCGCCACATTCCATTCTGCCATGTTACAAGGGACACGGACGTGCAGGAAGCACCAATGGGTGGAACATCCACTTTGGAAGCGCAGAATGTTTCTCCTGGAAAGCCCAAACAGAAATGCCTGCCAGTCTCCTCTGAAATCACCACCATGCTTGTGGAGATTATGTTGATAGATCAGGAGAACTCCCCCTGACGCCTTCAGAAGCTCAATGTGAATACTGGAGCTGTCAGTTTTAATAACACACTACAATCCTGTTCTTTAAAAGAAAAGAAAAACCAGCTTCTAAAGGCAGATAAAGAAAAGCTAATTGAAGTCATCACATGCAATCTTCTCTAAGTAGCAGCTACAACATCAATATTTAGTAAAAAATAAAAACCCCTGTTTTGTTGTATCACCCTCCCCCTCAATTATTTACAGGAAAACAGAGAAATGTCTGCTACTTCCGGCTTGATGAAGTTTGTTTTTTTGTTTTTTGTTTTTTGTTTAAAAAAAAAAAAACACTCCAGCCTGGCGACAGAGCAAGACTCCGTCTCAAAAAAAAAAAATACAGATGATGTTGAGGTTTTCGGGGAATCAGAGAGAGATATGTGGGAGGAGGAATAGCATCAGGAAGAATAGCTAATGGATGCTGGACTTAATACCTAGGTGATGAGATGATCTTTGCAGCAAACCACTGTAGCACACGTTTACCTATGGAATAAACCTGCACATTCTGCCCATGGGCCCCTGAACTTAAAATAAAAGTTGGAAATTTTAAAAAATAGGAAAATGTACCTCATTCTCCATTTATCATTTGAGAAAATGCAATCTGGTGTATTCACTGATGTTATATAGTAAAGTAATAATAATAAAATATCTTTTCATATTATAAAAATAAAGAAGGGCTGGCCAGATTGGTCAACTGGTTAAAAATGTAGCCTGCTCTCCTTTCCCCCTCAAAGATTCATCTTTAGGGATTTTCTCTCCTAAAAGTTCATCTCTGTAAGCCTGTAGCAAAACAAGGAGCAATGTGAATCTAGCAAATTACTGCATTATACATTTCAAAGAGAATTGTCTGCCTCTGATCATTCAACAGGAACGTGGAAAAGGTAGAACATTCCTTTTAGATGGTAGCTGGGAGATGATGGCACAGTATCACAGCAGACACTGTGAGTCCCCTGTGCCCTGATGAAGGACCTTCTGAGCATGTCTGTAAGTTATCAGGTGCACAGCCCTGCAGCCCTGGAGCACCCAGATTAAAGAACAGACCTCTCACTTTGGGAGGCCGAAGCAGGCAGATCACTTGAGGTCAGGAGTTCGAGACCAGCCTGGTCAATATGGCGAAATCCCTTCTCTACTAAAAATACAAAAAATTAGCAGGGGTGGTGGCAGACGCCTGTAGTCCCAGCTACTCGGGAGGCTGAGGCAGGAGAATCACTTGAACCTGGGAGGCGGAGGTTGCAGTGAGCCAAGACTGCAACACTGTACTCCAGCCTGGGTGACAGAGTGAGACTCCATCTCAAAAAAAAAACCCAAAAACAAGCAAATAAAAAAACGGAACAGACCTCTTTCCTCACTGAAGATTTTCTTCTTCAGCTGAGCCAGCAGCTTCAAGAGCTGCATGCAGGAAACAGGAGGAAAGAAGGAAGTTCACAGGTCAAGCCAACAGAAGGAACTTGCCAGTCACTGCCCAAGCACGCTCACCTGGAGTCTCTGAGCCCAGCAGCTCCCCTGCAGTGAAAGCCTTGGTTTGGATGGAGAAAAACAGTCAGAGCCAAAGGCTTGAATTGAACCAGAAATGAGAACCCAGCATCCTTTGAAGTTCATTTACTCTCCAGAGAGGTAAATCAAGAGGAAGGTTAGGGCCTTGCAGAATGATATAACAACATTACCAGAAACAAATAAATAATAAAAATCAATCAGAAAACCAGCCTATAAAGCCTCATCTTTAAAGATGTCTCAAACGCATGGCATTGTGCCGGTTTTCCATGACGACCCGGAACTGCACGTTAATTGAAAGAACACCCACAAAGTGGATCACCATAAAGCAACAACCCTTCTCTCCTGGTAATTATGTGATCAAATTATGAAGCCCTCTGAGCCAACACATCCCAGCTTTTATGATGCAGTTGAAGACCTGTTGCTACCTGCAGGTGAGAGGAAGAAAGGGACCCTGGGCCAACATCTCCCAGCTCCCATCTGAAAGGGATGTCCTTCTCCCTTTTCCACGTTCCCTTTGAATGATCAGAGGCAGGCAACTCCCTTGGACACGTATATTGCAGGCGTTTGGTGGATTCACGTTGCCACTTGTTTTGCTGCAGGCTTACACAGATGAACCTTTGGGAAAGAAAACCCCTAGTTATAGGTTCTCTTTCTTATGTTCATTCAACATTTACAATATAGAATGTGTCTGGTTCTGGTGTGAGTTATTCCATATTTATGGATATATTTAGATCCCCAACATCTATAAGCTGAGGTCACATTTTTCCATTCATAATAATGGTGCAGAGCTCTATCTGCCCATGCAGGGACTTAGGGGCCCCCTTTGAGAACCCCCGAGTGTGCTTTTTTTTTTTTTGACGGAGTCTCGCTCTGTCTCCCAGGCTGGAGTGCAGTGGCACAATCTCGGCTCACTGCAAGCTCCGCTTTCCGGGTTCACGCCATTCTCTTGTCTCAGCCTCCCAACGAGCTGGGACTACAGGTGCCTGCCACCACGCCCAGCTAATTTTTTTGTATTTTTTTTAGTAGAGACGGGGTTTCACTATGTTAGCCAGGATGGTCTTGATCTCCTGACCTCGTGATCTTCCCACCCTGGCCTCCTAAAGTGCTGGGATTACAGGCGTTAGCCACTGCGCCCGGCCAAGAACCCCCTGAGTATTCTTGAGAGACCCATGACGAGTGGAGGGAGCCTGTTCAGGTTCTTCTACCCAGATGTCTGCATCAGGCACTCCTTTCTGCTGCCTCTACTGAGAAAGCTTCCTTGAGAAGGTCTCATGGTACCAGCTCCAGTTTTCCCAAGACTAGGATCCAAGAAGAACAGCTGCCTTGATAACTGCAAACCTCACTCTGTCATTTGGCCTCTGAAGCAGAATGACTCACCTAGAATCTCACACAACCCCTCATGAAAGCTGTCCTCAGCTTCTAGGTCCCATGGATAGGCATGAGTCAAGCCTCTCCCATCCATCCCTCTCCACCCCATCCCCGTACCTAAAATCTCCTATGTCTTTTCATGAGAAAACATGATTATTTGAGTATAAATACAGCTCAAACCCTGCTTACAGATGCAACAGTTCTCTGCAGGACAAAACCTAGAGCAGTGCACCTCCCATTATGACACCTGCACACCTTTCCCAATCACCTAGAGTAGCTGAGGTCCAAAGAAGCCAGATGGTCTCAAGCCTCTGTATGCCCCAAAAAGGTTTTATGCTGCATCTATACCTAACCTAAAGCCACTTCTTTTTGTTTTGGGGTTTTTGTTTGTTTGTTGTTTTGAGACGGAGTCTTGCTCTGTCACCCGGCTAATTTTTGTATTTTTGGTAGAGACGGGGTTTCACCATGTTGGCCAGGCTGGTCTCGAGCTCCTGACCTCGAGTGATCCACCCTCCTCAGCCTCCCAAAGAGCTGGGATTACAGGTGTGAGCCACCACATCTGGCCTAAAGCCACACATTGATGGGTTTGCTTGAGCAAAGGATCGTCTAGACCCAAAAGATGACTGAAGACACCTTTGGAAAAATCAATCATGAAGTCAGTACTCCTCCAATTGTAACATACATCTCTCTAGCTCTCAGATGTGCCTGTTGCTTCCCTGTGTTGGTTTCAGTCTTAAGCTTCACTCAGTGGCAAGATGTCAGCCAAAGCTCCACGGCCTTGTCTTCCTAGGGTCAGGCCCACGGATGAGAGTGTGTCTCCGCTCCCATCTCATTCACTCTGACTGGATTCCAGGACTTTCAATGTGTCAATCACTACCGCCAGGAAAATGCAATACTCCAATTATGCAAGCGTTGGTCGTATGTCTGTGCTGAAATGAATGTGCAGTCAGTTGCACCTGAAGCACATGGGCTAACAGTGGTAGAGAGAATTTTTTTTAGTGGAAAAGTAAGGTACCATTACCCAGAAAAGGTGAGTAGAGTCTGGACAACAACGGAAACAAAACATGACAAAACAAAACAGATGTCTACTATAGCTTTATTGCTTCCAATGTTTCTAACCTTTATCTTCTCCCATCCATCCTGTACCAGGGCTCACAGACTAGAGATCTCAGGCCAAATCCAGCCTGTAGCCTATTTTTTATAAATAAAGCTTTATTGAAACACAGCCACACCCATTCATTTACATATTGTCTATGGCTGCTTTCATGCTATAACAGCGTAGAAGAGGAGGTGTGACAGAGACTGTGTATATTAATCTGTTCTTACACTGCTATAAAGAACTAATTGAAACTGGGTAACTTATGAAGAAAAGAGGTTTCATTGACTCACAGTTCTGCAGGCTGTGCAGGAAGCACGGCTAAGAGGCCTCAGGAAACTTACAATCATGGCGGAAGGTGAAGGGGAAGCAGGCGCATCTTCACATGGTGACAGGAGAGAGAGAGAGAGAGAGAAAGAGAGGAAGGGAGAAGTGCTACACACTTTCAAACAGCTGGATATCATGAGAACCCACTCACTATCACTAGAAGAGAAAAGAGGAGATCCGCTCCCATGATCCAGTCATCTCCCACCAGGTCCCTCCCCCAACTTTGGAAACTACAATTTGACATGAGATTTGGGTGGGGACACAGAGCAAAGCATATCAGATCATATGCCTGGAAAGGTGAAAACATTTACAATGGGACCCTTGACAAAAAAAAAAAAAAAAAAACTCTTGCTGACCCTTGAGCCTTGCTCTAAGTGACCATCAGAATTCTTTGTTATATAATTCTGTCACTACTGTCCTTTAAAATCTTCAATGGTTTTCCATTTGCTACAAGATAAACTCTAAATTCCCTGGGATAGCAGCATTCCTGTTGACAGTGAAAACTGTGCTTCGATCTCTACTTCAGTCACAGGGGTAGCAGACAATCCCATGAGCTGCTCTTGGGAATCTGTGTGATTCCAGTGACAAGCAAGTAAATAAGTCTCTTGGGTATCAAATCTAACCTCCTTGGGGTCAACCAGTTAAGTGCCATTGTCCAATAAGAAAGGTAGAAATAGTCTGGCTGAGATGGCTCATGCCTGTAATCCCAACACTCTGGGAAGATGAGGCAGGAGGATTGCTTGACACTAGGAGTTTGAGACCAGCCTGGGCAACATAGCTGGTCTTTGGTAGAAAAAGCTGGTCTTTGGTAGAGAAGACCACATCTCTACCAAAAAATACAAAAATTAGCCAGGCATGGTGGCGTGTGCCTGTAATCCCAGCCAATTGAAAGGCTGAAGTGGAAGAATTGTTTGAGCCCTAAAGTGCAAGGTTACAATGAGCTATGATTGTGCCACTGCACTCCAGCCTGGACCACAGAGCAAGATCCTGTCTCCAAAAAAAATAAGGAAGGAAGGAAAGAAGGAAGGAAGGAAGGAAGGAAGGAAGGAAGGAAGGAAGGAAGGAAGGAAGGAAGGAAGGTAGGAAGGAAGGAAGGGACTTTTGAATTTAAAAACTGAAATGAGGAGCTGCCCTCTGGATGTGTCCTTTCATTCAAACATAGTATGTGTAAAGAGGCCACTATGTTTTGAAGGTCTAGGTCGCCAACCAGAGGCAAACAAGTTCTTTTGTTTGGTAAAGAACCTGAAATGAGCCTCTTCAGGTTCAAGAGCCTCTGAGGAAGGAAAGTGGTTAGCAGGGATGGGGGATGGGGGCCAGAGTTTGTTAACGTAGCAGAAACCCAACCCATGCAGATCCTACATTGTGTCATCTGCAAGTGGCCCATAAGGAGCTGGGGCCCAGATTCAGAGGGAAAAGAATATGCTACGTAGCCTTATGCTTATGCCCAGAATAGAAGTCAGAAACAAAGGGCCAAGCCAATACCATGCTCAAGGACATACTTGTGCAGGTGAGCACCTGTATCTCCACCAGAGTTCCTCTGGAAGGAGGTATTGTCCAATAAACTCCTTGGCCATGATGGGAGTCAGCATTTCAGCCAGATGTGCACTTTGAAGACACTGTGCATTGATTTCCCTGGTTGTTTGTTGGGTTGGGTGCAGGAGTTCAAGTTCTGTACTGTTGGAATATTCTAAAATGTGCTGGTAAACACTGCGCTGAAAGATAGGAATGGACGCCACTGTCACATGAATGTAACACAGCAAGCCTTTTTACCACATGACCATTGCTACTTCACAGCCAGGACTAATGCTACCTACTCTCTTTGCTCTAGGCTTACCCTTAACTCACTCACTATTCCCCAGACAAACCACACCCTTCCCAAGCCTGCACTTCCCTCTGTTTGAACGGTCCTTTCCCCTCTCCACTAAGTGAAATTATACTCATCCTCAAGACCCAGCTTAGATGTCGCCTCCTCTGTGGCATCTCCCAGGTAGGTTGAGTTTAGTTAAGATGATGTTGACCAGCACAGGTTCATTTACAGAAGGGAAGGCACCGATACAGACGGCGAAGTGGGAGGTACAGGAGGCAGGATGGAAGGGTGGCGGGATGGACCAGATTAAACAGAAGAGAATGAAACAGGGCGCAGGTGCAGTCATAGGATCCTTCCAAGAATGTTTTTAAGGGTTATTAAAAAAACAAAAAGTCCAGGTGCAGTGGCTCATGCCTCTAATCCCAGCACCTTCGGAAGCCGAGGTGGGTGGATCACTTGAGGTCAGGAATTCAAGACCAGTCTGGCTGACATGATGAAACCCTGTCTCTACTAAAAATACAAAAAATCAGCCTGGCATGGTGGCAGGCACCTGTAGTCCCAGCTACTCGGGAGGCTGAGACAAGGGACTCACTTGAACCTGGGAAGCAGAGGTTGCAGTGAGCTGAGATTGTGCCACTGCATTCTAGCCTGGGCAACAGTGCAAGACTCTGTGTCAAAAAAAAAAAAAAAAAAAAAAGATTACAAAGATATCACCCTTTGCTAACTTTCTGTTCCTGGTGGATTCAGAAACCTTCACCTCCAATGCAATCTCAAATGCACTTACACCCCGGTGCCCAGAACACCTCAAAGTTTTCAGAGTCTCTCTCCAACCCCTCCACGTCCCCACTAAAAAGAGTCATTCCATACCAGTCTCCATGTGCCTCCCCCATGTCCAACCTGCCCCGTGTCCACCTTTCATATTCTCTCATTGTTGGGTGATTTTTCACCTCATCTTGACCTTTAAGCCCCTTGTGTGCTTTTGACCTTGATTTGCCTTCCTGCCACAGTTTCGTTGGGTTTATTTCTCTCCTCTTTGGTTCAAAATGTTTATAGACTTTTTTTCTTTTTTTATTGTGATAAAAATGTGCATAACATAAAATGTGCCATTGCAATCATTTAAAAGTGTAGAAGTCAGCGGTACTAAGTACGTCTGCAGTGTTGTGTAACCATCGCCGAGAACATTTTCATTACCCCAAATGGAAACCTTATGCCTATTACACAATCACTTCCTATGCTCCCTCCCCCAGTTCCTGGCAACCACTAATCTGCTTTCTGTCTCTCTGGATTAATATTTCTTATTAAGTGAATCACACAATGTGTGGCCTTTTGTGTTTGGCTTCTTTCACTTAGCATAATGTTTTCAAGGTAGCATGTGAAGGTAGATGTAGCATGTGAGGGCACTTCATTCTTTGTTATGGATGTGCAGTATCTGTTGTACTCATTCATTCATTGATTGACATTCAGGTTGTTTCAACTTTTTGGCTAACATGAGTAGTGCCACTATGGATAGTTTTGGGCACGTTTTCATATGAACATCCAGTTTTCATTTCTTTTGGTTATATACCTGGGAATGGGATAGCCGGGTCAGATGGTAATTCTATGTTTAATTAATTGAGGAGCTGCCAAAATGTTTTTGTGGGTAAGTTGTCAGTAACTCCTTTCCTGCTCAATCCACTCCATAGAATCCCCCTTCCCTTTGAAGACTCAAGGGCAGGACCTGGAAATTAGAGAAAAAAAAACTAAGATTTGCCCTGATTTTTTGGGAGGAACTCTTGGATTTTGCCCTAATCATTCTGCTTTTGGGTGGGAAAGAGCCAGATTATGCCAATCTGTATGTGGTTCAGGTTCCCCATTTCGGGGGCAGAGAGAGTTGGAGGGTTGTGCAGGTTTTACAAGCCAAGACTAGAAGGGCTACTTGACTTCTTCCCAAATCCTCCTGGGCCAGAACTCGATCACGTGATCTCAACCTACCAGCAAAGATCTCAACCTACCTACTACAAATCCTGCTGGGTTAGAACTCAGTCACATGATCTTAACCTACCAGCAAGTCAGGAAAGTGTTCTCCTGCCTGTTGGGGAAGAGCAAAAGAAATCAGGATTTGGTGAATACCACTTGTCTGTGCAGAAAGGCCTGAGACTATCAATTTTGTGAGGCGTGGAGTATCTTGGAAAAGAGGCATTGGAGCCTGAAAGTGGGAGGCAGGAGAATAGATGTGGATGGCCACCACAGTGAAAAAGTGAATGGTGGCCGGGCACAGTGGCTCACACCTGTAATCCCAGCACTTTGGGAGGCCGAGGCGAGTGGATCACTTGAGGTCAGGAGTTCAAGACCGGCCTGGCCAATATGGTGAAACCTCATCTTTACTAAAAAATACAAAAATTAACCAGATGTGGTGATGCACACCTGCAATCCCAGCTACTTGAGAGGCTGAGGCACAAAAATCTCTTGAACCCAGGAGGCGGAGGTTGCAGTGAGCTGAGATCATGCTATTGCACTCCAGCCTGGACAACAGAACAAGACTCTGTCTCAAAAAAAAAAAAAAAAGAAGAAGAAGAAGTGAATGGCGGTCACTCTTAGTAACAGAGAGAGAGCAGAGGGGTTTGCACGATGCTCTAGCCTCCGGCTCAGACAGAGCACCCCTTCCAAGCCACGTCCAAACCCATGGTGACTTCTTGGTGTTTTAGAGCTGGAAAGAGGCAGAAACATCATCTTGTTGAATCCGGCCATTTTGCAGAAGAGGAAAATGAGTCCCAAAATGGGGAAGTGGCATGCCCACCGTCAAGGCACAGGCAACACACTTTGCTGGACACCATCTCACTGGGAAGAATTGCATTTCCCCCAGAAACAAGCCACTTCTGTTCTCACAGATGGACTGGAAGTTACTCCAGGCCACCTCTGCTGACACTTAAACACATTCCCGTGCAATACGCAGTGAGACCAATTACTCTCTTATCATCCCCAGGAGCCGGGCGGCATTTGAAACTCTTGCGCTGTCATGGGAGACCACAATCCCACATCCACTGATTTCTCTCATGATTCATGTCCAGTCTTCACTTCAATCATGTTGACAGCCCCTCTCTCTGACAGCACCCCAGGTATCCCATATGGTGGAAGGAAGGCGTCAAGTTCAGTAAAAACTAACCTGACAAGCTGAAATGAAAACAAGACTCATAGAATGATGGCCAAAGTCTTGTGCATATTTAAAGTGGTTCAATAATGTATATTATTCTTAATCCTAAGAAGCCATCGCATATGATAGGACAATCATGACAAAACCGACTGTCATCACTGATCACTGAATCCTACAACAGAAGAACCCGACAGACACAGGAAACTCTTGGATTCAAGTTTGGTGCTGATTTGCCAAACACCCAATTTCAGATCCCCTTAAACTTCTCATTAGGTGTGATTTCAGGTTGATCTATCTTTCATCCCAGACAGTAACCTTTAATGGAGTTAATTAAAGTTACATTTTAAAAGTCCCCCTGTAGCTTTTTTGATTACAGTTATAAAATAGACCATAGTAACCTTTCCCGCTTTTGTAATTACAGGTTTGTGAAATTTCCAGTTATTTCTCTTTTATGAACAATCACCCTTAAAGAAAGTTTCCCTGGTCATTGTTAGGCAGCTTTTGGTTTGATACCAGAAATTATAAACCACTACAGCCCACTATTACAGGCCATAAAATCCGTGTCATGTAATGTGGCGTGTAATTACAAGCTGCCTGAAATTGTTCATCTTCCTATTGTCAGCCTGCATTGTGATTCTCTGTTTACACGTCGGTTTCTTCCACTAGATTCTGAAAGGTTCAAGTGCTGGCACCTGCAATATGTAATTCTTCTCTGTACCCCTAGTACCAAACATAAAGCCTACCCCGCAGGTTCTTATTTCCTGAGTAGATAAGTGGTTGGGTGGGAATCAGAGATACTATTTGGAACGCTTCCCTTCTTTTGCTCAATCAAAAAGCACTTCTGGCCGGGCGTAGTGGCTTACCCCCGTAATCCCAGCACTTTGGGAGGCCGAGGCGGGCGGATCACCTGAGGTCAGGAGTTGGAGACCAGCCTGGCCAACATGGTGAAACCCCATCTCTACAAAAAAATACAAAAATTAGCTGGGCGTGGTGGCAGGCACCTGTAATCCCAGCTACCTGGGAGGCTGAAGCACAACAATCGCCTGAATCCAGGAGGTGGAGGTTGCAGTGAGCCAAGATCATACCATTGCACTCCAGCCTGGATGACAGAGCAAGACTCCATCACAAAAAAAAAAAAAAAAAAAAAAAAAGCACTTACTCCTTTAAGTAGCTAATCTACGCATAATACTGATTTGTTTGATGTCTTTTTCTTTAAACCCAATATGAAGGAAACAATCCTAAATAATAAAAATTTTAATCTTGGGCCAGGCTGAGTGGTTCATGCCTGTAATCTCAGCACTTTGGGAGGCTAAGGCAGGATTACTTGAGCTCAGGAGTTCGAAACCAGCATGGGTAACATAACAAGACCCCATCACTACAAAAAAAAAATTTCTTTTTTAATTAGCTGGGCATGGTGTTGCATGTCTGTAGTCCCAGCTACTCAGGAGGCTGAGGTGGGAGGATCATGTGAGCCTGGGAGGTGGAGGCTGCAGTGAGTTGTGATTGCACCACTCCAGCCTGGGAGACAGAGTAAAACCATGTCTTAAAAAAAAAAAAAGAAAGAAGAAAGAAAAAAAACCATAATACATGACTTACAGTTTCTTCTTTTTTTTTTTAGACACAGTCTCATTCTCTCGCCCAAGCTGGAATGCAGTGGTGTGATCTCAGCTCATTGCATGCAACCTCCACCTTCCGGGTTCAAGCAATTCTCCTGCCTAAGCCTCCCGGGTAGCTGGGAAGACAGGTGCCCACCACATTTTTTAGTAGAGATAGGGTTTCACCATGTTGGCCAGACTGGTCGCAAACTCCTGGCCTCAAGTGATCCACCCATCTCAGCCTCCCAAAGTGCTAGGATTACAGGCATGAGCCACTGTGCCCTACCTATAGTTTCTTCTTTATGCTGTTTTGTATTTTCCAAATTATCTTCAATTAATATATATTTCTTTACAATCTGAGCTATTTAATAAATGGAGCCTCTAGATTTTAACGAAATAAGTCTGATCTTAAAAATATGTATGCACACCTACTGTGTGCAAAGCCCAGCGAATGGGGCCCAGTACACACTGCGCTCTGCATGGGAGGTGGTATTTACAAGCTCAATATCACTCTCCTTTATTGCTCTTTGTGTCACCCTAAGCTAGTCACAGAAGAGCTCTGGCCCAGTTTTCTTATTTACAAAATCAAAGGGGTAAGTAGATGCCAGGATCTCCAAGGCTCCTATAGATCCCCAATTATATAATGAAAATAACTAATTTTTCCTAAGAAATAATCCAAATCATTAGTAAGACACATAAAATGATCTGGGAATGCCAGTGAGCATGAGATGACTTTTAGTCGGGGGATAAAAACCAGTTTCATGAAGAAAGAGATGATAGAGTTAGGTTTGGAAAAATAGGATGTTAGCCTGCATGTAGGACTGGGGGAAGGCAGTGTAGAAGGAAGCTGTGGCTGGGAGCAATGGCTCATGCCTGTAACCCCAACACTTTGAGAGGTCGAGGCTGGAGGATTGCTTGAGGCCAGGAGTTCAAGAGCAGCCTGGGCAACATAGTGAGACTACATCTCTACAAAAAAAAAAAAAAAAAAATAGTCATTGTAGTGCATGCCTATAGTTCCAGTTACTTGGGAGGCTGAGGCAGGAGGACAGCTTGAGCCCAGGAGTTTGAGGCTGCAGTCAGCTATGATCATACCACTGCACTCCAGCCCAGGCAATAGAGCAAGTCTCTGTCTCCAAAAAAGAAAGAAAGAAGAGGGCTAGGCACAGTAGTTCACGCCTGTAATCCTAGCACTTTGGGAGTCTGAGGCGGGTGGATCACCTGAGGTCAGGAGTTCAAGACCAGCCTGGCCAACGTGGTGAAACCCCATCGCTACTAAAAATGCAAAATTTAGCTTGGCACGTTGGTGCGTGCCTGTCATCCCAGGTACTCGGAAGGCCGAGGCAGAAGAATCACTTGAACCCAGGGGTGGAGTTCGTGGTGAGCCAAGATTGCACCATCACATTCCAGCCTGGGCAACAAAAGCAAAACTCTGTCTCAAAAATGAAAGAAAGAAAGAAACAGAGAAAGAAAGAAGGAGAGAAAGAAAGGGAAGGGAAGGGAAGAAGGAAGGAATGAAGGAAGGAAAGAAGGAAGGAAAAGAAAAGAAGGAGAAAGAGAAAGAAAAAGGAAAGAAAGAAGAAAGAGAGAAAGAAAGAAAGAAAGAAAGAAAGAAAGAAAGAAAGAAAGAAAGAAAGAAAGAAAGAAAGAAAAAGAAAGAAAGGAAGAAAGAAAGAAGGAAAGAAAGAAGCAGTGTGAGCAAAGGCATGAAAGGCATGGTAGAAGTTGGGGCTGGGGCATAAGAGGAAAGCAAACTGGGGCACAACTAAAGGAAGAAGTGGATGGGGGAAGCTAAAATGTCAGTATGATGGTTAATCCTATGTGTCATCTAGATTAGGCTGTGATACCCAAATATTTGGTCAAACACTAGTCTAGATGTTGCCGTGAAGGTATTTTTAGATGAGATTAACATTGAACTCTAGTAGGCCGTGAGTAAGGCAAATTGCCCTCTATGACTTTGGTGGGCCTCATCCAATCCATTGAAGGCTTCAAGAGAAAAAAAAAAAATTGTCCTACCCAGAGAAACAGGGAATTCTGCCTCCAGACTGTCTTTGAACTTGAGCTGCAATATCAACCCTTTCTGGAGTCTCAAGTCTGCCAACCTACCCTACAGATTTTAGACTTGCCAGCCTCCGCAATCCATGGGCCAATTACTTAAAATAAATCTCTCGATAGATAGATAGATAGATACACACACGCATACATACATACATAAATGGATAGATAATTGATATATAGATAGATACATAGATGAATGGATGATAGATTGATAGAGAAGATAGATACATAGATGGTAGAGAGATAATAGTGATGATTGATAGAGATGATAGATTAGATAGATAGATAGATGATAGAGATGACAGATTAGCTAGATAGATGATAGAGGTGACAGATAGAGTAGATAGATGATAGACAGATGATAGATATGATAGATTAGGTGATAGATAATAGAGATAATTAATAAATAGGTGATAGAGATGATAGATAGGATAGATAGATTAGATAGATGATAGAGATGATAGGTAAATAGATAGATCATAGATACATAGATACATAGAGATGATAGGTAGATTAGATAGATAATAGAGATGATAGATAATAGATGATGGACAGATAGATAGATGATAGATAGATAGATAGATAGATAGATAGATAGATAGATAGGATAAGTAGATAGGGAGAGAGATAGATGATAGGCAGACAGATGATAGATAATCACACACACATACATCCTATTGGTTCTGTTTCTCTGGTCTCAGGCTGAACCATGTGGTTGACAAGTAGAAACTCTCGGGATGACAGAGCTAAGACTATGTGGCTAGATCTTTAGCTAAGCAAAACTGTGTGCCCCTAAAATGATTGGCCCACACAAGTTACAGTGAAAGCCTCTTGGCCAGCAAGATTGGGACTGATGGCCCACCATTAGCAAAAGTGGGTGAGAGTGTGGAGTCATAAAAAGATGATAAAAGCACACCTGCAATTTCATACATTAGCTTAACATATATAAATATGCATCCATTCTTTGAGTACTTGAAGTTCTGCCTTATTTTAAAATCTTCTGTTTTATTAACTTGAAATGGAGAAAGATCTCAAAGTCACTTATAGCAACTGAAGCCCAGAATCCTCCCAGGTTTATATAATCATTCCCAAAATTTTACAGTTGCTTTGCCAGCACTCAATTTGACAGCAGTTGTTAAGTAATTTGCCTTTATTAAGTCTTTCCCAAGCATTCAACTTAATTTTCCTAGAAATGACAACTCTATTACTTTTATACACTCCATCAGTACTGCAATATTTACCTAATTCTGTAATTGCCATAAGAAATATATTTGCACGAACAGGTTTGGGGACAAGTGTAATTGACTCTTGATAAGCATGCAGTCTCCCTGATTGGAACAGCTGTGAATGCCGGAGGGCCAAAGGCATTGGTCAGGGGTGTTTACAGAGGAAAATAAGAGCACTGGTTAGCAGACAAAGGTGGTTAAGTGGAGGTTAGTTAGAAGCAGTGGTGTGCTGGTAACTGTTTAACACCTGACTCTGGGCAGGTGGCTGATTCCTGGCATTTGCAGATTTCTGTGGTGCCAATATTCCCACTCCCTAAATGACGTTACTGAAGGTGGAGTTGGAAATAGATGTGTACAACTGGCTCTAGTGATCAATAAAAGCCAGCTCTGGTGTACCCTGGTTAGGAGCACGCCTTTGGCCATGACAATGATCAGAGTCTCTCCAAGTGTACTGTGTAGCAAGCAAGAAGGCTCTCAAGAATTTGCAGATTGATGTTTTTCAAATAGGTTACTTTGAAAAGAAGAAGTAAAAGGCCAGGTGTATGGTGGCTCACACCAGAGGATCACTTGAGGCCAGGAGTTCAAGACCAGCCTGGGCAACATAGCAAGATCCCCTCTCTATAAAAGAATTTAAAACTTAGCCAGGCATGGTGGCCCACACCTGTAGTCCCAGCTACTTGGGAGATTGAGATGGGAGGATCACTTGAGCCCAGGAGTTCGAGGCTGCAGTGAGCTATGATCACACCACTGCACCCTAACCTGGACAACAGAGTAAGATCCTGTCCTTTAAAAACAAAAAAAGGAAAATGGCTGGGTGTTGTGGCTTACGCCTATAATCCCAGCACTTTGGGAGGCCAAGGCAGGAAGATCACTTGAGGTCAGGAGGTTGAGACCAGCCTGGCAAATATGGCAAAACCCTGTCTCTACTAAAAATGCAAAAATTAGCCAGCGTGGTGGCGAGCGCCTGTAATCCTAGCTACTTGGGAGACTGAGGCAGGAGAATTGCTTGAACCCAGGAGGTGGAGACTGCAGTGAGCTGAGATTGGTGCCAGTGGACCCCAGCCTGGGCAACAGAGCAAGACTCTGCCTCAAAATAAATAAATAAATAAATGTAAAATAATAATAAATAATAAATTAATTTAAAAATTAAAAAAATAAATTGTGTCTTCCCAAAAATTCATATGCAGAAGCTCTAACTTCCCAGTGTGATGGTATTTGGAGATGGGGTCTTTGGGAGTAATTAGGTTTAGATGAGGTCACGAGGGTGGGACCCTCATGATGGGGTTAGTGCCCTTATACGAAGAGGCACCCGACAGCTTGATCTCTCTCTCTCTCTCTCTCTCTCTCTCTCTCTCTCTCTACCATGGGAGGATACAGAGAGAAGACAGCCATGTGCAATTCAGGAAGACAGCTCTCACCAGAAATCAACAGTGCTAGCATTCTCATCTTGCTCTTCCAGCTTCTACAACTGTGAGGCTGGAAAACTTCTCTATCTCTCTCTCATAGATAGATAGATAAATAGATAGATAGATAGATAGATAGATAGATAGATAGATAGATGATATATAGATATAGATTATATAGAGAGATATAGATTACATATATGTGTGTGTGCACATATATGTGAAAGAAAGAGAGAGATTGAGAGAGAAAGGTCTTGCTCTGTAACCCAGGCTGGAGTGCAGTGGCATTATCATAACTCACTGCAACCTCAAACTCCTGGGCTCAGGCAATCCTCCTGCCTCAGCCTCCCAAGTAGCTGGGACTACAGGTGTTCACCACCACACCCAGCTACTTTTTAATTTTTTTTTTTTTTGTAGGATAGAGTCTAACTATATTGCCCAGGCTGGTGTCAAACTCCTGACCTCCAGTGATCCTCCTGCCTTGGCCTCCCCAAGTGCTGGGATTACAGGCATGAGCCACTGCACCTGGCCCTGTTTTAACATTTAAATTACAGTTTTACATTTACAGAAAGATTGCAAACATAGTACAGAATTCCCACATGCCACACTCAAATTCCCCCATCATTAACATCTTACGTTCCCTTGGCACATCTGCCGTAATTCATGAACTAATACCAAGACGTTATTATTAGCTTAAGTCCATACTGTATTCACAGGTCTTTAGCTTTTAATTAATGCCCTTTTCCTGTTTCAGGATCTCACCCAGGACACCCCATGACGTTCAGCCTTCATGACTCCTTGGGCTCCTCCTGGCTGCAACAGTTTCTCAGACTTTCCTGGTGTTTGGTGTTCCCTTTGCTAGATAAATGTTGATTGAAGGACAATAGACACACAGAAAACCAGTCAGATCACAAGGGTACCGCTTGGTGAATGCTCTCAAGGGGAGCTCACCCACGTAAGCGGCACACAGATTACGAACAAGAGCACCATCAGCATTTGGTGCCCCTGGTCCCTTCCAGTTCGCTACCTACCTCTGAAGAGCCATCCCTATCCTTGGATTAATTAGCATGGTTTTTGAACTTTGGATACACAAAATCATGCTATACATGTCTCCTGCATCCACCTTCATCTGCTCAGAGCTTCCTTTCCTTTAGTTTCCTGAGAATGGCTCTTTTCATAGCAGAAACATTCCACTCTCTGAACTCAGGTTCCTGGAGCCAAAAATGTCAGAGGAAAGCCAGCTTCCAGGAGCACAGGCTCCTGTGGCTGTCAGGGAACCACTCAAGCCTCCATGAATGAAAATAGGATCTCAGGACCCCAAGCTCACTATGCCAAAGGGAAAGTTCAGCTTGGGAACTGAGCCACACAACACTGCCTTCCTTTTAGTTTCCAAACAGACAACTGTCATTTGACAATCCTGTGTCATAGCCTCATCCAAAAGCCAGGTTCTGATAATAATCAAAGGCCACATATCTCCCCAGATGGCCTCCCTCACATATTGTGAGGAATATTCCTTGTGAGCCCCTAAATCTTGCAAAACACATATCTCCCCATAAGTTCTAAACCTGAGCTCTGTTGAATTGTCACACAATTACCAACTTATCTTTACAGAACAAGGAGAAGACCAGAAATTTTCTCTACATCTACCCTAAAACAAATGCATCATTGCTTTTTGTTTTTTGGGGTTTTTTGTTTGTTTGTTTGAGATGGAGTCACGCTCTGTCGCTCAGGCTGGAGTACAGGGGCACGATCTCGGCTCACTGCAATCTCCGCCCTCCTGGGTTCAAGCGATTCGCCTGCCTCAGCCTCCCGAGTAGCTGGGACTACAGGAGCCCACCACCACGCCCAGCTAATTTTTGTATTTTTTGGCGAGGTTTCACCATGTTGGCCAAGCTGGTCTCAAACTCCTGACTTTAGGTGATCATCCACCTTGGCCTCCCAAAGCACTGGGATTACAGGCTTGAGCCACCGCGCCTGGCCCACAAATGCATAATTGACTTTATTTCTCTACTCTCTCTTTTCACAGCTTACTGTATTGTACGTAAGTATAGATTTACTGAGTGTGAGGCAAGGCACAATTGACTTGTTCTTGTACTCCCTCTTTTCAAATGTAAAATGTAGATTTACAGAGGTTAATCGGAACTTCATGAGAATGCAACCATTTACCACATGGCCTGCCCTCCCTCCCCTTTTTCCTTCCTGCTTGTCTTTTTCCCTTTAAATACTGAAGTTCTACCATTTGATCCAGCAATCCCACTACTGGGTGTCTACCCAAAGGAAAAGAAGTCATTATATGAAAAAGATACATACCCACACATGTCTATAGAAGCATGATTTGCAATTGCAAGGAAATGGAACCAACCCAAATGCCCATCAACCAAGGAGTGGATAAAGAAAATGTGGTATATATACACCATGGAATACTACTCAGCCATAAAAAAGTACAAAATAATGTTTTTTGCAGCAACTTAGATGGAGCTGCAGGCCATTATTCTAAGTGAAATAATGGAACGGAATGGAATGGAAAATCAAATGTACTCACTTATAAGTGGGAGCTAAGCTACAAGGATGCAAAGGCCTAAGAATGATATAATGAACTTTGGGGACTCATTTGGGAGGAAGCGTGGCAGGGGGTGACGGATAAAAGACTACATATTGGGTACAGCGCACACTGCTCTGGTGATCTCAGAAATCACCACTAAACCACTTATCCATGTTCCCCAAAACTATCAAAATAAAAAAATAGGCCAGGCATGGTAGCCCATGCCTATAATCCCAGCACTTTGGGAGGCCAAGGCGGGTGGATTGCTTCAGCCCAGGAGTTCGAGACCAGCCCGGGCAACATGTGAAACCCCGTCTCTACTAAAAACACAAAAATTAGCCGGGCATGCTGGTGGGTGCCTGTAATCCCAGCTACTTGGGAGGCTGAGGCAGGAGAATCACTTGAACCTGGGAGGCGGATGTTGCAGTGAGCCAAGATTGTCTCACTGCGCTCCAGGCTGGGCGACAGAGTAAGACTCGGTCTCAAAAACAATTAAAATAAAATTAAAAATTAAAAATTAAAAGATAAGGAAATCACACTTTAAAACAGATAAATAAATAAATACTGAAGTTCCCTGAATCCTTTTGGAAAAAGCACAGGTCACCAGTGTTCTTGTGACATGTAATGTTTTCCCCAGTTGCATCCTCAATCTTAGCTAAATAAACCTCTATTGATTGAGACCCGCCTCAGGTCACAGGCTTTTTGGCTAACATCTCATTGCTACTCAAAGTACAGGCTTTCCTCGGCTGCAGGCTCCTCTCTCTCTCCTTCCCCTGGAAGCTGCCATGCCACCATATCCCAAAGACTGGCCCCTGTGGTTCCCAGCTCTTCTTTTTCTTGCCCCCAAAAAAAGTCCAAAAATCTTGCCTATGTTTAGGGTTTCATTAGCAGTCACTTCAGGAATACACACAGAGGGAAATAAAAATCAACATGGACATGTGAACATGTTTCTAGAACCTTCTTGTCTGGCCTTTGGTCAGTAGCTCTCTCTAAGAAGGTACCAAGTCCCAATGGATGTCTCCATTCTGGCTCTGGATGGTGAAACTCACCCAGTCTGCTTCTTCTTATTAGCCCATGACAAGTGGCACAGCTTATCCTTGCATTCTAGTTCCAAGCCAGCCAGTGGCACAGTCCTGGGTGGAGGGCAGTGGCCAGTGACAAAGACTGCTTGACCAAATTCCCTTTGGCCAGGCTCCTCTGAGCCCTCTTCTCAACCAGGCCTCATTCTTGACCTATAATGTCAGAGGCATGTGAACCAGAGAAACTCCATCTTGAATAGGGGTTGGGTAAAATGAGGCTGAGACCTACTGGGCTGCATTCCCAGGAGGTTGAGGCATTCTCAGTCACAGGGTGAGATAGGAGGTCGGCACAAGACACAGGTCACAAAGACCTTACTGATAAAATAGCTTGCAGTAAAGAAGCCGGCCAAAACCCACCAACACCAAGTTGGTGACGAGAGTGACCTCTGGTCATCCTCGCTGCTCATTATACTCTAATTATAATACATTAACACACTAAAAGACACTCCCATCCACACCATGACAGTTTACAGATGCCATAGCAACATCCAAAGTTACCCTATATGGTCTAAAATTGGGAGGAACCCTTAGTTCCAGGAATTGCCCCCCAACTTTCCTGGGAAACTCATGAATAATCTACCCCTTTTTAACATATAATCAAGAATAACCATAAAAATGGGCAACCAGCAGCCCTCAAGGTTGCTCTGTCTATGGAGTAGCCATTCTTTTATTCCTTTACTTTCTTAATAAACTTGCTTTCACCTTACTGTATGGATTCACCCCAAATTCTTTCCTGCGCGAGATCCAAGAACCCTCTCTTGGAGTCTGGATGGGGATCCTTTTCCGGTAACAATATGTCCAGCCACTGTGGAAAGCACTTAGGTGATTTCTCAAAGAACTTAAACAGAAATACCATCGACCCAGTGATCCCATTATTGGTATATGCCCAAGGGAATATGAATTGCTATTCCAGAAAGACACATGCACACATTTATTCATTGCAGTGTTATTTACAATAGCAAAGACACGGAATCAACCTAAATGCCCATCAATGTTAGACTGGATAAATAAAATGTGGTACATATACAACACAGAATACTATGCAGCCATAAAAAAGAATGAGATCATGTCCTTTGCAGGAACATGGATGAAGCTGGAGACCATTATCCTAAGTGAACTAATGCAGGAAGAGAACACCAAATTCTGCATGTTCTCATTTATAAGTGGGAGTTAACCATTGAGTACACATGGACACAAAAAGGGGAACAACAGACACCAGGGCGTACTTGAGGGTGGAGGGTGGAGGGTGGAGGGTGGAGGGTGGGAGGAGGGTGAGGATCAAAAAAACTACATATTGGGTACTATGCTTATGATTAATACCTGGGTGATGAAATAGTCTGTATACCAAACCACCATGACATGCAATTTACCTTTATAACAAACCCGTGCCCCTGAAACTAAAATGAAAGTTAACAAAAAAGAATGATAAACTCTTCATATAAATAATTTCATCTACTCCTACCCCAGGCACACACACATATACTAAGGGATTTTTTTAAAACTCTAGTGTTTTTCCAAGCAGCTCAAGGACATGTCCCTGGGATGACCCACCCCCTTCTAAAGGCCTGCCTGAGAAAGCTCACTGCTGCCAAAATAATTTACCATTTCTTCCAGCCAAACCCTGACTCTAGGCCCCTGACCTCCCTTTTCCCAGAGCATTTACTTTAGAAAACTTGGCAGTTGTAAAACTTTTCTCCATCCCTTTGAGACATAAGTCTCCTACAATGCAGAAATGTTCCCTGGAGGATCTGGGAGACATCTCTTTGAAATGCAAACATCTAGGGTGATGGCTCTTCTGTCTCCCTGTTCCTAGTCAGAGGCTAAGAGCCTAACTTCCTGGGTGCCTTTTCCAACGAGCAAATCTACCTCCTGTCCTAAAGATATGAGGAGTTTACTTCTCCAGATAAGCACCAATTAATGAACTCAGATGGCCTAATCATATAGACCCATCCCTTAGCATCCTTTGATACCTTTCCTTGAGTCTACCCAGCATTGAAAAGTACCTTTTGTCCTGGCAGACTCTGTTTACACTAAAGTCTCTCTTCCCTACTGCAATAGTCTTGTTCCCAGACCAAAAGGATCAGGCTGCTATTCTTGTGGCCCAATAATGAGATGCAGATGAATTGTGAAAGAAGAGAGTTTATTTCTGTAACTGGGTACAAGGAATAGGCTGGGAAAATACCTCCAGACCAGCTCAAAATTACAAAGTTTTCCAGAGCTTATATACCTTCTAAGCTGTATGTTTACATGTAAGTGTGTATGCCTCTAAAGACATAAGTAATTAACTTATTCTAATCTATAACTAAAGTCTGAGTCCCAAAGACCTTCCTCTGGAGCTTCAGTAAATTTACTTAATGTAGACGGGCCCAGGTGCCAGGGGTGATTATCCTTATCTTGTCTTCTGCTAAATCATGGAGGTTTGGGGAGTTCCTCCAGACCCCCAATAAAACTTGTTTGTGGAGGTCTGGAGAGTTTCTTCAGACCCACAGTAAAAACCTGTTTAATCCTAAATGGATCCTGTTAACAATTCCTTTATTATCTTGTCGTGCTTCGAGGCCCAGGAAAGGCCTAAGCAAAACTCTTGGTGGGCTTTTGTTAAATTCCAGCCTTTGTATAAGGGCGTCGGCTCTTTCAGCTTTTAATATTTAACTTAACCATTCAGTCAGTGCTGAAACAGTGGTTACGGAGACCTGGCCTGCCACAGTCTGAATAAAACCCATCGGATGTCCTTTAACAAGTCTCAAGCTTTGTGTCTCTCTTTTTTTTTTTTTTTTTCTTGAGACGGAGTCCTGCTCTGTCACCAGGCTGGAGTGCAGTTGGCGCAAACTTGGCTCACTGCAACCTCTGCCTCCTGGGTTCAAGCGATTCTCCTGCCTCAGCCTCCCGAGTAGCTGGGACTACAGGCATGTGCCACCACGCCCAGCTAATTTTCTTTTTTTTTTTTTTTTTGTATTTTTAGCAGAGATGGGGTTTCACCATGTTGGCCAGGATAGTCTCAATCTCTTGACCTCATGATCCGCCCGGTTCAACCTCCCAAAGTGCTGGGATTACAGGCACGAGCCACCGTTCCTGGCTGAGCTTTGTGTCTCTTTAATAGCAGGTGATGTGGGCAGAGACCAAGGGAGGTGGCCACGGGGAAGGCCACCTGGTTTCCTCATTTGCATGAACCCATTGCCAGGGCTAAGTGTCCAAGGTGCACACAGCCTGCCTAGGGTAATTGGGGAAGAGATTCTGAACCTCCTCTGTGGAGTGGTTTTCCTTCTTATGGCAATAGAGACCATTAACAACACATTTCTTACCAAACAACCCATGTCAGAGGTCCCATGGAGGAGGACTGAATAATGTATGTGAATCTCCCTTTTGAAGTTCTTTTCCTGGGGCCTCTACTGGTCCCCCTCCTTCTCCCTAACTCTTTGGAAAGAGTTTAGTTCCCTTCTTTCAACATTTGCCAGAGACTTGGCCCCCAGTGAGAGGTAATGGGATTAAACCCCAGGGAAGCTGGGAGCAGATCTCATGCTGAACCACAGCATTTTGTTTTCTGGAGAAGTCAGAGGAAGTGGACCTGCCAGGTGCCGGAGTGGATGGCATGAAATGGAAGGCCCCCTCAGCTCAAATCTACATGGCACCCCTTCATCGCACTTCCTTCACCCCCAACGGGAGGAAGCAATCCTGGAGGAGACCAACACACACCCCAAAGATTGGGGTTTTAACTTCCACCATCAGAGGTCTGAAAATAACGCTGCTGGAAGGGTAGTTGAGGGTGTCAATGAAAAACTCTGTAAAATATTTGAAGAGATTTATTCTGAGCCAAATAATAGTGACCATGGTCCATGACACAGCCCTCAGGAAGTCCTGAGAACATGTGCCCAAGGTGATCGGGGTACAGCTTGGTTTTATACATTTTAGGGAGGCATGAGACATCAATCAAATACATTTAAGAAATGCATTGGTTTGGTCCAGAAAAGCGGGACAACTTGAAGTAGGGTTGGGGGGCTTCCAGGCTATAGGTAAATTTAAACATTTTCTGATTGACAATTGGTTGAGTTTGTCTAAAGACCTGGGATCAATAGAAAAGAAACGTTCAGGTTAAAAGATTGTGGAGACCAAGGTTCTTCTGAAGTCTCACAGTGGCTGCCCTTAGAGATAATAGAGATGACAAATGTTTCCTATTCAGATCTTTAAAAGGTGCTAGACTTTTAGTCAATCTCTAGAATTGGTAGGGCCTGGAAGAAAAAGATCTAGCTATGTGAATAGAGATCCTGTACAGACGCAAATTTTCCCCCACAAAGGACAGCCTTGCAGGGCCATTTCAAGATATGGCAAAGAAACATGTTTGGGGTAAAATATTTTGACTTTCTTCTGTGTCTTGTAATGTTATGCCAGGGTCAGGTTGGAAAGAAAGTCACAATATATAGGGTTAAATAAAACCCATCTGATGCGAATTTATGGTTTGTAGGGCATGACTCCCCAGATGCCTTAGATAGGAATTTGGACAAGATTAAAAAAAATCAGAGCTTAGTCTTCAAAGGATAACATTTGGTGAGGAATAAAAAGGCCTGAAAAAAGACTGTGCCTGGGGTAGCCTCTTGGTGGCCTGAGATTTCACTCATTGTGAGGAAAAGCATCCAAGCGTAGTCACACTCAGTTTGGACAGATTCCTAAAACAGGTGTCACCATTGCTCAGGACTCTGCAGGGCAGGTTGAGGCAAATGAGGGGGTGTCCAGGGGGTCTTGGGTGCTAGGGGAGGTGGTGCTCCAGAGTCTGAGAACGTCTTAAGCTGGAGGCCCTTGGAGAGTCTTGGGCTTAGGGGAAGAATCCTTGGGGGTGAACCTGCTGGCTCTCTGACAATCCCCTGCTCCAGAATGGTCCTTCGAGTCTTTACTTCCATTATCACCTCTTCAGAACGGCCTTCCCTGACCCAGCCAATCTAAATCAGATCCCCACTTCATTCGTCATTTATTTCTCCTATCAATTTTCTTTTATGATTTATAATGATACTTTTTTTGTTTTCTGTTTTGAAAGAGTTTCACTCCTGTCACCCAGGTTGGAGTGCAATGGTGCGATCTTGGCTCATTGCAACCTCTGCCTCCCAGGTTCAACTGATTATCCTGCCTCAGCCTCCCCAGTAGCTGGGATTACAGGCACCTGCCACCATACCTGGCTAATTTTTGTATTTTTAGTAGAGGAAGGGTTTTGCCATGTTGGCCAGGCTGGTCTCAAACTCCTGACCTCAAGTGATCCACCCACCTTGGCCTCCCAATATGCTGGGATTACAGGCATGAGCCACCGTGCCCAGCCTGATATATGTATTGATGTGCTTATTTATTTAATGCATATCTCTACTTGTGGTCTAGGATAGCCTTGAGAGCAGAAATTGTGTCTGCAGAGCTCACTGCTGGGATACTGTACACAATCAACTTGGTGAATGAATGCATGAATGAATGACTTTCCCCATCATGACGCTTCATGAAGCTGAACACTGTGAATTCCTACATTCTACCTGATCCAGTGGACTCCCCACTCCTGAAATCACCTTTGCAAAATGGTAACTGAGGAAATTATGACAGTGAAAGAGATCAGACCTAGCCAACACCACCTTGCTTCTAACCTTTAAGCTGTCCTTGTTCATCCCTGGGCATAGGCCGAACTACCTTTCGGAAGGAATTCAGTTCATGGTTTGACTCTGAAACAAAATTGATAACAATCCTTTCCCGAAAAGACCCCCTTCTTGCCTGGGGAACAGTCTGCCTTTGCAGGACTAACAAATTAGCTACAAGATTAGAAATTGCAGTTTAGGGGCCATGCAGCCTCTGGCTCCAAGAGTCTGAACCTGCCCCAGTTGCTTCTGGGGATAACATCACTATTCTAAAACCTAAGATCAGTGCTTGAGATATTTTGTTGACCCTGCACTGGATGGATCAGCTGACACCACTCAGACAGGTAATCTGGCTCAACCAGTTCTGCCATCGCACCAAGGAACAGAAGACAGTAAGAAAAACTCACTTCGACCCCTTACGATTCCATCTCCAACCTGACCAATCAACACTCCCCACTTCCCAAGCCCTGCCTGCCAAATTATCTTTAAGAACTCTGATTCCTGAATGCTTGGGAGACTGATTTGAGTAATAATAAAACTCCCGTTTCCCACACAACTGGCTCTGCACAAATTACTCTTTCTCCAACGCAAGTCCCCTGTGTTGATAAATCGGCTCTGTCTAGACAGCGGGCAAGGTGAACCCACTGGGCGATTACACTTCCGGGCAGCTTGCTGGGCCTCTCATCACCCCTCTTCCTACCCTGTCCCAAGTCTAAACCCTGATATCATTATTTGAATCTCTTCTTTCTTTCTGGGTTCCAAGACAGGACAGTGACTGAACAAGGAAACCGAAGAAAGGATTCCTGGAGCACCACGGCACTTCCTCCTGCTGAAACTCATTCATTCCACTGGCAAGTATTTTGTATGTAATAATAAGGTTTCAGACACAATTCTAGGTGCTGATGTTACTGGAAAGGAGTCCTGATCCAGACCCCAAGAGAGTGTTCTTGGATCTTGCCCAAAAAAGAATTCGAATTACTCCATAAAGTAAAGGCGAGTCTATTAGAGAAGTAAAGAAACAAAAGAATGGCTACTCCATAGGCAGAGCAGTAGTGTGGGCTCCTCATTGGCTCTTTCATGGTTATTTCTTGATTATATGCTACACAAGTGATGAAGTATTCATGAGTTTTCCAGGAAAGCCAACTCCCAGAACTGAGGGTTCCTCCCCTTTCTAGACCATATAGGGTAACTTCCTCATGTTGCCATGGCATTTGTAAACTGTCATGGTGTGGGTGGGAGTGTCTCTTAGCATGCTAATGCATTATAATTCGTGTATAATGAGCAGTGAGAATGACCACAGGTCACTTTCGTCACCATCTTGGTTTTGGTGGGATTTGGCAGGCTTCTTTACTGCGTCCTGTTTTATCAGCAGGGTCTTTGTAACCTGTATCTTGTGCCAACCTCAAATCTCATCCTGTGACTAAGAATGCCTAACCTCCTAGGAATGCAGCCCAGTAGGTCTCAGCCTCATTTTACCCAGCCCCTATTCAAGATGGAGTCACTCTGGTTCAACCGTCTCTGACACTGAGATACAGAGAGATATATAGCACAGCGTCCACTCTTAAGAACTTTATAAACATGAAAGACAAGTAAACAAATTGTTTCTAAAAGCCCTAAGTGCTATCAGGCAAAGCATGTTGTGGAATTAAAAGAAAGGAGTCATGGCCTGGTGCCGTGGTTCTGGCCTGTAATCCCAGCACTTTGGGAGGCTGAGATGGGAGGGTCACTTGTGCCCAGGAATTTGAGACCAGCCTGGACAATACAGTGAGACCCCATCTTTACAAAAAATTTAAAAATTATTTGGGCATAGTGGTATGCACCTGTATTCCCAGCTACTTGCAGGCTAAGGTGGAAGAATTGCTTGAGCCCAGGAGGTAAAGACTGCAGTGAACTGTAATCGTACCACTGCACTCCAGCCTGGGAAAAAAGGGAGACTTTACCTCAAAATTTTTTTTAAAAAAAGAGGAAGGAATCCTTAAGTTTGTCTGGGTGTTTAAGACATCTCCAGAGAAACTGAGCCAATAGGATACGTACGCAGAAAATCAATTATTTTTAAAAATACGCTCACGTGATCATGGAGGCTGACAAGTCCAAAATCTGTAGGGTAGGCCAGCAGGCTGGACACCTTAATACATTAAGTGTATTAGAAAGAGCTGATGTTTCAGTTTAAGTTCAAAGGCCATCTGCTGGCAGAATTCCTTCTTGCCTGGGAGAGATCCTTTGTTTTATTCAGGCCTTCAATTGATTGGATGAGGCCCAGCTACGTTACACAGGGTCTTCTTCTTCCTTCAAGGTCCACCAATTTAAATGTTAATCTCATCCAAGGAAAACACATCACAGAAACATCCAGAATGATGCCTGAGCAAATATCTGGGTCCTATGACCCAGCCAAGTTGACCCATAAAATTAACCATCACGGCTGGGTGTGGCAGTGCATGCCTGGAATCCCAGCACTTTGGGAGGCCGAGGCAGGCAGATCACCTGAGGTCGGGAGTTCAAGAGCAGCCTGATCAACATGGAGAAATCTCGTCTCTACTAAAAAGAAATACAAAATTAGCCAGGCATGATGGCGCATGCCTGTAATCCCAGCTATTCAGGAGGCTGAGGCAGGAGAATTGCTTGAACCCGGGAGGCGGAGGTTGCAGTGAGCCGAGATTGTACCACTGCACTCCAGCCTGGGCAACAAGACTGAGATTCCGTCTCAAAAAAAAAAAAAAAATTAACCATCACACTGCAAGGTATAGAGATGGCAGCCAGAGAGAGGTGAGATTTGAGCTAACTCTCAATTAAGGCTGTGAACCCTGAAAATCTGAGACAGGTCTCAGTCAATTTAGAAAGTTTATTTTGCCACGGTTGAAGACGCACGCCCAGGACGCAGCCTCAGGGGTCCTGACAACATGTACCCAAGGTGGTCAGAGCACAGTTTGGTTTTATACATTCTATGGAGACATGAGACATCGATCAACATATGCAAGATGAATATTGGTTCAGTCTGGAAAGGCGGGACAACTTGAAGCGAAGGTACAAAGGCTCAAAGTGGGGAGGGGGCTTCCAGGTCATAGGTAGATAAGAGACAAATGGTTGCATTCTTCTGAGTTTCTGATTAGCCTCTCCAAATGAGACAAACAGATATGCATTGATCTCAGTGAGCAGAGGGGTGACTTTGAGTAGAACGGGAAGCAGATTGGCCCTGAGCAGTTCCCAGGTTGATTTTTCCCGTTAGCTTAGTGATTTGGGGGGCCCAAGATTTATTTTCCTTTCACAAGGCATTGAGTGAAGATGACAGGGATCAAAAGGAATTCATGAGACTGAGAATTTGAGAGGGTAGAGAGGCATCCCTGAGAGAAGAAACTATATGTGCTCAACCAGAAGTGGGAAGCAAATGAGGGGCTTTAGGGCAGCTGTGAGCAGATCAGAGTGTGTGCCTCAGGGGTTTGGTGGCAGGAGGTTGATTTCAGCCTTTGTAGCAGTCAAGGAATTCCTTCTTGAGCCTCCATGCCCCTGCCAGGCTCTGATCATGGGTGAGCTTCATGGGTATCCTTCATGCTGGGCATCCTATCATCTGGGATGGCAGTCACTGAAGGATTTTTCCAAGGCTTCTGTAGCATCCAAGACACAAAATCTGTCCCATGGGCTCAAAGTCATGTGTAAACAGGAGGCAACTTAATCCACAGCTTCAGAAACCCCAGACACTAAAATACACAGCTAAGCAGCCCTCTGGTTTCCAGTGTCTCCAAATGTATCTCCAGCTTGTGAGCAGATGCCTCAAATCCCACTCACTGCTCATTTAGCTATGAAAATGACATATTAGGAATAAATGTGAATTTTCTTGGAAACAGGAACAAAGAGACTAAGGAGTAAGTGGCTGATGTGAAGCAAATAAAGGTGTTTATAAGAGGATCTGTATTATTAGCCAGGTGTGGTGGCGTATGCCTGTAGTCCCAGCTAATTGGGAGACCTCATAATCTGTCTGCCTTGGCCTCCCAAAGTGCTGGGATGACAGGCGTGAGTCACTGCGCCTGGCCACTTTTTGCATTTTTAGTAGAGTGGGGTTTCACCATGTTGGCCAGGCTGGTCTCAAACTCCTGACCTCAGGTGATCCACCTGTCTCACCCTCCCAAAGTGCTAGGATTATGGGCATGAGCCGCCGTGCCTGGTGTGGGGTATACAATTGAATTATATACAAGGATTGATAACAAATACCATGGACATTCAGAGAAATTAGACATCACTCATGGGGTCCATATGGAGAAAACTGGACTGGAGGAGGGGGCAGAATGAAACACCACTTACCATTCTCACATTCTCAGGTTCTAGTGATTTAGGTCAGCTGTGCAGGGAGTGTCCAATATAACTACAATCAAAGACAAAATTCAAGCTCATGAGAGACACATACACAAAATATAATTAAAGCCCAAGGTGGCTGAGCAAAAGACTACGGCTTGATCGTTTTGTTTCGGCAAACAGCTGCAGTGAGAAAAGAGAAGCATCACAGCATAGGGGAAGATAGAGAGGAAGGAAAGCATGTCCCAGGAAAAACACAGAACCTGGTTTGGTTGGGTTGGTCAATTAAGTTTAGCCTAAAGCTGCCCCTCGATATATTTTAAGTTCCACCTAACTGTTTCTCTGTCCGTAGTGAACTGTTAACCTAACTTGATGTGTAAACAGACTGTAACTTACTTTAGTGCCAATCACCAGGTTTCAGCCAATCAAAGTTTGTTCAAACTGTGTTCAAATAAGGCAAATGCTGAGCTGTGACCAATCAGCTATTTCTGTACTTCACTTTCGTTTTCTGTGTGTCATTTTCTTTTTTTCTGTCCATAAATTTTCTCCCACCACGTGGCTGCACCAGAGACTCTCTGAACTGATGCTGGCTTGGGAGGCTGCCCAATTTATGAATTCTTCTTTGCTCAGTTAAACGCTGTTAAATTTAATTTGTCTAAGGTTTTTCTTTTAAGGCAATCATAGAGTTCACATCACAGAGCCTTAGGGGGGAACATGATAAAGTGGCAATATTTGCGAGGGCCTTGGATGCCAGTCTGGAACATTTATTTTTATTTTTTCTTTCTTTCTTTTTTTTTTACACAGAGTCTTGCTGTTGCCCAGGCTGGAGTGCAGTGGCACAATCTCAGCTGACTGCAACCTCCATTTCCTAGGTTCAAGCAATCGTCCCACCTCAGCCTCCCAAGTAGCTGGCTGGGACTGCGGGTGCATGCCACCATGCCTGGCTACTTTTTGTTTGTAGAGATGAGTTTTCGCCATGTTGCCCAGGCTGTTCTCAGACTCCTGAGTTCAAGTGATCTGCCTGCCTTGACTTCCCAAAGTGCTGGGATTACAAGCATGAGCCACCACACCCAGCCTCAGTCTGAAACATTTCTGAATCAATGTCCCTGCATTCATTTCTCATAAAGACTGGAAAATACGACTATTATCTCTTTCTCCATTCCCCTACCTTCCCTTAAAGACGCGTCCTTTAGCTTAATTATTCATCACAAAAAACAACCTTCTTCCCTTCTATACTTTTTACTAGAATTTTCAATAGGAAACTTATGTATGGTCAATTAGCGCTCCAAGAACACACTCAACTCTGATGGATGAGCCATCAGATGAGACATCTGATGGATGATGTCTTGGTTAAGACACTGCTCGGTATGTGTGTCTATGATTGTGTCACTGCAGAAAAATGGCAATTAGTCCAGAAAACTAATCACTGGCTAGGCGTGGTGGCTCATACCTGTAATCCCAGCACTTTGGGAGGCCGAGGCAGGCAGATTGCCTGAGCTCAGGAGTTCAAGACCAGCCTGGGCAACATGGTGAAACCCTGTCTCTACTAAAATACAAAAGAAATTAGCTGGGCATGGTGGCACATGCCCAGCTGAGGTAGGAGAATTGTTTGAACCTGGGAGGCGGAGGTTGCAGTGAGCCGAGATAGCGCCACTGCACTCCAGCCTGGGCGACAGAGCAAGACTCTGTCTCTACAACAACAGCAAAAAAAAAAAAAACAAAAAAAAACTAATCACCTCCTTCAAACAACAGCAACCAGAAATTATCTATTATGTACATTTACATTTGGCGAATCATTTGTCAACCATAGGGCTTTGGAGGGAAGCATTTAAACAAATCTCTCTCCTTGGCCAATCAAAATTTGTTCAAACTGTGTTCAAATACGGCAAACGCTGAGCTGTAACCAATCAGCTACTTCTGTACCTCACTTCCTCTTTATTATTATTATTTTTATTTTTATTTGGAGATAGGGTCTTGCTCTGTCATCCAGGCTGGAGTGTAGCGGTGTAATCATAGCTCACTGCAGCCTCAAACTCCTGGGCTTAAGTTATCCTCCTGTCTCAGCCTCCCAAGTAGCTAGGATTGCAGGCATGCACCACCACACCCAGCTATTTTTTTAATTTTTTTTGGAGACACGGTCTTGCTCTGTTGCCCAGGCTGGAGTGCAATAGTGCAATCACAGCTCACTGCAGCCTCAACCTCCTGGACTCAAGCAATCTTCCCACCTCAGTCCTCTGAGTAGCTGGCACTACAGGTGCATTCCAACACAATTGGCTAAATTTTTTTAGTATTTTGTAGATCCAGGGTCTTGCTGTGTTGCCCAGGCTGGTCTGGAACTCCTGGCCTCAAGCAATCCTCTTGCCTCGGCCTCTCAAAGCACTGGAGTCAGAGGTATGCGCCTCCATGCCCACCGTATATCCTTTACTTACCTTGGCACTATCTCCCTTGCCCTCCAAATCGGGATCCTCAGTTTATCAAGATCATCTGTCTCTGAAATAATCATTATCATTCATTGCATTTGTGTCACGCTCCACTGTTCCCGATGATACCAATTACCTCATTGGATTCTCACAGAAACCTGGCGATGGAAGCGGGGTAGGGACTATTATCTTTGGCAATGAGGGGATTAAATGGGGCTAAGTGACCAGATCAGCTTGGAACTGGCACAACTTGGGACCAGACACAAGGCTCCTAATTCCAAGACCACGTTTCTCAAACCTGAGCCTGCATCCGAATCACCTAGCCTGGAAGCCTCGTTAAAATGCAAATTGCTGGGCCCCCACCCCACATTAGGTCTGGAGGGAGCCCTCAGACTTTGCTTTGCTGACAGGCCAGGCACGGTGGCTCACGCCTGTAATCCCAGCACTTTGGAAGGCTGAGGTGGGCAGATCACTTGAGGTCAGGAGTTCGAGACCAGCCTGGCCAACATGGCAAAACCCCATCTCTATTAAAAATACGAAAGCTAGCTGGGCGTGGTGGTGTGTGCCTGTAATCCCAGCTACTCAGGAGGCTGAGGCACAAGAGTCACTTGAGCCCAGGAGGCAGAAGCTACAGTGAGCCAAGATCGCCCTCCAGCCTAGGTGACAAAGTGAGGCTCCGTGTCAAAAAAGAAAAAAGAAGAAAGAAATTTGCTTTGCTGAGCAATCCTGGAATAGAGGGTATTCCAGATGGTGACGGTCCCTGGCCTGCATTTTGAGACCCACTGTCTTCAATGTACCCCCAGGGAAGCTCATGGGGTCCTCCCCGAGTGCACGAAGCTGTCTTTTCAGCATTATCCAAGCCTAACAGAAAAGGAGTCTTTATTCATCAAGCAGATTGTCACATACTTGCAAAGAATGGTCAGCAACAACAGGCCGTTTTTTGCTGGGACCTGTCCCCTGACTGCAAGCAACACCTCCCCGCCGCAGACTCTCACTGTTTCCCTGCTCGGCTTCCCCCTGTGGAGCTCCCTTAACCTCAGTTTGTTTTGTCTCTTAACATCTTCTGACATTTTCCTGCTATTACATCTGACACCTCAGAGGTAATGGGACTGAATATCACTCATAATTCATAGTTTCCTCTCAATGACTATCACACTCCTTAATGTTATCTCCGTATGCGGAATCCCCACTGGGGCAATATTGCCTTTTTGCCATCGTCAGTTAATTTGTTCATTTCCATGTACGTTATTGAAAGCACTCTGAGTCTTAATTAGTCCTCTTTAGCTGCTTTTCCCCGCAGCCCCGTGTCACAGAACCAAAGGCACCGAAGCACTGTGAGGAACAGGCCTAATTAACAGGCCCATGATTGAAACTTTGAACAGATAGAATCTGCAGAAGATGGAGATGATTCATCTAGAAAATAGGGGAGCTGACGCAGGGATGGGGGAAGGGAGCGGTTAGGAAGAGCAGCTGGGTTTGGCCAAAGCTATCTGTTGTTTGGGGCTGCCTTGCATCTCCTTTGTTTCCAGAAACTCACCCCCTGCCCCAGTTGGAAATGGCTCTGGAGAGGCTGTCAATTGCAGAGTCAAGACTCCACCCCTGGCTGAGCAGTGGGTACCTGACTAGGGTCTGGCCATTCGGAAGGCACCATCCTTCTGGCCACAGGGATCCGTTAAGGCATGAACACAGATTTCTAGTTGAGCCACTCAGAGCTCCTTGCCAGGATTTTTCTGCTGGGGATAGCTGGGAGACCTGCCCGTGGGATTTGGGATTATAGGGTTGGAAGAATGTGATGCTCTAACTGCCAGGAGTCATCTCTCCCCACGGCATGAAAGAAGCCCATCTGTGGCAAAAGAGGATGAAACCAGGGTACAGAAAGCAGCCATGCCCGGAGGTGGAGGGAGATCAGAGAGCCCCACAGACAGAGTTTGAGCCCTGGCATTGTGATGCCAATGCTACCCCTCGTAAGCACATCAGACAAGAACCTCCTTGTTTGGGTCACGTGCCGCTAAGACTTCAGCAAGCTCCTTCTGATCAGTTTTACCTGCTGCTTCAGCCTGGTTGCAATCGTGGGGGCCTGACCTTGAGTTGGTCCCAGCCAGGTCAACCAGTGCTAGCATAGTGATGTAACATTCTTGGGGGGCATGACCTTGAGTTGGTCCCAACCAGGTCAAGAAAGTGACCATAAAGACACTTTCATTTTCCCCACACTTTTTTGGTCCTCTCCAAGGAACCGTGTTTCTGCCTCGTTTAATCCTACAAGACCAGTTTTCCTAAGTACCTGGAGCCTGTTCCCTGTACTAGGATGCCAGCCACGGGATGTCATATCACTTCAAATACTGTGGAGTGCATGGCTGGCCACCCCACTTGGGGGACATCCTTACATAGGCAGTGACTACTAAGCTGGTTCCAGATGTGCACCAACCTCAGCCCTTTTCCCTGGACTCATGCCACAGGAAATACATATTGGGTACCTACTACGTGCTTGGCACATCTGGGAATAAAACAGACATGCTTTCTTCCTTAAGGAACTCACAGTCCAGCAAGGTATGGGAGTTCCTGGAACCTGAGCCTGTCCAGTGAAGGCAATTTCTCTGTCTCATCTACACAAAGCAAGGTGTATACTCAACATCCAGTCCACAACCCCTTGATTCTCATCCTGCAGTGACCACAGCCTCCGCTGAAGCTTCAAAGTTGGGAGCTGAGCCTCAGTTTAGGTATCAATAAAAGAACCATCAGAGACCTAGGAAGTTTCAGCGATCGCTGTGGCAAAGACCCAACGGGGACTCTGTGTGGCTGCAAAACGGACCTGCAAATTACACGCGCACCTTGGCAGGGTGAGAGAAAGCATGCCAGGTGAGTCTCCACATGTGACTGAGGTGTTAGGTTGAAGCCCAAGCCCCTGGCGTGGTATTCAAGGCCCTTCCCCATCTGGCCTCACCCTGCTCTTTTGAGCTCATCTACATCCAAGGCACTTCCCCATAATTCCCGAATCTGAGCACCACAGAGTCATGCTTCCACCCCTCAGCCTTTCACATGTTGCTTTTTCTGTTCGGGATCCACCTCCCCACTCGACCAAACCCTACACTTCACTGGAGCTCCGGCTCCCACTCACCTTCCCTGTGAAGCCTTCATGGTTCTTTCAGCCCACACACCCCATGAGATTAGTATCCACTGCCTTCCTAGTGTATCCATAGTTCTTTATGCATAATTTAGTATTCCTGCTACCACTATTATCATATTCACTATTATACATAACTGTTTATGCCGTGCCCAAAATGGGCCCAGCTCTTAGAATCAAATGTAAATAATGTAGACAGAGTCCTTGCCCTCAGATACATTACAGAATAGTAGGGGATAAAGACAAGTAAGCCATTGAATAACAATGTCCCAAGGATACATGGGAAGAGTGCTTATCCCAGACATGAGGAATCAGAGGACACTTCCCAGCAGAAATAGGATATCTGAAATTGAAATATGAACAGGAGTCAGAAGAAGAGGAAGGAAAGTATTCTAGACAGAGGAACAACAATGTGTTTAACAAATATCTATATAGATCTTTACTTAACATTACTCTGTTGAATCTCTGTAAACACTTTATGATATGGTTTGGCTGTGTCCCCACACAAATCTCATCTTGAATTGTAGTTTCCATAATCCCCACGTGTCATAGGAGGGACCCAGTGGAAGGTAATTGAATCATGGGGGCAGGTTTTTCCCATGCTGTTCTCGTGATAATGAATAAGTCTCACGAGATCTGATAGTTTTATAAAGGGCAGTTCCCCTACACACGCTCTCGTGCCTGCCACCACGTAAGATGTAACTTTGCTCCTCCTTCACCTTCCACCATGATGGTGAGGCCTCCCCAGTCATGTGAAACTGCCAGTCCATTAAACCTCTTTCCTTTATAAATTACCCAGTCTCAGGTATGTCTTTATTAGCAGCATGAGAATGAACTAATACACTTTATGAGGTGGATATTATATTCATGCTTGTTTTACATACAGGAAAATTGAGGCCCAGTGAGATTAGGTAACTTGCTCAGGGTCACATCATTCTAAGAAGTGGAACTGGGATGTGAAGCCAGCAGTTTTCAGTCCAAACTTTTAACCTCTCTGTTATGCTGCATGTGGAAAGCCTTAGAAGGAGGAGATAACCCAAAGAGCGTGAGTCCAAAGGAGATTAGAGTGCCTGGACCAAAAAGTATGGCCAGGGCCAGGTGTGGTGGCTCACTCCTGTAATCTCAGCATTTTGGGAGGCTTAGGTGGGTGGATTGCTTGAGCCCAGGAGTTCAAGACCAGCCTGGGCAACTTGGCAAAACCCTGTCTCTACTAAAAATACGAAAAATTAGCCAGGCATTGTGGTGCACCCCTGTAGTCCCAGCTACCCAGGAGGCTGAGATTAGAGAATCATCTGAACCCAGGAAGTCAAGGCTGCAGTGAGCCATGATCGTGCCACTGCACTCCAGCCTGGGTGACAGGAGTGAGATGCTATCTCAAAAAAAAAAAAAAAATTGTGGGCAAGTTGAGATGAAGTTGAGGGGAGCAGCACCTTGAAGATGAAGAGAGGGACTTCCAGATATGTCGTGAGACTTGCTCACAACAGTGGAGGCATCCACAGACTACAGCAAAGCCTTGCCTTAGAGCAGGGAATGGACCGGAGAGAGCAAGAGAGGAGGTGATGCAAGCAGTTGAGGCTGCTGCAGTCTTTCCTGCAGAAGAGGGTGGTGCCTTGCACCAGAAACAATGGAGATGGAGAAAAGCAAATAAATTTGAGGGATAATTAAGAGATCAAAGAAACAAATTTGGTAATTGGGTGTAGAGTGAGGGGGAAATAAGTGGCTAGGAGGACGCTTGTTTCTGGCATCCAGTTGGGAAGTACGAGGTTGGTGTTTCCATTTTTTGCTATAGAGAGTACAGGATAAGGCCAGGCACAGTGGCTCATGCCTGTAACCCCAGCACTTTAGGTGGCCAAGGTGGGCAGATCACCTGAGGTCAAGAGTTTGAGACCAGCCTGGCCAACATGGTAAAACCCCATCTCTACTAAAAATACAAAAATTAGCTGGGCATGGTGGCAGGTGCCTATAATCCCAGCTACTTGAGAGGCTGAAACAGGAGAATCGCTTGAACCCAGGAGGTGGAGGTTGCAGTAAGCCGAGACCGTGCCATTGCACTCCAGCCTGGGTGACCAGAGTGAAACTGCATCTCAAAACAAACAAAAAAAAAACAGTGCAAAGTAAGTGTTACATTCTCTCCAATGCACCACAATATAGCCATCTCTCATTGTTTGAGGTACACCCAGCATTCTTTGCCCCAAGACCAAGAAGATTAAGGAGCATGCACGACAAGGGTGAGGTTGGAGCAAGAGTTTAATTAGTGAAAGAAGAAAGATCTCTGCCATGAAGAGGGATCCCAAAAAAGGGTTGCCATTTTCACAGTTGAATACAAAGGCTTTTATAAGAAACTGATGATGCCTGGGCATCTCATTTGCATAAGGTGCAAATTTTTGGTAGCTCCACCCCATCCTCCTAGTGTGCATGTAGGCCCTTAGCTTGAGTTACTCCCTGTTGCTTTGTTCCCCTTACTGCACGTGTCAGGGAATGGAATTTTGCATCGCAGGTACGTTGGGCAAGTCTCCTATGTAGCCTTTCTTATGTGACTCTGGGCATGCTTTAGGCAAGCCCCTCTGGTCAAGTTCCCTCATCTGTGCCTGCACCTTGATTTTTTTAGGCTGTTCTTTTCTTTGAAAGAATTTAACCAAGGACCCACCCTAACTGACTGCCTGACTGGTTTCTTCCTTTCTCCTCTCTCAGAAGCAGCCTTGAGAAAGAATATAGTGAGTTCAACATTGGGTACAGGGGATATAAATGTTATACATTTATACCACAGATGTGTGCTGCAGGTAATCGGACATATAGATTTTCAGCTTAGGTGAGAGTGCTGGGGTAATGATGTGGGAATGATCAACATATAGATGGTGTAAAGGGGTGAATGAGATTACCCAGGGAAACCAGGTCATACTGGATAGAAGTGCCAGACACCCACATTCAAGAAGAGAGAAGTCAAAGGGAAAAATACAAACAAGGTAATTACAGCAAACAATTATTTAGCACATATTTTGTAACAGGCATGGATCCAAGTGTTTTATATGTGTTAACCAATTTAATCCTCATAATAGTTCTAAGAGTCAGAGGCACAGAGAGTTTATGGAACTTGTCCAATGGCACACAGCTAGTAAGTAAGTGCTGGAACCAGGATTTGAACACAGGCAGTCGACTCTGAAGTCTATGCTCTTCACGTGCTATGTAACTACAGCCATCAATGGGAAACATAGAAACAGGCTGTTCCAGGTAGGATGGAGTAGTCCACAGTGTCAAATGCTTCTGAAAGTTCCATGAAGAAAGACTGACAAGGACCCATTGGATTTAGCATGAAGCCAGCCATTCGTGATGTTGGCTAGTGCAGTTTCTCCTGGGTGCCAGGGTGCAAACCAGATTGCAGTGACTTGAAAAGAAAAGGAGGCCCGGTGTGGTGGCTCCCATCTGTAATCCCAGACTTTGGGAGGCTGAGGTGGGTGGATCACTTGAGGTCAGGAGTTTGAGATCAGCCTGGTCAATATGGAGAAACCCCATCTGTACTAAAAATACAAAAATTAGCTGGGTGTGATGGTGGATGCCTGTAATCCCAGCTACTCAAGCATAGGCTTTAGATATGATTGTCTGTGTTCAAGAATCCAGGCTGAGGCAGGAGAATCACTTGAACATAGGAGGCAGAGTTTGCAGTGAGCTGAGATTGTGCCACTGCACTACAGCCTGGGCCACAGAACAAGACTTCATCTCAAAAATAAAAATAAAAATAAAAATAAAAAAATAAAATAAAATAAAAATAATAAAATAATAATAATAAAATAAAAATAAACATATAAGAATAGAAGAAAGGGTAGATAATTAGTCCAAGCAATTCTTTCAAGAATCTTGGCAATGAATAGAAAGAAAAAGTACAGGAAGCAGAGCAGGCAACTGAAATGGGATCAGGGAAACTTTCTGATTTTTAATGTAGGAGAAATTTGGGCATGTTGAGTTGATGTGGAGAAGCAGAGCAGGAGAGAGTAAAAGAGGCTTTCCCTGCCGGGCACAGTGGCTCATGCCTATAATCTCAGCACTTTGGGAGGCCGAGGCAGGTGGATCACGAGGTCAGGAGTTTGAGACCAGCCTGGCCAACATAATGAAACCCTGTCTCTACTAAAAATACAAAAATTAGCTGGACATGGTGGCACGCGCCTGTAGTCCCAGCTACTCGGGAGGCTGGGGCAGGAAAATTGCTTGAACTCAGGAGGCGGAGGATGTGGTGAGCCAAGATCATGCCACTGTACTCCAGCCTGGGCAACAGAGCGAGACTCCATCTCAATAAATAAACAAATAAATATATATATATATATATTTTAAAAAAGAGTCTTTCCCATGAGCAAGTTCCCAAGTAAGTGGAAGATATGGGATCCAGGGTAGAGTTGGAGATGTTAACTCTAGAGACAGAGATGTTAGCTTGGAAGAGGGACACTTTTACCACAGAACAAGAGAAAAGGAGGAAATAATGGCTCAGAAGGAGATGATGTTATAAGATTGTGGAGGGGGATTTGAAGGAGGTTGCATCTGACAATTTTTATTCTCTCTGATATGTCACGTGAGAACATCTATTGAGCAGAAAGGTGGAAGCGATGGGTACGTATGTTCGAGGAATGTCTGAGTGTTTCCCCTTCTTGGAGTTAGGGAACACGGATGATATCCTTCATGCCTAGCCCAATGTTGAGACAGAATAGATGCTCAACAAGTGTTTGTAAATTGCATGTAGCATTGCACTGGGTTGGAATCTTCTCAGAATCCCAAGGTGGGACCCTAATGGGCTGAGAACGATCTGCCCTTGTCACAGCAAAGTTTTGCCTGGGGTAATTTGAGACTGGACAGTTGAGATGGATAAATCCTACCAAGTGACCAAAGCCTCCCCTTCCAGCTAGGATTCTAAGGCAGGACGAAGGAACTTAGGCTCTCCTTAGGCATCAACAGATTATAACAAAGCCTTGCCTTAGAGCAGGGAATGGACTGGACAGAGCAAGAGAGGAGGTAATGCAAGCAGTTGAGGCTGCTGCAGTCTTTCCTGCAGAAGAGGGTGGTGCCTTGCACCAGCAACAGTTGAGATGGAGAAAAGCAAATAAATTTGAGAGATAATTAGGAGATCAAAGAGACAAATTTGGTAATTGACTGGGTGTAGAGTGAGGGGAAATAAGTGGCTAGGAGGACACTTGTTTCTGGCATCCAGTTGGGAAGTACAAGGTTAGTGTTTCCATTTTTTGCTATAGAGAGTGCAGGATAAGGCCAGGCATGGTGGCTCATGCCTGTAACCCCAGCACTTTAGGAGGCTGAGGTGGGAGTATCACCTGAGGTCAGGAGTTTGAGGAACTCTAGCTCTGCTAGAGTAACTGTGCAGAGAGTAGTTGGACAAGGGCCACCCTTTGTCAGGAAGGAAAGCTGGAGTGGCAATCCTTTCAAGGGTGAATAGCAGCTACCAGGGTTGCCCTAACAAACTAGGGACTTTGTTATTTGGAAACTTGTGCAACATTTAGTCAACCTTCTATTTGTAAGCCATATTTGCAAGTCATATTTAATTGTCTAATTTATTGCTCAGGTACTGACCCTGTAGCTTGAATGAAACGTATCCAGTTTTCATAGATGAAATGCACCCCCTTCACAAAATTAAAAGCCCACGGGCTTACAGGGTCCCTCTTTTAGAAGTTTCCATCAGTCCTCCTCCCAACAACTCACTAGACTGAAACACTCAGCCCAACTTTTTCATGAAGAGTAAATTTTAGGTCCACTGGTTACATGACTGATTTCAGCTCTATGCTGTTTCTTGTTATTGATAAGTTGACTAGGAAGATTGTTCAATTGAAGCACTCTAAATTAATCCATCATCAGCATTTTACTTTACAAGCCAAAGCCACAGTTGTCTCAAGCTATGCAGACATTACCAAAATCCAATATTACTGTTACCCCGCTGGGTGTGAACCACAGCATCACAGCTGGATTCCAGTGGAGAGAAACACAACCTGCCTGGTGAATGTGCATTAATGGTAAGCTCTCTCTTGGACTTAGACCTAAATACATACTTATTTCAACATTAGGTAATCATGATGCATGCTCTCCTAGCAAAGCAATAAGGATATCCATCCTTCTTCATCACAAAGGGCATGGATTTATCACTTCAGACCACAAAGGCCATCTAGAAGCAGCTGAAATTGTTGCAAAATTGACATCCAAAGAATAGTTCATGGTAACTCTGCAAAGCAAAATGGGTTGGCCTAAACAATTCCATCCAACAAGCCAATTCACTTGGTTATCTGGCACTACAACATACAACTCACCCCTTCTGGGGCCCCAACCAAAAAGCCAGCTTGCTAAAAATTACACACTTGGCAGAAGTCATGTTCCTTTTTTGACACAAGTGACTGGCAATATCTACCCTGAAATGTTTCAGACCAAAACCACCCCATAGGATTCTCTGAAGTCATCCAGACACTTACACTGGCCCTACGAATGGCATAAACCTCTTTGAGAAAAAAATAAATATTTGCACAGTTCACTGCTACTCCTAGGAAGAGAGGAGAAGCAAGTGAACTGCACAAAGATTTCTTTTTCTTATAGGATGAGAGAGACGGCTGCTCTCAAGATGAGAACAGTTAGGCTGCTTTCATAAATAAACAACAGCCTTTAATCCCAGCACTTTGAGAGGCCGAGGAGGGTGGATCTGAGGTTGGGAGTTCAAGACCAGCCTGGCCAATATGGCAAAACCCCGTCTCTACCAAAAAATACAAAAAAAAAACTAGCCAGGTATGGTGGCACGCACCTATAATCCCAGCTACTCAGGAGGCTGAGGCGCAAGAATTGCTTGAGCCTGGGAGACAAAGTTTGCAGGGAGCCGAGATTGAGCCACTGCACTCCAGCCTGGGTGACAAAGAAAGACTCTGTCTCAAAACTAACTAAATAAATAAACATCAATTTTACAGCCTGCATGTCTAGTATCTACCGTAGAATTGTTTGATCTATTTTAGGTCTTGGAATTCTTTGAGAATCCGAAAAAATCCACGAACCCATGACCATCCAACTCTTCCCAATCTCCCCAAATGCACATAAGTATACAAACATAAAATTTTGCATTACAAAAGATGGATGGACTCCCTGAAGCTCTTCTATAAACCCCTGGAATGGCTTATCCAAGAAAGGGGAAATCTTCTGCTATTATGAAGCATATGAATTTTGTTTTCATGAACAGAATTAACACCCACATTCTAAGCACTTACTAGAGAATTCAGTCAGTGAGTTGATCAGTGTGAGAAATGCACCTAGATATGACCAGCTTTTGCTAGATTTCACGGTGGTAACTAGCAACCCTGGATGGCTCAGTGGCTTTTGACAATGCAAGATTCTCCCATGTTTGTGTTAACTGTCCTTTATGGATCAGTTACTCTTCTGCTCCTCATCTGGTTCATCCCAGGGCTCAGACTGAAGGTGCCACCCCTTCAGATCTTATTGCAAAAGTAAGAGGACATGTTCCAGATCTTGAAGTGTTCTTTAATGTTTCTGCATGGATGCAGCATCCTCCACTCCTGTTCATATTCCATGGCCCGTAACAGGGAACATGGCCAGGTCTCATGTCAATGAGATATGGACTAGCTCCTCTCACAGGGCATGGGGGTCAGGGGGAACCATGGAATGTAACCCTGTAGGGTTGGGCCTGATACAGAGGGACAGTAAATACTTTGAAGGAATTGTACAGGCTACTGTGATGGTTAATATTGAGTGTCAACTTGATTGGATTGAAGGATGCAAAGTATTGTTCTGGGTGTTGCCAAAGGAGATTAACATTTGAGTCAGTGGACTGGGAGAGGCAGACCCACCCTCAATCTGGGTGGGCACCAGCTAGTTAGCTGTCATTGCAGCTAGAACATAAAGCAAGCAGAAAAACATGAAAAGACTAGACTGTCTTAGCCTCCCAGCCTACATCTTTCTCCCCTGCTGAATGCTTCCTGCCCTCAAACATCAGACTCCAGGTTCTTCAGTTTTGGGATTCGGACTGACTTCCTTGCTCCTTGGCTTGCAAACAGTGTATTGTAGGACCCGACCTTGTGACTGTGTGAGTCAATACTCCTTCATAAACTCCCCTTTGTATATACATCTATCCTATTAGTTCTTTCTCTCTAGAGAACCCTAACTGATACAGCTACCATACTTAGGGGCCTGTCAATCAATTGCACAGGTTCCCAAGTTCCAACCTTGATCAAGGGAGGGAACAGAAAGCAAGAAATTCCTACTACAATAATTGACACCTGTCAAATTACTTTCCTTGAAAGGGGATTTTATATCATGGCCCTTGAGTCTGGAGCTGAATGTCTGGGAGAGGAAGAAACTTTGACTATTGAAGACCTTGTCTATTAGCCATTTAATGTCCCTGAGAAAGTGATCTATTGGCCTGAAAAATTCCTCTTACAGTTTACGACTGGGATAAAAGTTGGGGCTTCTTAGAGAACTGATTTGCTTCTTTCTATCACATCATGAGGCTGACACATTACTTCAGATTTCTATCTGACCTCAGTTACCAAAAAGTTTAGAGTTAAATTTCATACACAAGAGCAATAAACATGTAGTCTTTTATTTCAAGTTAAATTATAGCTTCCCATTTTCTTTTTTTTCTTTTTAACTTTTAAGTGCAGAGTTACATGTGCAGGTTTGCTACATAGGTAAGCCCATGTCATAGGGGTTTGTTATGCAGAATTATTTCATCACCCAGGTATTAAGCCTAGTACTCAACAGTCATTTTTCCCGATCTTCTTCTTTCCCCCACCCTCCACTCTCCAATAGGCCCCATGTGTGTTGTTCCCCTCTATGTGTCCATGAGTTCCCATCATTTAGCTCCCACTTATAAATGAGAACATGTGGTATTTGGTTTTCTGTTCCTGTGTTAGTTTGCTAAGAATAATGGCCTTCAACTCCATCCATGTTCCTGCAGAGGACATGATCTTGTTCTTTTTTATGGCTGCATAGTATTCCATGCTGTATATATACCACATTTTCTTTATCCAGTCTACCATTGATGGGCATTTAGGTTGATTCCATGTCTTTGCCATTGTTAATAATGCTGCAGGGAACATATGCCTTCATATGTCTTTATGACAGAATAATTTATATTCCTTTGGGTATATACCCAGTAATGGGATTGCTGGGTCCAATGGTCATTCTGTTTTTGGCTCATTGAGGAATCACCACACTACTTTCCACAATAATTTACACTCCCACCAACAGTGTGTCAATCTTCCTTTTTCTCCACAACCTTGCCAGCATCTGTTATTTTTGATTTTCTAATTATAACCATTCTGACATTGCTATAACATGGTGTCTCACTGTGGTTTTCATTTGCATTTCCTTAACAATCAGTGATGTTGAGCTTTTTTCATATGCTTTTTGGCCACATGTATGCCATTTTCTATATGGCTTCTTCTTTGCCCTTTATGATTTCATTTTTAAAAATAATAATTCAGAATTTTTTTTCTAGTTGGAAAAGTAAACATACTTAACACAGAAATTTAGGAAAACAACAGAAAGCAAAAAGAAGAAAAAGTTATCATAATGCTACCTCTCCTCCACCCCAAAAATCAGCCCTGATAACATTTTTGTATATTCCTTCCAATATTATATCTATTTACATAAAAATGTATATGATATATTTATATTATTTACACTTACATGTTGGATTTGGTTGGCTAGTATTTTGTTGACAAATTCTGCATCTAAGTTCATCTGGGATATGGTTCTGTAATTTTCTTTTTTTTTTTTTGAGACAGTCTTGCTGTGTCATCAGGCAGGGATGCAGTGTGCAGTGGCATGATCTCGGCTCACTGCAATCTCCGCCTCCCGAGTTCAAGCCATTCTCCTGCCTCAGCCTCCCAAGTAGCTGGGATTGCTGGCACACACCACCACACCTACCTATTTTTCGTATTTTTAATAGAGATAGAGTTTCACCATGTTGGCCAGGATGGTCTTGATCTCTTGACCTTGTGATCCACCCTCCTTGGCCTCCCAAAGTGCTGGGATTACAAACGTGAGCCACTGCACCCGTCCAGTCCTGTAATTTTCTTTTCTTCTAGTGTCTTTATCTGGCTTTGGTATGAGGATAATGCTGGCCTTGTAAAATGCGTTTGAAAGTTTTCCCGCCCCTTCAATTTTTTTGGAAGAGTTTGAGAAAGTTTAGCATTAACTCTTCTTTAAGATGTTTGGTGGAATTCACCCATGAAGCCATCAGTCCTGGGCTTTTCTTTCCCTTGAGGTTTTCAATTACTGTTTCTATCGCCTTCCTTGCTATTGATCCATTCATACCTATTTCTTCACAACTCAATCTTGGTCTTTGATTGGCTATTTCCATGGCTGGGGAAGTAGCCACTCAGTGGTACATTGAAGATGCTTTTTATGTGCTTTTGAATTATTCAGTCTTAAAGTAGTGTTTTTACCATATTAATAAGGCCTCACTTTATATACAATACACGCCTGCCGAAGCTGAAAAATAGTGTCATCGAGAATTACATAAGTTCACCTGGAGGCTGAGGTTGCCGTGAGCCAAGATTGCGCCACTGCACTCCAGCCTGGGTGACAGAGTGAGACTCTTTCTTGAAAAAAAGAAAAAAAAAAGAATTGTATAAGTTCAAAGCTGGTAAGCAGAATAGGAAAAGTCACACTCACCCATCTGTGGGGAGTGCCACATAACCCAAACCACAATGTGTGTCCATGAGAACTTCCACATGTGAGTTTGACAGCTGTGATACCATTATTTCAACATTTACTAGTGTTGTCATTTACAATGTCACTCATGCATTCATAAGTCAGGATGTAAGTGCCAGGGCTAAAAAACACATCCCCAAATCAAAAACTCAGCGGCAGAAGTTAGAAGTAATAAACCCACAGGGTGTGCTGCACGAATGGTTTAGGAGATGCACTCAGCAGAGGTGCTGGCGTGTGTGTACCAAGAGACGAAAACCAGAGAGCTCATAATGGGAATGTTTGTCATAGCCAAACATTGGACTCAGCCTAAGAGTCCATCAACAGTCAAATGGATAACTAAATTACAGTATCCGCAACAGAGCGCCGTGCAGCAACACAGGCAAATGGACTCAAAGTACATGTTTGAATGGTATGGATGGATGAATGTTACAGACACACTTTGAGTAAAACAACATGGATGAATGGTACAGACACAACTTTGAGCAAAAGAAGCTGGGCCCACAAATAATACATCCTGTAGGACTTCGGTGCAAGAACCAGGACACACTCGAACTCAAGTTTGAGAATGCATGTTTAGGTGGTGAATGATGAAGAAAAGCAAATAAGCAATTCCCAATAAAAGTCAGGGTGGAGGAAGGTGTGGTGCTTGGGAAGGGGCCCATGGGGGACTCAGCACTGACCAAGTTCTGTCTCTTGGCTAGGCAGTGGTTACACGGGTGTTTACTTTGTGATAAATCATTAAGTTGTGTATCTTTGTTTTGTGCACTTGTTACATGTGTATTATATTCCACAGTATAAAAGGCCATAGAGGCCAGGCACGGTGGCTCATGCCTGTAATTCCAGCACTTTGGGAGGCTGAGGCAGGTGGATCTATTTGAGGTCAGGAATTCGAGACCAGCCTGGCCAATGTGGCGAAACCTCGTCTCTACTAAAAATACAAAAATTAGCTGGGTGTGATGGCATGTGCCTGTAATCCCAGCTACTCAGGAGGCTGAGGTGGGAGGATCACTTGAACCTGGGAGGCGGAGGTTGCAGTGAGCCAAGATCGCACTACTGCACTCCAGCCTGGGTGACAGAGTGAGACTCTGTCTCAAAAAATAAATAAATAAATAGGTACAGTGTGACAGGGTTATAGAATCCAGTATGACAATTTGCATGATCTTGAATTGTGAGTCTTGTTCTCCTTTTGTCCCTTCTCTTGCTTTTACCCTGAGGGGCATCCTACCTCCTGCAGCCTGTCATAAGTGAGAGCACAGATTCTCAAAGTGCCAGAGGAAGATGATGGAGCATTATTAAGACCAGTGTTTCCCCTTGCAGAGACCAAATAAACCTGAACTTGGGGGAGGAGAGGAAGAAGTATGTGGGAATCAGAGGAAGATGGCAGGAGGAGATGAAGATGAGACCTTCCTCAACAAAGACCAAGACACAAAATAGAGAGACCTGGTCTGCTCTTGGAGTAGCCCTCCCTGTGCACACAACTCACACCAACAGACTCACCCCTATAAACACCCTGCCTGAAACAGTCCACGATTTTGTTTTTTGTTCTGTTTTTGTGTGTTTTTTTTTTAAATGAGACAGTCTCCCTCTGTCACCGAGGCTGGAGTGCAGTGGCGTGATCTCAGCTCACTGCAACCTCCACCTCCCCAGTTCAAGCAATTCTCCTGCCTCAGCCACGGCCCCCTCCTCCCTGAGCCTGCCACCGACTAGCTGGGATTACAGGGCTATACCACCATGCCTGGCTAATTTTTACATTTCTTTCCTTTTTCTTTTTCTTTTTTTTTTTTTTTTTTGAGACAGAGTCTCGCTCTCTCACCCAGGCTGGAGTGCAGTGGCGTGATCTCAGCTCACTGCAACCTCCGCCTTCTGGGTTCAAATGATTCTCCTGCCTCAGCCTCCCGAGCAGCTGGGACTACAGCCATGTGCCACCATACCCGGTTAATTTTTTGTATTTTTAGTAGAGACAGGGTTTCACCATGTTGCCCAGGCTGGTCTCAAACTCCTGACCTCAGGTGACCCACCTGCCTCGGCCTCCCAAAGTGCTAGGATTTCAAGTGTGAGCCACTGTGCCCAGCCAACAGTCAATGATTCTTGTCCATCCCATCCCACTTCCCCCAACAGAGGGGAGGACACCTGGAATCAATCTGTGGACATGAGGGCTGTGATCTGAGAGACCAAAACAGATTCTCCTTTATGGACCCTAAAGTTAAGGAAACAAAAGTTACCTAAAGACCTAGGGCTCAGGATTCGATTGGCATAGCAACTCCCTAAAATTCCTACAACTACAAGAAAAACTACAGTCTTGAGCATTTCTCTAACAATCGGATTTAACAGACTAAATAAATGTCAGACCCTCCCTAACTCTGATTTAAGACCCAGACCACTGCAACTGTGATGGGACCCAGGACCAGCCTTACAAACATTCTTTCCTGATAAACAACTGTAAACCCCAAGCCACTTTCAGCCAGCGTATAGAGACTGCACACAAACTCCCATTGTGTCCTGTCATTCGCTTTTTGATGTAAAGAGCCCAATTCCACCTCATTTTAATGCTGAAACCCTGCCCCACAGTGAACACGGGATGTATGTTACATGTATATTTACCCATTGTACAAGCACTGTACTCCCCTCATAAATATGTATACTTTCCCCCAAACCTGCTGAATATGTATGACTCTATTGTGTAACCCAGACCCTATGAGGCATAAAAGCCAACTTCTCTTTTCCTTCTTTGGAGAGAGAGCGTCTTCGGTTCAGGCCAGAGACTGTCTCTTCCCAGGTTGGGAAGTGACATCACCAATAAAACTCTTCTTTCTACTTTTTAGCCCTCCTGGTAGTCCTTTGAAGGACAGGGCAGAGAGACCCTTGGCCACAGATCAAGGCAGACCTAAACAGAACGGCAGGGGATTCCCATCACTATTACAGAATTTTAGCCCCATGAAGGTCAAGAATGACATTGCTGTAAGCTGGGGAGAGGAGAAGTGTATTCCCTTCCCCATGGCTTCCGTAGGCACGATGGGAAACTTTCAACCTATTTTTTTGTTTGTTTGTTTTGAGACGGAGTCTTGCTCTGTTGCCCAGGCTGGAGTGCAGTGGCATGATCTCGGCTCACTGCAACCTCTGCCTCCCGGGTTCAAGAGATTCTCCTGCCTCAGCCTCCCAAGTAGCTGCGATTACAGGTGCCCACCACCACACCTGGCTAATTTTTGTATTTTTAGGAGAAACGGGGCTTCACCATGTTGGCCTGGCTGGTCTCAAACTCCTGACCTCAAGTGATCCTCCTGCCTTGGCCTCCCAAAATCCTGAGATTACAGGTGTGAGCCATCACTTGCAGCTGTCTCTGTAATTCTAATTACTCAAGTTGTCATACAAGTGTCTGCATAGAACTTCTATGCTTATGTCGTCCTGGGTCCCAGGACCGTGGCTCTTTTCTGCTTCCATCCCAAAACTCATTACCTCATTCTTGCTTCCCCAATAAGAGCCATTCCTGGAGCATGTGCACCTGGGGAACAGATAGAGCTCCCCGAGTCCTCCCACACTTCAGGCTCGACTCACTGGACTGGGTTTCCTGGGACTTATCCTTGCCTGAATGTTGCTGGATTGCTCTACCCTTTTGCAAGGTTGTAGGCTGGGGGCCTAACCCCTGCTCGCTGCCCTGGTCAGCAGCTTGGCCTGATCTTGGCCCTCCCTCTCTTCCTGCTTGCCTGGTGTTACAGCCCGATTTTTTTGTTTGTTTGCTTGTTTTGTTTTGTTTTGAGACAGAGTCTCGCTCTCTCTCCCAGGCTGGAGTGCAGTGGCACAATCTCAGCTCACTGCAGCCTCCGCCTCCCAGGTTCAAGCGATTCTCCTATTTCAGCCTCTCAAGTACCTAAATTATTTTTAACACCTTCTTCTCTTCCGAGAACTAACGCTTACTGTGTATTCTACGTTCAAAACATATTTACAACAGTTATTTAAACTGAATCCTGTGTTTTAGTGACTTCGGTGCTTGCTGTCATTTTCATACTGCCCAGGTTGGTTATTTGTGAATTCTTTACCATGATTCATCCTTCAGGTGGCTGGCACGTTTCTTTGCTAACTTCCCGAGTGTAGGTTGGTGGGTGGGGTTGAAGCCGAGCTGTTGCCTCTCAGAGGATAGCTTCCTTGTTCTTTCACACAGGAGTGGGATCATGTACGACGACTCCTTTTACCTTCAAAACTGTCGTTGCTTGTCCATCTTGTGCCCTATTAAATGCTGTGAAAGACAAGCCAAGGTAAGCCCGACTTGTATTCTGAGTCTGTTCTTTCTGGCGTATGTGCTGGATGACTATTTATTTGCCCTTGAAGTTTAAGAATTCCACTGGAGCATTCCTAGGTGTTGATCTGTTTTTCTTCTTTTTGACTGGCACCTGGTGTGCACATTTGATCTGCAGGTGTAGGTCTTTCTCTAGCTCAGAACTGCTGTCTCTGAATGCTGCTCCTATTCTCTGTGCTCTGATCTCTTGCTCAGTGACATGGGTTTTCAGCGCACGGAGGCTCCATTATCTGTCCCCTAGATCTTTCCTCGACTCTCTGACTGCTCACCTCTGATCACTTTGTCCTTTTCTCAGCAGACTGCTCAAGTTTACATCCATTCAGGGGCCTGTAAATGGGGTGTTTATTCAAATAGGTCACTAATTCGATCTATCTCCTCCCTGTCGGCTCATGTAGATTGACTTTCTTCTATGTAATTTTTGTCCAAGGTAACTTCCACCCACCTGGCCCTGAAACAAAAGGAGAGGTGTTTTTACTTTTGGCCTCAAGTACAGGAGCAATACATGATCATCCATAGCTGGGCAGACTGTAAGAGGCTCCTAGAACAGTCCACATCCTAGGACTTTTGCATGTTCATGGTACATTTGGCATCTGACCTGCCAAGCCCAGCCAAGGAAACAAAATCAGAAGCTGATTCTCTGCTGAAGGGATATCAGCTGGGTGTGGTCGTTCATGCCCATAATCATAGCACTTTGGGAGGCTGAGGTGGGAGGCTTACTCAAGCTATGGATGTGGAGACCAGCCTGGACAGCAAAGTGAGACCCCAAACACATTTCTACAAAAAAAAAAATCAAAAAATTAGCCAAGCATGGTGGCATGTGTCTGTGGTCCCAGCTACTTTGGAGTCTGAGTTGAGGGGATTGCTTGAGCCCAGTGGTTGAGGCTACAGTGAGCCATGATCGTGCCACTGCACTCTAGCCTGGGTGATAGAGCAAAACCTTGTCAAAAAAAGAAAAAAGAAAGAAAGAAGAAAGAAAGAGAGAGAAAGAAAGAAAGAAAGAAAAAGAAAGAAAGAAAGAAAGAAAGAAAGAAAGAAAGAAAGAAAGAAAGAAAGAAAGAAAGAAAAGAAAGAAAGAAAGAGAGAAAGAAAAAAGAAAGAAATATGGAGATGCCATTTCTAATATTAGAATTACAACCAGTTAATTTGTGGGAGCCAAGATGGGGAAGGCCCTGACCACTTTCCCATCGGTCATCCTAGCAAGTGATACAATTGTCCTTCCTATTACTTGCAAGCAGGAGATGAGTGATGGTCGGCTCTGGCTGGATTTTAGCCTGACCTCCTAATCATAATCACATTAGAGTGAGTCCAGGGAGCTGAAATTACATCTGTCATCCCAGGTACAGGAAAGGTTTAGGGGAAAGTGTGTTCCTAACTTATATCATTTGCTGAGACACCGCACAGTTGTGCCTTTAATGCTTTCCTTTCTAAGAGTTCCCTGGTTACGGATCTCCAATCATTGGGTAGAGTCATCACCCAATGCACTGAACATGGCTAATGCCAGGCTTTATGTGTGGTGTTGGTCGTAAGTCTTGCATATTTAATGATTTTTTTTTTTTTTGAGACGGAGTCTCGCTCTGTCACCTAGGCTGGAGTGCAGTGGCACGATCTTGGCTCACTGCAACCTCCACTTCCTGGGTTCTCCTGCCTCAGCCTCCTGAGTAGCTGAAACTACAGGAGCCCGCCACCACGCCAGGCTAATTTTTTGTATTTTTAGTAGGGACAGGGTTTCACCATGTTAGCCAGGATGGTCTCGATCTCCTGACCTCATGATCCACATGCCCTGGCCTCCCAAAATGCTCAGATGACAGGCATGAGCCACTGCACCTGGCCGATTTAAATGATTCTTAACTGCCCTCTTCATCTAAAAAGACATCTCATAGCCTCTTTGGTAAAGGATATGGTATAAATTATAAAGACCCCTGCAACCGAAATGGCCTTGGTTTCACAAGCTTGTCAATACAAATGTCCTCACGTTAATGTCAACACTTATCTTAGGACTTAAATCTTGCTGTATTGAGTTAAGCTCTCACCCACTCGTGGAAAATCAAGTCTCTCAATGAACTTAGCCAGGTGTTTTAGCCTGTGCTCTCCCAAAAGGAAGAGCTACAGGCAAGGGCTTATGTACACGTATTTTATTTGCAGAAGTCTTCTCAAGAAATAAGAATATAGTCTGGGGTGAATGAAATCGAGGGGTGCAAAGCCCAATCTATGGCTGCAATATTAAGCTGGTCACCACTTCAGGAAACTGGATTCCTGACCCCCAGAACACAGCCATGTAGAATCACTTTAGAATTGTTTGTCTTAGGATGGAAAGGTTAATATTTAAATCTCAGCTTCCATTTCCCATCGGTCAAGATTTGCCCGCCCCACCCCTCCCTGCCCAGTGTTGATTCCCTCCTACTTCTGCAAGAATCCTGAAGGGCATATGTTAGAATGGTAGAGTGGTTCCTGCAGACATTCCAAAAGAGAGAAACTTCAGACAGAAGGCAAGAAAAGCCTGGTACAGCTGAGGAAAGGTTATACCTGCAGACAGGTGCCAAGTTCCACCAACAGACAGCTGGTTACCATAGCAACAGCCAGACCATTAGGTAGGCTGAGAGAATGCAAAGTAGAGGATGTGTCCTCTGCACCGGGCATCTGCAAGGAGTGGGTCTTCTGTGTGTCTTTTCAACGTTTACTATTGTAACTGGCAGAGCAAGTGTTCTGTGTTCACAGGCTACCAAAGAGAACACACCACTCTGTGTACCTGAGAAAAGACGGAGATGAGAGAGCGAGACAAAGAGAGAGAGCACACCAGACAGCCAGAGATCCAGACAGAAAAATAGGGAGATGATAAAGGTGACAGAGATAAAGATGATAGAGATAGATGGACAGGCAGAGAAAGAGACAGAGAGAAAGAAACAGAGTATGAGGCCCTCTAGTTAACAAAATTAAATAAATGCAACATTTTCAAAATAAACATAAATTTAATATAAATATAAAAGTACATTGCTGGGCACTTGTACACCCACAAATTCTTTTAGCTCTCACTGAAAACATGAGAAGTAGGCATTATCTTTTTTTTTTTTTTGGAGATGGAATTTCGCTCTTGTTGCCCAGGCTGGAGTGAAATGGCACAATCTCGGCTCACTGCAACCTCTGCCTCCCAGGTCCAAGCGATTCTCCCGCCTCAGCCTCCCAAGTGGCTGGGATTACAGGCATGCACCACCACGCCCAGCTAATTTTGTATTTTTAGTAGAGACGGGGTTTCACCATGTTGGCCAGGCTGGTCTCGAAATGCTGACCTCAGGTGATCAGCCCGCCTCAGCCTCCCAAAGATTATCTTTATTCCATAAGTTAGAAAGGTGAGTTTCAGAGAAGTAATGTCCCAAGATTATACCACTAGTGAGTACCCACACCACGGTTTGGATTCAAGACTAACACAAAAACAACTGTATCACATAGTACTCAAAATGCTCAATATTTTGGATTTTAACTTGTATTTTTTTTTTAAATCTTTTAAGAGACAAGGTCTTGGCCAGGCACAGTGGCTCATGCCTGTAATCCTAGCACTTTGGGAGGCAGAGGCAGGCAGATCATGAGGTAAAAAGTTCAAGACCCCGTCTCTACTAAAAATACAAAAATAAGCCAGACATAGTGGCGCATGCCTGTAATCCCAGCTACTCGGGAGGCTGAGGCAAGAGAATCACTTGAATCCGGGAGGCAGAGGTTGCAGTGAGCTGACATCACGCCACTGCACTCCAGCCTGGGTGACAGAGCAAGACTCCATCTCAAAAAAAAAAAAAAAAGAAGAAGAAAAGAAAAAAAGACAAGGTTTCACTCTGTGCCCAGGCTGGAGTGCAGTGGTGCAATCATAACTCACTGTAGTCTCAAACTCCTGGGCTAAAGGGATCCTCCTGCCTCAGCCTCCCGAGTAGCTGGGACTACAGGCAGGCATCACCATGCCCAGCTTTTTTTAAAAAATTTTTTTTGTAGAGATAGAGTCTCACTATGTTGGCTAGAGTGGACTTGAACTCCTGGCCTCAAGGGATCTTCCTGTTTCAGCTTCCCAAAGCTCTGGGATTACAGACATGAGACACTATGCCCAGCCCAGGATTTTAACTTTTATAAAAATCTATCAATTTCTTTACTTTAACCAACAAACTGGCTTGAACATTTTTTCTTGTTTGTTTGCTTGGTTGGTTGGTTGTTTGGTTTTATTTTAACTTTTGTGAAAGCTTCAGGCTCTGTTTCCAAGTACCTGGTGATTAATGCTGTGTTGGTAATCTGCAAATGAAAATGTAAACACGACCAAGATGGCTTTGGCAATAGGCACATGGAGCTGACACAGGCCAGCCCCACCCTTGCCAAAACAAATAGACACTTTGGATGCAATCTAACTTCAAAACCGTGTAATGCAGAGGTGAGTTCAAAACCAAGAAGGCAAAATCCTCAATCGCCAAATGCAATAAGAAAAATTAATAACAGAATGGAAAACCAAGTTGACTTCATGGGGAGCCACTTGGCTTTTTTCCCAGAATATAGGTCCCAGTGGCTTGGCTTCTAAATCCTCCATGGGGTAAGGAAATGTGGGCTTGGGGCTGAGAAAAGTAGGGGATTGAAACTAAATTATTTGCATGACGTTCAGTGATTTCAAGGACTGTTTCATCCTTAAACAGGAAATCGATCATTTCCATCTGTCAGAGGCACTTGGACCACGGCAACTCCATCCTGAATAGAAGCTAGGCAAAATGAGGCTGAGACCTACTGGGCTGTGTTCCCAGACGATTAAGGCATTCTAAGTCACAAGATGAGATAGGAGGTCAGCACAAGATACGGGTCATAAAGACCTTGCTGATAAAACAGGTTGCAGTAAAGAAGCCGGCCAAAACCCACCAAAAACAAGATGGCGTGTCCTCACTGCTACACTCCCACCAGCGCCACGACAGTTTACAAATACCATGGCAATGTCAGGAAGTCACCCTATATGGCCTAAAATAAGGGGAGGCATGAATAATCCACCCTTTGTTTAGCATATAATCAAGAAATAACCATAAAAATGGGCAACCATTTTATAGTTGCTGCTCTGTCTATGGAATAGCCATTGTTTTATTCCTTTAGTTTCATAATAAACTTGCTTTCACTTTGCTCTATGGACTTGCCTTAAATTCTTTCTTGCAGGAGATCCAAGAAGCCTCTCTTGGCGGGGGAGGGCCCTTTTATGTAACACATCTACCTTCCTATAAGAGGCTAAAGGAAGTTTACTGTCTATCAAAGCTTTTAGAAAGAGAATTATCTACAAAATATCCAAGTTTCAGGCAAGTTTCATGAAGGTATGAAGTCCAAATTACATTATTTGAGAAATAAAGGAACTACACACCAAATGTTTCACATCCTTTGCAGGTCAGTGGAGCCCCCAAATGGCATCAACAAAAAGAATATATAACTGCTCCAAATAAAAGTGTACAAGCCAGAGCACAAAGGCTCCCCCGAAAAAGAAGTAATTCCTGAATAATATGAATGTATGGTACAAAACTGCCAAAATATAAGAAAAATGAACCACACTGAAGAAGAATGAGCAGATACTACAAACACATTTGGCTCCTAAAAAACTGCATATAAAGGAATGATAAGAAAGAAAACGTGAGATAGATAGATGTAAAATTACTGAAGTGTTAACAGTTTACAAAGAAAGCTTGAAGAAGAACAGATCTATATGAAAAAGGAAGAGGCAGATTTGAAAAGGAGCTAATAGGACTTCCTAGAAATGCAAGAAAAAAAACCATAAGCATCTAAAACTCAGTGGTTAGCTTAAACACGGGATCAAAAAAAAATGTTTAACTGTAGCAAGAATTGGTGAACTGGAAGATAGATTTGGGGAAATCATTGGCATGTACCTATAAAACAGAGAGATGAAAAATATGAAAGATAAAGAGTGATAGAGGATGGCATAAAAGAAATGACAGCTAACAAACATTAACAAACATTTGTAACCACCCAGTGGGTTACAAATTCTAGGCACCTTGCCCACTGCCTAGACAGAGCCAATTTATCAAGACAGGGGAATTGCAATGGAGAAAGAGTAATACACACAGAGCTGGCCGTGCAGGAGAACCGGAATTTTATTATTACTCAAATCAGTCTCCCCAAGCATTCAAGGATCAAAGTTTTTAAAGACAATTTGGCAGGTAGGGGCTTGGGAAGTGGGCAGTGCTGATTGATCAAGTAGGAGATGGAATCATAGAGGGTTGAAGTGAGTTTTTCTTGCTGTCTTCTGTTCCTGTGTGGGATTGCAGAACTGGTTGAGCCAGATTACCTGTCTGGGTAGTGTCAGCTGATCCATCCAGTGCAGGGTCTGTACAATATCTCAAGCACTGATCTTAGGTTTTACAATAGTGATGTTATTCCCAGGAATAATTTGAGGAGGTTCAGACTCTTGGAGGCAGGGGGTGCCGCATGGCCCCTAAACTGTAATTTCTCATCTTGTAGCTAATTTGTTAGTCCTGCAAAGGCAGACTGGTTCCCAGGCAAGAAGGGGATTTTTTGAGAAAGGGCTATTATCAATTTTTTTCAGAGTTTAAACTATAAATTTCTTCCCAAGGCTAATTCAGCCTATGCCTAGGAATGAACAAAGAGAGTTTAGAGGTTAGAAGCAAGATGGGGGTCGGTTAGGTCTGATCTCTTTCACTGTCATAATTTCCTCAGTTATGATTTTTGCAAAGGTGCTTTGGAGTTCTAGAAGGCAAAAACGAGAAGTGGAAGGCAACATTAAAAAGATTTACAATTGAAAATGTTCTAGAATTGAACGAAGACATGAGGGGGTTCAGTGTATACTGCTCAGGTGATGGGTGAACCAAAATCTCACAAATCACCACTAAAGAACTTACTCGTGTAACAAAATACCACCTGTTCCCCAATAACCTATGGAAATAAAAATTTTATTTTATTTTTCCATAAGTTATTGGGGTACAGGTGGTATTTGGTTATATGAGTAAGTTTTTTAATGGTGATTTGTGAGACTTTAGCCCACTCACCACCCGAGCAGTATACACTGCACCATATTTGTTGTCTTTTATCCCTTACCCCCTCCCACTCTTCCCCCCAAGTCCCCAAAGTCCATTGTATCATTCTTATGCTTTGCGTCCTCAGAGCTTAGCTCCCACATATCAGTGAGAACATATGACAAAACAAGGCTCGTCAACACCCCCCAAAAATCACACTAGTTCACCAGCTATGGATCCAAACCAAGAAGAAATCCCCAATTTACCTGAAAAAGAATTCAGGAGGTTAGTTATTAAGCTAATCAGGGAGGGACCAGAGAAAGGCAAAGCTCAATGCAAGGAAATTCAAAAAATGATACAAGAAGTGAAGGGAAAAATATTCAAGGAAACAGATAGCTTAAAGAAAAAACAATCAAAAATTCAGGCAACTTTGGACACACTTTTAGAAATGTGAAATGCCCTGGAAAGTCTCAGCGATAGAATTGAACAAGTAGAAGAAAGAAATTCAGAGCTCAAAGACAAGGTCTTTGAATTAACCCAATCAAACAAAGACAAAGAAAAAATAATAAGAAAACAGGAACCAAGCTTCCAAGAAGTTTGGGATTATGTTAAACGACCAAACCTAAGAATAATTGGTGTTCCTGAGGAAGACAATTCTAAAAGCTTGGAAAACATATTTGGAGAATAATCGAGGAAAATTTCCCCGGCCTTGCTAGACACCTAGACATCCAAATACGAGAAGCATGAAGAACACCTGGGAAATTCATCTCAAAAAGATCTTTGCCTAGGCACATTGTCATTAGGTTAAAAAAAAATTTTTAAAAGAAAAATCACAAATCCCAACATCCAGATAGATTTAAACAAAAATCAAATGCATCTAAAGAAGAAAAAAAACCTAAAAGTGATTTAAAAGGAAAACTATACTGAATTATAAATAGTTCAGTCTTCTCATTAACATAGAGCAGAAAACCATGGAGTAGTAGTTTGAAAATGCTGAGGGATTCCAGACCAGCCTGGCCGCAATGATGAAACCTCATCTCTACTAAAAATACAAAAATTAGCCGGGTGTGGTGGTGCGCGCCTGTAATCCCAGCTATTGGGGAGGCTGAGGGAGGATAATTGCTTGAACCCAGGAGGCAGAGATTGCAGTGAGCCAAGATCACGCCATTGCACTCCAGCCTGGACAACAAGAGTGAGACTCTGTCTCAAAAACAAAAAAAGAGAAAAGAAAAGAGAATGCTGAGGGAAAAATAACTGTTGGCCTAGAAGTCTGCATCCAGATGAACTATTTTTAAGAATGAAGAGAACAGAAAGACGTTTACCAATAGAATCAGATTTATATATATATATATATATATATATATATATACACACACACACGTATATATGTATATATGCGTATATATGTATATATGCGTGTATATATATATATATATATATTTTTTTTTTTTTTTTTTGAGACAGAGTTTTACTCTTGTTGCCCAGGTTGGAGTGCAATAGCACAGTCTCGGCTCACTGCAACTGCTGCCTCCTGGGTTCAAGCAATTCTCGTACCTCAGCCCCCCAAGTAGCTGCGACTACAGGTGCCCACCAACACGCCCAGCTAATTTTTGTATTTTTAGTAGAAACAGGGTTTCACCATGTTGGCCAGGCTGGTATCAAACTCCTGACCTCAGGCGATCCACCCACCTCGGCCTCCCAAAATGCTGGAATTACAGGCATAAGCCACCACACCCAGCCTAGATCCCATACCCTCATCGAAAGAACTACAAAAAAATGTACTTTAGTAAAAATGAAATTGAACTCAGAAGGAAGGTATGAGGTAAAAGAAGAAATAATAAGTTTTCCCCCATACACACAAACACGAAGGTAGATATGTTGATGTCTAAGTATTTACAGTAATAAAAAATAATAATGTTTAAAATGGGGATGAGTTTAAAGCAATGTGGAACAAAAATACTTGATAATTAAATAGAAGTAAAAATGAGGGAGAATGGATTTCAAGTTAAAAAAAACTTTGCAGGTCAGTGGATCCCCTAAATGGTATCAACAAAAGTTTTAAATATCTTGTACTTTTTGGAAGCAGAACAAAAATATTGATCAACTTTACACTCTATTAGATATGCCTATTAAAAACTTTTGGAGGCTGGACACGGTGGCTCACACCCATAATCCCAGCACTTTGGGAAGCCGAGGCGGGTGGATCACCTGAGATCAGGAGTTCAAGACCAGTCTGGCTAACATGGTGAAACCCCATCTCTACTAAAAATACAAAAATTAGCCGGGCATGGTGGGGGCTGCCTGTAATCCCAGCTAGTCAGGAGGCTGAGGCAGGAGAATTGCTCGAACCCGGGTGGCGGAGGTTGCAGTGAGCTGAGATCGTGCCATTGCACTCCAGCCTGGATGACAGAGCAAGACTCCATCTCAAAAACAAACAAACAAGAAAACTTTTGGAGTAACTTCTTCCAGATCAGAAAAAATATATATATATAATTTCCATAGCAATAGCAGGAAAGGAGGTGACGATTTATTAGATGTCCAACTGAGGTCAAATCCAAGAAAATAAATAAAGTTATTAACTGATATATGATTTCTGAGCCATTGGACAGAATGTGATCAGGCAAGTTGTAAGTAAGTGTAGATAGAAAAGGGAAGACATCTGAAGAGGGAAGCCTGGGGCTCTGAAACAGCAAAAGATTGGCCAAAGGAATCCAGTCCTGCAGTGGAGGTGGGGGAGGAGGAAACAGTGAGACAGAGAAAACCAGGAGATTTCTGGGTCACGGAATCCAAATGAGAAAAGGGCCTCAAGAAGGAGGCAGGGATTAACTATGTCACTTGTTCTTTATACATTAAGAAGGGACACAGTGGGAATTGCCCAGTAGATTTGGTAATGCAGAGGTCCTAGTCAAGATATTGAAATGCTTTTTGGTTTTTGTTTTGAGACGAACGCCCAGGCTGGAGTGCACTGGTGCGATCTCGGCTCACTGCAACCTCTGCCTCCTGGATTCAAGCGATTCTCCTGCCTCGGCCTCCCAGGTAGCTGGGATTACAGGCATGCGCCACCACACCCAGCTAATATTTTAGTTTTTTTAGTAGAGACAGGGTTTCACCATATTGGCCACGCTGCTCTCGATCTCCTGACCTCATGATCTACCTGCCTCGGCCTCCCAAAGTGCTGGGATTATAGGCATGAGCCACCACGCCTGGCCTGAATTTTTTTTTTTTTTTTAAATGGAGTTTTGTTCTTTTCACCCAGGCTGGAGTGCAGTGGCGCGATCTTGGCTCACTGCAACCTCCGCCTCCAGGGTTCAAGTGATTCCCCTGCCTCACTCAGCCGCTGGAGGAACTGGGATTACAGATGCCCACAGCCATATATGGCTAATTTTTTGTTTTTTTCATAGAGACAGGGTTTCACCATGTTGGTCAGGCTGGTCTCGAACTCCTGACCTCAGGTGATCCACCTGCCTCTGCCTCCCAAAGTGCTGGGATTACAGGCAGGAGCCACCGCACCTAGCCCTGAAATGTTTTTAAAAACTACTTATTAGGGCTGGGCAAGGTAGCTCGTGCCTGTAATCCCAGCCCTTTGGAAGGCCGAGGCAGGTGGATCACCGGAGCTCAAGAGTTTGAAAGCACCCTAGGCAACATGAGGAGACCCCATCTCTACAAAAATTACAAAAATTAGCAGGGCATGGTAGCATGTACCTCTGGTCCCAGGTACTTGGGAGGCTGAGGTGGGAGGATTGCCTGAGGCTAGGAGTTTGAGGCTACAGCGAGCTATGACTGCACCACTGCACTCCAGCCTGAGTGACAGAGCAACATACTGTCACAAAAAAGTATTTACTGGGATACAAAATATGGATACATAAATAGGCAAATCGCTCATAAACACAGCCCTGCTTCAAGAAGAGCTTGTCATAGGGCACAATTTGCATCATAAAACAGCAAGGGAAAGAAATACTATTGTTGGGCCGGGCGCGGTGGCTCACGCCTGTAATCCCAGCACTTTGGGAGGCCAAGGCAGGTGGATCACGAGGTCAGGAGATCGAGACCATCCTGGCTAAAACAGTGAAACCCCGTCTCTACTGAAAATACAAAAAATTAGCTGAGCACGGTGGCGGACGCCTGTAGTCCCAGCTACTCGGGAGGCTGAAGCAGGAGAATGGCGTGAATCCGGGAGGCAGAGCTTGCAGTGAGCCGAGATTGTGCCACTGCACTCCAGTCTGGGCGAAAGAGCGAGACTCTGTCTCAAAAAAAAAAAAAAAAGGAATACCATTGTTATTCATATAAACGGAAAATTAAAATAATCTTTTTAAAAATTATATGTCTTAAGGGTAGGAAAGGATTTCTTCATTAGTCCCAAAAGGCAAAAATCACAAGCTAAATCTTTGATAGATTTGATCTCGTTAATGCTTCAAACTTCCTTCTAAGACATGAAAAGCAAAACAGGAATGTTAACCAGCAAAGCAGAAGATATTAGCGACAAAGATATAAAAGATTGTAAAGATTATGTAAATAAGTTCCAAAAATCAATAGTAAAAATACAATTAACCCAATATGGATGGATAGTTCCCAAAAGAAGAAAAGCCACATGGCTCATAAATATGAAAAAAATAGAGTGCTTAGACCTGCTAGTCATCAGGGAATCGCAAATGAAAATAATAATAGGAGGCCGGGCGCAGTGGCTCATGCCTGTAATCCTAGCACTTGGGGTGGCCAAGGCGGGCTGATCACCTGAGATCAGGGGTTTGAGACCAGTGTGGCCAACATGGTGAAACCCTCTCTCTACTAAAAATACAAAAATTAGCTGGGCGTAGTGGTGCATGCCTCTAATCCCAGCTACTCTGGAGGCTGAGGCAGGAGAGGTGCTTGAACCCGGGAGGCAGAAGTTGCAGTGAGCCAAGATTGTGCCACTAAACTCCAGCCTGAGTGACAGAGTAAGACTCTGTCTCAAAAGAAACAAAACAAACAAACAAACAAAAAGGCAGGTGCGGTGGCTCACGCCTGTAGTCCCAGGACTTTGGGAGGCTGAGGTGGGTGGATCACTTGAGATCAGGAGTTCAAGACCAACCTGGCCAATATGGTGAAACCCTGTCTCTACTAAAAATACAAAAAATTAGCCAGGCATGGTAGCGGGCACCTGTAATCCCAGCTACTCAGGAGGCTGAGGCAGGAGAATCGTTTGAACCCAGGAGGTGGAGGTTGCAGTGAGCCGAGATCATGCCATTGCACTCCAGCCTAGGAAACAAGAGCAAAACTCTGCTTCAAAAGAAAAAAACAGAAAGAAATAATAATAGGATACAACTTCACACCTAGTGATCTGACAAAGATGAAAGTAGGAAAACTGAGAAAAAGGTATTCTCAAAACCACTAGTGAAGTGTTAACTGGCACAGCCACTTCGGTGGTACCCACTAAAGTTGAAGATTGGTGATCCGTACAATACCATACCGCCATCTGTAAGTGTATTTTTCAGAAGAACTCTCACACACAGGCATAAAGAAATGGAGGTATTTTCATATATCAACTTATATGAAAATGAGACTTTTGAAATAAACACTCACCAATAGGGGAACGGTGAATTAAAATCTATTTTAGTGATAGGGGAATAGGTAAACTAACTAAAAATTATTGTAGAATAGAATATCATACAGAGATTAACACATAAGCTACAACTAGACAAACCAACCTGGAAAAATCTCAAAACATAACATTGGATGGGCAAGGCATGGTGGCTCACGTGTGTAATCTCAGCACTTTGGGAGGCTGAGGCGGGTGGATCACTTGAGGTCAGGAGTTCAAGACCAGCCTGGCCAACATGGTCTCTTCTAAAAATACAAAAATTAGCCAGGTGTGGTGGTGTGCACCTGTAATCCCAGCTACTTGGGAGGCTGAGGCAGGAGAACTGCTTGAATCCAGGAGGCAGAGGCTGCAGTGAGCCAAGGTCGTGCCACTGCACTCCAGCCTGAGTGACAGAGGGAGACTCTGTCTCAAAAAAAGAAAAAAAAAAAAGCACCATAATCACTACATCCTTTTCAATCTCACACAGAAGCTCCCCACTGTGGGTTTTATATGGTGGCTTCCGGAGCTGTGGTCCTCACTGCCGGAGTTCTTTCTATGGGTTTTAATGGAAAATGGCTTTCAATTTGACAGACACTCATTTTTATATACATGGGAAGTCTACTTTCTAGATACTTATCTCTGAAGATAATTTTGATGTTTGTCACAAATAAGTTGTAAACTAAAATTAGTTCAAAATATTGACATTTTCTGAGGATTCTAATTCAGTACTCTATCAGAAAATGTGTTTGCCATTCAAACCAGTACAACACTGCAAAGCTTCTAATATGAATGTGTTCCAAATTACCCCCAAATTTAGTGGCTTAAAGCAAATGACAACCCTTATTTTGCTCACAACTCTGTAATTTAGGCAGGACTAAGTGGGATTAGCTTGCCTCTGCTCCACTCAGAATCAGCACGGGTGGCTTGGAGACTGGTGGCTGGAATTATCTGAATACCTGTTCACTCATATGTCTGGTAACTGATGCTGGCTCCTGGCTGAGACCTCAGCCGGAGCTTCTGGCTGGAATATCTCCACGCGGCATCTCCTTGTTGCCTGGGGGCTTCCTTCATAGCACGGTAGCTGGGTTCCAGGGGCAAGAATGCTGAGAGAGAGAGCCAGGCTCACATCATCTTTTATGACCTAATCTTGGAAGTCACATAACAAACATCGTTTCCCCCACCTTCTTTTTTTTGAGATGGGAGTCTCACTCTGTCACTTAGCTTGAGTGCAGTGGCACCATCTCAGCTCACTGCAACCTCTTCCTCCCGGGTTCAAGTGATTCTCCTGCCTCAGCCTCCCAAGGAGCTGGGATTACAGGTGCCTGCCACCATGCCCAGCTAATTTTTGTATTTTAATAGAGATGAAATTTCACCGTGTTGGCCAGGTTGGTCTTGAACTCCTGACTTCAGGTGATTTGCCCGCCTCCGCCTCCCAAGGTGCTGGGATTACAGGCATGAGCCACCGCACCCAGCCCATTTCTCCCACATTCTATTGGGGTTTCCTGGGTAAGAATCCTGAGAGAAGACAGCCAGGCTCACACCACCTTTTATGACCTAATCTTGGAAGTCCCATAACATAATTTCTCCCACATTGTATTGGTCAAGCAGTTGCAGCGTTCAGGGATCAGAAATATTGCAGTGTGCTTTTTGGAAAATACAACATCTTCAGACACACAGAGTGGTGGTGAGCCATCCATCCATTCTCCTCCAACCTAACAATTTTAGGAAAGGAGCTTTGAGTGTGTGCGTGTGTGTGTGCATGTGTGTTTCTGTGTGACCATAATCCTCTTTTGAGTTAATTGTAGTTTTCAGTTGCTGCTATTTTTTAAATTCTAAATCATAATTTTATACATTACCCACATTAGTGTGGGTCCATAGTTATCAGTTTAGTTTGCTGAAGGTTAACTCTGAAGCCCATGCTGGTTAGTCATGAATATTTATATTAGTAATATTAGGTATATAAATTTATAATAATTGGAAATTAAGATGTGTCTACAAGGTATTTCGAATATAAAGAGTATTTTTAATATAAAGCATCAATAGATGTGTGGATAATCACTCTGAATGAATGTACTCATACAATGACTGATGTGCTATCCATGAATTCATGCTTTTTTTTTTTCTGAGACAGAGTCTCGCTTTGTCACCCAGACTGGAGTGCAGTGGTGTGATTTCTGCTCACCACAACCTTCCCCTCCAGGCTTCAAGAGATTCTCCTACCTCAGACTCCCGAGTAGCTAGGAGTACAGGCACGCACCACTGTGCCCAGCTAATTTTCATATTTTTAGTAGAGACGGGGTTTCACCATGTTGGCCAGGGTGGTCTTGAACACCTGACCTCAGGTGATCTACCCGCCGCGGCCTCCCAAAGTGCTGGGATTAAACAGGTGAGCCACCGCACCCAGCTGAATTCATGCTATTTAAGTAACTTGCAATCCATTATGAAGGTAAGTGTAATGAAAGTACTTTTAAGTTTATAAGGCATTTTATAAAGTAAATGTATATGTTCATGTATTTATTTAGCTTTTTGAATAATTGTTAAATTATTTTCTTATTTGAAACAAGAATGAGAGGAACTGAGATAGTGTTTTTCTACCCAAGGGGCCCCAGGTGCTTAACAAAGTCTGCTAAACTGGACCAAAATTGAATAACTCATTCATTCATTCATTCATTCATTCACTCCTGTATTCACACAACACACTGACTGAATTGTTGAGGAAGGTGAAAGCGAGGAGGGAACCAAGGATGACCTCAAGGTTTCAGGCTTGGGCGACTGAGTCACTAGTGGTGTTTATTCTAAGATGGAGAACATAGGAGGAGGGTTAGATATTAACCTCTCCAGGAGTGTGACCTCACTATCTGTATAATGGAAACACATTCTATTGGGGTTCCAGGGGCAATAATCCTGAGAGAAAGAGCCAGGCTCACACCACCTTTTATGACCTAGTCTTGGAAGTCCCATAACATCATTTCTCCCACATTCTATCAGCCAAGGCAGTTGCAAAGTGCAGGGACAAGAAATACTGCAGGGTGCATTTTTGGAAAAAGCACAGATACACAGAATTGCGACCTATACATTCCCCTCCAACACAACACTTTTATGAAAGGATCTTTGAGTGTGTGTGTGTGTGTGTGTGTGTCTGTATGTGCACACGTGTCTACATGCCCTACCACCCTTCCCCTCAGGGTTGCCGTTTAGATCTTAAGATCTTCCTATGCTGATGAGGCGCCAACACTTGTGATACTTTAGATGAGTCCATCCCTCCCTACACTGGGCTTGGATTATAGCTAACACGCTTCCTTTATCAATCAGTGCTATGGAACAGGGAATCATAAGAAGAGCATGGAGAAAACCAATGATTCTCCACTTAACCCAACAAAAATAAACCTTTTAAAAACACATCTACATGATAGCATATACTATTGCTGGATTTGGTGAATGGCATGTGTGATTTTTTTCTTTTTTTTTTTTTTTTCTCAGGCTGGAGTGCAATGGCACAATCTCGGCTCACTGCAACCTCTACCTCCCAGGTTCTAGCGATTCTCCTGCCTCAGCCTCCCTACGAGGGGTGCTCACTACCACGCCCAGCTAATTTTTGTATTTTTAGTAGAGATGGAGTTTCACCATGTTGGCCAGGCTGGTCTCTAACTCCTGACCTCAGATTATCCACCCACCTCGGCCTCCCAAACGGTTGGGATTACAGGCGTGAACCACCACGCCCAGCAGGCACGTGTGTGATTTGACTTTACTTCGCAATAGTAAGAATGGGCTTCACTGATCCATCCTCTTGTCCATTTATTCACCCGAGGTATGTAAATATTGTAAAACCAAGAAGGAAAGGGCATGGCTGGATTAAGAAAATGTGACCACGTATTTCAAATCATTGCTCAACACAGACCAACAATCCTGCCTATATCCTATCAATTCCCCCTTCTCACTTTCTGAGATGCCATCACGACTCCTTCTTTGTCAAACCTCCAAAATACCTCCTACCACCTGGGCTGACTGCATCACTTTGTGGTTTTTGCTAAATAGGAACTATCAGATAAGAACAACTTCCCTCTTCCACGATCAAGTCCAGCTGTCTCCTGAAACTCATGCCCATATATTCTGCCACTCATTCGGTGACAGGGGATGAATTGTCGCTGATGCTATCAAAAGCCACTTGAGCCCTACATTCCCTTCCCTTTCAGCCACTCAATGACTTTATTACTACAGTCACTGATATAGTTTGGACGCTTGTCCCCACCCAAATCTCATGTTGAATTGTAATCCCCAGTGTTGGAGGTGGGACCTGGTAGGAGGTGTTAGATCATGAGGTTGGATTGCTCATGAATGGCATGGGCCATCTGCTTGGTGATAAGTGAGTTCTGGCCGGGCACAGTGGCTCATACCTGTAATCCTAGCACTTAGTGGGGGCTGAGGCGGGTGAAGCACCTGAAGTCAGGAGTTTGAGACCAGCCTGGCCAACATGGCGAAACCCCACCTCTACTAAATACACAAAAACTAGCTGGGCATGGTGGCAGGCACCTGTAATCCCAGCTACTCAGGAGGCTGAGGCAGGAGGCTGAGATGAGATAATGCCATTGCACTCCAGCCTGGACAACAGAGCAAGACTCCATCTCAAAAAAATAATAAAAAAATAAAATAAAAGTGTGGGGCACCCCCACCTCTCTGTCTCTCTCCCTCTCTCTGTCTCTCTCTCTCTCTTCTGCCTTCACCATGTGATGTACCTGCTCCGCCTTTGCCTTCTGCAATAACTGGAAACTTCTTGAGGTCTCCCAGACACAGATGCCTCTATGTTTCCGGTACAGCCCGCAGAACCATGAGCCAATGAAACCTCTTTTCTTTATAAGTTACCCAGTCTCAGGTATTTCTTTATACCAATGCAGGAACAGGCTAATACAGTTACCCTCTATCTTTCTGTAGCTTCAATTATATCTCTGTCCTAAATCATAGAAACATGTTTCATTATCTTCAACTTAAAGATACCCTATCCTGATTCCACATTTCCCACCAACTCTTGGCCCATTCTCAGCTACTCTTCATGATAAAATCTGACTGAGCACAGTGGCTTATGCCTGTAATCCCAGCAGTTTGGGAGGTAGAGGCGGGCAGATCACCTGAGGTCAGGAGTTTGAGACCAGCCTGACCAACATGGCAAAAACCCATCTCTACTAAAAATACAAAAATTAGCTGGGTTTGAGGGCCAGGAGCGGTGGCTCACACCTGTAATCCCAGCACTTTGGGAGGCTGAGACAGGCACATCACGATGTCAGGAGATTGAGGCCATCCTGGCTAACACGGTGAAACCCTGTATCTACTAAAAATACAAAAAATTAGCCGGGCATTGTAATGGGCACCTGTAGTCCCAGCTACTTGGGAGGCTGAGGCAGGAGAATGGCGTGAACCCGGGAAGCAGAGTTTGCAGTGAGCCGAGATCGCGCCACTGCACTCCAGCCTGGGTGACAGAGCGAGACTCCATCTCAAAAAAAAAAAAAAAAAAAAATTAGCTGGGCGTGGTGGTGTGTGCCTGTAGTCCCAGCTACTGGGGTGGCTGAAGCAGGAGAATCACTTGAACTTGGGAGGCGGAGATTGCAGTGAGCAGAGATGGCACCACTGTACTCCAGTCTGAGCAACAGAGTGAGAACCTGTCTCAAGAAAAAAAAAAAAAACCTTCATACTGGCTGGCTCTTCCTCCTCACCTCTCATTCTTTCCTAAGTCCGTCAAAATGATCTTCATGTAATTCAGCCCCATGTTGTTTTGTAGGTCAAGAGACTGATACCCATTCATTAATCCTTGTGCAGGATTCCCACAGCTCATCTGTGGCAAAGTGAAGCCCAGAACTCCTGAAGCTGAATTCCTATTTCTTTCAAGATGTTCTCTACCCGCCTCCAACATCTTTGATCTCACCCTTATCCTGCTGATTTCACTTAATCAAAACTGACCTTAGAAGAGCTTCCCAACTCATATTTCCCTAAAGTAAACCCCAGGTGAGCCAATTCCTGCCATCTTCAGCTCCTCCCCAATCCACGCCCAAGTTCAGATGTTTCATCTTCTCCACACCAGTTCCTCAGGTATCTGGACACAAGACAAAGGCAGAAACGTGAGTGTGCCAATCACATTATCTTCAACATCCCTTGTTTCCTCAAGCTCCAATTGAGTAAATCATATCTGCAATTTAACTCTTAATCAAGAGGCCCTTGAGTCTGACTTCAGAGATTTATTTTATGGCTCTTCGTATGTCAGGTATGAAAATGAAGGATGTCTTACTTGCTTCACTGGGATGCTCCCACACAGCAAATTACAGGGGCATGGCAGTGAAAGGAGACTGTGTTTTAGGAAATGAAAGGCATAGGGAAGGACCTGGCTTATTGGAGGCAGGGAGAGAAGAGGGAACAGAAGGCAAAGGCCAGAAGCTCAGGTGTTTGCAAAACGTGCTGCTGGAATCCAGGCTGACACCGGGGAAAGAGGCATTTCATGCTTGATGTTTACTCACTGACAGTCCTGGGGCAAATGAGTGCAGCTTTTACAGACCAGGAACTCTCCAATTAGAGAAGAGAGGCCTCAACTCCACAAACCAGAGGCAAGAATCTAGCTGACTCCTGCCCATTTCAGTCTGGTAAGCCCATTTATTATGGTATCATTCATACATTTAAGATTACCTTGATTAGGTTTTTTAATCTTAATTGTCTTGAGACAGGGTGTTACTCTGTTGCCTAGGCTGAAGTGCAGTGGTGCTATGATGGCTGACTGTAACCTCCACCTCCTGGACTCAAGCAATCCTCCCACTTCAGCCTCTCGAGTAGCTGGGGCCACAGGCACACACCTCCACTCCTGGATAATTTTTTTTTTTTTTTTTGGTAGAGATGGGAGTCTTGCTATGTTGCCCAAGCTGGTCTCGAACTCCTAGACTCAAGCCATCTTCCCACTTCAGCCTCCCAACGTGCTGGGATGACTGGCATAAGACACTGCACACGGCCAATGTAGGTAATTTTAGATGAACTTATCCCTCCCTACACTGAGCTTGGGTTATCCATAGCTAAGATGCTTCCTTTATCAATCAGTGGCATGGACCACGGAATCATAAGAAGGGCTTGAAGAAAATATAGGTAAAAATGTAGATTCAAGGTATCCCCCAAGGTAGCTTAGTCTGCCTCCTAACTCCTCATCATGAATTGCTTCTGCCTTTTTTCCCCCCTGTTGATTACTAGAATTAAGTAACTCACTTTCTGATCATTGTCTTTCTGCTCAACCCTAAAAGCCCTTTAGATTGTTTTTTTTTTTTTTTTTGAAATGGAGTCTCCTTCTGTTGCCCAGGCTGGAGTGCAGTGGCACAATCTTGGCTCACTGCAACCTCCGCCTCCCGGGTTCAAGCAATTCTCCTGCCTCAGCCTCCCTAGTAGTTGGGACTACAGGTGTGCACCACCACGCCCAGCTAATTTGTGTATTTTTAATAGAGACGGGGTTTCACCATGTTGGCCAAGCTGGTTTCCAACTCTTGACCTCAGGTGATCAGTCCTCCTTGGCCTCCCAAAGTGCTGGGATTACAGGCATGAGCCACCATGTCCAGCCACCCTTTTTAGATTTTATTGATCAACCCAGAAAGCCTCTCTGTCTTTTTTGGGTCCTCAGAGCGCCCAGTCTCCTTTTCTTTGTCCTAATTAGTGGAGAGATGGGAGAAAGTGCTCCTATAGAAGCTTCTTCAGGGAAAACTATTTTTTTAATTAACCAGTCTTTCAGTTAGGAATAATACTGGTTGCATGCAACAGAGACCCAACCTATACAGGCAGAACAAAATTACATTTTCTTTTTCTCATACAACTAGGAGTGAAGAGGTAGGCTTTCTGGGGCTGGTGCTATAGCTCCATGATTCCATCAGAGGCCTTAGTTTCTGCTTACCTTTCTGCTCAGTCATGCCTTAGTGAGTGCTTCTTGCCTCATGGACACAATATGGCTGCTGTACCTCCTACATCACCTCTAAGTTTCAGGAAGGCACAACAAAGTTCTTCTGGTCTTGAATGAGCTCTGAGTTCAACTGGCTGATGATGGTCTCACTCCCATGCCTGACAATTGGCTGGCTATCAGCTGAGGTGACCAGGGTTACAGCGCTATGTGTCTCTCATGATCCAACAGGCTAACCTGGGCTATTTCACATGCTAGTAGTCACATTTTCCCAAGAGAGGACAATCTCCAATGTGCAAGCCCTATTCAAGCTTCTGCTTGCATCTCATTAGCCAACATCCCATTGGCCAAAGCCAATCACAGTATCGATGTGAGGATGACATAGATGCAGGGATGAGAAGAATTTGTAGCCATTTTTGCAATCTACTGCACTATCTTGAAGAAATTTACATCATAACCATCTATACCTAATGTAGCCTACTTTGTTCTACAGAAATAAACTAGTAATAAGAAAAATCCTAATTTTAAATATTTTATTTACTTATACACATCTTTCTTTGCAAATGCATTCTCTTTATTCTAAGATAAAACACATAATGAGAGTAATAATAGAGCTTTGTGGGGAAAAAACATGATGTTGTCCCTATCTAAACACAAATTTTGGAAGAATTAAGCAGATTTTGTCAAAGCATGTCCCAGTTTGTGCAATTCTTATAAACACTTTTGTGTCTCATGTCAGGTTCCAAAGAGATAACACCTTTTAATTTCATACTTTGTGAAAATGCTAAGATTTTCATTATCAAAGACTAAGAACACACTCAATTCTTACAGTCATGTGCCTGTGTTGGCATGGTGCCTACACAATCACAGATGCTGGTGCCTGCCAGAGAGGTCACAGAAAAATCACACCCAATGGACTCTTGGGGAAGTATGTTTAATCAGTTTAATCTGTTTATATGGCTCAATGAGGACTTTTGGAAGTGGTGGGCAGTGACACAGGGAAGCTGATGAGGAGTTTGAGTTAACGTGAATAAGCTTATAGCCTGGCAGGTAGCCCGGGATGCCCAAGGTTTCCATGGCAGCCCCCTGGGAAGGTGATATGTCCAGTGTCATCTGTACATCCGGGCCTTTAGTTCACTTGGTGAATTAGTCTGTTTTCATACTGCTAATAAAGACATGCCGGGTAATTTATAAAGGAAAGAGGTTCAGTGGACTCACACTTGGCTGGGGAGGCCTCACAATCATGGTGGAAGGTGAAGGTGAAGCAAGACATGTCTTACATGGTGGCAGGCAAGAGGGCGTGTGCAGGAGAACTGCCCTTTTATAAAACCATCAGCTCTCCTGAGACTTATTTACTATCACAAGAACAGCTGGGGAAAAACCTGCACCCATGTTCAATTACCTCCCACAGATCCCTCCCATGACATGTGGGGATTATTACAATTCAAGATGAGATTTGGGGACACAGAGCCAAACCATATCACCTGGTCTAGGTAGATGGCGATGGTGAGTGCACTGGGAGTTACCATCTTGTTCTGGCCAGTGATATTCCTGGGCCTGTCAATGTCCCTGAGGATTAGCATGCATTTTTTTTTTTTTCTGCATAGTCAGGAAGGAGTCCTGCCCTCTGACTCGACCAAAGATGGCCATGGCTAAAGAGGGGAGGAGGCCAGGCACGGTGGCTGACACCTGTAATCTCAGCACTTCGGGAAGCCAAGGCAGGCAGATCACTTGAGGTCAGGAGTTTGAGAACAGCCTAGGCAACATGGTGAAACCCCATGTGTAACTAAAAATACAAAAATTAGCCAAGTGTGGCGCACACCTGTAATCCCAGCTACTCAGGAGGCTAAGGCACGAGAATTGCTTGAATCCGGGAGATGGAGGTTGTAGTGAGCTGAGATCACGCCCCTGCACTCCAGCCTGGGTGACAGAGTGAGACTCTGTCTCCAAATAAATAGATAAATAAATAAATAATAAAAATAAAGAGGGGGAAGAGTAGGTGCAGTGAGGGAGGGAAAACTCAGAGGGTCCTACTGGGGGCTGCCACCACTCCAGAAAGGTCCCTCCTGCCTGACCATTTATTCCTTTAAGAAATCTCTTGGAGCCAGGCACGGTGACTCATGTCTGTAATCCCAGCACTTGGGGAGGCTGAGGCAGAAGAATCATTTGAACCCAGGAGTTCGAGACCAGGCTGGGAAACATAGTGAGACCCTCAACTCTACAAAAAAAAAAAAAAAAACCGGGTTGTAGTGGTGCATGCCTGTAGTTCTAGCTACTTGAGAAGCTGAGGTAGGAGGACGGCTTGAGCCCAGGAAATCGAGGCTACAATGAGCTGAGACCATGCCACTGCGCTCCAGCCCAGGTGACAGAGCAAGACCCTGTCTCAAAAAATAATAATAATAATAAAATAAATAAAAAAGAAATCTCCTGGGAAAGAAAATGTAGCCACAAATTTACCCCTCACACCACTTTCTTCCAAGTTAACACTTCAGGCAGGGTTGATGCTCAAAATATTAACCACTTATCAGGAGGGATTCCCAACCAAGCTCATCAGGGAGTGGCAGTGGAGCTATAGGTGTGTATCTGACTGAGCACTAGCCTTGCCTGCAGGCAAGGATAGTGACTGAGGAAAACCACAATGGAGGTCTACCCTGTAAGGGGTGGGAGAGCAGATCCACGTTGCCCAACACCCCAAAGCCCCACGGCCTCACAGCGAGTTTACAGCTAAATATCTCTGACCTCTGGCAGCCTCAGCAGCCTTCTTCAGCCTCCAAGCTGTCTCATGGACCAGTTTGCAGGTCACCTGTGGTAGCAGACAGCCTGTCCTTGTGACCTTGGGCAAGTCACACAAATCTCCAAGCTTCTGATTTTTAGATGTAAAGTAATAACTCGACATTATCACCTTATAAGACTGTTGAGAAGATCTGGGAAGCTTAGAGCCATAAACCAGGTGTCAGCAATTTTTTTCTATGAAGAGTCAGGTAGTCAATATTTTAGTGGATACTTGTAAAGCAGCCCTAGACATCCATCTTCATTTGCGTATTTGTAAATGAAGAGGCGTAATGTAAGTATGTTCCACCCAACTGTGAGTATCTAATCCCCTACACTGCTCCTGTGTTGTCAGTGACCCTTCTGAGATGGATGAACACAGTTGACCTCCCCAGTACTGTGGCCTCAGGAGTGGTGAGATTGCCCCTTCCATTTTGACACTTTCTCCAGCATGTAGGAGAGCTTTTACAGAATTCTTCAAAGTAAAGCTGAGACTAGGCCTTTCTGAGACTCTGAGGAAGGTTTGGGGAAAATATACAGGGAAAGCAACACAGATAATAGCTTACTGTGAGTATCCAAAACCATCCTGACTTGTCCGTAGTTTGCTATCCTGTGACCAGAGCACTCGGCCCCATCAATAGAAATACATCCAGAGTCCCCAAGCCCTGGAGCTCAGGTGAAGCTCATTTCTTTTCTTTCCTTCTTTCTTTCTTTTTTTTGTTTGTTTGTTTGGAGATGGAGTCTTGTTCTGTTGCCCATGCTGGAGTGCAGTGGTGCGATCTTGGCTCACTGCAACCTCCACCTCCCAGGTTCAAGTGATTCTCCTGCCTCAGCCTCCCAAGTAACTGGAATTACAGGTGCCTGCTAAAATTAGCCAGGCCTGGCTAATTTTTTTTTTTTTTTTTTTTTTTTTTTTTTAGTAGAGGTGGGGTTTTGCCAGGTCGGCCAGGCTTGTCTTGAACTCCTGGCCTCAATTGATCTGCCCGCCTTGACCTCCCAAAGTGCTAGGATTACAGGCATGAGCCACTGTACCCAGCCTCCAGGCTCATTTCTCTCCCTAGAGCAAGGCAGACACTTTCTCCCTTAAATCGGGGGTCTGCTTTCTGATTCCTCCCTTCTTGCCATAGAGCTGATCTCTTCCCAGGATGATTGAAGGTTCGATCCTCTGCTCCCTTCAAAGGAAATTCAACTCCCATCCACTAGACAATGGTCTGACTGGCCCTAAGGCCCTGGTGAGAAAAATCACACCCCAGTGCTATATCAGTTCAATTTCAAAAATTTGGGTCATTTGTTCTGAGTTTGGAGAGCAACAGGTAGCTATAGCAGGCTCAGTCTACTTCCTATTCAAATTATCTTCATTAAGGTTCAAAAAGCCTTAGGGGTGCTCCAATGTTGCCTGTTCTTTACCTCCTTATCCCATGCTCCCTTATCCAATTCTCAGACTCTGTTTCCAGTTACCCAATACATCCAAGTCCAGAGCCTCATGATTTCATGCTTTAGAACCTATGAACCCCACCCAGTAGTTTTCACCCTGCCCTGTCACAAGCCAGGAGTCATGGACATGTTTGTGATCTGCAGGTGCTTACTCTGCAGCCTCTGTGAACCAGATGATTAGAAAAGTGAGGGCTAAAACTCAACCAAACACATTGTGGGGGAGTGAAAATTTGAGTCACCAAAGATGGTCCAAAGTAACTGGCGGGGCAGGAGGGTGAGCAAATGCAGCATCTCCTGGGTCCCAGTTAACAGTTGTCTGCAAATCCAAAGGTATCAACTGATCAATAGAAAACAGGAAGAAAATGATAGACATCCGGCACTCTGGCTTCCAGCAACCACACTCCTGACTGCAGACCCTCCTTAAAAGACCACCAGAATTACCTGTTGATGAAGCAAAACTAGGTTTATTGATCTGTTGCAGTCAGAGAGAGCATCATCTTAGCAGAGAGTCTCAGAAGCATCACAAAAGTCAGAAGCAGATATTTATAAGACTCAGGGGTCTAGGCTTAAGAGACTTCAGGTGGGCCTTTCAAGGTGGCAATCTTACTGGCATTGGGAAAAAATTCATGTTGTAATAATTTAGAATTGATGGGCACAGAGAGTCTGGATAAGTATACAGTTATTTGATCACTGAGCTTGTATTCGTTGTTTTGACATGGCTATAAAGATACTACCCAAGACTGGGTAGTTTATAAAGGAAAGAGATTTAATTGACTCACATTTCTGCATGGCTGGTGAAGCCTCAGAAAACTTACGATTATGGTGGACGGGGAAGCAGGCACTTCTTCACAAGGCAGCAGGAGAGAGAAGAGACAGCATGTACAGGAGGAAATATCAAACACTTATAAAACCATCAGATCTCATGAAAACTCCCTCACCATCACAAGGACAGCATGGGGGAAACTGCCCCCATGATCCAATCACCTCCTACAAGGTCTCTCCCTCAACACCCGGGGATTACAATTCGAGATGAGATTTGGGTGGGGACACAAAGCCAAACCATATCAGAGCTGTTTTGCCCCAAGGGGAAAACTATTGCTTCAATAAATTGGTTTTCAGAAATGTTCTGATATGAGCAGAGAAGACATTTATTGGTTTATGGTCTTATCTTTCTTAGCAAGAATTTCCTGGACCAGTTTAATAAAGTCATATTGACACACAGATGGTCTCAGTTCTCAGTACAGACAGTTCAGCTTTGTGTATGCAGGTGGTCTCAATTCTCAACACTCAACCAGAATATAGCCCTGCCCCAAGGGTGAATAGAGGCCTACATGTGTCCTGAGAACACAAGACTGGTTGAGAGTCCTTCATATTCGCCAGGCTTTGAACAAAGCAGGCCTAAATATGTGCAGAGAGTGCAGTAAGCTCTCTCAGAAAAAACAAAAACAAAAACAAAAAAAAAACACTGTTTGGTTGCCTGAGAGACAACCAGGCCTGGCATCCTGAAGACAAGTGGTGACCTAGGGCACTCTGCTATACCCCAGTCTTGATCCAAGACTTGCAGGGAAATAAATGTTGGCAGTGACTGCCTAAGCTCTGTCCAGAGGAAGGGATGCCTTATCACATGGGTTTTGAATGTGATGGTCCCACTGGCAAAAGAGGCCCCTTACAGACATGACTCAGCAAGCTGTCAGACCCTGAAGCCATTAAACTTTCAAGATCACATAATTAAAAACCTCTTTGTTTAGGTTCCATGCTCCACGGGAGACCTCCCAATGGTTATATGGCTCCTCACCGAGCTTGCCTTCAGGGAGAGAATGTGATGCAGGAAGTCTCTTAAGTGTCCAATTTCTCAACAGTTGTAGTTCCCACAGTGAACTTTAAAACTGGCATTCTGGTTTTACACTTCAGATTCTGCTGTCTGAGTGAGTCTCTTTCTAAGAGATGGATCTGCAATTGGTGTGCAAATAAATTGCATTTCTGGACCTGAAAGACTGCAAGCTAGATTTTGAATGGTGTAGAATGCATCCTGAAGCTACCTGGATTTCTCCTAATGAAACTCAAACCTTGAAGCTCACCTGTCCAAGCAGTGAAGCTTACACTGTCATTCATTAATCACCATATCCCTTTCCTTAAATGGGAAAATATATGCTAACTTCAAAACTGGTAACATACAAAGGAATATTTAGGGCACAACCCCATGTGCAACTTGGAAATTACTGATAAAGAAATGGACGAGATTCCAGGTCAAGATGGCAGACTGCACGAATGCATGAAGGCTTCCTCCCTCTCAAACCACATAGGAATACTGCATAATGTACATGGTTTTTACAAAATTCGAAATGCATAGCTAAGCCCAAAAGCAAGAATGAGAACCCACAGGTACCAGAAACATTGCAATGAGTAGAAGTTGAAACTGTTTGGCCACGTGAGTAACTAAACAAGATATATGCCTGTGTGGGTAGAGGTTTTAAAGCCTCCATGGAAGATGGAGTTGAAGCCAAGTCTCCACATTTGGCACAGGAGCAGAAACTGAACCCCTTAGCAGAAGGCAGGCACCAGTAAATGTCTTTCCTGTCCTTGAAATGGAATTAGAAGAACTTTATCACTGACTCAAACCCATAGTCTTTAAGAAATAGAACCCCTCTTGGCCAGGCGCGGTGGCTCACGCCTGTAATCCCAGCACTTTGGGAGGCAGAGGCGGGTGGATCACGAGGTCAGGAGATTGAGACCATCCTGGCTAACCCGGTGAAACCCCATCTCTACTAAAAATACAAAAAATTAGCCAGGCGTGGTGGTGGGCGCCTTTAGTCCCAGCTGCTGGGAAGGCCGAGGCAGGAGAATGGCATAAACCCAGGAGGTGGAGCTTGCAGTGAGCTGAGATCGCGCCACTGCACTCCAGCCTGTATGACAGAGCAAGACTCTGTCTCAAAAAAAAAAAAAAAAAGAAAAGAAATGGAACCCCTCAACCTCTCAACTGGCCCTGCCTGAGACTGTGAGATCAGAATTCTTAACCTGACTGCCTACAAGGTGCAAAAACAATGAGCCTAGATACAAATGCAAAACTTTGGCCCTGAGATTTTCTTTGTAGCCCCAATAGAGGCAATTATGAAAATTCCCATGGAAGAGTCTCTGCAAGCCATAATATGTGCCACAGGTTTAAAACATGGTTCTTGCTGAAGATACAGTCCAGACAGCATTTGAAAACATCAAATGCTATAGGACATCATCAGCAAACAATAAATGGCCATGCCCAAGAAACCATAAATAATAAATCAATATGAGTGGAACTTTAAAATAAGTTTACTTGAAATATACACATATGGAGAAAGAGAGTCTATCAAGCATGAAAAAGATATAATGAAAACAAAAAAGGTAGATTAGAAAAAGGAACTACTGGAAATTATAAAAGTAACAACAAAATACAGTGATTTGAGAAAAATATGCAATGGAGAGTTTAAACAGACGACTAGAGCTAGCCAAAGAGAGAATTGGTGAAATGAAGTACACAGATGGGAATTCTCCCAAAATAAGGCTTATATATCTATATATATATACACACATACAAGCTGTTTTGACCTTAGCTATACAATTTGAATTTTGTGAAAACCATATACATTATGCAGTATATATGCATACACACACAAATAGAAAAGAAAAATGGAAAAAAAGAGCTATAAGATCCAAGATACATAAAAGGAGAATTCTAAAAGGAGTGGGGAGAGAGAGTAAGTGTAGCAATTGGAAGGTGTTAGGCTACAAGTAATAGAAAGTCCAACCAACAGTGACTTACAGAAGAGGATTATTTCTGACCCACAGCAAGAAGTCTTGGGGAAGAGGCTGTCCAGAGCTAGAGCAGCAGCTCACCCCATGCCAAAAATAAACAAACAAATAAATAAGCAAATAAATTCTGGGTAGATTAAAGATATAAACATGAGAGATAAACCTGAAAGTAATTACAAGAAAATATTGGAAAATAATTCTATGACCTACAGTAGAGATTTCTATATATTTTTAAACAGAAAAAAGAAACATAGCTTAAATAGATCAAAAATTAATTTTTTTGAATCCTATTTCAGGCAAAATTAAAAGCAACAGATTTGGGGTAAATGTTCACAGTCCATGTAACCAACAAAAATTAGTATCCAGAGTTTCTGTAGATTATAAAGGTAAAAATAAACAAAGCAAATACAAATAGGAACAAAAGATAGGAAAATGCAATCCAGAAAGGAGGGATGACTCTGAGTGGGTAATAAACAAATAAAGCAGTATTCATCCTCGTGTCACTGGTGGTCAGGGAAGCACAAATTAAAACTAAGAGATAAAATCGCACAATATCAAATGTTGATGAGAATGTGATGAAACGTGAAGTGGAAACTTTAAGCCTCGCTAGAGCAGAGGGGCTGTAATATAATACATCCCCTTGGGAGAGCAATCTGGCAAAGTCTGCTAAAACCTAAACTTTAATACTTGTATGCTTATGCTAAAGAGATTTTCTCATGAGCACTCAAAGGTTATATATTTATAAGAAATTTTTTAGCAGCCTTGTTAATAGTAGCAATAAATTAGAAAGAATAATTTTTATCAAAAATAAAAATTTAAATAAATTTCAGTATATCCAAAAATAAAATTGTTAATTGTTAAATTAATTAAATTGAGGTGCATCAAGTGGATAGCTACCATAAATCAAACCATGAATGAAAAAGAGTTGCAGGGCCAAGCACAGTCACTCATGTCTGTAAATCCCAGCACTTTGGGAGGGTGAGGCGGGAGGATCACTTGAGCCCAGGAGTTTGAGACCAGCCTGGGCAACATGGAGAAGCCTCATCTCTACTAAAAAATATAAAAATTAGCTGGGCGTGGTGGCACATGCTTGTAATCCCAGCACTTTGGAAATTTGGAAGGTTGAGGCAGGCAGATCACTTGAGGTCAGGAGTTCGAGACCAGCCTGGCCAACATGGTGAATCCTGTCTCTACTAAAAATACAAAAATTAGCCGGGCGTTGTGGCACAGGCCTGTAATTCCAGTTACTCGGGAGGCTGAATCAGCGGAATTGCTTGAACCTAGGAGGCAGAGGTTGCAGTGAGTCGAGATTATACCACTACACTCCAGCCTGGGCAACAGAGTAAGACTCCCAAAAACAAACAAACAAACAAACAAACTATATATATATATATATATATATGAGACAGATATATATATATATATGAGACAGATATATATATATATGAGACATATATATATGAGATAATGTTTACTCCTGGAGAAAAAGGGTAATGATATTAAGAAGGCATAAATATGGAACTTCAAATTTACCTTTCATTTCATTTTTTAAAATATCTAAAACCATTATGCTAAGACCTCTAGTTGTTCATTGTGGGTGCTAGGGGCATTATAATTTTTTAAATTATTCTCTATAGTTTCTCAATTTTCAGTCTTTCTAGACTGAAAAAAAAATAGCAGGAAAGTTTTAAAAACACATTTGCCTATTTTTTTCTATTTTTTATAGAGATGGGGATCCTGCTAAGTTGCCCAGGCTAGTCTCAAACTCCTGGGATCAAGCAGTCTGCTTAGGTTGGCCTCCGAAAATGCCAGGATTACAGGCCTGAGCCACTGCACCTGGCAGGCTATTTTTTTATGTACTTTTTAAAAAATTTTGCTTTTGAAGGTTCACAGACAAAGAATTAAGTACAAAGATGCCAAAGAAGCGAAGTCCTCCTGTAACTATCAAATATCTGTTCCGTCATTTGTTATATAAAAATAAATCATGTGGTTCAATCTTTCTTGTTGGGAATTCAGGACGTTGCCTGAGAAATCTCTCCCCACCCCTCAAAAAAGTGATTTATTTTATTAAGTAAAAACCGAGCATATGAGAGAAGACAGAATGTGACTAGGGAAAGGAGAAGTTCCAACATACTGATGAATTGCCGTTTCCTCTTGGTGAGCTCACTCTACTCTTGTTTTTGTGCTAGAAAGGGGTTTCCAATAAATTATTGAGGCTAAAGCGTCTTTCCTTTCTGAAAGGGCTGCATGTTGGAACCAGTCCCATATCCATAATCATAGATAGCCTTATGCAAGCGGCATGAGAGTCAACATCTAATTGGTGCCTTGACCAGGCCTGGGGCAAAAAGCCTGTTTAAATACAATCAATATTCACAAGGTAAGACGACAAGGTTTGCACAAAGCAGAATTAGGCAAGATATAGATTTCCACTTACAAGACAGCATGCAGCTAATAATTCACCCCAGATCGACCTGTTGAGAGTGAAGCATATCCTGGAATTCTCACTAGCCTGTCACATGCAATGCACACTGAAGGGGACGGTGGAAGAGAAAACTGTCCCAAACAACCCAAGAAGACACTGATCTGGGGCTGAGCTGATGTCATCAATTCACATAGGTCTACAGAGGAAAGAACCTGTCAATGTTGGAACCAAATAGAAAATCTAGTGGATTTTTTTGTTGTTGTTGTTTTGTTTTGTTTTTTTTAAATCGATACACAGGAAGATTTATCTGCAGTTTGTCTATCCCTGCAAATCGCTAACAGTGAGGTCTCTAAGGCATTTCCAAACCTTGAGAATCTTGTAAAATTGAGATGACATGTCAGAAGCCCTGTGCCATCTGTGTTGCTGGCCTAAGATTTAGGAGATCTGAATTTTAGTCCCAGCTCTGATACTAATAAGGGAATATTCCCTCAGCTGAGACCTCTAGGACTCAGTCTTCCCGTGAGTGGAATGGGATAATAATACCCACTCAGATTTCACTACTGTGGTTTCAGGACCATTTACTCAATATATTAATATTAAAGGGCTTTTAAATGATCTGAAGCCAAATACAGTGCAACAAGTATTTTTTAAAAAAACTAAAAATACCAATGAAACATGTTCTTCTTGCTTTAAAAGTCTGGAGGGTTGAAGCACACACATAGACACAAAATGTTCTCTCAAAAAATAATGCTTTTAAGTATAAGCCACCTGACTAGCCAAGTCAAAGATCTATGATCAAATGCTTTTCTCAAACAAGAAATTGGTGTGACTTGGGAAGTGAGGTTTGCACAAAATCAAACGGCATCTTCTTAAACCTGGTTTTTGACAAGTGGTGATCATTACTGCATAACTTTTAAAAAGTCCAAGCTGTTACAACTAAGAACAAAACTGAAACACTCACAACCATTTTTAACTCACTATAGAAAAATTGAATTGCTTAAATATGTAACTGGTTGAACTGTTATAAAGTTGCATCATAAATACTGGCCAAATTAATGAATTTTACCATTCAGGAATGCATACGGATGTAGATAATGAACTCAAAATCATCAGGGATGTCAGAAGCGTCAATGAAACAATAGGATACTTTTTTTTTTTTCTACCTGACTATGGTCCTTACCAAATCTAATGCAGTGATTATTTCCTGAATATTAATTTATACTTGAGATTAGAAGGCACTACACAAAATACACACTCAAAACAGGACCATATTAAATCAATTTTGTCCCCGTCTCCAGCCTCCTCTAACTTCATGTTTGTATTTGGTCAACAAGATTAGAGACTTCATCTCTATAGCTTGCCCCCAAAAAGATATATCCATATCTTATTCCCCAGAACCTGTGAATATTATCTCATATTGCAAAAGAGTGAATATTATCTCCTGTGGCAAAAGATGTAATGAAGGATCTCAACAGAAGTTATCCTGGATTATTGAGTGGGATAATCAACTTTGCATGTAACTTTGAATGTAACAAAGTTTGCATGTTCTCATTCCTTTGTAGGAGCTAAAAATTAAAATAATCAAACTTCCAGAGATAGTAGAATGCTGGTTACCTGAGTCTGAGAAGGGTAGTTACGGAGTTAGGAAGGGTGTGGGGATAGTTAATGGGTACAAAAATATAGCTAGATAGAATAAATAAGATCTAGTTTGTGATAGCACAACAGAGTGACTACAGTCAACAGTAATTTAATTGTACATTTTGGAATAACTAAAAGGGTATGATTGGATTGTTTGTAATACAAAGGATAAATGCTTGAAGCAATGCATACCTCATTTACTCTGATGTGATTATTTGACATTGCATGCATTTACACTGATGTGATTACTTCACATTGTAAAATATCTCATGTACCCTATAAATATAGACACCTACAATGTAACCACAAAAAAAAAAAAAGATTAAAGGAAAGAGGCAAAGGGAATTAGTTTTGAGAGACACACATAACAGGAGGCCATGTGACTGCAGAGGCAGGGATTGGAGTGATGTGGCCACAAGTCAAGGAACACCTGGAGCAACCAGAATCTGACAGAGACAAGAAGGGATTCTTTCCTAGAGCCTTTGGAGGAGTGCGGTCCTGCTGACACCTTGATATCAGACTTCTAACCTCCAGAACCATGAGAGAAAAAACTCCTGATGTTTGGCAAAGCAGGAGCACTGTCATCTCAGACAAACACCGCCACTTTAAGTTCCAGCTCCCTTTCTAGCCTCATGCATTTCAAGGAAATCACTTCTTTTCTAACTACAAGCAGCCAGATAGAGCAGACAGTAAAACACAGATAAGACAGCTCGGGCACAGAGGGAGGTGGGAGGAAAGTCTCTTGGGTAACTGCCAAATTTCACCCTCATACATTGGGCCCCAGTGAAACAGTGGGCCTTAATAAGCACATTCCTTTCCCTTCAAGTCCACTAAGATAGAAAAGCAAAAAGCAGACTGGAGGGATATGCCTGCAGCTGCAGAAAGATGTATGAGAACAGACATACAAAAGACACACAAAGAGACACAGAAGCAGTCCAAGCCTCTGATAAACTTTTCCACCCTAAATCCTTAAAAACTCTTAGTCTGTAAGAGAGTGTGCCTCTGAACTAACATGGCCAGACACCCCTCTCAGGATTGTTTTCTCTAAAATAAGCCTGTCTTAACCATCAAGCCACCTTTTGTGTTTCTTTCCTCTTTAATTCTTACAGTGTTTAAGTTCCTCATTTGTGGTGATGTATCACAGCAGCCACAGGAAATTACTACATTCTCCTTTCACTAACCTGCTTTTCCCCTACCTGTGTCCAGTAGCTTGGCTGCAAAGTCCTGTCTTGTCTGCAGGTCAGGGACAGTTGTCCCTGCACACACAATCTGTGGACACGTTATAGCATGCTGCTTTGACTTGTTGACCTAGCAAACCCTTGCATCTACCTTAACACATCTTGTCCCCGAGCATCTTCAGATGCACTCATCTGTTGCCTCCAGATACTTTCAAGGCAAAAAGACAAGTAAAGCTAAAACTCTGAATGGGTGGTGCCTATGTGTCAGGTCTCTACTGCTGTAGCAGGAACTCCAGGTACCACGACTCCTATCATTTGGAGTTCTGTGGGAGGAAATATTGGCTCTGCTGGGGTGACAGTGTTGTCTGTCTGTCTATCATCTCAGCCCTTTCTTTCTTGAGTGGAGTGTAAAGCTCAGGACTCCCACAAGACTAAAACACAAATGCTCCAAGCACAACACCTGGGTAACAGCATTCTCTGAGAATGGATGTCTGCAAGGAAAAGATGCTTGTCCATAGACCCCACATAACAGTGACTTTAATCAAATGCTAGCCATGGCTACAAAACAGCTTACTGAATCCCAAACTGAAGTCTATTTCAGGTATCTGGCAAACAGGATGGAAGGCCCAGCCTACTGCCTTCTAATGACACAGATCTATTCTCTCAACACACAACGAGCACTTATGGGTGGCAGCCATCTTGAGCATGTGCAAGTAGCAGCCATCTTGAGCATGCACGGGGGCAGCCATCTTGTGAAGAACAAACCAGAGTTTGTTGATTTTACAGAGTCAGAACTTGATGCATAAAATATTGTATACTGGGATTTGCTTATTTATATAAGACATTTTAAAAGAGTATAAAAATAATGCCAAATGGAAAAAAGGAATAAATATAAACAAGGGATACAGTGAACATAAAGTTGAAAACATCAAAATTGTTCACGTCAACATTTACTACCATGAGCCAACTGTCATAAATATTGTGAAAGAAGACACCTTAGCAGTTAACAATGTCCATAAAATGAAAAAAAAATTACTGAGAAAAGGATATGTTTATTTATACTACAGTGAGGGGGACAGTATGTTATGTAATGAAATAGCAACAGCTTCTCTCTAGTGGACACTCGTAAGATCTATGGGGTACTTTATTCTCCTGACAATGGGCAGAGCTCCTTGGGATCTCACTGAGGGTAAATTCAGTTCATGGGGGCAACACGGGGACAATATGGTGAGGGGGAAGTCAAAGTAAGAAGAGAAGTTTCTGATCTCCCAGTCCAGTGTTCTTCCCAAGTTGCTATCAAGGCTAGGATGAGGTGAAGCAAGACAAGGGAAATATTTCTTTAAGGACAATGAATTTCTCACAACGACCAGCCAAAGTCTGAGGATGAGGGAGGTGGAGGGTGGTTAAAAATTCACCCCAGACAGATCACCTGAAATCAGGAATTCAAGACCAGCCTGGCCAACACAGTGAAACCCTGTCTGTACTAAAAATACAAAACTTAGCCGGGCTTGGTGGCATACACCTGTAATCCCAGCTACTTGGGAGGCTGAGGCAGGAGAATCGCTTGAACCCAAAATGCAGAGGTTGCAGCGAGCTGAGATCATGCCACTGCACTCCAGTCTGGGCAACAGAGTGAGACTCCATCTCAAAAAACAAAAAAAAATTCAACCTAGATATCAAAGCTATGAAAGTCAAGGAAAGACTGAGGAAGAACCATTCCAAACTGAAGGTGACTAAAGAGACCTCACATTTCAGTGCAACGCAGGATTCTGGCTGGGAAAAAAAACATGATTGAGACAATCAGCAAAGCTGAGCATGTTCGGAGGATTAGATGATAGACATGCATCAATGTTAACTTTCTGATTGTGACGGTTCTGTTGTGATTCTGTAGGAGAATGTACTTGTTTGTAGGAATGACACACAAAAATATTCAGGAATGACAGAGCATCAGCTAGATAATTTATTCTCCATTGTTTCAGAACAAAAAAAAAAGTCATTTTAGTTGAAACTTCAACATATAAGTTTGATTGTTTCAAAATTTAAAAATAAATTTTAAAAATTCAGCTCATAAAACTTTCATGGTATGAATAAACTCAACCTTGTACAGACATGGCCAAGAGAAAATACCATTTGACAGTTAGTGCAGGTGATGGAGGAGAAGGATGGGGAACATTGAAGGTGAAATTCTGCTCACGGAAGCTGGTTTTAATCATCTAAAGGAGGATGAAGGCAGGAAGCCAGTGCTATTTTCCATTTTGATAACAAATCTTGGGCTTAACAAATTTAAAGTGGATCAGTGACTGCAAAGTAAGGAGCATTTTATCCCCAGACCTCAGGGATTTAGGCAAGGTTAAAAACAGACATTCCAGCAAAAGGCTACCCAAATTATTCCAATGTCCAGCATTATATATACAATTCTGAAGCTGTCCACACTGTCATTATGGCCTGCCTATCACCACAGCCTGTTCTTCCTTGGGCAGTGAGGCAGAAGAGGCAACTCATTTGTAGAGGCAGAATTTTACATTGTCTCTAAAATATAAAAGAAGGATTCCAGCTTGAGCCTCAGCATCTAGACATCCAATGTGTAGAAGATTAGTGGATTGACCTTCTAATGGTCAATTGAATAAAGAAGCCACCTGGGAAAGAACTGCAAAATCTGATTCCAGGGCAATGATCAACTCAGAAGAAATATTCTGAGCAGAGCCAGCTGCCTGTCATGACGATGGGCCCTTGGCCCACCTCTCCACAGGAACCTCTTGCCTCTGTCCTAAGGAGGGGATATTGCAGTCAAAAGGCCAATAAACACTAGCCAGCCTGGCTTTGTTTGGCACAGGAAAGACCACTTGCCCCTGACCAGGTCACAGTACCCTCTCCACCTACTTGCCATCACATAGCCAACAAAGCCATTCCACCTTTCCCCAAATTAATATGCAAGGTATGCATAATGCTAGGTATTTTCTGATTATAGCTGCTGGCCATAGAGAAGGACACAAACATGCAGCTGTCAAGCTGAGGGTCTTGTGATCCAACAACTTTCAAGGAGAAGAGAGAGAGCCTGCCCACAACAGGCATATCTGAGTTCAAAGTCAACTTTGGCCTTGGAAGTCCTCTTGCAGATGTCAGCAGCCATTTGTTTTCAATGACCACAAGTTGGGTCACTTAAAATAACACCCTTCTGGCCTCCAGTTCTGGAGGTCAGAAATCAAAAATCTATGTCACTTGACCAAAATCAAGGTGTTGGCAGAGACACACTCCCTCTAAAGGTTCTAAGAAAGAATCCATTTCTCACATTTTCCAACTTCTGATGCCTGCTGGCATTCCTTAGCTTGTGCCCACATCACTCCAATCTTTAAGAACAGCATCTTCAAATCTCTGTCTCTGCTCCATCTTCTTGTAGCCTTCTCCTCTGCATGTGTTAAATTTCCCTCTCCCTCCCTCTTATAAGGATACATGTGGCCAGGTGCGGTGGTTCACGTCGGTAATCCCAGCACTTTGGGAGGCTGAGGTGGGTGGATCACCTGAGGTCAGGAGTTCAAGACCAGCCTTGCCATCACAGCGAAACACCGTCTCTACTAAAAATACAAAAGTTAGCCGGGCGTGGTTGTGCAAGCCTGTAATCCTAGCTACTCAGGAGGCTGAGGCACAAGAATCACTTGAACCCAGGAGGTGGCAGTTGCAGTAAGCCGAGATCATGCCACTGCACTCCAGCCTGGTTGACAGAGCGAGACTCTGTCTCCAAAAAAAAAAAAAAGATATGTGTGATTGCATATAGGGTCCACCTACATAATCATCTCCCCATTTCAAAATCCTTAACTTGATTGCATCTGCAAAGACTCTTTCTCTGAATAAGGTAAACTTTTAAGTTTACAGGTTCCAGAGATTGAGACCTGGTAACAGCATTCCCTGAGAATGGATGTCTGCAAGGAAAAGATCACTTGGGGGATCATTGTTCAGCTGACTGCAATGGGTAACAGTAAGCATTTATACCCTAAACTTTGATGTGGACACACTCAACCACTAGACAGTAGCCAGAGAGAAGCCTTTGGCCAGCATCAGCCTTAGATGTGCCAAATTAGACGTGAATAAGTCCCACAGATGTGTGCACAGCCCACTGAAACAGGAAGAAGGAAACTAGCAGGTAGCTTGTGTTACTCATAGACCAAAGACAACCTCTGCATTTTCACGCTTCTACTCAGGAGCAACTTAAGAGCTACAGTTTAAGAGCTATAGATTTCCTGCATGGGGGTGGGTGATGACAGAGAATGATTGTTTGGGAATTCTTGTCAGCATCACCATCTTTGTAACACCTAGAAAGGACTCAAGTAAGGACAGTTTAAGATCCAAATGAAGTAAAGCCTCTGATCTTTTCATTTGTCAATTTTTAAATTCCTGGAGAGATCAGCAATCTGCCATTCTCAGGTGGCTGATCAATAACATACCTTTAGGTTTCAGCCCCCTCTTCCCTAAATGAGCAGATAGCAGAATATTCTAGAACTTCATTTTTCATGCTCAGATAAAATCTGCAAATTTTTCTGGAGCCTGCATATTGCTGCCAACTCTTCCTTGGGCCAAGTAACAGGCAATATCACCATCATTGCATAAAAGTAAAGCTTTTTAGCCCTTAAATTGTAGGAAAGATAAAGTCTCTGAATAAAAGAGCCCTTTCCAAACATGAACCCCCAACAAATGTACAAGGTGAGGCAAACAGATGTTGTAGAAGGGCTCGGTGATGGAGGAGAAGTTTGTGGCATTTGTTAGTTTAGGTCTACAAGAGGCAGGTGGCAGAAGCAGAGTGGTGGTGGCTGAGGGGCTGATGGAGAGACTTCTTTCCCAGCAAAAAGGGTACTGAGAAGTTACCTTGGTTACCAGAGGAAAGCCAAACAAGTCCCAGTCACCAAAAGAGGTTATCTGTGCCCCTTGAAAGCTGAGTCCTCCCATCCTCATTTCATCCCCTTTTTCCTTTACCACATGCCCCCCTCCCTCAAGATATGGAACCTCCTAGGGATGGACACCAGTTCTACCTTGCCAGAGAAGAGGTATGCAATCAGCCTGTTCGTTAAAGGCCTGAAATAATTCCCAGATCCCCAGGTAGATGGCGTGTGAGGAAAATGGTCAAGGCTCTGGATCATGAGATGGTGGAGCCCCCACTCCCCATCCCATCTTCTCCCCATGTCTTGACTCAGCTTGGACCATGGGAGGTAGTGATGAAAGTGAACAGATACAGAACTGCTGCAAACAAGCATCACATTGGTGCCCAGGGCAGAAGTTAAAATAGGGAACCCAGCACCACATTCCCCAATAAGGAGGCATACCAGGCAGGGATTCTGCTGCGGCATGATACACCCCTCACTGCTGTCTCTGGTTTCTATAGAAAGCAGAAACTGTAAGCCTGACCTCCAAACTCTCGGGACGATCTGAGACATACTAGACCCAAAGAAGCATATGTAACCCTGTTATTAGGGTTGGTAGTTGCTGGGCTAAAAAGCAAAAATCAGTGTGAAACAGGAAATCTTTTTGAGGATCACTGTACATGACAACTCATTTCTATTTTGCTACTATCACGATTCTCTTTTCCTTCCACAGTTTGATTATGTGTCTTGCTGTGGAACTCTGTAAGTTTATCACAATTAAAGTTCACTGACAGACGGGATGGAGATGGGAAGAGAAAGGAGAGTCCACTGTTCGTGCATAATGTGATATGTAGTATATTGCACAATGCCATGTAATATTATGGCTAACATGCATTAAGGTTATTTTTCTTTTGGCATGACTTTTTTTTTTTTTTTTTTTCTGAGACAGAGTCTCACTCTGTCGCCCAGGCTGGAGTGCAGTGGCATGATCTTGGCTCACTGCAAGCTCCACTTCCCAGGTTGATGCCATTCTCCCGCCTCAGCCTCCCAAGTAGCTGGGACCACAGGCACCCACCACCACGCCTGGCTAACTTCTTGTATTTTCAGTAGAGAGGGGATTTCACCATGTTAGCCAGGATGGTCTCGATCTCCTGACCTTGTGATGCGCCTGCCTCAGCCCCCCAAAGTGTTGGGATTACAGGCGTGAGCCACCGCACCCGGCCGACTGTTTTTTTTTTTTAAAGTGCCCAGTGATGGACATTTAGGAACAATCAAACTAATAATTCCTCTTCTTCTCTCCCTATGTCACAGTGTGATCATATACATCCTTCCCTTGGCAAGATCAAGGCTGCATCTGATTAAGCCAATTTGGGCAGGCTATTTATAGTCACCGCCTAATCATTGAGAGAGTTTACACCCTGAATGGGATCATCGGCCACCCATTCGACATGAGACTGCCATTGGATATTTACATCATTTCAGCCAAAGCACCTTGTGGATCTCAATTTCTTCTCCTCTCCCTCCTCCTAGGATGATTGGCAGATGCCATGCAGGACTCCCCCACTCTTGGCTGACACCCTCCAAGGTAACTGCCAGATCAAAGTTTGATTAGTTAGAGGGCACATCCCTGACTGCCACAGCAGAAACTAATGATTCCACAGCAAGAGAGCCATGCCCTGATGTCACTGCCTAGCTGGTGCAGATGTTGAAAGCAGAGTTCCTTCATCTCCCAACCAGCTGCCCTCCCCAAGCCTCTCTGCCTTGGGTCTATTCTCTGCACTCCGCTCTGATAATCATTGGATAGCTTTCCACACAAGGTCAAAATCCTTTACAACCTGACCCCAGCCTTTTATCTCTGACCACCCTGTACATTACACCCTTTACTCCAACCATCGGCAACCAACATCCATTTCCTGAAACGCAACCCACTCTTAAGTCTGGTGACCTTTGCACATACTGTCTCTTCTGACTAAAATGTTTTTCCCTTTGACTGACACCAATCCAACCTATAAGACCTTGTCCAAATAGCATCTCCTCCATGCTACCCCCCGTCTGGGTTCCAACTTCACAACATACATGCTTCTAGTGCAACACTAATCTCATTTGCTATAGTTTGGATATTTGTCCCCTCCAAACCTTATATTGAAATTTGATCCCCAGTGTTGGAAGTGGAGCTTAATGAGAGGTGTTTGGGTCATGGAGGTAGATTCCTCATGAATACATTAATGCCCTGAATTGGGGGAATGAGAGAGTTATTACTCTATTAGCTCCCTCAAGAGCTGGTTGTTTAATAGACCCTGGCACCTCTTCCCACCTTGCTTTCTCTCTAGCCATGTGATCTCTGGACACACTGGCTCCCATTTGCCTTCCGCCATAGTGGAAGCAGCCTGAGGCCCTCAGATGCAGATGCTGGTGCCATGTTTCTCGTACAGTCTTGAGTTACCATGAGCCAAATAAACCTCTTTTCTTTATAAGTTACCCAGTTGTCACTAAGACAACTAAGTGTTGTCTTAGTCTGTGTTGTGTTGCTATACAGGGATGCTTTATAGCAACACAACACAGACTAAGGCAACACTGTTATAAATTCATTCTGCTGTGTTATAAATTAATTCTCTGTCAGTTCCTGAACTCCTCAAGGTCAGGAATATGTCTTGTGTTTCTAATTTCGGCAGGAAATCCTGCAGGAATGAGGTTCAGTGTAAATCCACTGAACAAATACCTTTAAATAAACTGGGCTTTGAGGAGCACATTGTGACTTACAAAGGGCTACTCCACCCAGTCTCTAATGTTTTATACTTGCAGAGGGCACCTATCCTTGTGTTTCCAGTCCTAAGAGTCCCTTTCTGGTTTCAGTGAAGTTTAGAGGACCCACATCATTCCACTGATCAATAAACGCCATATCTACTTTACCCTGCTATGTGCTTAGAATTAGACTAGTTAGTGTGGGGAATTCAAAAGCAAGGCCTTGTCTTTGAAAGATTTGCATTCTAGGACTCACATAAGCAAAACAGTGACAGAAAAGTACTTGGAAAATCACTTGAGTTTAAAAAAAAAAAGTAGGAGCAGTGGTTTGAAAATTTCAAGTCCTATTACATCAGTGGGTTGCAATCAGTTTGGTGAATCATGACTAACATTTTTAAATGAAATGGAATGGAAATGTGATGAGATAGGACAAGATAGGCTAGCATAGCATTACATTGCATAGAATAGAAAATAGACCTGTGCATCAGAGGTAGCAAGAGTAAGTACTGTATAAATGTTTTGAGTCATGGTATGCTATGCTTCTTACCATAGGTCATGGCCAAAACTACTGTGTTAGAACTCGGAAGTCAGTAGGGAATGGGCAATAAGAGAAATAGCCAAAATGCCTTATATAAGAAATTTGATCCTGAAAAGAATAAAGAAGAAAGGGGCAAAAAAAATTAAAATAGCAAGTAATCTATAATCAAAGGTTAGCAAAAGTCCCCTAGTGATGGATCACCAAAGTCGTTTTAAGAATTGTGAAATACCTAATGTTTAATTAAAGGCTGTTTTGCAGAGACAAGAAAGACTGCTAAAGTCTGCTAACAAAAACTCTGCCCTTCCTTGACCAAAACACACAGCATAACCTCATTCTGCAAAGAATGTAATTTGTCTGTTTAAGCAACACTACCATTGATTCAAGCTAATTATGTGTGGAATGAAGACAGCAAGACAGCTTAGAAGATGGTCCAACCACTGTGTGAAGGAAGAGGGCCTCACAGCCAGTAGAGAGCAAAACTCAGTAACATAGTAAGCCTCTAGGAATTTGCAAAAGTCTTAGCAAGGACTTCATACAGTCAGAGGGGCAGATGGGGATTTAAGCCAATCTTCTCTAGGTCTCAAGGGACTGGAGACCCCAGCCAACATCAGTCTTCTGTAAATGTTCACACTGCCTTATGGTGAGGAGTGTCACAATTAGGTTACAAAGACAGACTGACATGTCACCCAGTCCAGCCAGTTATACCACTATCTTCTCTCCCAGGAGCTAGAAACAAATGCAGAGAGGGAGATGATGCTGTTTCCTGCAGCTACTATCTCCCCATCAGTGATAGCCCTGAGATGGTACAAAATATGTCTGATAGGATATCCCCTCTGAATTCTAAGTGCCTATTCTCGGTTCCCTGTTCTGAGCCTTCTTCTCCCCTGACCTAATAGCCACAAATCATTCCCAAGCTTTTCTGAGGACTTGGCTTTCATTCCCCCCACCAGCTGGTCACCATCATCCAAAAACACCCCACTTCATTCCTGGTTCCTCTGCAGCATGATAGCACTCCAGTTATAAGTGGCTGCACACAGGAGCCAGGAGCCTCAGCCACCCTTTCTTTGGATGCTATATTTGTATTAAGGCAGTCTGAGGTCCCAGGAAAATAATCATGGCTGTTGACAGTCAATGAGTTTGTCTAATTAAGCTCATAGGAATTGAGAGGATTGTGCGCATCCTGTCCAGCTGCCCCATGGCTTTCAAAGCACAAGTTCTTCTAGCTAATTCGATATAAAGAGTCTGTGTTTCCTCTACAGAGCCTAAGAACAGAAAATGTGATTTCCTGCCGCTTATTCATAATAGAGTTCCACCACATCAAAACAACTCAATGTTCCTGTGGTTATAATAGTGTTTTTGCTATTTTTGCCCAATAAGTAGTCTCATGGAACTTTCACCCTGGTCCAGATTTTTGAAATTGTGATATTGATTGATACTCAGCTTGGTGTACCAGAAAGAGAACAGAGAGTAAATGAGGCTGCCTAGGCTTAGAGCTGGGCTCCATCACGAATTAGCTCTGTGACTTTTGCAAGTGTCTTCACCTTGACCTTGACTTACAGTGCCTCAGTTTCTCCATCTATAAAGGAAGGGTAATAAAAGTACCCATTGACTGTTGGGAGGTTTGAGCATGGTCATCCATATGAAATGATTGACACAGGGCCTGGCAGCTGTCAAGTGTCCAATAAGCAGAGTGATCATTTACTCTCTTGTCCTAATTGGGGTAATTCAAAAGCAATAAGAAACACTACTAAAAATTATATAGAGACACAACGTAAACTTGGATGCATGGCCTCCTGTCAATGTGCATCAGCCTTGATGATGAGGAGGAGGAGGAAGATATGATGACAATGATAATGATGATGACGATGATAATGATGATGATGACAATAATGATGATTATGATGACATTATACTTACCTGAGTCCTCATTTCCCATTCTACAAAAGAAAGATAATACCGCTAACATTATAGAATGACTGAAAGGATTAGAAGCAATCCAATCTACATAAATTGCCTAACATAGAGCAGTTATTCAATAAACATTGGGTTTTCTTAGGTTATTTTTGTGGCTTCCAGCCCAAAGTTCATTTCCTTGATGGTTTGCCCCTTCTGACATCATAAATAGGGGGGAAATCCTGCTTCCCACGGCTTTACATCCAAGTAAAACCAATTAATAACTGAAGAGGAAGGAACGGCCATGCAGGGAGAGGCAATCTGAGCCCTTTCTTGGCTGCAGCTGATGAATATAAACGATTTGAAAATTAAAAAACCATTAGGCTATTAAAAATAGCTTCTAAGAACAATCCCTCAATAAATTATTTTCATGCTTAAAAACCCAACTGGAAAGAATATAAATGGTAATACAGGCCATCTGAAAAGTCAATAACCAGATATAATGGTCAATTTCTTTGATATTATTGTCTAATTAAGCAATTTAGCATTCGTTGAAATTGCATTTAACTGAGTCAGTATCGTCTAAAAGTGATGTAGAACCAATTTCTTTAGCCCTAAAGAGAAAAAAAATAAAACTTTAATACAAGGAAGAACAGATTCTAATTGATGTTTTTGACTCAACTGGCTGGATTTCCAAAATGCAATTCAACAGCTAAAAAAGGGAAACCATTGAATGAGCCACTGCTTACAGCTGAGACGCACAGACCCCATCCTTCAGAGGGCGGTAGCCCTCTACACATTTGTGTACCTGGGAGATGGGAAATGCTCCATCTTCACAGCCTCTTGCCCACAGAAGCAAGAAGTTCTAAGTGGTTCTCTCTCAGTTCAGTGATTCTCAAGCTTTTTGGAAGCTTTGTAAATTTCATTGCCCAAACTACTCTCCAGACCAATCAATTCAGAATTACTGGTTCTGGGACACTAGCTTCCATATTTTTTAAAGTCCCCCAAGAGATTCCTCTGTGCACCCAAAGTTGAGAGCCGCTGTTAGGGATGATCCCTGAGACATCTATAAGCTCCAGTCAGGTAGTCAAAAAATTCCTTAAGAACATTAAGAACACAACCCTTCTAGTTTTCAGCCTCAATGCTCTGAAAAACAAAATCAGTTGGTAGGTTGTCTTTACATTTGCACTGACACCCCAAACGACCCTGGAGGAATACATCCAGCAAGAAAACTGTAGCATGAAAGGTGAACAGTCCTTGTGCTGAGAGCAAAACTCACTTTGTTGTGTGTGCTCCTGACAGCTGCTGCCCCCAAGTACTCACCTCCCTAGAAACTGCAACCTTCCCCGGAACCAGTGACATAACTAGCAATGGGTGAAATGCATTGCTTATTTAGTGGCTGAGGCAGTAGGATCACTTGAGGCCAGGAGTTCAAAACCAGCCTGGGCAACCTAGAAAGATCCCGTCTCTACAAAAACTTAAAAAATTAGCTGGACTTGGTCACGTGTCTGTAGTCCCAGCTACTCAAGATGCTGAGGTGGGAGGGTCACTTGAGCCCAGGAGCTGGAGACTGCAGTGAGCCACGATGGCACCACTGCACTCCAGCCTAGGTAAAAAGACCCTGTCTGAAAATAATAATAATGATTATTATTGTTATTATTATTTTGCTGTGTGGAATGCAGCTTCCAAAGTAGCCCAAGACAACTCTCCCTTCCTGATGTTCATACCTCTGTGTAGTCTCCTCTGACACTGTATCAGGCTGATCTGTGTGACCAGTAGCATAAGGCAGACCTGACGGTATTTCACTACCAAGGCCAGGTCCTAACAGAGAGGGTAGCTTCTTCTGCCTTTCTCTCTCTTGAATCAGTTGCTCTGGAAGAAGCCAACTGCATGTCACAAAGAGACTCAAGCAGCCCTACGCAGAGGTGCATGCGGCTAGGAACCGATACCTCAATCCAACACACAGCCAGGGGCTCAACCTCCTGCCAATAGCCACGTGAGTCTGTTTAAACATGGATCCTCCATCCCAGTTAAGCCTTCAGACGATCATAGCCCCAGTCTATATCTTGACTGCAACCTCACAGGAGATGCTGAGCCAGATCACTCAGCTAAGCTGCTGCTGAATTTCTGGCCCACAGTAACCAGGAGACAATTAATGTTTGTTGTTTTAAGCCACTAAGTATCAGGGTAATTTGTTACTAGGAAAGACAAAGCTAACACAGCATGTAAACTTGAAGTCCAGGCTGGGCACAGAGGTTCATGCCTGTAATCCCAGCACTTTGGGAGGCCAAGGTGGGAGGATCCCTTGAGTCCAGGAGTTCAAATCCAGCCTGGGCAACATAGCAAGACTCTGTCTCTACAGAAAATTTAAAAATTAGCTGAGCATGGTGGTATGCATCTGTAGTCCCATCCACTTGAGAGGCCGAAGTGGGAGAATGGCTTGAACCCAGGAGGTGGAGATTGCAGTGAGCCAAGATCACACCACTGAATTCCAGCCTGGGAGATAAAGTAAGACTCTGTCCCCCAACCAAAAAAAAAAGGTGTACTTCAATAATCTTCTGACTCATCTCCCTGCTTCTGCTCTTATATCCCTCCCACCCATTGTCCATACACCAGTCAGAAGGAATTTTCTAGAATCAACATTATGTCAGAAGTTCCCAAACTTTCTCAGTTCATGTCATTCTAAGTAACTTAGCATTTTTTTTTTTTGAGACAGAGTCTCACTCTGTCGCCCAGGCTGGAGTGCAGTGGTGGGATCTCAGTTCACTGCAACCTCTACCTCCCAGGTTCAAGTGATTCTCCTGCTTCAGCCTCCTAAGTAGCTGGGACTACGGGCGCACTCACCATGCCCAGCTAATTTTTGTATTATTAGTAGAGACAGGGTTTCACCATGTTAGCCAGGCTGGTCTCGAACTCCTGACCTCATGATCTGCCCACCTGGGCCTTCCAAAGTGCTAGGATTACAGGCGTGAGCCACCGCACCCGGCCTGCAATTTTTTTACAGCATCCAAAAGGAATACCAACAGTCCTTTTTGCTTAGGTCCACACAGCTGAATATGTATTTTTGTCTTAACAATTTAGTAGCCATTTGAAAAAATAATACACATATGTTGGAAGAAAAAATATTTTTGTATTATTCTTAAGTAACACAATTTCTTGCCAGTGAGATGTGTGCCCTGTTGGACGCTCAAACCTTGGAATCAGATTGGACCCTGCCACCCTCATGTCCTGTTTCACATTGATTTTTGCTTTTTAGCACAGCAACTACCAACCCTAATAACAGGGTTACATATGCTTCTTTGGGTCTAGTCACACTACTCAAAGTTTTATAGTGAATAATATTTACATAATCATACAATTGTAAATGCTGTCTGTTAGTTCTAAGTCTTTTTCCACCAACCAATAATCAATGCCTAGAGGACCTATTTTTATGGTTTAAGAAGAGAACGTAAGTGTTTTAAATCCACAAATACAAAAGAGATGGGAGGGGAGGCAGCAATATTAACCAACAAAATTTATGGGTCAAAAGTTAGTTGTAGAGTCTTTCATTCAGGTTTATGGTGGTAACTGAGAGAAGAGCTACAAAGTGAAATTCAGTTGAGTCTACACTGTGAGCCTAAGGATGGAGGTGGGAAAGAGTTTCATTTTTCATTTCTGAGCACTCTTCCTTTTATATTCTCTGGAACCACTTTTTTTAAAACTGTATTACTTTTATAATAAAAATAAAATCATATTAGGCTGGTGGTTGGTGCAAAAGTAATTGTGGTTTTTGTCATTAGTTTTTTGTTTTTTGTTTTTTGTTTTTTGAGACGGAGTCTCACTCTGTCACCCAGGCTGGAGTGCAATGGCGAGATCTCAGCTCACTGCAACCTCTACCTCCCAGGTTCAAGCAATTCTCCTGCCTCCGCCTCCCGAGTAGCTGGGACTACCAGCACGTGCCAACACGTCTGGCTAATTTTTGTATTTTTAATAGAGACTGGGTTTCGCCATGTTGGCCAGGCTGGGCTCGAACTCCTGACCTCAGGTGATCCATCCGCCTTGTCCTCCCAAAATGCTGGGATTACAGGCGTAAGCCACTGCGCCTGGCCTTGTCATTACTTTTTAATGGCAGAAACCACAATTACTTTTGTACCAACCTAATATCTTTATTTCCAGGTGGTGTATTAACACCTTCTCTTCCAGAAGTCTCCCATCCACCATCTTTCTCCTAACAAACTGGTTTAGAGTGACTTTCCAGCTATGTGCCAGGTTATGTGTTCAACTGCCAGGTCCCGCTGAAGTTCCATATCCCAACGCTTTTCCACCGCTGGTGCCATTTCTCAAATGGTTCCTTCATACCAGACTCTGCCAACATGATATCCTCATCCAACTCCTCTTTCCAACCCGTTACCTTTCAGAAGACAAACACTATGTCCTAAGTCTTATTTATATGTGCATCCCCTCTGTGTGCCCGGGTTAGGACCACACAGAGAAGATGCTCTATAAATACTTGCTTTCTGATTCCAAGGCCCTTAGGCTACCAAAAAAAGAAGTTGAATATTAGCCTCAAAAGAATACAGCATTTACTTATGTGAATTATCTACTGGACTCATTTTTCCTGCAGGGCAGTGCTTGATTTTTACGCATTCTCAAGCCATTAGAGACCAACAGATGCTAACAGACAAAAGCCACTCAATACCCGTCTGTGAAATGAATAAATTGATGAATGAGTAAATTCAGCAAATTGGAAGAACAGCCACTTAGAATTGTGTGTGTGTGTGTGTGTGTGTGTGTGTGTGTGTGTGTGTGTGTGTGTGTGTTTGTGTGGGTGTATGTGGAGACGGGGTCTGACTATGTTGCCCGGGCTGGTCTTCAACTCCTGGACTCAAGTGACCCTCCCACCTTAGCCCCCGAAAGTGTTGGAATTCATCTAGAATTAAAATTCTTCACTACTGCAGAAATTATCCAGTAGCACTCTTGCCTTCAAATTATATTTTTCATTAACTTTGACATTAAACATTGAAGTGTTTCATCTGCATCTGTCATTTTCAAAAACTATGGTATTTAAAAGAGATCTTTGCTAGAGACCTCTACCGCGCATTTATTAAAGTCCTCATTTGGATCTGGATTTGTCTAAAAAGGGAAAAAGAGTCCTAGATTTGTTTTGTTTTGCTTTTGCTTTTTTTTTTTTTTTTAACTTGCTTCAATTAACAACACCAACAATATCAAGAGCAGCCAGGATGGCTCTCTCTGTCTCTCTCTCTCTGTCTCTCTCTCTCTCTCTGTCTCTCTCTCACACACACACACACATGCACATGCACACATATACACACACGTGCACATACACACATACACACACACACTGTCCATCACTCAGCCTCTTGAATCCCATTGAAAGCCCTGAGGATCCATCAGGCCTCATGAAAGATTTCCTTTGTGCAATTCATCTTTGAGGTTTTCTCTGAGATGACTCTAAACCCTTGAAATACTTCAGGCTAATAGCTATTACCTGTGTTAAGTACAGCACTAACTACATCTTAAAGGCCTTTGACGTTCCAAGAAGGAGTATTACACATCGCCTTTGGAGCTAGGATAACCCCCAATTACTGGCAGACGCTATGAGAATATGACAATGAAAACATACTAGCAGCTTCTACTGTATTCGCTCAAATATATTTCCTCTGCCAGGCCCAGAGCTTGCAACAACATCCCACAGTGAATCTCTCCGATATCGCTTTTTCATAACCTCAGCAAAAAGGCTGATAGGCTGGTGTGATGGTTAATACTGAGTGTCAACTTGATTGAATTAAAGGATGCAAGGTATGGTTCCTGGGTGTGTCTGTGAGGGTGTTGCCAGAGGAGATTAACATTTGAGCCAGTGGACTGGGAGAGGCAGACCCATCCTCAATCTGGGTGGGCACCATCTAATCAGCTGCCAGCGTAGCTAGGATACAAGCAGGCAGAGGAACGTGGAAGGACTAGACTTTGCTGAGTCCTCCAGCCTTCATCTTTCTCCCATACTGAATACTTCCTGCCTTCAAACATCAGACTCCAAGTTCTTCCTCTTTTGGACTCTTGGACTTACACCAGTGGTTTGCCAGGGGCTCTCGGGCCTTTGGCCATGGACTGAAGGCTGCACGGTCGGCTCCCCTGCTTGTGAGGTTTTGGGACTTGACTTGGAATCGCTTCCTTGCTCCTCAACTTCCAGACGGCCTATTGTGGAACTTCTCCTTGGGAACATGTGAGGCAATACTCCTTAATAAACTCCCCTTCATATATACATCTATTCATCCCTCTAGAGAACCCTGGCTAGTACAGATGGTCATTGGTTCTCGCCATTTATCAAATATTTATTCTGGGTCCAGAGCTGTACTGAACATATAAGGAACTTAAGACAGTGCCCACACACAGCAAACGTCACCCCTAAACCAGAGATGACCCCATTGATGAGTGTGTGGATGGAATACTGGAACACGGGATGCCTGTCAGCTGGCCGCTGGCTCTGTGGTGGCTCTGTCCACCTGCTTGTGTTTGACACTGGAAGAATCAGGTGTCCGGTTCCCAGCATCTGTTCATGATCTGGACTGAAGGGCAGGGTTGAGGATGTGGAGGAGGGAAGGTATCCTCCCTCACTGGCAAATAAATGGGTATGGATATGAAAGAAAGATAAATCAGGTTCAGCTCTTCTCCACTGCAGTTTCAAGCAATGAAGTCCAATTCATATAAAGTCCCTGTGCAACGAGGAATCAGACATGTAGGGAAGTCACCACTCTAGTTTACTTGTTCCTAGGGCCCCTCCTCTGCAGACTCTCAGGGTACCTCCAATGGCCACGTGGACCAGCAGAGTTGACCCTCCATGCTCCAGAGCCCTCCTGCTTTCCCTCCCTTCCCTCCTCTCCCCCAACACTTTCCATTTTTTTTTCTTCCATGGATGTCATCACTTTTGTTCTGCTTGATAAAGAGAGGAGAGCATTGGAGGCCTGGGAGAGGAAAGAGGAAGGAAGAGAAGAACCTCTGTGGTCTCCTCTGGTTGAACCTTCAGATTCAATACCTTTGGGAAGAAAATACTCAAAATCTGATAAACTGTCTTGTAAAAGTTTATCTTTTTGTCAGAGTCCTCCAAAAAAACCCCACAATTAATAGAAGATATAGATAGATAATAGATAGATAAGATAGATGATTAGATAGATAGAAGACAGATGATAGATACATAGATGATAGATACATAGATAGATAATAGATAGAAGATAGAGAGAGAGAGATAGATAGATGATAGATAGATAGATAGATAGATAGATAGATAGGAAAATAGGGAATTAGGGTAACCAAGGGTAAAGGTACAAGCAAAAGAATAGCAGGTGCAGCCACTTCTAGGCAAGACGAGGCAGCAAACAGGCCACATCCTCACTCCTGTGATAACAAGACAAGTCTCCACTTCAGCCTCTGATTGACTGCGGTATGGGTAGTGAAAGTACCCATATGTCCCTATAAATAGTTTTTAGGTTTTCATCTGGCTCAAGTGGGTTCCTACTAGCTGCAACCAAAGAGATCTACAAAATGCAGTGGCCAATACGTATACACATATACGCAATGGCTATTGTGGCTCAGTGCTGTAGATGTGTGTTACCTCCAAGACGTGGTGGACAGAGTACAGGCACCAAGGATGTACAGACGACAAGAGATCCCTCAACCTGATAGCAGAGGGAGGCTTTTCATAGACATTGGCTTTGCAGGGTGCCCAGGAATTGTCCAGCAGAGGAAGTAGTCCAGGCAGCAGGAACCACATTTTAGATTCTGTGTTTCTGCAAGATTAACACCAAGCTAACTGGCACCATTCTTGGGCCAAAAAACAGCCAACTTGGAAACAACACCTCTGCCCAGTTGCCATGTTAAATGGAGCCAGGCGTTTAGAGATTGAGCTGTCCTGGATCCTCCCGTTTCCAAAAGGAAGCCTCGAATTATCTGCCAGTGGAAACCACATCTATTGATTCCCAAAGCAAATCGATTCCCCTAACTGTGTATTGCCATTCAGACACAGACACTGAGAAATACTACCTCCTAATTACAAGAGCAACATTCAAGCTGCACAAATATTTGCTTTGTTTCTCCGCACTTCACCAATTAAGCTAAAGTATAGAGTAAAATTGCATTACAGCAGATTGAACAAACAAAATGCTATGGGTAGCGGGCACCTCAAGGGATGCATGGAAATAGGAGATAGGTCTCGTGGCTTGACAATAGGTCTTTCCCTTGAAGCCCAGGATAGGTTAATGCAGGATATGTCTTTTAAATTAATGTGTACATTTAAGTCAATGTATATCTTTTAAGTCAATGTATATCAGTGTCTATGTTGCAGGCATATACAACTGCATGCAACAGCAATTGACGTACCTTTGTTTGTTTCTTTGTTTGTTTTCAGACAACGTCTCACTCTGTCACCCAGGGTGGAGTTCAGTGGTGCCATCTCTGCTCACTGCAACCTCCGCCTGCCAGGTTCAAGCAATTCTCCTGACTCAGCCTCCCGAGTAGCTGGGACTACAGGTGTCCGCCACCGCACCCAGCTAATTTTTTTGTTTTTTTTTAGTAGAGACGGGATTTCACCATATTGGCCATGCTGGTCTTGAACTCCTGACCTTAAGTGATCTGCCAGCCTCAGCCTCCCAAAGTACTGGGATTACAGGTGTGAGCCACCATGCCTGGCCAATTGGCTGTTGATTTGATACAGGTGTCCCATAAACAAGCATCCTTCTCTTAGCCTGGGTCCAGAATCCTTCAAACCATTGTGTTCTGCTCTCAAGCTATTTCTCTTCAGCATTTCCACTGCTTCCTATTCATTCATCTCTGTTTTTCTTTTTTTGCTCTTGCTCCATCTTAGCTGGGGGGTCTTGTGGGAGAGAAGCCTCCTGCAAAAACAAGAAAGGAAAAAAATAAAAGCATTTTCCATGTGCTGGTGACACTGGGGGAAGAAAAGGTTTCTAAAAAATTGTCACATGGTTTAATTTTATTCTACAGTCTCTCTTGCTGCTGAGTGTCCTCCTGGCCCCAAGGCCAGTGAGTTTTGTGTCCTCACCATGCTGGGAAAGGCATAATAAGCGGATTAAGAGCCCAGCCCGGGACAGTGCTGCTCAGGCAGTCTGGCGGCTTTCATTAGTGTCAAACTGCAGGAAAATGACCTGGTCTCCCCTTGTACATAACCAGGAATCTTGAGAAATTCTAATCAGAAAGAAGAGAAGGAGGAATGGTACAGGAAATGACTGCTGCCTGCACCAGGATGCCTCTGTAGTATCACAGAGCTCTGGTGATGGCCAGGTGGTCCCCAGTGATTCACTGGCATTATTCATTGGCATCTGTGCTAGGCCTAAGAGCTGTAGAGATGAACAAGACACATATCAGGCTTTGGGGATGCTTCAGGTCTGGACACAGCCTTGCAGACTGGGTTCCTGTGAGGTTGCACAAAGCAGGCAGAAGACATCGTACCACACTAGAGTTAGCCTGGAAGACCCTTGGGGGTGAAGCAGGTCAGCAAGGAGAGAAACGATTTCAGGAAAAAGAAGAGCTTGAGAAAGTGAAGAGGCATGAATACAACATGGTGTGCTGGAAGAAAGCAAGAGGATCCAAGATTATCGTCAGACCCAATGACACTGAAATAGATTGGCCTGGAAGAGAATGGAGTTGACTTCGTATACTTACAGTACCTTGTCTCCTACGTGTGAACGTGTCTTTGACTTTGACTAGGGTTTGTTTTTGTTTTGTTTTGTTTTTTGAGATGGAGTCTCACTCTGTCACCCAGGCTGGAGTGCAATGGTGCAACCTCGGCTCACTGCAACCTCCGCCTCCCGGGTTCAAGCAATTCTCCTGCCTCAGCCTCCTGAGTAGCTTGGACTACAGGCGTGTGCCACCACACCCGGCTAATTTTTGTATTTTTAGTAGAGATGGGGTTTCACCGTGTTAGCCAGGATGGTCTCGATCTCCTGACCTTGTGATCCGCCCACCTCGGCCTCCTAAAGTGCTGGGATTATAGGCGTGAGCCACGGCACCGGCCTGTTTTTGTTTTTGTTTTTGTTTTGCTCAGGCCTTGCAAGAGCTGGGCATACAGCAATGACTAAGACATGGTCCCTGCCTTCAAGGGTCTCTGTCTAGTAAGAGAGACCATGTGCTCATGCCAGATCTGACACTGACATTGCTCCAGAGATTCAGAACAGAAAGAGATCCCTGAAGACTGGAATGCTCATTGACTGTGGGATGCAACCCTCCAGGGGAGGAACAGTGAGAGTAAAACAGGCAGAACCAGGAAGCAAGATGTGAAGCAGTTGGTGATAAGACAAGCCCAGCCTCGTATATGCCAATCAGTGAAGCTTGGACTTCAAGAGATTAAAATGGGCAGTATGCGGTGGCTCACGCCTAGAATCCCAACACTTTGGGAGGCTGAGGCAGATGGCTCACTTGAGGTCAGGAGTTTGAGACGAGCCTGGCTAACATGGCAAAACCCCATCTCTACTACAAATACAAAAATTAGCCGGGCATGGTGGCGGGCACCTGTAATCCCAGCTACTTGGGGAAGCTGAGGCAGGAGAATCACTTGAGCCCAGAGGCAAAAGTTGCAGTGAGCCAAGACTGTGCTACTGCACCCCAGCCTGGGCAACAGAGCAAGACTGTCTCAATAAATAAATAAATAAATAAATAAATAAATAAATAAATAAAAAGGTTAAAATGATGCAAAGGCTCTGGCCAAAGCCGAGTGATGTTGGCTCCATCCCTAACCCTTATGCAGGTTTCAGATGCTTCAGGGAACACACAAGTCAACTTAGGAAACCCTCCCACTTGTGCACAGTATGAGATGACAGGAAGGGCCTCCCAGGATTTGGAGAGCTTGGTTAATAAAATTAAGACATGGCAGATGAGATTGGATATGTATAAAATCATCTCAAGAGACAGACCGAGGCAGAAGACAAGAAAAAGATGGCTTATCTGAGGCCCAATCAATGACATTTGCAATATCCTAAGAAGAAATAGGTCAAGGAAATTGATAGCCAGCATGGATCTAGGTTACCTTGCTCACTGACCTGTCCACTGGGAGGAATTCTCAGAGCCCAGGGTGCAATTAACATGATGAGATGGTTTAGGGGATGTTATTTCCAAGAGTAGAGCTGGATGCATCAGGCTGTCATGCTCTGACAGCATCAGCTGTAGAGATGTTCTTGCCAAATCCCTCAAAAGGAGATGGTTTTCTGTTTGGATCAGTTAAGACGTTTTTATTTCCCATGACAGAAAACCCAGCGCAAACTGGCTGAAGCAGAAAAAGAGCAATTTGTTGGCTGAAAGACTGAGGTGTGCAGAACAGGACCAGCCTCGGGCAGTCCTGTGCGAGGACACAGGGCTGTTATCAGGAACTGGCCTAGTAGGTGCCACATGCTGTGCTAAGTACTGAGGATTTAGGAGGAATTAAAAGAAGCTCAGTCCCCTCGTTAGCAGAGCTTGATTCTTACTCGTCACCTCTTCCAGCAGCTATGTCCATGGCAGACTTTGCTTTTTTTTAATGAGACAGGGTCTTGCTCTGTTGCCCAGGCTGGAATGCAGTGGTGCCATCAAAGCTCACTGCAGCCTCAACCTCCTGGGCTCAAGCCATTCTCCTGCCTCAGCCTCCCGAGTATCTGGGACTACAAATGCATGCCACCATGCCTGGCTACTTTTTAAATTAGAGAGAGGGTCTCACTATGTTGCCCAGGCTGGTCTTGAACTCCTGGCCTCAAGTGATCCCCCAACTTCAGCCTCCCTAGTAGCTTAGATTACAGGCATGCACCACCATGCCTGGCTAAATTTTTTTTTAATTTTTTGTGGAGACAGGGTCTTACTATGTTGCCCAGACTGATCTCAAACACCTGGCCTCAAGCAATCTTCCTGCCCAGCCTCCCAAGTAGCTGGGACTACTGGCATACACCACCATGCCCAGCTATTTTTCAGACACAAGGTTTTACCATGTAGCCCAGGCTAGTCTTGAACTCCTGGCCTCAAGGGACCCTCCCACCTCAGCCTCCCAAAGTGCTGGGATTACAGGCATGAGTCACCATGCCTGGCCCGTGGCAGACATTGCCCATTGATCCCTGCACTCTATGCTGAGCTCAGCCTGGGTCTTTTGGTCTGTCTTCACATCGTGCCCCAGAAAAGCACTATTGATTGGCTAAAATTGGTTCATGAAATAAAACTACCTGTCATCCTTCCCCTAGAGCCTAGCAGCATTAAGTACAGCCAACACTTACAGGGTGCTTGTATAAGCCCATTTTCACACTGCTGATAAAGGCATACCTGAGACTGGGCAATTTAAAAAAAGAAAGAGGTTTAATGGACTTACAGTTCCACATGGCCAAGGAGGCCTCAGAATCATGGTGGAAGGTGAAGGCACGTTTCACATGGTGGCAGACAAGAGAAGAGAGCTTGTGCAGGGAAACTCCCCTTTTTACAACCATCAGATCTTGTGAGACTTATTCACTATCATGAGAACAGCATAGGAAAGACCCGCCCCCATGAGTCAATCACCTCCCACCAGGCTCCTCGCATGACATGTGGGAATTATGGGAGCTACAATTCAAGATGAGATTTGGGTGGGGACACAGCCAAACCATATCAGTGCTCACTGTGTGTTCCTGGGGTGTTAGCTATGCTAACTCATTTAATCCTCAAAATGGCCCCGTGAAGTGGGAACTCTGTCACTAACCCCATTTTACAGATAAGAAAACAAAGGCACAGAGAGATTAAGTACCTGTCCAAGTTACAACTAGCAGATTGGGTTTTTCGTTTTGCTTTGTTTTTCAACATCTATTTTAGATTTGGAGGTACATGTGCCTTGGAGGAGATGTGCAGGTTTGTAACCTGGGTATACTGTGTGATACTGAGGTTTGGGACTGTGACCCTAAATCAGGGCCTACATCACTTGGGGACCTCCCTGATGGCCACTAATGCTAGTACCAGAAAAGCCTCAAAACTTGGACAGTCTCATGGGATCTGTGATGGCCCAGGGCCTCCACATGGTACACAAATCAGAAGGGAAACCAAAATCATACCTCAAAGAAAAAAAAAAGATCCCATCACCCAGGTAGTGAGCATAGCACCCAACAGGCAGTTTTTCAATCCTTGCCCCTATCCCTTTCTACCCCCTTTTATAGTCCACAGCATCTATTATTCCCATCTTTGTGTCCGTGCATGCCCAATGTCTAGCTCCCACTTATAAGTGAGAACATGCAGTATTTGGTTTTCTGTTCCTGCATTAATTGGCTTAGGATAATGACCTCCAGCTGCATCCATGGTACTGCAAAGGGCATGATTTCTTTCTTTTTCATGGCTGCGTAGTATTCCGTGGTGTGCATACACCACATTGTCTTTATCCAATCCATCACTGATGGAAACCTGGGTTGATTCCATATCTTTGCTCTTGTGAATAGTGCTGCGACAAACATACACATGCATGTCAATGAAGCTTGGCCTTACCAGGTATACATTCAAAGGGAAATAAATTGTTCTGTTTTTAGTAGAACAATTTATTTCCCTTTGAATATATACCCAGTAATGGAATTGCTGGGTTGAATGGTATCTCAACTCTTCCGTTGAGAAATCTCCAAACTGCTCTCCACAATGGCTGGGCTAATTTACATTCCCACCAACAGTGTATATATGTCCCCTTTTCTCCCAGCCTTGCCAATATCTGTTATTTTTTTACTTGTTAACAATAGCCATTCTGACTGGTATGAGATGGTATCTCATTGTGGCTTTGATTTGCATTTCTCTGATGATTAGTGACGCTGGGCATTTTTCCATATATTTGTCGGTTGCTTGTGTGCCTTCTTTTGAGAAGTGTCTGTTCGTGTCCTTTGCCCACTTTTTAATGGGGTTGTTTATTTTTTGCTTGTTGATTTAAGTTCCTTATAGATTCTAGACATTAGTTCTTCGTCAGATGCAGAGTTTGTGAATATTCTTTCCCATTCTGTAGGTTGTCTGCTTACTCCCTTAATAGTGTATCTTGCTGTGCAGAAGCTCTTTAGTTTAATTAGGTCCCACTTGTCAATTATTGTTTTTGTTGCAATTCTAGCAGATTGATGAAGCTGGATTTGAACACAGGCTTCCGGATTACCCTGAGGGATGCTGCCTAGGGAGCCAGCCAAGTACCCTGTCGAATCTCCATCCTGTCTTCAAATCACCACAGAAATATGAAACCCAATGACAGGATTTTAGAGAAAATTACAGCATTTTCTAAAGTGCTTTAGCTTTTTATCCAAATTCAAAGAGAGGAGCTAAAATGAATTAAATTATAATTGGATACTATGGGTTTTCTGACTTGTAATTGTCATAATTAATTTACCATCAATATAATGCAAGGAGTTAAAAATAATGGATTGGAAATGGTTGGAAACCCACTGAAAATGTAATATGTACAAGAGAAATACTCATCCTACATATAAAGTACTTAACCAAATATGACATCCTCTAATAAATCTCTCTGTTATTCATTATGGGCTGCCTATGTTACAGTTCACAGTCGAGCTTATCAGTCGCACATAAGAGCTGGTGCAATTGCCTTTTATACGTATGCATTTTTTTTTTTTGAGATAGAGTTTCACTCTTGTTATCTGGGCTGGAGTTCAATGGTGCAATCTCGGCTCACTGCAACCTCCACCTCCCGGGTTCAAGCAATTCTCCCGCCTCAGCCTCCAGAGTAGTTGGGATTACAGGCACCCGCCACCATGCCCAGCTAATTTTTTTTTTTTTTTTTTTTTGTATTTTTGTATTTTTAGTAGAGACAGGGTTTTGCCATGTTGGCCAGGCTGGTCTCAAACTCCTGACGTCGGGTGATCTGCCTGCCTCGGCCTCTCAAAATCCTGGAATTATAGGCATGAGCCACCACGCCCAGCCACAATTGCTTTTTAAGTCTCTCTCAAACCCCCTTTTGGTATCAGAATAAACTTCAAGACAGTTCACTCTTTTAAAGCCTCTGCTTTTGGGGCTTGGGTACTCATTCTCGCAAGAGTCCTCTGTGCAGGGCCCAGAGCCAGAGGCAGCATCAAAGATCCTGGAAACATCAGCTCTGGTAGCAGAGTAGAGAATCAGCAAGAAGAAAGGCACTGTTCTGACATCAGGCAGAGCTGGGTTCAAATCTCGCTTGGCCACTCTGAGCCAAGTGACTTCTAACCTCTCCACACAACAGTTTCTTGATTTTTAAATCGTGGATAAGCATATCACCTTCTCAAAGGGTAGCTGTGAGAACTTAGAGTAAATTACAGGTAATGCATTGACATGGTGCTTGTCATATAAGACACACTGTTATTTATTTTAAATGTTTTCTTAATATTATAATCTACATAAGTATACACTAGAACCAAATGCAAAATCTTTGTGCATTTGTAGAAAACATGCTACCTTCCTTCTCTCCCCAAAGGCCACTTTTCAAGTACCCACACATAGATTGGGCTAGTGGCCAGGTACGGTGGCTGACACCTGTAATCCTAGCTCTTTGAGAGGCCAAAGTAGAAGGACTGCTCAAGACCAGGAGTTCAGGACCAGCCTGGGCAACATAGCAAGATCCCCATGTCTATAAAAAAAAAAAATGAATTAGCCAGATGTGGTGGCAAGTGCCTATAGTCCCAGCTACTCCAGAGGCTGAGATGGGAGATCTCTTGAGCCCAGGAGGTCAAGGCTGCAGTGAGCTCTGACCGCACCACTGCACTCCAGCCTGGGTGACAGAGCGAGACCCTGTCTCTAAAAAATAAAAAATAAAAATAAATTGGACTAGTCATAGGGAGATCACATGCCTATTGATAGGATTACAATTATCACTGAATATTCATGATGCCCTTCCAGGTGCCAGGAGTTGTGCTGGGGACCCACACAAAGCAATGTATAAAACAAGGTTCTTGCCTTCAAAGAGCTCATAGTTTAGCATGGGACAGAAAACTAACGGGCTTCAAGAACTGCAGGGAGATGAATGTGTGTAGTAGTGTCTGCTGGAAAATCGGAGCTGCTTCAGGTAAAAGCCCTATGCCCCAACAATCATGCCCTGCGCCCGACCTTCTAGCCCAGTGCGACCACCAGAGGAAGCTGGATTGATGGCATAGGTGCTGGAATGAGCAAGCTACAGCTTCAGAGAAGCCACAGAGCAGGCTGGTTTGGGAACTGGAAAGCATCCAGAACCCTCAGGGTCTGGATGGACCCGGACCCCAGGCAAATTGAAATCAACATTTGGTGGGGAGAGGAAAGTTGGAGCTGAAAGGGAAAGCCATTCCTGAATTCCAGGCCCTCCAGAAACAAGGCTGATAGCAGCTAAACTAGCTTCAGGCCCCACCTGCTGGTGCAGCTCAAATATCACCAAAATGAAAGTCACAGCAAGATGCACTTACTGCTGCCAATGCCCAAAATAAATCAACTTCCTCCAGATGGGAATTGCAGAAGGGAAAGCCTAGTTTTGTGCTAGGAAGGAAGAAAGGAGAAGGGGAGGAAGGAAGGAAGAAAGGAAGGAACAAAGGAGGGAGGGAGGGAGGGAAGAAGGGAGGAATGGAGGGATGGAGGGAGGGAGGGAGGGAGGGAGGAAGAACAACAGGAGGAAAAAGAAGAAGAAAGGAAAAGGGGAGAAAGGAAGAAAGGAAGGAAGAAGGGAAAAAGGAAGAGAGAGGGAGGAAGTGGGGAGGGAGGGAGGAAAGAAGGAAGGAAGGAAGAAAGGGAGGGAGGAAGGGAGGGAAAAAGGAAAGGAGATAGGGAGGGAGGAAGGGAGGGAGGGAAAAAAGGAGGAAGGAAGAAAAGGAGAGTGGGAGGGAGGGAGGGAAAGGAAAGAAAAATTCAGGGCTGTCTCCAGAACCCATGAGGACAACACGCCAAGGGAGCTGTGCAGATGAGGCTGCCAGGGCTGCTGGAGGTGGCAGCTGCTGCTTGTTATTTCAGTTTTGCCACCAGTCTGGGAGATGCTGCTTTGCTCTGAACAAATCCGCATTAAGATGAGAGAGATGTCTAGACACATTTAATCCAGAAAATCCCTCTTTCTGAAAGGAAATCACTCTCTACTTGGTAGAGATATCAAGAGGGAGTTGTAAAGGGATATAAAAAGCATGGATTTGGGCATCAGACAGATCTATGTTCAAAACCCAAGACTCACACTAGATATCTTTGCTCCTGGGCAAGTCAGAATCTCTCGGAGTCAGATTTTCTGATTACAAATGGAAAGAAATCATGCTGACCTCACATGACTGTTGTCAGGGTTATCATTTCATACAATATTCACTGAGAGCCTTCTAGGTGCTAGGAACTGTGCTGGGATCTACACAAGCCAATGAATAAGGCAAGGTTCTTGGCTAGGAGCAGTGGCTCATGCCTGTAATCCCAACATTTTGGGAGGCTGAGGCAGGCGGATCACGAGGTCAGGAGTTCGAGATCAGCCTAACCAACATAGTGAAACCCATCTCTACTAATAATACAAAAATTAGCTAGGCGTGGTGGTGGGCACCTGTAGTCCCAGCTACTCAGGAGGCTGAGGCAAGAGAATCACTTGATCCCAGGAGGCGGAGGTTGCAGTGAGCCGAGATTGTGCCATTGAACTCCAGCCTGGGTAACAGAGTAACACTCTGTCTCACAAAAAAAAAAAAAAAAAAAAAGGTTCTTGCCATCAGAGAGCCCATAGTCTACTGTGGGTGGATAGCTAAGAACCATAGGCTCTCGTGGGTAGCTGTGTCTACTTCTACAATGGAGAGTCTAAAACACAGGAGGGAAGAGGAGAGAAGGGAAGAGTCCCTGGAAGAAACAGAATAGGGTGTCTCAAAGGCTGAGTTTGAGCTTTCTCGTAGATAAGATGTCTCTGGCATTCCACGAAATGGAGCCTGCCTGAGCCAAAGGCACAAGGATAGAACCAAAAGGTGAAAAGAGAAAAACAGCAAGAAGGGGACAGCAGAGGTGAATGGGGTGGATGGAGGCCCAGCTGAGGAGGGGCTCACATAGTGAACTAAGGAGTTTGTGCATCCTTGTGCCAGCGCAATGCTTTAGCTCCAGCCTGGCCTGCTCCTTGGCTTTGAAGAAGCCAAGACTGAACTTCATCCAAAAGTCATTGAAAACTTTAACTTAAAGAAACAGCATGATTGCTGGGCACAGTGGCTCATGCCTGTAATCCCAGCACTTTGGAAGGCTGAGGCAGTTGGATCACTTGAGGCCAGGAGTCTGAGATCAGCCTGGTCAATGTGGTGAAACCCCACCTCTACTAAAAATATGAAAATTAGCTGGGCGTGGTGGCGGGCACCTGTAATCCCAGCTACTCGGGAGGCTGAGGCAGGAGAATCACTTGAACCTGGAAGGTGGAGGTTGCAGTGAGTTCGAGCCACTGCATTCCAGCATGGGTGGCAGAATGAGACTGTCTCAAAAGAAAAAAGAAAGAAAAGAAAAAGAGAGAAATGGTGTGATTAATCCTAAGTGTCTTATTCCTTTTTGTGCTGATATAAAGGAAGACTGGGTGACATAAAGAAAAGAGGTTTGTTTGCCTAATGGTTCTGCCGGTTGTACAAAAAGCATGATGCCAGCATCTGCTTCAGGTGAGGCCTCAGGGAGCTTCCACTCATGGTGAAAGGCGAAGGGGATCCAGCATCACATGATGAGAAAGGGGGGGGAAAAGAAAGGGGCGACCGGGCGCAGTGGCTCATGCCTGTAATCGCAGCACTTTGGGAAGCCAAGGTGGGTGGATCACCTGAGGTCAGGAGTTCAAGACCAGCCTGACCAACATGGTGAAACCCCATCTCTACTAAAATTACAAAATTAGCTGGGCATGGTGGCAGGCACCTATAATCCCAGCTACTCGGGAGGCTGAGGCAGAAGAATCTCTGGAACTTGGAAGGCGGAGGTTGCAGTGAGCCAAGATCACGCCACTGCGCTCCAGCCTCAGTGACAGAGCGAGACTCTGTCTCAAAAAAAAAAAAAAAAGAGAGGGGTGCCATGCTTTTTTTTAAAAAAGCCAGCTCTCTCATGAACTAATACAGGGAGAACTCACTCATTACCGCAGACAGTGCCAAGCCATCATGAGGTCTCCACACCTGTGACCCAAACACCTCTCACCAGGCCCCACCTCCAAATTCAGGAATCACATTTCAACATGAGATCTGGAGGACACTCATATCTAAACTACATCAATAAGATCTGCCAAAATGTCTGACACCAGTAAGTGATCCGTACATCCTGGTTTCCTTCTATGCACTGAGATGGGAAGCATTTCATTATCAGGATGCTTCCATCTTCCAGGTATGTATCTAGTGTTTTATTGCCCCGATGTCATCTGGGGGGTGGGGGGAACCAGATCGGTTTCATAGAGGAAAAGGAGTGAAGTTGTCTCAAAGGAGACCAAGCAAGCTGCTCTGCAAAGAAACCCTAGTATGCTGTGGCTTCGACAGGAGAGGAGCGCATTTCTCTTCTCCATACCCTTTCAGAATGGGCAGGCAGGATCTGTGCCAGGGAGTCCAGGAGGGACCTAGGCCTTATCTGTGTCCTTGGGTTTGGAGTTGGTACATGACCACATCTGCGTTTCAGCCACACGACATGGAAACAGGTACTTCCACTTGCATCCTATTCACCTGGACTCGGTTCTATAACCACGTAGACGTTGAGTTTGAGATGCTACCAGGTTGTCCAAGAGACAGCTAGGAATGCAGAACTTGAGTCTAAGAATGGGCAGGAGCCGGGCGCAGTGGCTCATGCCTGTCATCTCAGCACTTTGGGAGGCGGAGGCAGGAAGATCACTTCAGGTCAGGAGATCGAGACAGGTCTGGGCAACATAGCAAGACCCTATCTCAATCAGTCAATCAATATGAATAAGTCATAAATAAACCTGGTGACATGCCAAGCACAGGACCTGGGTCTCTAATCAAAATTCCTGTCTTGCTGGGTCCAGTGGCTCATGCCTGTAATCCCAGCACTTTGGGAGGCTTAGGCAGGAGGATCACTTGCACCCAGGAGTTCGAGACCAGCCTGGGCAACACAGCAAGACCCCATTGCCAAAAAACTTAAAAATTATCTGGCATGGTGGCATGTGCTTGGAATCCCAGCTACTCAGGAGGCTGAGGTGAGAGGATTGCTTGAATTCAGGAGGTTGAGGTTGCAGTGAGCTGTGATCGTGCCGTGCCACTGCACTCCAGCCTGGGTGACAGAGTGAACCCCGGCACAAAAACAAAAAAAGTGCAGGGGTCAGAGGCGATTCTCTTGAATGTATTGAGCCTGGAGTCCCTTATCTTACAAAATGTGATATTGGCTGCTGAAGGCCATGGTGTCAAAAAATAATAAGGTGGCCGTAATTTAGTCTCTGGCTGCTTGCTCACTGCAATCATTTGGACAAGTTACTCACTGAACTTCTCTGAGACTATTTTTTCATCTGTAAAAATTGGTTGTGATGATGATGATAGAAATCTAAATGAAATAAAATACAGAAAGTGCCTGGTTCGTGGTAGGTCTATTGAATGCTGTCTTTCCTTTCTTGTGAACAATGCTAATTGACATGGAATTTCTGAGTGAGACTAAAGTGCATTCAAAAGGTTTAGGGTGGGGGGTGGGGGCACTGGAGTCTTTCTATCCAAGAGAATATCATTAAAGCTGGAAGCTACAGTAGAAGGTCAAAATAATAGGCAGTCAGAAGTCACAGAAGGGCCGGGTGCAGTGGCTCATGCCTGTAATCCCAGCACTTTGGGAGGCTGAGGCAGGAGGATCACTTGAGGCCAGGAGTTTGGGACCGGCTTGGGTAACATAGCGAGACCTCATCTCTGCAATTTTTTTTTTACATAGCCAAGCATGGTGGCATGAACCTGTAGTCCCAGCTAGTTGGGAGGTTGTGGGGAGGAGGCAGGCAGGAGGATTGCTTGAGTTCAGGGGGTAGAAGCTATAGTTGCAGTGAGCTATGCACTCTGCACTCCAGCCTCTGATACAGTGAGACCCTGTCACACACACACACACACACACACACACACACACAAAAGAGGAAGTCACAGAAGTGAAGAAGACACTTGTCTTTCAGCCAACATCATTAAGTATCAGTAAGTGCTAGACCTGGGCTCAGCTCAGGAGACACATGGCCTGGTTGGCAAAGGGGTGGCTTTGGAGGCGACAGTTTGAGATTCACTTCCAACTCCGCCACCTAATGATCGAGTGACCTTGGGAAAGACATTGCATCATTTCACTTTGTTCATTCATAAAATATTACCTTGCTAGGATATTGGACAAGCTGCTGAAAAGGTAAGTGATGTGGCTAAGTTGGAACCAGCACTTAGTAGGCTGGAGTGCAGTGGCTTGATCACAGTTCACTGCAGCCTCAAACTCCTGGGCTCAAATGATCCTCCCGCCTCAGCATCCCAAGTAGTTGGGACTAAAGGCGTGCACCACCACACCCAGCTAATTTTTTTAAAATTTTCTTTTGTAGAGATGGGGTCTCACTATGTTGCCCAGCCTGGTTTCAAACACCTGACCTCAAGTGATCCTCCTGCCTTAGCCTCCCAAAGTGCTGGGATTACAAACACAAGACAGTATCATCATTTTGATCATGTAACCTCTGCCCTAAAGAAGCTCGCAGTCTGCAGGGGAAACAGATGTTTGGGGCATAACATCTAACAGATGTTAGAAGCATGCCAAGTATTTCAGCCACCCTGGGAAAGTTCAGCAATAAAGGGATCCTCCTCTTGGAATAAAGCTGAGCTCACACCAAAAGCCAGTTAAGCTCTTCTCCTGCACCACGCATCGGGAGGGGCAGCCCAGCCTGGAGCCGGGGGCTCTCGCACAGGTGGTGGAGCGGAGGAATGTATCCGGCCCCTCCAACCTCGCAGCTAGCTGAGTACAAGTCTCCATACACACAGGAGACGCGCAAACACAGGCTGCCTCCCTCCCGAGTTGTGGTACACGACGCCACCCTTCTGCGTGCACAAGCTGTCCTGGTAGCTGATGCCAGCATCTCCGTGGCAATAGAAATGTGTTCGGTTCCTCCTCCCCCTACCCCACTATGCCTGGCAAAAAGTTAACGGCGCTATACTTCTCTTTGAGTCCATATGCCGCCTCAATTTCTGATCAGAGATGTTACAAATTACAGTCTGTCTCTGCAGAAAATTAAAGTAGGCTCATTTCTCTTTCTGCATCAACACATTAGTTTCAATTGTTTGAGAGAATGTGCTAGATGGTGTTCTCTTCGTTTGAAGATAATTTTCTTTTCTCCGCTCTCCAATGACAGAATTCCTGGTTAAGACACTTCCCTCCCCTCCCCTTCCTCTTGCCCCGCCCCCCCCCACCTGATTTAATCTGCCTGGGGCAGCCAGGTTGTTTTGCAATCAAAGTTTGCAATCTAACAATTGGAAAACAGATTAATTAAGGAAGAAAGGATTTTCTCTCTTTCTTTCTTGTGGGTTCAAAGGCTTCTTTAATAAGAGGAATCAATGGAAATGGAAATAAAAGAGCGGGAACTAGGTCCCTGAAGCCTCCTCCTTCCCCCCTAGGTCTCTGCCATCCGCCCCCAATGCACAAGGGTATTTGACAGCCTTTTCTTGTACCCCTCCATCTCAGATGCCCTCTGAGAAATCAATCACGTGCCCCTGCGGGGAGGGATGAGATGGACAGGGAGAAGTTTAAATGGGATTTTTATAAATTTCATCAATACTCGCACAAAACAGAAGCGGGACAGCTTTATTGATTTAAACATTAAAATAACATGTGCTTTCTCTGCATTTTCCCAGAGGTGATAATGTTTCTTATTTTTAATCTAGATTGAAATCTCGGAGACTTTCCACAAGCCCCTTGTGGTGATTACCAAAGATTAGTAATAACATGTCTAATTAGTGTAGAAAGACAGAAAAATCGATGGCAGTGTGGGATGCTACACTGACTGACGGAGTTCGGAGGAGAGGCTGGGTGCCTCTCCAGAGATGGGAAATGCCCGGTGGGCTCTGCTCAGCACAGGGCCCTGGGAGTCGGCTTACACCTGTCAGATGACGCTTTCCAAGTTCCCTGATCTTCTTTCTTTGAGCTTTTGATGTCTTTGTTGGAGGAAATGGTAAAAAGAAGAGAGCAGGATTCATTGGCGGGGGAACCAAGTCAATCCAGCAAATGCCCAGATGATCTGTTTTGCTTTTCTGTCCAGTATTTCCCAAGGACTGGCAGGGAACAAATGCTAGGCCAGGCACTAGAGGGACAGGAAGGAAAACCCAGCCCCTGGTCTCCAGAGACCCTGTCTACTGATCAACAGAGTTGGGTCAATGGTGGAGCCTTTAGAGCCTCATCTCCAAAGTTAATTCCCAATGATGTGTTTGGTTCCATCTGGGTGGGAAGGGAGGGTTCCATTGAGGGCTTCATCCCTTACAAGACAGCCAAGTCTCTGCCCACTGTCCAAGGGCCTTATGGGTGGCCAGTACTAACCCTTTCCCTTCCCTTCACCCACTTTCAGATCCCCCTTGCCTCCTTATCTTTCTCTCTCTCTCTCTCTTCCCCAAGTCTCACGGTGACCCAGTACTGACAACAGAAAACAGCCCTGCAAACTCTCCTGAGACCCTTCCTCCCATACCCAAGAAGTTTCTTGGGGCCTCTTTTTCTTTCTTAGGGCTTCTGTTTCTGCTTAATTATATGGGAGGAGGGGACAAGGAAGGGAGCTCGGAGAGTCAGAAAGAGGCAGATAAAAGGAGCGAACTACATGGGGACACACAGATATAAATATATAGATGACGCCAGGCACAGTGGCTCACGCCCGTAACCCCAGCACTTTGGAAGGCCAAGGCTGGAAGATTGCTTGAGCCTAGGAGTTTGGGACCAGCCTGGGCCATCTAGGGAGATCCCAGACCAGCCTGGGCAACCTAGGGAGATCCCATCTCCATGAAAAATTTTAAACATTAGCCCAGTGTCGTGGTGTGTGCTTCTAGTCCCAGCTACTCAGAAGGGTAAAGAAAGAGGATGGCTTGAGCCCGGGAGGTCGAGGCTGCAGTGAGCCATGATTGCGCCACTGCAGTCCAGCCTGGGTGACACAGCAAGACCCCATCTCCAAATAAATAAATAAATATATAAATATAAAGAGTGTAGGTTACATATAAATATAGCTTACCTTACAGGTTATGTAGACCAAAAAAAAAAAAAAACACTGTGTCCTAAGAGATATAGTGAATTATCTTAGCAATGCAGATAAAGGAAGAATTAAGTCTTCCCCAGAGGCGAGATACAGAGAGAGGGACAGCTTGGAGCTGGCTCTGGAAGGATACAAAGGCGGGAAATAGGGAGAGAGCTCGGGAGGTGGGGTAAGGACTGAGGGACCCATGGTGCTAGAGCAGTGACTGTCTCCTCTCTCCCACCCTTCACCCCATCGCGATCTCGCTCTGACCCCACCTCTCCACCAGTGCTGCTTCTGCCACCACCAAAGCCCAGACAGTCAAACCCAAGGGACAGGATCCAGTCTTTGTTTGGCTGAATCTGGCTGCTGCATTTGACCTTGTGGACTACTCATTCCTAGAAACATCTTCTTTGATTTCTGTAATTCACGGCCTCTTGGTTTCTGCGACTTCTGTCAGTCTACTTTGCTGGGTTTTTCTTTCTCTTCTCTGTTGATAACCCTGTGGCTCCATCCAGAGTTAACGCACTGGGCATTCTCCCTTGGGATGGCGCCATCCACACCCACGGCATTACCTCCATCTTTATCTTGGTAAGTCCCAAATCTCCTTGACCAGCCCCTATCTTCCTTTTCATCTCCAAACCCACAGGTCCTATGCTGTGCATAGAATTTCATCCGGGATGTCGCACACCCAGGCACCACCCATTTAAAGTGTTCAAATTCAAACTCTTCTCTCCTCCAAGAATGGCTGGGCCATCTGGGTGGGTGGCGCCATCTTGTCGGGGCCATGTTTGTTCTCCCAGCTACCTCCATAGTACCTGTCCTTCTCTTCAGCCCCCTCACAGCCTAGAAGTCCTGAGCCTGGAAGATCATCCCTTCTACACCTAGTAGTCACAGCAATCTGTAAAGAATCGCTCTCCCTTCTCTGCAAAGTATGCATCTAATTCTTTACTCATGTATGCCAGTGTAGACACCTGGATATTGATTTTTTATTCAGTGTGTTATAATCCATGACTATCATTGTTTTTGAGACAGGTTCTCACTCTGTTGTTCAGGCTGGAGTGCAGTGGTGCAATCACAGCTCACTGCAGCCTCCACCTCCCAGGCTCAAGCGATCCTCCTGCCTCAGCCTCCTGGTAGAATGTGCAGAAGAAACCAGTGAAGAAGAGTACCTCTGAAACAATGAATAAGATCATTCCATATGGAAGACCTTTTGGATGATTGATGTATGGTGGCCTTGGAATGTGCCTTCTCAGATAATATCACATCATCATTGATATGTTATTAATACATATATGATATATATTGGTTAGTAGGCCTAGAGTCAAGAGGATAGCAGGGTTAGAACGAAATCATATGGCTAGGCTGGATGTTATTAGTAGTGCTGAAACAGCTCCCGTTAGTGGTCAGGGGCTAGGGTTGGCCCATCTGATAGGCATGAGTTTGGTGGGTCATTATGTGTTTGTCGTGGAAGTAGAGGCTTACTAGTAGCGTAAAGACGTAGGCCTGAAAAAGGGCTACAGCCAATTCGAGGGTGGTTAATAAAACTAGAATAATGAATGTACTTGAAGCTGTGGGTAAATTAATAGTTGATAATATTAGTATAGCTCCTCCAATTAAGTGTACTAGTAAGTGGCCAGCTGTAACTAGAACTAAAGGTGTGGGCCACCACATCCAGTTAATTTTTGTATTTTTTTGTGGAGATGGGATTTCACCGTGTTGCCCAGGCTGGTCTCAAACTCCTGGGCTCAAGCAATCTGTCCGCCTCGGCCTCTCAGTAGCTGGGACCACAAGCGTGCACCACCACGCAGGGCTAATTTTTGTATTTTTTCTTTTTTTTTCCTTTTTTTTTTTTTTTTTTTTTTGTAGAGATGGGGTCTCACCATGTTGCCCAGGCTGGTCTCAAACTCCTAGGCTCAAGCGATCTGCCTGTCTCGGTCTCTCAAAGTGCTGGGATCACAGACACGAGCCACCACGTCCGGCCCATTATTTTACTTTGTTGCTCAACTTGTCCCAAATTTGGTCACTGGGAGCTCCTTCAGGCTGGTTCCTGTGTCCTTCTGACATGCCCCCATACTTTTGTTTTCTCAAATAGTTTCTTACTTTTTGACATCAGAAGGTCTTCTAGGCTCAGGACCTTTTTGTCATTTGCCCAAATCTCAGCAAAAGCCTCCTGCTGTTCTCACTGCCTCTCCCCTTAACCCCTCTCGGGTAGCCTCCAGGCTGCAGCAGAGCTAGCCTTCAAGACAAATGCAATTGCCTTATTCTTCTGGTCAATAGATTCCGAGGCTCCCCATTGGCTTCAAGATGAAGCAAAAGCTCCTCCCAGGCTCAGCACACAAGGTTCTATGTGACCCACCTTTTGTCAGACTCTATAGCCTTGGAAGTTGCTGCTCCCCTAAACATCACCCCAGCCAGATGGAGCCACAGCTTGCATTGCCACTAACTAATACATTAAGCTGTTTCATTAATTGATCACTTTTTTAAAGCTAAGACTCTACCTGGTCCTAGGCACTGGACCATACATCAATCATCCAACCTTGTCAACATTGAAAACAAGGTGCCCGCCCACTCAGAGCTCATAGACCAGTGTGGAGAGGCAGAAGAACAAAACAGAAAATAAAACAGAGGCCGGGCGTGGTGGCTCATACCTATAATCCCAGCACTTTGGGAGGCCGAGGCAGGAGGATCACTTGAGCCCAGAAGTTCGAGACCAGCCTGGGCAACATAGTAAGACCCCATCTCTACAAAAAAATAAAAATAAAAATAAGCTGGACGAGAGCCAGGCACTGTGGCTGATGCCTGTGATCCCAGCACTTTGGGAGGCTGAGGCAGGCAGATCATTTGATGTCAGTAGTTTGAGACCAACCTGGCCAGCATGGCAAAACCCTGCCTCCACTGAAAATACAAAAATTAGCCAGGTGTGGTGGTGCACACCTGTGGTCCCAGCTACTCGGGAGGCTGAGACAGGAGAACCACTTGAATCCGGGAGGCAGAGGTTGCAGTGAGCTGAGGTCACATCGCTGCACTCCAGCCTGGGTGACAGAGCGAGACTTCATCTCAAAAAAAAAAAAAAAAAAAAAAAATTAGCCAGACACGATGGTGCACATCTGTGGTCCCAGCTACTCAGAAGGCTGAGGCAGGAGGATTGCTTAAGCCCAAGGAGGTCTAGGCTGCAGTGAGCTATGACTGCACCACTGCACTCTAGCCTGGGCAACAGAGCAAGAAGCTGTCTCAAAAAAAAAAAAGGAACGAGAATAAGGTCAAATGCATTAAAGGAGCACTAAAGGAGACAGTTGTAGGAACACATTAGGGTGTCTTCATTCAGACTCGGGGTCTGAATATTTGCTGCTCCCGCAGAGAAAAATGTCCTTCTTCCTCTTGTATATCAGCTGGTACTTTTCTTCTTCCAGGATTCAATTCAAGTGCCAGTTTCCACGGTTAGACCTGGTGAGCAAGGTTTTCCCGTCAGGTACCCACAGCACCCCATCCTTACAGAGTCTTAACTCTTGATTTGTTTCATGACGTCTGCCTTTAGATTTACAGCCAAGATCTTTTTATTAATCCCTAGAACAGAGAGCCCAGCCCAAAGCGGACACTTGATAAATATTTTTTGTAGAAAGTGAATAAATGAAGTGCTCAAATTTTTGAGCTCATGTCTAATGAGAGAGGGCACAGAAAGTCATACTGAGCTTGCTCCTCCCTCCCAGAGAAGCAAGTGTAGACACCTTGGAATTCCTGAAGGAGTGTCCCTTAGAGGGCTGCATCCCTACAGTCTCCCCCGGGAGCAGGACAGAGGAGCTAGGGTGTCTGTAGCGTCTTGAAGATGTGCAATTCGTGGGGGAAGACGGAGGGTTCAAGGGCTGGGAGAGGCAGCACACCAGTGCCCAGCCAGTCGATTTCCAGGGTGAGCTGGTCCATCAGATGAGGCTCTGGATGTGAACTGAAAGGGCTGAGCCCTGAGAACGACGACCTCGGAGGATTCAAGCCTAGAGCGCCTTCGCCAAGCTCGGGATTGGGGGCGTGGCTCATCCGTGGCTATTCCAGGGGCCTCTGCAGGGAGCTGGATCTGCCAGGCCTGCAAGATGAGGCAGGACAGAGTGCCAACAGCGACACCATGTGGCCATAAGGAGCCATAGCAAGATCTGATCAAATCAGTGGATGGAGGGATGAAACCAACTGTTTTGGATTGAGATGCTTGAAAAAGTCAAGAGAGGGATGAGCTTCAAGAAGGAGATACTAACTTCTTAAAAATAAGGCATAGTTTTAATTTATTTTTTAACTTTTTATGCTTTGGGGGATGGGACAGGGTCTCACTATGTTGCCCAGGCTGGAGTGCAGTGGCACCATCACAGCTCACTGCAGCCTCCACCTCCCAGGCTCAAGCAATCCTCCCATCTCAGCCTCCCTAGTAGCTGGGACTACAGGCTTAAGCCACCACACCTGGCTAATAATCTTTTTTTTTTTATAGAGGGGGGCTTTACCAACTGCCATGTTGGTCTCAAACTCCTTTGAAATAAATTCAAATTTATTTTTTAAAGTTGCACCCACAATACAAGTAATTCTCATAAACCCTTAGCAACTTTCTCGAAATATTAATGCATTTTACACAGGCACAATGCAATCATCTACATTAGTCAAAGTTGATGAGATACTATAAATTAACCTACACACCTTTCTCACACTTCTCCGATTGTTCCACGAACAGCCTTTATCTGATCCAAGATCCTATCTAGGATCTGATGTTGCCTTCATTTGTTGGATCTCTTTAAACATCCCCCTGTCTAGAATAGTTCTCAGTCTGTTCTTTCATGATCTTGCCATTTTTGAAGAGTACTAGCCAGTTAGTTTCTAGAATGTCCCAAAGTTTGGATCAATCTGAGATCTCCTCATATCTAAATTCAGTATTTGAAGGCAAAAGCACCACAGATGTGAGGCTGTCCCCTTCTCAGTGTGTCAGGCCAGCAGGCTCATGATGTCACTGTGTCTTCTCTCTATTGGGTGAGACTCTCTCATCTGAAAATCCAAAATCTGTGAGGCTTGATGCTCCAAAACCCAAAACTTTTAGAGTGCAGGTGGAAAATTCCACACCTGACTCATGTGATGGGTCACAGTTAAAACACAGTCAAAACTTTTTTTTCATGCACAAAATGTTTAGAAATATTGTATAAAATTACCTTCAGGCTATGTGTGTAAGATGTAAATAAAACATAAATGAATTTTGTCTTTAGACTTGGGTGTCATCCCCAAGATATCCTATTATGGACAGGCAGATATTCCAAAATCCAGAAACATCCAAAATCCAAAACACTTCTGGACCCAAGCACTTGCAATAAGGGATACTCGACCCATGGTGATCTTTAAATTTGATCACTTGATACAATTGGGATTGCTGGGCTCTCTACTGTAAAGTTACCATTTTTCTCTTTGTAACTAATAAGTATCAAAAGGGATGTACTTTGAGATTATGTGAATATCACTTTTCTCACCACGCTTCTGCCCACTCATTTCAGCATCCATTGATTTTTGCCTGAAGCACTTACTACTCTGGTGTTTGCCTATTTCCATCATCCCTTCTACATTTACTGATCAGAATTCTACTGTAAAGAAGTGCTTTCCCCACTCTTCAATTTATGTATGTAATTATTTACTCATGCATGCCAGTGTGGACTCCCGGATACTGATTTTTTATTCTATGCGTTGTAATGCATTACTATCATTATTTATTTTATTGCCCAACTTGGCCCAGATTTGGCCACCGAGGGCTCCTTCAGGCTGGTCCTATGTCCTTCCGGCATGCCTTTCATCTTCCCCCCAGCCAAGTAATTTACTTTTTGGCATCACAAGATCATCCAGGTTTATCCCATGCTTTCTCTGCCCCAGCCTTGGAATTGGACATTGACAAATGCTTCGACACCCAATAACCAGTCATCCCAACTACTGTGGAAAGCGCTCTAAAACCGTGCCCTGTGGTAGATGTGATCATTGCTCCTTCTGCACAAGGCCCAGCATTTGATCATTTATTTGCTCAATAAATTACTGATTATTCGCTGAAAGAGATTTGTGGCATTTACTCATTGGTTCCACAAGAACGCACCAAGTGCTTACCATGAGCTAGACCCAGGCTGCTTGTTGAAGATAGAAATTAATCAAACCTGAACCTCACCTCCAAGAGCTTAGAAGCAAGTGGGAAGGAAGACAGGCCAGTCGATATAGTCAGAGCATCGCATGAGGCTGAAACAAAGGCACTAAAGAGAATAGTCATCACATTCCAAAAGAGATGCAAGACATGCACAAATGACATAACCAAAGAGCTGTCTGAATTATAGCTTAATAACTCCTAAACCTCTCACCCATACCAAGGGTTAAGAGTTGGAGATCAGGGAGGCCAGGCGCGGTGGCTCACGCCTGTAATCCCAGCACTTTGGGAGGCTGAGGTGGGAGGATCATGGGGTCAGGAGTTTGAGACCAGCCTGGCCAACATGGTGAAACCCAGTCTCTACTAAAAATACAAAAAATTAGCCAGGCATGGTGGCGCGCACCTGCAATCCCAGCTACTCCAGAGGCTGAGGCAGGAGAATCGCTTGAACCTAGGAAGCAGAGGTTTCAGTGAGCCAGGATTGTGCCACTGCACTCCGGCCTGGGCAATGAGAGCAAAACTCCGTCTCAAAAAATAAAAGAGTTGGAGATTGGGGATGATTTTTACAGACAGCTTCTTTGAAGAAAGCTGTACTTAGTCCCAACCTCACCCCAATCCCCACCTCCAAATAGAAGACACACTTCTGCCTGACCCAGGCTTGGCATCAGAGACTTCAAGGAAAGGAGATAGGAAAGAGTTTTAGGACTAGCTGTTGATGTGCTGTAAATCTTTTCCTATCAAGGGTGAGGGCTGCTGGGTGCCTGCTCTTCTCCTTGAGCCCGGAGAAGGGCGCTTTGGGGCTTCAACAGAAACCCCCAAATATATGTTTACTATATATCCCCTCTATTGGAAGACAAAAGGGTTTGGTCTATTTCCTACCCAAGAAACATGAAGGTGAGAGATGGGTTAGCTAGTTGCCAGGAGACAAAACCCCAGAAGAGATGCTTGCATTTGAAGTCTTCCTATTCCAGAGCATGTCAGGACAAAGCATCCATGTGTGTCTCCCATGGACCAAGTGTGGTTTTACACCTCATCCAGGAGGGCTGCAGGGAGAGGCAGTGGACTTCAGCAGAGAGAAGCCAGAGGCATCCCTGGAAGTGAAGCAGCATCGTTGTCCAGGGTAAATACCCAAGGTTCGTTTTCTCACGGCCACAGAAAACTAGGAAGTGCACACACCAGAGTGAGGTTAAGAACAGAAGTTTAATAGGCAAAAGAAAGAGATGAGCTCTCTCTGTTGCAGAGAGAGGGGTCCTGGGGATATGGGTTGCCACTTCTGCAGTGGAATCCAAGGGGGTTTATAGATGAACTTGAGGTGGTGTCTGATTTACATAGGGCACCAAAGATTGGTTGGACCAGATGTGCCATTTGCATAGGGCAGGAAAAACCTGGCTGCCCCCACCCTAATCTTTTACTATGCAGATGAGCTCTTTGCCTGGCCGGCACCATGTTGCCTGTTCCTTACTGTACATGTGGTGACAAAGAAAAGGAAAGATAAAGCCTCCATGTCGAACATACCTGGCCCCAGGTAGCCCTTTTCTATGGGCACAGCTGCCAGCATTCGCCTGTGCAAGCTTCCAGCTTGCTTATTTATGTTTGCAGCTTGATTTTTCAGGCTGCTTTTTGTTAGAAAAGAAATGATTTGGGGGTGGCTTTTTTTGTTAAAAGGGAAATTGCACCGAGGACTCTGTTGCCCTTACTATCTGCCTAAATAATTTCTTTCTATCTCCTGTATCAGAAGTTTAGGGGCCAGATGGAGTGAGAAATGGATCCAAGGAAAATGTACCCTTTGCACTAAGGGAACTGCAGGTGGGAAGCCTCAGAAATGAAAGAAGGGTCTCCAAAGAATCAAAGCATCCACAGAAGTGCCCCCAAAAGGGGGCATCCGAGGCAGAGTGTCACCTGATGGTTGTCAAGTTCCAGACACACAGATGGTTGCTTCCACTTCACCTCCTCTCGCTCTTCATAACCGCTTCCCATCAGGGTCAGAAGGTCCAGGTAGAAAGATCAGAGAGGAGGAGGAAGAGAAGCAAGAAGAAAAGACAGGGGACAAAAAACAGCCCCGTGCCTGAATTTTCTCTCTGCACCAGCACAACAGGGAAGCATGAGGCAAAATCAGCTTTAAATGAGGTTGAGAATGTTGGTTATCACATGAGACTGGGACTCTGTTTTATAACTTAGATTGGCTATAGGAGTTTTCCTTCCCTACAAGTGACCAGAGGAGTCTGGAGGCTTGCCCCTGGCCATGAAAAAACAATCCCCATGTAACTGCCCAGACAGAGCCTGTTCATCTTGCCCGATGCCCAGACAGAGCCAATTTATCAAGACAGGGGAATTGCAGTGGAGAAAGAGTAATTTACACAGAGCCAGCCGTGCGGGAAACCAGAGTTTTATTATTAAATCAGTCTCCCCGAAAACTCAGGGATCAGAGTTTTTAAAGATAATTTGTCAGGTGTGGGCTTGGGAAGTGGGGAGTGTATGATTCCATCTATAGGGGGTCAAAGTGAGTTTTTCTTGCTGTCTTCTGTTCTGGGTGCGATGGCGGAACTGGTTGAGCCAGATTACCTGTCTGGGTGATGTCAGCTGATCCATCCAGTGCAGAGTGTACAAAATATCTCAAGCACTGATCTTAAGTTTTACAATAGTGATGTTATCCCCAGGAGCAATTAGGAGAGGTTTAGACTCATAGAGCCCGAGGCTGCATGAACCCTAAACTGTTATTTCTAATCTTGTAGCTAATTTGTTAGTCCTGCAAAGGCAGACTGGTCCCCGGGCAAGAAGGGGGTCTTTTCGGGAAAAGGCTGTTATCAATTTTGTTTCAGAGTCAAACCATGAACGGAATTCCTTCCCAAAGTTAGTTCGGCCTATGCCCAGGAATGAACAAGGACAGCTTAAAGGTTAGAAGCAAGATGGAGTAGGTTAGGTCTGATCTCTTTCACTGTCATAATTTCCTCAGTTATCATTTTGCAAAGGCGGTTTCACCCACAGGAGGAGACTTAAGGGGACAGTGAGAGACACATATAGATTTGCTTTATGGTGACAGCCCATGCTTTGTGTTACTTAAACAAATGCTGCATGAGCAAAGCCATGTAAAACCCCAAGGGGGGAAGCTTTACACAAACTTCTTGATTTCCTGGTGCCTCTGTACCCTAATCTGAAAGCAGAAAGAAAGGAAGAATTTAGGATCTGGCTCTTTTTGAGAGTTTTAAGAAGACAATGAAGAATTTGGAAGGCCGAGGTGGGCAGACCACTCAAGTCCAGGCCAGGAGTTCAAAACCAGCCTGGCCAACATGGTGAAATCCCATCTCTATTAAAAATACAAAAAAATTAGCTGGGCGTGGTAGCGCACACCTGTAATTCCAGCTACTAGGGAGGCTGAGGCAGGAGAATTGCTTGAACCCATGGGGCGGAGATTGCAGTGAGCTGAGATCGCGCCACTGCATTCCAGCCTGCACAACAGAGTGAGACTCCATCTCAAAAAACAACAACAACAAAAAAGAAGATAATGAAGAAGGAGGGATATCTATATCTAGACCGTGGGCTAAGCCTCTTTCCCATGCTGGAATATTTAATCGGTGCCTAAAACAGAGAAATGCGGTGAGATGTCAGATACAATCAGATGAAAGAAAAGCATCTTTGTCTCAATGGATGCCCTCAGACTAGAAATCTTCATTTATTGCTCGGCTGATAGGGAAGGAAGAACAAAAGGGCCAGACAGAACTCCTGGATTCAATCAGCTCTCTCTTTTATATTATTTTCTTTTTCTTCAGAAGCACTTTTCACCACCTGGCAATATTTCCCCTTTTAAGCCAGGATTTGTGCTTTTAAAGCTTTATAAAATGTGCAGTTCAGGCTTCGTTTTCCTGGCAGGCAGAACTATTCTGTATTCCCAGGGTCCCCCCCTCCCCCCTGTCCCCGGCAGCAGTTCTCTCTGGCTGATGTCACCGTGCGGAGAGGCAGCGCCGTCACCTGCCCAGAACACATTCCCTGCAAACCAAGCCAGCAAAAGGCTCGTGGTGAGCAGATGTTTCTGTTTAAGGCTGATAGGAAGTGCAGGGACCATTTTTCTCCCCGTCAGTTTTCAAGTGCAAGAAGCAGCTGTGTGCCAGGAACACAGACCTGGATTCTAACGAGGTTCGGGGCTGAGCTGGGCCCCCTGAGACAGAGGCCCGACCAACAGTAGTAGGATGAGGTTATTCACCAAACCCAGGAGAAAGCAGGTGACGGGCAATTTAAAAAGAGTCTGGAGGAGGAATGTCTTGTTTTCTGGGATGAGGCTGGATATTTTTTTGCAAGCATAATCAGTGGGAATGGTTGACTTAAAGTAATCTCTGCTAGGGATTGTTGTGCAGAGGAAAGGAGGGGCTGCTGATTTTTCCATGAATTGTTTGCCGCCCAGAGCATACTCTTGCATTGAACACAGCCCACATTTCCATTTCCAGAGCGCTAACCTACAGCTTTTCAGAGATTGTGCAGGCAGGTTGGTGCAAAGTGGCCTGACAGTCAGCTCATGTAATATCGACGAGCTCAGGTTAGCACTCACTGCATTCTGTTATAATCTTGGAACAAACCAGGAGCCCTCACGCCTCCACCTGTGAAAACACTCCTTCTGACGAAGTGTTTCCCAAGCCCCTTGAATTGGCAGAATCAACACAGGCTTTGCAGAAACACCGGTGGATCCAAACAACCAAATATGACTTTGCAAACTCAGATTCTAGCTCATAGGAGTTTCTGCTATGATTGTTATGGTAGCAGGAAAACAAGTTTCTGATGTGGTTTTAGAGTGAGAAGATTAAAATGGAGAAAATTCCTAGCCATCGACTTCAATTTTTCTACAAATTGGAAAAAGACTGCAATTATTCTTTAAATAGAAGGTTATAGAAACAAATCTTTCATTTTATAACGAAAACCCCACAGACGTAGAATAAAATCCATCTGGGGAAAAAAAAAGACATTCATTTAAATTCACTGTAAAATATAACTGCTTAATATTAGAAACTCTCTTACGTGCACATGTGATAAGGGAGGGAGAGTGTACCAGAGAAAATAAAAGACATTGCATTTAGTGAGTGATTAGTATGGATCAGAAAGCTTTCATACATATTATCCCATTTCATCTGCACTACAATTCTAAGAGGTAGATATTATTATGCAAATTTTGCAGATGCAAAAACTTAGGCTCAGAGAGTTTCAGTAACTTGCCTAAGATAATAAAGCTACTAGGGCTGGGCACGGTGGCTCATGCCTGTAATCCTAGCACTTGGGGAGGCTGAGGCCCGTGGATCACCTGAGGTCAGGAGTTCGAGACCAGCCTGACCAACATGTAGAAACCCCATCTCTACTAAAAATGCAAAATTAGCTGGGCATGGTGGTGCATGCCTGTAATCCCAGCTACTTGGGAGGCTGAGGCAGGAGAATCGCTTGAACCCAGGAGACGGAGGTTGCAGTGAGCCGAGATCGTGCCACTGCACTCCAGCCTGGATGACAGAGCAAAACTCCTTCTCGGGAAACAAAACAAAACAAACCAAAAACAAGACAAAAAATACAGCTAGTAATAGTGAGGTCTGGAGAGTTTTTCAATTAAATAACTTTATAAATCTGCTTACATGAGTCATATAATGGGAAATCTGCTTCCATGAGTAATATAATAATAGGAAAGGAAACCCTGTATGTATTAGGCAGTATCATGTCTATATCACACATTATATTAGATTTCATACAATACTTTGTGTTATATAAAATATATTTGTGTGTGTGTGAGAAGGAAATAAAGGTTTCCTGCAATACTCAAAGATAACTACCTTTCTTCTGTGTATATATGTGTGTGTGTACACACATTTAAAATGGAATTGTTAGGCCGGGTGCAGTGGCTCACACTTGTAATCCCAGCATTTTGGGGGGCTGAGGCGGGTGGATCATGAGGTCAGGAGTTCGAGACCAGCCTGGCCAACATAGTGAAACCCCATCTCTACTCAAAAAAAAAAAAAAAATACAAATTTAGCCAGGCATGGTGGCAGGCGCCTGTAGTCCCAGCTACTCGGGAGGCTGAGGCAGGAGAATCGCTTGAACCCAGGAGGCAGAGGTTGTAGTGAGCCAAGATCACACCATTGCACTCCAGCCTGGGTGACAGTGCAAGACTCCGTCTCAAAAAAAAAAAAATGGAATTGTTACGGGTGCTGAATCCATATAGGTCTGCAACAATCTGAATTCTTGCCTCTTCTGAAGAAAGAATTCAACCAAGGGGCATAAGGGACAGGGAGGGACTCAGGTAAGTTTTAGAGAAGGAGTGAAACTCTGTTAAAAAGTTTTAGAGCAAGAATGAAAGGAAGTACAGTTCCCTTGTAAGAGGACAAAGCGGGTGACTTGAGAGATCAAGTGCAGTTTGACCTCGGACTTGGGGTTTTCTAGGTTGTTCTGCTTCCAAAGGGTTGCGTCCCTTCTCCTCTGATTCTTCCCATGAGGTGGGCTGTCCACGTGTACAGTGGCCTTCCAGCATCTGGGAGGGGCCGCATGCACAATGTGTTTCCTGAAATTGTATGCATGCTCACTTGAGGCATTCTTCCCTTACTAGTCAAGTGTTGCTAGAGGAAGATCATATACCAGTGAAACTCCACCATTTTGCCTCTTAATGCGCATGCTTGAGCCCACTTGCCCAACTCCTAAGGTCTTACTGGGAAGCTGATCACCAGTTTCAGATTTTTCTATCTATTGAGAGACTGCCTTTCCTTGGTGCAGGCTGCAACCGATTATTATTTTAGAGAGTTTAACAACCACCTGACCACCACCTGATGGTCGCCTGACATTCCTGGTGGGGTCAGGGCGCTCTCCTGCCCTTCTCACGTCTGTCTGATTACCTACTGGAACAGAATCATATTGTACACACTATTATATCATCTGCATTTTCATTTTACATGCTCTGGTCATGGTCATGACCCTCCATCTTCCTCACTGTTTTTCATTGTCCCATTACACTCCATTGCATTCTTGTACCAAATTACTTTTAACCATTCCTCTACCGGATAGATTGTTTCTGATTTCTGTTATAAACAATGATGTAATGAATATCTTGGAAATAAACCTTTGCCTATACCCAGAGTTACTCTTTAGAATAAATTGCTACAAATGAAATTTCTAACTGAAAGAATAAGAACATTTTAAGATTTTTTTGATAGGTATATTGTAAAATCATACGTCAAAAATTGTGCCAGGTTAAATCAGTGTGTACAAGTTCCCATTTCCTTAAACTCTTACCAACACTGGCATTGCCTTTCCAAAAAAAATATCATTTTTTTTTCCTTTGAGATGGAGTCTCACTCTATTGCCCAGGCTGGAGTGCAATGGAGTGATCTCGGCTCACTGCAACCTCCATCTCCCGGGTTCAAGCAATTCTCCTGCCTCAGCCTCCTGAGTAGCTGGGACCACAGGTGCGCACCACCATGCTCGGCTAGCCTTTGTATTTCTAGTAGAGACAGGGTTTCACCATGTTGGCCAGGTGGATCTTGAACCCCTGACTTTGTGATCCGCCCACCTCGGCCTCCCAAAGTGCTGGGATTACAGGAGTGAGCCACCACTCCCAGCCCAAAAATGTTAATTTTATAGTAAAAATATACATCTAGTTGTTTAAATTTATTTATTTCCTAGTAATACTGAGCTATTTTGATGTTTCTTGGCAATTTGCATATCGTCTTTTGGGAATTACCATTTATGTCTTTTGCTGATTTTTTTAACTAGGTCAATCATCTATTTTATTGATTTGTAAACTTTCTCAATATATTAAGATCATCACACTTTTTTCCGTAATATATGCTGCAAATAGATGTTCCACCTCATATTAAGCCATTTTTCTGTTTTACCGTGGTAATTTTCCAAACTGCAACTTTAAATGTTTAGTTTGTCAAATGTATCAATCAACCTTTAAATTTCCGTCGTTGACTGGAACATTCAAATCAACGCATGTATTATCCTACCACTCTTATGAGTTTTTTAAATCTTTAATGCATTCTGAAATTTAATTTTCAAACAGTAATGTATTGACTAAAATCATTTATCTCACTTTATTAATACATTAGGTTATTACATATACTTAGGTCTATTTGTGCGTTTTAGACTCTTCCTTTGATTTACTTGGATCTGAGCCAGGGCCACTGGCTCGAATCATTGTAGGTTTACAGGATGTTTTCATATCTAGTCACTGGAAGCTACTTCTTTCTAGCTGCAAAGCCTATGTTTTTCCAGTAGAGCCTATCGGAGGATTTGGGGAGAAGGCTGTTACCACAATGGAAGTTATGAAGAGAAACTCTTATTTTGAAATTACTTCAACTCTTATTATGAAATTACTTCATAATTTTCACCAGAGCTGGTCCTGCCCAGGAAAGTGAAACGAACAGAAGATTGACTGAACTGCAGATACCAAACTGAGACTATCTTTATGGAGTTGCAAAAGATTCATTCCATCTTGACAATATTAATGGAAATTAATGGAGGACTAGTATTGTGTGCAGAGAACTGTGCTAAATAGTGGAGACATGCGGATGAACAAGACAGAATATGTGAAGCCAGGTGTGGTGGCTCACGCCTGTAATCCCAGCACTTTGGGAGGCTGAGGCAGGCAGATCACTTGAGGTCAGGAGTTCGAGACCAGCCTGGCCAACACAGCGAAACCACCTTGCTACTAAAAATACAAAAATTATCCAGGCGTGATGGCACATGCCTGTAGTCCCAGCTACTTGGGGGGCTTAAGGCAGGAGAATAGCTTGAACCCAGGGCAGGGAGGTTGCAGTGAGCTGAGATCGCACCACTGCACTCCAGCCTGGGTGACAGAGCAAGACTGCATCTCAAAAAAAAAAAAAAAAAGTCACGATATGTGGTTTCAAAAAAGTCACAGACAAGTGACATGTATATGAAACCAGACACGTGTGTATCTGTACATTTTGGTGTCTCTCCAGGCAGCAGAAAGAAGTATACTTTATTTTAACATGGACAGTATTTTCTTTACAGGAATAGCCCATGCCCAGCAATATCCATCCTTGGCTTGATCTTGTCATGTTGCTGAGACAAGTTCTGGGTCCCACATCTGTGTCCATTGCTTCCAACCTCATCTCAGTGGCCATTGCTCTCCCCAGTAACCCCCAGCTGGGACCACCATCCCAGGGCTCAAGACCAGTCCTGCCTTGACTTCTGATGACAGAAACATTATCCAAGCTGACCATCCTTCCCTCCTGTGGGGTTGCTATTAAATCAGATTCCCTAGGGCTTTCCCCAGGAAGAAACAATGCCCCTTTCCTGAAGGCTGAGTCTCTGAACAGTGCTGATCTATCCTGAGGCCAAACGTCACCACAACAGACCTTGCCATGTCAAGATCCAGGTCCTGCAGCTGAGGACCTCCAGGTCATCTCATGTATAAAATGCAATTTCCAGACTTTTTTCTTTGGTTCTCATACAGACATCATTGGTTGACTGAACCAACCTCCTGTAATTCTGTCCCAAGTCACTTTCTCATTGATGGATCAATGTGGGATTCTCTGACCCAGTGTTGTTGTCAGTGAGTGACAGATCCAGGAAATAAGGATCCAGGACCTTATTTGAAAGGTCCAACTCAGGCCAGGCACGGTGGTTTGCACCTGTAATCCCAGCACTTTCGAAGACCTAGGCAAGTGGATCACTTGAGGTCAGGAGTTCAAGACCAGTCTGGTCAACATAGTGAAACCCCATCTCTACTAAAAATACAAAAATTAGCTGGGCATGGTGGTATGCACCTGTAGTCCCAGCTACTCAGGAGGCTGAGGCAGGAGAAACACTTGAACCCACGAGGCAGAGGTTGTGGTGAGCCAAGATCGCACCACTGCACTCCAGCCTGGGTGACACAGCAACAGAGTGAGACTCCATCTCAAAAAAAAAAAAAAAAAAAAAAAAAAAACAGAAAAAAAAAAGGTCTAACTGGAAATGCTCCTACAGTTCTTTACAACTTTCCCTTCTTCCTGCCTGGAACCTAGATATGGTGGCTGGAATGGTAGCAACTATTTTGTGATGATGAGGCAAGAGGAATGAGTACAAAAGTATACATACTAAGAACAGTAGAGATGAGTAAGAGCTTGGATCCCCAATATCATTGTCGGGGTCATGATGAGTCATCCACCCCAGACTTCTGAGTGGAGAATATAAACCCCCATTTATTTAAGCTATCGTTAATATAATTTATATTAATATTATATGTACAGCCAAACCCATTCCTGATATGATCCTCCTTTTAGGTTTCAGTAACATGACTGCTTTCTCAATGTATCTGCCCATCTCCCAGTGCAGGCTACAGTCTGTCCTGCATTTTTTTAAATTAAGGTAAAATTCCCATAATATAAAATTAATCATTATTCATTTGAACGTGTATAATTCCTTGCCATTTAGCACATTCACAAAGGTGTGCAAACATCGTATCTATCTAGTTCCCAAATATCTACACCATCCGAAAAGAAAATCCTGTACCCACTGCAGTCACTCCTCACATCCCCCATCCCCAGCCCCTGAAAACCACTAGTCTATTTTCGGACTCTGTGGACTTGCCTATTCTGGACATTTCACATAAATAGAATCATATAATGGTGGGCTTTTGTGTCTAGCTTCTTTCACTTAGCATAATGTTTCAAGGTTTATCCACATTGTGGAATGTGTCAGTACTGCATTACTTTTAACGACTGAATAATATTCCATTTTATGGGTATGCCATGTTGTAGGTCTCCATTCACCCGCTGATGGACACTGGGGTTGTTTCCAACTTTTGGCTATTGTGAATAACTCTGCTATACATATTTGTATACATGTTTTTATTTGAACCCCTGTTTTCAGTTATTTGGGGTATGTATTTAGGAGCAGAATTGTTGGGTCATGTGGTAATTCTATGCCTAGGTTTTTGAGAATCTGTAGCCTAACTCTTGGCAGCTCATTTCCTTATAATCCTGGAGTGTATCCCCTGAATGCCAGGTCACAAACAAGGGCTCTGCTCCGCAGGGACCAGCCTTCTCAAGGGCTGTGTGTGCTGTTCAGCTAGATATATCTACCTCTCACTGTGCGCCATCCACAAGTGGTCCACCCAGAACTTCAGCTTCAAGCCCAGAGCTGGCCACAGGCCAGTCTCTTGAGCAGTGGTCCCTGTTCCTTTGGACCCCAGTGTCCTACCCCAGGCTATCTATCCCACTCCCTAGGGTACTGGAGGAAGAGGACCTCAGACAGGAGGAAAACCAGAGGCAGATGAATGGATGCTCCAAGCCCTCATGGGTAAGTGGACTCTGGAGGAGATTTAGGAGCCAGAGTGAGGGTTGGGGAAGGTAAAACTGGAAGACTGTGGAGTCAAGGGAGGGGAAGGGCAGATCCAGGATAAAGCCAAAATGATGAACCAGGTAGAACACCCAGCCAAAGTACCAGACACACCCTACCCAGTGGAAACAAGCAAGGAAGAGGCAGAAGGGAGACGGTGGGAGACGCCAGAACTATGTGTCAGAAACTGAACAGATTCCCCAAGGCACTGCAGCCTTTTAGGATTTCTAAGACCCCTAGAGTGGAGTTCACTGCCAGAGGCACCAAAGCAGTCAGACAGCATGCCTCTGTCATGCCCAGAAAAGTGTGCATCTGAAACTGAAACCATCCTTCAATCCTCTACCTGCACTTAGTCCTTATTAAATTGTGTTAGAGACTGTAAGAAAGTCCAAATCCCAGTCCATCTTTTCAATGAAAGGCACCCATAAAAGCAGTAATATGTTCCTGCTGTGAGTGGATACGCCAGCACATTTCTTATATTATAGATACAAGACTTCCAGGCATAGATCTTTGCTTTCTGCGATCCGTAAGTGCTCAGAGTGCTAAAATCTAGAAAAGGTTACACACATTGATGTATTATCTCAAAGTGGTGGAAAATGAAAAATCCAAAGTTTCATCTTCTCATTGTTTCCAAGGAGACTCACAGTTTCGATATCCCAGGATTCTGTTACTCTTTAAGAGAAACAGACACACACTTCCCCCTCCCCCATAAAGAAATACAGCTCATCCCCATATGGAAGAGGATTTGAGGGCTACGTGCTCCATTTCTTGGAGTAACAGAATCACAGAGCAGAAAGCACTCAGGTAGGCAACGTGGTCCATCAACCCACTTCGCAAATTGGAAAGCCAGCCCTGCAAAGTTAGATGACTGTCAACATTGGGCATGGATGACAGCTTGGGTCTTATCACACCATGGTGTCTCCCTCCTTGCAGTTCCCAAAGACAGAAATTGATCATTGCACACCAATCAACCACAGGATCCCACTTTTGCCTTTGTTTGCAAGACAGCTGCCAAAATGGTTTGACAGTTCCACACAGAGAGCTCATGTCTCCCCGTGGGAGCTCTGATTTTCTTCCTCACAGTATAATGACACATCTTATTCAGAGCTGTCCATCTGCCTGTGGGTGCTTGTGAGAACGTGGGAGACCAGCCACTCCAATTCTGAGGCTTAAAGCCCATAGGTTGAGGCTGTAACAAAAATAATACAAATAGCTACTATTTGGAGAGTGCTGGCCTTGTGCCTGGCAAGTTACAGAAACTGACTTCTATAAATCTTCACAATGACCCTGGCAGTAGATATGACCATTAGTCTCACTTGTTGTCTAAAGAAACTGAGGCACAGAGGCAGAAACGCTTGCTCTGTGCTACGTTATTAACAAACAGCAGAACCCTCTGGTCTCCAGAACCCATGTCCTCAGACACTGCAGAACCTGGTTCCTATCCTGGGGCAGATACAGAGGGGAGTGGGTGTTTAAAAGAGGTAAGGTTGGGCCAGACGCGGTGGCTCACGCCCACAATCTCAACACTTTGGAAGGCCGAGGCGGGCCAATCATGAGGTCAGGAGTTCGAGACCAGCCTGGTCAACATGGTGAAACCCCATCTCTACTAAAAATACAAAAAAATTAGCTGACCATACTGGCGGGCGCCTGCAATCCCAGCTACTCGGGAGGCTGAGGCAGGAGAATTGCTTGAACCTGGGAGGCAGAAGTTGCAGTGAGCTGAGATCGCACCACTGCACTCCAGCCTGGGTGACAAAAGAAGACTCCGTCTCAAAAAAAAACAAAAGATAAGGTTAGCAGTGAATGAATGAACCACATGTGGAATGAGAGCTACACTTAATGCTAAGTTCAAGGCCAAAACACACTTAACATTAAGTTAAAGATGTGTACAGGTCTCCAGGCCAATCTTCCCCTCTCCCTTCCCCTTTGCGACTTCCAAGTGCCTGACTGAGTAGAAGAGTCGGAGGGTTTTTTAAATTTAAGGAGCCCCATGTGGTTTGTGGGTACCCTACGTTTTCTTGCTAACCTTCGATAGTATTACAGTCCACTCCGAAGCTTTTTTTTTTTTGAGATGGAGTCTCGCTCTGTTGCCCAGGCTGGAGAGCAGTGGCGCCATCTTGGCTCAGTGCAGCCTCTGCCTCCCAGGTTCAAGTGATTCTCCTGCCTCAGCCTCCCGAGTAGCTGGGAGTACAGGCGCACACCACCACACCTGGCTAATTTTTGTCAAACTCCCAACCTCGTGATCTGCCGGTCTTGGCCTCACACACTCCAAAGCCTTTTAAGCGACTTCCTGTAACAGGAAGTCTCATCTTAGGAAAATCTAGATGCAAATACAACCAGATATTAAGAAAAAACAGGCTTCATGCTGCATGGAGTGAGATTCTGACATTATCTTCCAATTCTCTCTCAGTTGAGAAGACATGAAAACTCCCCGGTGGCTTACACCTGTAATCCCAGCACTTTGGGAGGCTGAGGCAGGCAGATCACGAGGTCAGGAGATCGAGACCATCCTGGCTAACACGGTGAAACCCCGTCTCTACTAAAAATACAAAAATTAGCAGGGCGTGGTGGTGGGCGCCTGTAGTCCCAGCTACTCGGGAAGGCTGAGGCGGGAGAATGGCGTGAACCCCGGAGGTGGAGCTTGCAGTGAGCTGAGATCACGCCACTGCACTCCAGCCTGGGCGACAGAGCGAGACTCCGTCTCAAAAAAGAAAAAAAAGAAAGAAAGAAAGTCCCAGCTAACTGGAGACAGGAAAGTATCGTCTTCTCTCTGCCTCTTTCCCTTGCGTTATCTTCTTCTGTGACTTCTTTACAAGCTGTCTCACACTGTCCTTATTCTAAGCAGGCTCAAGCTGTGGGCTCCTTTCTTTTGTCAGGAATTTGTGATGTTTTGCAGAATCATCTTACCTCTTTGCTGACCTCCAGGTTCAAAATAAATGCCAAGTACAGACTTCTTAGCTAAAGGATTGCTAAGAAAACTGCTTCTGCCCAAAGCAGTCTAAGAAATGCCCTCTACTCATCACTTTTTCTGCAGGACTGACTTTTCTCTGGGTGTAAAACCCTCCCCTTGCTGGCTGGCTGGCTGCCACTCTGTGCTATGCCTTTGTATGCCACAAGGGACATTTTCTTCTGATATCCTGATTGGAAGGTCCAAAACAGATTTTCAGCACTGCGTAGAAAGGTGGACATGGTGGGTTTTTTGTTTGTTTGTTCGTTTTGTTTTGTTTTTTTAAGATGGAGTCTCACTCTGTCGCCCGGGCTGGAGTACAGTGGCATGATCTTGGCTCACCGCAACCTCCACCTCCCAGGTTCAAATGATTCTCCTGCCTCAGCCTCCCGAGTAGCTGGAATTACAGGCCCCACCACTACACCCAGCTAATTTTTTGTATTTTTAGTAGAGACAGGGTTTCACCACGATGGCCAGGCTGGTCTCGAACTCCTGACCTCGTGATTCACCCGCCTCGGCCTCCCAAAGTGCTGGGATTACAGGCATGAGCCACTGTGCCCTTTTACCCATCACTCCCCAGAAAATCTGCTCAGGAGATGAAAATGCTGAACCGTATCATGCCCTTGCTCTGTGAACTCCCACAGATGCCCACACACACTTGCATACGCAAAGAGTCCCTGAGCTTCTGTGGTTGAGAATTCAAGAGAGTCAAACTGGCATCTGATGCAAAGACTTTCTCTACATGTATCTGAGACAAATATCAGGTGTTAAAATAAGAGGTTTTTGCATGTCATATAAATTTGACAATGAATAAAACAATGATTGAACGTAGAATCTCAAATTAATGGTTTGGGATGTGGACTGTGTATATTCTGACAATAACGGGTCAGATATCCTGCCCCAGGCTCCGTAAATGCAGTGGCGGCATTGAGAATGCAATTCCTGGTTATTTTCTGTTTCGTCTGCAGAGCATTTAAGTATTAAGGAGGTTCACACCGGCGATTCCATTTCCCTTTGGAAGAGAATTGCAAGCCAGTCTGGGTTGTGGGTTCCTTTCTTGTTTCAGGAATTCGTGATGATTTGCAGAATCATCTGACATCTTTACTTACCTATGGGCTCAAAATAAACTCACTGTCCTTGCTCTTACGATCAGCCCTCCCTCCCCAATATCACTCCTCTCTCCCTTTCTGCAGGTTATTTTTCCTTCAGCATATTAAGATGCTCCCATCTCTCTCATCCTAAAAAATATAAATAATGCCTCCCTTAATCTTAATTAACTGTTAAGTTCAATCAACACTAACCAATCCAGACTCAGCCAAGGGATAGCAGAAACCAGCTTCATGGATTCTCTCATGATTCCTTTCAGCCAGTCTCTGGAACCTCCCTGTCCAGGAGAATTTTCTGCAGGGTGGAAACGTTCTATGTCTACACTGGCCAGCAGGGTAGCCACTAGCCATCTATAACTTTCAAGCACTTAACATGCGGCTGATGAGACACAGAACCTGAGTCTTTCATTGTATTTGATTTCCACTAATTTAAATTTAAATAGTCCCATGTGGCTTGTGGCTACCGTCTGGGTCCTTGCCAACCTGGATGTCACTGCAGTCCCCTCCATGGCCTTACTTCCATCACTTCTGGTAGCTGGAAGTCTTGTCTTGGGAATTAAAATGTCTTGGATGGGGAACGGTGGCTCATGCCTGTAATCTCAGCACTTTGGGAGGCAAAGGCAGGTGGATCACCTAAGGTCAGGAGTTCGAGACCAGCCTGGCCAACATAGCAAAATCCTTTCTCTACTAAAAATACAAAAATTAGCCAGGCATGGTGGCAGGCATCTGTAATCCCAGCTACTCAGGAGGCTGAGGCAGGAGACTCATTTGAACCCTGGAGATGGAGATTGCAGTGAGCCGAGATTGCACCACTACACTCCAGCCTAGGCGACAAAGTGAGACTCCATCTCAAGAAAAAATAAAAAATAAGGAATTAAAGTGTCTTGTCTAATGGCCAGTCACATAATTGCAGTCAGGTCTGGGGTGATCACAACACTCTGCAATGTTACCCACTTAGAATCTCTCCTCTCTGCCCACGCAGGCAGTTTTCTGGAGTGAGTGGAGTGTATTTAGGTGGCAGTGAGGGGCATTTTCTTCTTATCTTCTATTCCACCTCCTTCTCTCTTTTCCGGCTTTGCTTCTCATCCTTCCAGGGTCGGCACAGTGCAGGAAGGAGAGGCCTGCCATCCCAGGTTCCTATGGACCACTGCAATGGTGACCCGGTCTCAGGCCGTTTAGATCAGGGGACACATCCCCCAGAAGACTCCCTGACACCTGGTGTAGGTTCCCAGGTTCAGAAATAAGAACATGCCTGTTGTAAAGGGCACCTGATGCCACCCCACAGCCTTTGGGTGCTGAAGCCTGGAAGTGGAACCATGGTCAGAGCCAAGACCAGTAAGTGCCAATGCATGGCACAGCCCAGGGGTGATGGTGGACCATTGGTCGCCCAGATCCCTGAACTCAACTTATCTTGTGTCAGATAGGAGGGAGCGTCACCCCAAATCATCATGGCAACACCAACATGACAGCCCAAACCTCATGAAAGAAACTCTGGACCAACTAGCAAGAGTGATCTGTGTGCCAGGCTGCCCCCTGGGCCTGGCCACAGGACCTCAGAGTCACAACATAGGTACAATTCTTTGAGCTACTCCAGGCATCTGGTCAACCCCATGTGTGAAATAGAGGGTCAAAAGCATCCTAAGGAGAAGAAACAGGGTCTGGAATCCATGTAAGACCCAGTCTGAACTTTGATGTCCCACCTGGATGGCACTGCTGGCCTTGGCCAGGCCCAACCACAGAAAAGAGGCTTAGAAAATGTCCAGTAAGACTCTTTCCACGGCTGGAATCACTGGAACCAGGTCTGGGCTCAAGGCACCTTGCTCAAAGGGCACAGCTAGCTCCATACAGACCCTGGTACTGGAGAGACTTCGGAAATTTTGAGGCTTGCTCTCTGAAGCTTGAGGTCCTCTGAGACATGGGGCTCAGGACAGGGAGCTGGCTCACCTGGGTCTGAAGGCAGTGTTGCTCTCTGCCCTGGAGGAGCCCTAAACAACAGGGTGCAGGGAACAGCACGGGGAAGAGAGATGTTGGAGAAAAGTGAGAGGCCCATTCCACTCACAGGCTGCTGCTATTGGGCTGGAAAGATGAATGAGAAGGAAAGACACAAAGGTTAATTAAGGACCTCAATAAAGCTCCTGGCTGTGCCTTCTGTCATGACTGGGGTCCACTTGGTGGATCCCCTTCTGGCAGTCACTTTTGTGAGTTCTTCAGAGACTTCCAATGGAGATCTCCAAGGTTTCTCCCTTCGCTGATGGAGGCCACCCACTTCCCTGCCAGCCTTTTGTTTCTGCCCTTCTGCCCGTGCTCTGGTGGGGCTTTTGTGCTCTTTTCCCTGGGATCTCTTTGCCCAAGCAGGTGGTTGTCTTACCTCAAATCCTTTCAAGATAGTGCCAGCCCAGCTATCATCTCCAAGTCCACTTGGCTCGTAGGGAGCATGTACCTTTGTCCTGCAGCTAATAGGCAGCTTGCACCAACTGTACCCTTTGTGTCTCACTGCATTTCCATCCTCCTGAAAATCTGGGGGACACTGTTTCCCCATACTTTTCTGCTCTGTTCTTGAAGCACTTGGAGAAGCTCTCAGCCAGAGAGTCAGGTGGCAGTCTCCCCATGTAGCAATTACCCCACTCTCTGTAGGGGGTGATCTCAGGGATACTCACAGGCCTTAAATGTAGATGTGGGGATGAGAGGAGCACACCCTGCAAAAGTTGAAAAAAAGCCAGCCCAAGAGCACTGTATCCCAAGATGGGTGATGGTCTTATAATAACCATCTTCTTCTTGCCCACTGCACAGGTACAGCCAATTCACTGAGACAGCAGTGTTGCAGTAGAGAAAAGGTTTAATAAATGCAGAGCTAGCCAAGGGGAGGACAAGAGTTTATTACTCAAATCAGCTTCCCAAAACATTTGGAGACTAGGGAGTTTTTTAAGGATAATTTGGCAGGCAGGGTGTTAGGAAATTGGGAATGCTGATTGGTTGGGTCAGGGATGAAATCATAGGAAGTTGGAACTGTCTTCTTGTACTGAGTCATTGCCCGGGTGGGATCCCATGGCCAGTTGAGCCAGTTTCCTGGTATGGGCCACCAGTCCAGGTGATGCCAGCTGATCTATCAGAATGGAGGGTCTGAAAAATACCTTAAACACCAATGTTAGGTTTCACAGTAGTGTTGTTATCTGTAAGAGCAATTTGTGGAGATTATGAGTCTTGTGACCTCTGGTTCCATGACTCCTGAGCCATAATTCTAATCTTGTGGCTAATTTGTTAGTTTTACAAAGGCATTTTCAGTCCCCAAGCAAGGAAGGGGTTTGTTTCAGGAAGGGGTTGTTATCATCTTTGTTTTAAAATGAAACTGAAAACTAAATTCCTCCCATAGTTAGCTTGGCGTTCACCCAGGAATAAGCAAGGGTATCTGGGAGGTTAAAAGCAAGATGGAGTCAGTTAGGTCAGATTTCTTTCACTGTCATAATTTTTGCAAAGGTAGTTTCAGTCTCAAAGCCTTGGAGCCTGTCTGGACCACCATTCACACCTCCTGCAGAGGCAGCTCCAGCAGTTCTATTCAGAGGCATTGTTCAAGGTCTGTACTGACTCCCCTCCTTCCCCAGACTTTTAATAATTGTACACACTTATTGAGTACCTGCTAACCAAATGTCCCTTGCGGAATGCTTTGTAAAGATTGCCCCATTCAATGCTTCTTTTGGCCCTCGAGATAGATATTGCTGCAGACTCCTTTACAGATGACCATAGACTATTCCAAGGGGTTGCACAGCTAATAAAAGCCTGAGCCCAGCACTCTATGCCCTCAAACCACTGCACTCAGCTTCTTGGAGGAGGCTCCCTTTGCCCCCTAGGAGTCAAATAATTAATCGTACAGTAAATGGTTCAATACCCCCTCTTCCCCTCCTCTCCCTCATCGTCAACAGCCTCTTATTCACTGCTCAACTTTCCATGTCTACTAGCATACTGCTTACATGGTAAATGGTCAGTAAGTATTTATGGAATTAATGAATGGAGAATTTCTAAGGAAAATGGGAGAGAAGCTTGGCTTTGCCTTGAACCATCCCCACACAGTTAAATGGGCCAATTATCTCAGTTATAAGAATTTATAGCCTAGAGTCAACTGGGCACAGTTCAAAAAAGAGGAAACTCAGAAAAATGAAATGTGAAGACTCCTGTCTTACAAATGGCATCTGTAATTGTCTCCATTCTAAATTGCTGTGTGACTTCTTGGCAAGTCAGCTACCCTCTCTGTTCCTGAATTTTCTAATCTGTGAAATGCATGGGTTATTCTGATTATATCAAAAGACTCTCTCAGCCCTGAAAATGCTATGAATTCGTAATAGTGTGGTTCTAATACGAATCAGATTCATGGCTAGTCTGACATGTAGGCGAAATTGATAACAGCCTATGTGACCAACGAGGTCTCTCAAGCATGCAATATGACCACCCCTTAAAGATCTCTATCTATTCTCTTCCATTCCTCCACAATCTAGCCTAACTTAGCTCTGGGAGCTCACGGTTGAAGGCTCAGGACTCAACGCTGCTCTCTTGATAGGAATCTGTGAGTTCCTAAGGTTGTCAGAGGAGAAGTGCCTGGCCAGGCAAGTGGAATGATGTGGCCAGAGCATTGGAGTGAACAAAGGGCCTTTCAAGGTGTCGTAGGGATGTGGCTCATAGGAAATGGGGCTTCATTCTCTTTAATCTTCCTGCTTCTTTCCCAGAAAGGTAGTGCCTTTCAGAGGCTCAGAAATGTGTTTCGTATAATAAAATCTGTCTAATAACATGCTACTTTCCTCAAAAACTATCATCATTAAAAGCAACAGCATTGATTCAACATGGTTTTTATGAAACATGGCTGAAAATAGGAAAAGTAATGTCAGATCAATCCCATCCATGCAGCCTGAAGATTTTGCCGTGTATTTCGCAAATTAGTGCAAAAGCAGAAGAGTTTAGAATGCGACTACACAGAGACCCATTGTCCTGGCTAAAACCCAGGGGCTTGAGTCAGGAGCAGGGGCTCACGCCTGTAATCCCAGAACTTTGGGAGGCTGTGGTGGGCAGATTGCTTGAGCTCAAGAGTTCGAGCCCAGCCTGGGCAACATTGAGAAACCCTCTCTTTACAAAAAATATAAAAAATTAGCCGGGCGTGGTGGCATGCACCTGTAGCTCCAGCTACTCAAGAGGATGAGGCAGAAGGATCACTTGAGCCCAGGAGGTCAAGGCTACAGTGAGCTGTGATCGCATCACTGCACTCTAGCCTGAGCAATAGAGTGAGACCGTGTCTAAAAAAAAAAAAACAAAAAACAACCCAGGGGCTTCAGCTAATTTGAGAGGAGCTACTGCCTGCCGGGTGTATCACATGCCTTCCCCATTTATCTCCACCAAGGCATTCAGCTCCTGTTTCAGAGTGCAACAGGCTTCCTGCACTGCTGCAAGAAAATAACCACAACCTTGTCCCATTGCCCATGGCCTGATGGCAATGAACGCTTCCTTCAGCTTTACCCATTTTCACTTTGGCTTTGTTCAGAACATCAAATCATTGTGTCTTACTTATTCCAAGCCTTGTATTAATAATAAGGAATGATGACCCAGCAAAAATGAAGCACTCATTTCTTCCCTTAGGTCTGTGATGACCTTGGGTCTGGAATCGCAATGGTCAGCCACTTGTCCCCAGAGTTTGGAGATAGATATGCTCACAAAAATTGCAGCCCTACTCAATAAGAGTGAGTAAAACAACTTCTGCATAGTCTTGCGGGAACATAGGAGAGTTAGCAACTGATCCTGCACCAGGGAGAACAGAGAAGTCTCCCTGGAGGAGGAGACATCTGGGCAGTGTCCTGATGTGGACAGGGTGGGAAAGGTTATTCTGGGAGAAGGACACAGCTTAGAGAGAAGCACAGAGGCATCACAGCAGGAGGTTCATCAGAAGAGACACAAGTGGTTCCTGTGTGGCTAGATCAGGGAGAGATGGAAGAGAACAGATAGAGATCTTTAAGGGGGTGGGCATATTATGTAGTTGAGGGATCTCACTGGTCACAGGAAAAGTTATCAATACTGCCTCCATGTCATGCTAGATATAAATCTGATTCCTATTAGAACTACACTATTATGAATTTATAGCATTCTTAGGGCTGAGATAGTTTTTTTGATAGAAACGGAACAACCCACGCATTTTACAAATTAGGAAATTTAGGAATAGAGAGGGTAAGCGACTTGCCAAGAGGTCACCCAGCAATTTAGGATGGAGCCAGTGATCTTGAGTTGGTGGCTTAGTAACTTGGAGTTCACAGAGCAGAAACACATGTAGGTCAGTTCCTTAATTATAAGATGGTTGGGCATAAAAGTTATGCTCCCAAATATAAACTGAACTGTGGTATCTCTGAGTGGCATCATTATGACTGGTTTTTATCATATTTTTATACTTCTCTGTATTTGCCAAAAAGTCATACAATGAGTATGCATTACTTCTATAATCAAAAAGTACATGATTATAAGAGAAGAAAATAAGTTTCGTTAGTACTGTAGCCAGTAAGAGCAATGTGAACCAGTGGAGAAGAGAAAACACGTTTAGTCAACAGGCTTCCATGAGGCAGGATCACAGTTAGGGAACAAGGAGGGAAGTGCGCTAAGAAGGAAATCATGGCTTCTTCCAAATTTGCCTGATACTATCCAGCCATGCATCTTTTACGTGGATGTGAGCACCCTGGGGGTACATATTTGCAGTCTGCTTTTTTCACTTACCATAAACATTTGGAGTGTTATGGATTCTCCAAGGCAACCTTTCAAAGGGTTCCTTGCTACCCGTGAGCAGGCGACACATGCCTTCCTTAAATATTCTTCCATATTGGACTTGTCACCTGCTTCAAATGTAGTGAAAATAAGGCTTCCATGAACCTCTTTATAGGTCAACGTAATTCTTTGGAATCAGGTAGTAGAAGTGAGAATTTGTACTGAGGATAAATAGAATCAACCCCAAAGGAGGTAGAGAATGGATGTTTTTAACACTCTTCATACCTGTCGCCAAATTGCTTTTGTGCACAGAGTGTTTCCCTGGGGAATGTGGTTTGAACTGCTGCTCTTTTTCATGGCAGCTGGCCTGGATTTCAGTTCTAGCTCTGTCATCCCGGACAGAGTGCCCTTTCTTCTACATCCCTCAATTTCCAAGAAGAGGGGGGTGGTTTTGCAGTTACAATGTTTGTTTCTATGCTCTTTGACTAATAAATCTGGGATCAAAAGAGTCCATGCTATTATTTTGAGTGATTACACTTGAAAACAGGATTTATTTTCAGCCTCCCTTCTCTGGTTTCCTTTTTTCAAGGTGAAACCAGGCAGGAGACAAATCTATGCAGCTTGTCTCCCTCACATCCACACACAAATTTCATTTTCTGCCAGATTTCAAATGCAATAGTTACAGAGTGGTGCCTATTACTCGAGTCAATGTGATGTCCTCACCCAGACGTCTGGTCACCATTATATATAATTTATGAATCCAACCCAGAAACAAGACAAAGGGAAAATGAACATGGACTTGAAGTGTCTGTGGTCATGAAATCGCTTTTCAGTTTGATGTCCCTTCAAGTTCATGCTCATTTTTATTTCTCTATTTCTTCCTAAATTTGCTACCCCGGTGACTGACGCTCCAATTACGATTTCCTTCCCCGGCTTGCTCCCATGCTATCCAATAAATGTCATGGCCTTTCGCTGCACCGTGCATTTATTTTCCAATTACTGTGGGTAAACAGGGATGTTCAAGCAATTGAATTGAAGCTTTTAACTCATTTGATTTGGTCCCAAGCAAAATTTCAGAGATTGAGACATAAACATCAAAGCTATTCTCTACAGAAATGACAAGGGTTGGGAGAAACTGCCTGAATAATCCCCCTTTTGCAAAGAGCGAAAAGATGTCTGCTGGGACATCTTTACCCCAAAGTGACTTCATGTTCCAAAAAGACATGTTTCCAGGTCTGTCTGAGTAATTCTCTCATCTGTTACAATTCTGAGCCAGCACCCATCAGCCTCTTTCAATCTCCATTAGCAGGTTGGAAGTTTATTTAGAAAGCCGACAGGTACTGTTTGGGGGATTAATGACCACTGATTTATGAATATTGAGTAGCATTTCAATAATCGGAGGCAGAGTAATCACTTGTGGCTGCAGCCAGCTCTCCTTGCCATTACAGCCTACAGCAATCACTCAAAGCCAGTTAAATGATTCTGATTTATGACCTTAACCTTCAGGGTCCACTCCATTTGCTCTCTTGGTGTGTAAATTCTAAAAATGCAATTCCCTCCACCTCCAGAGAGCCAATTTAAGTCAACATTATGCATGAGCCGAGAATGCGGGAATTCTCAGATCTCTTATTTCACTCATTAAATTTACACCGAACATCTTGCAATTAAAATTTCATATAGATTTCTTCTTATGACTGACATTTGGCCTTGATGAAATGGGTTCAAAATTTGGACTCTCAGAAGACATAGAAGGAGTGAGATGTGGGTCTGGGCATTGTTTGGAGAAAGATGATGATCAGGCACTAATACTTTGATTAGCATTTTGAACAGACTCGTCGGTGAAGGGCTGGCTCTACCCCACAATGAAAGACATTGGGGATCCAAGCCAGGAATGGGAAGCAAACCCAATCTGCTTTGAAAACTCTGCTCATTTAGTTTGTCAATAACAAAAGCAGAAACTCGTGGACTGTTAGAGCAAGAAGAAGCCTTGCAGATCTCATAGATCAAAGCCTCTGTGTTTCAGCCATAGAATCAAGTATCTAGAAGGAAAAGGACTTTCCCAACACAGCAGAGATGTGGGTACTCACCAATCTCTTCTTCCTTCCTTACACTACTGCCTTGCAGTTTGGCCATGTGACCAAATTCTGGTTAATGGAGTATTAAAGAAAGTAATGACTGTCATATCCAGGCTAGCTCATCAAACCTTTCCACACCCAGTCCTCACTCAATTTCCCCATCCAACTGCATGGACAGCCATATGAGTGAGAAATAAACATGTTAAGGTTCACCAATGAAGTTGAGGGTTGCTTTAGCAATTAAACCACTCTAACACACCCAAGATCACGCTGTGGGTTAGTAAGCCAGCCCTTGAGCAATCCATCCAAGGGCACACAGTGTGTCAGGTGGCCCACTTTTGACACCCAATAACACACAGTGGGTCTAATATACTCAAGGACACACAGTGGGACAGTTGACCCACTCTTGACTAATACATCTAAGGGCACACAGTGGGTCAGTTGGCCTGCTCTTGACTAATACACCCAAGAATACACAGTGGGTCTAATATACCCAAGAACACACAGTGGGTCTAACATACCCAAGGACATACAGTGGGTCTAATGTCCCCAAGGACACACACTGGGTCTAATATACCCAAGGACATACAGTGGGACAGTTAACCCACTCTTGACTAATACATCTAAGGGCACACAGTAGGCCAATTGGCCAACCCTTGACTAATACATCCGAGGGCACACAGTGGGTCAGTTGATCCACTCTTGACTAATACACTCAAGAAGGCACAGTGGGTCAATTGGCCCACCCTTGAATAATACACTCAAGGGCACACAGTAGGTCCGTTGGCCCAACCTTGACTAATAAACCCAAGGGCACACAGAAGATTAATTGGTTTACCCTTGACTAATACACCTAAGAGCCTAAGAGCACACAGGAGATGAATTGGCCTGCTCTTAAATAATACATCCAAGGACACACAGTGGGCCAGTTGCCCCAGACTTGACTAGCAAACCCAAGAGCACACAGCGAGTTAGTTGTCCCAGACTTGACTAATAAACCCAGGGGCAAAACACAATGTGTAAGTTGGTTCACCCTTTACTAACACACCCATGGGCACCCAGTGGGTCACTGAAGGAGTCATAACTGAAGCCCAAGCTTCAAGATTAGAGACCCAGTGCCTTCTACTCCATTCAAAGTGCCTTGGTTTTGGAGCATTTTTGAGAAATCAAAGTAAAAAAGGTACACATCTAACTAGGTGTCAAGACTAGTCCCCCATGGCCGGGTGCAGTGGCTCACACCTGTAATCCCAGCATTTTGGGAGGCCGAGGTGGGTGGATCATGAGGTCAAGAGATCGAGACCATCCTGGCCAACACGGTGAAACCCCATCTCTACTAAAGATACAAAAACTAGCTGGGCGTGGTAGCACGCACCTATAATCCCAGGTACTTGGGAGGCTGAGGCAGGAGAATCACTTGAACCTAGGAGGTGGAGGTTGCAGTGAGCTGAGATTGGGCCACTGCACTCCAGCCTGGCAACAGAGTGAGACTACATCTCAAAAAAAAAAAAAAAAAAGACTAGTCCTGAGGTAGGATTTACAAAAGTAACTCCCCTGTCCCATGTATCTATTCAAGTAGGTTAATACACACCAGCACCATTGCTTCATTGTGTTGTGTTTTTGTTTGTTTTATTTGGGGCAGGGAATATTTTGACATAAGGAGGATAAAGGAGCTTAGTGGTACAAGTTGTTTTTCTGGATGGGGCCTGAGAAAGAAAGAGAAGAAAGATAGAAGTGCTGACATGTTGCCCATCTCTGCAAAGAATCAGAGGCACTGAACCGAGCCCCATAGCTGAAGGAGTGGGGTTGATGGAAGGCTACATGAGACTCCAGACACCCCAGGCCCAGGGCAGAAAATGCAACAGAGAGGAGGCAGTGGTGTGTAAATTTTCAGGAGCAGGCTGGTGCAGAGGGGTTCTTGATAGGTAACAGCTGCCTGTTTCCATGGTGTAAATACTCCCATCATAGTCAATTTCAAGCTATCCACATGATGTCATTAACCTCAGAGATGGGATGAGATGCACACAATTGACTCTGAAAAGCCAGTAGTGAGGTAGGAGGCAGGACTCAACTCAGGAGGTAGGGCTTGGATACTGGACCATATTGAGGACTAGCTAAAACAGGGATGAGGTGGAAGCAGCTTTCCATAAAACATACCCACAATGTGCCATGTCAGTTTTCCATTGCCATGGCAACACTTGGAAGTTACTGCCCCTTTCTATGGCAATGACTTGATGACCCAGAAGTTACCACCCTTTCCCTAGAAATGTCTGCATAATCCACCCCTTCATTTGAATGTAATTAAAAGGGGGTATAATTGTGTGAGTGTGGCACTGCCTCTGAGCTGCTACTCCGGGCACACTGCCTATGGGGTAGCCCTGCTCTGCAAGAAGCATTATCTCTGTTGCCGCAGTGCACCACGGCTTCAATAAAAGTTGTAGTCTAACACAACTGGCTGGCCTTTGAATTCTTTCCTAGGCAAAGCCAAGGACCCTCCCAGGATAAGCCCCAATTTGGGGGCTCACCTGCCCTGCCTCAGTAGAAACCAGCTCCAGCGCACCACCAGGAGGGACCATGTCTCCCCTACTATGCCACAATAACTCAGTACAGCTTCAGCATCCCGCAGATTCCAGAGGGCTCCAAGAACAGCAGAGCACAAGGAAAAACTGCAGAGTCCCATGGGAGCAGACTTGTATGAAAGACACCAGCAACAGGGTTGGGAGTGGCCCCTCTCATAGGTGACCTGTGCACAGCAGACTGCAGGCTGGGAAGGGGAGATAGCAGAAAACACACAGGTGCATTCTTAGGCACAGAGACCTTGTTAGAAATAGGGGTACGTTCAATACTGCAGAGTTGGTATTTCATGGATTGGGGAGAGAAGGTAGCACGGTTTCCACACCCCCGTGAACACATCTTCATCTTCACTGATAGGCTAGTGAGACCCGGACCATTTCAGATACACAAGACAGACAGTGCTGATGGTTGGAACAAGAGAATTGCTCAGCCTAGAAGTCTCTAAAATCTACCTGATATTTGGGAAAAAAAAAAAAAAAGAAGAAGAAGAAAGAAAGAAAAGAAATAGTGCACAAAGCATATTGCTAGAAAGTGTACTAGAATTTGAGTGAAAATATCCAATTCTGGTCTCAGTCCTATCACTTCACATCTCAAATTTAGTTTCTTCAACTGTAAAATAGGAATGAAACTCCCTGCGTTTCACAGGTTTCCTGGAAGAGTTCAATGAGCTAGAACGTGTGACTGTGCCTCTCACCCAGGAGCGATCTCACCATCACTCAGAGAACACGAGTTGAATCTGATTCAGAACCAGAACAACAATTGCCTCTCATCTGGACTAAAGACTGGCCTAGGATGGCTCTCCTGACCTCAGAGGCAAGTTGCAGGCAAAACAGAATTTGACTTATCCACCTTCCCCTTGATTGGCCCAAACCCAACCAAAACCGTCCTTTAGAGAGCATTTCATCGTTAGCCAGTCAGCTTCGCCGATTCACGGCCAACTGTTGTTTATAGTGTTGGTTCCAAATGCCAGGCAGCACTGCACCGAGGACATGGGCAGAACTTCAACAGGCAAAGACCCATCAGGCAGACAAACGTGTTCGAAAGACTCTCCAGCACGGCAGGTGGAGCCCCGCTCCCTGGGAAGCCAGTCCTCCACCTGGCACAGGAAACTCAAGTCTATCTATCCAGCCTGTAGCAAAGCCAGCCCCAGGCAAGTCTGAAAAATAGCAATGCATTCCCTTGGAGCATTTCTTCTCAATGTCTAATGCTTCTCTCAGGATATCACCCCATCTCCCACCTCACCAAGCAAAAGTGGACATAGCAATGGAGCAGAGGAGGGTTGATATGAATAGATGTAAGACTTGGCATCCTGCACAGCACATGTCAATCATTTCTTTCATTTGCTCATTACTAAGTGAGCATTTGGTAAATGTCTGGGTCCCAAGCACTGACCTAGAAACAGTGGACACAGGCACAGAGCTTGGAACAGTGGACACAGACACAGGGCTAGGAATAGGGGACACAGGCACAGAGCTAGGAACTGGGGACACAGGCACAGAGCTAGGAACAGTGGACCAGGACATATGAGACAAGGTCTCTGCAACTCAGTAGCTCAATTTGGGAGGAGTAGGGGGACACGAAGATAGATCTTTTTATTTGTTCGTTTGTTTGAGACAGTCTTGCTCTGCCCCCAAGCACAATCACGGCTCACTGCAGCCTCAACCTTCTGCACTCTAGTGATCCTCCCACCTCAGTCCCCACGAGTAGCTGGGACTACAGCTGTGCACCATCACACCTGGCTAGTTTTTGTTTGTTTGCTATTGTAGAGACGGGGTCTTGCCATGCTCCCCAGGCTGATTTCAAACTCCTGGGCTCAAATGATCCTCGTATGTTGGCCTCTTAAAGTGCTTGCATTACAAGACAGACGTTTAAATACATCAGAGCAATAATATATTACAGATGCTAACACATTGTCTAGACAGAGCCTCATGAGGACCCAGAAGGGACCCAGTGGGGACAGTAGTGTTCAGTCTCACCCATTAGAGCTCCCTATGACGTGCATCCCTTAAGCAGAGCGGGTATTCATGAAGCAGCCCTGGGGAAAGGGCTCAGGGCAGCCTCAACCAATCAATGCTCAAAGGCACTGATACATGACATAGGACGGCAGTTTGCGGAGTTGCTGGTAACAATTCAGTTAGACCAGAGTTCTGAGAGCAAAAGGAGCTTCCATTAGTGATAAGGCAGGAGAGGTAAGCAGAGGACAGATTGGGGCTAGCCTCACTTTGACCCCGACTGGCAGAGGCACCCCATATTCCTGCAACCAGCACAGCTTTCAGCCCTTCCTCTGTTTATGGACATAGCTTGAGAAACAGGAGAATCGGGAAGGAGGCAGGAAAGAGGGGGACATGCTTCTCTAGGCATAGGGTCACGCAAGGATGCTGGACTTTGCAAATCCACTCTATCCTTACATGGAGAGAAGGTACAAACAAAGTACACACTCCAGGAGCTGATGACTCAGACCACGCTGCTGTCTGTAACATGATATGGTAACAAACATGGCTCCAGCTCCTGGTTGCACCTACAGGGCAGCACTAGCTATTGGCTTGCAGGAAACGGCGTAGATAATCACAGCCCTTCAGCCTCCAACAGCACTGTCTGTAAAGTCATGTTGTCAATGACATCAATCATTTTTTATTTGTCCACCAGTGTTATCCACTTTGCGGGATTCAGTAGTGCCTCTGAAATGCTTCCCTGCATTGCATAGTCCTCTCCCATGCTCTAGAGAGCTGCACCTGCCGTCCTCCCAATAAGGATGGTATGGGGAGAATGATAATGTTTGTTGAGACAGGGTCTCGCTCTGCCTGGAGTGCAGTGGCATCATCATGGCTCACTGCAGCCTCGACTTCCTGGGCTGAAGTGATCATCCTGCCTCAGCCTCCCAAAGTGCTGGGACTAATTACAGGCGTCAGCCACCACACCCAACAGAAAATAGTAATTAAAATGATGATACTATTACTCTGCATTCGGGCACCACTTTAGACTCCTGAAACACTTTTCTGCAAGCTCCTTCGGTTAGTCTACCTTCTGGGTGACCAGTTGGCACCTGCTCAAGTCTGAATCTTTGCAGTCAGAATCTTTGCGGTCGGAACCCTGGTGGTCTTCCTAGTCCACCTTTCTGTACATTGCAGACATATCTCTTCCCCACTTGAGTTTAGTGCTTGGCATATAGCATGTTGCCATTTTATAGATAAGTACCACTCTAAGGATAATCACAGAAATAACATCCAGTGTTAATTAGGGCACTGGGCTAAGCCTGTGAAATGAGGTAGGCATCCTTGTTATTTCCCATTTTACAGAAGAGGAATCCGAGGCTGAGAGAGGCAGATTGCCCAAGGCTCACAGTGAGCAAGTTTGGAAGCATAGACTCAACCCAGTTTTCTGGAACATCATCTCTTAATAAATAAGCAATTGGTGATGATTGCTAAATACATCATTGCTGGCTCTCAAATAGAAGCATTGCATAGCTGCCTCCCCAGTGTAGTCCCCTTATAAATAAATGCCTGGGCTGAGACTCTAAAGAGAACACACCAGCCCTGTGAGTGCTTTTATGCAGGGCTGAGCTAAGCCACCAAGACCACCAAGGAGAAGATTATTAAACAACTTTTTCAAAGTCCAATAAACTTCCCTATCTGGAAGTTCTTTATGGACTCAGAGAAGAAGGGTGTGTGTGTGTGTGTGTGTGTGTGTGTGTGTGTGTGACAGACAGAGAGAGAAACAGAGAGACAGAGAGACAGAGGGAGCCCCAGACAAATCAAGAGAGACAGAGGGCAACATCTCCAGTTACAAACTAATATTTGGGACTCACTTTTAAGAATTGCAACATACCTTCCTCGAGCAGCAAAATATTGGAGCATCTCAGAAACACTGTGATTAGCCTCCTCATTCTAATTCTCATGACACATTTTATTGGGGTTACAGCTCTAACTGTATTCAGATCACATCATGTACAGCTATGTCAGCATATCCGGTGGGTAGAGCAATTCTAAGCTTGTTCACAAAGGACAAGGGTTCTGCCTTGTACAACACCCTACCCATAATGCCAAGTATATAATAGCTGTTTGACAAATATTTGTTGGCTGAAAAGATCACATTCCAGAAGGGAAATCTAGCATTCAAGCAAACAGGTTTTGATACGGCATAGTCACCACTGTAACAGAAGCAACAACAATGCATAAAAGTTGATCAGACAGATACTTGTACACCTGTGTTCACGGCAGCATTAGGCACAAAAGCCAAAAGGTAGAAACAACCCAGGTGCCACCAATAGATGAATGAATAAACAAAAGGTGACATATCCCTACAGTAGACTATGATTCAACATGTACAAACCTTGAAAACATTACGCCATACAAGATAAGCCAGTTCTAAAAGGACAGACGTTGTATTAGTTCACATAATGAAATATCTAGAAAAGGCAAATTCATAGAGACAGAAGGTAAATTAGAAGTTACCATGGGCCGGGCGCGGTGGCTCATGCCTATAATCTCAGCACTTTGGGAGGCCGAGGGGGGCGGATCACTTGAAGCCAGGAGTTTGAAACCAGCCTGGCCAACATGGTGAAACCCTGTCTCTATTAAAAATACAAAAATTAGCCAGGCATGGTGGCAAGCACCTGTAATCCCAGCTACTTGGGAGGCTGAGGTGGGAGAATCACTTGAACCCAGGAGGCGGAGGTTGCAGTGAGCGGAGAAGGCGTCATTGCACTCCAGCCTGGGTGACAGCACAAGACTCCATCTCAAAAAAAAAAAAAAAAAAGTTACCAGAGGCTGGGATAAGGAGGAATGGGAAGTTATCCTTTTTTCACCTCCATCTCCCAGGTTCAAGGATTCTCCTCCCAAGTAGCTGGGACTAAAGGCATGAGCCACCACACCCAGCTAATTTTTTGTATTTTTAGTAGAGATGGGGTTTCACCACATTAGCCAGGCTGGTCTCAAACTCTTGACCTCAAGCGATCCACCCACCTCAGCCTCCCGAACTGCTGGAATCACAGGCGTGAGCCACAGCGCCTGGCCTGGAAAGTTATCCTTAACAGGTGTGGAGTTTCGTTTGGAGCGATTAAAAGATTTCAAAGCTAGATAAGGGTGATAGAGAACGGGAGGAGAGAGAGAATCAAGAAAAATAACTAATGGGTACTAGGCTTAATACCTGAGGAATGAAATAATCTGTACTACAAGCCCCCATGACACAAGTTTACCTATATAACAAACCTACACCTGTACCCGTGAACTTAATAAAAGTTAAAAATAGTGATAGGTACAATGGTGATTGTAATAAATGTCACTAAATTTTACACTTACAAATAGTTAATAGGATTTTATCATAATCTTTTCTGCATCTATTGAAATAATCATATGATTTTTGTTCTTAATTCTCTTTATGTGGTAAATCACATTTGTCGATTTCTGTATGTTGAACTATGCTTGCATCCCAGCAATAAGGCCTAATTTACTTGTGATGAGTTAACTTTTTGATATGCCCATCAACAGTGGATCGGATAAAAAAATGAGATATATATATACAGTGGAATACTATGTAGCCATGAAAAAGACCAAAATCATGTTCTTTGCAGCAACATAGATGTGGCTGGTGGCCATCATCCTAACCGAATTAATGCAGAAACAGAAAACCAAACACAACATATTCTCACTTATAAGGGGAAGCTAAATATTGGGTACACAAGCACATAAAGATGGGAGCAAGAGACACCGGGGAATACACGAGTAGGGAGAGAAAGGAGGGAGCAACTATTGAAAAACTACCTATTGGGTACTATGCTCACTTCCTGGATGATGCGTTCAATCGTACTTTAAATCTCAGCCACAATATACCTTTGTAACAAACCTGCACATGTACCCACAAAATCTAAAATTTGAAAACAAATAAATAAACAAAATAAAATAAAATATGTTGTTTTATTTTTCCATACTGTAAATAAATGTATAAACATTAAAATAATTCGTGAATAGGGCAAATGTTATTTGCACACACAGACACACACATACATATGTATAAAGTCACCAAAAAAAGGCCAAAAAAAGTAATCAGGGATTGGTTGATGGATGACATTGGCAATTGTAGCATCTAAGTGCTGAGCATTTAAAAGAAAAGAAAGAGAAAAGTAAAAAAGTGGACAAGCGTTCATTCATTTCAGGGCATCAGAGAGGGCTTCTGGGAGGAGGTGATAACTGAATGTGCTGTCAAAAGCATTAGTTTGTGCAAACAGTAGTCATTCCAAGAGCAGAAAAAGCACATGAAAAGTGATGCCTCTTTCAATTCTTGGCAGAACCAAATGAGATCTATCACCCGCACAGAGGGATTTTTTCTCTCGGTCCCAGGAGAAGGCCCATCCACACCCACAAGGGAATCTACTCTCCCCTCTCAACACCCACTCAGAATATGCAAGATTCAGCTCAACTCCTCCACCATGAAACCTCTCCATATTCCCAGCCAAAACAGACTCTCCCTGCTCTGAATTCTGTTGTGTTCCCAAGCTGTTCCACACATCCTAAGAACTTAATTACACACGGCTTTGTATTGCTTCCTAATTCAGGGTCCCCCAAGCAATTCTGTCATTTACTAATCCCCTGAAATGCTCTGTGAACAAGAGTTTCCATGGTCAAATAATTCTGGGAAACGTAGTCAACAATATCTGCCTTTTGAACATCACAATGCATGTGAGCTCATTAAAGACTCCGAGAAGCCCAGCAATTTTTAATTTTGTTTTGCCCAGTATGCTCTGCAAAATCATTTGTCCTTGTCCCCACGACTCTGTGTTTTTTATTATTATCACCAGTGAATATCTTGCAGTACTCATGTACTCCTGCTCCTTAGGGAGGGAAACGCTGACCTAACAGATTTACAAACCAAAGCCTTGTCTCCCCAAGAAGAATGTAGGCTTGTGGAGGGTAGGGTGTGCATTTGCAATTTCTTTTATCCCATCCCCTCATAGTGCCAAGCGCAGCACCTGACGATGCATCCTAATGGATCCTGTTGCCTTGACGACCAGCTTGGAATTGCTATTTCAGGACTTTCTCTCCATCTTTGGAGCCCCAGGAAAGCAGCAAATGCCATAAGGCATTAGTCTGAGTGTGCTGCATTTTCAGCAAAGTGGCGTTAATAATGTTCCATGCATCTCATCAGCCAGGGCTCCGCAAAACAGGCAGTATGCGAGGCTGCCGGTGACATGTCACCGAAGCCACCCTCTCAAGCGCCCACTGCTCACAGTAACACTCCATTCTTTTTTTTTTCCAGCTAATTTGGTAGGTGGGAAGTGGCACTGCATTGTTTACAGCCCCTCGTTCTTGGAGGTAATATGACCCCTCCAGTGAGAACCTCCCATCTGGGTAGTGCCATCTGTTTTTGTCACCATGAACAGCTCCTCTGTGCTTGTGGAGCACTTTACAGGGACGTCAAAGCCCAGGGGTAGTCTCCGTGCCTCTAATCATAAGAGCACAATTGCTACCTGGTACCGGGGAAGAGAAGCACAGATGAGGCTTCCTCCCTCCTCAGCTAAGTACCAGTAGCAGCTCCCACTACCAGGAATCCCATCTGTCTCCCTTCTGGTCTGTCGTGAGTCCATGGGCCCTGCCTGGGATTGAGAGAAGCCCAAAGCTCTTCCCTAATAGCACCAATCTGCCAACAAAGCTGAAAGAGGCAGACTTGGCCTATGAGCGAAGGAGGGATCTATGGGCTGGTTGAGTTGAAACAAAGGAAGAGCTACACTGGGCACAGCAATGTCTGTGACTGACTTCCATCATGGGTTGTGTTTACTTCTTCAGTGACCTTCCTGGTGTCTAGTTCACTGTTGGTGCCACTGTGTACACTTGTTCTAGTTAACTTTTACTCCATAACAAACTATTCCAAAACAGAGAGGCTTTAAACAACAATCATTTGCTTTGCTCACTAATGTTCAATGTGGGCAGGGCTCAGAGGGGATGGCTCATCTTGGTTCCAGGAAGCATAAGGTGAAGCAGCTCCACTGGGGCTGGAGGATTCAAGATGGTGCACTCACTTGGCTGGCAAGATGGTGCTGGTTGTTGGCTGGTAGCTCAGCTAGGGCTTTCATCTGAGGGCCTTGGTTCCTTTCCACATGGGCCTCACAGCTTCCTCATAGCATGGCAGCTCAGGACAGTCCAAGTATTCCAAGAGCAAGGAATGAAAATTGCTATTCTCTTAAGACCTGGGCCTGGAAACTGGCACAGCATCACGTCCACATATTCCATTGTTCAACCAATCACATAGCCTTCCCAGATACAAGGGGAGGTGTCACAGACCCCAACTCTTAATGGGAAGAATTTCAAAGAATTGTTGTCATCTCTAATTTACTTCAGTGCTTCACACTGTCAGGTGACTTATAACAAACTCTTGCTTTGGTTCATGTGACCTGGTACAAACCAAAGCTGTGTTGTTGGTTCTTAGCACAAATCTCCACCTCTCAGCAGGAAGGAAGGAAGGAAGGAAGGAAGGAGGGAGGGAGGGAGGGAAGGAAGGAAGGAAGGGAGGGAGGGAAAGAAGGAAGGAAGGAAGGGAGGGAAAGAAGCAAGGAAGGAAGGAAAGGAGGGAAAGAAGGAAGGAAGGAAGGAAGGAAAGGAGGGAAAGAAGGAAGGAAGGAAGGAAGGAACTATTATGTATGAAGAATCCATCATGAACCATTCACCATGATCAGGTCTTCCAAAACATCTTCTCATATATTTCTCACAATGACCCTGGCAGTAGAGATCTGCTCTCTCATTCTACAGATAAGAAGAATGGGCTCAGACAAGTTAAAACATTTCCAAGGTCACACAGCTAGGAATGTGTAGTCAGGATTTAAACCCAGATCTGTTTGGCTCCCAAGGCTGTGCTTATCCTACTTTGTCAGGGACTTCTTAAGCCTACCTGAGCCATAACATCAGTTGGGTTCATGTTGGGGCTCTCTACCATGGACCATCCATCAGTGCATCTCTGAGAGGTGGCTTGGTCCACACAAGGAGTGCCGGGGCCTCTCCTTGGCTCCTCTCCTCAGCTCCTTCTTGCTATTCATTGTTCTAGGGACACCTGTTGCTCGTGTTCTGTGGTGAAGGTAGTTGCCACAATTTCACTGCTGGCCTGGCATCTGGTATGCATGGGGTATGCTTTCCATGCCCTTAGAGCGCACTTTCTCCCCACCACCCCATAGATGGGTCTGGTATCTGCTTCAAGGTCCCCACTTACCCCTTGAGTTCTAGTTCTCAGACTGAAGCCCTTCACTGCCCTCGAACCTTCCTGCCCAGATCTTCCCAGCATCCTCCCAGCTACGCTGCCCATACTTTTAGCACCTGGCTGGGCCCAATGGACAAGGCACTCACAAAACCTACAATGATGCCTGGAGACCTGGCATGCTACATGCTGCTTGAAGTCTCCTGACCTTCAGACTCACTACTAGCTTATAGCCTACTCCACAGTTCTCTGCATCTGCCCCAGCTATATCTGACCTCTCTATATTACACCTGACCTCCCTCTACCCACACCTGCCACTCCAACCCATGCACAAGATCCTCTGTCCAGCCTCCTCTGCAAAGTCTGCCAAATGCTCCCAGTCCCCAGCCAACCTGGCCACCCAGCCTAGTCTCAGCATTCCACATGGAAACGGAAAATGGCAGAGGTGGGGGAGCAAATATATCAAACTCGTCAAAGCATTTCTGAGCTGCAAACTCGTAACTCCCAGCCCCCACCCCACTGGATGACCCCCCACAGAGATTCTGACAGCCCCCTCATTCTACCAATTGCTTCCCCCTCTCCTGGGCTTTCCCCCTTTCCAAATTCTTTATGGCCCATCCTACTTGATCTGCCGGTCTCTCCCATCCTACAGTCTCTTCCTTCAACTACATAGCCTATAGTTTTTTCTTCTGAGCCAAAATTGCAAAAACATTCTCTGTGCTGTGTCTCTAGTTGCCAATTTTGTATCTACTCCCAAATCCACTTCAGTCTATCTCCCTTCCCTTTACTGAAATCACTCCTGTCAAATCATTAATGTCCATGTACTGCTAAATCCAAAAGATGCTTCTCTCTCTGTCTTTCTAGAACTCGTATGCAATGATGATTCTCCCTTCTTCTCTGCACCTCTCCTTCCTTGACTGCTGGGATGTGACAACCCCACCTCAGTTTCACCACTCTCTTTCTCTCTCTCCGTCCTCTTCCTTTGCCCAACCTCAAGTGCCCTTTTCCCAGTATCCACTCCTCAACCTCTCTTTCTTCTCACTCTATGCACTTACCCTTCCCAAATCCTGAGTGATGACATCTCGCAACTCCACATCCCCAGCCCTGATCACTCTGCTGAGCTCCAAAACCAGGTAGCCATATCACCAAGTCCCCTTAGAGTCAACACTTGTCCCTGTCTCTGGATATGCCCCATAATCTATCTGACTGCCCAAGCCAGAGTCCTTAACTCCTCCCTCTCCATCAACCCCACATCTCACTAGGTACCAAGTCCAGCCAATGCTACTTCCTCTCTAGAATTGTAACCGTCCAATGGGTTCACCTTGCCTGCTGCCTAGACAAAGCTGGTTTTTATCAAGACAGGGGAATTGCAATAGAGAAAGAGTAATTTACACAGAGCTGGCTGTGCAGGAGATCAGAGTTTATCACTACTCAAATCAGTCTCCCCGAGAATTCAGGAATCAGAGATTTTAAAGATAATTTGGCAGGTAGGGGCTTGGGAAGTGGGGAGTGCTGATTGGTCAGATTGGAGGTGGAATCATAGTGGATCGAAGTGAGTTTTTCTTGCTGTCTTCTGTTCCTAGGTGGGATGGCAGAACTGGTTGAGCCAGATTACCTGTCTGGGTGGTGTCAGCTGATCCATCCAGTGCAGGGTCTGTACAATATCTCAAGCACCGATCTTAGGTTTTATGATAGTGATGTTGTCCCCACGAGCAATTTGGGGAGGTTCAGACTCTTGCAGCCAGAGGTTGCATGGCCCCTAAATGGTCATTTCTAATCTTGTAGCTAATTGGTTAGTCCTGCAGCAGCTAATTTGTTAGTCCTGCAAAGGCAGACTGGTCCCTAGGCAAGAAGGGGGTCTTTTCAGGAAAGGGCTATTATCAACTTTGTTTCAGAGTCAAATCATGAGCTGAACTACTTCCCAAAGCTAGTTCCGCCTATATCCAGGAATGAACAAGGACAGTTTAAAGGTTAGAAGCAAGATGGAGTCGGTTAGGTCTGATCTCTTTCACTGTCATAATTTTTTCAGTTATAATTTTTACAAAGGCGGTTTCAGAATCAGACCTCCAGATTCCATCTCCACGGCCACTACCTTTGTTCTCAAGTCTTGTCATCTTTGGAGCAAGTTCCTATAAAAACCCTCACAGTGTTCCCTCTCCACCACTGTCAGGGACCTCTCGCTAAAAAGGCCAATATGATCATCCCACTCCCAACTTAAATCCATCAACAGCTCTGTTACAGGAAAGAGTCCCAATCCAGACCCCAAGAGAGGGTTCTCGGATCTGATGCAAGAAAGAATTCAGGGTGAGCCCACAGAGTAAAGTGAAAGGAAGTTTATTAGGAAAGTAAAGGAATAAAAGAATGGCTACTCCACAGATAGAGCAGCCCCAAGGGCTGCTGGTTGCCCATTTTCATGGTTATTTATTAATGACGTGCTAAACAAGGGGTGGATTATTCATGTCTCCCCTTTTTAGACCATATAGGGTAACTTCCTCATGTTGTCATGCCACTTGTAAACTGTCATGGTGCTGGTGGGAATGTAGCAGTGAGGACGACCAGAGGTCACTCTCATCACCATCTTGGTTTTGGTGGGTTTTGCCTGACTTCTTACTGCAACCTGTCTTATCAGCAAGGTCTTTATGACCTGTATCTTGTGCCGACCTCCTATCTCACCCTGTGACTTAGAATGCTTTAACTGTCTGGGAATGCAGCCCAGTAGGTCTCAGCCTCATTTTAGCTCCTATTCAAGATGGAGTTGCTCTGGTTCAAATGCTTCTGACAGCTGCATGACAGGTTTAAGGAAAAATTCCAAAATCTCCATGACCTGGACCTTGAATGTCTCTCCAGCCTCCTGATCCCCTCACTAATTGCTCAGTGTGTCCACCCCACCTTTATCTTGCAGTGGCTTTTGCCAGAAATGTCTTCCTCTGTCTCCTCCAACTCCTTTCCCCTTGCCTCCACCTGCTTTATTGTTAATCATTTTCTCAGATTGTAACAAAAAGAGTAGCTCCTCCAGAAAGGCTTGCAGGCTGTCTGCATTTCCTCTGTTCGGGCTCAGTTATGCTGAGTGACCATCTGCTTAGGTATGCATCTCCCAAAGGAGACTGAGTCCCTGAGAGCAGAAACTACCCATTGCATAGTATTGCACTCACAGATGTTCAGTGAGGGTCAGAAGTATGAATGAAGGGATACAGGAGCACAAGAAATCACATGCAATCCTGCAATGCAAAAGGGACCTTGCCAGGAAGACTCAGCAACCTGTATTAAACTGCCTTAGCCAACATTATAACAGCGAGAAAATTACGGCAGTGAAAGAGATCTGATTTAACACACCCCCATCTTGGCTTTTTCTTTATTATTTTGGGGCTTTTAGGCCTAGCTGACTTTGAAAGACATTGAGGTTGAAGTTTAAATGGTAATAGGCCTTCCCCCAAACTCAACTGCCTCTGTAAAGCTAATGAAAAGCCACCAGGCTAGGGGGGAGGAGAGGAGCCCGAATTCTGCTAAGACGTAGACATAGGTTGCCAGACTTTTCCTGCAGATAACACCACTGTTGTAGATTGGCCTTTTGAGATAGCTTTTGAGGTTTTTTGCATGTCTGACACTATGGCTCCACTTGGAATCAATGACTCCTGTGGCTCCACATGGGAGCAACTCAACTCAAAAAGACAGTTTCAACCCCCTGTGATTTCATCTCCACCCCAACCAATCAGCAGAAAGCACCTATTTCCTAGCTACCCCCGCTCCTTCCCCCAAACTGCCTTTGAAAAACTCCTAATTATGAGCCTTCAGGGAGATTGATTTGAGTAGTAACCAGTCTCTCATGTGGTGTGGCTGGCCTTTTGTCAATTAAACTCTTTCTTTACAGCAATGTCATGGTCTTTATTTGTGCAGCAGGCAGGAAGAACCTAGCAGACAGTTACATGTAGAAGTAAAGTTGCTAATGCCTCCTCCAATTCCAGTAACCTTGTGAAGATTCTCCCTTGTTTTTAGCTCTTGTCTCATTGTTATTTCTCCTGGCCGCTATTACAGGCTGGGAAGGGATGGAGAGGAAAACATAGCAGAAAGTGTCAGTCACTCCTCTCCTCTGGAGACATTTGCTGCAAAATGGCATTGTCACTCCCAATTTGAGCTGTTTGCCCTAGTTCAGCATGTCTAGGGGCAGTAGCCCTGAAAGGAAGCCCAAGAGGCAGATAAATACAAGTCCTTCTTCCCAGAGATGCTCTAAACAAAAGCATCTCTCTCCCTTTCAATCTCTCTCGCTCTTTCTCTTTTTCCTCCTGTCTACTCTAAATGGGAACCAAGAATTCCTTTCTGGTCTATCCCTGGCCCTATTAGAGGCAGGAAGCCCATATTTATTTTGCACTTCCATGAACAGGCACCCAAATAGGCATGTCTGTACCCTGAGTCATTTCTCTTCACAGGATACTTTTTTTTTGTAAGACAGGGTCTCACTTTGTCACCCAGGCTAGAGTGCAGTGGAATGATCATAATTCATTGCAGCCTCCAACTCCTGGTCTTAAGGGACACTCCCACCTCAGCCTCCCAGGTAGTTGGGACTACAGGCATGCACTACCATGCTGGGTTAATTTATTTTTTTAGATATGGAGTCTTGCTATGTTGCTCAGGATGGTCTCAAACTCCTAGCCTCAAACAATCCTACTGCCTCAGCTGCCTTCACAGGATTCTTAAGAAGCAGGGATCCTTAGGCCCATTTGAGAGTTGAGCTGAGTTTCAGACAGATTGTGTTATCTTGTCCAAAGTCATAAGGTTACAGGGTAGCAGGCCAGGCCCAAGAGCCCAAGTTAATCTTCTTCTCAAGCCTACACTCTCCATTTCACCTCCTAAGTCATACTTCATGTAACTGAACCATCTCAGGCCTTTTCAACCTCTGAGTTCACTGAAGTCACTTTAATTTTTTTTTTTTTTTTTGAGATGGAGTTTCGTTCTTTCACCCAGGCTGGAGTGTAGTGGTGTGATCTTGGCTCGTTGCGACCTCTGCTTTTTGGTTTCAAGCAATTCTCTTGCCTCAGCCTCCCGAGCAGCTGGGATTATAGGTGCCCGCCATCAAGCCCGGCTAATTTTTGTATTTTTAGTAGAGATGGGGTTTCACCATGTTGACCAGGCTGGTCTCGAACTCCTGACCTCGTGATCCGCCCACATCAGCCTCCCAAAGTTCTGGGATTACAGGCGTGAGCCACTGTGCCTGGCCCAGTCACTTTAATATTAATGCCAAAACACTACTTCTCTTAATCTCCACTGGCATTCATGGTATCCCAGAGCTGACCTCCTAACAATCTTTGCAAAATAAGTCTGAAGTTTCCCACGGGATTGGGGGGTGTTACAAGCACATTACCACCAACATCCAAATGCATGATACTGCCACATCCAACTGTTTAAACATGGTGCCATCATCCTACAGGCCAACGTGGACCTCTGGACAATCCTCCAAATCTGGGAGGCTTGGCTGGTGGGCAGGGGAGGTTGAAATAAGTCAGACAGGTATTTGAATTCCAATTCCAGCTCTTCTCAGGTGCAAATCACAGAGGCTCATTGGGCCTTAGCTTCCTCTTCTACACAGTGGTTGTGGCAGAGGTGTTCTAACCAGAGTGACTCCATCTTGAGTGAGAGCTAGGAAAATGAGGCTGGGACCTGCTGGGCCGCATTCTCAGAAAGTCAGGCATTCCTAGCCTCTAGATGTTTATGGTTAAGGGAACAAATTCATAATGTTTACTAAACAGACCCAAACTTGGGAGTGTCCAGATATCCTGATATCTGGAAGACAAAGGCATTCCTAATTTTGCTTTAAAGATAATAATATTAATTCTGGAAAAATATAGTAATTAAGAAAATTTATCCTTTATCACAAACCCTTATAGCAGAGAACATCGCCCCATACATAAGAGTATTGTACCTAGGGTGGACGCATTCCTCCTCTTACTTTCAGGAACACCCTCCTCTGTCTATGGAGTAGCTGTATTTTCACCACTTTACTTTCTTAATAAACTTGCTTTTACTTTGCACTGCAAACTCACTCTGAATTATTTCTTGTGTGAGATCCAAGAACCCTCTCTTGAGGTCTGGATTGCGACTCCTTTCCTGTAACAGTTGGGTGTGGGAGCAATAATAGCACCTCCTTCTAGTTTACAAAAGACTAGTACTGTGCCTAGAATATGGTACAGACTAAGTAAATAGGAACCCTTATTTTAATTATTATTACCTTCATTGCTTCTATTAAATTACAGGAAAACAGGCAGAGGTACTAAGGCTGTTTTTAATATATAAAGTAATCGGCCCAGATGCAACAATGCTTTGGATATGGCTATGGACTGAGTGCATTCCTCCAAAATTCATGTGTTGGAAACTTGGTTGGGATCCCACAGCAGTGTTGAGAGGTAAGACCTTTGGCAGGTGAATAGGACATGCATAAGGGCAGAACTCTCATGAATAGATTAATGCATTCATGAATTAAGAAATTAATAGGTTAATGGGTTATCAAAAGAGTGAGTTACTTGTCCCAAGAGTGGGTCTATTATAAAAGTCACTTTAGTCCTCTTTTGTGAGCCCCCTAATCTTGTGATGCCTTGTGCTGCTTTGGAACTCGACAGAGAGTCCACACCAGCAAGAAGTTTCTCACAAGATGAAGTCACTCATCCTTGGACTTCCCAGCCCCAAGAACTGTAAGAAATAAATTTCTGGCTGGGTGTGATGGCTCATCATTTAAACATGGTGCCATCATTCTACAGGCTAACATGGACCTCTGGATAATCTTCCAAATCTGGGAGACCTTGGTGGTGGGAAGGGGAGGTTGAAGTAAGTCAGACAGGTATTTGAATTCCAATTCCGGCTGTTCTCAGGTGCAAATCACAGAGGCTCACTGTAATCCCAGTGCTTTGGGAGTCTGAGTTAGGAGCATCACTTGAGGTCAGGAGTTCCAGACCAGCCTGGAAAACATGGGGTGAGACCTCATAACTACAAAAAAGTTAAAAACGAAAAAACTAGCCAGATATAGTGGCACACATCTGTATTCCCAGCTACTTGACAGGCTGAGGCGGGAGGATCGCTTGAGCCCAGAAGTTCAAGGGTGGAGAGAGCTATGATCACACCACTGCACTCTAGCCTGGGCAACAGAGAAAGACTGCATCTTAAAAAAAAAAAAAAAAAAAAGGAAGAAATAAATTTATTTTCTTCATAAATTAGCTAGTCTTAGGTGTTCAGTTATAGCAACAGAAAACAGACTAAGATGGATATCAAGCCATTACCAAAATATCCTGCACTGATCGGCTGCCCCTTGTTAAAATAGCATTTTTCAGAAGCAGGCAGAAGCAGGAGGGGGTGGCTTACTGGTCAGTTAGGATTTGTAAATACATTGAGCTGTTCCCACTGCTCACTTTGCTGAAATTCAATGCCTGAAAGTATAGGTATAAGTTGCTGGCATTGCAGCTGTACTCAGTCCTTCCAAGTCTGTAGCGATGACCTCCAGATTTGATAACCACCAATTTCCAGCTCATCCCTGCCTTGGACTTCTCTCTAGTGCAACCAATAACCACAACTCACAGTTCTGATTCTTCCTTCCTTGGGGGACTGTCTATTGATTGCCCTTCTTTGCTTATGCCAGTCTCCCCTCTGCTTCCAGTATCCCCATTCTCCAGGGATCTAATTCAACTAAGGAACATAAAAAATGAAGAATACCCCTAATATGAACTGAATCAGAGTCTCATTAGATGGACTCCAGGATCTAGTCTCAAGAAGTCCTTAGCCTATCAAAGTTTAGGGGCCACATTTAAAAACCCAGTCCATCTTTCAAGAACCAGTTGAAGTCTCACCTCTTTCAGGAAGCCCTCCCTGATTGCAGTAGGCTGTCTCTTTTTTGCATCAGAGAACAGGTAGTTGTATTAGTCTATTCTCACATTGCTATAAAAAACTACCTGAAACTGGGTAATTTTTTTTTTTTTAAGACAGTCTGTCTCTGTCGCCCAAAGGCTGGACAGCAATGGCACGATCTCGGCTCACTAAAACCTCTGCCTCCAGGGTTCAAGCAATTCTCCTGCCTCAGCCTCCCAAGTAGCTGAGACTACAGGTGCACGCCACCATGCCCAGCTCAATTTTTGTATTTTTAGTAGAGATGGGGTTTCACCATTTTGGCCAGGATGCTTTCAATCTCTTGACCTCATGATCCGCCTGCCTCAGCCTCCCAAAGTGCTGGAATTACAGGAGTGAGCCACCACGCCCGGCCAAAACTGGGTAATTTATAAAGAAAAGAGATTTAATTGACTCACAGTTCCACAGGACATACAGGAAGCATGGCTGAGGAGGCCTCAGGAAACTTTTAATCATGGCATAAGGCAAAGAGGAAGCAGACATGTCTTACATGGCTAGAGCAGGAGGAAGAGAGAGCAAAAGTTGGTGGCGGGGCAGGTGTTACACACTTTTAAACAACCACATTTCATGAGAACTCACTCACAAGAACAGCGAGGGGGAAATTCACTCCCATGATCCAATCAGCCCCCACCAGGCCCCTCCTCCAACACTGGGGATTATGACTGGGCATGAGATTTGGGCAGGGACACAAATCCAAACATATCAGTAGTCATAGAATGAAACAGTGCCATAATCATTACTTATGTCTGCCATGAGAGAAGAAATAGGGGAATAATGTCTCCCATACCAAGCATCTGTTATTCCTGGGCTAGGTGATCACTATGGATCTTTCAGGGGTGTGTGTGTGTGTGTGTGAAAGAGAGAGAGAGAGACAGAGAAAGAGAGAGACCACTACTTTATCTTCCCTATTAAATACAGCATGAACCCTGCCTCAAAATATTTCAGCTGCCATCTATCATTGTAGTCTTATTTCTTCTTGTCTTACAAACTTTTGGTCCTCTTGAATCCTAGACTACAATACGAAAATCCCCAAAATAGGTGTCATAATCTGACCTTTTCTCAGTTAATGCCAAATATACCCAGTTAAGTGAGGGCCTCTCAACTCATTAGCATATTGCTATGGACTGAATTATCTCCCCACCACCCCCAAAAAATTCCTATGCTGAAACTCAAATCCCCAGTGTGACTGTATATGGAGATGAGGCTTTTAGGGGGTAATTAAGATTAAGTGAGGTCATAAGGGCACAATCCTAATCCTATAGGGTTAGTGATTTTATTAAAAGAAAAAGAGAGAGCTCGTTATCTCTTCTCTCTCTCTCTCTCTCTCTCCACTAGGTAAAGACATAGCAAGAAGGCAGCTGTCTGCAAGCCAGGAAAAGAGCCCTCACAAGAACCTAACCATACTGAGAAACCTCATCTGTCTTCCAGCCTCCAGAATTGAAAAAAAAAAAAAAGATGACTTCCTATTGTATAAGCCGCCCCATTTATGGTATATTTTATGACAGTCTGAACTGCCGTAAAATATGTTTATACATTATAAACATCTTTTTTTCATTGGTATTACAACTCCTCTGTCAAGACCCCTTCTTTCCCTGGGTTGTAGGCTGCTCTTTTCATATAATGTCATTTAATTTTATAGTTTTTGATTCGGCTTCATCTAATAAAACAACCTTGCTCATGTTTTCAGGTGGTCCTATTTGTTCTACAATTTTAACCTTGTATTTGATGCTAAACTGTTTCTCTCCCCTCTTGGTGCCAGCTGGACTGGAGACTAAGAGTTTTGGGGTGGCAGGGGTTCTGTTCTCTCAGATGGGCCACAATCTAGCCTCTTTCTGCTGGAGTTTTCTTGTCCTTAGGTAGCCCCAGAGGATGTTGTTATTACCATGATATCTTACCCTTGACTATGGAGGAAACTCATCCCTGCCAGGCCAAATGGCAAGACTGCCGCCGCCCTCCACACCCTTCCTCCGGGTGCTCCCTGCTCTTCTGCTTTCTTGACTTCCTCTCTCTCCTTGTCCCACCACACCAGGAGGTTCTACCAGTCAGCAGGTGGGCAGGTAAGAGATAGGTTCTAGGCTCTGTCTGAATGGTGGGAGGTAGTTCATACACCCAAATCACACAGCAAGCAAGATAAAGGGCAAGCCCATGGGAAAGTGACTGCTCCTTCCCCCAAAACTTTCTGTTCTACCAAAAGATTCCATCCTCATGGCAGTGGCTGGGGCCTTCACAGTGTTGGGAAGCCAGAGGCTCTGCAGGAGGCCAGTACCCTGTCCCACTCCATTCCCGAATCAGAGTGTCTCTGGGTCTTCTGGCTAGAGTGGCCTTGAGTATGTGTAATAAAGAAACTTAAATTTGGCTGGGCACAGTGGATCCTACCTGTAATTCAAACACCTTGGGAGGCCAAGGCAGGAGGATCACTTGAGGCCAAGAGTTCAAGACCAGCCTGGGCAACATAGTGAGACCTCATCTCTACTAAAAATAAAATAAAAATTAGCTGGGCATGGTGGCATGAGACTGTTGTCCCAGCTACTCAGGAGGCTGAGGCAATGGGATCACTTGAGCCCAGAAGATCAAGTCTGCGGTGAGTTATGATCTCACCACTGCACTTTGGCCTGGGCAATACAGCAAGACCTTGTCTCGAAAAATAAATAAAGCCAAAAACCTTGCAAGAAAATCTAGAAGACCCAATGTACAATTTGGAAGTTAACCTAGACTGGAAATGCAAAAGCTATAAAATAAAGACATACATATTTAACTATGTAAAACTTAGAACTTAAATGTGCAAGAAGAACCATAAATTAAGTCAAGAGACGATAGATCTGGAGAAGCACTTTCCCGATGTGACACAAAGGATTAATATCTGTAACATACAAAGAACTCTTGGGGATTTACAAGAAAAGATAAACACCGTAGCATAAAAATGGAGCCAACCATACATGCATAGACAATTCATATAAGAGCAAATCTACATGGCTGTAAATGTATGAAAAGATGCTCACATTGGCTGCTAGTCAGAGATATGCAAATTAAAGTCACAGTGAGATATCACTTTATACCCCTCAGAGTGGAAAACCCCAGAAAGGGTGACAGCACCTACTACTGAGAGAAGGCATCACCTTTAACATGAGAAAAGCAATCCGGTAATATTTATTACAAAATTAATTTATTTATTTGTTTATTTATTTATTTTGAGATGGAGTCTCACTCTGTCACCCCGGCTGGAGTGCAGTGGTGCAATCTCGGCTCACTGCAACCTCTGCCTCCCGGGTTCAAGCAATTCCCCTGCCTCAGCCTCCCAAGTAACTGGGATTACAGGCATGTGCCACCATGTCCGGCTAATTTTTTGTATTTTTAGTAGAGATGGGGTTTCACCATGTTGGCCAGGCTGGTCACAAAGTCCTGGCTTCAAGTGGTCTGCTTTCTTCGGCCTCCCAAAGTATGGGGATTACAGGCATGAGCCACTGCGATTGGCCTATTGCAAAATTTAAAATCAGGTATCTGGTGATCAAGATTTCTACTCTGAAAATCTATGCCAGATAAATGGAAGCAACAATCAGTCAACTGCAGCCTTCTTCATATGACAAAAAGCTGGACATAGAATGGATGTCCACAAACGCAAGGACAGCTGAATAAATGATGGTCCATCTACACCACAGAATAGTATGCAACCATTAAAAAGAGAAGATCAGACCAGGCGTGTGGTTTATGCCTGTAATCTCAACACTTTTTGAGGTTGAGGCAGGAGGATCACTTGAGGCCAGGAGTTTGAGACCAGCTTGGGCAACATAGCAAAACTCCATTTTTATCAAAAAAAAAAAAAAGTTAAAAATTAACCAGGCTCAGTGGTGCATGCCTGCAGTCCCAGCTACTCAGAAGGCTAAGGTAGGAGGATTGCTTGAGTCCAGGAGGTCAAAGCTGCAGTGAGCCGTGATCATCCCACTGCACTGCAGCCTGGGCAAGAGAGAAACAACTGCCTCTGAAAATAATAAAGAGAGAAAAGATCAGAGTCATAGCAGATGACTTAAAGCAGTTTTCCTGAATCTTTTCATAGTCATCCCCTCCATGAAATTTTAATCCCACAGATACACTGCACATCTGTTTATTTCCTCAAATGGAATTGAGCCTTGAAAGACCACAGGCCATTATAAAACTTCTTTCACCTCCCAGGAACCAATTATCATAACCTTAGGGTCAATGTTGCCCCCACTGAGAAAGCATGTTTTAGAGGATTTCCACAAGGTTCTGTAGAGTGAGACTGAAAATCACTTACAAAAAGACATCAATGGCCAGGCACGGTGGCTCATGCCTGTAATCCCAGCACTTTGGGAGGCCGAGGCAGGCGGATCACGAGGTCAGGAGTTTGAGACCAGACTGACCAAGATGGTGAAACACCATCTCTACTAAAAATACAAAAATTAGCCAGGCATGATGGTGCGTGCCTATAGTTCCAGCTTCTCGGGGGACTCAGGCAGGAGAATCACTTGAACCCAGGAGGCAGAGGTTGCAGTGAGCCGAGATTGCACCACTGCATTCCAGCCGGGGTGACTGATGGGTGACTGAGTGAAACTCTGTCCCAAAAATAAATAAACAAATAAATAAATAAATCATTATTTGTAAAATAGTGATTTGAAAAACCTGTAGAAGTTTGTGTGTAAATCATCTGTATAAAATTAGATAAATACAGAGACCCTTGGGAGACCACATGTGGGTTAGTAATGTCAGGGCTGTAAGAATTAAAGAGGAAAGAAACATGAAAGGTGGCTCACCAGTCAAGACAGGTTTATTTTAGAGAAAACAAACCTGAGATGAGCTTCTGGCCAAGTTAGGTCAGAGGCACACTTTCTTACAGACAGAGTTTTTAAGGATTCAAGGCAGGAGAGTTTATTAGTGGCTTGGATTGCTTCTGTGTCTCTTTTTGTGCTTATTTTGGGAGGTGCAGTTGTGTGTCTGTTTCCATACATTTTCCTGCAGCTGCAGGCATAGCCCCAAGTCTGCTTTTAGCTTCCCTATCTTAGTGCACCTGAAGGGAAAGGAATGGGCTTATTAAGACCCACTATTTCACTGGGGCCCATTGTATGAGGGTGAAGTTTGGCAGTTACCCAAGACACTTCCTCCTGACTCTCCTCTGTGCCTGAGCTGTCTTATCTGTGTTTTACTGTCTGCTTTTTCTGGCTGCTTGTAGTTAGAAGAGAAGTGATTTCCTTGAAATGCATGAAGCTACATTTTTTTTTTATTTTACTTTAAGTTCTGGGATACACGTGCAGAATGTGAGGTTTGTAACATAGATATACATGTGCCATGGTGATTTGCTGCACCTATCAACCCATCATCTAGGTTTTATGCCCTGCATGCATTAGGTATTTGTCCTAATGCTCTCCCTCCCCTTGCTCCCACCCCCTGACTGGCCCTGGTGTGTGATGTTCCCCTCCTTGTGTCCATGTGTTCTCATTGTAGCCTTGAGCATTCTTTAGAAAAATTGCCCATGTAGCTAACTTGAAGTTACCTATGGTCCAATTATATCTTTATCTCTCTGAAAAGAAAGAGGAAAGAAACACAAAAGGTGGTTCACCAGTTAAGACACGTTTATTTTACAGAAAACAAACCTGAGAGGAGCTTCTGGCCAAGTTAGGTCAGAGGCACACTTTCTTAGTCTACTCTTTCCTAAATAGCCTACTCTTGAATAGTCTATTCTTTCCAGAACTCCATGCCTTTATGCACCCTGTTTCCTTGCCTCAGAGGCTGTGATGGTTGAACTGTGTCCTGCAAAATGCATATGCGGAAGACCTACAAATGACTTAATTTGGAGAAATTTCTTTGCAGAGGTAATCAAGATAAAATGAGGTCAGTAGGATGTGTCCCAGTCCAATACGACTAATGTGCTTATAGAAAGGCAAAATTTGGACGCAGAGATAGGTGCAAATTCAGGGAAAATGATGTGAAGACAGAGGGAGGATCCCTAGTAAAGAATGAAGTTCTGCTACCACAGCCCAGGAAGGAATTAACTGCAGCCAGGAGAGATCCCTGGACCACCGTATCCCTCCAGCCCGGTGCCTTCAGAGGGAGCATAGCCCTGCCACCATACTTAATCTTAGACTTCTAGATGCCAGAACTGTGAAACGATCAATTACTCTTTTTTTTTTTTTTTTCCAAAGACAAAGTCTCACTCTGTTGCCCAGGCTGGAGTGCAGTAGTTCAATCACAGCTCACTGGAGCCTCGAACTCCTGGACTCAAGTGATCCTCCTGTCTCAGCTTCCTGAGTAGCTAGGACTACAGGCACACACCATCATGCCCAGCTAATTTTTTTTTTTTTTTTTTTTTTTTGAGACAGAGCCTCACTCTGTCACCCAGGCTTGAGTGCAGTGGTGCAATCTCAGCTCACCACAACCTCCGCCTCCCAGGTTCAAGCAATTCTCCTGCCTCAGCCTCTCCAGTAGCTAAGATTATGGGCATGTGTCACCACGTCTGGCTAATTTTTCTGTTTTTAGTAGAGACAGGGTTCCACCGTGTTGATCAGGCTGGCCTCAAACTCCTGACCTTAGGTGATCCACCTGCCTTAGCCTCCCAAAGTGCTATCACTACAGGCACAAGCCAACATGCCTGGCCTCATGCCCAACTAATTTAAAAAATTTTTTTGTAGAGGTGGTATCTCACAATGTTGCCCAGGCTGGTCTCAAACTCCTAGACTCAAGGGATCCTCGTGCCTCAACTTCTCAAACTGCTGGGCTTACAGGCATCAGCCACCGTGCCCAACCACAAGACCATACATTTCTGTTGTTTAAGCCACTAGTTTGTGAGACTTTATTACATCTCTATGAAGCGAATACCCTTTCCTTCTTATCTGGCTGGCAAATACCTATGCATCCTATAAGACCTATGTAAAATTTCATAACCTTGCAAAGACTTCCTGATATGGTTTGGCACTGTGTCCGCACCCAAATCTCATCTTGAATTGTAATCCTCAGGTGTTGAGGGAAGGACTGGTGGGAGGCAATTAGATCATGGGGGTGGTTTCCCCCATGCTGTTCTCATAATAGTGAGTGAGTTCTCACAAGATCTGGTGGTTTAAAAGTTCTCTCTCTCCTTCCACCATGTAAGAAATACCTTACTGTCCCTTCATCTTCTGCCACGATTGACGCCTCACCAACCATGTTGAACTGTAAGTCAATTAACTCTCTTTCCTTTATAAATTACCCAGTCTCGGGTATGGCTTTATAGCAGTGTGAGAACAGGCTAATATGCTTCCCAAACTAACCACTCCCTCATCTTCTGTGTTTGGATATTTTGTTCATGCCCAGACTCCAGTACTTACATCTCTGATTTATTCCTTTCATTTTATCCCTTTTCTATCAGTTCTTGACCCCCTTGAAGGCAAGGACCACATCTGACTTACCTTCACATCCTCCATACCCTCAGCACTGAGCACAACGTAAGTGGTTCACAAATATTTGCTAAATGAATGAAAAAAACACATCTAAAATAGACCTTTCAACTTCATCAACTCAAAGCAGGAGGAGTCAACAGTGACCGCAGGAAGGTCTTTGGACAATAACTTTTCTGTCTTGGCAAAGCTCTTCAATGCTAACAAATTGACTTAATAGTGAAAATGTCTTTAATGGGGGCAATATGGCAAAAAGTAATTAACTCTCTAATTGAAATCTAGAACTTAGAAAGTAATTAATGGAAGGCCAAATTGTCCTTCACAGCAAGAGTGCTGGAACAAGCCAGCCGGCAGTGGCTCTGCAGCAGGGCTGGAGGAAGGTGTCATCTGAGAAAACCACATCACATCAGAGGGCAGGGCACGCACATTCGGACGATGAGTGTTCCCCTTAATCAAGGCGGAGATGCCATCAACCAGGGCTGGCAGGTGCCACTTTGCTCTGTAAGAAGGAACATTTTTTTTTTTAATAGGCAGAAATTTCTGCCTATTAAAAAAAAATAGGTACTGTTTTGTACTGGTGCTCCGGACTTACAGGAAGCGGGAGGAGACCCTCTTTCTGAGTCAATGAGCATGACGCAAGTGCCTGGCTAGTCAAGAATCACAGAGTCTTGGAATTCTGGCAAACTTCCATCATCTTGAGGCCCTGTAGTCCCACCCGACTATAGGATTCTTCCCTGGCTTCTCACTGGCTGAAGGCTGTATGGAGGGTGTGCCTCCCCCTCGAGTCTCTGCAACCTCTCCTCCTTGCATAGAAGGAGGTAATTGTTAAGTGGGTGATCAGTGATAACATATTGCCTGGCAGCAGATGGCATCTATATTTAGAGGCCCTTCTGAGGAAGGATTAATGCCATTAAGAACACATCACAAGCCAAGAAAATGAGAATCGAGTGTTTCAAATGACTCCTGAAAATAAAAAATTTTTAAAAAGCACCTCCATTTGCCCCGTTATGGGCTTCATTGTGACACCCCCACACCCAGACCCCACGCCAAAAATAATTCATATGTTGGAGTCCTAACACCCAGTCCTTCAGAGGGATAACAGATCACATATTGGGTACAGTGTATACTGCTCTCAGGTGATGGATTCACCAAAATCTCAGAAATGACCACTGAAGAACTTATCCTTGTAGCCAAAAACCACCTCTTTTCCAAAAACTATTGAAATTAAAATAAAAGAAAAAAAATGTGACTGTATGTGAAGATCAGGTCTTTAAAGAGATGATGAAGGTAGAAGGAGGTCGTGGGGTGGGCACAAATCTAATGTGGCTGGTGTCCTTATGAGAAGAGATTAGGACAGAGACACACATCGCAGGTGACCGTGGGAGGACACAGGGAGAAGACGGCCATCGACAAACCAAGGAGAGGACTTAGGGGAAACCAACCCTGCTGACACCTTGACATTGACCTTGACCTTGACATTGAGCCCTCCAGAAGTATGAGAAAACCAGTGTCTGTTGCTTAAGCAGCCCAGTCTGCCATATTTTGTTATGGCAGCCAGAGCACACTAATACATCCCCCTGCTCATAGGACAAGGTACCATCTCCTTAGCATGGTACACATCGCCCTTGGCCAGCTGACCCCACCTACATTCTCAGGCCCCCTTCCCACTGTCAATCCCCTCCTCCAGACATGTGACCCCAAACACACCATGAGCTTTCATGCCACAGGACCTCAGTACATGACCTTCTCTCCACAGGGATCACTCTCTTCACCCTCGTAGTCCTCTTGGGATGTCCTGTTCACCTTCCAGGCTCAATTTAAATGCCTCATCCTCAGAAAGAATCTCCCCAAACCTCTCGCCCCTCCCCACACTAGAATTCTTGTTCTGTGTTCCCCTCACATTCTCCTGTTACCTCCAATCTAGCCAGAGGTCCTTGGGGGTCCAGACTCTGTCTTTCTCAGCTTTGAAGTCCCACACATAACAGTCACTCAAGAAAGGTCTGCGAAATGAGGGAATTAACATGATATCTTACAAAAGAGTCATGGAGTGAGAAAGAGGAATCCACCAAGTGGCCAACCAGTCTCTACTGCCTGAAGAAGCCCCACAGATGTAACTAACAGAACAACTGATGCAGAAGTAAAGAAAAAGGTCTGGGCTCAGAATTAGGAATCCTGTGTTCTAGTCCTGCTTACTTCTGGCGCTGATTCACCACGTGACATTGATTAAGTCACCTAATCTCTCTCTCAGTCTGAAGCTGGACCAGTTCATCTTTAGTTCTGAAAAAAAAAAAAAAAAAGAAACCAAAACTGAGTTTGTGACTCCATAGCATTGGACAAAATAAACTAAAAAGACCTTTTGCTCTTCCACCCATATATTTATTCATGCATTAATGTATCACACATTTCTTAAGCACCTATAACTTGCCAGGAGAGTGAGAGCCTGCTTCCAGAGGAAGCAACATTTGAGCAGGATCTTGCAGAGGACTTGGAAATGAGAAAATAGCATTTCCATAGAACTTGAATTTCCCAACTTCAAAGAATCCTTCCAACTCTTACAAATGTTATGCTGTGCCATTCCAGAAACAGAAAAGTACTTCTGTTAAGCATGAGTGGGTGGGAGGAGGAGGGAGTAAGATCATTCTAGCACTGGGAACATGATGGACAAGGGTCGAGGTGGGAGAGCAATGGGGCGCTCAGGGAGCAGAGAGAGGCCATGTCCTGGAAATGGGAGGTATCTGCAGTGGATGACGAAGATGACATGTTTTGGTAGTGGATGCGCTTGGAAGAGGGTTTTGTTCACCTGGAGTCTCATCTGAATTCAGTAGCAATAAGAAGCCCACAAGTGTCAGAGGCGTGTGAACCAGAGCAACTTCATCTTGAATAGGAGTTGGGTAAAATAAGGCTGAAACCTACTCAGCTGCATTCCCAGACTGTTAAGGCCGTCTAAGTTACAGGATGATATAGGAGGTCAGCACAAGATACAGGTCATAAACACCTTGCTGATAAAACAGATTGCAGTAAAGAAGCCGGCTAAAACCCACCAAAACCAAGATGGTGACAAGAGTGACCTCTGGTTGTCCTCACTGCTACACTCCCACCAGCGCCATGACAGTTTACAAATGCCATGGCAACGTCAGGAAGTTATCCTATATGGTCTAAAAGGGGTAGGCATGAATAATCCACCCCTTGTTTAGCATATTATCAAGAAATAACCATAAAAATGGGCAACCAGCATCCCTCGGGTCTGCTCTGTCTATGGAATAGCCAGTCTTCATTCCTTTACTTTCTGAATTAACTTGCTTTCCCTTCACTCTATGGACTCGCCCTGAATTCTTTCTTGCATGAGATCCAAGAACCCTCTCTTGGGGTCCGGATCTAGGACCCTTTCAGGTAAGACACAAGGGTGTGTGTCTGAGAAGAGAAGTGACCGAGCAGATTTGCATGTTAAAAAAAAAATACTTGTTGACAGGTGCTTGGAAGTGGGGTGGAGATGGCGACACTAGAGGTGAGAACCTGTTAGGAAGCCCAGAAATGGCTCAGAGACCTGTGATGAACCCTGTGGCCAGCACAGGGTGGAATTGAGAGAGGGCGGTAGAGGTTTGCCCAGGATTGCTCAGCTATCCAAGGCCCCAAGTCTCTATCTATATTGGAAATCATGGCATGTTGGGCCCAGTAGAAATGAAAATTTCATCAGATCTCAGATCCCCAGTAGAAACGAAAGAGCTTTAAATTCAATCATCAGTTGGAATGCATCTCTTCTCATCAACCTCAATCCATTATCCCCACCGTGCGAGTGAGTGCAAGCGCACACGTGCACACGTGCGCACACACACACGCCTTTGTCTTTTCATGGGAAGCCAACGAGTTGTGTAGCCTATTATTTAGTTTAGAGAAGATCTCTGTGGTTTAAATTGGAGGCTTCAGACAAATTGCATTTGAAATTGAAAAGGGGTGAAGTAGCCAGATGTATCATCAATTTAGGAAGATAACTAGTGTATTTGATTGCTACCAGAGCCCATTTATCCCACTGTTACTTAAAATAAAAGACCACGAGCTGGGCAACTCTAAATTTCTCAATCTGGGCCTTTGACAGGAAACTGAAGGATTCATCCGTAGAATTCTTTATTTCTCATTAAGACCCAGGCCTTTTCTTTCCCAATGAATGAAGATGATGTGTCTGAATCACATGCTGGACCTCATTCTTTCCTACCCTCTCAGCGGAGTCTATTGGGAAAACAGGCTGGTTAATTAGGTTTAGACGGGTTGGGGAGGCTGGGTTGGGGAAGGAGGGGAGGCCTGTGATGGACCAGAATTTCTGAGAACAGCAGGTATAGAAGAGTTCTAGGAGACAGCCCTGATCTTCCTAAAAAAGGAAAATAAAATATCTGGGAATCTAAATGAAGGAAATAATGTATACAGTAGTTCATTTCCAAGACAAAATGCCTTAAACCAGCTTAGGTCACCAAACTACAGAAGGAACAGGATATACTAGGCCCCTGCTTGGATAGGCAAGGCCTGCTTGTCGCCTCCCCCGGCTTAGCTGCCCTCATCCAAACCAAAGTTGTTTAGTCTAAGATAAAAGTTTACTAGCCCGCAAAATAGCTCACTTTGTCTGTTCTTACCAGTCTGCCCAGCTACAAAGGTCATAAGTCAAAGACTTAAAGAGCCCCTGAGCTAACTAGGATTCAATGCATTGTGGGCTGCAACAAAATGCAGCAAGATAACCCTAGAGAAAACACCTGAAGCCCCCTACCCAACAACCAACAGGTGACGTCTGGGAAGATTGTAACCCCATAGTACTCAGCCTATGAGGAACCAGGAGAGGGACCTGCACACTAGGGGATAAATTGCTTGTTGAAACTGTGCTGGGTGTGCCTGCCTATCAGATACCCAATCTTGCAAGACTGTCATTAAAAGTCTCACATTTGCTGTTCTCCAGGTCTCTGAGTCCATTCTTTGGGTTCGGATGGGTGAGTTTGTTTCTCACATTAAGAAAGCACTGGACTCTTGGAGCTCCTTGATTCAAGGACTGCCTCTTAATGTCCTTTAATATCTGTAAAAGCATCTTAGAAGCTGTCAAACCATATACAGTATTATAAGGCATGCTGTACTATTATGAAAATTTAGGAAGGGACCCCTCAGAATGATAGGGCCTGAATTTTGCCCAAAAACTGAACAAAACGGGACTCCCCTCTCTGAAATGTCACCATGTAAACTTCTACTTCTATACAACCTGAATTTCAGATCTCCCCATATGTAAGATGTTGAAGTCTGAACTGTAGATTCATGCAACACCGGGCTGGAATCCTGGCTGCAATACTTAGGAACTGCATGACCTTGGCCAGGGGAAGCACCTTTCTGAGACATGAGTTCCTCCTTTGTTAATTGCAATAATAACGGCATCTCCATCCTCACACTGTTGTTTTGATAATTAAATGAGATGGTGAATGTAAAATGTTGAACATAGCTCCTAGTATATATATATATATATTTTATATATATATAAAATATATATATATCTGCTCAATAAATCATAGCTATTACTGTCATAGCTATCTCCTTTTATTAAATTTGGAAAAACCAATTCAGAATCTCACCCTAGTCTCTAAATAAAAAAAAAAAAAAAAGCTGGAGATAGTCCTGCTTTCAGTTCTAAGTGTTTAAAAATATTTCAAATGAAAGGCAGACGGGTTGGAAAGGGGGAGGGAAGACTGCGGTATCTGGGAAGGGAAGACATCACAGATGGGCCATCAGGAACTTCACAGAGTGTCACATCCAGAGGTACCTGCCAGCTCACCCAGGGATGAATCTTCTATGAGGACCAGATGCTACTAATTGGCGAGGAATCCTGTGGCTGCCACCCAAAGAAGGGAACGAATTCTTTGTCACCACATGGTTGTTTTTCCCTTCCAAGTGGAATGTGTTAACTCTTTCAAATAGTAGTACCAGCTTCAGTCTCCAAAAATGCATGTCTACATTTAAGAAATTCTTGAGAAAGATATTGAGGCATTTGTTTCATTTACTCTGATTCTCTGCCCAATGGCAATGCTTGGTTCTATCTGGTCACTGTGTCTCTGGGCCAGCAAGAACCATGGAAGAGGTCAGGCATGGTGGCTCATGCCTGTAATCCCAGCACTTTGGGAGGCTGAAGCAGGAGGATCACTTGAACCCAGGAGTGTGAGACCAGCCTGGGCAACATGGTGAGACCCTGTCTCTACAAAAAATACAAAAATTAGCTGGGTGTGGTGGCACACACCTGTAGTCTCAGCTACTCAGGAGGCTGAGGTGGGAGGATCGCTTGAGCCAGGGAGGTTGACGCTGAAGTGAGCCAAGATCACTCCACTGCACTCCAGCCTGGGTGACAGAGTGAGGCCCCGTCTCATAAAAAATAATAACAATAAAGCACCATAAATGATACCCTATGATGGGACTTCACTTAAAGTGTTCTCATATCAGACTCAGAACTTCACTGCCTCCACACTGTGTGCACTCTTACCCTTTTACCATTTCTTTCCAGGTCTCTCTCTTCCTTCCAAATTGTCACCTCTTTCAAAGACAAGCACTGATCTTCACCTTCTACTTGGTGCTCTCAAAGCCTAGAAAAGACCTTGATCCATGGTAGAGCTTTGCTCAACAAGCAGACCCATGATGACTCAGGCCCCAAATACATGCTCAGCATCTTCTGTTCCCTCAATTCCCAGACCTCAGATTAGCACCATCTGCTCCCATCTCCTCAAATTCCTCTCCATCTCTTGAAGCCATCGTAGGCTCCCACACATCCACATCCTCTTACATGTTTTTCTTTCCATCTAGAGTCCTCTCCAGGTTTGCACCAGACCCCATAAAAGGAGGCGATTTAGAGCAGGGGCTGTCAAAACTCTAGCCTGGGACAACGGCCCACTGCCTGCTTTTGTAAATAACATTTTACTGGAATACATCGATGTCCATTTGTTTATGCATTGCAATGGCGGCTTCAGCACTATTATGACAGGGGTGAAGAATTACTGCAAAGATTTGATAGCCTGCCAAGCATAAAGCATTCTCTTCCTGGCCCTTTGCAAAAAAAGTTACTAACCTCTGTTTAAAAGGCAAAAGCACAGCCTGAAGAGTGAGACAGACTTCAATTTGCGTTGTTTTGTTGGCTTTTGTTTTGTTTTTATTTTTATTTTTTATTGATACATAATATTTGTACGTATTTACGGGGCATGTGTAGTATTTTTTCATATGCATAGAATGTGTGATGATCAAGTCAGGGTATTTATGATATCTATAACCTCAAGTATTTATCATTTCTATGTTTATTTCCAGTCCTCTCTTCTAGCTATTTTCAAATATACAGTGCATTATGGTTAACGATAACCACCCTACTCTACTATTGAACATTAAAACTTATTCCTGGCCAGGCGCAGTGGCTCACGCCTGTAATCTCAGCACTTTGGGAGGCCAAGGTGGGAGGATCATAAGGTCAAGAGTTTGAGACCACCCTGGCCAATATGGTGAAACCCCGTCTCTACTAAAAAATACAAAAATTAGCCAGGCGTGGTGGCGGGGGCCTGTAGTCCCAGCTACTCAGGAGGCTGAGGCAGGAGAATCGCTTGAACCTGGGAGGCAGAGGTTACAGTGAGCTGACATAGCACCACTGCACTCCAGCCTGGGTGACAGACAGAGACTCTCAAAAAAAAAAAACACATTCCTTCTACCTAACTGTATTTTTGTCCCCATTAATGAGCCTCTCATCCACTACCTCCCACCCTTCACAGCCTCTGGTAACTGTCATCCTCCTCTCTATTGTCCTGAGATCAAATTTTTTAGCTCCCACATATGAGTGAGAACATGCAGTATTTGTCTTTCTGTGCCTGGTTTATTTCACTTAACATAATGACCTCCAGTTCCATCTATGCTGAATTCTGGCTCTACAATGATCATTAAGTAGCCATGGGAAAGTTTCTTCACTCCTCTGAATTGCTGAGGGTGTTTTCCTCTCCAAAAATGAGATACTAAAACCTATTTTAGACAAGGTAATTGTAAAGGCAGAATCAACTCTACAAAAAATATCCTAGAGGCCAGGTGTGGTGGTTTATGCTCACAATACCAGTGCTTTGGGAGATCAAGGCAGGAGAAGCATTTGAGCCCAGGAGTTTGAGACCAATCTGGACAGCATAGCCAGGCCCTTTCTCTTAAAAAAATGTTTTAATTTACCCAGGTGTGATGGTGTCTACCTATAGCCCCAGCTATTTAAAAGGCCGAGGTGGGTGGATCACTTGGGCCCAGGATTTTGAGGCTGCAGTGAGCTAGGATCGTGCCACTATACTTCAGCCTGGACAACAGAGTTAGACTCTGCCTCTAAAATTAAAAATAAAGAAAAATATCCTAGTGCCCGTAGCCTGCAAATAGGATAGATGCTCAACAAACATTTCTTTTCTCTTCCTTTTTCTCTGTCATCTTCTTTATTCACTTTCCTTTTTCGCCTCCAAGTTTCTTGGAAATCCACCAATGTTAGGCTGTATTACGGGTCCCAGTTCTTCACACTTCCTTATTTATATCCACTGTCTTTGCCATGTAATTTTGTATGTCCCCTCAGGAAAATGGCAGAGCACACTTCCCTATCCCTTGACTTTGGGTTCAACCACGTGACTTGCTTTGGCTCAACAGAATGAGGTGGAAGTGGTAGGGCCCCAGGTCCAAGCCTAGGCTTTAAGAGGTCTCAGAAATTCCCACATGCCCTCTTGTGTCTTTGTTATCACCGTAAGAGCACACAGTAGACCAACCTGCTGGTCCATAAAAAAGACACACCTTACTTGAATCCAGCCTCGATCAGCCAGTCCCCAACCACCACCAGGGAGCCTAACTGAGCCCAGCCAAGATCAGTCCATGTCAGTCAACCCCAAGCAGATCCACAGGTCTATGAGAATAAATTTTGATTTAATGAGAGGCTGTGGGTGGCCTGTTACTCAGCAATTCTGTGTCAGAAACTAGCTGGTACACATCACTCGTTCTTCAAGATACAACTCAAGTACCACTTCATTCGGGTTAAAATCCAAGCTTTCCCTCTTCCTGGCTATGTTGCTTTGGGCAAGTGAATTAGCCTCAGTTTACTTCCCTCCAAAATGGAGATAATAACACCATAGTTATTGTTCTGAAACTTAGGGAAGATGACCATGGTAGATATTCAATAACTGTTTATTTCCGGCCGGGCTCAGTGGCTCAGGTCTGTAATCCCAGCACTTCGGGAGGCTGAGGCAGGTGGATCACTTGAGATCAGGAGTTTCAGACCAGCTTGGCCAACATGGCAAAACACTGTCTCTACTAAAAACATGAAAATTAGCCGGACGTGGTGGTCCATGCCTGTAATTCCAGCTATTCCGGAGACTGATACACGAGAATTGCTTGAACCCAGGAGGCAGACATTGCAGTGAGCCGAGATCGCACCATAGCACTCCAGCCTGAGCTACAGAGCAAGACTCTGTCCCAATTTAAGAGGTAATAATAATAATAACTGTTTATTTCCTTTTCCTCATACTCCAGGAAGCCTTTCCAGAAATGCTGGGACAGAAGCAGTCACCTCTTTGTACACGGTATTTCTTGCCTCCCTCTGTGCATAACACTTACTTCCAGGTCTGCTCCTGTCACTAGTCTGTGAAGGGATTCCCAAAAAGTGGTATCCATCAGAATCACCTGGACACAATTTTAAGCACACCAGTGAACAATCTTTGCACCAGTCCTGTTAAATATTTATGTTTGTGAATAGATCGATAGATATTAGATGGATGTGCTACCAGAAAGGGGTCCTGATCCAGACTCCGAGAGAGGGTTCTTGGATCTCCCACAAGAAATAATTCAGGGCGAGTCCACAGTGCAAAGCAAAGCAAAACAAAAGTGGTGAAAGAACAAAGAGCTACTCTATAGACAGAGTAGGGTGTTCCCAAAAGTAAGAGGAGGAACATGTCCACCCTAGGTACAATACTTGTTTATATATAGGATAAAAATAGACGATGGGTAGATGTGCTCTGCTACAAGGGTTTGTGATAAAGGATTAATTTTCTTAATGACTATATTTTGCAAGAATCGATATTATTATCTTTAAAGCAAAATTAGGAATGCGTCTGTTCTCAAGATATCGGGGTATCAGGACACTCCTAAGTCTGGGTCTGTTTAGTCAACATTACCAATCTGTTCTCTTAACCATAGACATCTAGAGGCTAGGAATGCCAGACTTTCTGGGAATGGAGCCCAGCAGGTCCCAGCCTCATTTTCCTAGCCCTCACTCAAGATGGAGTCACTCTGGTTCGAATGTCTCTAACATATTCATAGATAGGTAGATAGAGAGAGAGAGAGATAAAGAGAGAGATGATAGACAGATAGATAGATCATAGACAGATAAAGAGATAAAGAGAGATGATAGATAGATCATAGATAGATAGATACATAAAGAGATAGAGAAAGATGATAGATAAAAAGATAGGAAAGATGAGAGATAAAGAGAGAGATGATAGATACATAAATAGATAGATAATGGATAGATAGATAGATTGATTGATTGATAGATGCCTCCGCCTACAGAGTCATTTTCCAGCCTCAGAATATAGGTGCAGCCATGTGACCATGTCTGGACAACAGGATGTCAGAAGTGATGGAAGTGATGGCCACCATGTCTAGTCTTGGCAGTTGAAAACCTTACTCAGCATTCTCTACCTGTCACTGTGATTATGAAGACCAGGCATCCCGGATGGCATAGCTACCTGGATCCCGAACAAGGCAGAGACATGTGCTGGAGAAGTGCAAGACCCACATCAGATGACATCAAGAGCAGAAATAAACATTAATTTTGTTGAGCCACTGAGATTGCAGGGCTTGTTTGTTACTGCAGCATGACATAGCCTCTCTTGTCCAAGGCAGCTCCCAATCACAGCAAAAACAGACCCACAAATTCAGCTCAATTCCACTTTGTAGGTACTCCGTTCCTTGAACATTGATATTGAATCAGTTATTTCACAAGTCATAGTAATGGGCACATGGTTCACCAAAGAAAATGTTACAGTCCAACAAAAGGGAAAAGACAAGCAAATATCTACAATAGACAACAAAGTAGAATAACTGCCCTAAAGGAGAGAAAAAGGTGCTATTAGCAGACTTCTGGCAATGGTATGGACTAGACTGAGCAAAACCTAACCACTGTAAAATGCCTAAAATGTTGGATAAAAGAAGAAAAATCTTCAATGCATAGTCTAGTAGTCCAGAAAGTAAACAAAATATCTCAAAACCAGACATGAGGCCAGGTGCAGTGGCTCACGCTTGTAACCCCAGCACTTTGGGAAGCCAAGGCAAGCAGATCACTTGAGTTTGAGGAGTTCGAGACCAGCCTGGCCAACATGGCAAAACCCCGTCTCTACTAAACATACAGAAATTTAGCTGGGTATGGTGGCACATACCTGTAGTCCCAGCTACTTGGGAAATTGAGACATCAACCCACATCTCAATGAATGAGTCATTCGTTGAGACATGAATTGCTTGAACCCAAGAAGCAGAGGATGCAGTGAGCCAAGATCATGCCATTGCACTCCAGCCTGGGCAATAGAGCAAGATATTGTCTCAAAAAAAAAAAAATTAGCCAGGCATGGTGGCACATGCCTGTAATCCTAGCTACTCAGGAAGCTGAGACAGGAGAATCGCTTGAACCCAGGAGGCAAAGGTTGCAGTGAGCCGAGATCACACCACTGCACTCCAGCCTGGGTGACAGAGTGAGACCTCATCTCAAAAAAAAAAAAAAGAGAAAAGAAAAGAAAAGAAACAGCTAAAGAAATACTCAGCACATTGGAAGGTAAATTTGAACACATTACCAAAATGTTGCCTAGAGAAGCTAAAATGTGGCTTAAATGACATGGGATAAAGCCCTAAAAGACAGACTGGGCTTGGTTGGAAAAGGAGTCTGAACTCACTTGATGGCAATGGGAAGGCATTGAACATCCCAGTAAGAAGACATAGTGATCAGAGCTGGGCTTTAGGAAGACAGAGGTGGCATGAATGGAAATGCGGAGATTTACATGAATGGAAATGCAAGGAGACCCCAACCACTTACCTTGGGTGTTTCTGACAAGCACACAGAGAGAAAACAGAATGTCCCAGACTAGAATCAAGTAGCAGACAGAGGTTTCCATGAGAAAGTGCCCCAGATCAAATGGAGCATTTTATTTCCAGAGCATAAAGGGAGGGTTGATGAGAGGCTGGACTTCTGCATCCTTCCTGGATAGTAAAGTCTTCCGCCACTCTGAGCAAGGGCTTCTGTATGGTACATTCACCCTATTGAGTTTTCTTTCCTTCTTTTTTAAAATTTAATTGATGCATGACAGATGTACACAGTTTCAGGGTGCACAGGATAACTTAATGCATTCATATAATTTGTAAAGATCAAATCAGTACATTGTGATATCCATCATTGTGTTAGTCTGTTTTTATGCTGCTAATAAAGGTATACCCAAGACTGGGTAATTTATAAAGGAAAGAAGTTTAATTGACTCACAGTCCCATGTGGTTGGGGAAGCCTCACAGTTAAGGTGGAAGAAAAGGAGGAGCAAAGGCATATCTTACATGGTGGCAAGCAAGAGAGCTTGTATATGGGAACTCCCGTTTATAAAACCATCAGATCTTGTGAGATTTATTCACTATCATGAGAACAGGGCAGAGGAAAGACCCAGCCCCATGATTCAATTATCTCCCACCAGGTCCCTCTCACAGCACATGGGAATTATGTGAGCTACAATTCAAGATGAGATTTGGGTGGGGACACAGCCAAACCATATCAATCACCTTAAATATTTGTCTTTTTTTTATGGTAGAAACATTCAAATTATTCTTTTCTGGCTATTTTGAAATGTACAACACATTATTGTAAACTACAGTCACCCTACTGATCTATCAAACACTAGATCTTATTTTTCTCTATCAATCCGTATATTTGTACCCATTAATCAATTCCTCCTCATTCTCCCTCCTATTAGTAAGGCTCTGTCAGTGTCTTCAATGAGAGATTTTCTAAACATGCAGAATGTGCTATAGGAATATCATACCCATGGCAATCCCAGGAGACAAGGAGGAGGTTCAATACAGGAACCGAGTGTGAGGGTTGAAAAGGAAGTGCCCAGAAATGGGCCAGAGGTCTGAAGTAGTGTCCCTAGTGGTAGTAGGAGTATCCCCTGTAGCAAAAGAATATCAGAAAGGTGGCAGCAGTATCTGGAGGATGGCCCCATCCATAAGAAGGAAGAGCTCACTCCCAAGTTGTCAGGTGCACAGAGCCACAGAGAGAGGTCAACGCCTGCCCTTGGTCAACCACTGTCTTTGGTCCAGAGCAAAAGGGATGTGGGCTGCTCCAACCGGCACTGGTCTGTTCATCCTCCCCTGTGGCACCAAAAACACGGAGGACAGAGAAATGCAGCCCACCAACAACTCAGTGGAAATGAATGAATATCAACAAACTCACTTTTATTGACTTTGGGTAGAACATCAACTTGGAACTGTAAAAGAAATAAGGTTAGCGAATGATGAGAATGAATTAGCCAAACTCTTTCAAACTGAAAGGAGAGAGAAAAAGATATTTGAGTTGCAAAGTGGCTAAGATCTAGAGTAAATAGCTTCACAAAATTAGCCCTTTCAGTTTTAATCTTTTGTGCTTTAATCATTCTCAGCCGTGGACACAGTTCTTACCATGAAGACAAGGGCTCAGAATGAACGCAAGTATAATGAATGTGAAATACTATTATATTTAATACTATAATATCATTAATGCAACTGTAGTCAGAGATCAAGGACTTCTCAAATTAATTATTTCTTGTTCCAACACACACCATGAAATGGGCTTTCTAAATCAGAATGACATATCCCAACCTTTTCTCTATTAAGATAATTCTATTTTATTTCTTGGATCTTTGCAGCCTAAGCCAGTTTTAGAAATATTTAAAAGAAAAATTAGGAGGAAAAATACTGGATAATGCATGAATAGCAATCAGTTGACTGATAAAGAGCTACATTGAGAACCAGCTTTAGAATCTTCCTGCCTTTAGTACACAAATTCTGCACATCTTTTGCAGGAGGATTAGCAACCTAGTAAGTGCACTGAGAACCTCTATGTTCTTTTTGATATGCATTTTCCATTTTATTGCCAGGTTAAGGAGAGAAAGTTGCTGCCTGAAATATGCTCATTAAGTTCCCTCCAAATTGAGTCTTTATGCTCAGCAGTAAAAATTAGGTAAAATATTGATAACTTGCCTATTAATGGTCTCTCCAGGGTGGGCCCCTGATTGCTTGAGTGGCTAATCATCTGCAGAAACTACTTTCAACCCCCGTTTTCGCCTCCAAAGAAATCTCTAAGAATGCATGAGGATAGAGTTCCTTGAAAATATCTGAGGCACTCATTACCTGTCCACACAAAGCGACCCATGTGGTGTGGCAGGGGGTCGATTCCATTATGAGAGTGACATCCGCCTTAGTGGCTTGTAGAGCATTTTATATGAGCGCATTTGCTGAATTCCAAGAAGACACCATCAGCCTCCCGCACCAAGGTATTTCTGCTGTCCGTGTGGTTGGACAGCTTCTTCAAGGGAAATATTTTCTGTGAAATGCCTCCCCAGTTGATGCTTCACAGTTGACTAATTGCCAGGATAATCGGTTCTAACTATTTGCCTTCTGAAAGCATCACTCTTGACTTGACCATTTAATTCTCAAAACGCCTTTGACTGACGGGAAAGTGTGCTATTTTACTTGCAAAGCTGATTGCAAATTATTTTCTGATTGCAAATTTATTTTGTTTGTGACAAAATGTTTCCCACTAATTGCTAAAATAATCTTGTAGGAACTTGCCTTTGAACATCTCATTTATTAACCCACTGTGGTTTCTTCCTAATCCCTGTTTTCATCTTTTTATTTATTTTAAACACCTATTTACAGGATCATTAATCTTCATCAATATTATCTGGAACCCTCAACAGCTACCAGAGCTGTTTCTGTAAAAGAAAACCACACAGTCAGTGAAACTCAGCACTAAACTCTCTGCCCTACTCCCCAGCCTTTCTTCTGGGAGATGAGGGGAAAGAGAAAAGCCCTGACGATAGGCAATGGAAAGCAATAGAAGTGAATCTTGTTGGCCAATAGAGAAATATACATTCTTCATTTGCCTCTGGCCAGCCAGATAATTAAAATTTTCCAGGAGCAGTGGCTCACGCCTGTAATCCCAGCACTTTGGGAGGCCGAGGTGGGTGGATCACAAGGTCAGGAGATCGAGACCATCCTGACTAACATGGTGAAACCCCAACTCTACTAAAAATACAAAAAAATTAACCGGGCGAGGTGGCAGGTGCCTATAGTCCCAGCTACTTGGGAGACTGAGGCAGGAGAACGGTGTGAACCTGGGAGGCAGAGCTTGCAGGGAGCCGAGATCGTGCCACTGCACTCCAGCCTGGGCAACAGAGCGACACTCCATCTCAAAAAAAAAAAAAAAATTCCAGATTCTCTTCTTTGAACAGCCACAGGTAAACAGAACAGTAAGACACTGTTTAGAAAATATTCACAGCCTGGGAAACACAGCAACCCCATCTCTACAAAAAATACAAATATTAGCCACACACGGTAGTGTGCGCCTGGGGTCCCACCTACGTGGGAGGCTGATGCAGCAGGATTGCCTGAGCCCGGGAGTTCAAGGTTACAACGAACTATGATTGTGCCACTGCACTCCAGCCTGGGCAACAGAGTGAGATCCTGTTGAAAGACAGAAGAAAGGAGAGAAAAAAGAGAGAAACGAGAGACAGAGAGAGAGAGAAACGAGAGAGAGAGAGAAAGAGAGAGAGAGAAAGAGAGAAAGAAAGAAAGAAAGACGGAAAGAAGGAAGGAAGGAAGGAGAAAGAAGGAAGAAAGAAGAGAGAGAGGAAGGAAGGAAGGAAAGAAGGAAGGAAGGAGGGAGGGAGGGAAGGAGGGAGAAAGGAAAGAAAGAAGAAAAATATTCATTAAATTTCAACAACATCCTCATCTGGATAGCATGTTTTAAAGATATTTGGACCTAATATTAAGCAGGAAGAAGATAAATTTGGACTTATCAGACCAGAAAGCATGAGTGACAACAGTGCCTGTTGCACTTTTGGCTGACAAAAGTGAACCTGTTACAGCTCACTCATTATACAAGTGAGGAAACTGAGGCATGGAGCAATTGAGTTAGAACTGGGATTCGTGGAAAGAAGCCCACTGCAGTGCCGTTATTTGGATTCGGGCTCTATCCTCAAGGTTTTCTCTGGATTATTGTGCATTTGAGATGGAAGGAAGTAGTATTGCATATAAATTTCATTTTTCTAGGAGCTCATGCCCAATTACAGAAAATAATTGAGTTTCCCTAAATGCCCACAGTGGAAACGACAACGTTTTATTTCTTTAAATGCTGCTGAGGGTTAAAGCACCTCATGCTGGAACCCAAAGACCGATCTTGTAGGCTCTCTTTTATGGACAGATTATGACAAATGTCACTCTATGCCAAGCACCAGAGAACCTTTTCAAACGCTGCCTGTCTTCAACTCAAAGCTCAGCAGACAGAAGGCATTCAGATTTTTGGTTGAATAAATGACTGCATGACAATTTCTCTGGGCTTTGTTATGAGGCAGTAATTCTCAAGAAAGGACTTTAATCTGACTCTAATTTTTTCAGCTCTGCTTGGCCAAAGTTCATGTCAAGTTGACCTTAATTCATTCACCTTCTTGGATATGCTTCAAGCTCGGATACATTAATCCTTCCTTCCTGGTGGGCTCCTGCACTCATTGCAAACCCCCTTTTCTGGATCTGGCAGGGAATTGCCTATAATTACCCTTAATGTACTCCTGGAGCAAAGATATGCATGTTAAGAGCCAAAATAGAAGGTTAACTACAAACTGTGCAGTAATGCAATTACCTCTCAATTATCCCTTTCAACGCTTAGGGAATGAATAGGAGACGTTACGCCCAAACGTGCAGTAGAGTCCCTGGTTATTGGAGGCGCGGTGGAGGTAGGGAGAGGCAGAAAAATAAGGAAGGCTGCTTTGGGTAGAGAATGACAGAGAAGGCCGATGACTCCTTACTGGAATTACTCCTGTTGATATCGGAATTTCTTTCCAATTCTGATTGCTGTACTCTGCAGAAGGTGGGCTGGATTAGTGAGTATCCCATGTCTATTTGATTAAGACCTTCTACTCAGCAATGGCTTTCTGTAGAATTCTCTGTATAAAGGGGTGCATTGCCCCCCCTCCCCCACCACAGAAATACATATCTGGGGTTAGCGGAGACTTTTCAGACAAGCAGGTCAGCAGACATTGGGCCAGTCGCTAACTTTTGGCTGCAATACATAGGGTGCTATCCTACAAACCCTGTACAGGATAGGCACCCTATTTATCCCACCCATTTGCAGAGGGTCCTGCAAAACAAGAGAGACTGGAAAAAGGTGTTTAATCAAAGCAGACTAATTTTGAAGCCAAGAGGAAAGACCGCAGTGCAAAGACAGATGGGGCAAGCACTTAGAACTGAGCCTATCTAAGCCTGGCGCGGTGGCTCATGGCTGTAATCCCAGCACTTTGGGGAGCCAAGACCGGCAGATCACGAGGTCAGGAGTTCGAGACCACCCTGAAAAACACAATGAAACCCCATCTCTACTAAAAATACAAAAATTGGCCAGGTGTGTTGGCGTGTGCCTGTAATCCCAGCTGCTCAGGAGGCTGAGGCAGGAGAATTGCAGGAACCCAGGAGGCAGAGGTTGCAGTGAACCAAGATTGTACCACTGCACTCCAGCGTGGACGACAGAGCAAGACCCTGTCTAAAAAAAATAAAAAGAAAAAAAAGAACTAAGCCCATCCAGGGAATGCTGGCATTCCGCTTGGGCCAGAGCATGATACAGGAGCTTGGAGATAACTCAAAGGAACAATAAGAGTCAGGGAGTTGAGGTCATCTGTGTGCCAGCTTCACAAGCATTCATTCACATCCGCTGATGCCACACATGAGGTCACTCTTTATCAAGCAGGACTTTATCAGCTGCTGTGAGCAAACCGGTATCCAAGACATCAGCCTCACTTCTTCAATTCCCTCTTGTTCTTTTTCATCCAATTAACAGACTGCTTTTAATCTAAATTATATCTTCTGTGATCACATTGGTTGATGTGGTTATCTGTTGCTGTGTAACAAACCATCCCAAAACTTAGGGGCTTCTAACAGCAACTCTTTAGTTTATCTCATGGTTCTGAGGATTGAGTGGGAGCAGAGCTGGTTGCGTCTCTCTCAGAGTGTCTATGTAATTGCAGTCGAACGTCAGCTGGGAGTGTCATCATCCATAAGCTGTCCTGAGCATCGTATCTAAGGTGATCTGTTCATGTGGCTATTGATCGGGAGCTCAGCCTGGACTGTGGACCAGGGTACCTATATGTGACCTCTCCATTAGCTTGGGCTTATCCCAGCCTGGCAGCTAGGTTCTGAGAGGCAATGTTCCAAAATAAACATTCCAAGGGGCCCAGGCAAAACCCACACCATTTGACCTAGCCACAGAAATCCCAAAACATTGCTTTTGCCACATTCTATTGGTCCAACAAACCACTAAAGCCAGCCCAGATTCAAGAGGAGGATAATTACACTCTAGCTCTTGCTGTAAGGAGCACCATCTGTATATAGAGAAGGAAAGACTTGGTGGTGGCAATCTTCAGCCATAGCAAAACCCAAAATCATAGTGCCTTTAACACAATGGAAGTTGATTTCTCATGTAAAATTTGTCCAGTGGGGGAAAGCGCTGGGCAGATTTTTATGAGCCCTGCTTCACAAAGTCCCCAAGGATCTTGGATGCTTTTATTAAATTGGTGCAAAAATAATTGCTGTTTTTGCCATTAAAAGTAACAGCAAAAAAACTTCAGTTACTTTTGCACCAACCTAATAGTTCAACCCTCAGCCATCTCTAGGGCATGACCCTCATCCTCAAGGTCATAGACAATGACCCTCATCCTCAAGGTCATAGACAGCAGCACCTGCATGCCAAGCAGAAAGATGGAGAAGGAAGTAAAGAAAAGAGGGAGTCAAGGTCTAATGCCAGCTTCTGTTACAGCAAGTTCCTATAACATGTCATGCAACTCTTGTGCTCGCATCCCATTGGCCAGAACCTAGTCACATGGTCAGACCCAGTTGCAAGGGAAGCTGGGAAAAGTAACCTTTATTCTGAGCCGCCGTGTCCCAGGTGAAAGTTCAGGGGCTTGTGTTCCAAAGGAAGCAAGAAATATTGACTGTAACGGGTCCATTAGCTCTCTTTGGATAAATCCACCTCTTTCTAAGTAATCATGAAAATCACACATTTGATATTTCCCCTAATATTCTGATACAGTTCCTGGAGGGAGCTCCTCCCACTTCCTCGAGAATCTCTGCCCCTCCCGTATCCCTATCCAAGATGTTTTGGTCGATCCAAGACGTTTTGGTCGAACTTAACTACCCGTAGTTTCTATTAAGAAAGTAATAGGCATTTTTTACCAACTATAAAATTATATCGTAATATTTAATGTGTCTTCCAACTGTTTCTTCCCTCTCAGATATTCTTATGAACCTGGCCACTGCTTCCAATACACACACAGTCCTGATTGAAAGGCATTTCTTTAGGCCAAATATAGCAACAGATTTCCATCTGACTGCCAACTCAGATGGGAAGTGGCTGCCTGGGTGGTGAGACTACTGCATCTGGATTCAAAGAAGGCCTTTGGGTTCCTGGGTGACATCCAGTTCCTCCCACTAGAAGAGAATGTCTATGACGAACAGTCATTAATGGGGCTGAGGCCATAACATTATACTTCACAACTGTTCCTCCCTGTCCCATAGCAACCCAAGTGTACCAAGTCCTATTGGTATTGTGCATTCAACTTCTGACCAGTTCCTTTGAGGTCAGCCCCGCAGCCAAGTCAGGTTCCCAGATTCCCAGTCCATACCCTGCCTGATTTCCAAGCTTCTTCCTCTTCATTTCCTCCTAAGAAGCTGAGTTCCCAACATGCCTTGCCATGCAGCACTCAGGAGGAATATTCCCTAAGGGTGAGGTTTTATGAAAATAATGATTCAAATAGAAATCCTGGCCAGGCACAGTGGCTCATACCTGTAATGCCAACACTTTGGGAGTCCTAGGCAGGCGGATTACCTGAGGTCAGGAGTTCAAGACCAGCCTGGCCAAAATGGTGAAACCCCATCTCTACTAAAAATACAAAAATTAACCGGGTGTGGTGGTGTACACTTGTAGTCCCAGCTACTCAGGAGGCGAGGCTGAAGCACAAGAATCACTTAAACCCGGGAGGCAGGGGTTGCAATGAGCCAAGATCGTGCCACTGCCTGGGCAACAGAGCAAAACTCTGTCTCAAAAAAAAAAAAAAAAATAGAAACCCTGAAAAGACTTATCAGTGCAACTGAGACTTCTCAACTCCCTTCAGAGGGGAAGGCAGATTATGGGTGGGGAGTAAAGTGATTACCCAAAGAGATCAGTAATTGACAGATAGGGAGTGTGACTGGATCCAAAGGAAGATGCTAGAGAAGTTATATCAATTGTTAGAGGTCGCAAATAGAAGACAAAACCTGTAAGTTAGAAGCCAGGTAAGTGCCAGACTGATGGGAGGTGAGGAGCAAAGGTGGGAGTTGACATTAGGTGATCACTCCTGATGTGGACGGGACTAGGGCATCTGAAATGCCCTCCCCTGTGGCACTGAGCATGGGACAAGGGGATGTTCACCCTTGTCAAAGGGCAGGGATCAGGACAGACTGTATTCCACCAGGGCCTGACTGGGAAGCAGAAGAGAAGAGTTTATTCCAAATGAGCCTCCACTAACTTTGAAGAGCGGAGACAGCCGGCAGCCGCGTTCCCACTTGAGATGGAAAGCTGCCCAGACAGCATCGAGTGCTTTTTCCAAGTGCAGCCCCGGGAAGCCACGGCTGCGGCTGTAACAAAGCCAGCCGTGCCCCCAGATAAGCCTTTTATAAGGCCGGTTGCTCCATTTTTGTTTCACATAATTTATTGCTCAGTACATATCGATAATACAATTGTCAGCCCAGCAGACATGTTCCATTTTAATAGTTCGCATGAGATACATTATTGATCCTATGCCACTAAATAAAAAACTCGTTTGTCAGGGGAACACAAAATGGCTTTTAATGGACACAGCCAAACACCTGCTACTAGTTAGGGAAGAAAAATAACCACCCTGCCACAAGGACGTTTGGAAGCTGCCCTGAAATGCTTTGGTTTAGGGATTAGCAGGTCTCTTGGAAAACAGGGGGTTGCCTGATCCAAATATCCTAAAGCTGAGATTCTCATTGATGGTAGAAAAAGCTGACATTGGCCAGAGATCTACTGTGTGACAGGCATTTTTATTTTCTATAACTTTTTTTTTTTGAGATGGAGCCTCACTCTATCACCCAAGCTGGAGTGCAGTGGCATGATATCAGTTCACTGCAACCTCCACCTCCTGGGTTCAAGTGATTCTCATGCCTCAGCCTCCTGAGTAGTTGGGACCACAGGCACATGTCACCACACCTGGCTAATTTTTGTATTTTTTAGTAGAGACAGGTTTTTACCATGCTGGCCAGGCTGGTCTTGAACTCCTGACCTCAGGTGATCTGCCCACCTCAGCCTCCCAAAGTGCTGGGATTACAGGCATGAGCCACTGTGCCTGGCCAGGATTTCTATTTGAATCATTATTTCCATAAGACCTAGGCTACGGAGGGGAAGGGAGGAAGGAAGGAAGAGAGGGAGGGAGGGAGGGGAGGGGGAGGAAGGAAGGAAGAGAGGGAGGGAGGAGAGGGGAGGGGAGGAGAGAGGAGGGGAAGGGAAGACACATCCATGACCTCAAAAGCTTCTTAGTGCTTCTGTGTTCATTCCTCCCTCATATTCCCTTCTTTACCCAGGCAACTATGGATGTGCTTTTTGTCCCTACCAGTTAGTTTTGCGTCTTCTAAGCTTCACATAAGCAGAATTATACAATGTGTGTTCCTTTTTGTATGGCTTCTTTCACTTAGCATGATTATCTTGAGATTCATCTGTGTTGGTGCAGAAACTTCCAACACTTCCTTCCTCTTTCTTGCTGAGTAGTAGTCTAATGAATGGTGCTATGGTCTGAATGTCCACGTCCCACCAAATTAATGTGTTGTAACCTAACTCCAAGGTGATGGCGTTAGGAGGTGGGAACTTTGGGAGGCGATTAGGTCATGGGGGCTCCACCCTCAGGAATGGGATCAGTGCCCTTACAAAAGTACCAGAGGGAGCTTGCTTGCCCCTTCCACCCCTTTCACCATGTGAGGACACATAGAAAGTAGCATCTGTAAGGAACAGGCCTTCACCAGACACCGAATCTGCTGGCACCTTGATCTTGGACTTTCCAGCCTCCAGAACCATGAGCAATAATTATGGTTAGAAATGACCTAGTGTAAGTAAATAGAAATAGTAAATACCTAAGGTCTTTTGTTATAACAACTCAAAAGACTAAGATGAGTGGTTCTGCCAGGATGCCAGTACACACTATAGACAGTGGAGGATAGGAGTGGACCAACTGAGGCATGCTGGGTCCGAGAAGCTGACCTTCAAGTCACCCAATCTCATGGAAGTATTCAGGAATATGCATGAGTGGTCATTGCTTTGTATCCTTTTTTTTTTTTTTTTTTTTTTTTTGGTACCAGCTAAGCAGGCAGGCATTTGGCCAGAGTCACCAAAACTTGAGCGGAGCAGAGAGGGAAGGTGGCCAAAATGATACTAAGAACTCTCGGAGCCCCTCTGGCAGAGGCAAGTTTCTTGTGCCTTGAAGAATATTCATGCCACACAGATGAAATCAGCAGCAGCTGCACATGTCCATGAGGGCTGAAGGCTTAGGAAGCTCAGACCTCCATCTGGAAGCTTGCTGTGTTGTCTCCTGCTTCACAAAACCATCTCCATAAGCCCCTATCTTTTTTGTCATTAAAGAAATAGTACATGTGGCCAGGCTTGGTGGCTCATGCCTGTAATCTCAGCACTTTGGGAGGCCAAGGTGGGAAGATTGCTTGAGCCCAGGAGCCCAAGACCAGCCTGAGCAACATGGTGAAACCCAGTCTCTACCAAAAAAAAAATAAATTAATTTAAAAAAAAAAAAATATATATATATATATACACACACACAAAAATTAGCCAGGCATGGTGGCACATGCCTGTAGTCCCAGCTACTTGGGAGGCTGAAGTGGGAGGGTTGCTTGATCCCAGGAGGCAGAGGCTGCAGTGAGCAATGATTGCACAACCACACTCCAACCCGGGCAACAGAGGGAGACCTTGTCCCTGCCAAGAAAAAAAAAGAAAATGTTGAAAACAAAATTTGAACCAAAGTGTATCTGACACTAAACCTGCAACTCTCATGCCTCCCTTTACAAAAAAAAAAAAAAAAAAAAAAAACTTTGAGTGAGTGAGTGTGTATATAGGTGGGAGGGGGTTTATGTTAGACTGTTCTCATGCTGCTGATAAAGACATACCCAAGACTGGGTAATTTATAAACAAAAAGATGTTTGATGGAGTCACAGTTCCACGTGGCTGGTGAGGCCTCACAATTATGGTGGAAGGCAAAGAAGGAGCAAAGATACGCCATACATGGCAACAGGCAAGAGGGCTTGTGCAGGGGAACTCCCATTTATAAAACCAGATCTCGTGAGACTTACTCACTTTCACGAGAACAGCATGGAAAAGACCCATCCCCATGATTCAATTACCTCCCACCGGGTCCTTCCCACGATACATGGGAATTATGGGAGCTACAATTCAAGATAAGATTTGGGGCTGGGCAGGTAGCTCACAGCTGTAATCCCAGCACTTTGAGAGGCCAAGGAGGGTGGATCACTTGAGGTCAGGAGTTCGAGACCAGCCTGGCCAACATCGTGAAGCCACATCTCTACTAAAAATACAAAAATTAGCTGGGCGTAGTGGCAGGTGTCTGTAATCCCAGCTACTTGGGAGGCTGAAGCAGGAGAATCACTTGAACCCAGGAGGAAGAGGTTGCAGTGAGCCAAGATCATGCCACTGCACTCCAACCTGGGCAACAGAGTGAGACTATCTTAAAAGAAAAAAAGATAAGACTTGGGTGGGGACACAGCCAGATCATATCAGGGTTTATATCTCACAGTTCTTCACAAAATGGTCCTTCTCATTGCCTCTTTAGAATCGTGGGGTAAACGCTTCCTGAGGCAATGAAAGGAGACATAAGTGAGACCGATCTGGAGCGCAAATGGTGCTGGTTCAGACCAGGTAGACCAGATGCCTGGCACAAGGTCATGGCCAAGCAAGGTCTGAGCCTCCTTGGATGAGATATATAAGCAGCCTTTATATGCGCTGCATGCACAGCCCAAGGACAAGCCCTGGCAAAGGAAGGTACCCACCTCCTTTATTAAGTCATTTAAAGTGTAATTACATTCAGCATGTAACCAGGGAGAAGGAAGCACTGCCCTTCCCTGTGATTCTGGGCCCTTGACAGTGATGAAATGTTCAACCTGCAAGCAATTACTTAAATAGTCAGCACTTTGCATGCATGACTGGATCAGGACTGTAATCAGAATCACAGCAACATGAAATTTTGGAATCAGGGGGACTTTAGAGGCCATGTCATTCAACCCCTTGATTTTTACAGACAAGGAAATGGAAGCCCAGAAGAGAGGTTATCTTCTTTTCCTAAGGGAGAGAATGCAGTGCTTCTAATTCCTGGAACTGTATAATTTTAAAGAACAGAGCTTGGAGAGCTAACTCTCTGCTGCCGGGTCACTGTTTGACCTTATGCAATCATCTTATAATTGAATGCAAACATAGATTTGCCACATAGATGTCCACACCATGAGTTACACAGCCATGATTCTACACTTCAGAATTTATAAAATACCCCAAGGATGACGTCTATAACCATGGAACCACGGAATGCTTAATTTTTACAAAATTTTAGCTACCTGGAATATGTAACAAAATGTAAACAGTTCATTTGCCTTTATGTTTCACAGAAACTTATGTCTTCATATCACAATAAATTATTCCTTTCCATTTCTCTATATTTCTGTTCTCATGACATCTGGCTCGCATGCGTTGGGGAGGGTGCTGGTTGAAATTCAGTAGATATAACCATGACAAAGAAGAACAGGACAGCCAAGTACAATGGTTCATGCCTATAATCCCAGCATTTTGGGAGGATGAGGTGGGAGGATCACATGAAGCCAGGAGTTCAAGACAAGCCTGGGCAACAAGGTGAGATCCCATCTCCACAAAAATTAGAAATTAAAAAAATTAACCTACCATGGTGGCATGCATCTGTAGTCCAAGCTATTTGGGAGGCTGAGACAAGAGGATTTCTTGAGCCCAGGAGGCTGAGGCCATAGTGAGCTATCTATGATCAAGCCACTACACTCCAGCCTGGGTGACAGAATGAGACTCTATCTGAAAAAAGAATTTTAAAAGGAAGAAGAAGAGGAAAAAGAACACTCATCATTTATCAATGATTCTTAGCTCATAAACACACAAAATTTTCCTGGGATAAGGTCGTACGTTATGTTCAAAAATAGACATGTAGACTTAATTAAATTAATCAGGCAAGAACACTGATTTATTTCAGCAGATGTGCATCAGCTCTGCCTTAAAAGGTGCCAAAACGTCTTTTTTCAAATAGTAGTACACTGTGTTATTCAGAGTGTGGTCAAATGGACATGCTCTATTCTGCTAATGAAGGTAAAAGTTGGGAGTTGGGTGTGGTGGTGAGCACCTGTAGTCCCAGCTAGTCAGGAGGCTGAGGCAGGAGGATTGCCTGAGCCTAGGAGTTTAAGACCAGGCTGAGCAATATAGCAAGACCCTATCTCTACAAAAAATTAAAAAATGTAACTGGGTGTGGTGGCACATGCCTGTAATCCCAGCTACTCAGGAGGCTGAGGCAGGACGACTGCTTAAGCCCAGGACTTCAAGACCAGGCTGGGCAACATAGCAAGACCCTATCTCTACAAAAACATTAAAAATTTTAGCTGGGTTTGGCGGTGCACACCTGTAGTCCCAGCTACTCAGGAGACTGGAGCAGGAGGATCGCTTAAGCCCAGGAGTTCAAGAACAGGCTGGGAAATATAGCAAGATCCTATCTCAAAGATAATAATAATAAAAATAAATTTTAAAAAGAAAGGTACGTTGGCAAGCCTACAACAATATACTATTACTGGAGTAGGCTCCATCAAGGAAGACCTGTTGGAAGAGGTGGACTTGAATCCATGACCCAAAGAAGATGAAGGAGATGCAACTGTAGTCCCAGTTACTCAGAAGGCTGAGATAGTAGGATCTCTTGAGCCTAGGAGTTGGAGGCTGCAGTGAGCTATGATCACACCACTGCACTCCAGCCTAGGTAAGAGAGCCAGTCTAGGCACTCAGTCTAGGTGACAGAGCCAGACTCCTTCTCTTAAAAAAAAAGAATGTGGTAGCAGAACAATGACTTCCAAAGATGCCCATGTCCTAATGCCTCAAACCTGTAAGTGTTACCTTCAGTGGAAAAGAGGCTTCACGAATGTGATTTGCTCTCGATTGTACGGATGGGCCCAGTGTGAACATCAGGGTCCTTCAATGATGGAAAAGGGAGACAGAAAGTCTGAGTCAGATGGAGATGCGAACCTGCCGTACCGCTTTCTCTTGAAGGAGAGAGGGAGGACCAAGGTCAAAATGGAGGGAGGTAGAGGCCTTTAGCAAAAAGAGATTGCTCGATTCCCCTCCCTCCAACTTCAAAGTCAGCGGTACAGCAGCTTCGCATCTCCATCTGGCTCAGACTTTCTGCCTCCCTCTTCCATCATTGAAGGACCCTTATGTTCACACTGGGCCCATATATACAATCCAGAGCTAATCACATCTGTGAAGCCTCTTTTCCACTGAAGGTAACACTCACAGGTTCGAGGCATTAGGACATAGGCATCTTTGGAAGTCATTATTCTGCTATCATATTTTTTTTTTAAGAGAAGGAGTCTGGCTCTGTCATCTAGAATGAGTGCCTAGACTGGCTCTGTCACCTAGGCTTGAGTGCAGTGGTGTGATCACGGATCACTGCAGCCTCCAACTCCTAGGCTCAAGAGATCCTACTATCTCAGCCATCTGAGTAGCTGGGACTACAGGTGCACACACCCTGCCTGGCTTTTTAAATTTTTTTAGAGACGGGGGCATCTCACTATGTTGCTTAGGCTGTTACCACAATTTATAATCAACCATGTCTCCATTTCTTCATCTGTCGCATGGATTTGGTAATACGGTATCTACCTCATAGCGTTGTCATGAGGATAAAATGACCTAGTACTTCTCAAGTGCTTAGAATAGTGCCTGGCACATGGTAAAAACTCATAATTGTGGCTACTTCTATGCACCCATCTAAAAAGACCGGAAGAATTCCTTCCTCCACTCCTGGATTTCTTGGGATAGTGGTTTTCCAATATTCCTGGTAGTAAGTCACAATAAAAAACACACTTGAGGCAAGGTGTGGTGGCTCGTGCTTGTAATCCCAGCACTTTGGGAGGCCAAGGCAGGCAGATCACTTGGGGTCAGGAGTTTGAGACCAGCCTGGCCAACATAGACCCCTGTCTCTACTAAAACTACAAAAATTACTTGGGCATGGTGGCCAGTGCCTGTAATCCCAACTACTCGGGAGGCTGAGGCAGGAGAATCGCTTGAACCAGGGAGGCAGAGGTTGCAGTGAGCCGAGATGGCACCATTGCATGCCAGCCTGGGTGACAGAGCGGGACTCCATCTAAAACACACACACACACACACACACACACACACACGAAAGCACGATCCAGTACACCCAATGATTTATACATTTACATAACTAAAATAAATGTTGCACAAGCAAAACTTCACTGTTTAATGCATTTTGATATATTTCTTTTTATTCTATTTCTTTCTTTTTTTTTTTTTTTGAAATGGAGTCTTGCTCTGTTGCCCAGGCTCACATGCAATGGTGAGATCTTAGCTCACAGCAACCTCCACCTCCCAGGTTCAAGCAATTCTCCTGCCTCAGCCTCCCGAGTACCTGGGATTACACGTGCCTGCCACCACACCTGGCTAATTTTTGTATTTTTAGTAGAGATGGGGTTTCACCATGTTGGCCAGGCTGGTCTCCAACTCCTGACCTCAGATGATTCACCTGCCTCGGCCTCCCAAAGTGCTGGTATTATAGGCATGAACCACCACACCCGGCCCTCTATTTCAATTTTTTAACTCAATGAAATAAGCCAATGGTGGCTGAGTTAAAACTTAAACCCTGATATCCAAATTCAACCTCTTTTCTTTTTTTTTTCTACTTGATGCAACCAACAATTGGCAAACGTTATGCCAGACAGCAGAGAGCTTGCAATTTATCCAGTCGGCCCTGTTTCACTGAGATGAGTGTGATCAACTGAAAGAAGGAAAGGAGGAGACACTTTGGGAAGCCAAGGTGGGTGCATTATCTCAGGTTAGGAGTCCAAGACCAGCCTGGCCAACAAGGTAAAACCCCGTCTCTACTAAAAATACAAAAAAATTAGCTAGGCATGGTGGCATGCACTTGTAATCCCAGCTACTTGGGAGGCTGAGGCAGGAGAATCGCTTGAACCTGGGAGGCAGAGGTTACAGTGAGCTGACATCATGCCACCGCACTCCAGCCTGGGTGACAGAGTGAGACCTTGTCTCAAAAAAAAAAAGAAAGAAAGAAAAAGAAAAAGAAGGAAAGGAGGATAAACTAGGAGCTGTAACTCCTGCTGCAGAATTCTGCCTTCGTATGTCAGCACTTAAATTTTTTTGGTCATTGAGTGGCCTTAAGGTTGCTGACAAGATTTAATTTGTAAACCTTCTTGTATTAATGATGCAGAGCATCTAATTGCCCTGTTCTCCTTATTCACACCATCTGAGTAAGGTGAAGATGCCCCTGGCTCATCAGCATCCACAAGGTTTCCATGACAACTTCTCTTGTCCACGCATAACCAAATCTGGAGAGACTGTCATTCAGTTTGACAAACTGACAAGACAGGGCTGTCAGTCTCTCAGACGGGTGAGGAACTACAATGACTGACACAATCTAAGGGTCACTATGAATCTGATCGTGACTGTCTTCAGCTGCTGACAGCTGAGAAAGCTCTCCTCGGATGGTTCAAAGCCTACACATTTTTCACCTCAAGTGGCCTGAGAACTATGGGAAGGTAACTGACACACGTATGTATTTCACTCGGATGTGACAGGCCCAGCAGAGGCTTTTGAAGAGTCTTCCTTCTGCCACTGATGAGGTGGCCAGAGGTATCACCACTGAAGCTTGCTTCTGGCTCCCCAGTGGCTTGAGGAAATCCGTGACCTGCCCTGAGTCACAGACGCATTGGACGATATATCTAAGATGGCCCTTAGATACCCTTTAACCCAACTCCAGAAAGGAAGAGTAACACTCAAGAATATTCAAGAGTAGAGACTACAGAGTGAAAGACACAATTAACAATAATCCCAAATTATTTTTTTTATTTTTATTTTTTAAGACAGAGTCTTGCTGTCACCCAGGCTGGAGTACAGTGGTGGGATCTCGGCTCACCGCAACCTCTGTCTATAGCTGGGATTACAGGCATGCACCACCATGCTCGGCTAATTTTTGTATTTTTAGTAGAGATGGGATTTCACCATGTTGGCCAGGCTGGTCTTGAACTCTGGGCCTCAAGTGATTCACCCGCCTCGGCTTCCCAAAGTGCTGGGATTACAGGCATAAGCCACCACACCCAGCCCTGGATTATTGTTTCATTTCATAATCATAATCATTTTCAGTTGCATCACGTCAACAGTGGTCATTCTTGACTCTGGCCATGCACCAAGAATCCCCTGGGAGCTTTTAAGAAGTTTCCAAGCCTGGGTTCATCACCTGGAGATGCTGATTCTGTTGGTCTGGGGTGGGGTGTGGAATCCAGTATTGTTTTAATAGCTCCTAGTGGATTAAGTAACATGGGCAGGATTAAGAAGTCCCTGTAGGCTGAATGCAGTGGCTCAGTCTTATAATCCCAGCACTTTTGGAGGCCAAGGCAGGTGAACCACTTGAGCCCAGGAGTTCGAGAGCAGCCTGGGCAACATGGCAAAACCCCATCTCTACAAAAAAAAAAAAAAATTAGCTAGGCGTGGTGGCGCACACCTGTAGTCCCAGCTACTCAGGAGGCTGAGGTGGGAGGATCACCTGAGCCCAGGGAGGTTGAAGCTGCAGTGAGCCGTGATTGCGCCACTGCACTCCAGCCTGGGCGACAGAGTGAGACCCTGTCTCAAAAAAAAAATAAAAAGTCCCTGGTGTATGAGAGCATAGGTCCCAATCCAGACACCATCATTTACTGCCCGGGTAACCTTGGGTACATTACTTAATTTTTCTGGGCCTCTGTTTTCTCATCTGTAAAACTGGGACTGGCGATAATAATACCGACCTTGTAGGATTCTTAGAGGCTTAAAGGAGTTATTACACAGAAGGCTTTTAATACATTGCCTGATACAGAGTACGTGATGAATAGATGTTACTATTTCTGTTATTTAAGGATCTGTGGTATTTATAAAAGGCTCAAAGAGGAGGTTTGATGAAATCATGTAGCGTTGAGCTTTCCCTCGGGGTCTTTTTTCTAATATGGGGTGTGAGAGAGAGAAGTAAAAAAAATAACTCTAATGTTTTGGGTCTAAGCAACTGCAAGAATGTTTTATTCTACTGCATTTTGTCCTGTTGTTTAATCCTTGCAACATCCCCATTATACGGATTTTAAAAACTGAGGCTCAGAGAAGTTCAATCATCTGCCCAAGATCAGGAGATCCAGGGAAACAGCCAACTCAAGAGTCTAATTCCCACATTCATGCTTTCTTCCCTCTGTCTTGCATTGAGTCCCCAGAAGAATTTGAGTATGATCTTTTTTTTTTTTTTTTTTTTTTTTTTTGAGTCACATTTTTGCTCTTGTTGCCCAGGCTGGAGTGCAATGGTATGATCTCGGCTCACTAAAACCTCCACCTTCCAGGTCCAAGCAATTCTCCTGCCTCAGCCTCCCAAGTAGCTGGGATTACAGGCACCCGCCACCATGCTTAGCTAATTTTCGTATTTTTAGTAGAGACGGGGTTTCACCATGTTAGTCAGCTGGTCTCGAACCCCTGACCTCACGTGATCCGCCCACCTTGGCCTCCCAAACTGCTGGGATTACAGGCATGAGCTACCATGCCTGGCCTGAGTATCATCTTAAAGGAAGTAATGAATATGGATGACAGGTGGTGAAAGAGAGAAGACACCACGTGGCTGGGAGTTATAGATGTGAGAAGGTGACTCTAGGTCCTTTGTGCCTGAAAAGTCTATGATTTTGTTAAGGAGATGTTGCTGTACCAGGACAACATGCAGACTGGCCTGGCTAGAACAGAGGGGACTCACGCATGCAGGGCCCCAGTGCTAGCACACAAGGAGCCCGCATGGTACACAGTAAAGAAACAAATGTGTATCTCCGTTGAAAACCCTTATGAATCCTGTTTAAGTGTGTTGTCTGAAATGATGCAAACTGCAAAGCCACAATATGAAAGACTATACAGCATGCAGGTTCCATTTTCTTCAACAAATAAGTTACAAGAAGAACAAAAAGAAGGTGGAGAAATTTTAGAAAAAATATCACATGTTATGCATGGACTTTTATTTTTGTAATGCATGGATATCCTGATTCAAACAAACTAAAACACATGCACACACACACATACACACACACACACACACACACACACACACACACAAGAAATAATCTGGGAAAGGCCAGGCATGGTGGCTCACATCTGTAATCCCAACACTTTGGGAGGTCGAGGCGGGCATGTCACCTGAGGTCAGGGGTTCAAGACCAGCCTGGCCAACATGGAGAAACCCCGTCTTTACTAAAAATACAAAAAATTAGCCGTGCACGGTGGCGCAAGCCTGTAATCCAAGTTACTCAGGAGGCTGAGGCAGGAGGATCGCTTGAACCTGGGAGGCAGAGGTTGCAGTGAGTCAAAATCGCGCCACTGCACTCCAGCCTGGGCAACCAGAGCAAAACTTTGTCTCAAAAAAAAAAAAAAGTAAAAGAAATAATCTGGGAAATGGGGATGCTCGCTAACTGGATATTTGATGAACTAATAAGTTCTTTCTTTGAGTACACTGTAGACTAATATGCAGATATAAGAAGATAAGTCATATATCTGAATTATAAATTATAAGACGAAAAAGGTAAGGAGTAATAAGAGTTCCAAGGAGAAACATATTAAAATGCTGCGATGGTTCTGAAGAGGGAGTGGGTATCAGTGCAAGGAATTAGGAGGCTCAAGTTTGATGAGTAGCTACTGAGCAAAGAGTGCGCCAGGCCCCGCCCCGAGGCCTTTTATAATCAGCACTGGCTTTCAAACTGTGATTGGCCAAATCCTGGGGCTTCTTGGAAACCTCCCCAGGGTTGACTTGATGGGGCAGAGGTATACATATTGGAGAGTTAGTTGAATGGTATGATGCCTTCTTTACCTAGAACATATCAGCTTTTTAAGTGTCCAGGGAAGATTTCAACTGGAGAAAGTACAACTGAAAAGAACCTTGAAAACCCCTGATCTGTGGCTTTCCCGGTCATCTCCCCTCGGTGAACTGTCTTTACTCTTTCAGATGGTCAATTTTACCAGTAAGGACTTTGCTGAAAGTAGAAGAAATTCTGCTTTTTTGTGAGCTGAGCACAGATACCTGTGCTCAACCGCAGTTGGGTCAAAGTCCTGATTTAAGTCACACAAAACACATAAAACTAGAGTTGTGCTATCTCCTTTGCCTTGTTAAAAAGGACACTGGAGCAGATAAATTTTATTGCAATAAATCTCACCATTAACAAATGGCAGTCATATATCTACATGATAAACCTGATGATTATAGATTGTTTCTACTATTTATTGGACCAGTGAGAAAGACGTGTTTCAGAGCCAAGAGGTGCAGCCAGATGTGTATGAAGGAAAGTCCTGCAATCTTGTCTTTAAATGGAAGAGTCCTGCTAAGGAAATGGGAATTTCCTTAAAGAAACTGTAAACAGACTGGGCGCCTTGGCTCACGCCTGTAATCCCAGCACTTTGGGAGGCCGAGGCGGGCAGATCATGAGGTCAGGAGATCAAGACCATCCTGGCTAACACGGTGAAACCCCGTCTCTACTAAAAATACAACCCCGTCTCTACTAAAAATACAAAAAATTAGCCAGGTGTGGTGGCGGGTGCCTGTAGTCCCAGCTACTTAGGAGGCTGAGGCAGGAGAATGGCGTGAACCCGGCAGGCAGAGCTTGCAGTGAGCTGAGATGGCGCCACTGCACTCTAGCCTGGGTGACAGAGCGAGACTGTCTCAAAAAAAAAAAAGAAACTGTAAACAAACTGGGAAATTTATAAAGAAAAGAGGTTTCATTGGCTCACAGTTTCGCAGGCTGTATCCCAGAAGCATGGCTGAGGAGGCCTCAGGAAACTTTCAGTCATGACGAATGGCGAAGGGGAAGCAGGCACATCTTACGTGGCCTGAGCAGGAGGAAGAAAGTGGGGGTGGCAGTGCCACACACTTTTAAACAACCAGATCTCATGAGAGCTCACTCACTATCACAAGAACAGCAAGGGGAAAATCCACCCCCATGATCCACTTACCTCCCTCCAGCCCCCACTTCCAACATTGGGGATTACAATTCGACATGAAATATGGGTGGGGACACAAATCCAAACGTATCAGCTACCTATAATGTATCCCCATTTAAAAAAACATAGCTCCTTTGCTCTGTATAATGGACATATTGTTTCATCTCCCAAGTCCAGGCTAACAGTCCAGTATATCTAATCTCTAGATTAGCAATATTTCTAAAGAAGAAACCAGAATAAGTAGAGGAAAAGAAAAAATCAATAGTTTAATAGAAGACAATTTTCCTGGGCTGGAAAAAAAAAAAGCACATGAGTGTGCAAATCAAAAACACTCAATGTTTTTTTGTTTTGTTTTGTTTTTTTGTTTTCTTTTGTTGAGACAGAGTTTCGCTCTTGTTGCCCAGGCTGGAGTGCAGTGGAGTGACCTTGGCTCACCACAAACTCCGCTTCCAGGGTTCAAGCGATTCTCCTGCCTCAGCCTCCCAAGTAGCTGGGAGTACAGGCGCCTGCCACCACCCCTGGCTAATTTTGTATTTTTAGTAAAGATGGGGTTTCACCATGTTGGCCAGGCTGGTCTCGAACTCTTGACCTCAGGTGATCCACCTGCCTCAGCCTCCCAAAGTGCTGAGATTACAGGCACGAGCCACCACGCCCGACCTAGACTCACTGTTTTAAGTAAATTTATAAAAAGAGACACAGTAGATATATTTCAGTGACATTTTCAATATCAAGGTTGGAGAAACTGCCACTAAGCTAGGAAAAATTAAACTATAATGACAAGTTGTGACAGAAGAACTAAAATTCAGCTAACCCTAGATTCTATCACTGCAAACACAGAAGAAAATGCAGTAATGTCTGTAGTGTTTAAGGGAGACATCTGTGACCCAAGAATTCTTTGCCTAACCAAGATGCTGTTCATGAGCCAAGGCTAAGGAAAGATAGTCTGAGACAGGTTATGCCATAGAATATCCTATGACTGAGGCACTCCTCCTCAAAATCTTAACCAAAGTTTTAATCAAAACCTAGCGGATGCACCAAAAATAAGTGCTCAAGATCCGAGAAATTATAAAATCAGGTATGGACACTGTTAACCAGAGATTGTCTAAATAATTGGCATAAACTGGTAATTAAAGGAATGCCCAAGTCAACAGAGATTCCTGAGATGAGTTATTGTAAAAAATGCCAATATTAATAAAAACGTGCATCCTACAATGTATGCTGCAGATTCTACTTGCATGGCCAAGAAAGTTGAACAAAAAGAGTTAAGACACATCTTGAATTCCCCATTTCAAAAAGAAAAGTCAAAAGTTTTTGTATTAATTTTGTATTTAATAGTTATAGATATTGCCCAAGCAAAGCTATTTTTGAAAAATGTAAAATTAACATTTATTAAAATTAAATATTGGCTACCCATTATTGAGTCACAAGGGAAAAGCAAAGAAAGCATGGTCTATAAGGCAAAATAATGAAATATGAATGACAGAATGCATGAAATAATATAATTAAAAGTAATTATATTATGATAATAAATAAAAATGGGTTAAATTTCTAATACAAAAAAGTACAGGTCCAGTTTAATTAGCATTGCGCTGAAGGTCCCCAAGTTCTCAAGAATGTGTGCACTAGCCAGACATTTATTAATAAATGTTTTGTACCTATTTAGATATCATAAATAAAAGAGGGCTAGCTTGTATACAATATACATAAATAACATTTATTTTAAATGCTTAATAATTTAGGCCGAGTGCAGTGGCTCACACCATAATCCCAGCACTTTGAGAGGCCAAGGCAGGCAGATCACTTGAGGTCAGGAGGTTGAGACTAGCCTGGCCAACATGGGGAAACTCCATCTCTGGAAAAATACAAAAATTTGCTGGCCGCGGTGGCAGTCGCCTGTAGTCCCAGCTTCTTGGGAGGCTGAGGCAGGAGAATTGCTTGAACCCAGGAGGTGGAGGTTGCAGTGAGCAGAGATTGTGCCATTGCATTCCAGACTGGGCAACAGAACAAGACTCTGTCTCAAAAAAAAAAAAAAAAAGTATCCACCTGAGGTATCCCCTGTTGTTGTATCAGCTGCCTCCCTCCCAGTGTGCAGATCTAGCACACAGTCCTTAAGCTATGTGTTTACCCATCTGCATGCATCTATTAAAATCAGCACATATACACCATGGAATACTATGCAGCCATTAAAAAAGAATGAGTTCATGTCCTTTACAGAGACATGGATGAAGCTGGAAACCATCATCCTCAGCAAACTAACACAGAAACAGAAAACCAAACAGCACATGTTCTCACTCATAAGTGGGAGTTGAACAATGAGAACACATGGACACAGGGAGGGGAACATCACACACCAGGGCCTGTCAGGGGGTGGGAGGAAAGGGGAGGGAGAGCATTAGGACAAATACCTAATGCATGTGGGGCTTAAAACCTAGATGATGGGTTGATAGGTGCAGCAAATCACCATGGCAGATGTATACCTGTGTAACAAACCTGCACATTCTGCACATGTATCCCAGAACTGAAAGTAAAATAAATACAGTAAAATAAAGTAAAATAAAAATAAATAAATAAAAATTATAAAAATATTTAACATAAAAATTTCCCTACCTAAAATTTCTATTCTCATCCCAGGATGGCCACTGTTGAGGAATATATATATATATATATATATATATATATATATATATATATATACACACACACACACACACACATATATATGCCACTGCACTCTGCCTAAATTATTAAATATTTTAAATAAATGTTATTTATATATATTGTGTACAAGCTAGCCCTCTTTTATTTCTATTTTTATTATTTGTTTAATATATTTTATTTTTATTATTATTTTTAAATAGGAACAAATATATATATATGTCTATGTATATATTCTTCTGGTATTCCAGTATTTTTAAAAATGCATATTGTAAAATAAAAAAACATTTTTCTCAAAAAAAAAGTCACAGGTTCTGGGCTAGAGGGGTGCAGACTATAACTCATGTAAGTTGAACTTGGTAAGAGAAGAAACATTCATAAATATTTCAATTTGGAGGTTTGAAAAAAAAATAAAAGAATGAGGAGGACCACCAGCGGCTGTCCCTGGAATCCTGAATTGTTAGCGAGAAGCCTGGCATCAAGAAGTGAGAAAATGCCGACAAAACACCAGGCGGAGTGCAAACACACTTGTCAAATTCACAGAGCCAGAAAAAGCGATTCCTGCAGTTTATCTACCCCAAGTGGATTCAATCTAGCAGAGAGGTGGAGATTTTGTGGCATTTACAATTTTCGTTGTTAAGTTTGAAAAAAAAAAAAGGAGAAACACGGGGAAAAGAAAATGAAGAGCAAACTAGGAGGTGGGAAGCCGAAAAGCAGCTTAGAGAGTAGGTCAAAGTCCTCCTTTAAGAAGGGAAGAAACTAATGCCTAAATAAGTAACATGACTCACCCCAAAGTCCTTAAAAAAGGTTTTTTAAGGGTACATGGATATGATTAGTAACAGACATTGGGAAAGGGAAATGGGGAAATTGTTCAAAGGCAAATCTCACAAGTTGTCTCGCCCCAACGGCATTAAGTTTCAAGGCTTTGAAACAATTCTTTGTGCTTTACGGCTCCAGACTCTCAGTTTATGGCTCTACCATTATTCGGCCTACCATAGGGTCGTTGATAATTTTGAAGACTGCAAAGAGGCCGGACATGGTGGCTCACACCTGTAATCCCAGCACTTCGAGAGGCCAACATGGGCAGATCACCTGAGCTCAGGAGTTCAAGACCAGCCTGGCCAACATGGTGAAACCCCGTCTCTACTAAAATTAGCTGGGCATGGTGGCAGGCACCTGTAATCCCAGTTACTTGGGAGGCTGAGGCAGGAGAATCACTGAAACTCGGGAGGCAGAGATTACAGTGAGCCAAGGTTGAGCCACTGCACTCCAGCCTGGGTGACACAGCAAGACTCCATCTCAAAAAAAAAAAAAAAGAAACAAAAAAAATGCAAAGGGGAAGCCAAGTTTTAGAATTGCTTCATTAAATCAGATGTGATCAGAGATCAGTAGTTAGGGGTGAAATAGAGGGGAGAGAAGGTTGATTCCAAACATATTATATTAGTCCATTTTCACGCTGCCGATAAAGACATACCCAAGACTGGATAATTTATAAAGAAAAGAGGTTTAATGGACTCACAGTTCCACGTGGCTGGGGAGGCCTCACAATCTTGGCAGAAGGCAAGGAAAGAACAAAGACACGTCTTCCATGGGTGGCAGCAGGCAAAGAGAGAACGAGAGCCCAGCAAAAGGGGAAACTCCTTATAAAATTATCAGATCTCATGAGACTTATTTACTACCACAAGAACAGTATGGGGGGAAACAACCCCAATGATTCAATTATCTCCCACTGGGTCCTTCCCACAACACATGGGAATTATGGGAATTATGGGAGCTATATTAAAGATGAGATTTGGGTGGGGACACAGCCAAACCATATCACATATCTTTCCCCATAATCTGCCAATGAAATAGTCTCTTACTCTCTTTTGATTTTTGTTCCAATTATTCTTGCCATGTAACAACCCATCCCAAAATGTAGAGACTTAAAACAGCAGTCATTTCTTTTGCTCATGGATCTGCAACTTGGGCAGGACTCAATGGGGACAACTCATCTCTATTCCATGATATCTAGGGCATAGCAAATAAGCCTCAGCCACCGGGGGATCTGAAGGCTTGTTTACTAACATCGGTGGTTGATGCTGTCTGTCACTGGGACCTCAGCTAGGGCTGTTGGCTGGAGCACCCACACGTGGTCTCTCCTTGTGGCCTGGCCTTCCTTGCTGCATGGTGGTTGGGCTCCAAGACTGAATATTACAACAGGACAAGGCTAGAACTTTATTGCCTTTTATGACTTAGCACCAGAAGTCACATAGTGTCAGTTTTTCCATAATGACAGGTGACACAGATTCCATTGACATGAGTGTAGACCTCACCTCTCAGTGAGTCACATTGATGTTAAAGGATTGTTAAAAGAACATTTGGAATGGGAGAGATTATTGACACCATCTTGGAAAATATATTCTACCACAACTGAGACAGGGATTCTTAACTTAGGATTGGGTGGAAAGAGAAGTCTAACCCTTTTTTAGGCTACTTTGAGGTTGTAGGGGCTGAGTTTGAAAAAGCATAGTAAAAAATGTATAATATTATTCATATTTATAGTATTTTCACAACAAAGGCTTCAGAAAATAAAGCTTAACAGGCTTTTCTTGACTAGTAGGCATATTCAGATAATATTATGGCTCGCCTTGAAGGAACCATATCAGAATGGAAGATCAAGACTTTTATGTTCAGAAAAGAGAGGCCATGCATTTGAAAGTTTTGAAATTTGCTGGCTGAAGACTTTGTCTTGCAATAAAAGTAGAACCTTCCAGAAAGGCTGGTACATTTGCCTGACTTTGAGTTCATCAAAGTGGGGCACAGTGGCTCACACCTGTAATCCCAGCATTTTGGGAGGCCAAAGCGTGTAGATCGCTTGAGCTCAGGAGTTTGAGACCAGCCTGGGCAACATGGCAAAACCCTTTCTCTTAAAAAAAAATACAAAAATTAGCCAGGTGTGATGGCATGCACCTATAGTCCCAGCTACTCAGGAGGCTGAGGTGGGAGAATCACTTGAGCCTATGAAGTGGAGGTTGCAGTGAGCCAAGATCACACCACTGCACTTCAGCCTGGGTGACAGAGTTAGGCACTGTCTCAAAAAATAAAATAGAATAAAAAATGAGTTTCTCATATACTTTTATAAAATGAGATTTCAGTGGGGGTGGCAAAACATGCCAGGGTCCTAAAATTGTGGGTGGAAGAGACACCACCGAAATTTGAATAATAGCAAAAAATATAACTCTCTCATCATTTTTTTCAGGATCAGCTCTGCCTAAAAGGCCACTGGTCCTAGTTGAAACTGCACAGCTTTTCCTTGTGATATTAACTAGTCCTTCCAGAATGTTCTGAGAACATTCAGCATGTGCTGAGAATATTCGTGGAGTCAGAGACCCACAAAGCTGGAGGGGTCTTTATGGATGGATGATACAGGAATGGTAACCATGCCTGCGTCCCTTCAGGGCCACAGCAGACATTACTAACTGATCAAAGCACTCTCCCTGCCAAGACCACAGCAGACATTACTAAGTCATTGAAGCACCCTTCCAGCTGAATCCAGACAACCTCAGGATCCTTCTCAACAGCTCTCCTGGCACCCAGTCTCTAATGCATCTGATCTAATGTAGCAGTTCTCAAACTTGTGTCCAGGATTCCTTTGCATTCTTAAAAATTAAGGACCCCATGGTTGGCAGAATAAAGGTGGCCATAAACCCAGAGGACAGAGCCACAGACCACAAAAAATTGTTTCCAAACCTTGAAAATTAATGGTGATTGCCTGGTTGGATTTCAAAATTGCTTAGGATCAGTGATTCCATTTTTCCTTCCACTTTCTCCCTTTGGAATGAGAATGTCTATAACTGTTGTCCCACGCCTATTCCACCATTGTATTTTGGAAGCAGACAACTTGTTTTCTAATTTCCCAGGTCCACAGATGGAGAGGAGTGATGCTCCAGGAAGAACCATACTCAGGATTTCACCCACACTTGATTTAGAGGGAGAAATTTGAAACTTTGGAGTTGATGAGATTTAGATGACATTTTTAGACTTTGAGTTGATGTTGTAATGGTTTGAGACTTTGAGGAACATTGGGATGAAATTAATGTAATTTGCTTTGTGGGACAGAAGTCAATCTTTAAGGGCCAGTGGGTAGACTGTAGTGGACAGAATAATTAAACCTCAAAGAAGTTAACACCCTTATCCCCCAAACCTATGATTATGTTACTTTTCATGGCCAAAGGGAATTTGCACATGTGCTTAAAGGTAAGAAAATGGGGAGATTCTCGTAGATTATCCAGGTGGGCCCAATCTAATCACATAAATCTTATCCATCTGGGATCAGATTGGGAGCTGTGATTAAGGGGAGATGGTCAAAGAAATGCCTCATTGCTGACTTTGGAAATGGAGGAAGGGGCCACGAACTAGAGAATGGAGGTGGCCTCTACAAGCCAGAAAAAGCAAGGAAACAGATTCTCCCCAAAAACCACCAGAAGGAATGCAGCTCTGCCCCCATCTTGATTTCAGCTCAGGGAGACCTATGTCAGAAATCTAACCTACAGAATTATTAAATAATAAATTTGTGTTGTTTTAAGTCACTATATTTGTGATCATTTGTTACAGTGGCAATAGAAAACTAATACAAACTTCAAGGAAGTCTTATATCTATTTATCTATTAATATTTATTATGTTGAAAATTATACTCAAAATATCTTCAAATGTTTACTTATTTAAAATCAGAATAACAAATCAATTATGTATTCTCATGGATAACATATTTTTATTTAAAATACAAGTATTTTCTAAACAATCGCAATAAGAATGGCATTGTCGTACATTTTTATAAATCTCTGTATTATCAGGCTTAATATAAGATAACTAGATTCTCATACCTGCTTCTGCATTCGGAAGAATTGAGATATGTTGTTTTGGTCAAAGTACGTAAAGAAAATCCAGCCTCACACAAAAATGTAGTTGAAAAGGAAATGGAAAATTTAATAACAGATGATTGTGAATATTATTTGATACTATAATCAAAATGCAACATTAGGTGGGTTTTTTGGTTTTTTTGGGGGGACAGGGTCTTACTCTGTCACCCAGGCTGGAGTACAGTGGGGCAATCATGGCTCACTGCAGCTTCGACCTTCCAGGTTCAAGTGATCCTCCTGTCTCAGCCTCCTGAGTGGCATGTGCCACCACAGGCACTACGGGCATGTGCCACTACACTAAGCTAATGATATGGTTTGGCTGTGTCTCCAGCAAATCTCAACTTGAATTGTATCTTTCAGAATTCCCATGTGTTGTGAGAGGGACCCAGAGGGTGGTAATTGAATCATGGGGGCCCGTCTTTCCTGTGCTATTCTTGTGATAGTGAATAAGTCTCATGAGATCTGATGGGTTTATCAGGGGTTTCTGCTTTCTCTTCTTCCTCATTCTCTCTTACCACTGCCATGTAAGAAGTGCCTTTCACCTTCCACCATGATTCTGAAGCCTCCCCAGCCATGTGGAACTGTAAGTCCAATTAAACCTCTTTTTCCTTCCAAATCTCAGGTATGTCTTTGTCAGCAGCATGAAAATGGACTAATACAATAAATTGGTACCGGGAGTGGGTCATTGCTGAAAAGATATCCGAAAATGTGGAAGCGACTCTGGAACTAGGTAACAAGCAGAAATTGGAAGTTTGGAGGGCTCAGAAGAAGAAAGGAAAAATGTGGGAAAGTTTGGAACTTCCTAGAGACTTGTTGAATGGCTTTGCCCAAAAGGCTGATAGCGATATGGAAAATAAGATCCAGGCTGAGATAGTCTCAGAGGCAGATGAGAAACTTGTTGGGAAATGGAGTAAAGGTGACTCTTGTTATGTTTTAACAGAGACTGGTGGCATTTTGTCCCTGCCCTAGAGATTTTTAAAACTTTGAACTTGAGAAAGATGATTTAGGGTATCTAGTGGAAGAAATTTCTAAGCAGCAAAATATGCAAGAGGTGACTTGGGTACTGTTAAAGGCATTCACCTTTACAAGGGAAGCAGAGCATAAAAGTTTGGAAAAATTTGCAGCTTGACTATGCGACAGGAAAGAAAAACCCATTTTCTGGGGAGAAATTCAAACCAGCTATAGAAATTTGCGTAAGTGGCAAGGAGCCTAATGTTAATCCCCAAGACCATGGGGAAAATGTCTCCAGGCCATGTCAGAGACCTTCACAGCAGCCCCTCCCATCACAGGCCCAGAAGCTCAGGAGAAAAAGATGGTTTCGTGGGTCAGGCCCAGGATCCCCATGTTGTGTGCAGCCTAGGGACTTGGTGCCCTTTGTCCCAGCTGCTCCAGCCATGGCTGAAAGGGGCCAATGTACAGCTCGGGCTGTGGCTTCAGAGGGTGGAAGCCCCAGGCCTTGGCAGCTTCCACATGGTGTTGAGCCTGAAGGTGCACAGAAGTCAAGAATTGAGGTTTGGGAACCTCTGCCCAGATTTCAGAAGATGTATAGAAACGCCTAGATGCCCAGGCAGAAGTTTGCTACAGGGGTAGTGCCCTCGTGGAGAACCTCTGCTAGGGCAGTGCGGAAGGGAAATGTGGGGTCGGAGCCCCCACACAGAGTCTCTACTGGGGCACTGCCTAGTGGAGCTGTGAGAAGAGGGCACCCGTTCTCCAGACCCCAGAATTGTAGGTCCGCCAACAGCTTGCACCGTGCACCTGGAAAAGCCACAGACACTCAATGTCAGCCCATGAAAGCAGCTGGGAGGGATGCTGTACCCTGCAAAGCCACAGGGGCAGAGCTGCCCAAGACCATGGGAACCCACCTCTTGCCTCAGCATGACCTGGATGTGAGACCTGGAATCAAAGGAGACCATTTTGGAGTTTTAAAATTTAACTGCCCTGCTGAATTTTGGACTTGCACGGGCCCTGTAACCCCTTTGTTTTGTCTGATTTCTCCCATTGGAAAAGGCTGTATTTACCCCATGTCTGTACCCTCCCCCCTTGTATCTAGGAAGTAACTAGCTTGCTTTTGATTTTACAGGCTTATAGGCAGAAGGGACTTGCCTTGTCTCAGATGAGACTTTGGACTGTGGACTTTTGGGTTAATGCTGAAATGAGTTAAGACTTTGGGGGACTGTTGGGAAGGCATGATTGGTTTTGAAATGTGAAAACATGAGATTTGGAGGCGCCAGGAGTGGAATGATATGGTTTGGCTGTGTCCCCACCAAATCTCAACTTGAATCGTATCTTCTAGAATTCCCACGTGTTGTGGGATGGACACAGGGGGAGGTAATTGTATCAAGGGGGCCAGTCTTTCCCATGCTATTCTTGTGATAGTGAGTAAGTCTCATGAGGTCTGATGGGTTTATCAGGGGTTTCCACTTTTGCTTCTTCGTCATTCTGTCTTGGCACTGCCATTTCAGAAGTGCCTTTTACCTCCCACTGTGATTCTGAGGCTTCCCCTGCATGTGGAACTGTAAGTCCAATTAAACCTCTTTTTCTTCCCAGTCTTGGATATGTCTTTATCAGCAGCATGAAAACAGACTAATACAGCTAATTTTTTTATTTTTTATAGAGATGAGGTTTTGCCACGTTGCTCAGGCTAGTCTCACTCTTGACCTCAAGGAGTCCTACCACCTTGGCCTCCCAAAGTGCTGAAATTATAGGTGTGAGCCACTGCACCTGGCCACATGAGGTGGTTTTTAAAAGGTTGAATACAATGTAGAATCTGAAACATACGAATGAAGTTTTTATAATCTATTCCATTAAAACCCATTGATCTACCTGCACTTTGGCTCTCTTACTGGAACATGAGTTTGTCACATCATGCTTTGGTCATTGGAAATATGCTACTTCACTGAGTTACATGGGTCTTCAAGATGTAGACACACTATATGATACAACATCAAAACAAATAGCATATTTGTCAATATCTTTGTCTATCTCAGAAAAGTAATTAAGTATTGGGAAGCTGTCAAGCTCATGGTAACAGATACAAGTTTTCCAAACATCTAACATTCACTTAAAAGCTAGAGTTTTATCCTTGGTAATAAATACTGTGAGTTGTTAAACTTGAAGTGACAGGCTCACTTTGTTAATTTCCAAGAAAATGTGCGTCATAGCTTGTCTGTCGATTGTTACTTCGATTAAAAATGTGTTCCATGAAAAAACCGACTAGTTCAACTTACATCTCCAACTATCCCACCTGAGGTTCTTCTCAAGACAACCACTGTACTTTATTATGCATTTGGACCATTGGAATAGTAGAAGGAGGTGTACTCAAGGGTGGAGATTTAATAAAATCAGTAACTTTTACTGCTTCGTCAAGGACATTCTCAAGTGAAACTTGCTTTTTTTTTTTTTTAACTGTGCATACATGCTGGTAAAGAATGTCATGAGACTAGCACAGTTTGGGGCCACCGCCAAGGCACGATTGTTTGCACACTTAGTGCAAATGTCAACTCAGTGAACACAGCAAACCACACCTTAATATTCTTGTAGAGATGGGATTTCACCATATTGGCCAGGCTGGTCTCAAACTCCTGACCTCGTAATCCACCCGCCTCAGTCTCCCAAAGTACTGTTAAGCTGGGCATGCCTGTAATCCTAGCACTTTGGGAGACCAAAGCGGGCGAATTGCTTGAACTCAGGAGTTCGAGATCAGCCTGGGCAAAAAACGGTTTTGACTTCATGCATGTCCTGATAGTGTCTCAGGCACCGTCAGGGGTCCATGGGCCACACACTTTGAGAACCGCTCCTCTAATGTACCATTTTCATTTTGTATATGGAGAAACTGAGGCCCAGAGAGGGAATAAATGACTCCTGGCGTCAGCATTGTCTCACTGCGTTGTCACAGGTTGGATTCCCCAGCAAGCTGACTCTGAGATGGAGTTGATGTACAGGAAATTGTTAAGGGTAGGGGGAAAAGGAGGTTCTCCTTTCTATACCTGTAAAGAGCTAGGATGTAAGCAACAGTGGCTACTTCCACTGTCCCAATGACAGCCTTGTTACCTGAAAGGAGCCCTGATCCAGACTCCAAGAGAGGGCTCTTGGACCTCACACAAGAAAGAATTCGGAGCAAGTCCATAAAGTGAAAGCAAGTTTATTAAGAAATAAAGAATGGCTATTCCATAGGCAGAGCAGCAGCTTGGGTTCTCGACTGATAATACTTACAGTTATTTCTTGATTATATGCTAAACAATGGGTGGATTACTCATTAATTTTTCAAGAAATGAGTGGGCGATTCCTGGAACTGAGGGTTCTTCCCCTTTTTAACGATCTAGGGTAACATACGGGCATTGCCATGGCATTTGTAAGCTGTCATGGTGCTGGTGGGAGTGACTTTTAGCATGCTAATGCATTATAATTTGCACATAATGAGCAGTGAGGACGACCAGAGGTCACTTTTGTTGACATCTTGGTTTTGGTGGGTTTTGGCCAGCTGCTTCACTGCAACCTGTTTTATCAGGAAGGTCTTTATGACCCGTGTCTTGTGCTGACCTCCTATCTCATCCTGTGATGGAATAGCTAACCTCCTGGGAATGTGGCCCAGTAGGTCTCAGCCTTATTTTACCTAGCCCCTATTCAAGATGGAGTCACTCTGGTTCAAATGCCTCTGACAGCCTCAGTCAACCATCTGAAGTTAGAACCACCTTTCAGAATTGCCCCGAGTTGCCCTTACCTCCCATCTTGATTTCCTCATTAATAAATTATTTCTGAAAGTGGTTCAAGGATTAAATCAGTTAGCACATCAAAGTCAAACATGGCCTCATTATCATTAGATTCTGGCCTCCTCAAGGTCACACATTGATACTGGGAACGTGCAGGTCCTTGAACCCAGGTGCCCTGTTTTCCAGCCACTTTGCCTCTCTCTGTTTCCCTGTCCTTTCCATACTGCCCTAAAAAATAAGGACTGAGAAACAGCCCTGTGTCTCCAGGCAGGATCACTCTCCAAGGCTTCTTGCTGAAAGTTTATTTGCACTGAAAATGGTCTGTCCTTGAAACTGACAGGCTGTGATTTTGAACAGATCTGTCCTACTCAGAGGCTTAAGGGTTTCATTTGATTCCACTTCAAAGCCATCTCATGCTCCCAAGGTGTCCCCAGGCTCCCTGGGACCTGGGTAAATATTCTATTTGCTTGCACAAAGGCCTCTGAGAATGCCTCATTACTCAACACAATAGGTGACTTAATCTGTGGGTCATGGTTAAGTGACTGCACCACTTTGCAACACAATGCAGACTGCATAATCTCCCGGGGTGCTCAAGTCAGACAAGAGGCTGAGGGCAGCTCTGCAAGGCACCAGATTGCACGCTCAGTGCTGGGGTGCACCAGCAAACGCGGCTGCTTCCAGGCATTGCTCCCCTGCCCACACCTGCAACCTGCACAATAGCCGCCAAGTCAACCTTCAAGATACTCATCGGAGGTCATTCCATCTCCGAAACTTTCTGCATCTCTTGGTAGGCTACCACACTGAGCTCAACCTCCTGTCCCCTTCTCAAGGCCTGTCATCACCCCTTTGTAGCAGGACAAGCTGCAGACAAAACCCCTCAGACACTGAGTTAAAGAAGGAAGGGCTTTATTCGGCCGGGAGCTTCGGCAAGACTCACGTCTCCAACAACCAAGCTCCCCGAGTGAGCAATTCCTGTCCCTCTTAAGGGCTTACAACTCTAAAGGGGTCCACGTGAGAGGGTCGTGATCAATTGAGCAAGCAGGGGGTATGTGACTGCAGGCTGCATGCACCTGTAATTAGAACGGAACAGAACAGGACAGGGATTTTCACAGTGCTTTTCTATACAATGTGACTTTTGAACAGATCTGTCTATAGATAACATAACCAATTAGGTCAGGGGTCGCTCTTTAACTACCAGGCCCACAGTGTGGCGCTGGGCTGTCTGCCTGTGAATTTCATTTCTGCCTTTTAGTTTTTACTTCTTCTTTCTTTGGAGGCAGAAATTGGGCATAAGACAATATGAGGGGTGGTCTCCTCCCTTACCCTCACCTCTAACACACACATCCTGCTCCAACAAAACTGGCCCCTTTCTACTGCCTCCAGCACATTGCAGTCACACTGACCACATTGCCTCCCAACCCAGAAATTGTCCTCATTTCCCCATGGACCTTTTTAAAGCAGGTCCATCCTTCAAGGAACAGCTCAGTTCACCTCCTCCAGAGAGCTCTGCTGATGATTCCAGCCCTATCGTTTGGACTACTTCTATTCAAATTATCTGTCCCATACAATGTGGAACTTGATCATATTATCAGAGGTGTTTGAACCAGAGTCCATCTCAAATAGGGGCTGGGTAAAAGAAGGCTGAGACCAACTGGGCTGCATTCCCAGGAGGTTAGGCCTTCTAAGTCACAGGATGAGATACAGGTTATAAAGACCTTGCTGATAAAACAGTCTGTGGTAAAGAAGCCAGCCAAAACCCACCAAAACCAAGACGGTGACCAAAGTAACCTCTGGTCATCCTCACCGCTCACCATACACTAATTATAATACATTAGCATGCTAAAAAAAATGCCCACCAGTGCCATGACAGTTTACAAATGCCATGGCAACGTCTGAAAGTTACCAGTATGCTCTAAAAATGGGAGAAACCCTTAGTTCCAGGAATTATCCACCACTTTCCCAAAAAACTCATGAGTAATCCACCCCCATTTAGCATATAATCAAGAAATAACTGTAAAAGTGGGCAACCAGCAGCACTTGGGGCTGCTCTGTTTATGGAGTAGCCATTCTTTTATTCCTTTACTTTCCTAATAAACCTGCCTTCACTGCACTCTATGGACTTGCCCCAAATTCTTTGTTAGGCAAGATTCAAGAATCCAAAAAACAAAACGAAACAAAAGATTCCAGAACCCTTTCTCGGGGTCTGCATTCAGACCCCTTTCTGGTAACAATATGCCATCTCGATGTTCACCTTTGTCTCTTGGCTTATAATCAACTCAGAGCAATTCACTGAGGTATTACTACATTCCATGGTCTGAGCTGAATAGAAGCAAAGATGAACCAAGCATCTGCCCTGTCCTGAAGGAGCTGAGGTTGGAGCCGCACCCACCACAGCTGTGCAATGAAACAGGCTGTTGCTATCTTCTGAAGAGTCCCCTTAGCACCCAGCCCAAGGAGGTAGCACTGGGCAGTGGGAAGCTTCAGTTTTGGAGTCAGCAGATCTGGGATACATGCCCTTCCACCTGTTAGCTTACAACTACTCTCTAACAAGCCTTAAACAGGTCTGGACCCCTTCCCAGTTTAGTACCAAAAAGCAGGCACCTCCTCTACCTATGGATAACTCACAGCTGAACATAGAGATAAATAATAATATAGTATGTGCTGAGCACATTAAGTGGATTAACACACTTAATCTTCTTAACTCTATGAAGTAGCTACACCTATTACCCACAATTTATGCTTGGGGAGGTAATGACTAGTCCAAGATCACACAACTAATAAATACAGTAGCCAAGAGCGGAACTCAAGTGGGTCTCATTCCAGAGCCCCAACTCTCAAAAACAATAATTATCTTCAGAATAGCAGCCAATGTTTCTGAGCTTAATATATGGGCACTGTGCCAAGTATATTACCTGGATTAGCTCATTAATCCCCTCAAATCGAGTTACTGGAGACATTTTACAAATGAGAAATAAACTCTTGTGTTGCAGATAGTGACTATCTGAGGCCAGTGTCGTGTGGGCAGTAAGAGAACCTCCAAAGACAGTCACAAGTAAAGAAAAGCAGATTTATTAAAGAAAGTATGAAAATACATTGCAAGGAAGCAATGGGCAGGTCAGCAAGATGGGGGCTGACTGCAAAGAGATGACAAAGGCTTGCCGACGATTTTATGGAATGGTGCTTGTGCTGTGTGGTGAAGAGGGCTTTGTACAGTCTGATAATGCCAAGGCTGCAGTGAATTAACTTGCACTTTTCTATCAGCCAAGGGTCTGGTGATAGCTGGGTGCAGGAGGACTGTGGGTTATTTGCACAGCAGGCCTATGTGTTCTGGACCATGAAGAAAGGCAGACTTATAGCTTATGGGCTTTCTCTTTTTGCTTTCCCTTGGTCCTGGCAGCCCAACTCCCCCTCCCTAATTAGGACTCCACATCTTGAAGAGGTTAACTTGCTCAAGATGTCACAGCTAAGTAGAGTAAAATCCCAGGCAGCCTAAGGCCAGAAACAACATGTTTAATTCACCTGCAATGATGCCTCCATCTCAGCTATCTGGAATCCAGACACTGGCATAGCTGCCTCTTAACAGAGTCATCTGTGACCCAGCGTGAGATCCTTATCAACTACCACCCTGGTTCACGCCCTTCTTCTGTTTTCACAGAAAGTGACCATCTTGCCCTGATGAGAGTGAAACAGCAGGGATCCCCTTTTCTTTTAGGAGCCTGCAGACCTCAAGCATGGAGATAAAGGAAAATCCTGAAGTTCTCTCAAGGGAAATTCCAGGCACCTTGCTAGCCCCAGAAGTAAATAAGTAACTAGTTAAATAAGAAGGTAATAGTAGCCTAAACCAATATAACCAAGGAAGCTGAAGTTCTACAGATGTTTGCATTCCCTATGGAAACTGTAAACCAAAAGTATCTGAGATGAGTCTCAATCAATTTGGAAGTTAATTTTGCCAAGGTTAAGGACATGCCCGTAACACAGCCTCAGGAGGTCCTGATGACATGTCCCAAGGTGGTTGGGTTACAGCTTGGTTTAATACATTTAGGGAGACATAAGACCCCAATCAATACATGTAACATGTACCTTGGTTTGGTCCAGAAAGGCAGGACAACTGGAAGCAGGAGCTTTCATGTCATAGGCAGATTCAAAGATTTTCTGATTGGCAATGAGTTGAGTTCATATCCAAAGACCTGGAATCAATAGAAAGGAATGTCTGAGTTACAGTAAGGAGTTGTGGAGACCAAGGTTTTATCACGTAGATGAAGCCTCCAGGTAGCAGGCTTCAGAGAGAACAGATTGTAAATGTTCCTTATCCAACTTAAAAAGTCTGTTCTATCAGTCTTAAGGCCTTTGTGTTGATGTTAACACTGGTCAGCCGTGTGTAAATTCTAAAAAAGAGGACGATATAATGAGTCACGTTAAGCTCCCCATTCCCACAATAGCCTGAACTAGTTTTTCAGGTTAACTTTGGAATGACCTTGGCTGAAAGGAGGGGTTCATTCAGATAGTTGGTGGTGCTTAGAATTTTATTTTTGACTTAAAAAAGTAAAGATAATGTTACAGGAAAGGGGTCTCGATCCAGACCCCAAAAGAGGGTTCTTGGATCTCACGCAAGAAAGAATTCAGGGCGTGTCCATAGAGTAAAGTGAAAGCAAGTTTATCAGGAAAGTAAAGGAATAAAAGAACGGTTACTCCATAGACAGAGCAGCCCTGAGGGCTGCTGGTTGCCCATTTTTATAGTTATTTCTTGATTATATGCTAAACAAAGGATGGATTATTTGTGCCTCCCTTTTTTAGACCATATAAGGGAACTTCCTGACATTTCCATGGCATTTGTAAACTGTCATGGTGCTGTTGGGAGTGTAGCTGTGAGGATGGCCAGAGGTCACCCTCATGGCCATCTTGATTTTGGTGGGTTTTGGCCAGCTTCTTTACTGCAACCTGTTTTATCAGCAAGGTCTTTATGACCTGTATCTTGTGGTGAACTTCTATCTCATCCTGTGACTTAGAATGCCTTAACTGTCTGGGAATGCAACCCAGTAGGTCTCAGCTTCATTTTACCCAGCCCCATTCAAGATGGAGTTGCTGGCCGGGCGAGGTGGCTCACACCTGTAATCCCAGCACTTTGGGAGGCCAAGGCAGGTGGATCATGAGGTCAGGAGATCGAGACCATCCTGGCTGACAAGATGAAACCCCGTCTCTACTAAAAATACAGAAAATTAGCCGGGCGTGGTAGCAGGCGCCTGTGGTCCCAGCTACTCAGGAGGCTGAGGCAGAAGAATAGTGTGAACCCAGGAGGCGGAGCTTGCAGTGAGCCAAGATTGCACCATTGCATTCCAGCCTGGGTGACAGAGTGAGACTCCATCTCAAAAAAAAAAAAAAAAAAAGATGGAGTTACTCTGGTTTACACACCTCTGACAATAACATCTTAATATATGTCCCTGAGTTGATTTTCAGTAGCTTGGACCCCCACTAGAGAACCCTGTGGAACAGATCAGCTGGCACTAGACCCCAGATAAGGGGAAAGTGAAGACTAAACTTTAACTATCACTCTTTATTATAAGTTTCTTCCTGAGGGGCTTGAGGAAAGTCAATCCCCCTTGACACCTAACTTTCTTTTTTCTGTCGACTTTAAATTTTTAAACAAAGCTTCTCTATCTTAACCAATTGAAAATCAGAAAATCTTTGAGTCTATCTACAACCTGCAAGCCCCCGCTTCAAGATATCCCACACTTTTAAGCTTAAACCAATGTGTAACCTCCATGTATTGATTTATGATTTTGCCTGTAGCTTCTACTTTCCTAAAATTTACCCCTGCCTTTAATAACTCTTGCCTGCAAGCCATTGGGGAGGTCAGGTCTTAAGTATGAGCTACCCAATTCTCCTTGCTTGGTGTCTCGCAATATGTGCTTTCCTTTCAATTGTTGATGAAAAAAGCCAAACTCTGTAAAATATTTAAAGAGGTTTACTCTGAGCCAAATATGAGTGATTATGGCCTGGAACACAGTCTCAAGAGGTACTGAGAACATGTGCTCAAGATGGTGGGGTTACAACTTGGTTTTATACATTTTAGGGAGAGAGAAGCTACAGGCAAAGACATAAATCAAGACATGGAAAGTATATATTGGTGTGGGCTGGAAAAGCAGGATATCTTGAGGGTGTGGAGCAGGGCTTCCAGGTCATAAGTGGATTCAGAGATTTCCTAATTGGCAATTGGTTGAAAGAGTTAAGCTTTGTCTAAGAGTTGAAGTCAGCATAAAGAAATGCTTGAGTTAAGATAACAGGGGTTATGGAAGCCAAGGTTCTTGTTACGCAGATGATGCCTCTAAGTAACAGGCTTCAGAGAAAATAGATGGTAAATGTCTCTTTTCAGATCTTAAAAGGTGTCAGACTCTTAACTAAATATCTCCTTGATCAGAAAAAAGACCTAGAAAAGGAAGCAGATTCTTTTTTTTTTTTAGAGACGGAGTCTCACTCTGTCCCCCAGGCTGGAGTACAGTGGCGCAATCTCGGCTCACTGCAAGCTCTGCCTCCCAGGTTCACGCCATTCTCCTGCCTCAGCCTCCCGAGTAGCTGGGACTACAGGCACCCACCACCACACCCGGCTAATTTTTTGTATTTTTAGTAGAGACGGGGTTTCACCGTGTTAGCCAGGATGGTCTTGATCTCCTGACCTCGTGATCCGCCGGCCTGGGCCTCCCAAAGTGCTGGGATTACAGGCGTGAGCCACCGCGTCTGGCCCAGGAAGCAGATTCTTTACAGAATGCAGACTTCCCCCACTTGAGATTGCTTTGCAGAACCATTTCAAAATATGTTAAAGAAATATATTTGATTTCCTTTAGGGCCTGCTATTTGTCATGTGATGCTATACCAGGGTCAGGTTGGAATTTGGTATCTTATTGCCACAGAGTCTGTTTTGCGGTTTCATTATCTCTATTTTAATGTTAGTGCTGGTCAGTTGTGCCTAAACCCCAAAGGGAGGGGGTGTAACAGTGCATAACGGACCTCCCCTTCACCTCATGGGCTGAACTAGTTTTTCGGGTTTTCTTAGGATCCCCTCAGCCAGGAGGGGGTTCTTTCAGTTGGTTGGGGGACTCAGAATTGTATTTCTAGTTTACACTATTGCTGCAAAAACCTCAGTGTGGATATCTAGTTTCACTGCACCAGGTAAGTGAACCCCAGTTCAGTCCTATCACAAGAGTCCAGTTCTGTGGCTAGTGGGCCACCTGACTGCAAAAGCCAGCCCCAGACAGAACCAAAAGATGATGTCCACAAAGCCCCTCCTAGGAATCTGCAGGCTGCCCCACGCGACCCAGGTCCCTTAGCTCAGCAACACCGTGAGGCAAGACTATGGGACATCTGATTTCTGTGCAACCCTGGCTTTGCTGTCTCTCCTCAAGTGAAAGTTCTTTTTTGAGAGGCAGGGAGGCCTTGGGCAAATTCCTCCCCTCTCTGGCTCGCTGTTCCTTTGTCACTGAGATCAAATGAAAATGGGTTTGGCCTTTCTAGAAACTCAGGAAACAGGAGTTATAATTAGTGACAATTGTTACCGGCTCTGTGCCAGGCTGCCTGAATGGTCTCTGCTTCCTCTGGGATCGAGGGGCCCAACTCAGGGAGGGCCTGGATGGATGCACCCAAATCTCAGTCCTTCCAGCTCCCTGCTCCTCCATCACCTCCATCTTTAGACTGAATTTCCATCTAGAAAGAGCAACCTCAATCTCGGTCCCTGCTTCCCATGCATCCCTGGAGTCGTCTCTAGGATGTCAGCTGGACATAACCAGTGTGCTAAGTGTAGGCAGAGAATCATGCTCTGTTACAGCCTTTCCATGTACCCCATTTATCCTAATGTAAAACTAATATGATATTTTAAAAGTTAAAATTGTGATACGTATCTCAATTAGCTACCCACGGCCCATCTAAGCAGAGGCAGTAGGCTGGGTGCAAGGGAGCCGTGGGGCCCACAGTGAGAGATGGGAACCCACAGACATCCTATCAGGTGGGCCAGAAGTTAGGGAAGCCCAGCTCTGGTCTGAAGTGCCCATGAGAGCGGCTCCAGGACTTTCCCACATTGAAGACTCCTGGCTTCATTACACTGACAACATAGCCTCAAATCTTCCTGTCCTCGTGGGAAATGCATTTCTTAGGAAATTGTTCTATAGCCAGTGTTTCTCAAAATTGCATTTGAATACCAGAGATGTTCAAAGCAGGGCAGAGGATGCAGCAATGCCCACTGGGGCCCGTCGAGGGGGTTCTGGGTTAGTTTCTGGTGTTGCACTAGGGAGGCGGGAAAGCGGGCATGCTGGTTTATGAAAAGGGCCATGAAAAGTGTTTCTCTCCTGTTGAAATGTACACACATATTATTGCCTTTTTTTCCCCAAATCACTCACTCAAACCAAAGCCTTATTACTTAAAAAAAAATGCTAGAGCATCCTAACAACAGTCCATAATTACTTTGCAAATGATTCTCTGGAGTAATTATGCCATTAGTCCAAGTGCCTTCTTCCACTTCAAAGATTTCTCTCTCTCTCCTTGGTGTCATCTATTTGGCTTAGGGAATGAGAGGGAGCTCCCAGGAGCCTCAGTGATAGGAACCCAGGCTGTAGGCACAGGATTCAGAGATGCTTCTCTTAGTGTGTCTATTGTCAAACCAATTATTCCTGCAAATGACACCTTAGCAGACCACTAAGGCAGTCTTCCCAAGGGAAAAAGATTAACCATCAGCCTTACAGAATTCAGGCAGCTGCCTTGAAGGATTTCTGGCCACACTAGATAGAGGAAGGGGCCTTAGAACCATCTTTGGCTTTACTGATCGGTTTGGATTGACATGCTGTGACCATGTGAAGGTCATCCCCTACCCATAATTAATATATCCAAATGGGGTTGTTACAGGGAAGGGGTCCCGAACCAGACCCCAAGAGAAGGTTCTTGGATCTCACGCAAGAAAGAATTCATGGCAAGTCCATAGAGTAAAGTGAAAGCAAGTTTATTAAGGACATGAACAGACACTTCTCAAAAGAAGACATTTATGCAGCCAAAAAACACATGAAAAAATGCTCACCATCACTGGCCATCAGAGAAATGCAAATCAAAACCACAATGAGATACCATCTCACACCAGTTAGAATGGCAATCATTAAAAAGTCAGGAAACAACAGGTGCTGGAGAGGATGTGGAGAAATAGGAACACTTTTACACTGTTGGTGGAACTGTAAACTAGTTCAACCGTTGTGTAAGTCAGTGTGGCGATTCCTCAGGGATCTAGAACTAGAAATACCATTTGATCCAGCCATCCCATTACTGCGTATATACCCAAAGGACTTTAAATCATGCTGCTATAAAGACACATGCACACGTATGTTTATTGCGGCACTATTCACAATAGCAAAGACTTGGAACCAACCCAAATGTCCAACAATGATAGACTGGATTAAGAAAATGTGGCACATATACACCATGGAATACTATGCAGCCATAAAAAAGGATGAGTTCATGTCCTTTGTAGGGACATGGATGAAATTGGAAATCATCATTCTCAGTAAACTATCACAAGAACAAAAAACGAAACACCACATATTCTCACTCATAGGTGGGAATTGAACAATGAGAACACATGGACACAGGAAGGGGAACATCACACTCTGGGGACTGTTGTGGGGTGGGGGGAGGGGGGAGGGATAGCATTAGGAGATATACCTAATGCTAAATGACAAGTTAATGGGTGCAGCACACCAGCATGGCACATGTATACATATGTAATTAACCTGCACATTGTGCACATGTACCCTAAAACTTAAAGTATAATAATAATAAAATAAAATAAAATAAAAAAAGAAAGTAAAGGAATAAAAGAATAGCTACTCCATAGACAGAGCAGCCCTGTGGGCTGCCGGTTGCCCATTTTTATGGTTAATTCTTGATGGTATGCTAATTAAGGAGTGGATTATTCATGCCTCCCCTTTTTAGACCATATAAGGTAACTTCCTGATGTTGCCATGGCATTTGTACACTGTCATGGCGCTGGTGGGAGTGTAGCAGTGAGGACGACCAGAGGTTACTCCCGTTGCCATCTTGGTTTTGGTGGGTTTTGGCCGGCTTCTTTACTGCAACCTGTTTTATCAGCAAGGTCTTTATGACCTGTATCTTGTGCTGACCTCCTATCTCATCCTGTGACTTGAAATGCTTTAACCACCTGGGAGTGCAGCCAAGTAGGTATCAGCCCCATTTTACCCAGCTCCTATTCAAGATGGAGTTGCTCTGGTTCACACGCCTCTGATGGGGTGATCTTCTGTGGTTCCTGTAAATCCTGAAGGGAGGACAAAGTAGCACAGACCACCTTTTCCCAGGTGCCTGTCCTGTGTTGTGCTCATGGTCTGGGCACTTCACTCATATTAGGTAGTAAGTAATCTGTGCTATATTTATTGCCCCCATTTTACAGACGAGAAACTAAGGCTTAAAAAAATGAACTCACACAAGAGTGAAACTCCATCACACACACACAAAAAAATTAACTCACTGCCCAAGGTCACACAATTGGGAAGCACCAGTGCCAAGATTAACACACAAATCTGTCAACCTGCAAACTCAGTGTTCTTTTCTTTACAACACTCTGCGCTATCATTCTAGCTTCAAGAAAACGGGTTGGTCCTGGGTTCAATGCATCATGCAACAACATGATGTTGTGTGAGTAGTAAATTCGCTTCCCTGAGCTTCGGTTTCTCACCTGCAAAATGGAGCCGATGATACTTCCAGAATAAAGGACTACATTAGGAATAGGTTAAAGATGAATGTGGAATGCACCATGATGGAAGAACTAAGGAAACCTTGCTGGTAATCATTTGAGTTTGTGTATCTGAAATTGAACCAGAGGCTCTAAGCCAGGAAAAGCAATACCAAGGCTTTAACGAGCTCAAAGCAGTTTATGCCAAGCTTATTATAACCATCACTAAACCATGGCCACAATCATGACAGGTACCATTCAGTAAATGCTTACAAGGGGCTGCACACTGTGTAAAGTGTTTGCATTTATTTGATTGTTTCTGACTAATATGCCAGCAACAGAGACCTGAAGAAACACTGGCTCATAAACAAAATCGGGATTTTTCTTTTTCTCCTATAAAAAAGTCCAAAGGAAGGCAGTCTATGGCAGTTGTGATGATTCCATAAAATCATCCAAGCCTAGCCTTCTTCTCCAGTGTTCCTGTCCCAGCATCTTCAGCGAATGGCTTTTATCCTGGAGATTATCCCATAGTCAGAAACGGCTGCAGGAGCTCCAGGCATCATGCCCGTGCTTCAGGCAGGAAGAAAGAGGATGAGGTGGTGGGGAAGCAAAAGACTCCCTTTAAAGAGCTTTTCCAAATTCCCACCTGATAATTTCTGATTCAATCTCATTGGAAATCCCATCACCAGGGAGACGGAGAAATAAGAATTTTTAGCCAAGCAAGACCTACCTTCGAAAATATAGGGCTCTGGCTGGACACAGTGGCTCATGCCTGTAATCCCAACACTTTGGGAGGCCAAGGCAGGTAAATTGTCTGAGGTCAGGAGTTCGAGACCAGCCTGGCCAACATGGTGAAACTCTGTCTCTACCAAAAATACAAAAATTAGCTGGGCATGGTGGCAGATGGCTATAATCCCAGCTACTCAGGAGGCTGAGGCAGGAGAATCACTTGAACCTGGCTGGCAGAGGTTGCAGGGAGCCAAGATCACACCACTGCACTCTAGCCTGGGTGGCAGAGTGAGACTCCATCTCAAAAATAAAATAAAATAAATATAGCTCTGTAACTAAAGAAGAAGAGATTGGACACTGGGTAGTAGCTTAGTCCATTTGTGCAGCTATAACAAATTACCAAAGGCTGGGTTGCTTAAACAACAAATATTTATTTCTCACTGTTCTGGAGGCTGGGAAGTCCAAGATCACAGTGCCAGCAGGTTGGTGTCTGGTGAGGGCCCAGTTCCTGGCTTGCAAATGGCTGCCTTTTCCTTATATCCTCACACAACAGAAAGAGAGCTAGAGAGCTCTCTGGGGTCCTTCTTATAAGTGCACAACTCCCCCTTCACCCTCATGACCTAATCACCTCCTGTAGTAAATTCCTATCATTTTATGTTGCATCCGTATCCATTCTGAATATGTTTAACTTTTTCAAACCTGAAGCAGGACTCACTCCCCCTTGACATGGTTTCTAGATCTACACCTCCTTCCATTTCCTCCATGTGGTCAATCCAGATATCTACGTGTAATGAGAATGATATAACAAAGGTTCCTGCCTAGGCCTTAGAGGTAGAAAATCATACTCAAATGGCCCAAGGCAGATAACCTGAGGCGGGCAGATAACCTGAGGTCAGGAGTTCGAGATCAGCCTGGCCAACATGGTGAAACCCGTCTCTACTAAAAATATAAAAATGAACTGGGCATGGTGGCAGGCACCTGTAATCCCAGCTACTCAGGAGGCTGAGGCAGGAGAATCACTTGAACCCAGGAGGCGGAAGTTGCAGTGAGCCGAGGTTGTGCCACTGCACTCCAGCCTGGACGAAAGAGCAAGCCTCCGTGCCAAAAAAAGAAAAAAAAAAAAAAAAAAAAAAGGCTTGTCCCACCTCTCCAGGCTCCATGCCTCTGGCTTCTCATTCTCGTACCCACCCTGCACAGCACAGCTTCCCAAAGTGCTATCTGAGAGCCCCTACAACTAAATAGGCTGAAATGCTTGTTAAAAATGTAGATTCCAGCCAGGCACAGTGGCTCATACCTGCAATCTCAGTGCTTTGGGAGGCCAAGGCACAAGAATCCCTTAAGCTCAGGAGTTCTAGACCAGCCTGGGCAACAAGGTGAAACCCAGTGTCCACAAAAAACACAAAAAATTAACCAGACATGGTGGCAAATGCCTGTCGTCCCAGCTATTAATACTCAGGAGGCTGAGGCAGGAGGATTGCTTGAGCCCAGGAGTTTGAGGCTGCAATGAGCTGTGATTGCACCACTGCACTCATCCTGTACACAGAGTGAGACCCTGTCTCAAAAAAAAAAAAAAAAATGCAGATTCTGACCAGGCATGTGGCTCATACCTGGAATCTCAGCATTTCGGGACGTTGAGGTAGGAAGGATGTTTCAGTTTCAATATCCACTTCTGTGTCCAAATCTCCCCCTTTTTTGAGAGATGGGGTCTCGCTATGTCACCTAGGCTGGAGTGCAGTGGCGCCATCATAGCTCATTGCAACCTCAAACTCCTCTGCTCAAGTGACCCTCCCTCCTCAGCCTCCCAAGTAGCTGAGATTACAGGCATGCACCACCATGATTGGCTATTTTTTATTTTTATTTTTTGTAAAGACCACATCATGCCATGTTCCCCAGGCTGGTCTTGAACTCCTGGCCACAAGTGATCTTTTCACCTTGGCCTCCCAAAGTGCTGGGAATACAGGCATGAACCACTATGCTGAGCCCCATATGGCCCTTTTGTAAGGACTCCAGTCATGCTGGATTAGGGCCCACCCTAATGACCTTCTCTTAACTTGAGCACATCTGCAAAGACCCTATTTGCAAATAAGGTCACATTCTAAGATACTAGAGGTTAGGGCGTCAACATATCTTTTGCGGGCAGGCACAATTCAATCCACAAGAGTTACCAAATCTTGGAAGTGTCATCCCATCATTTTTGCCATATTCTGTTTATTAGAAGCAAGTCATAGGTCCAGCCCTGACTCAAGGGCAGGGGATCACACGTGGGCATGGATGTCAGGAGGTAGACAGCATCAAGAGCCACTTTAGAAGCTGTCTCCATGACCCATATCCAAAAACAGGGCTTGAATGAGCAGTCTGTTATCTATTGTACTTCTACTGCAATTGTTTGTGCATTTATTTCTACGTCCTCCAGACTGTGGGCTTCCCGGAAGCAGGGCCCATGTCAAATCCATTACTGAAACATTCCTAACACCTAACGCTAGACTCGGCACATGGTGTGGTAGGTGCCCAGTCAATATTTATTGAATAAACAAATAAATAAGTAAATGAATGAGAAGCAGATAATGTTTCTCTCTGTCAAAGGGAAAAATTACTCCTAAAATCTTAGCAGGGGAGCATTGCAATAGGCCGTTTGCCATTCTGTGCCTGTGATTAAACGGATTCTTCTCCAGCCAGCCCAATCTTAACTATTGATCAGCAAACTAAACACTTGTTTATTTAAGGGGAGAAAGGCAGCGTTGTCTGCATACAAAGAATTCATGGAACAAGTCAGATGCCTGATGAGTAATTTTCCCTGCCGTTTAATAAGACCCATGAGGTACATCTGTTTCAATCACTTTGATTGGAACTAAAAACAAGCTCAAACAAGCTGCCTAATGCAGCCTCTACCTGACAGGTGTAGAGGGAGCGATTATATTGTCTCTTTCGATCCCTGGAAGCAATGAATGAAAGCCCACATGACTGGCAGCTTCTGGAAGGAGGCAGGGAAAGGAGCAGATCAGAGAAAACTGATTCCACGGGGCAGGCTGTGAATGGTGTGTGAAGAGCTCAGCTGGAGTTCCTGACGGGAGGAGAATGAGGGCTGAGGCCAGGGCATTAATTGGGATCTTCTACTCAGAAGAGGAATTAGACAAAGAGATCTGCCAGCTCTTGACAGTCACGTGAAACACAGCAGATTAATACTAGTAAGCCAATTTGTCACAATCAGTATCCTCAGAGCATATGTGGGAAGTGGTGTCTATTATTCTGGAAGGAATAGTGAACTGGAATTCAGGAGGTGTTGGTTGGAATCCTGTCTCTGTCCCTTGCCAGCTCCGTAAACCAAAAAGTGTCTGAGACAAGTCTCCATCGATTTAGAGGTTTATTTTGCCACAGTTGAGGACACACCCAGGAAAAACAGACAAAAGTTACAGTAGGATCTGTGGCCTGTGCATTCTTCAAATAGGATTTTGAGGACCTTAACAGTTAAAGGGGGCTGGGTGCAGTAGCTCATGCCTGTAATCTCAGGACTTTGGGAGGCTGAGAAGGGTGGATCCCCTGAGGTCAGGAGTTTGAGACCACCCTGGCTAACATGGTGAAACCCCATCTTTACTAAAAATACAAAAATTAACCAGGCATGGTGGCAGGCACCTGTAATCTCAGTTACTGGGGAGGCTAAGGCAGGAGAATCACTTGAACCCGGGAGGTAGAGGTTGCAGTGAGGCAAGATCGCACCATTGCAATCCAGCCTGGGCAACCCAGCAAGACTCCGTCTCAAAAAAAAAAAAAATTAAAGAGGAAAGAGCAGGCAGGAAGGGAAGGAGGAAAGAAGAAAAGGGGAGGGCAGATGGGGGTAACAGGTGGCAATATTCCTGTGAGGCTTTGATCAGCACTTGCTGAATTTACATATTACATGTGAAAAGAGACAACAGGGTCAGGGGGTCAATTACGCATTCATCTAGCTCTGAGTAGATCTACATTTTATACAAGATAAAGTGAGCATGTGAAATTACAGCTCTGTGAACAAAGGGAAGGCTGTGTTTGCATGACTCAGTTTCCCAAGCTTAACTTTCCCTTTGGCATAGTGAGTCTGGGGTCCCGAGATTTTATATTCCTTTCACAGTTCCATGACCTAAGGACACTGGCCTGAGCCCTCGGTCTCTCCAACTATAAAATGGAAATAATGGTTCTCATGGAGAAATGACATTGCGGATGTTTGCATATTATAATGTCTGTGAAAGGGCCCACTCAACACAGAGCCCAGCTCAGAAATGCTTCTCAAGACATATTCAGCCAATCTTAGCTTCGTGTTGCCTTAGTCAAGCTGAGCCTCCATCATTTGGAATGAAGTTTAAAAAGGATTTCTATTTCCTTTTTTTCTTTTTTCTTTTTTTTTTTTTGTTTTTTTTGAGACAAGAGTCTCACTCCATCACCCAAGCTAGAGTGCAGTGGCGCAATCTCAGCTCACTGCAGACTCTACTTCCTGAGTTCAAGTGATTCTCCTGCCTCAGCCTCCCAAGTAGTTGGGATTACAGGCATGTGCCACCATGCCTGGCTAATTTTTATATTTTTAATAGAGATGGGGTTTCACCATATTGGCCAGGCTGGTCTTGAACTCCTAACCTCAGGTGATCCACCCTCCTTGGCCTCCCAAAGTGCTGGGACTACAGGCATGAGCCACTGCATCCAGCCTGGATTTCTACAAAATAATTCTTTTGGGCTGAAGGACTAGGGGGAAATCAGTGTGTCTTCTGCAGAGCTGCATCATTAGCCCTTGCTTCTGTGGCTTTGTGGTTTTGTCCTTGTATTAGTCAGTTCTTGCATTGCTATAAAGAGATATCTGAGACAGGGTAATTTGTAAAGAAAGGAGGTTTAATTGGCTCACAGTTCTGCAGGCTGTACAGAAGGCATGGCGCTGGCATCTGCTCGGCTTCTGGGGAAGCCTCAGGAAACTTACAATCATGGCAGAAGGTGAAGAAGAAAAGCAGACTCATCGTACATGGCCAGAGCAGAAGGAAGAGGCGGGGGGAAGATGCTACACACTTTTAAACAACCAGATCTCATGAGAGTTCACTCTCTATCACGACACAGTACCAAGCAGGAAATCCACCCGCATGATTCAATCACCTCCCACCAGGCCCTACCTCCAACGTTGAGGATTACAACTGGACGTGAGATTTGGGCAGGGACACAGATCCAAGCCATATCAGTCCTTTTATCATAACTGTGTGCTTGCATACGGGTGCATGTGTACATGTGTGTGTGCATGTATGTGTATGTGTTCACATTCATAGTTCCACATACATGTGTGAACTCAGTATCTGGGTCTCCAGCAATTACTTGTGCTGTCTAAGACTTCAATAATAGCAGGTTCCCATTCATATGCTTAAAAAGTCAATCTCATGGAGGCAGAAAGTAGAGTGATGATTCCCAGAGACTGAGAAGGGTGGAAGGACAGGGATGAGAGGTTAATAGGTACAAAAATACAGTTACAGAAGGAATAAGTGCTAGTCTTTGATAGCACGGTAGAGTGACTACCGTTAACAATAATTCATTGTATATTTCAAAATAGCTAGAAGAGAAGAACCGGAAAGTTCCCAAAACAAAGACATGATAAATGTTTGAGGTGATGGGTATTCTAATTACCCTGATTTGATCATTACACATTATACAATATATCAAATGTCACATGTAGCCCACAAATATGTATAATTATTACAGAGCAATAAAAAAGACTTCTGATGGCCAGGCGCGGTAGCTCATGCCTGTAATCCCAGCACTTTGAAGGCCGAGTCAGGTGGATCATGAGGTCAGGAGTTCGAGACCAGCCTGACCAACATGGTGAAACCCTGTCTCTACTAAAAATACAAAAATTAGTCAGGCGTGGTGGTGCGTGCCTGTAATCCTAGCTACATGGGAGGCTGAGGCAGGAGAATCACTTGAACCCAGGAGGCAGAGGTTGCAGTGAGCTGAGATCATGCCACTGCACTCCAGCCTGGGCAACAAAGCAAGACTCCATCTCAAAAAAAAAAAAAGAAGAGTTTTGATAATGGGTATGCATTAAGTACTAACAAAAGCAGGGTGATGATAGCCCATTTCTGGGGGTTGTGTTGACCCCATCACATGGAAAATCATCTGTCTACATCCACCACTTAGGTAAGATATCATGTCATGTTTAAGAGCACAGGGCCTGAGTTCAAATGTCTGCTCTACCCTCTCGTGGTGATTCAGAACACAGAAAGAAATTATTTAGGCAGATAGTGATGGTAAGAGTCCTTGGAGGAATTTCTCTTTTAACAAAAACAAAGCAGCCCCCAAATCATTTCTTTTCTACCAAAGAACAGCCTGTAAAATCAAGCTGCAGACATAGAAAAGCAAGCTGGAAGCTTGCACAGGTGAATGCCGGCAGCTGTGCCAATAGAAAAGGGCTACCTGGGGGCCAGGCATGTTCAACATGGAAGCTCCATCTTCCCTTTTCTTCGTCACCATGCGTACAGTAAAGAAACGGGCAACATGATGCCGGCCAGGTAGATAACCCATCTGCATAAAAAAAGATTCGGGACAGTACCAAGCGGGAAATCCACCCCCATGATTCAATACCTCCCACCAGGCCCCACCTCCAACGCTGGGGATTACAATTGAATGTGCGATTTGGGCAGGGACACAGACCCAAACCATATCATATGAGAAATTCACACCCTATGCAGATGGCACACCTAGCACTAACCAGTTTTTCATGCTGTATGCAAATGACACACTGGTCCAACCAATCTCTCGTGCCCTATGTAAATCAGACACCGCCTCCTCAAGCTCACCTATAAAACCTCCTGCATTTCACCCTGGAAGCAGCAACCCACTTCTCAGGGATCCCTCTCTACCGCAGAGATCTCTTCTCTTTATTTTGCCTATTAAACTTTCACTCTGAACCTCACCCTCTGTGTGTCCACGTCCTAGTTTTCCATAGCCATGAGACAACGAATCTCAGGTATCTACCCCAGACAACGATGCTGCTTCAATGGGACTTTGAGCCAGTTTCTTACCCTCTGCCTTAGTTTCCACATCTGCAAACCAGAGGTAGTCATGGACCCACCTCATAGAGTTGTGATGCGGATTAAATGAATTAGGCTTAGTTCAGCATCACAGCCCACACAGCAGGCCTCCTGGTCCTAACATGGCTATGGTCTGCATCGCTTGGATGACTCTGGGAGGCAGATCACTGTCCTTCGTTTCAATGTGCACCCTGAGGAGAGCTGCTTTATCTAGTACATGCAATCCATGCAGGTTCAGCAGATGAAAATGAATGAATGAGTAAATGCAAAGAAATGCACCTGCTGAGTCTGCTGAGAAAGGGAAAACCCAGTCTCTGTGTTAAATCTTCTACAAAGCAGTATACGTACATTTGTCTATCACTCAACAGGGATAATACTAATTACTCTTCCACCTTTTTGTGTCCTACTCATTACTTTGCACTTTCCCTACATTATTTCAAACAATCATCTAATAATATTGACAAACCAGATGTGGTGGTGTGCGCCTATAGTCCCAGCTACTCAGGAGGCTGAGGTGGGAGGATTGATTGAACCCAGGAGTTTGAGGCTACAGTGAGCTATGATTGAGCCACTGCACTCCAGCCTGGGCAACAGAGCAAGACTCCATCTCTAAAAATAAATAAATATATAGATACAAATGAATATATCAGTGATTATTATCTTTCCTTTACAGACATAAAAAAAAAAACTATAGAAATTAAGACTTTTCCAGGGACAGTGAAGGAAGGCACTGACCAGTATTTTAGATTCAAGGGCTACCTTGGTAGTAAAGGTGACGTGAACCTAAGTATGAGTGATAAATAGGACATAGGCACAGATGCGGTGTCAAACAGCTGCCACTCCAGTGGGGACCACTGGGGCATATTGCCTTTTCCTTCCAAAGCAGAACTGGGCTGACAGTAAAAGCCAGAACATGGCAGAAAGAAGCTTAGGTAGCATCAGGGTGGGTGTAACACCAAGGCCTTGCCTACGTGGGAAATTAGGATCTCATCAAGCTGAGAAGTTCAGGAGCAGCCAAGTTATCAAGGAATTCAAAAATCAGATTGGCCAAACCCAACCCTCTGTGCAACCCATGAACCACCCTTTCATGGTAAAAAAAGCACATAAAGATAGCACTACTATGTCCTGGAGCATGTACCTGACACCAAGGGTCCAGAGATCCATGAGAAATGGCCCCCTCTCCTTTCACAGAGTCCTTGGTCTGCGCCCAATCAGCAGAGCACAGAGAAGTGCAATAGGATGAGAACATGCAGAGATAGGGTCAGCACAAGGAGCTACGGGATCTTAGAGGAAAGTGCCCACCCAGCCAGGGAACAGAGGAACAGCAGTTCCATTATTTAACAAGCCATCTCATTGAATTGTTTGTGTGCATTCCTTATTTCTCCATCACTACTCACTATGGCTTAAATGTGTTCCCTCCAATATTCATGTGTTGAAACTTAATCTCCATTGTAGTGGTACCAAGAGGTGTTCAAGTGCCCACCTTCCCCAGGAAGCCCCTCTTATTGGGCCAGCTCTCAATGATCTCTCAAAATCATTGAGGAAGTGATTAATCACTGGGGAAGTGATTAAGTCGTGAGAGCTCTGCCCTCATGAATGGATTATTATAAAAGGGCTCAAGGTTAAAGGGAGCACTCTCCCGCCCTTCTGCCATGTGGGAACACAGTGTTTCTCCCCTCCTGGGGATGCAGCCACCAGGTGCTCTCTTGGAAATGGAAACCAATTCCTCACCAGACACTAAACCTGCCAGCATCTTGGTCTTGGACTTCCCAGCCTCCAGAACCATGAGAAATAAATTTCCATTCTTTGTAAATTACCCAGTCTGTGGTATTTTATCATAGCAGCACAAATGAACTAAGACACTTCTGTTGTGTCCGCAAGGCCTGATGCAAGCAGAAACAAAATAAGTGCTCAGGGCTTGTTGTTAAATGAAGAGAAGAATCCAACAAGAAAACAGATTCTGATTCAACTAATTTTGAGCTCTTACAAATTATTTCATCTAACCCCCTCTCCCAAGCAACCCCATAGGTAATATAATTGTCTCCATTAACAGATGAATCAGCTGAAGCTCAGAGAGGCTACATGACGTGCCCAAGTTTGCACAAACAGTACATGGAAGAGCCTATGAGAAAACTAAAAACAAAACCAATTTAGTTCTCCCATGCACCTTCCACCAAGCCAGGCAGCTTGTTTTTCCTTCTTTCTTTTTTCTTTTCTTTTTTTTTTTTTTTCTTGAGACGGGAGTCTCGCTCTGTAGCCCAGGCTGGAGTGCAGTGGCTGCAATCTGGGCTCACTGCAAGCTCCACCTCCCGGGTTCACACCATTCTCCTGCCTCAGCCTCCCGAGTAGCTGGTACTACAGGCGCCCGCCACCACACCCAGCTAATTTTTTGTATTTTTAGTAGAGACGGGGTTTCACTGTGTTAGCCAGGATGTTCTCAATCTCCTGACCTCATGATCCACCCGTCTCGGCCTCCCAAATTGCTGGGATTACAGGCGTGAGCCACCACACCCGGCCCCAGGCAGCTTGTTAAATACATGCATATTGCACACTTTGTTTTGCCCTCTACTCATGCCATCTAAAGGTTATTTTGTAGGAGGAAACTAAAGGAAATGTATCCCCTCTGTCTTTTGGCTGGGGAATAGAATGTTCTTGTGATTGAGCAGGACTGGACAGTTTATGGGGTGAGGAGAAGGGCTGGCCTGGGCAGCTAATGGAAGTCCAACCATGAACCAGCATCCCCATGACAGCAAAGACATGTCTACTCTCAACATGACACTCATATGGCCCAAAGCCCTGGGGCAGCCATTCCCTTCTGGCCATCCCCAGTGCAAGACTCTTTGAAAATGTCCCTTTCCTCATCTTGTCAAAATCCACCTCCTGCATAACTGGGAAGCTGTCAGTGTGATCTATAACCCCCAGGCAGGCCTGGAATATGAGCTAAATTGCCTGAGTCACTAGCAATGATAGAGTCATTCTGCAGGAAATTGGAAATCAATTCTTGTCATCACTGTACAGAACTCCTTTATCAAGAGTTCCAGCTCACCGTATAATGCAACCAAGAACTTGAAGGCCAATACAAACAACAAGAGAAAGTACTGTGTGTGTGTGTGTGTGTGTGTGTGTGTGTGTGTGTAAGAAAGAGAGAGTATTATCCAAAAACATATCAACATCCAAAGACCAAGTCAAGGCCCCTCCAGCTGATAGAAGACCCCAGTATCCAGAGGATGGAAATGTATTCAAGGGAAGCAACCTTCCCTTGTAACCATGTAAGCCATGCACCCACCATACAGTCAACTTGACCATGACCTCTGCCTGTGCTGAGTTATTGCAAAACGAAGAACAGTAATAATAACCCTCCACCTTTGCATAGCACTCTGACATTATCAAGGAATTTTCTGGTGTGTTTCCCCAATTCTTAGCTTGAAGGGTTTTGGTTTGCTTTTGGGTTGTGATGCACTTTTCTTGCATTGTATGAGTCCTTGTTTTGTAGTTTGAGAGGCAACAAGATTCTAGGAGATATCTAAAAGAGCTGAGTTCAGGTTATCACTCTTAGTTATGCACATTTATACCCACATACACACACGCACACAATCTTAGAAAAAGTGCCAAATTTTCGTGAACCTCATTTTTTAAAATATTTTCCATAAAATACAAAAAGTAGCACACACTGGTTGGGGCACGGTGGCTCACACCTATAATCCCACCACTTTGGGAGGCGGAGACAGGCAGATCACTTGAGGTCAGGAGTTCGAGACCAGCCTGGCCAACATGGTGAAACCCCGTCTCTACTTTAAAAAATACAAAAATTATCCAGGCGTGGTGGCAGGTGCCTATAATCCCAGTGACTCAGGAGGCTGAGGCTTGAGAATAGCTTGAACCTAGGAGGTGGAGGTTGCAGTGAGCTGAGATCGTGCCACTGCACTCCAGCCTGGGTGACAGAGAAAGACCTTGTCTCAAAAAAAAAAAAAAAAAAAAAAAGAGTACACACCAGAGTTATGATGAGTAAGCAAAACAAGCTTGTATGTACAAGGAGAACTGTCTTGTCAATTTGCAATGATATACAATGATTAGTTGCTGATATGCATATAGCCACTGACTCATTAGGCAAATGGGTAAACTAAGCCCCAAAGAACTGAAATGAGCCATCTAAAACTAGTTCATGTGGAAAATATGAGAAAGAACTTAACATTTATGTTAGGTTTATAAGAAAGAACTTAACATTTATGTTAGGTTTATAAAACAGTTACTTGTCTCTTATGCATTTTGGATAAGGGCCTAAGAAAACATTCTCCTCCTTCTGCTAAGGAAGACGTTTGAAGACCTTGGAGAAGAGCTCACAAAATAGGAATCAGCAGTCTTAGTCCTATTCTCTACCCTTCTTAGTGGTTCTAATAAGCTCTCCCATGAGAAGAATCATTCTAGAGATTTATTTATTTATTTATTTATTTATTTATTTAGGTGCAGGGTCTCACTCTGTCACCCAGGCTGGAGAGAAATGATGCCTTCATAGCTCACTGCAGCCTCGATCTCCCAATCTCAAGAGATCCTCCTGCTTCTGCCTTCTGAGTAGCTGGGGCCACAGGTGTGCACCACCACATCAGGCTAATTTTTTTTTTTTTTAGCAGAGATGGAATCTCGCTATGTTGCCCTCACTGGTCTCAAACTCCTAAGCTCATGTGATCCTCCCACCTCGGCCTTCCAAAGTGCTGGAATTATAGGCATGAGCCACACTGCACCTGGCCAAGAATTCTGCATATTACAGGCTCATACCATCAAACTCCCCTCCATGATCACTAACAGGAGCGTACACATGGGAAAGAAGGCATCTAACAGCTGCTGTCACACACGTACTTATCAATATCTCACCCTCCCACAGCTTGGCTCAAGTGCCCATCTCTCCCAGGAAGCCTCTCTTATTGTGCCAACCCTCAACGATCTCTTGAAATCATTACTTTGTCCCAGTTATTTGGTACCTATTTCCTGCTTTTTTTCCATATTTCTTTGCATATGCAAATCTTGCCTCCCAATCTGACCATAAGTCCCTTCAGGGAGGGGACCCCACCTATCTCCTTGAGAGTCCAGGCTATGCTATGGATTAGGGTTGCCAAGAGATGTATAGGAAATCTCTGATGAGGATGAGGGTAATGAAGTATTTCCATTTCTCTCTGGGCATAAACAGCTGTAGGTCTCGTGGAGGGGCCAGGGCTAAAAGTCACAGAGGTAGCAGATTACCGCCCCCATGATCACAGTCCTTTACGTAGGTATTCACCCCAAGAGCTTTGGCCACATGGGGTTCTGCATTATGCTGGGGTCTCACAACACAATTGGAAGAAAAGGAGAAGAGTCAAATCAGTTGTAGAATGACTGGCTCTGGGAGAGTTAACCTGGGTTCAGTAGACAGGGCCCAGGACCATGGTGAACTAAAACATAGTTCAGGAGTGCATGGAGGTCCAAGGAAGCCCATGCAGGGGGCAGAACAGTGATGAGTAGCAGATGACACTCGGTGTTGACAGGGAGCAACTTCACAGTCCCAGGCATCAGGACACAGACCGGGTACATGAGGGAAGCCCAAGGGAGAGGACTGGTGTAATCAAGGCTGACTCCACTTTTAATGTTTGACTGATGATAGGTTTCAAGTCTCACTATGTCTCCTTCCCCTTCTGCCCACATCTCAGCAAGATGATGAGAAAGTTTGGGCTCTCCCTGCATTGGCATAGGTGGGAAGTTTAAGTCATACAAGCCTCCACTCCCATGTGCATGGGAACTCTCACTCTGGGCCCTGACCTCTAGACCACCTGCTATGAACCGAATTCTGCCCTCCAAAATCCATATGTCGAAGGCATAACTTCCAATGGGATGGTATTTGGAGATGGGGGTGTTTGGGAGATGATTACATTTAGATGAGGTCATAAGGATGGGGTCCCCATGATAAGATTAGTGTCTTTATAAGAAGACACCACAGGGCTTGCTTGCTCCCTCTCTCTCTCTCTGTCTTATGAGGACACAGCAGGAAGGTGGCTGCCCACAAGCCAAGAAGAGAGCCCTCACCAGAATCTGGCCATGCTAACACCCTGATCTTGGACTTCCCAGGCTCCAGAACTATGTAAATTTTTATTGTTTAAGCCACTCAGTCTATGATATCCTATTATGGCTGCCTGAGCTGACTATGACACTACCATAACACCCCAAGACAGTCTTCTCTCCTTGCTCTCTCATGCCATTGCCAGACCAGCTTGAGAGCACACCCTGTTCCCTCCGGAAAGCCTTATTACCTGAGTAATAAATCCTCTCATACTCTCTTAGTGTGTGAGTGGCATCATCAGCCTTGATAATATATAAGCCAAATTTTGGGGGCAGGGAGTAGCCATCTCACCTTTGCAAGGTGACCACAGCAACTAGCAAGCCCCAAAGAGGACTTCTGCCTGCCACAGTCAAACAAGTCAGTGATCCTAGCTGGACTGACATGGATCAGAGGTCAAGAAACACTAAACTTGAGAAGATCCATGCAACCTTAAGCTCCCACGAGACCAGTGGTGGGACACTCGGGTGCTCTGGGGCTGATTCAAGGAACTGCAGGGCTGAGCCTACAAATAGAGGCAGGCAGATTGCCACCTGGGAGGGGCTGAGGGAGCAGGGGTTTTATTTAGTACAATATGGTTATGTAGAGGGATTCTCTCTCTAGGGAGAATTATGGCACAGCCCTAGCCATGCCCGCCAGTAACGTTTGGAGCAAAGCATTTAAGTCAAAAGCTGAGAAAAGGCCATTGCAGCAGCTCACGCCTGTAATCCCATCAATTTGGGAGGCTGAAGCAGGTGGATCACTTGAGGTCAGGAGTTTGAGACTAGCCCAGCCAACGTGGTGAAACCCCAACTCTACTAAAAATTAACCGGGCGTGGTGGCAGGTGCCTGTAATCCCAGCTACTCAGGAGGCTGAGGCAGGAGAATCACTTGAACCTGGGAGGTGGAGATTTTAGTGAGCCAAGATCGTGTCACTGCACTCCAGCCTGGGTGTCAGAGTGAGACTCTGACTCAAAAAAAAAAAAAAAAAAAAAACCTAAGGGAAAACTGTAGATTGCCTTCCCCAACTATTTCAAGCCCTGTGTTTCTCCCCTTCTTCTATTTAGGAAAACTAAAATATGCAATCTCCCGTCTCCTTTTCAGTTAGGAATGACAGAGTTTTGGACAAGGAGATATAAACAGAAATTTAGTAGAGAAACCAACCCTTTCAGATTGAAAAGGCAAAGCCCAGCAAGGAGAAATTCCTTTGTCTCTTCCTCCTTCTTCCTGCCTGGAATGCAGGTGCAAAGCAGTGCAGTGCAGCAGCTACTTTGTGACCCTGAGGATGGAAGACACATGCTGAGGAAGATGGAGCAGAATTAGAGAACAACCTGAACCAGCCACGGATTGCTCGCTCATGAGTTTCTGGTTATGTGGGGAAAACAAACTCGTGCTTGGTTAAGCTATTGTAGTGGATTTTTCTCTTACTGACAGACAAACATCTTGTCAACTGGCACATCAGCAATCCAAGAAGAGAACCTTACAGATGGCTGGTGGATAATCCCCACCTCTGACTTCTTGCAAACTGGGTGGACTTGGGCAAGTTACTTATCTTTCTAACCCTTAGTTTCTTTATCTGAAAAACAAATATGACAATAGTAACCCTTGCAAAGAGTGGACATCAGACTTACATGCAAACCTCTCCGTGCAGGGGTCTGGCACAGAAGAAGCCCTCAATAAATGTAGGATATTTCTATTAAATTGGGTGTTTCAACAAAGTCTATGCTCCATTTTCCTTAAAAGAACAATTCTGGATAAACTAATTATACCTTTTTTTTCTTTTACTTTCAACCACTTAGAGGCTTTTGTGCTACCATGATATTCTTGTTTTGGGATCAGTAGATCACACAAATGAATCCTAAAGACTCACTTAGACACTGAAATTGTCAGCTATTACCCCATCCTTAAAATTGACAGCAGTCTTTTTTTAAGTTTTATTTTAGGTTCAGGGAGTATACGTGCAGGTTTGTCATATGGGTAAATTGCGTGTTATGGAAGTTTGGTACAAAGATTATTTTGTCACCCAGGTAATACACATAGTATTCAATGGGTAGTCTTTTCATCCTCACCCTTCTCCCACCCTCCACCCTCAAGTAGGCCCCAGTGTCTGTTGTTCTTTTCTTTGTGTCTATGTGTACCCGATGTTTAGCTCCCACTTATAAGACAGAACATGTGGTATTTGCTTTTTGTTCTTGCATTAGTTCACTTAGGATAATGGCCTCCAGCTCCATCCATATTCCTGCAAAGGACATGATCTCCTTATTTTTTATGGCTGCATAGTATTCTATGATTTATATGGACCACATTTTCTTTATCCAGTCTATCATTAATGGGCATTTACACTGATTCCGTGTCTTGGCTTCTGTGAATAGTGCTGCGATGAACATCCACGCACATGTGTCTTTACGGTAGAATGACTTAGACACCTTTGGGTATATACCCAGTAATGGGATTTCTGAATCGAATAGTAGTTCTATTTTAAATTATTTAATAAATCATCAAACTGTTTTATACCATGGCTGAACCAATTTACATTCCTACCAGCAGCGTATACACGTTCCCTTCTCTCTACAGCCTCACCAACATGCTTTTTTTTATTTTTATTTTTTATTTTTATTTTTTTTTTTTTGAGACGGAGTCTCGCTCTGTCACCCAGGTTGGAGTGCAGTGGCGCAATCTCGGCTCACTGCAACCTCCACCTCCTGGGTTCATGCCATTCTCCTGACTCAGCCTCCCGAGTAGCTGGGACTACAGGCGCCCGCCAGCACGCCAGGCTAATTTTTTTGTATTTTTAGTAGAGAGGGGGTTTCACCATGTTAGTCAGGATGATCTCGATCTCCTGACCTCGTGATCCACCCGCCTCGGCCTCCCAAAGTGCTGGGATTACAGGCATGAGCCACCGCACCCGGCTGTTTTCTGTTTTTGAGACGGAGTTTCGCTCTTGTTGCCCAGGCTGGAGTGCAGTGGCGCGATCCTGGCTCACCACAACCTCTGCCTCCCAGGTTCAAGCAATTCTCCTGCCTCAGCCTCCCGAGTAGCTGGGATTACAGGCACCCGCCACCACACCTGGCTAATTTTTTGTATTTTTAGTAGAGACGGGGTTTCGCCATGTTGGGCAGGCTGGTCTCGAACTCCTGACCTCAGGTGATCTGCCTGCCTCGGCCTCCCAAAGTGCTGGGATTACAGGCGTGAGCCACTGCGCCTGGTCCAACATGTTATTTTTCCAGTTTTGTTTTGCTTTTTGTTTTTTGTTTTTTGTTTTTTTGAGACAGGGTCTCACGTTGTTGCCCAGACTGGAGTACAGTGACACAGTCACAGCTCACTGCAGCTTTGACCTCCCAGTGTCAAACAATCCTCCCACCTCAGCCTCCGAAGTAGCTGGGATCATGTGCCACCGCACCTGGCTAATTTTTATATTTTTGGTAGAGACAAGGTTTCACCATGTTGCCCAGTCTGGTCTCGAACTCCTGGGCTCAAACCATTCTCTTGCCTTGGCCTCCCAAAGTACTGGAATTACAGGTGTGAGCCAAGGCACCTGGCCTTGACTTTTCAATAACAGTCATTCTGACTGGTGTGAGATGGTATCTCATTGTGGTTTTGGTTTGCATTTATCTACTGGTTAGTGATGTTCAGCATTTTTGCTGTGTTTGTTGGCCGCATGTATATCTTCTTTTGAAAAGTGTCTGTTCGTGTCCTTTGCCCACTTTTTAATGGGGTTGTTTGTTTTTTGAAAAGCAGTCTTTAAAAGGGTATTGAGCGGGTCACAAGAGGAGTGTCAGGATCAAGCCCTTGCGTTCTTAGGGACAGTGGATGGGGCTGGTTTTCCATTAAGGAAGCAGAGAGGGCAATTTAGGGAGCAAAATATCAAAGATGTCAGGAAATCCTTCCTGCTGCCCTCTCTCAATAAAATCTTTCTAAAGGGTAATTGAAGCTTTATTTCCGCAATTAACATCCAGCTTTAAACGCAAATCCACTGGGGACACGAGAAGAATGAACCCAAATTCTCTTTAAAGTATAGATGACTAGCACCGAAGTCTTTCTGGAAATCAGAGTTTCAATGCAGTGGAGGGAAGTAGAAAATGTGACTGCAGGGAGAGGCAGCCAGGAGCCCAGTGACACACTTTTCAATGTTCACAAATTTTGCCAGAAATTGGTCCTCAGTTTTAATCCACTAAAAAATCATGAGAAACAAGTTCTGTCCTTGTAGCATTTTCTGGGCCCGAGACTTAATGGTTCTCCCCACACAGAGATCACATCCCATCGGGAGCCAAAAATAGCTGTAGGCACTATTCACAATAGCAAAGACATGGAACCAACTCAAATGCCCATCAGTGATAGACTGGATAAAGAAAATGTGGTACATATATACCATGGAATACTATGCAGCCATAAAAAAGGAATGAGATCATGTCCTTCGCAGGTACATAGATGAAGCTGGAAGCCATTATCCTCAGCAAACTAACACAGGAACAGAAAACCAAGCACCGTATGTTCTCATAAGTAGGAGCTGAACGATGAGAACACACGGACACAGGGAGGGGAACATCACACTCCAGGGCGTGTCGGTGGGGGACAAGGGGAAGGAGAGCATCAGGACCAATAGCTAATGCATGCAGGGCTTAAAACCTACGTAATGGGTTGATAGGTACCGCAAACCACCATGGCACATGTACACCTATGTAATACACCTGCACGTTCTGCACATGGATCCCAGAACTTAAAATAAAATTTTTAAAAAGCTGTAGAACACATGCTAGGCAAGTGCCCAGTCACCTCCAAGACACAGGGGAGCAGGGAGCCTTCCACCTTCCACCTTGGGATCATCACACGAAGGCTTGCTACGGTCTGCAGACCCCACATCCTAGGGGTCTCACAGCCGGCTATGTGGTGCTGTCCACTAGGGCTGGCAGGATCCATCCAGATGGTGGGGCTAGAGCAGAGAATGCACACAGCACTCACATACTCGCTGAGAAACCTCCACGCATGGCTGCCAGGCTCTGACCCAGCTGACAAGCCTCCCCTCTCCCTTGAGAGGAAGTCAGTTCCTGGGGAAAACAGAAATCCTCCCTCTTTATTTATTTATTTTTTAGAGACAGGGTCTTGCTCTGTCAACCAGGCTGGAGTGCAGTGACACCATCATAGCTCACTGCAACCTCAGTCTCCTCGCTTCAAGCCATCCTCTGCCTCAAACTCCCAAAGTGTTGGGATTACAGGCAAGCACCACCATGCCTAGCTAATTTTTTTTAAGAGATGGGGTCTTGCTATGTTGCCCAGGCAGGTCTCAAACTCCTGGCCTTGAGTGATCCTCCTGCCTCAGATTCCCAAAGTGCTGAGATTAGAGGCACGAGCCACTGTGCCCAGCCAATCCTCTCTTTAAAGCAAGAATGTGAATACACACATACACATATACACCCACACACACATACACTCACACCCATATTCCAACACAATCTTTGATCTTCTCAACGGCCCTGTGAAACAGTCTGGGCAAATATTATCCCAATTAATGGGTGATAAAAGTGAGGCTCGGCAAGCTCAACTAACTCAGCCAACTCAATCCAACGAGTAACTGCAGGCCCAGGCTCCTGGGATGTCACCACTCTCCGCCTTTCTGCGTAATTGCCCTAAATAACTCCCTTATGCTCAGTGCAGAGGATCGCGAAGCCAACTTGCCCCTCAATGGCAGCAGGGAGGTTTTAAATTTTTATGTTTTTAAATGAGGAGATGTTTTCAATTGTTCCCGCCTCTGTAAGCCTTCTCCTCTGGATGAAAAAGAATCTGGCTGGCAAGCCTGCCCTGCAGATGGCCACAGCCAAATGCCTAACAGCTTCAGTGCTGCATTTGATTGCGAGCGATGAAGAAAAACAAAGAAATACTTAAAACTGTGAAGGGGCCCGCCTGGCTTCAGGACATTCTCTGGTGCCTATATTCAAGATGTGTGCGATGCCGCCTTTCAGTAAGTTTTAGTGCATTCTTCTCTAGGATCTTTGAAGTTTCTCTGATGGAGAAAACATTTTCTTTAGTTATTGGCTTTTATAAAAAGCAAAATATACGAGCCTTACGATCTTCAGTCTCACAGCTCATAAATACTTGTGCAGAAGCACAGCCAGGCCCGCAAGGACTTTTCCCTGTTTTCCAGGCGAAATCAAAGAAATGTGTGGCCCAGCTACCACGGTCCCCTTAGTCAGAGGGAGAAGGGAACGTGCTGTCTTTGGGGTCTCCAGTTCCCTCCCAGAGATCAACAAGAAGGAGGCTAAGGACAAGGCCACTTTTCTATGTCAGTAAGCTCAGGACTCATGAGAGAATCAACACAGCACACAAAATTTCTTCTTTTTTTTTTTTTTTTTTTTTTTTTTGAGACGGAGTCTCACTCTGTCACCCAGGCTGGAGTGCAGTGGCGCGATCTCTGCTCACTGCAACCTCCACCTCCCAGGTTCAAGCAATTCTCCTGCCTCAGCCTCCCGAGTAGCCGGGATTACAGGCGCCCACCACCATGCCTGGCTAATTTTTGTATTTTTAGTAGAGACGGGGTTTCACCATGTTGGCCAGGCTGGTCTTGAATTCCTGATCTCAAATGATCCACTGCCTCAGCCTCCCAAAGTGCTGGGATTACAGGCATGAGCCATCGCACCTGGCCCAGAATTTCCTCTTAACACATCTCCCTGCCCTTTCCTTTCGCTGAAGCACTGCCTTGCACCCAATGGCAAATGACAATCTTTCTCAAATGTCATTTCTGACCCAGCACTTTCTTTTCAGGAACCTTCCCGGGCTCCCTGAAACCCAGCCCGTTGTATCAAATCAAAACTCCCTAGTCCCAGACCCAAGTGCCTACCTCTCACCTCCCTTCTCAACCTACCCACTGTGGCAGCTCCGTGGGGGTCCCCTCTCAACTGACCTCCATGCCTTTGTCTAAATGCTTCCTCCTTCTGTCATACTCAGTGAATGACTCATGTCCCCAAGCCTTCCTTGTCCTGGGTCCTTCAAGGTCTTCCTCCATCATGGTGTTTGTGAAAATGTCATCTTTGCCTTGAGAATCAGGAAGACCTGAGTTCAAATCCCATCTCTGCCACTTAATGGTTGTTCGAACTTTTTGGATAACGTGACAATGAGAACTAAAGTCAACAGGATGACACACATGCAGCTTCATGCCTGGCACAGAGGAGACATTTTGCCTCGTCTGGGTAGAGACACTTACTAAAAAAAAAAAAAAAAAAAAAAAAAGTTTTGACAAATTACATTAAACAGAGTTTTTTGGGTTTTGGTTTTCTTGAGACGGAGTCTCGCTCTGTCACCCAGGCTGGAGTGCAGTGGTGCAATCTCAGCTCACTGCAACCTCTGCCTCCCGGGTTCAAGCGATTCTCCTGCCTCAGCCTCCTGAGTAACTCGGATTACAGGTCCACGCCACCACGCCCAGCTAATTTTTTTTTTTTTTTTTTTTGTATTTTTAGTAGAGATAGGGTTTCACCATGTTGATCAGGCTGGTCTCGAAAAGACGGGGTTTCACCATGTTGATCAGGCTGGTCTTGAACTCCTGACCTCATGATCCACCCTCCTCAGCCTCCCAAAGTGCTGGGATTACAGGCCTGAGCCACCACACCCCGTCTAAATAGAGTTTAATCAAGCAAAGAACGATTGTAAATCAAGCAGCTCCCCTGATAAGCCACGTGGCAGGAAAACATTTATGGACAGAAAAAGGAAAGTGAGGTCTCAAAAACGGAAGTGAGGTGCAGAAACAGCTGATTGGTTACAACTCGGGGTTTGCCCTATTAGAACCTGGTTTGAACAGGTGGCCACCTCTGATTGGCCAAAACTCAGCGATTGACAAAGAGTAAGTGTCTGTTTACACATCCAAGTAGGTTAGTTCACTGTGGACAGAGAAACCTTTAGGTCAGGGGTGTCCAATCTTTTGGCTTCCCTCCGCCACACTGGAAGAAGGAGGATTGTCTTGGGCCACACATAAAATACATTAACACTAACAATAGGTACTGAGCTAAAAAAAAAAAATTAAAAATTGCAAAGAAAAACCTCATAATGTTTTAAGAAAGTTGATGAATTTGTGTTGGGCCACATTCAAAGCCATCCTGGGCCTCATATGACCTGTGGACCACAAGGTGCGCAAGTTTGCTTTACACAGAACTTAAAATATGTCAGGAGGAGCCAGAAGCAGTGGTTCACACCTATAACCCTAACACTTTGGGAGGCCGAGACAAGCGGATCACTTGAACTAAAGAGTTTGAGACCAGCCTGGCCAACATGGCAAGACCTTGTCTCTACTAAAAATACAAAAATGAGCTGGGCGTGGTGGCAGGTACCTGTAATCCCAGCTACTCCGGAGGCTGAGTGAGGAAAATCACTTGAACCTGGGAGGCAGAGGTTGCAGTGAGCCAAGATCACGCCACTGCACTCCAGCCTGGGCAACAGTGCAAGACTCCATCTTAAAAAAAAAAAAAAAAAGTTGTCAGAGGGCTAAACTTAAGATACCCAAGCACTTTCAACTACGCAGCTGGAGAGAGTCAAAGAATTAGAGTTTTAGGTGCATTGACAGAAAGCCTCTTCCTTTCAATAAGACACTAAATGCATGTAATGTATGTATTGTTAAGATTCCCAAGAGAGCCCTTTTCCCAAAGATCCTGTCCTAATTTACCTGACATTTCCCAATATCCCTTTCTTTCTTCCTATTGAGACCACCGAATTGGGGGCTTGGTGTGCTTTCTTGCCGATTCTTTCCTGGTCGAGTCTTCACTTCTTTTGCATTCCCCATGGGCTGCTAATCCTCATCCTAAAACAGGGCAGTTTACATCAGGGCACACAGGACCAAGGTCATGCTGATCAGAGGAGAGGAAGAAGAAAGGAAGAGTGTGAGCAGGGATTAGGGCAGGCCCAGGGTTCCGGAACCTCATCACAGAGGTTGGTCTCGGTGGCGGAGCAGCCCAAGAGCTAAGATCCAAAAAGTCATCAGGAAGTCTGGCTTGTCCCCAGTGGGGCCATGCCATCTGGCAGGCTGGCAGGGCCCAGGGATAATCCCTGCTTGGAAAAACAAGCAAATGCAGGAACAAACGAATAGATGGCCAAGTTCTGGATCTTCCAGAGCAGAGCCACTTCCTGCTTCTGAACAGCACAGGGATACATTCAAGGAACCAGATGTTACCCAGGTGCTTTAAAAAGTGAAGGACCGGGCTGGGCACAGTGGCTCACGCCTGTAATCCCAGCACTTTGGGAGGCTGAGGCAGGTGGATCATCTGAGATCAAGAGTCTGAGACCAGCCTGAACCAATATGGTGAAACTCTGTCTCTACTAAAAATATAGAAATTAGCCAGGTGTGGTGGCGTGTGCCTGTAATCCCAGCTACTCGAGAGGCGCTTGAACCTGTGAGGCGAGTGGAGGTTGCAGTGAGCTGAGATTGTGCCACTGCACTCCAGCCTAGGCGACACAGTGAGACTCTGTCTCAAAAAAAAAAAAAAGAAAGAAAGAAAAGAAAAGAAAAAAAGAACTGGTTTGTTAAATGACCATCTCCCTGATAATATACGGCTGGAAGTAGTCTCACTTGCTGGACAGACTCAGGGGATAATGGAGTTGGGAGAGTGGCAGAGTAAGGGTGACAGACACAAGCGGCCAATAATCATGTGAAAAAATCTCAACATCACTGATCATTAGAGAAATGCACATCAAAACCACAATGAGATACCATCTCATACCAGTCAAGACTGGCTATTACTAAAAAGTCAAAATATAACAGATGCTGGTGAGGTTGTGGAGAAAAAGGAATGCTTATACACCGTTGGTGGGAGTGTAAATTAGTTTAACCATTGCGGACAGTGTGGTGATTCCTCAAAGACCTAAAGACAGAAATACTATTGGACCCAGTAATCTCATTACTAGGTATATACCCGAAGGATTTATATACCTAGTAATGATTTATAAATCATTCTACCATAAAGACACATGCACACGTATGTTCATTGCAGCACTATTCACAATAGCAAAGACATGGAATCAACCCATCAATGATAGACTGGATAAAGAAAATGTGGTACATATACATCATGGAATACTATGCAACCATAAAACAGAACGAGATCATGTCCTTTGCAGGAACATGGATGGAGCTGGAGGCCATTATCCTTAGCAAACTAACACAAGAACAGAAAACGAAATACTGCATGTTCTCACTTATAAGTGGGAACTAAATGATGAGAACACATGGACATATATAGAGGGGAACAACACACACTGAGGCCTACTGGAGGGTGGAGGGTGGGAGGAGGGAGAGGATCAGGAAAAACAACTAATGTATACTAGGCTTAATACCTGGGTGATGAAATAATCTGTACAACAAACCCCCATAACACAAGTTTACCTATGTAACAAATCTGCACTTGTACCCCTAAACTTAAAAGTTAAAAAAAATAAAAAAGAGTAACAGCTATGAAGGGCACCTAGAGGAGAAGCCGGGAAGCTAGGAGATTAAGATTCTCCCCACTCCACCAGGAGCCCACAGTCCATGTGACCAGCTCCATGGGGTGCAGCAAGCTCAGACCCCGTGGGATGAGGCTGGTGTTGGCATTCAAAGGATGCACAGTGTAGTTAGAGAGCTTGTCTTACTCAGCCCAGGCTGCCCTAACAAAATACCACAGGCTGCCTAATTTGTAAATTTCCAGATTGGGTGGCTGAAACAACAGACATTCATTTCTCATAGCTCTGGAGGCTGGGAAGTTCAAGTTCAGTGGTCAACAGTGGGTTCAGGTGAAGGCTCTCTTCCTGGCTTTGTAGATGGCCACCTTCTCACTGTGTCCTCACATGGCAGAGAGAGAAGGCTCTGGGTCTCTTCCTATTCTTATAAAGACACTAACTCCATCATGAGAGCCCCACCCTCAAGACCTCATCTGAACCTAAGGTCTCCCAAAAGGTCTATGTGCAAATACCGTGACATTGGGAGTTAAGGCTTCAACATATGGGTTTTGGAGGAACATAAACCTGCAGTCCATAACAAGGGTTAAATAGGGAGCTGATGTTCAAAAATCATCCAGAATTAGCACCATCCGTACGACAATCTAGTTTTAGACTACTCCGTTGGCAGGGAAGGTGTATGCAATGTACTGTGTAGACCAGTTTAGCAGATGGTGGTAGCTGCAGGGTTTTTTTTAATTATGCTTTCTTCTGATAATAGAATATATCCTGCTTTCAAAGATGCACCCATGAGGCCAGGCACAGTGGCTCACACCTGTAATCCCAGCACTTTCAGAGGCTGAGGCGGGTGGATCACTTGAGGTCAGGAGTTCAAGACCAGCCTGGCCAACATGGTGAAACCCCATCTCTACTAAAAATAAAATTAAAAAATTAGCTGGACATAGCAGCAGTCACCTGTAATCCCAGGTACTCGGGAGGCTGAGGCAGGAGAATCGCCAGAACCCAGGAGGTGGAGATTGCAGTGAGCAGAGACCACACCATTGTACTCCAGCCTGGGTGACAGAAAGAAACTCCATTTCAAAAAAAAAGAAGCACCCAGATGGGACAGATCCCATCTGCATATTTAGGGACAGTTATGAGATTTGGATCTACATAATTAGACTACTCCATCTCCTTGCTGCAATAATTGGTCAGTGGAGGGTCGCATGAAGCAAGCTGAACCAATGAGAGCCATTCCTGGGATTTTGGCTAGAGCTGTTGATGGGGGTGGTGGGGTATATTAGTCCATTCCCATATTGCTATAAATACCTGAGACTGAGTGATTTATAAAGAAAAGAGGTTTAATTGGTTCACAGTTCTGCAGGCTGTACAGGAAACATGATGCTGGCATCTGCTCAGTTTCCGGAAGGTCTCACTGAACTTACAATCATGGCGGAAGTCAAAGGGGGAGCCATGATGTCACATGGCTGGAGCAGCCAGGTTGGGAGGAGAAGGTGCTACACACTTTTAAACAACCAGATCTCATGAAAACTCACTCACTCCCTATCACAAGAACAGCACCGAGGATGGTGCCAACCCATTCATGAGAAACCCACCCCTCTGATCCAGTCACCTCCCACCAGGCCTCACCTCCAGCACTAGGGATTACATTTCAACATGAGATTAGGGTGGGGACACAGATCCAAACCATATCAAGAGGGGGGTGCGCTCTTTCACTGGGATTACCCAGCTTCAAGGACGATGTAGGTCAATAGCTGTTGGAGGTCATTCTTGCCAATGCATGGGGAGAAAGTCTGTCTGAGAATGAAAACCACCCAGAGAAAAAGAACCAGGAAATGAAAAAGAAAGTCCTGATGATTAGTCGATGAAACCCTAGATCGAACCGTACCTGAAAACCATATTCCTCTCCCTTGAGCTTCCCTAGGGCATGAGCCAGTCACTATCTCTTTTTCTTTCAATTCAGGTCTCCATGACTTATAACCAAAATCGTTCTGACACACACCACATGTGACTCAATGCCTCAGGAATGGGCTGAAGTCCATTCTTCTGGTGTCTTGCCATCATTCCTGGGTGCTAGGCAGGACTGGGACAGACAGGGGCCATGTCTGGAGAGCAGCAATGTACAGAAGCCCCAGCCCCACAAAGGCAAGACGAAAAGCTCATGGCACCTCCCAGGGTACACCCTCTTGGCACAATTTTAAAAACACCCAGAATTTGGCACCAGGCAAACTGTATTCAAGTCTTCATCCTTCCATTTACCAGCTATATGACCTGAGCTGGCTACTTCATCACTCTGGGCCTTCATTTCTCCATCTTTTAAAAAAAAATGATAACATCTACCTCGTAGGCTTTTTGTGAAGTTTTAATGAGTTCGGGAATATAAAGGACTTGATCCCATGTCTGGCACATGGCAGGTGTTTGATAAATGGCAGCAATTTCATGTCGCCGTGGTATACCTGTACTTGCATGTTCAGCATGGGGAACAGGGGCAGCATAGATTATTGAAATGTTACATAAGACCCTCAAAAGAACATTTCCATCAAATGTTTCCATCTTTCCCCAGGACTCTGTTTTTTTTTTTTTTTTTCTTTTTTAATCAAAGCTGCCAACTGTCAATCAAATCCCCCTGAGATAGGAAAGGAAGAGAAAAATCACAGGGTTGGAGCCTCTGGGTGGTGAGGACTGGACCCAAGGTGGCATCCACAGCTACCAGCTTCTCTTTTTTGTGGTGGAGAATTGGGCATCGGAGACTCTGCCTCATCCCCGAAGTGAGTCCTTACTCTTTGCATGTGACACCTGCAAAGTCTGAGTGTCACCTCTGGCCCTCCTATGCCACCCTGTCCCATCCTGTCCTGTGCAGAAGTTTCTTTTGGGTAGCGCTGGTCTGGACAAGCCTTGCTTCTCCAAGCAGAGTCCGTACCTCATCTCCGGTCCAGTGCAGAGGCAGCGTGGAATAGCAGCACCCACCCTTGACGAGGAATCTGGAAATTCAAGTTCTATGCTGGGAGCAGGTGGCACCTTTCACCACCACCTTTCACACAAACTACTCTTGGCTGGACCTCAGTTTCCCCATCTGTAAACTGGGAATGCAAACCAGATGGCCTCGAAGGTCCTTTCCTGCTAGGTCTGTGAGTTTACAGAGACCAGCCTTAATTAGCACTCTCTCTACTTTACTTCAAAATAATGGTCCTTCCTGAACCTTCCACAAACTCTTCCTCAGTGGACTCCAGCTCATATCCTGTTGTTAGAGGTAAGATCATATCAAACCATAATTTTGTCCTCCTACAGCTAGTATTCAGGTGTGTTTAGGGATGGGGAGATTACCAGGTGACATGGTTCTCAGACCCACAGCATCAGCATCACCTGAGAACCCATTAGAGATGCAAATTCTGGCCACCCATAATCCCAGCACTTTGGGAGGCCAAGGCAGGAAGATAACTTGAGGCCAGGAGTTTAAGACCAACCTGGGCAACAAAGTGAGACCCAGTCTCTACAAAATAAAAATGTTAAAAACAAAAAACAACAACAAAAAAAGGTAGCCAGGTGTGGTGGTGCACGCCTGTAGTTCCAGCTGCTCAGGAGGCCCAGGCGGGAGAATTACTTGAGCCCAGGAATTTGAGGCTGCAGTGAGCCATGATCATTCCAGCTGCACTCCAGCCCGGGCAACAGAGTAAGATCCCATCTCCAAACAAAAAATAAAAATTTAAACTAAAAAAAAAGAGAGAGATGCAAATTCTTAGACCCCGATTCAGACCTCCTGGGGATGGAGCCCAGGAGTCTGTGTTTTTTTGTTGTTTGTTTTGATTTGTTCTGCTTTGAGACGGAGTTTCACTCTTGTTGCCCACGCTGGAGTACAATGGCGCGATCTCAGCTCATCACAACCTCCGCCTCCCGGGTTCAAGTGATTCTCCTGCCTCTGCCTCCCAAGTAGCCGGGATTACAGACATGCGCCACCAGGCCAGGCTAATTTTGTATTTTTAGTAGAAACAGGATTTCTCCATTTTGGTCAGGCTGGTCTCAACTCCCACCCTCAGGTGATCCACCCAGCTAAGCCTCCCAAAGTGCTGGGATTACAGGTGTGAGCCACCACACCCAGCCCAAGTCTGTGTTTTAGGAAGCCTTCTAGGTGATTCTGACACGTGCTAAAGTTTGAGAATCACTAGAAAGTCTAGAGCTGTACTGTCCAATAAGACAGCTGCTGTGTGTGGCTATTTAAATTTAAATTAGTAAAGAGTAAACAAAACTTGAAAGTCAGCTCCTCAGCCTCACTAGCCTCATCTCAATGCTCCAGAGCCCCGTGTGGCTAGCGGCTACAATATTGGACAGGGCAGAAATGGAATATTCCCATCATTGCAGAAAGTTCTTTTGGGTAGCGCTGGTCTAAACAAGCCTTGCTTCTCCAAGTGGGGTCTGTAGGCCAACAGCTTTGGCCTCACTAGGAGCTTGTTGAAAATGCAGGCTCTCCCACATTATGCTAGACCTGCTGAATAAGAAGCTACAACTTAATAAGATTTCCAGGTCACTGGAACGCATCTTCAAGTATGAGAATGGCCAAGTACTCATGCCTGTACTCCCAGCACTTTGGGAGACAGAGGCAGGAGGGTCGCTTGAGGCCAGGAATTTGAAACCAGTCTGGGCAACATAGCAAGACCTCGTCTCTACAAAAAATTTTTTAATTAGCCGGCTGTGGTGGCATGACCTGTAGTCCCAGCTACTCGAGAGGCTGAGGCAGGAGGATCCCTTGAGCCCAGGAGATGGAGGCTGCAGTGAACTATGATGGTGCCACCGTACTCCAGCCTGAGCAATAGAGCCTGTCTCTAAAATTTAAAATTAAAAAATTCTGAGAAGCAGTAGATTGTACTATTCAGACAGAACTGGAATGACTTCCCTAACACCGCTAACACAGAGTATAACAACATAATATTTGCCACGATGTTATCAGAGCCCACCAGCGTTAGGACACAACATCACAGCCTCTATAAAAGCCGACATTGCAATGATGGCACACTCAAACAACACAACAATTTCCAGCATCTCAGCATTACAATCAACATAAGTCACAGGCATCGCGGCCTCCATAAATGACAACCACGTCACTATAACCATGCAAACAAGGTCACGGCCATCACACCATAGGGTAACACGCCATCACACGCCATATGGCAACACGCCATCACATGCCATACGGCAACACGCCATCACACACCATACGGCAACACGCCATCACACCATACGGTAACACGCCATCACACGCCAGACGGCAACACGCCCTCACACGCCATACGGCAACACGCCATCACACGCCATATGGTAACACACCATAGCCATTGCCAGAATTACATTATTGCTTTATGCATGCTAGCATCCTCTTGTCCGCTACCCCATGACTGGGGGTCCACAAAGGACTTGGGAAAGATGGCTTATCCAGGAACCTATACTACAGGACTCACTGCCACAAAGCTCTCAATGGCCGTAGGGTTTGTGAAGGCTGTCTGTGGTTTCTGATTCCCAAGGATGCTGAAATTGACATTGAGAATCAGGCTTCCTGTGTTGCCAAGGTAAGTCTCCTCGTCAACTATTCCCAAGCCCAGAATGAGATATCAGTGTTCATCTCAGAGGAGAGGCATCTACCAGCTTCTTATCCACACCCGCGGAGGAGAGGCTGTGGCCCTCCAACCGGGAAATGCTGGTCATCCGGAAAATCCACTTGGATGAGAACATCCTACTGTCAAGACCATCTCCAGGTTGCCAGACCACAAGATGATTAGTCAGTCTCAGGGAGGCTCCTAAAAGGGGTGTCAATGGCTCAGACAAATGGATAGCAATGATGATTTTTACAAGACCACTAATAAGATAGAAGCAATGTTGTGGTTTGTTTGATTTTACCTGCTCTCATGGCCTCTTAGCCTCACCCTCAAATATGGCCCGTTGTGAAGATAATAGCATCAATTAACCCTGGCCTAATAGCTGTGATTAGACCAAGACTCTTCTAGAGCTAGAAGCTAGTAGGTTTGCAGGGATAGGTGGGCAGCTTTCAGACGGTCCTGCCACTAGCAGATGCTCATGAGGCTGCCAGTCTCAAAATAGTAATTATAAGTTTCCCTGGACCATAAGCCCAAACTATAAGCTCCACTCCTGGCCAGGCGTGGTGGCTTATGCCTATAATCCTAGCACTTTGGGAGGCTGAGGTGGGAGGATTGATTGAGGCCAGGAGTTCAAGACCAGCCTGGGCAACACAGCGAGATATCATCTCTACCAAAAAATATACATATATACAAAAATTAGTGGGGCATAGTGGTGTGCACGTGTAGTCCCAGCTACTCAGAAGGCTTATGCAGGCGGATCACTTGAGTCCAGGTGTTGAAGGCTGCAGTGAGCTAGGATCACACCATTGCCCTCCAGCCTGGGTGACAGAGCAACACCTTGTCTCTAAAAAAAATAAATAAAAGCTCAGATAGATCCCAAAGCCTGCATTCCTGTTTTGCTGATATATGAACAAAAGCAAAGATGTCCCCCAGCCTCAAGTGACCCCTGAATGGAATCCACCGTGTCTTTTCCTCAGCCTGGCAATTAAAGCCAACATCAGGACATGCACAGGACTCTGGAAAATACACTGGGCTGGAAGTCAAAGAGGAATCCGAGGGCCAGCCCAACTGCTTGCTAAGCCTCAGTTTTCTCACCTAGAAGAAATGGGAGGGGGATAATGAAGTTTTGCAGTTACGGCTATATCATGAATCACTCCAAACTGAGCAGTGTAAAACACCCTTTTCTTAGGCTCACAGATTCTGTGGGTCAGGAATTAAGACAGAGCAGAAGGGGAATGGCTTATATCTGCCTCACGGTGTCTGGGGCCTTAGCTGGAGGATTTTAACAGCTGAGGCTAGAACAGCTGGGGCTTCTCCAGCAGATTGCCCTGCCTCTACACGGTCTCTCCTTGTGGCCCCTTCTGCACGGAGGCTTCTTAGTGTTTCAAAGACACGTGTCCTGACAGAGAGGCTGAGGAAGCTTCACCACCGTAGGTGACACAGCCTCAGAAATCACACTGCAGCTGGACACAGTAGCTCACGCCTGTAATCCCAGCACTTTGGGAGGCCAAAGTGGGTGGATCACCTGAGGTCATGAGTTCGAGACCAGCCTGGCCAACATGGTGAAACCTCATCCCTACTTAAAAAAAAAATACCACAAAGAAAATAGCCGGGCATGGTGGTATGAGCCTGGAATCCCAGCTACTTGGGAGGCTGAGGCGCGAGAATCACTTGAACCCGGGAGGTATAGATTGCAGTGAGCAGAGATTGTGCTGCACTCCAGCCTGGGCAACAGAGTGAGACTCCATCTCAAAAAAAAGAAATCACACTGCATTCGTTTTGCAGCTTTCTATTAACTAGGCCATTAAAAAGTCCATCCAGGCCAGGTGCAGTGGCTTATGCCTGTAATCCCAGCACTTTGTGAGGCAGAGGCAGGGGGATCACTTGAGCTCAGGAGTTCCAGACCAGCCTGGGCAACATGATGAAACCCCGTCTCTACAAAAAAAAAAAAAAAAAATTAGCCAGAAGTGGTGGCACGTGCCTGTAGTCCCAGCTACTCGGGAGACTGAAGTAGGAGGATCACTTGAGCCCAGGAGGTCCAGGCCGCAGTGAGCTGTGATCGTGCCACTGCACTTCAGCCTGGGCAACAGAGTGAAAGACTGTCTCAAGAAAAAAAAAAAAAAAAAATTGCCCATTCATATTCAAAGGAAGGAAATGTAGACGCCCACCTCTCAATGGAGAATGTCAGTGTCACATCGTAAGAAGAGCATGGGATGGGGTAAGATCAGTGTGGCCATTTTTGGAAAATACAATATGCCCCAATAATATCTTCCTTAAAGAGCCCGCGCAAGGGTTAAGCGCCATGTGGCTGTAAACTCACTCGGGTGATGTAAAGTGTTGCCCTCACATAGCCCATCTAGTTGAAAGAGGCAGTGTGTACCTAAATCACTCTAATTCAAGAAAGCACGTGAAAGAGATGAGTTGCTACAGACGGGAAATTAATAAGGATGTAATGTAATTAGGAAGAATGAACAGGTAGACAGACCAGGATGAATGAGAGAAAGTCCTCTGCAAATAGTCAAGGGCTTGGTATTTCAGTGATTGCGATAATGATGGCTGTAATCTGGAGAGAAATATAGGAAGACACATGAATTGCCCAACTTTTTCACTCTTGGAAAAAAACATCGCTTCCCCATCCCAAATCTAACATGCGTTTTTTCCATTCAATCAATCATTCATCCAACAACTATTAATGGAGGGTCTAGTACCTGCCAGGCATGATGGAAAACTGAAAGATGAACAAGACTTGGTGTCAGCTCTCAAGGGGATATGAAACACACATTTTAAATGACTGGTCCAATGTGGGTACAGATGGAGAAAGTTGGCAAATGACACATGTATACGCTGCACCCCGCTGCACCCTGCTATTTTCCCCAGGTTGAATTCGACTCTGGAAAACGAATCGCCACCAGCTAGGGCTCTTGTCCTTGCTCAGCCTCCACCAGAGAAGGACACTAGTCCCCAGTCACAGCTAGGTTGCCCTGCAGTTTCCTTTTCTCGCTCCTTGTTGGCACTTCTCTAGCTCCTGCCCTTCCTCTAGGACTGGCCTCCGCGGTCAGGATCCCCAGGTCCGCCTCCAGTCCCTGCTTCCCCACCCAAATGGGGGTTAACATTTTCTAATGTTCCCTGCAGGGTTTGAAGTGCAGCTGTTACTGCCATTTGGAAATGGCTTTTTCAAAAAAAAAAAAAAAAAAAAAAAAAAAAAAAGCTCAGCTCCTTCTTGGAAACACCCACAGTGCCATCCTCTGGCAAAAGTCGGGAATTCCACCTGCTGCAAGCTTCACGCTGCAATTAGGGGATGGCCTTTAAATGTCTCCTTGGAGATACTTGGAAAGAACTCCCCGCTCCGCATGTGACCTCGCTATCTCCTGCAGCAGAAGTCTGGAGGTTGGTTCTGCTTCCCATGTGGAAATTCTAGGAATTGAAAGCAAGTCACCAGGGAGCCTGGGTCCTCAAGAAAAAAAAGGAGGAAGGGATGTTACAGCCCCAGGATATGAGAATGAAACTCTGCATTCTCTCTTTTGGTCAGCAGGCGAGAGGTTGTTTGTTTTTTGTTTTTTGAGACAGAGTCTCACTCTGTCACCCAGGCTGGAGTGCAGTGGCGCGATCACAGCTCACTGCAACCTCCATCTCCCGGGTTCAAGTGATTCTCCTGCCTGCCTTAGCCTCCCAAGTGGCTGAGATTACAGGCATGCGCCACCATGCCTAACTAATTTTTGTAATTTTAGTAGAAATGGGGTTTCATCATGTTGGCCAGGCAGGTCTCGAACTCCCGACCTCAGGCAATCTACCCGCCTTGGCCTCCCAAAGTGCTGGGATTACAGATATGAGCCACTGCACCTGGCCAGCAGGTGAATTTATTCTGCAAAATAAGAGTGGAGTGAGTTGGAGGACTCTCTCCCCAGACGTGGGTTCACTGGCAGGGGAGTGTTGCTTGGAGAGACAAAAAGGCAGTGAGGCCAGTACCCCTATTGGAACTCAGTCTGCATTGGAGCTTTCTGCCCAAGAAAAAAAAGGAATTAAGAAACCTTAGGCCTCCCAAAGGCCAAGAGGGGACGATAACTTGAGGCCAGGAGTTCAAGACCAACCTGGGAAACATAGCAAGACCCCAACTTTAGTTAAAAAAAACAACAGCAGATGTTTACATGTAGGTCATACTTGTTTGTATCTGGTATTTTCTCCATAAGTAAATTTAGATTCACCTATTCATTTGTCTAGATTCATTTGTTCCTTCAACAGATAGTTTTTGGTGCCTGGCACTAACCCAGTGCTAAGAATACCAAATACACAAAAGTTCCTGTGTTTGTGGAGGAAAAAGAGACACAGAATTAAAAAAAATATGTAAGTAAACCACATAGGATATTAAGAAGGTGCTAAGTAAAACAGCCACAGCCACAAAAAGTGACAAGGAGTGATGGGGTGGTGATGGGGGAAGACCTGGAGATGGTGAGGAATAACCTTTGGCTTCTGGAGGACAGAGGGAACTCCAGGCAGAGGGAACAGCCAGCACTAAATCCCTGAGATGGGAGCGTGCTCGCCATGCTTGAGAAACCACCAAGGAGCCAATATGGCGGCAAGAGAGCAAGTGAGAAGAGTAGATGAAGAAAACGCAGAGAGATCTCTGGGTCCAGATTCTATAGGAACTTGCAGGCCATTACAGATGTTGACTTTTCCTCTGATGAAAGGGGACCCTTGCAGGGTTTTGAGGACCTGGTCTGACTTCTATGTTAACCTCTGCACACACTCTGCTGCACACTGAGGATGAAAGGAAGGGCACGGCGGTAGAAATGGTACAACAGTTGGGAGGCTGTTACAGTAATCCAAGCAAAAAGAAGAGTGTGGATTGGACCAGGGTGGTGAGAAACGGCTGGATTCAGGACACAGTAGTTCCTGGTTTCAGTTACCTGCAGTCAACTGTGATCCGAAAACAGTAAATGGAAAATTCCAGAAGTCGACAATTCATAAGTTTCAAATTGCATGCTGTTCCGAGTGGCGTGACGAATTCTCTCACCATTCTGCTCTGTCACACCCAAGATGCGAATCATCCTTTTGTCCAGTGGATCTACGCTGTCTACACCACCCACCCAATAGTTACTTAGTAGCTATCTCAATTATTAGATGGACTGTCAAGGTATCACAGCATTGGTGTTCAAGGTCAATAGCAACCTAATGCTATGTCATGATGCCTGATCATCCACATCACTTCTTCTCAAGATGTAGGTGTTTTATCATCTGGTATCATCACAAGAAGGAAAGGTACAGTACAATAAGATATTTCATGAGAGAGAGACATCACACTCACATTACTTTTACTAAAGTGTATTATTATAAGTTGGGTGCAGTGGCTCACACCTGTAATCCCAACACTTTAGGAGGCCAATGATGGTGGATCGCTTCAGCCCAGGAGTTAGAGACCAGTCAGGGCAACCTAGCGAGACCCTCATCTCTACCAAAAAAATTGAAAAACAGCAAGCGTGATAGCACGTGCCTGAAGTTCCCAGCTATTCAGGAGACTGAGGTGGGAGGATCACTTGAGCCCAGGAGGTGGAGGTTACAGTGAGCAGTCATGGCACCCCTGCACTCTACAGCCTTGGTGACAGAGTGAGACCCTGTCTCCAAAAAAAGGATATTATTATAATTGTTCTGTTTCCTTATTATTGTTGCTAATCTCTTACTGTGCCTAATTTATAAATTAAACTCTATCATAGGCATGTAGGAAAAAGCATAGTATCTATAGGATTTGGCACTACCCATAGTTTCAAGCATCCACTGGGGGTCTATCCCCCATGGATAAGCAGGAAATACCACATGTTGTGATGGTGGAACCAAGTATGGATAATGCTGTAAGGTCAGATGTGCTGCAAACAGAAAGAAGGTAGCCAAGGAGGACTCCAGGGTTTTTAGGCTGAGCAGCTGCAAGGCCTCCATTGCCATTAAGTGAAATGCGGACGGCTGCAGGAGGAGTAGGTTTGGGAGAAAGATAAAAAGTCCAACATTGAAGCGTTAACATCTCCAGCAGATGCCAATGTAACTATGCAGAACCGCTCGATCGGAGTATCTTCCCCCATTCAGGCACTACATAAACACTGGCCCGGAAGATACGGTGCTAACTGGTTTCAAAAAGTTAGGCTGGGGTGTAGTGGCTTGCGGCTGTAATCCCAGTACTTTGAGAAGCCAAGGCAGGAGGATCTCTTGAGCTCAGGAGTTCGAGACCAGCCCGGGCAACATAGAGAGACCTTATCTCTACAAAAATTTAAAAATTAGCCAGGTGTCGTGGTGCATGCTTGTGGTCCCAGCTATTTGGAGGCTGAGGTGGGAGGATCGCTTGGGCCTGGGGGCTTGAGGCTGCAATGAGCCATGATCACACCACTGCACTCCAGCCTGGGCAACAGAGCGAGACTGTCTCAAAAAAAAGGAAGAAAGAAAGAAAGGAAAGAGGCTGTATGGGATAAGAAAACAGGCCACCCTGCAAAGGCTAGCCAAGAGCTGAATCTCTGATGGGGAGAAGGTTGTATAATGTCGGCAAGTTCAGACATAGCAGGAGAAAAGGCCAGGAAGCTAAGACTAGGGGCAGCTTCAGAAACACCCCATAATCCCTTAGAGAGGACAAAAGCCACCCTGGACCCAAAGGCAAAAAAGAATAGGTTTGAGGAGCACATTGGATGAGGCTTGTATGATGCATATTTTGGAATGCTTGCCCCAGCCAGGCCTCCTTCTCAATGAATCTTTCCTCACCTAGAGTCCCTGACACTCTAAACATGTTTTATTCCAAGAGGCCTAAGGTCTCCCCACCTTCGTTCCATCTACTTCCCAATGGACACAGCCAGTTGAACCAGAAATGTGGTGGATACTGACACAAGGTCTGCAAATCCTTGGTATGTCAAAGACCCAACAAATTCCCTCCTGAAACTCTGAAATAAGAGACAAAGACATTTGATGGTCAATGGCAGGCACCAGAATGGAAAGGTTATCAAGTAGAGAAAGAACGTGATGAGCAGCCTGGGGGTCATGTGCAAGAGAGTACACAGAGGAATATGAATGAGAAAGAGGAATGGGGCAGACACAAAGATGAGCAGAAATAAGAGTAATCACCTCACACCTGATAGATGGAGAAAGAGGCCTCAGTCCTTGGCTCTCCCAACCTCTATATTCAATGCCACCATGTTGTACAAGTCCAGAGATCACTATGTACCTCATGGTCCATGCAAATAATACCTTTGGAATTGTGCAGTGCACAGCTTGTGCAACTGAACATGGCAATACTGTCTCTAGCTATATTTTATTCCTGTGACCATGACATTGCCTATTGTGTCCTCATAGTAATCCTTTTCCATGAGCTAGCACAACGGGTTTCTGTTTCTCTCCAGCAAGAGTTTTGACCAAGCACAGATTCAGGAGGCAAAGACCATTATGCTGGATTCCTACTCCCTTGACCGATTGGATCTAAGATCATCAGTATCTCTGTGTTGTAGATTTCCAGGAAGTGTCATTCACCTAGGGACACTGGACCTAACTGTTTGAGGACCTGAAAAGCAAGTACACATAATCTGCTACTGCTGGGAGAAACAGCCACCTTCTTCTTTAATGGAATTTGTGATCACGGTCTCTTTGGTATGTCTGTAGTGTGTTGGCACGTAGACCTATAAAGATAAGACTAAGAGAGCTGATGGCCAGAAACACTGGGAAACTAGTTTGGTAAAGACCGGAGTTTTATCCAGGTTAGAAAACTTTGATCCAGTGCTGAGTGGCTGGCAGATTCCATATCCAGGATTGCCTAATTCCTGTATAAAATTCTCATCCCTCTTAAGCAAATTCAGCTACATGCATATTGCCTCTCCTCAGGTCCTCACCACCTTTGCCTGGAAGAGAAGCACATAATACACAAGAAAGCCTACAGGCACCTAAGCAGAGGGAGACAGGTGATCAAGGATGTTTGAAAATCATTTTCCTGGCCGGGCACCGTGGCTCACACCTGTAATCCCAGCACTTTGGGAGGCCAAGGCGAGCAGATTGCTTCACCTCAGGAGTTCAAGACCAGCCTGGGCAACATGGCAAAACCCTGTCTCTACCAAAAAATACAAAAAATTAGCTGGGCGTGGTGGCACACACCTGTGGTCCCAGCTACTCGGGAGGCTGAAATGGGATGTTGCCTTCAGCCCGGGAAGCAGGAAGCGGAGGGTGAGGTGAGCTGAGATTGCGTCACTGCACTCCATCCTGGGCAACAGAGTGAGACCCGTCTTTAAAAAAGAAAGAAGAGAAAATTATTTTCCTCTTCCCATCTTCTTCCCTCTCCAGCTGTCTGGAGTCTGAGGTCCCCTGCACTTAAATCTCTAATTTATCTATGTTGTAGCTCATGAAAAGAAATTTTTAACAGCAAGCCTTCTATTCATTCATATTTCATGCACCTTCCTGTGTTAGACAAAGTACATTCCTCAAAAGAAATTCCTCCACTTATTCTAAGCACATTGCAAAGCCCACTCTTTGCATATGCGTTGGTTTTGTGACTATCAGAGTCTCCTCCCCCCACCCCAGGCTGCCACTAATAAATCAAGTCACTTAATGCTGTTTTGAATAAATGGAAAGATCAGAGTGCAATTCTAATGCTGTGGTGTTAGGCATTTGTTTGATGGAGGTAACACTTTTCACAACAAGATACATTTCTGTTTCCTCGAGTTATCATTAAAAACAGAAATTGAGCCATATATTGATGTACTCAAACTACAGTGCATACATTTTGTGGATTCTAAAAACAAACAACCAAAAAAAAAAAAAAATGATGGAAAGGCTGAAAGGCAGCCTGAGTGTTGCCTGGTATTCTGGTGCATGAGGTCTCAAACAGCAGTTCTCAGAGCAGGCCCCAGCCCAGCCACAGCAACAACCCCTGGGAACTTGTGGGAAGTGAACATTTGTGAGTCTCACCCCAAACCTACTGACTAGGCATGCTGGGTTCTGAGTTGTTTTTTTTGTTGTCCTTTTTTTTTTTGAGACAGAGCCTTGCTCTGTCACCCAGGCTGGAGTGCAATGGCATAATCTCTGCTCACTGCAACCTCTGCCTCCTGGGTTCAAGTGATTCTCCTGCCTCAGCCTCCCCAGTAGCTGAGATTACATGCATGCGCCACCACACCTGGCAAATTTTTGGATTTTTAGTAGAGACAGAGTTTCACCATGCTGGCCAGGCTGGTCACCTGACCTCAGGTGATCTGCTCGCCTGAGCCTCCCAAAGTGCTGGGATTACAGGTGTGAGCCACCATGCCCAGGTGGGTTCTGGGCTTTAAACTAGGGTTTTAACAAGCCTTCCAGGTAATTCCAATGAATGATCAAGTTTGAGAACTAAAGAGTTCTGGTTATTGGAGTTGGTTAAAAGGAGATCATTATCCTTAGCAAACTAACACAGAAAGAGAAAACCAAATACCTCATGTCCTCACTTATAAGTGGGAGCTAAAGGGCCAGGCGTGATGACTCACGCCTGTAATCCCAGCACTTTGGGAGGCTGAAGCAAGCGGATCACTTCAGGCCAGGAGTTCAAGACCAGCCCGGTTAATATGGTGAAACCGTATCTTTACTAAAAACACCAAAATTAGCCAGGCATGGTGGTGCGCACCTGTAATCCCAGCTAATTGAGAGGCTGAGGCACAAGAATCGCTTGAACCCAGGAGGCGGAGGTTGCAGTGAGCCAAGATCATACCACTGCACTCCAGCCTGGGCAACAGAGTGAGACCCAGTCTCCAAAAATAAAGAAAAGGAAAAAAAAAAAATAAGCGGGAACTAAAGGATGAGAACACTTGGACACATAGAGGGGAACAACAGACACTGGAGCCTATTGGAGGGTGGAAGGTGGAGGGTGGGAGGACGGAGAGGATCAGAAAAAATTACTAATGAGTACTAGGCTTAGTACCCAGGTGATGAAATAATCTGTACAACAAACTCCTATGACACAAGTTTACCTATGTAATAAACCTGCACTTGAACCCCTGAACTTAAAATAAAAGTTATCTAAAAAGTGGCAATGAGTTATTGGTTCAAGAAGACAAATCCTTTGGGAGGCTGAGGCGGACGGATCACGAGGTCGAGAGATCAAGACCATCCTGGCTAACATGGTGAAACCCCATCTCTATTATAAATACAAAAAATTAGCCGGGCATGGTGGCGGGCGTCTGTAGTCCCAGCTACTCGGGAGGCTGAGGCAGGAGAATGGCGTGAACCCGGGAGGCGGAGCTTGCGGTGAGCCGAGATTGCGCCACTGCACTCCAGCCTGGGCGACAGAGCAAGACTCCGTCTCAAAAAAAAAAAAAAAAAAGAAAACAAATCAAATAGAGATTAGAGAGAGAGAGAGAGAGAGAGATGTTCCCAAGCAACAGTACCGGATAGCAGTAAAGCCCTCACCCCATTGTTTTTCCGTAAAACCCTAACAATAGGCTTAGGGCTTCACTGCTATCAGGTACTGCTGCTAGGGTTAGGGTTTGACAGGGTCATTCATTTAAAAACATCAATAAGGCTGGGCGCAGTGGCTCACGCCTGTAATCCCAGCACTTTGGGAGGCTGAGGAGGGTGGAACATTTGAAGTCAGGAATTCAAGATCAGCCTGGCCAACATGGTGAAACCCCATCTCTACTAAAAATACAAAACTTAGCCAGGCATGGTGGCACATGTCTGTAATCCCAGCTACTCAGGAGGCTAAGGCAGGAGAATCACTTGACCCTGGAAGGAGGAGGTTAACAGTGAGCCGAGATCACACCACTGCACTACAGCCTGGGCGACAGAGTGAGAACCTGTCTCAAAAAATAAAAATAAATAAAAACATCGATGTAGCAGTCACAGTGGCTCATGCCTATAATCCCAGCACTTTGGGATACAAAGGATGGAGAAACACTTGAGGCCAGGAGTTCAAGATCAGGTTGGGCAATAATAGCAAGACCCTGTCTCTATAAAAAAAAATAAATAAACAAAAATTAGCTGGGCATAATGGCACTCACCTGTAGTCCCAGCAACTCAGGAGGCTAAGACAGGAGGATTGCTTGATGAACCCAAGAGTTCAAGGCTTCAGTGAGGTATGATGGCACCACTGCACTCCAGCCTGGGCAACAGAACAAGACTCCTGTCTCTAAAAAAATAAAATAAAAACACTGATGAAGTTCCTACACTGTGTGAGGAAGTAAGGATTTGCAGCAGAATAAGAGATAGTCGCTGCCTATAGTTTTTTGAGACAGAGAGATAGAAAATCCTAAAGACAATTACATGTCATAGGTGTTAACTCAGATACATGGGCCAAGGGTGGGGTGAGCACAAAAGGAGCCCTCACTCTGGCTGGAGTAATAAAAGAGATATCCACAGGGGAGAAAACCCTTAAACTTGACTTGAAAGAGCAGGGGGAGTGTGTAGGAAGGAGTGAGAACTACGCATTAAACAGGGAGAGCTACATGTGAAAAAAAAAAAAAAAGAGCGAGATTATTAAGGGACCTGGATGTGCCCAGGGAACTCGGATACGTATGTGGGAGGTTTGGGTTGCTTGAAGATCATGCTTCATTCTCCAGGGCCAGCAAAGATGCCAATTTGTGCAGAAAATATATGCCAGGTGGTTCAGAGTTACATTCAAAACCAGTACGCAGACCGGCTGTAACCCCGCCTGCTCCCTGCCTCAGAAGGATTTTTAAAAGTCAGTTCCTCATCAAATGCTGGAGAATATATATATATATATATATATATATATATATGTATTTTTTTTTTTTTTTGAGATAAGGTCTTGCTCTGTTGCCCAGGCTGGAGGGTAGGGTGCAATCACAGCTCATTTGGGCCTCAAACTCCTGGGCTCAAGCCATCCTTCCACCTCAGCCTCCCAAGTAGCTGGGGCTACAGGCATGCATCTTCATGTCCCATTAATTTTTTGGGTTTTTTTGGCTTTTTTTTTTTGGTAGAGATGGGGTCTCACTATTTTACCCAGGCTGGTCTCGAACTCCTGGCCTCAAGTGATCCTCTCACTTTGGAATCCCAAAGTGCTGGGATTACAGGCATGAGACACGGTGCCCAGCCTGGAATTTTTTTTTATTTTATATATATATATATATATATATATATATATATATATATATTTTTTTTTTTTTTTTTTTTTTTTTTTGAGACGAAGTTTTGCTCTTGTCACCTAGGCCGGAGTGCAATGGGGCGACCTTGGCTCACTGCAACCACTGCAACCTCCGCCTCCCAGGTTCAAGCGATTCTCCTGCCTCAGCCTCTCGAGTAACTGGGATTACAGGCGTGCACCACCATGCCTGGCTGATTTTTGTATTTTTAGTAGACACGGTGTTTCACCATGTTAGCCAGGCTGGTCTCGAACTCCTGAGCTCAGGTGATCCACCCACCTCAGCCTCCCAAACTGCTGGGATTACAGGTATGAGCCACCGCGCCCAGCCTTCTTTTATAATATCTTACAGTCATTTTCCACTTCAGGCAAGACAGGTGCTTACTGTCTCCCAGGGAGGCACATACCGTCTTAGAACAGTCTCAGAGAGAACATTTTCTGTTTTACTCTATTGCCCTGTCATTTCAGTCCCCTGAACCTAGAACTGCCTCCTGTATGACTCTTCAAAATCTGCTGTTTCCCACACAAATGCCCATGAATAGGTGAGTAAGCACAGGAACTGGAGCATCCGACACTGGAACATTAGAAGGAATAAGCTGCTGATACACTCCACTCCACAGTGCAAAGGAATCTCAGTCATTGTGATGCACCAGAGAGACCAGACACAATGGACTGCACGCTACCCAGTGTAAATGCCATTGACACGAAACTCTAGGACTGGCAAAAAGACACCAGAATGTCTGTTGCTGGGGGCCCGGGATGGAGCACAGGAAGCTCGCAGAGTTTGAAGGAAATGTTCTAGATCTTGACTGTGCTTGTGGTGACACAGGTTCACACATTTGTTACAGGTCACCCACCTGTCTGCTTTCGAGGGGTGCATGTGACTTGTGCAAATGAAACCTCCACAAAGTTGATTTTAAAACTGTTTTTTAATGTGTTATTTTAAATTGACATCAGAACTTCAAGATTTAAGGTTGGTGCATGGGGCAAGATCTTAAAGTAAATACTCCCTCCAATGTCAAATTCTTTATCTTTGTGCAGTTAAGCATGTCGATGCTTAGGGTAAAGTCTACGCATGTACAAATGGAACCCGCTGTCTTAATGGAAAGTTCCACAGGGATGCCTGCAAACCTCTCCATATCAAACCAGTTCATAGTGCTTCTGCATTCAGAAAGCCAGACACATGCTGGGCAGGGGCCCTCATAGAAGGTGACAGGAGTAGGATCATGAGGGAAAGAATGAAACCCAGAAACCATGGCCAACATCCCATACTGGGCAGGAAGTCTTCCCAGCACACCCACCAGATGGCCAGCCATTTTCACCTTCTGCTGGCTAAGCAACTTTGGGCCAGTTATGTAAACTTTCTCTGCCTCTGTTTTTTCAGCTGTAAAATGGGCATAGTAATATGCCCTAATTTATAGGGTCATTATGAGGATTACAAGAGTTAATATAGAGAAAGTACATAGGATAGTGCCTGCAATTAGTAAACATTTTACATGTGTTAGCTATTATCACCATCATCATCACTATCACCATCATTACCATCACCATCATAATTATCACCATCATTATCACCATCATCACCATCATCACCACCATCATCACCATCATCACACTATTATCATCACCATCATCATCATGACTATCATCATCACCATCATCACCACCACCATCATCACCACCATTATCATCACCATTATCATCATCATCACCATCACCATCATCACCATCACCATCATCATCACCACCATCATCATCACCACCATCATCACCATCATCATCATCACCATTATCATCATCATCACCACCACCATCATCACCACCATTACCATCACCATCATCACCATCATCACCATCACCACCATCATCACCATCACCATCATCACCATCCTCATCACCACCATCACAACCACCATCATCACCACCATTACATCACCATCACCACCATCACCACCACCATTACCATTACCATCACCACCACCACCATCATCACCATCACCACCATTATCATCACCATCATCATCACCATCCTCATCACCACTATCATCACCACTACCATCATCATCACCATTACATCACCACCACCATCATCATCATCACCATCACCATCATATCATCACCATCATCACCACCATCATCACCACCACCATCACCAACACCATCATCATCACCATTATCATCACCACCATTATCATCATGACTATCATCATCATCACCATCATCACCACCACAATCATCATCACCATCATCACCACCATCATCACCACCACCATCACCACCACCATCACCACCATTATCATCACCATTATCATCATGACTATCATCATTATCACCATCACCACCACCATCATCACCACCATCATCACCATCACCATCATCATCACTTTTATCATCATCATCACCATCACCACCATCACCACCATCACCATCATCATCATCATCATCACTTTTATCATCATCATCACTATGACCATCATCATCACCATCACTATCAACATCACCATCACCATCATAACCACCACTATCATCATCACCACCATTATCATCACCATCAACATCATGACTATCATCATCACCATCATCACCACCACCATCATCACCACCATCATCACCAACACCATCATCATCACTTTTATCATCATCAACACTATGACCATCATCATCACCATCACCATCATCACCACCATCATAACCACCACTATTATCACCACCATTATCATCACCATCATCATCATGACTATCATCATCATCATCATCACCACCACCATCACCACTACCATCATCACCACCATCATCACCAACACCATCATCACCATCACCACCACCATCACCATCATCACCACCATCACTATCATCACCACCACCATCATCACCACCATTATGATCACCATTATCATCATCATCACCATCACCATCATCACCATCACCACCACCATCATCATCACAATCATCACTATTATCATTGTCATCACTATAACCATCATCACCATCACCATCATCATTGTCACTACCATCACCACTATCACCATCATTACTACCATCATCACAAGCATCACCACCATCATCATTACCATCATCATCGTTATGACCACCATTATCATCACTATCATTGTCACTACCATTATCATCACCATCATTACTATCACCATCACTACCACCATCAGTATCATCATCACTATCATCACCACCATCAGCACCACCACCATCATCATCCAGTCTCTGCTCAATCCCAGAGCCTAATAATTGGAGATGGGAACACCAGGCTAATGTTATGACAATAGCTATTCACAGGCAACTAATAAATATAACTAAATATATTTCCTTTTCCTCAAGCCAATCCCATTGAAGCTTGACTGCTCTCTACAACATCTCCACAAAGCAGTTGCCAACCCATGTTTGTCCACCTATCCTGGTGGGCAGCTGAAGGCCTTCCCAGGCAACTCATTCCAACTGCAAGATCCAACACATTGGCTCTAGGGCTTTAATATTTCTGCAATCTCAAGAACATCCATACTATCCTACTGTAAGATTACTTTGGTTGGTTAGAAAAAAATTAGAAAATAGGCCTTTATTTGTGACACCCCTATCCTCTTTTATGTCCAGGGAAACTTTTTTGTAACTCTTCCCATTGAAAGGTGGATTCTACTTCCCCTCCCCTTGGATCTGAACTGGCCTTAGTAACTTGCTTGATCAGTTAAATGTGGCAGAAGTGGCTTCCTCCAAGGACTCTTGAAATACTCTTGGAATGCAGCCACCACCCTACCAGAAAGCCCAAGAAGCCCTGTGAGACACCCATGCGGAGAGGAGCTGAGACCCCCCAGACAACAGTTCCCAGCCAACAGCCAGCCAGCACCAGCTTGCCAGCCATGTGAGTGCACCATCTTGGAAGTGGATATTCCAGCTGATCCACTCAGTCCATCTTCCCAGCTAGTGCCATATGAAGCAGATATAGCTGTCTCCATTAAGTCCTGCTCAAACTTCAAGCTCATGAGCAAACTAAATCATTATTATCATTTTAAGCTTTTAAGTTTAGGGGTGATTTATTATACTGCAATAATAACAAACATCCTGACTCATCTCCCATAACTGAGAAGCACCCTTAGGTTCCTTTGAACAAAAGCATTTAGGAGAGCCACCAACAACTGATCATGAATGTGAACAGAAGCACTGTGTGGTTTTAAGGAAACGCAGTGAAGGGGGACATGTGTTCTGCTCGGTGGGGGACGACAGTGAGCTGACTCCAAAGGGATGAAAAGAATTTCCCAGATGGAGAAGAGGAAGGCAATGGAATAAGGGCATGGAGGTTGAAAGGTTGAAGGGGTCTGCCAATTTCAGGGATCAGTTAGGAGACCTGAGTGGCAAGGAGAGCAAAGGGCGTGAGGCAAAGGATGGAAAGATGGGGCTGAGAAACTCAGTTGGGTTAGATTGAGAAGGACTTTGTAAACCAGGTTGAGTTTGGATTCCATCTTGAAAGCAATGGAGAGCCATGAAGGGGTTTTAAGTAAGGGTATAGCAGGAGATTTGCATTTCAGAAAGAATGGTCTGGCTGTAGCGATAAGCTCAAATTGAAAGAGGGAAAACCGGGAATCTTTTCAATAGCCCGGTCAGGAGATGAGGGTTTCCTGAAATAAAGCAATGGAGATATAGAAGACATTTCTTAAGACCATTTAAAAGATGCAGTTGGAGATCAATTGGGTGGGGCAGAGAAATCAAACAAGGATGATCCCAGATTTCTGGCTTGGGGAGGTGCCATTCAGCCAACTACAACTAACAATTATAGTAGGCAGACAGAGGTGGGGGGGCATGGCATGCAACACACCCCTTTTTGCACGCTCCTGCTCCAATTCAGGAGTTTGAGACCAGCCTGGGCAACACAACAAAACCTCATCTCCACAAAACATTTAAAATTAGCCAGGCATGGTGGCAAGCGCCTTTAGTCACAGCTACTTGGGAGGCTGAGGCAGGAGGATGGCTTATGCTCAGGAGTTTGAGGTTTCAGTGAGCTATGATCATGCCACCATACTCCAGCCTGGGTGACAATGTGAGACCCTGTCTCTTAAAAAATAGAAACAGGCTGGGCACGGTGGCTCACGCCTGTAATCTCAACACTTTGGGAGGCCGAGGCAGGTGGATCACCGGAAGTCAGGAGTTGGAGACCAGCCTGACCAACAAGATGAAACCTTGTCTCTACTACAAAAAATTAGCCAGGTGTGGTGGCACACACCTGTAATCCCAGCTACTCGGGAGGCTGAGGCAGGAGAATTGCTTGAACCTGGAAGGTGAAGGATGCAGTGAGCCGAGATCATGCCACTACACTCCAGCCTGGGTGACAGAGTGAAACTCCACCTCAAAAAAAAAAAAAAAAAAAAAGAGAGAGAAAAGAAAAGAATAAAACAAAAAAAGACCCCTTTGATCTCTTTGGGGCAGCTCTGACCTAGCCCTTGGGACATCCCAAACCCTGATTCCATTTCAGATATCCAAAGACAGTCATAATGTCTCAAGCTTCTTGTGTGGTTATTTGCTTGTGCCCAGTAACCCTGGTCCTCTTGTTCCTTCATTCCTAATAGAACAAACATGTGCATATGACTCATGGGGTGAATCTCATTTCCTGAACTCCATGCCAGGAAAAGACTGACCTTGTTAAGGTTTTAAGTTTTTTGTTTTTTTTTTTTTAGTGACAAGGTCTCTGTCACCCCGGCTGGAGTGCAATGGCGCAATCACAGCTCACTGCAGCCTCAACCTTGCAGGCTCAAACAATCCTCCAATTTCAGCCTCCCAAGTAGCTAGTACCACAGGTGTGCACCACCATGCCGAGTTAATTTTTGTATTTTTTGTAGTGACAGGGTTTTGCCATGTTGCCCAGGCTGGTCTCAAACTCCTGAGCTCATTCTCAAGCAATCTCCCCACCTTGGTCTCCCAAAGTCCTGGGATTACAGGCGTGAGCCATGGCACCCAGCCTAAATATCTTTTTTAATGTCTTTTTTTAATAGACTATAACCTCAGCATATGGTGTTGAAAATGTTTGAATGTACATAAAAGTATAACAAATAACATTTTAAAAACCACTCATAATCCTGTTTCTTAGAAATTATTAATATTTGAGAATATTTCTATTTTTCTTCTATTCATATATATGTGTTCTATGTGCTTAATTTTGTAGTATGAGCATTTTTCTAGGTCTCTCATATTTCCTGGAAAATATGCTTTTTAAATGGCTAAGCAGAGTTCAACATGAGTGTACTTACATTAAGTTTGTCCCTATAATTGTATATTTAATATGTTTCTGTGTCTGTATGTGTGCATGTGTATACTGTTTTGTTGTTTTTGCTATGATAAAACCCTGTGCCGAGTATGTTTCCGTATAAATCTTGGGTAATCTTTTATAATTTTTGTTTTTGAGACAGAGTCTTGCTCTGTCAACCAGGCTGGAGTATAGTGGCATGATCATAGCTCACTGCAGCTCACTAGCTCAGGCGATCCTCCTACCTCAGCCACCCAAGTACCTAGGTACAGGTACATGCCACCACACCTGGCCAATTTTTTTATTTTTTGCAGAGACGAGGTCTGTCTGTGTTGCCCAGGCTGGTCTCGAACTCTTGGGCTCAAGCAATACACCCACCCTGGCCTCCCAAAGTGCTGGGATTGCAGGTGTGAGCCACCATCCCCAGCCTCTAATTATTTCTTTAAGACAAATTACTGGCATGGTCCAAGGATTAAAAGACTTAGCTGAAGCCGGGCGCAGTAGCTCATGCCTGTAATTCCAGCACTTTGGGAGGCCAAGGCAGGTGGAACACTTGAGGTCAGAAGTTCGAGACCAGCCTGGCCAACATAGCAAAACCCCATCTCTACTAAAAATACAAAAATGAGCCAGGCATGGTGACAAGCACCTGTAATCCCAGCTACTCAAGAGGCTGAGGCAGGAGAATCACTTGAACCCAGGAGGCAGAGGTTGCAGTGAGCCGACATTATGCCACTGCACTCCAGCCTGGGTGACAAAGCAAGATTCAAAAAAAAAAAAGGCCAAGCACAGTGGCTCATGCCTGTAATCCCAGCATTTCAGGAGGCCGAGGCAGGCAGATCACGAGCTCAGGAGATTGAGACCATCCTGGCTAACATGGTGAAACCCTGTCTCTACTAAAAATACAAAAAATTAGCCGGGCATGGTGTTGGGCGCCTGTAGTCCCAGCTACTCAGGAGGCTAAGGCAGGAAAATAGCGTGAACCTGGGAGGCGGAGCTTGCAGTGAGTCGAGATCATGCCACTACACTCCAGCCTGGACAACAGAGCGAGACTCCGTCTCAAAAAAAAAAAAAAAAAAAAAAAACTTATTTTAACAAGTTTAAGGGTGTTACTTAAAACAAACTTCTTCCTAAAAGACAATGGGATGATTTTATCAGGTCCTTTTACTTTTGGCCTTTCTCTGGTTGGCTGCGGGGGGAAAGCACATGGCCACACTTCTCACAGCCTGGGGTTTCTGAAAGACATTGACAGATTCTTTTTTGGTGGAAATTTGAAACTCTTTTCTCCTCCTGGAATGGGCAACCCCTGTGACTTACAACCAGCCTGCGCCGGCTCAGTGGCTGCAAGTGCTGTCATCACAGCCCATCAAGCAAATGGAAAGAAACTGCCTGGGTCACTCAGGCTCTCAGCAAACACCAGGGAACAGTGGCTGCTCTCTTCTGTTTTCAAAGGAACATGCTGTTTTAATCACACCCAGGAATGCTTTCCCAAAGTCTTTCTACTCCCCAGAATCTTCCTGTCAAGCCTGGGGCCTGACCTGCTTATTTTCTGAGTCTGTCTTTCCACTCCCCAGAATCTTCCTGTCAAGCCTGGGGCCTGCCCTGCTTATTCTCTGAGTCTGTCTTTCCTGAAATGCAATGGCTGGACAGGCGAGTCCCCCGCTGCCTCCCCAACCCTGAGCAAGGATTGTGGGGCATGGTAACTGACCAGCGTTCAAAGAATGTGAACACCACGTCTTGGCCCAGATTATGAGCTCCGGGTCCAAGGGCTGGACGAGCTTCAGCTGGCTATGTGCAAATCAGCCCACTCTAGTTCTTTCTGCAAAATACACGGGATGTCCTTCTCAAAACTGGACTTATGGTCAGGCACGGTGGCTCACGCCTGTAATCCCAGCACTTTGGGAGGTCAAGGCAGGCAGATCACTGGAGGTCAGGAGTTCGAGACCAGCCTGGTCCACAGGGTGAAACCCCATCTCTACTAACATTACAAAAATTAGCTGGGCATGGTGGTGCGTGCCTGTAATCTCAGCTACTTGGCAGGCTGAGGCAGGAGAATTGCTTGAGCCCGGGAGGCGGAGGTTGAAGTGAGGCAAGATCACACCACTGCACTCCAGCCTGGGCGACAGAGTGAGACTCTGTCTCAAACAAAACAAAACAAACAAAACAGAAAACTGGCTTACTGATTAGTAGGGCCCGGGGAGCAAAGATGCAGCATGGTTTTAATCCCACCCAAGTGTAAACCACTCTAGAACACTCATGTCCAGACCCCAGAAGAAGAGGTCTGCTCCAGGCATGCTCAGAGCCCTGCACCAAAGGGAAGGAGGAGGCACAGGGAGGAGCCACACATACCCTACCTCATGGCAGATGTAGCCCCAGGAAGGGTGGCTAGAAGATGATGGCAAAACTAAGTGGAAATATGCAATGCATTTGGTGGGTTGCGGGGGATGGTGCACAAATCTGTGCTGAAGACAAGAGACAGAAGACAAGGGAAAAATGCTTTCATCCCAAGTTTTGGTCCAAGCTGGGCACACAGATGGTGTTTTCTTTTAGGAGGGTCAGTCTGGTGCAATAAGGATAGTTGCAGAAGAGTCTGAGACTGTAGGATGTTAGAAACATGCTACAATTGTCCGGCCAGGCACGGCGGCTCATGCCTGTAATCCCAGCACTTTGGGAGGCTGAGGCGGGTGAATCTCCTGAGCTCAGGAGTTCGAGAACACCTTGGGCAACATGGTGAAACCCCATCTCTACTAAAATACAAAAAAAATTAGCTGGGCATGGTGGCACGTGCCTGTAGTCCCAGCTACTCAGGAGGCTGAGGCAGGAGAGTCACTTGAACCCCAGAGCCAGAGGCTGCAGTGAGCTGAGATAGTGCCATGGTACTCCAGCCTGGGCTACAGAGTGAGACAAGGAAAGGAAAGGGGAGGAGAGGGGAGGGAAGGGAAGACAGTGGGGAGGGGAGGGGGAGGAGGAGGGGGGAGGGGAGGGGGAGGAGGAAGGGAGGAGGGGATGGGGAGGAGGAAGGGAGGAGGGAGGGGGAGGGGAAGGAGGAAGGGAGGGGGAGGGGGATGGGGAGGGGGAGGGGAAGGAGGAAGGGAGGGGGAGGGGAGGGGGAGGGGAGGGGAGGGGGAGGGGGAGGGGGAGGGGGGAGGGGGAGGGGAGGGGAGGGAGAGGGGAGGGGAGGGAGAGGGGGAGGGGAGGGAGAGGGGGAGGGGGAGGGGAGGGAGAGGGGGAGGGGGAGGGGAGGGGGAGGGAAGACAGTGGGGAGGCGAGGGGAGGGAGGAAGGAAGGAAGGAAGGAAAGGGAAGGGAGAGAGGGATGCTACAGTTGTCAAGGAGAGAGGTATTGGAGTCCAAACCACAGATGGGGCAGATGGAGATGGGAAGAAGGAGAACTCAGGAGATATGAAGGAAGTGGAAGTGATAGGTCTTGATTTGTAGAACATTCAGGTGAGGGCATCGAAGAGACTCCACTTTCCTTAAATAACAATGACAATAATAATAAGTGCTACAAAGGGGTTCATGGATCAAGTTAAATGACACATACAAAGTGCTGAGAACAGTACCTGGCTGAATTAGGCTCATTGAAGATCAGGTCCTAAAATGAGTACAACTTAGACCAATATCACTATTATATAAGCTTGCAGATCAAGGTCAGAAATATAGAGTCAGAATCAACAAGTGGATGTCAGTTCAAGGCATCAAAGTGGACCTGATTGCCCAAAGCACACATGCACAGTTAGGAGACTGGAGAGCAGGGAGTCAAAACGGGGCACCCATGCTAAGGAGCTGCTAGAGAGGAATTGGTGGAAGAGTGAGAAAAAATAGCTTAGCTTGAACCAGGTAAGAACACATCACAGAAGCCAAGAAGGAAAAGTGTGTTGAGAAGGAAAAAGTGCTCGGCGCTGCAGACGGATCAAGCGGGATGAACATGGACAAAGGCCTATTGGATTTGGCCACAAAGAAGTCACAAGGCAGAATGTTTTAAGGCAGCAGTCCCCAACCTTTTTGACACCAGGGACCAGCTTCGTGGAAGACAATTTTCCCAAGGACTAATTCAGTGGGGTGGTGGGGGGAGATGGTTTGGGGATGACTCAAGTGCATTACATTTATTGTGCATTTTATTTCTATTATTATTACATTGTAATATGTAATGAAATAATTCTACAACTCACCATCATGTAGAATCAGTGGGAGTGCTGAGCTTGTTTTCCTGCAACTAGACAGTCCCATCCGGGGGTGATGGGAGACAGTAACAGATCACCAGGCGTTAGATTTTCATAAGGAGCATGCAACCCAGATCTCTCGCACATGTGCAGTTCACAATAGGGTTCATGCTCAGATGAGACTCAAATGCTGCCACTAATCTGATAGGAGGTGAAGCTCAGGCAGTAATGAGAATGATGGGAAGCAGCTGCAAATACAGATGAAGCTTTGCTCACTTGCCTGCCGCTCACCTCCTGCTGTGCACCCAGTTTCTAACAGGCCACAGGTCAGTACCAACCCGTGGCTCAGGGATTGAGGATGTCTGTTTTAAGGAGGGAAAGCGAGATTGCAGTGAATGGAAAGGACAATGGCATTCATGGAAGATGTTCTTCACCACATTATAAATCATGGAGGAAAAGGTGCACAATCTAAGTGCCCAACAAAAGGGGATTAAATATTTTATGTACAACTATGTTGTACTTTTCTTCATGTCATTATATAAAAATACGTTTAAAACGATTGTTATTACATAGCAGAGTTCTAAAAGAGAGATGGAGCCTGGGCTCACACCTGTAATCCCAGCACTTTGGGAGACCGAGGTGAGCAGATCACTAGAGGCCAGGAATTTGAGACCATCATGGCCAACATGGTGAAACCCCATCTCCACTAAAAATACAAAAATTAGCTGGGCATGGTGCCCAGTGCCTGTAATCCCAGCTGCTCAGGAGGCTGAAGCACTAGAATCACTTGAACCTGGGAGGCGGAGGTTGCAGCGAGCCAAGATCGCCCCACTGCACTTCAGCCTGGGCAACAGACTGAAACTGTGTCTCAAAATATAAAGAAAAGAGAAGGAGAGAGAGATGGATTAGTGAACAAAGAAAGCAAAAAGACACAGCTTTCAAAGTAAGGCAGAAAGCCTTTTTTAAAGCCTATTATGATACAAAGGAAAAACAGGCAAGTGGAAAGTGACTGAGTCCTCAGCTTGAGAGATGTGTTGACTCTAGAGAATCTGACAAGAGCAATAAAGACAACTCAAGGGCTGGCAAGTATCTGAGAAAACAAGTAAGAGTAGGATATGGTCCAAAACAATAAATGGTGTAGAATGCAGCTTCATGACTTTGCACCAAGGGTAATGAGAAAACCTGGGAAATGTAAATTCTTATGGAGACTCTATATTATAACTTCGTTCAATTCCCCAGTAGGTAGGCAGCTCCATGAGGACTGGGGCTTTCCTCTCTTCCTCTCTTTGTGATTCCCAGTTCTTAGCACACTGCCTAATAGACCTAAAGTTAAGAAGTGTGTAAGAAAACGCAAAAGATTGTCATTAATACAAAGATTAAGTAAAAAAATCAAAATACTTGCAATATAGTATCTAAGTTCAAGTGGCCACTATTCTAAAAGTGTGCACAGGAAAAAAATGATATAAACATTTTAAGAGTGTATTAGAGTCTGGGATTGTGAATGTGAAATTTTTTCTTTTCTTTCTTTCCATAACTCTTCATACTGGATTTATAATATGCTTAATTGTTAAAACATATGCAAATACCAGAGAGAAGGAGGAAGGAAGGAAGGAAGGAAGGAAGGAAAGAGGGAGGGGGGAGGGAAGGAGGGAAAAAGGAAGGAAGGAAGGAAAGAATGAGGGAAGGATGGAAAAAGGAAGGAAGGGAGGAAGGAAGGAGGGAGGAAGGAGGGAAGAAGGAGGGAGGGACGAAGGAATGAAGAAGGAAGGAAGGAGGGAAGAAGGAGGGAGGGAGGGAAAAAGGGAGGGAGGGGAGGGGGAGGGGAGAGAGGGAGGAAGGAAGGAAGGAAAAGGGAGGAAGAGGGAGAAAAGAAGGAAAGGAAAGGAAATGAAACACAAAGTGTGAAACTTGGAGCCAGATGACTTGGTTTAGATCCCAGCCATGCCACTTACTAACTGTGTGACATGAAATGAGTTCCTTAACCACTCCATACGTCAGTTTCCTTATCTATAAAATGGATCTAATATCTGAGGGTTTTCTAAGGAAGCAACCCAACAATTTGTGTTAGCTCATCCTTACTCACTGTGGGCTTCTGGGTCCCAGTCTATCCATTAATACATTGATGCTGTGAGGTTTGAGTGGCATTGCACTTATCCTCAAGCTCTTAAAATCAGTTGGAGCTTTCCTTTTTGTGCAAATGTCCAGTTTGGTTTTTTCCCCCAAAGTTCCCCCAGCTCTGACCCAAAGGACCTCACTTATAGACACATTGTTGTTCTTTGGAACAGTAAAAGCCAGGAACAGCATGCGTCACCAAAAGCAGTTAGCAACTAGCAGACATTGGAGGCTGTAATCCTCTATCCTGCTGAGCCAAGTATCCATCTTTGACCTCAGGATGCTGTACACATTAACAAACAGGGAATAAGGTCTCCTTCCCAGTATTCTGCAACAACACCATTTCTACCCCCTAGAAAGTCTGAAAACTCTTGTCAGAGTCATCTCAGATTTCCTGCCATGGCATGGAGAAAAACACAAAGATATCATTTATGATGATCCAAAGTGGCATGTGGCAATTCCCCTGCTCTGCTGGTTGGTATCAGAAATTGCCTTTTTCCTCTTAAGGAGTAGCAGAGGGGTATGCTACACAACCCACGGGGTCCTTAAGTCCTCCAAAAAGGAGTGGACCCAACATATTCTCCATCCCTGGACTCAATCCTGAACCCCTCTCCTTGACTCTCACATTTTATCCTCCAGCTCTAACAAATCCCAGCCACCACCTCTAACTACTTCCTCCTTTCCTCTTTCTCTTTGCCCTCCAGATATGGCACATGAGTAATGTTCCCCCAGAGCCCATGGGGAGCTTTTTCGAAAAATCAATGCCTGGGCCATGCTCCAGCTGTTGCTGCTGTAGCTACTGCAGAAGACCATGGGGTAGGTGGGTGGGAAGGGAAGATGAACATAAAGTAGAAAAGAGCAAAAACAATCTGCAACCCACAAGGATAGGCGGGACCATGCACTGGTGTCTCATCATCTCTAAGTCTCCACCTTCAATAATGGGGCGATCAAAGGAGAAATAAACAAGTGTCCTTCCTTATGAAGCCAATTGCACACCTGGCCCAGGAATCAGAGAGGCTGAAGCCAATTAGGTGAAGCACAGATCAGTGCCAGCCCACATGAGCTGCAACAGAGTCCCATGCCTGCACTCACCTTCCAAGTGAATCAAGAATATGGCTGCTGTTTCACATCCACCTCCCAAATATTACGTACAATGTCCCTTACAGCCCACGTTAAGCCAGAACTAAGCAGGGAAGGTGTCTTAGTTTGTTTTCTGTTGCTATAACAGAATTCCCAAGACTAAGTAATTTTAAAAGGAAAGAGGTTTATTTTGGCTTGGCTTCTGGAGGTTGGAAAGTCCAAGATCCAGCAGATACATCTGGCCGGCTTCTGAGGAAGGCCCCGTGCTGCAACATAACATGGCAGAAGGCAACACAGAGTGAGAAGGGGTCACAAGAGACAGCCAACATGGCTTTTTATAACAGACCTACCCTCATGATAACTAACCCACTCCCTTGATAATCCATTAATGTATTAATCTGTTCATGAAGGCAGAGTCCTCATGACCCAATCACCTCCCAAAGGTCTCACCTCTCAGTGCTGTTGCACTGGTGACCAACTTTCCAATACATGAACTTTTGGGGGACACATTCAAACCATAACAGAAGGGGATTCCAAGAAACATAAATCCACCTTAGCTAAATAGACACATTATGAATCTACTATACCTCCCCTCTTTCTTTCTCTCTCTTCAACTTTCCCTCTCCTTTCTCTTTTCCTTTTTCACTGCAAATATCTCAAAGCATTTTCAGTCATGATGGTTTGCTCCTATGTAAATCTAAATATTAAGAGACTATGTGTGTTCAACTTTATTGAACCCTCATGAATGGGATTAGTGCCCTTAAAAATGAAACCCCAGGGAGCTCTGTGCTCCCTGTCATGCACAGAAGGCAGTCATCTGTGAACCAGAAACCAGGCCTTCACCAGACACTGAATCTGCCAGCAATTTCTAGTCTCCAGAGCTGTGAGAAATGAATGGCTTTTTGTTTAAGCCACTTCATCTATGGTATTTTTGTATTGTCCATTAGCAGCACAAATGGACTAGGATGAAGGAGATGGGGGGGAAAAAAAGAAATAAGGAAATAAAACTATCTGGTAAAGTTAGTGGAGGAAAAACCCACAGTGGAAGTCAAGTCTTCACCTACCACCCAGGCCAAAGGTGCTACAGGGGTCCACATTGGCCCACCTCTGTTGGCTGAGCCCCTCAGGGTCAGAATCCAGGAACCTCATCACTGCTCAGTGTATCTATGGGTTGCCCTGACAAAGGCCTATGCAAATAAGAGTTGTCCTTGGGTCTTGCAAAAACTGTGACATTGTCCCTGGATTCTTTGTGTTTAGAAAGGCTGGTCCCCACTGCTCCCAGCAATGCTTATCTCTGAGAAAACTGAAAATTATACACCCAATGAGCATCAGACCTTGAAAAGATACTAGCATCATAAGTTACAAACGAAATGGAGGTGCTGGAGAGTCAAATAACCTGTCCAAGATCACTCAGCCAGGAAGCAACAGGTTCATGCTTCCAAAGCAAGTTTCCTGACTCCTGGCCAAGGAAGTCTTTATCCTCTGTCAAGCTCCTTTGTGAAATAAAGACTCAGAAAGTCACCGGATTTGGCCCCAAAGGGAAGGGCTTAGTCAGCTAAGGCTTACAGAGGAAGCTTCCTAAAGTGGTCTTGCTAGTAAAGCTTGAGCCTACGAAAGGTGGTAGGGTCCCCTTCAGTAAGGTCAAAGTTCCGTTAGCTGGAGAAGAACCACAGACACTGACCCAAAGATCTGACTTAACCCAATAAAACAGTCTTCCCTCCAGTTGAAAGATTTTTCCTAACTAAGGCCCACCAAACCAGGTATTCCTCCATGAGATCCAGAGCGGACCTTTCTTTGAAGTGAGAGTAATGCCTCAGGGAAATAAAAATCCATCTGCTCAGAAGGGATCATTTGGAACTGGGGCCCTCTTGTAGAATCTGCTGGCCTTTTAGCTGAAGCAGTTAACACGTGCTCTGCTGTCTCTTAGAGGGCTCAGAGATGAAACACAGCCAGCTGCCACACTTCCCAGCACAGCTAAAAACAGTCTGCAGGGGCCCATCTGGAGCAAATCAGTCTCACTGGAGTGAAAAATAGCAGATGTCGGAGTGCGCCAGCAGCCCCGGGAAACCCCAGCCCTGCTGCCCTCCGCTCTGCCCTCACAAATCATCCTTGCACAGATCGCTCATTCACACAAGGCAGCCTCTTGGCTCCCAGCTTCTCTGCTGCCCTGGAGGCCCATCTGTGGCCGAAAAACAGGTTTGCAAGCTGGAAAGGAACCCTGGCATCTCCTTAGGGGACATGATCCAAGAGATTTCTGGACTCTGAAGTCAAAAAGGCTCATAGGACGTTTGAGCTCAAATGGACCTTCAGGGTCACTGGGTCCAACCCCACCACTTTACAGATGAGGAGGCTGAGGTCCTGACTCAGCAAGTCAGCCCTGAGAAGTTGACAATGACTGTTGCTAAAGCCAGCCTTGGAAAAACCAAGCATTCAGGAGGTTTTCATTGAGCACCTACTGTGTGCTGGGTTCTGTGGCACCCTAAAGGCATTCATGGAATAGTGATGGAAACATACACAGATCATTTCCATCTCTGGCCAGTTTTAAGAAAGGAGGCTATGGAAAGAAAGGGAGGGGCACTTAGCACAGCCTGGAATTCAGTTTCCTAAACAAGCCCCGTGCACCAGTATGAAACCACCAGGTAACCAACAGGACATGCAGGTGCAATTAAGCACTTCTCCCTACAGAGCAGCCAAGTCTTCCAGCCAAAGTGTCTGTCCAGGTTCTGGTACTTCACATCCTCTTCCCATGATCTTTTCTGTGGGCTTCCTGGCCCACCAGGACCAGTACTTTCTTTCTTTCTTTCTTTCTTTTGTTTTGTTTTGTTTTGAGACAGAGTCTCGCTGTCGCCCAGGCTGAAGTGCAATGGTGCGATCTCTGCTAACTGCAACCTCCGCCTCCAGGGTTCAAGCAATTCTCCTGCTTCAGCCTCCCGAGTAGCTGGGACTACAGGCATCCGCCATCACACCCAGCTAATTTTTGTATTTTTAGTAGAGACGGAGTTTCACCACGTTTGTCAGGCTGGTCTCGAACTCCTGACCTCAGGTGATCTGCCCGCCTCGGCCTCCCAAAGTACTGGGATTACAGGCGTGAGCCCCCACACAGGCCTACGACCAGTACTTTCTGAAGGCAATTAAGTCTCCAGAAACCAGGTTGGGCTCCCCAGACTGCTTCATTTTCTTAAGAGTTACCTGCTTCAGCTGTCTCCTCCTGGGGCACGTCTCTTTCTGCCTTTTCACATCTGTGCACATTACGCTGCTGAACATGGAGTTGTTCCCCATCAGGAAAGCCCAGCTCTCCTTTCCTGCTATTGCACTCGGCTTTGGGACTCTGCATTCTCTGTATCGAGCTCCATTTCCCTGCGTTCTAATAACCTGGGATGCCTTCTTAGATTCCACCTCTCAAAGCTGCACTCTTGCACAGTGTGGTAGCTCACACCTGTAATCCCAGCACTTTGGGAGGCCAAGGCGTGTGGACTGCTTGATCTCAGGAGTTCGGGACCAGCCTGGGAAACATGCCAAAACCTTATCTCTACAAAATATACAAAAATTAGCCAAGCGTGGTGGCATATGCCTGCAGTCCCAACTACTGGGGAAACTGAGGTGGGAGGATCACTTAAGCCTGGAGGTTGAGGCTGCAGTGAGCTATGACTCTGGCACTGTGTTCAAACCTAGGCAACAGAGCAAGACCCTGTCAAAAAAAAAAAAAAAAAAAAAAAAACTGCACTCTTGTTCTTTGGCCACCTGCCTTTAGGGGTAAAATTCAAAAAGTCACCACCCAAACCTCAATAGAGACAAGCGGCACTATCGAGGTTAGGGTGATGACTTTTTGAAATTTACCCCTCCATGGCACAAGCTTGTGGACCCCTCTGGTTACATGAGCCCTGTGGTCAGTCTTGAGCTCACCTGGCTGCACATCTTTCTGATTTCTTCACTTCCGACACCTTCAGCAGGTTAATCCTCAAGGAATCTTGTAACGTTCCTCTCTGACCCCTTACCAGCCCCACTGTTGCCCTGAGGAATGTGAAAGTTCTCTCTCTTCCTTTCACCTTCTTCAATGAGATCTGAATGGCAACCCTCCCCTAGGGGTAGAACTTTAGACTCAAACATCTCATCAATGTCTGATGATCTCCAATCCCTTCCTGGTGTGCTGGCCTAAAACACCGGAAATGTTACCTGCCTAAGGCGGCAACTGGTCAGTTTCAGGCAGGTCAAGCCTTGCAGGTGAAATGCAAGGAACACTAGGGGTGGAAGGAGGCAGGAAATTGGCTTATTCAATTAGCCACAGATTGAGTGCTTTTTCTGCATCAGGGCCCTGGGGATTCTGGAGCAAATAAGACAGACTCTCTGCTCTCAAAAATATTTTATTTTAGTGGAGAGAAATAAACACATAAATAAATAAAAATGCAATTTCAGAACACCACAAGGACCATGAAGAAGGACGGACCAGACAGCAGAACGGAAAGGGATGGGGTAAGGAGGGAGCACTAACTACCAAGCTGAAGTCAGGGTGGAGAGAAGCAAGCCACTGGGCAGAGATCTGGGGGAGAGATTTGCTGGGAGGAGGGAGCGTCTCTGCAAAGCCCTGGGGGCAGGGGTGGGGAGGTAAGGTCATTGTGTAGCTGGGACAGAAAGAAGGCCAGAGAACAGCCAGGCGCAGTGGCTCATGCTTGTAATCCCAGCACTTTGGGAGGCCAAGGCGAGTGGATCACGAGGTCAGGAGATCGAGACCATCCTGGCCAACATGGTGAAACCCTGTCTCTACTAAAAATACAACCAAAAAAAATTAGCTGGACGTGGTGGCATGCGCCTGTAGTCCCAGCTACTCAGGAGGCTGAGGCAGGAGAATCACTTGAACCCAGGAGGCAGAGGTTACAGTGAGCCGAGATTGAGCCACTGCACTCCATCCTGGGCAACAGAGGGAGACTCCGTTTCCAAAAAAAAAAAAAAAAACTAAAGGGCTTTTAGGGTTGAGCAGAAAGACAATGATCAGAAAGTGAGTTACTTAATTCTACTAACCAACATGGTGAAACCCCGTCTCTACTAAAAACACACACAAAAAAAATTAGCCGGGCGTGGTGGCGTTTGCCTATAGTCCCAGCTACTCAGGAGGCTGAGGCAGGAGAATCACTTGAACCCAGGAGGTGGAGGTTGCAGTGAGCTGAGATCACACCAGTGCACACCAGCCTGGGTGACAAAGTGAGACTCTGTCAAAAAAAAAAAAAAAAAAAAAGGTCAGAGAACAGTAGCTAGAGAAGAGTAGAGTGGGTAAAAGTGGAGAATGGGCTAGGCAGGAGGATGAGGGGGAACAAGTGGGAAATTTGGGTATTTGTGTTACCTCCTGAAGAGGGACTGGAATTGTTTTGCCAACATTTGCAGCCTCCTGTTTGCTTCTACCAGCAAGCTGGTGATACAGGAGGGGGGCAAGGAAGTGCTGGGTAGAGAATGTTGCATTTTCCAAGACCACCCTGGCCCACCACACCCCCATCTTGTGCCTATAAAAAACCCGAGACCCTAGTGGGCACAGACACAAGCGGCTGGACGTCGAGAGGAACACACTGGCAGAAGAACACACCAACAGATACCAGCCAACACCAGCTGGTCATCTACGGTGGAAAGACATGGAGTTCAGCCGAGGGCAGTCAGAGGAGAGTCCGGCCACTGAGCTGCCCAACTCCAGGGGAAAACCACCATCCCACTCCATCCCCCTTCTGGCTCCCCATCCATCTGCTGAGAGCTACTTCCACCACTCAATAAAACCTTGCGCTCATTCTCCGAGCCCACATATGATCCAGTTTTTCTGGTCCACTAGGGCAAGAACCTGGGATATAGAAAGCCCTCTGTCCTTGCAATAAGGCAGAGGGTCTAACTGAGCTGATTAACACAAGCCGCCTGTGGACGGCTAAACTAAAAGAATGCACTGTAACACACGCCCACTGGGGCTTCAGGAGTTGTAAGCATTCACCCATAGACACTGTGGTGGAGCTAGATCCCTACAACCTGCCCATCTGCAGGCTCCCCTAGAGATTTGAGCAGCGGGGAACTGAAGAAGTGAGCCACACCCCCATCACAGGCCCTACTGGGGAGATAAGGGAACTTTTCCCATTTCACTGGTAACTATCCCACCCGGGCAAGAACCCCTGTGCCAGACTGTATTTTTCAAAAATAGCCACAACCATGTTTCTGCTCCCACATGCTCTTTGAGGCCCTCGTCAATTGCCCAATCAAGAGGTAGAGTCTACATCCTCCCCACCCCTCGAAACTAGGTGGCCCCACAAGACTTCCCCAACTAAGAAAATGCAGCAGAACTGACCCTATGGGACTTCCAAGGCCAGGTCATAAATGGGGATACAGCTTTCATGGGGCTCCAGTGTAATTGCCCAGTGGGTTCACCTTGCTCGCTGCCTAGAAAGAGCCGATTTATCAAGACAGGGGAACTGCAATGGAGAAGGAGTAATTCACACAGAGCTGACTGTGCAGGAGACCAGAGTTTTACTATTACTCAAATCAGTCTCCCTGAGCACGGGGGATAAGAGTTTTTAAAGAAATTTGGCGGGTAGGGGCTTGGGAAGAGGGGAGAACTGATTGGTCAGGTTGGAGATGGAATCATAGGGGGGTCAAACTGAGGGTTTTTTTTTTTGTTTTTTTTGTTTTTTTTTTCCGAGATGTAGCCTCGCTCTGTCACCCAGGCTGGAAAGCAGTGGTAGCGTGATCTTGGCTCACAGCAACCTCTGCCTCCCAGGTTAAGGCAATCTCATGCCTCAGCCTCTCAAGTAGCTGGGATTACAGGTGCCCACCACCACGCCTGGCTAATTTTTTTGTGTATTTTTATTAGATAAGGGGTTTCACCATGTTGGTCAGGCTGGTGAACTCCTGACCTCTAGTGATCCGCCCACCTCTGCCTCCCAAAGTGCTGGGATTACAGGCATGAGCCACTATGTTTGGCCCAAAGTGATGTTTCCTTGCTGTCTTCTGTTTCTAGGTGGGATGGCAGAACTGGCTGAGCCAGATTTTTGGTCTGTGTGCTGTTAGCTGATCCACCCAGTGCAGGGTCTGCAAAATATCTGAAGCACTGATCTTAGGTTTTACAATACTGAAGTTATTCCCAGGAGCAGTTAGGGGAGGCTCAGACTCTTGGAGCCAGAGGCTGCATGAACCCTAAACTGTAATTTCTAATCTTGTAGCTAATTTGTTAGTCCTGCAAAGGTAGACAGGTCCCCAGGCAAGAAGGGGGTCTTTTTGGGAAAGGGCTGTTACCAATTTTGTTTCAGAGTCAAACCAAGAACGGAATTCCTTCCCAAAGTTAGTTCAGCCTACGCCCAGGGATGAACAAGGACAGCTTAAAGGTTAGAAGCAAGATGGAGTCGGTTAGGTCTGATCTCTTTCACTGTCATAATTTCCTCAGTTATCATTTTTGCAAAGGCAGTTTCACTAGGGCATGTAATAAATCCAGGGGTATCTTGGCAGAGTTGGCAGCTGTGATTTTCTCCTTCTGTTCCCTACTGTCCTGACATTGTAGGGTCCCCTTAGATAGGTTGGACTAACTCCCCAGAAGGTGTTTAGAAAGTAATTCTCATTAAGTCAATGATGGTAGAACCACAGGACATGTTTTATGCAGACATTAGGAAGGCTGCTCATTAAAAAGTATTTGAATGGTTTTTAATGATCTGGGAGAATTCTTTCGTATAATGTTGGGGTAAAATAATCAAAATGTACAGTCACATTCATAGAATAAGCATGACTTTTTTTAAGCATAGGAAAAAGACAGGAAATACCTCATGCAGTGGTTGTCAAACTTGTGTGGACCACAGCATTACCTGGAGGGCTGAGTAGCATCCTAGGGTCTCAGAGGTAGGAGGGAAAAGTTGGGGCCCAGGAATTTGCATTTCTGACAAGCTCCCAGGAGATGCTGCTACAACTATCCAGGAACCACATTCTGAGAACTGCTGTGCCAAAGGTTGGCAGCTTCTTTTGCTAATGTGCTTGTGCCTCGTTGCTATTTTCGTTGTTACGTTCTCTGAATTTTCCAAATTTTCTACAATGGTGGTCTGTTAGATGTGCAATCAGAAATGAAAACAAGGCCAGGCATGGTGTCTTACATCTGTAACCCCAGCACTTTAGGAGGCTAAGGAGAGAGGACTCCTTGAGGCCATGAGTTTAATACCAGCCTGGACAACATAGCAAGACTCCGTCTCAACAACAACAACAACGTTTTAGTTAACCAGGCATGGTGGCGTGTGCTTGCGGTCCCAGCCACTCAGGAGGCTGAGGCAGGAGGATGACTGGAGCCCAGGAGGTAGAGGCTACAGTGGGCTATGATCACACCGCTGCACTCCAGCTGCAGGGGCTGAATGAGATCCGGCCTCCAAAACAAAGACAATCAAAATTTTAGATGAAGTATCGAGGGTGGGGCCAGGGGAATGAATTAAGGGCACAAAAGGTTTGTGAAGTGTTTGGGCTGAGGTTCCCACTGCAGTCAGAAATCCTAAATGTGTGATGGAGGCAGTCAATCTGCTTTTGGCATTTCTCCCCTACCTGTCACTGCAGCCCAGGAGTCTGTAGAGAATGAACAATTGTGAGTCAGAGTCTCTGTTAGGGAATACCAGGTAGACCCAGAAAACCCTCCTTCCAGCTGTCCTTTTGCCATCCAAAGGAGAAGGGGGTCATCTTGAGTTGCACTGGGGAGACAGCAATGAACAAGACAAACATTTGTACTTCCTGAAAGCCTTGGAGAGAAAATGCCACTCCCCCCCGCTTTTTTTTTTTTAAGACAAGGTCTTGCTCTGTTGCTCAGGTTGGAGTGCAGTGGTACGACCACAGCCCATTGCAGCCTCAACCTGGGGAAACTGGGGGTGCTGGTTCAAGAAGAGTTGCAGCGCCAGGCATGGTGGCTCACGCCTGTAATCCCAGCACTTTGGAGGGCCGAGGTGGGCAGATCATGAAGTCAGGAGTTCGAGACCAGCCTGGCTAACATGGTGAAACCCCATCTCTACTAAAAATACAAAAATTAGCTGGGCATGGTGGCGCACACCCGTAGTCCCAGCTATTCAGGAGGCTGAGGCAGGAGAATCGCTTGAACCCTAAAGGTGGAGGTTGTAGTGAGCCGAGATCACGCCACTCCACTCCAGCCTGGGTGACAGAGCAAGACTTTGTCTCTGAAAAAAAAAAATGAAACAGAAAGACAGGAAGGAAGGAAGGAAGGAAACAGAAAGAGAGAGAAGAAAGGCAGGAAGGAAGGAAGGAGAGGGAAGGGGAGAGAGAGAGAGAGAAAGAGAAAGAAAGAAAGAAAGAAAGAAAGAAAGAAAGAAAGAAAGAAAGAAAGAAAGAAAGAAAGAAAGAAAGAAAGAAAGAAAGAAAGAAAGAAAGAAAGAAAGAAAGAAAGAAAGAAAGAAAGAAAGAAAGAAAGAAAGAAAGAGAGAAAGAAAGAAAGACGAAGGAGAGAAAGCAAGAAAGCAAGAAAGAGAGAAAGAGAGAGAGAAGAAAGAAAAAGAAAGAAAAAGAAAGAGGAAGGAGAGAAAGCAAGAAAGCAAGAAAGAGAGAGAAAGAGAAAGAGAGAAAAAAGAAAAAGAGAAAAAAGAAAGAAAGAAAAAGAAAGAAAGAAAGAAAGAAAGAAAAGAAAAGAAAAGAAAAGAAAAAAGAGAAAAGAAAATAAGAGTTGCAGCCAATGAGGTAGGGAAGGTTGGGCTGAGGACCCTAGAGCCTGAAGGGGCTAACACATCGAACAAGGAGGAAGACATCAGGTGTGCCGAAGTTCCAAGAGAAGGCTCAGGGAAATATGGCAGGACAGAAGCTGTAAGGCCCCTACCCTTTCTCCATCCCTTCCTTTGGGCCTGCCCCCTTCCTTCCCCAAACCCCAATTCCAACCACCCCAGTGCTCCAGCAACTCCCTCCAGGGACATCCTAGCTGACAGCTGTTACCCTCTGAGGGCTTGACTACCAGTGGTTTCACAGCCTCCTACTCCATTTACTGAGTTTTATGGAGGCCATTGAGGCTTGGAGCTCCTGAGTCTTCAAGGGTGAGGACATCTGGAAGGAGGGGAAGGGAATAAGATGCCAGGAGAAGAGGCAACTGGCCCAGGGAGCTTAACTGCAGCAGCCATCCCAGATCCTTCCACTTGTCCCTCACCACACCAAGGTGGATTTCAAGGTCTGCGTTTTACCCTGGGAGGCTTTGGGACAGGGCAAAAGAAGAAGTAAGGCAGTGGTTCCCCAACTGCACAGTGCAAAAGAATCCCCTGGAAGGCTTGTTAAATCCAGATCACTGCCCCTCCCCTGAGAGTTTCTGATTCAGTAGGTCTGGGGTGCAGCCTGAGAATCTGCATTCTAACAAGTTCCAGGTGACGCTGCAGCTGCTGGCTCTGCATTTAGGGAATGAGAGCTATAAAGACAGGCTGTTGGCCAAGTGCAGCAGCTCATGCCTATAATCCCAAGACTTCGGGGAAGCCAAGATGGGAGGATCACTTGAGGCCAGAAGTTCAAGACCAGCCTGGACAACATAGCGAGACCCTACCTCTTCAAAAAGTACAAAAATTAGCCGGGCATGGTGGTGCGTGCCTGTAGTCTCAGCTACCAGGGAAGCTAAGGCAGGAGGGTCGCTTGAGCCCAAGAGGTTGAGGCTGCAATGAGCTGTGGTTGCAACACTATACTCCAGCCTGGGCAACAGAGCAAGACCTTGTCTCAAAACAAAACAAAAAACAAAAAAAAAGAGTGGTGGCTGTCTCTGGAGGAATTCTCTCTCCGAGGCTTCTTTCAGGAAGCGTGAATGTTTGTCTTGTTCATTGCTCTCTCCCGAGTGCCAGGTACACAGTCGGTCTTCAACAAAGATCTGTTGAATTGACACATTTCTATATAAGAAAATTCGGGCCACAAAGCTCAAGATGACCCACCCCCCTCCTTTGGATGGTAAAGGCAACTTGGAGGCAGAGGACCAGTCCCTCCACCCATTTTTATTCCTCAGCTGTGGTCACTAGCTTCAGCTCAAAGAAGATAACTGTCCCCACCCCAACCCCCTTCCTCCTTTTCTCCTCTGAGCCTGGAGCCGCCTCATTGACATGTGGCCAGCGCAGCTGCGGGGCTCACTTCTGGATCACTGAGAAACAGGTCCGATTTGAAAATGTCAGGATCTCGTTAGCAATTCCAATGGCCGCAGCGGTAATTACGCCTTTTCATGTTCCTGCGTGTTATACCGCATCAAAACTGACACAGACGCCTGGTTTTATAATATCATGGCCTGGAAATAAATGTCCAAAATGATATGAAAATGTACTAGGAAGAGATTAATAACTGTTCTTCCAGGAAGAAAGATAGCCCTTTTCAACTAGTATATTATATATTTTTTCCTCTGAAAAAAAGCCTCTCTGATAGCATCTCTCCTTGAGGGGAACTGAATTATATCATCACTCACAGGAGGTAATCAGGTCTGTCAGCTGCAGGGCTGAGCCTCTCAAGGCAGAAGAGGAGTGCGGAGGCGTTGGAGGGAGGGAGGTCCAGAAGGCAGCCCCTGAAAGAGCGCTTCTGACCTTATCCCATCCCCAACCCAGAGCTTTTTTCAGAGTAGGCAAAACCTGGATCTGCTGGTATATAAGCACCTTTTTGCGGCACAGGGAGGTTAGATAGAAGCAAAGTGGTGTCTATAGTATGTACCTGGAAAGACCCTGGCTGGCCATGTGGGAAAGCTTTCCTCTCTATCACCACCAAGGACTGTCCCTCTGAAGAGTCAAGCCAGGCTGGGCACAGTGGCTCATTCCTGGAATCTCAGCCCTTTGGGAAGCTGAGGCGGGAGGATCGCTTAAGGCCAGGAGTTTGAGACCAGCCTGGGCAACATAGAAGACCCACCCAGCCCCACCCCTGCTGTCTCTTCAAAAAAAAAAATCATCAAACAGCAGAAGATGAATGAAAGTGGGCCCAACTCCTGCTATCAAGGGCAGCAAATGGCTCTGCCTGGGCAGTGGGTTGAGGTCAAGAAAGAAGGCTCTGAGCCTGATGACCAATGTGAAATGTCAGCCCAGCCCCTGGAGAACTGACTCTAAAGGTCCGAGCTCTCATAATACCTTCAATGTTTTTAACTCTGTGCATGCACCCCCACAAGCACCACAGGAAAAGAATCCCAATGTTTCCTCATTCTCCCAGCTTTGGCTCTGTATGAACACACACACACAAACACGCACATGAAAACATACACACAATCGCATACACACACGCGCACACAATACACACATACATATATACACATCCACAGTCACACATGCATAGAAACACTTTCACACACAATACACACATACATGTATATACACACACACATACACATACATACATGTACACACTCTCATATACACACATACATACACACAAGCACACAATACACACATACACATTCACACATATATACGTACACACACTCACAAATTTACATATACACACATGCATATATACACATTCACATACAATACACACATACACACATGCACACACATACACACTAATGAATTCACATATACACACATGCATATATACACACTCACATACAATACACACATGCACACACATATACATACATACTCATGTATTCACACACACACATGCATATACACACATTCACACATAATACATATATACACACATGCATACATATATACATATGCACACATACATGCTCACATATTCACATATGCATACATGCAGATACACACATTCACACATAATATACATGCATATACACACTCTCACATACACATACACACATACGTGCACTCACTTGCACACACACGTGCAAACATATGCACACATACATACATGCACACATACAATACACGCACGCATATAAATATGCACTCATACACTCACAGGTACACATGCACACACATGTGCACACACACAGATCTATACACACACAGACCTATCCACATACACAGAATCACACATACATACACATACATGGACACAGACACACAGTCCCCCTCCCAGAGTCCTCTCTCACACCCCATTTCCAGCCTCAACTTGTCCTGTGGGCCACACACTGACACCACCTCTATAGCCATGACCTTAGTGCCCCCTCACTTATACACTGATTTCTCAGCCTTTCCTCCAAGCTGCCTCAGACAACCCTCAATAAACACGATCTCTAAGTCATTCTGGCTCCAGAACGTGTTGCCTTAGGGCCTGGCCTCCCTGGGTACCATTTCTGGCCCCATTAGCAAAGCTCAGATTAAAAGGAGGCCAACATGGACCATGCTTGGTCCACTGCTTGGAGGCCCAGCTGGAAAGAGATTCTGGACAGCTCGGAATTCCAGGTGCAAAGCATTGGAGTGGAGAGGAGGCCCAAGATGAAATATTTAACTGATTGTTATCACTTAAATACACTTACACTTGGCTCCTGGGGGGGCCAACGTGTACATGGGTGAAGCTCTGTGCCCCTGACTTCATGCTCTGTAACCTCAGAGCACAGCCACAGCCCAGAAGCAAGTCCCCACCTCCTCCCCTAGACAGAGGCACCTTCCCCAACACCAGACCTCAGACAAGGTGACCGGCACCAGGGTATTGACCAGTCCTCAGGCTCTTGACCACATTTTTGCGGCAGAATCGGGAAGTACAATGGAGAGATGAAAAAAGCACTGAACAGAGGATCGTTTCTAAAGCAAACCAGCAATCTTCAAAAGATGGGAATCGGCAAGACTAATGAGGCTGATTACTGCCAGCTGCTTAAAGGAACTTGAAGGCTTTCGATGTCAGTACATTTATGATGACAGAGTAATTAGAGCTAATTAAGAAAAAATGAAGCTGAGAGCAGCGCAGTCAGATCATTCTGGCTGAGTCTCAAGGTACCTCAGACTCTCTCTGGAGACTCTGGAAAAACTCTCAGGTGAGCAACCTGTGGCCACTGGTCCCCTCTGTTTGGCCTCTAGAAATACAGGATCAACTAAGGGCAGGGAGATAGGGAGGCAGGCTCAGGGTAGCTCACCCAACCCAACAAGTTTTGTAGGATACACTGTGGGGAAGGAAGCCTAGTTCAATCCAAAAATCAAGAATCTGGTTTGTAATCCCAGCATTTTGGGAGGCCGAGGCAGGCGGCTTACCTGAGATCAGAAGTTCGAGACCAGCCTGGCCAACATGGTGAAACCCTGTCTCTACTAAAAATACAAAAATTAGCTGAGTATGGTGGCACGTGCCTGTAATCTCAGCTACTCGGGAGGCTGAGGTAGGAGAATGGCTTGAACCCGGGAGGCGAAGGTTGCAGTGAGCCAAAATCACGCCACTGCACTCCAACCTGGGCAACAGAGTGAGACTCCATCTCAAAAAAAAAAAAAAAAAAGAATCTGGGGGCCAGGCACGTTAGCTCACACCTGTAATCCCAGCACTTTGGGAGGCCAAGGTGGAAGGATGGCTTGATCCCAGGATTTGGAATCCAGCCTGAGCAACATGGTGAGACCCCCATCTCTACAAACAATAATAACGTTTAAAAATAAGCCAGGTGTGATGGTGCATCCCTGTAACCCCAGCAACACAAGAGGCTGATACAGGAGTCGCCTGAGCCCAAGAGGTTGAGGCTGCAGTGAGCCACAGTCACACCCTGCACTCCAGCTGGGTGACGGAGAAGACCCTGTCTCTAAAAAAAACAAAAAAGATTCTGTTTTGTCTATGTGAGAACTAGTAACTGTTCCAAAAAATTTCTCTTTCAATCAAGTATGCAGGAGTCACACAAAGTTCGCTAAGAGGGAGAGCCCTTGTTAGATTTTGTCCAACAAAGATTTACATAAAAGCTGCATCTTCATTGGACAGACGCATCCCAAGGCATAAACTGATGCACGATGCTGCTTTTTACTGTGGTCACATGACCAGTAGGTTTTCTAATGGGTGGATGTGTCTTAAGCCATCCATGCTCCTCACTCCAGCCTCCATTGCACAGACTTGCAAGGAGGCCAGCCCCAACTGGGCAGAAGTTGCTGGTCTGCAACAGAAAGGAGGTAACTGCTCTATCCCAAACTCAAGATGCTGGAAAGCAGATGGATTGACAGCTTGGGAGCAGCTCATGACCCTTGGTTTATCTGCCACCTTCTCCCCTGATCTTCCTAGAGCTGTTCAAGAAAGCTTTTTGCTGTGGCTTGAATGTTTTTCCCCTCCAAAACTCATGCTGAAATTTAATCCCCAGTGCACCAGTATTGAGAGGTGGAGCTTTAAGAGATGATTGGGGTGCAGTGGCTCAGGCCTGTTAATCTCAGCACTTTCGGAGACCGAGGCATACAGATCGCTTGAGCCCAGGGGTTCAAGACCAGCTTGGGCAACATGGCAAAACCTGGTCTCTACAAAACCTACAAAAAATAGCCGGGCATGGTGGCTCGGGCCTATAATCCTAGCTGCTTGGGAGGCTGAGGTGGGACGATCACTTGAGCCCAGGAGGTCGAAGATGCAGTGAGACAAGATCACACCACTGCACTCCAGCCTGGGCAACACAGCAAGACCCCGTCTCCCCCCGACAAAAAAAAAAGAGGTGATTAGGTCATGAGGCCTCTGCCCTCATGAATAGATTAATTCATTCATGGGTTAATAGAGTTATGGGTTAGTAGATTACAAGGTTATCTTGGGAGTGGGACTAGTGGCTTTACAAGAAAAGGAAGAGAGAACTGAGCTAGCATGCTCAGCCCCCTCGCCAAGTGATGCCCTGGGCTGCCTGGGAACTCTGCAGAGTCTCCACCAGCAAGAAGATCCTCACCAGATGCAGTCCCTTCACCTTGGACTTCTCAGCCTCCATCACTGTAAGAAATAAATTCCTTTTCCCTATACATTACCCAATTTCAGGTATTCCAGTATAAGCAACAGAAAATGGACTAAGACACCATGTCCATGGCTTATTCAGAGATTAGTCTTGAGATATCAACACAGAAAGATCAGGGAAGCCCTGGAGAGCTCCCAGACCCCACACCCACCATTGGCTTTCTCATCCCTGAACCTTGCAACCATGAACCAAACCCTTTAACCCCACCCAGGGATAACCCAGCTCAAAATGCAAATTCCTCCAGGCATGAGTCATAAGCACCAAAGTTCTAACTCAAAAGTAAATGACTGACTCCTCCCATTGAGCCAACGTGCAGGAAACCCAGACCGGGTCCAGCCATTCCCTTCATCCGCCACCTCCCCACCCAAAGCAGACCCTGATGGGCCAACAGCATGGTAGGCTTCTGCAGGGGTGGAAGCGGAGCAGATTTTCATCACTATAGAAATAAAAACGAACAATAAAGTCTGAAGTTCGTCTTTGAAAGACCCACCCCCACCAGATGGAAGTAATATGCACTTCTCAACCATTTAGTTATGGTCGGCCTATAGGCTCAGAGACCTTTAAGGTAAAGGCAGAGTGGGAAAAAGAAACACAAGTTCATAAATGAAGCAGTCAGATTCTTCTCCAAGAGGCTGAGAAAACCAAAGCGCATGTGCTAATCCCAATGCCTGCCCTCACCAGCTGCTCCCAGCGGCCAATGTACTCATCTGCAAAGTGACTGAGAGAAGACACATGACTTTTCCATGCTCCTCAATGGGTCTAAGTTTCTGTACCCATCTCTGATTCTTAAGGACTATTGCTTAAGTGGAATCACAGGAAGGGGGCGGAAAACCTCTATAAGAACCAGTGGATGTATTTCTTGGCTAAAATAAAATGAACTACATCCCTGATACGGGCATTAAATCAAGAAGCATCCTGAAACCATATGGTCAGGGCATAAGAGACATGTGAATCCAATTAAAGTATTTAAGCTCATTCTCTTTCTTCAGAGGATCACAAAGTTTAACTACCTACACATGTCTGGCATTTTTCTGAGGCTCGTGATGAGGTTTTCGCCTGCATTGTTTGAGGTTTGGATTTTAGTGGATCAATACCAGGTGTGGGTCACGTAACAAGAAAAAAAAAGTAGAAAAAAAAATCTGGTATGCTTTTAATTCCTAATGGTTTCTATGCTTTCTTTGATTTCTTTAGCCATTTTAAACATATTGTATTTGTTTTGTCATCTCTGTCAGCCTGTTGTTTTGCTATCTCAAGTGCTCTTGTTCTTTTTATTAGAGATAGAGATCTTTGTTGGGTATTAAGTTTCCTGCTTTATCTCCATGACATCAAGGCGAGTGACCAGGAATGCTATTGGATGAGGAGCTCACGGGCTCTCCTGGAGAAATCGTGATGAGGACCAAGTAAGTACAAGATTGAGACTCCCTTTGTATTAAAGACGGAGAGTATCCTTCTAAAGAAAAGATGGAGATTAATATATAAAAGAGTTAAAGGCTCCTGTGTCTAGCCAGGTGAGGTGGTTCACGCCTGTAATCCCAGCACTTTGAGAGGCTGAGGTGGGAAGATTGCTTGCAGTCCAGGAGTTCGAGACCACCATGGCCAACATAGGGCGAGTCCGTCTCTACAAAAAAAATTAAAATTAGCTGGGCATTTTGGTGGTGCCCACCTGTAGTCCCAGCTGCTTGGGAGGTTGAGCAGTGAGCTGTGATCGTGCCACTGCACACCAGCCAGGGCAAAAATAAAAATAAAAATAAAAATAAAAAAATATAAAAAAAGCTCCTGCATCTTATACTGAGAAACTCGTTCATTGAACACAACGGCTTAAACAAGTTAAAAGCATATTTATCTGTCATTTAACAATCCTGAGACATCTCAGGGATAGAAGAGCAGTTCTGCCGTCCTCAACATGCAGCTTCTGTCTCTGGGTCCAAAGTGGCTGCTTCAGCTCCTGCCATTACATCTGCATCTGAGCCAATGCAGAGGAGGAAAGTCTAAAGCAAGTGCATGCCCATTTCTTTTAAGATTATGTGGTAGAGGCTGCTAACTATGCATCAAAAGCTGTTGTCCCCTTCAAGGGATGCTACATTTGTCAGCCCTCTTGCACTTGGTTATGATCACATGACAAAATTTTCTCCAATAAAATGTAAGAAGCAGGGGATTAGTGGAGAGGATCCTACAGGCATACATTAATTCCACCCCCTTTCATTGGCTGGAGCTCTGTCCCATGGCCCCACCTACCTGCAAAGGAGGCTGGGAGATGCCTATTCTCATGTCCTGCCTTCATCATTAAAATGTCCCCGTATTAGTCCATTCTCAAGCTGCTAATAAAGACATACCCAAGACTGGTAATTTATATAAAGGAAAGAGGTTTAATTGACTCACAGTTCTGCAGGGCTGAGGAGGCCTCAGGAAACTTACAATCATGGCAAAGGGGAAACAAACATGTCCTTTTTCACATAGCAGAAGCAAAGAGAAGTTCAGGGGAACTGCCCTTTATAAAACCATCAGATCTCATGAGAATTATTCACTATCCCAAGAACAGCATGGGAAAACCCGCCTCCATAATTCAGTTACCTCCCACCGGGTCCCTCCCACGATACGTAGGGATTATGGGAGCTACAATTCAAGATGAGATTTGAGGGGGGCAAGCCAAACCACATCAGTCCCATGCAAATGAAAGAGAACCTGTGCTCATGGTGCAGACATCATGGATCAGTAGCTGTGCTGGGTCCATTGTAAATATTTGCTTAGTTAATTCTTTGTAGTAAGAATAAAAATTTTCACTTAGCAAATGAGGCTCGAGAAATTTGCTCAAAGTCATACAACAAAGTAAGGCCACAATACAGACACAGGTACTTCTCCTCAATCCTTGCATTTCCCTGCACCCCAGGATATTTCTGGGTTCTTCCCCTGCTAAACACCTTGGGTCTTCCCCATAGAATGGGCTTCTTTGACTTTTTTTTTCTTTTTTTTTTTTTTGAGACAGAGTTTCACTCTTGTTGCCCAGGCTGGAGTGCAGTGGCGCAATCTCAGCTCACTGCAACCTCTGCCTCCTGGGTTCAAGCAATTCTCCTGCCTCAGCCTCTCAGTAGCTGGAATTACAGGCATGCACCACCACACCCCGTCAATTTTTTGTATTTAGTAGAGATGGGATTTTACCAAGTTGATCAGCCTGGTCTCGAACTCCTGACCTCAGGTGAACCACCTGCCTCAGCCTCCCAAAGTACTGGGATTACAGATGTGAGCCACTGCACCTGGCCCCACTTTGTTATATTCTTATCAGAGAATAGATGAGGTCTTCCTTCTAGAGTCCTAGATGAGCAAGGGAAAGCTGTGATTGAAGGTCGCCACTGCCATCATCTCAGATCTCAGGGCCCTCCCCTGGGAAAGCCAGGCCGAGCTCACAGAGTTTGCCCAGAAACAAAACTCTCTCTCTCTTTGTCCCCCTCCCCTATTCATTTAGGGGAAACATTCGTCCAGCAAAGGACCAATAGACCATGGAGACTATTGCCTTATTTCATAATATTATCTTGAGTAGAAAAATAAAAGGGCCTTTGTTTAAAATCCCTTCGGTCTCATGTCTAAGCCTTAGTTCAGAATCTTTGGTTCACTGCATTAGAAAACGAATCAAGACACCAATTAGGGCTAACAAAGCAATCGGGCCTCCCCTGATCTCTGGCTGGAATGACTGAAAGAGTATTGAACGCTTTGGGAGGAGGCAGGTGTTTCAAAAGAGCTGGAGCACAGACAGTCAGCAGGAGTGAGGATGGGCCTGCGATGAGGTCACCAGGCAATAAGGGAGAAAGAAAAAGGAAAGGAAAGGCAGGAAAGCTTGCAGCCTCAAACTCCTGGGCTCAAGGGATCTTCCTACCTCAGCCTCCAGAGTAGCTGGGACTACAGGCATGCAGCACCATGCCTGGCTAATTTTTTAAAAATTTTTTTGTAGAGATAGGATCTCACTATGTTGCCCAGAATGGCCTCAAACTCCTGGCCTCAAGTGGCCCTCCTCCCTCAGCCTCCCAAAGTGCTAGGATTACAGGCATGAGCCACCAGGCATGGCCTGGGAGCTGACTTTTGAACTCAATCTGTTCTGGAGCTTGTGCTATACTGTCTCCTAATAAAATGAATAAATGAATGATTCCAATTCGGGAAAGAAAATGAGTAAGTAGGAATATTGGTGAAAGGAGAACTAAGATTGGAAATAAAGAAGGAAGATAAAAGGGGTGGCAGAGCTGGGATTTTTTTTCCCAAGCATCCTCAGAAGAAGCTAAGGAAGTTTCCTCCCAGCTAGGGTGTGGAGAGGGCCAAGGCAGCACACCAGTGCGTCGTGCTTTCTTCCACTGGGCTCAAAGAGTAACAGTAAACCTGACCAACATCAATAAAGACATCAGTTCTTACGAATAATAGAAGCCTGGGCATTGGCAGTTCCAAGTTGAATGCAGTGGCTCGACCATATTATAAAAGACATAGGCTCCTTCTGTCTTCCTGCAGGACCATCCCCAGGGTGTTGGCTTTCTGTCCTTAGACTTGTCACCTCATGATCACAAAAGGGCTGCTGAAGCACCATAGAACCACATTCAAGATGGGAAGATGGGAAAGTTCAGGAAAGGAGCTTTGTTTCTGTAGCATCCTCTTCTGTTAGAGAAAGACATCTTTCCCAGGAGCCCCCCAAAACTTGTATCCTGTCTTATTGGCTGGAATAGGTCTCATGGCCACCCCTAAAGCAATCACTGGCAAAGAGGAAGTGGATTATCATGACTGATCTGGGAAATTTAAGGTTCATTCTCTGGGTTGAGGGCAGGTTTACCTTCACTGAGCACATTGCTGCCTGAAAATAGAATAAAACTAGGATATCCTGGCACAGAAGGAGGAAGTATGGATGACTGTTGAGTAGGCCAAGCTCTAACATGGAGTGTTCCTGCCTAGAACTAATGCTTCAAATCCTTGGGCATTGCAGGGATTAGAAGAGCCATCCTCTGGCTGGGCACAGTGGCTCACGCCTGTAATCCTAACACTTTGGGAGGCCAAGGTGGGTGGATTACCTGAGGCCAGGAGTTCAAGACCAGCATGGCCACATGGCGAAACCCTGGCTCTACTAAAAATACAAAAATTAGCCAGACGTGGTAGCACACACCTGTAATCCCAGCTACTCGGGAGGCGGAAGCACGAGAATCGCTTTACTCCCGGAAGCAGAGGTTGCAGTGAGCCGAGATCGTGCCACTGCACTCCAGCTTGGGCTACAGAGTGACATTCCATCTCAAAAAAAAAAAAAAGAAAGAAAAGAAGGCAAGAAAGGGATCTAGAGCTTGGCAGAGAATTCCCAGCCAGCTCAACCTCCCAGAACCATGTTTGGTTGCTTTAGTTTTCTTTTGTTCTTGTTATTTTATTTTTATTTTTAAATAATATTTATCATCTCATCATTTTTAATATGTAGTTCAGTCATGTTAAGTACATTCACTTGCAGCCAATCTCTGGGACTCTTTTCATCTTGCAAAACTGAAACTATTAATATATATCCATTAAGCAACAACTCCCAATTCCTCCCTCCTCTAACCCCTGCACCTGTAGTCCCATCTGCTTGGGAGACCGAGCAGAGAGGATCCCTTGAGCACTGGTGTTCAAGGCTGCAGTGAGCTAACATTGCTCCAGCCTGGGCAACAGAGCAAGACCTGTCTCTTCAAAAAAAAAAACTCAGCTCCCCGCAACTTACCAGATGTGGGAACTTGGGCAAACCAGTTCATCTAACCAAGCCTAAGTTTCCTCCAAAAATTAAAAATAGAATTACCAAAAGATCCAGCAATTTCCGTATCTGGATGTGTATGAAGAAGAATTGAAGTTAGGGTCTCAAAGAGATATTTGTATATCCATGTTCATAGCAGCATTATTCTGTGTTCAAATTTCCTCTCTTTTTTAAAAAATATTTCTTATAGGCCGGACACAGAGGTTCGCGCCTGTAATCCCAGCACTTTGGGAGGCTAAGGTGGGCGGACCAAGAGATCAAGAGATGGAGACCATCCTGGCCAACATGGTGAAACCCCATCTCTACTAAAAATACAAAAATTAGCTGGGTGTGGTGGTGCGCTCCTATAGTCCCAGCTACTCGGAAGGCAAGAGAATCACTTGAACCCAGGAGGCAAAGGTTTCAGTGAGCCAAGATCGCACCACTGCATTCCAGCCTGGTGACAGAGCAAGACTCCATCTCAAAAAAAAAAAAAAAAATTTCTAGAGATAGGATCTCATTGTGTTGGCCAGGCTGGTTTCAAACTCCTGGCCTCAAGTGATCCTTCCCACCTCAGCCTCCCGAAGTGCTGGGATTACAGACATAAGCCATTACACCCAGCCAAATTTCCTCTTCCTATAAAGACAACAGTCAAATGGGATTAGGGTTTGCCCTAAAGACCTCTTTTTAACTTAATTATCTCTTTAAAGAACTTATGGCCAAATGCAATCACATTCTGAGATACTAAGTGTTCGGACTTTGTCTCTTAGCTTATTTTCTGTTGCTTATGACAGAATACCCAAAACTGGGTAATTTACAAAAATAAAATAATCTTTTTTTTTTTTTTTTTTTTTGAGTCTTGCTCTGTAGCCCAGGCTGGAGTGTAGTGGCACGATCTCAGCTCACTGCAAACCTCCCCCTCCCAGGTTCAAGCAACTCTCCTGACTCAGCCTCCCTAGTAGCTGATACTGCAGGCACTCACCACCATGCCCAGCTAATTTTTATATTTTTAGTAGAGATGGAGTTTCACCATGTTGGCCATAAATTCCATTTTTAGGCCACCATTCCCAAACTAAAAAAGGAATTTATTTCTTACAGTTATGGAGGCTGAGAAGTCCAAGGTCGGGGCACTGTGTCTGGTGAGGACCTTCTTGCTGATGGGGATTTTCTACAGGGTCCTGAAGTGGTGCAGAGCATCACATGGCGAGGGGGTGAGCATGTAACATGCTCATTCAGGTCTTCCTTCCTCTTCTTATAAAGCCACCAGTCCCATTCCCATGAAAAGCGATTCATCCATTAATCCAGGAATAGCTCTGCCCTCATGGCTCAGTCACCTCTTAAAAGTCCCACCTCTCCATACTGCCACATTAGGAATTAAGTTTCAGCATAAGTTTTGGAGAAGACAAACATTCAAATCATAGCAGATTTCAATGTGGTGGGCGCTGGGGGGACAGGACATAATTTAGCTTATCACAGGGGTTAAGAAGACAGACTCTGGGACCCAAATGCTTGAGCACCAGCTGTTATTTTATCTATGGCAAGTTACTTAACTACCCTGTGCCCTAATTTCCACATGCATAAAATGAGCTTAATAATAGTGACTACTTTGAGAGGCTGTTTTAAGAGTAAATGAGTTAAATATTAAAATCTTTAGAATAGCCTCTGGCACAGACGAAGTGCTATATAAATGTTAGCTATTATTATTATTATTGCTACAACTACATCATGTCTGGATTTTACTTTTATGGAATCACCTTTTCCAAGCTGAAATTTTACAAAGTAATGAAAATGAAAGCAATAACACTGCTACCAAGTATTGCTCTCAATAAGCATCAGGCAGAGGCCAAGTACTTTACAAATTTCATCACCTTGGATCTCGAGAGATACTGTGGTTTCAAAGTGGTCTCAGTTTTTAAAAGGCCAAGAGTGACCAAGTATGGTGGCTCACACCCAGCACTTTGGGAAGCTAAGGCGGGCAGATTACTTGAGGTCAGGAGTTCAAGACCAGCCTGGCCAACATGGCAAAACCCCATCTCTACTAAAAATACAAAAGTTAGCTGGACGTGGTGTTGCACATCTGTAATCCCAGCTACTCGGGAGGCTGAGGCATAAGAATCTCTTGAACCCAGGAGGCAGAGGTTGCAGTGAGCTGAGATCATGCCACTGCACTCCAGCCTGGGTTACAGAGCAAGACTTTATCTCAAAAAAACACAAAATTTAAAAAAAAAGGCCAAGAGGATTTTGGGGTCAGGTCCCAACTAGCCTTGTAAATAAAATCTAGATAAAATCAAAATCAAAAGTTGATGCTTGACCATCATTAGGATTGGTGGTATTATGGTCTGTCTTACTCTATTTGGGCTGCCATGACAAAATACCATAGACAGGATAGCTTATAAACAACAGAAAGGTAGCTGAGTACAGTGGCTCACACCGGTAATCCCAGCTCCATGGGAAGCTGAGACAGGAGGATCACTTGAGGCCAAGAGTTCGAGATCAGCCTGGGCAACCTAGCAAGACCCTGTCTCTAAAAATAAAAATTAAAAAATTAGCTAGGTGTGGTGGTACACACCTGTAGTCCCAGCTACTCGGGAAGTTGAGGTGGGAGGATCGCTTGAGCCCAGGAGTATGAGGCTGCAGTGAGCCATGATCATGCCACTGTACTCTACCCTGGGTGACATTAGCCTACCACAGTGCCTGGCTAATTTTTGTATTTTTAGTAGAGACAGAGTTTCACTATCTTGGCCAGGCTGGACTCGCACTCCTGACCTCGTGATCCACCCGCCTCGGCCTCTCAAAGTGCTAGGATTACAGACGTGAGCCACGGCAGCTGGCCTGAAAATTTTTAAAATAATAATAAATAAAATAAATAAATCAACAACAGAAATTTATTTCTCACAGTTCAGGAGGCTGGGGAAGTCGCAGGAGCAAGTCGCTGAGAGATTCAGCATCTGGTGAGGGTACATTTTGTCACTGAGAGCATCTTTTTACTTTAACCTCATGTGGCAGAAAGGTCTCTCTTGGGCCTCTTTCATAAGGACCATTCATGAAGGCTTCACCTCCCCTTGACCTAATCACCTCTCAAAAGCTCCACCACCACCCAATACCATCATCTTGGAGGTGTGAAAGGAAAATAACTCTTGGGGCGGCCAAATCACTAAGCTAAAGGAAAAAGTCAAGCTGGGACCTGCTTAGCACAAACCTGCCTCCCATTCTATTCAAAGTCATCCCTCTCCTCACTGAGATAAATGCATATCTGATTGCCTCCTTTGGAAAGGCTAATCAGAAATTCAAAAGAAAGCAACCATGTGTCTCTCACCTACCTGTGACCTGGAAGCCTCCTCCCTGCTGCAAATTGTCCCACCTTTCTGGAGGGAACCAATGTACATCTTACACATATTGATCAATGCCTCATGTCTCCCTAAAATGTATAAAAACAAGCTGTGCCCCGACCACCTTGGGCACGTGTCATCAGGACCTCCTGAGGCTGTGTCACGGGCGCACGTCCTCAACCTTGGCAAAATAAATTTTCTAAATTAACCGAGACCTGTCTCAGATATCTGGGGTACACAGAGGTGAGGGTTTCAACGTATGAATTTGGGCAGAACATAAACATTCTGATCATAGCATGGTCTTAGGATCAGTGTTAATTACTTGGAAGGGGGTAGCATGGGCTAGAGGTCAGAGCATGGCTTGGAGACAGACTTCTGTGGTCTCTGGCCCACTTCTGACCAGCTCTCAGCTGCCCACAGTAGGGCCAGGGAGGGAGAGACCCCCTGGAGACACTGTTGTCTCTTGCTATAGAGGTGAAACCAGCCTCTCAACTTTCCACCATTCATGCTCAGGACATCAAGACCAGCCATTCATGCCCCACTGTGTTCCTAAAACCATTCTATCCACAAGAGGTATTGTTCCATCAGCGCTTAACATGATGTTTTTCTTTCTTAAACCACATTTGCATGTAATGAGTTTCCTTTGGAGCTGAGCACACAGTAGGCATCCAAGGGGGATCTAAGGCTCAGTAAAGGAGAAGGGGCCAGGCTGAGAGGACAACAAAACATAAACAGAAGGCCTTAGCCATCATCCCCCACCAGCCTACATAAGCCTAACAAGTCTTATAGCCTCAGAAAGAGACATCTTTAACCCAATTATGTCAAACCCCACTGGATACATTTGATCCGGGAAAAATATCATCTCTGGCAATCATAAAGAATATTAAGGTATTAGCAGCCGTCGTTTCAGAATTGCATTGGAAAGAGAGCTGGAAATAATTGCACATCAGTTGCTCAAAAATCAGCAGTAAAAGAAATTTACATTAGTGTATAAATTACCCTTCTAGCAATATAAATTAGGATTTTATGCCTCCTAATGACAACAGTACAGGCCCTGGCTGTGCTAAGCAGAGATTTCCTGGAGAAAGGAGCGGCTGTGCTCTGAATCCAGCAGGCACCTGGGCCCAAGTGCTCAGCTGGGGAGCAGTAGTGATTTGAACCTAACTGTCGCCCGCCTGGAAGCCGACCCTGCTGGAAGATTCCCCAAATCTGCCGAGCACCAGGGAGGCAGAAAAACCTCTTCAAAGCCCAGCTCAGGCTCTGCAGAGAACAAAAGTAATTTGCCTTGCTCACCTACCCCCCGCCCCCCAACAACGGCACACACAGCCCTCCTCAGCCCTCCCTTGGAAACAGAAGCTCTGGATTTACTTGCAAAGCTGTTATATTATGAGCACTTTTGCTATACACGGTTGGCGGCTAGAGCTGCAGTTTTTCAGGTTTGAGTCAGGGCAGCCTAAGCTATCTAGAATCATGGACTATCTTTGCTGGAACAGAAAATGTCTAGCAACCCCTTAGTGGGGAGATAGAGCAGGGGCCAAAGATCAGGGCAAGGAGAGTGAGGGTAAGACGAGGGCTTCTCCTGGGTCAGGTGACAGAAGCTAGAGGCAACTTCATTCCACAAGGCAGGTAAATGAAAGGTTGCCACTAGCTACAAGGATAGAGAGTCCCTCAAATAATGGTATCTCTCTCTCTCTCTCTCTTTCTCCCTCTCTCTCCCCGTATGCCTTTGTGTGTTGGCTTCTCTCCCCCTATATAGACTGACTTTTTCCATTCATCCAAGAAGATGACTGCCAACACCTTGTACTCACTGCCTCCCAGATTAACAACTCCTGACAAACAATGAAAAAAAAAGCAAAGCAAACACACAAAGAATAAACCGAGCAGCTTTCTGAGCTCAGCCTGAGGGAGGCACTCTGATTGGCTCTTCTTGGTTACACACCCACCTCCTAGACCAATCACTGTTGAGAGGGGATGGAGTATTATGATTAACTAGGTTCGGGTCACATGTTCACCATTAAGCCTCACTCATGGACCCTCTAGTTTGGATGGGCAGCAGTATTGGTGGTAAGGATGGGGGTCCCACCAAAACTATGAAGAAAGGGAGAACAGTTCTCCCAAAGGAAACAGAGTTACTGGGTCCTCTAGTGAGTGGCTGGTTCAAGGGACCCAAGAAATTCAATGATGAAGCCAGAACCACCACACCTAGCTAATTTGTTTTATTTTTTCTAGAAATGAGGTCTTGCTATGTTGCAATGCATTGAGATCACTTGGGGAGCTGTTTAAAATCATAGATGCACAGGGCTGTATTTCATGGCCTACGGCGCCCAGAGTAATACCCGGACCGTTGTCTCTAAATGCCTGTGAGACAAGCAGGTTGGGGTGGCCACTTTCTTAGATCAGCCTCTGCTCCAAACCTTAGAGTCTTCTACTGGGCACATGGCCCAGAGAAAGTGCCGAGGACCACCAAGAGGGGATGGAGGTCCTGGTTTTGGCTTCATAATCGATTTTCTTGGGTCCCTTGAACCAGCCACTCACTAGAGGATCCAGTAACCCTGTTTCCTTTGGGAGAACTGTTCTTCTCTCTTTCTCCACGGTTTTGGTGGGACCCCCATCCTTACCACCAAGACCACTGCCCATCCAAACTAGAGGGTCCATGAGTGAGGCTTAATGGTGAACATATGACCCAAACCTAGCCAATCACAATACTCCATCCCCTCTCAACAGTGATTGGTCCAGGAGATGGGTCTGTAACCAAGAGCCTTCAATGCTGGGTATGCACTGAGATCACTTGAGGAGCTGTTTAAAATCATAGATGGTGTCCAGAACAGCCCTGTTCAAATTGCAAATTGCAAACGGACGGAACAGAGTAACATGTCAGGGCCACACCACACAAGCAAGTGGCCCCACATATGCCTGGAGACTGGTTGTGTTGTGGGGTCTCCAGTGAGATCGGTGGTACTAATGGGCGAACCCCTAGAATCACAGACTCACAGCCTCTTCCAGGAAGAGGATACTTGGTGGCCAATCCCAGTTTAGAGGTCCTGAGATGAGGAAGTGTCCAGCTAAGTTCCATGCCAAGGTCATGGCTGAAGTGGGAATAGAACCCACACATCTACACTCCCTCTCCGGTGTGTTTCCAACAAAGACTGCACTGCCTCATTTCCTTCCCCTCCTTACACCGGTAGTCTGTTCCCAATTTAACCTGGGGCCTTCCTTCCCCTTCACTCTGGGGCCCAGTGATAATCCGGGGCCCTGACTGTTTCTGCTGTGTTGGGGTCTTGCATGCCAATTGGACTGGAAGCCCCGTAAGGGACTCAGAGGGCCTGTGGGATTATGGAGAAAGTGTGCTCCCAGTAAAGAAGAAGAAGAGGGTTTTGGTACCTGCCTTGCTGTTTACAAGCTGTGTAAGAGCACTCTAATTTTCTTTTTTTTTTTTTTTTTTTTTTTTTTGAGACATGATCTCACTCCGTCACCCAGACTGGAGTGCAGTGGTATGATCATAGCTCACGGCAGCCTCCACCTCCTGGGCTCAAGTGATCCTCCCGCCTCAGCCTCCTGAGCAGCTGGGACTGCAGGAACTGCAGGAACGCACCATCACACCTAGCTAATTTGTTTTATTTTATTTTTTTTTTAGAGATGAGGACTTGCTACGTTGCCCAGGCTGGTCTCAGATTCCTGGGCTCAAGCAATCTTCCTGCCTTGACCTCCCAAAGTACTGGAATTACAGGTATGAGCCACCACACCCAACCAGCACCCTAATTTCTGAGGATTCCGGAGCCTCCATCATCCTCATCCAGATAATGGAGGCAATAGTACCTCTCTCCCCAAACAGAGGTGAGGAGTGAGAGAAGTGAATAAAGAGATTACTTCTATAAAAATCTAGCACAGCACCAGCCTCTCCAAAGGCCTCAAGCAAATGGGAAGACAACCACTTCCTACCTCTCCTGGAGGTTGAGGCCAACTCCTGCCCTCTCTGAATCCCCTATGGGCCAAGAACCAGGCCCTGATTGATTGGTCGATTAATTAATGTGAAGACCAGGTCTCCACGAGGAAGTTTTCCAATGACAAAAAAATCTCTGGAGAATGAAATATTATGTGTCACTTGTCAACAAAACCCAGCATTTTTCAGTGAAATAAGCATCTGATTCTGGAAAAACTTAATTAAAACTGCTGTTGGCGTTCAAGTGATTTATGCCATCATTCCCAGCCTTCGCCCAGCAATTCCCTGGAGAGACACCAATTATCTCCTGGGGATGTTGTGAAATTCTCAAAATACTCCTCTAAACAACATGAATCTTTAATACATTTTAACTTTTAAAAAAATCAGATCATGCAGCACTTTTTTCCAGAAAAAAAAAAAAAAAAAAGCTCCAAAGTTTGGAGTGAAGAGAAATCTAACAGAAATGGAAGGTCAGCTGGGGGCAGTGGCTCACGCCTGTAATCCTCCACAATTTGGGAGGCTGAGGCGGGAGGACTGCTCGAGATTATAAGTTCGAGACCAGCCTGGGCAATACATGGAGACCCTGTCTCTAAAAAATAAAATAAAATAAAACAAAATTAGCTAGATATGCTGGCACTTACCTGTAGTCCCAGCTACTCAGGAGGCTGAGGCTGGAGGATCACTTAAGCCCAGGATTTCAAGGCTGCAGTGAGCTATGATCATGCCACTGCTATCCAGCGTGGGCAACAGAGCAAGACCCTGTCTCAAAAAAGAAAAAAAAAAAAAGGAATGAAAAAAGAAATGGAAGGCTCTTGCAAACAGACCCTGGCAGGCATGGATTTTAACTCCAGGATTTGCTGATCACAGCCCACTGTGTGCTAGTCACTGGGCAATATCCCAAGCCTGCTCACTTCCCCTTTGACTGGAGAAGAAACAGGCTTTGTAAATACAGGTGGAGAAATCAGACTTTCAGTTTCTCTGTCTCCAGCAGCAAAGCCTGAATTAATCAGCCTCTTGCATGAACCCAGAACTGGCAAAAAAACAAACAAACAACAAAAAAAAAACACACCTGAGAGGCCAGGCAAGGTGGCTCATGCCTATAATCCCAGCACTTGGGGAGGCGAAGGCAGGCAGATTACCTGAGGTCAGGAGTTTGAGACCAGCCTGGCCAACATGGTGAAACCCCGTCTCTACTAAAGTTACAAAAAATTAGAGGCATGGTGGCACGTGCCTGTAATCCCAGCTACTCAGGACGTTGAGGCACGAGAATCGCTTGAACTCGGGAGGAAGAGGTTGCAGTGAGCCAAGATCACGCCACTGCACTCCAGCCTGGGTGACAGAGTGAAACTCCAACTCAAAAAAAAAAAAAAAAGAAAACCCTGAGAAAAAGCAGCTTTGGATCATCAGCTCACCTCCGCAGTCTCTCCAGAACCTCAGTCCCTCTGGTCCCACAGTCCCTGTGGTCTTCCACAGTTGCCTTCCCTTGAAATGGACAGGTTTTGTATTTTTTCTAATTGTTCTTGTCCTTAGCAAGACTACTGACCTGTCATATACTATTCCACCCTTTCAGATGTGCAGATTCAAAACTGTGTATTTGTGCCCATGAAATACATTCTTGAATTTAGCTGGAATCAATTCATTCATCCATTCATTCAACAAGTGTTTATGACGTGATTGTTGATCTCTCTGGCTCATTACTTTGTAGGAAAAAGGATGTCTCCCCATGAAAGAATGAACACTGAGCCCTTCTCACAATTGTAGAACCAGTCACCCTACACATTTCCAGCTTTCAGATGGCATTTTGCCCTCTGTGACGCTAGTTTTTGTTTTGTTTTGTTTGAGACGGAGTCTCACTCTGTCACCCAGGCTGGAGTGCAGTGGCGCGATCTTGGCTTACTGCAGCCTCTGCCTCCCGGGTTCAAGTGATTCTCAAGCCTCAGCCTCCCGAGTAGCTGGGACTACAGGCACCCGCCACCATTCCCGGCTACTTTTTTGTATTTTTAGCAGAAATGGGGTTTCACCATGTTGGCCAGGCTGGTCTAGAACTCCTGACCTCAGGTGATTAACCCACCTTGGCCTCCCAAAGTGCTGGGATTACAAGAGTGAGCCACCGCACCCAGCCTCTTTTTTTCTTTTTTTAGACAATCTCGCTCTGTTGCCCAGGCTGAAGTACAGTGGCTCAGTCACAGCTCACTGCAGCCTCCACCTCTTGGGCTTGAGCAATCTTCCCACCTCATAGCCTCCTGAGTAATTGGGACCACAGGTGTGCAACACCAAACCTGGCTAATTTTTTTAATTTTTTGTAGAGACAAGGTTGCTCAGGCTGGTCTTGAACTTCTGGTCTCAAGCCATCCTCCTGCCTCAGCCTCCCAAAATGTTGAGATTATAGGCATGACCCACTGCACCTGGCCCCTAGTTCTTTTCTAATTTGCTTTCAAGGCTCTTCATGACCCAGTTACATCTGGATAAATAAGGCTTTGTGTAGCAATGGTAAATGCCTGCCTGACATACATGTCATTGTATCTATTTCTGTACCATGGAAGGCATCACTAATCAATCATGGGAATTTTTCCCTCTGAATAAAGATCTGGTCTCAGAATCACTTTCAGCACAGAGTTCCAATCAGCCACTATCCACCTATCCCAGAGAGCAAGCAAGCTGAAACATGCTTGCCGCCCTGAGTTAAAGAGAGAGTCCCAGGCCAGGCACAGTGGCTCACGCAGTGGCTCATGCCTGTCATCCCAGCACCTTGGGAGGCCGAGGCAGGTGAATCACTTGCGTTCACGGGTTCAAAACAAGCCTGGGTAGTATGGTGAGACCCCATCTCTACAAAAAAATAAGAAGAAGAATATAAAAAGTAGCCAGGTATGGTGGTGCACACCTGTGGTCCCAGCTACTTGGGAGGCAGAGGTGGGAGGATGGCTTGATCATGGGAGGTAGACGTTGTAGTGAGCCAAGATGGTGCCACTGCACTCCAGCCTGGACAACAAAACTAGACCCTGTCTCAGAAAAAAAGAAAGAAAGAAAAGAAAAGAAAGGAAAGAGGAAAGGGAGGGGAGGGGAGGGGAGGGGAGGGAAGGGAAGGGAAGGGAGAGTCATCGTCCCACCCATGCCCTAAGGTACCATCCAGGCTCCATACCAGACCCTTGTTCCTTCCCTGTGGTACGGGAACTTCTGTTCCTGGTTTTGACCCTGCCGGCTCTGACATTTCATATGCTTTGTGCTACAGCTGCAGACAGCATCCAAATGCTCAACCTTCAATCGTTTGTATCCCAGTTTTAGTCCAGGTTCACCCTGCCCTGGAGACAGTCCTCATCCTGTATGCCCAGCCAAGCTCATTCCCAGCTTCTCACCCCCCTGCTCTCTTCCCAGTGGTCACTGCACTTCCTTGAAGACTATGTTATAACCCAGAGCTTCAGACTGGTCATATCTGAACCATGGATCAGGAGGCCTGACTTCTAGTCCCAGCTTCACCTCCAGCTGTGTGACCTCAGATAAGCACTCTCCCTCTCTAGGTCTGTATAGCCTCATGCGGAAACTGAAGGGCTTAAACTACATCCAGGATGGAAAATACCTGGCAAACATGCCGCCTCTTCCTGTTTCTGAGTCAGTGGCAGACATCACTAATCAATCTTGATTCTCCTTCCCACTAAATTCAGACCTACCAACCCAGAGTTCCGAGAGACCACTCTAAATAACAGGACTAGGCACACAGGATAAAATTTACTTTTCATCCTTATGCTGTTTGACAGAGCAGGGGCATCACCATCTTGGACAAGCCCCTCATTCTTAAGTTCACCTTAATCAAAAACTGCCTAAATCCAAAGGGCATCAGCCTAATGGCTAAGGTCAGCACAACCATACACCACAAATAACATCTTCAACCAGAAACATTCCAAACTGCTCCCTGACCAAGGACAGGCCAGCCCCAAGATAACCCCTCTGTGGCCAGAAAGATGTCAGCACCAAGATAACCTCCCCTCTGCCCAAAGACATTCCAACCCCACCATAAAACTCCCCCACACAGAATCATTCCAAGCTTGTGATAAGCCCCTCACCCAAAAACTAATATATATTCTTAGTCTGTAAGAGACAGTGCTCCTGACCAAAATCAGCCAGAAGCCCCTCTCTGTTTTATTTTCTCTAAAATAAATCTGTCTTTAACTGTGTTTCTTTCCTCTTTCTTTAACTCTTACACTATTAATATACTAATTGTTTGCCCCATGGCAGGTGTTTGAAACTTTTCCCAGCCTCTTTAAAACCTCATCTCAGGCTGGGCATGGTAACTCATGCCTATAATCCCAGCACTTTGGGAGGCTGAAGTGGGCAGATCACTTGAGGCCAGGAATTGGAGACCTGCCTGGGCAACATGGCAAAACCCCATCTCTACTAAAAATACAAAAAGATAAGCCAGGCGTGGTGGCAAGTGCCTGTAGTTCCAGCTACTCGGGAGGCTGAGGCATGAGACTCCTTTGAACTTGGGAGGTGGAAGTTGCAGTGAGCCGAGATCCTGCCACTGCACTCCAGCCTGGGAGACAGAGCAAGACTCTGTCTCAAAATAAATAAATAAATAAAAATAAAACCTCAGCTCTAGCCCTTCCCATTTGTGGTCAGCAGAATAATGGCCCCACATACTTATCCCTAGAACCTGTGACTTATAAGGGAGAAGGGACTTTGCAGATATGATTAAACTAAGGATCATGTGATGGGGAATTATCATAGATTATCTGGGTGGGTTCAATGTAATCACAGGGTCCTTGTAAGAGGGAGGCAGGAAGAACAAAAAACCAGGGACAGAAGATGTGAGAGCAGAAGCAGAGATCAGAAAGGACAGAAAATGCTTCACAGCTGGATTTGAAGATGGAGGAAGGGGCCACAAGCCAAGGAATATAGGTGGCCTCTAGAAACTAGAAAAAGCCAAGAAATGATTTTCCCCTAAGCCTCCAGAATGGACTGCCAATGCCTTAATTTTAGACTTCTGACCTCCAAAACTGGAAGAGAATAAATGTATGTTGCTTTAAGCTACTAAGTGGTTGTTTCTTACAGCAGGAAAAAGAAACTAATACAGCTTCCTACTGTAACTAAGCAATTATTTGTTACAGCAGCAAAAAGAAACTAATACAGTCTCCTACTGCAACCTCCCCACCTCTGGAGCTCTGTGCTGTGAGTCTCTCTTCCCTGGCTCCCTCTGTAGCAAGAGCTCAGTAAGTCTGTTTGGCGAGCACATGTTCTCCTGCCTTATTTCATAGATATCCAGGTTTGTGCTTTACCAGGACCACCAACAGACTATAAGCCCCACAGGGAAACGTGCAAACCCTCGTGTGTCCACACTGCCTGGCAACAGGGAGAAACCCATAGAGACTGGCTTTGCACATATCTGGGTTTGAAACCTGGCTGCACCCCCTCTTCTGTGTCACTTTGGAGATTCTGCTTCCACATCTGTAAAATGAGCAGAGTAACAGCACCCATAGGGATACGCTGAAGGTTTAATGCAATGATATTCAGCAGCAGCCCCAAGGATCCACAACTCAAGAAAATGTGTAATTTTCCTGAGCCACTGATTTGAGTCACTCATACCACAAGGTCCAATGTTCTGCCCAGCAGGGCCTTACTATATATATATATTTTTTTTTTTTTTTTTTTTTTGAGACAGGGTCTTGCTCTATCACCCAGGTTGAAGTGCAGTGGCAAGATCTGGGCTCACTGTAACCTCCATCTGCTAGACTCAAGCAATCCTCCCACCTCAGCCTCCTGAGTAGCTGGGATTATAGGCACTTGCCACCACACCCAGCTAATTTTTGTATTTTTAGTAGAGACAGGATTTCACCATGTCGGCCAGGCTGGTCTCAAGCTCCTGACCTCAAATGATCCACCTACCTCGGCCTCCCAAAGTGCTGGGATTACAGGCATGAGCCACTGCGCCTGGCCATATTTCTTTTTTTAAGAGATAGGGTCTTGCTCTATCACCCAGGCTGGAGTGCAGTAGTACAATCATAGCTCACTGCAGCCTCAAACTCCTGTGCTCAAGCCATCCTCCTGCCTCAGCCTCCCAAGTAGCTAGGACTGCAGATGCATGCCACCACGCCCAGCTAATTTTTTTAATTTTTGTAGAGATGAGGTCTCACTATGTTGCCCAGGCTGGTCTCGAACTCCTGGGCTCAAGAGATCCTCCTGCCTCAGCCTCCCAAAGTGCTTGATCCTCTCAATGAGACTGTGAGGTAGACATTAGTAATCCCATTTGGTCGGAATGAAAACTCAGGAAATTACTCATGACCTTGAGCATACAGTCTCAAGACTGTATAAGGAAGTGGTTTCAATCCCAGACACTAATGCCAGACTGTCCGGATTCAAATCCCAGCTTCACTACCTATTAGTTATAAAACCTTGGGCAAATCACTTACACTCTTTTTGCCTCACTATCCCCTTCTTTAAAACAGGAATAATAGTACTCTCAACCTGATAGCATAGTTGTGAGAATTCAGTGAGTGTATACACAGGAAGCACAGAGAACAGCAAGCACTCTACACATGATTAGGTCCCAGCAGTCATTGTATTGAGCCATCTGACTAATGACAGATGTCCTCCAGCCCCTAAATCCTGGGATTCTGTGAACATCCTAATCTGCTTAATACCTAGCCATTTCTAACAGTGATGAACACAGGGTTAGCTGAGCTCCACAGACTTGTCAAAGTCCACCCTGGACCTCAGCTGCAAGGAAGACAAGAGGCCTGAACCTCCTCTCTGTATTCCCACCCACCTCAGGCCCCAGCTGGTATTCTCATCTGTGAGGCTACATTTTCTTCATTGCTCAAAGTGTCATCTTGGAGCCAGGCTGTCAGCTGCAGACAGCTAATAAAATCCTCCCCGATATGTGGTGGAGTGTCTTTGCCAGGATTTCATATACCAGCCAAGGTCCCTGAGCCAACACCACTGGAGATCTCCTGCCTGTAGCTTTCAGCACCGACCTTGGTGGGGGACGGGGTACCTTCCACTGCTCCTTACCTGGAACCCAGTGCCTGGAATTAGTGGGGCCAGAAAAAGCCTCTCCCATAGCTGCCTCCCGTAACTCAGGGCATGACGGATATGAGCAATCACCCAGGGAGACACGGAGAAGTGGCCTCTCATAGCAGGACCCAAATGTTCTGAGGGCAAAATTGTGCAGCAGACATCTGCTCTAAAGCTGAAAGGGTCTTACCTCCCCTCCTGGGCTTTGATCTGTGAGAGGGCAGGGTACTTTCTGCTCCTCCTTCATGTTACAGTAAACATGGAGACTGCTGTACACAAAGAGCTCAATAAATACTGGATGGATGGATAAATGAATGGGAGGATGGATGGATGGATGGATGGATAAGTGGATGGATACTTGGGTGGATGGATGGATAGATGATAAATGGATGGAGGGAGGGATGGATGGATGGATAAATGGATGGATGGAGGGATGGATAAATGGATGGATGGAGGGATGGATAAATCGATGGATGGATAGATGGATAAATGGATGGATGGATGGATGGATGGATAAATGGATGGATGGATGGATAAATGGATGGATGGATGGATGGATGGATGGATGGATGGATAAATGGATGGATGGATGGATGGATGGATGGATAAATGGATGGATAAATGGAAGGATGGATAAATGGATGGATGGATGGATGGATGGATGGATGGATGGATGGATGGATGGATGGATGGACGGACGGACGGACGGATAACTGGATGGATGGATGGATGGATGGATGGACAAATGGATGTATAGATAGATGGGAGAATGGTTAGGTGGACGTATGGATGAGTTAATAGGTGAGCGAACAAATAAATGAGGGAATAAATGAAATGTCTGTTTTCAGACATTTGTCTTTGAGTATCAATGGGCTTTCTGCCCTCTTTCAGTCTGACCTCCTAGAGAATAAAACATTTCAGATCCAGATAAAAGGTGTTTGAGGCTTCAAGGAAGTGGCATGTGAGCTGTTTGCACTTGGGGGATAGATAGAACAGGAGATAGGACCCAAACTCCTAAATCCCATTATGAGATCTATGCTGTCCTTGAGGATGACATGAGCCCTGAGTCTGACGCTGCCTGTGTCCTGAGCAGCTGTTAACTCCATCAGCGACCTTTTGGTTGCCACCCAGATTCTCAGAGAAAAAGGCCTGAGTCCCCAGAAGCAGGAGCCTCAAAGCCATGACTCATTCAGAACCCCAGGTCGGCCCCAGTCTAGGGCTCCCTCATCCACCAAAACAACTTGAAGAGCCAAAAGCATTCTATCCCCAGACTGAGAAGACATTCTTACTCACATCTCTAGTCCTGCTTCATCCATAGCTCAGCCATCTATGCAGGATTAAAAACGTGAATCCAGAAAAAAAAAAAAAAAAAACATGTAAAGCATCCCTTTAAAGAACTTCAGGCCGGCGCAGTAGCTCACACCTGTAACCCCAGCACTTGGAAAGCTGAGGCGGGAGGATCACTTGAGCTCAAGAGTTCAAGACTAGCCTTGGAAACATAGCAAAACCCCATCTCTAATAAAAAATCAAAAAAAATTAGCCAGGTGTGGTGGCACATGCCTGTAGTCCCAGCTGTTTGGGAGGCTAAGGTGGGAGGACTTCTTGAGCCCAGAAGGTGGAGGCTGCAGTGAGCTATGATTGCATCACTGTATTCCAGCCTGAGTGACAGAGCAAGACCCTGTCTCTAAATAATAAATAAATAAATGAACTCCAATCACCCTTGAAAGAGAAAGTGGGAAACAGATTCTATAGAGATAAAGAATTTAAGCTCTGGACTCAAAATAACCTTACCTAGCTCTGTCTCTCACTGGCTGTGTGACCTTGGTAAAATAATTGTTCCTCAATATCCCTATCCATGAAATGAGTTTAATTCCCACCTCACAAGGCCACTTTAGGGATTAAATGGCAGTGTCTGCAAAGCCCCACACAGAAGCACCTGCACATAGTGGGCCTTCACAAATGGTGGCTGCAGTGACAGTGGTGATGATATGAAGACAGTGACAGTGAAGATGAATGTTCTAATGGAGACAATCACGCCTGAACCAAATCACCATGACACAAGAAAGAATGTGATACCTGACTATGGTATAATCAAATATGTATTTGGTCTTTGTTCCTAGTTCCTGGCACAAGGCTTCAAAAGCCCTCAGAATTGGCCAGCCGCGCTGGCTCATGCCTGTAATCTCAGCACTTTGGGAGGCCAAGGTGGGCGGATCACGAGGTCAAGAGATCGAGACCAACGTGGCCAACATGGTGAAACCTTGTCTTTACTAAAAATACAAAAATTAGCTGGGCGTGGTGGCACACTCCTATAGTCCCAGTTACTGAGGAGGCTGAGGCAGGAGAATCGCTTGAACCCAGGAGGCGGAGGTTGCAGTGAGCTGAGATCACACCACTGCACTCCAGCCTGGATGAGATTAAAGGGTTGGAACTTTCAGCCTCACTCCTGACCTCTGGGGAGAGGTGAGGTACTGGGGATTGAGTTCAACAATGTGGCCTATTATGTAATCAATCATGGTACTTAAGTTTGTTTTCATGCTGCTGATAAAGACATACCCAAGACTGGGCAGTTTACAAAAGAAAGAAGTTTAATGGACTCACAGTTCCACGTGGCTGGGGAGGCCTCACAATCATGGCAGAAGGTGAAAGGCACGTCTCACATGGCAACAGACAAGAGAAGAGTAAAGAGCCAAGTGAAAGGGATTTCCCCTTATAAAACCATCAGATCAGGCCGGGCATGGTGGCTCATGCCTGTAATCCCAGCACTTTGGGAGGCTGAGGCAGGTGGATTGCCTGAGGTCAGGAGTTCAAGACCAGCCTGGCCAACATAGTGAAATCCCATCTCTACTAAAATTACAAAAATTAACTGGGCGTAGTGGCAGGCACCTGTAATCCCAGCTACTCAGGAGGCTGAGGCAGGAGAATCACTTCAACCTGGGAGGCAGAGGTTACAGTGAGCTGAGATCGCACCATTGCACTCCAGCCTGGGGACTAAAAGTGAAACTCCGTCTCAAAAAAAAAAAAAAAAAAAAAAAATCAGATTTTGCAAGACTTATTTGCTACTATGACAACAGTATGGGAGAAACTGCCCCCATAATTCAGTTATCTCCCACTGGGTCCCTCCCGCAACACAAGGGAATTATAGGAACTACAATTAGAGATGAGATTTGGGTGGGGACAGAGCCAAACCATATCACATGCCTACAGAATGGAGCCCCAAATAAAAACTCAGGAACTACGAGGCTCAGGGAGCTTCCAGCTTAGTGAACATCCCATGTGCTAGGAAGACGGCACTGCAGGAGAAGGCACAGAAGTTCTATGCCCCCTCCCTTGCCTCTGCATCTCTTCCATTTGGCTGTTCCTGAGCTGTATCTTTCATTATAAAACTGTAATCATAAGCATAGTGCATTCCTGAGTTCCACAGCCATTTTAGCAAATTATCAACCCTAAGAAGGAGTTGTAGGAACCTTAAATTTGTATCTGGCCAGGCAGAAGTAGGAGTCGCTTGGGGGTGCCCAAGACTTGCAGCTGATGTCTGACATGGGGGCAGTCACGTGGGCTGAGCCCTTTATTTGGGGGTTCTGTGCTGACTCCAGGTAGTGAATGTCAGGATTGAACTGAATTGTAGGTCACACCGCTGGTATCTGAGAGTCTGTGTCTAAGTCTGGTGACATGGACAGGGAGCAAAAAGGGAGCTTGTGGGGGTGGAAAGAGAGTGACTGGCAGGTCCAGGTGGGAATGGAGGAGAGACAGCTCCTAGCTGAAGCTGTTAAATATCTCCTCCTTCTCTCCCCGCTTTTCCTCCCCAGCCCTGCCCCACCTTCACTAAGTCCTAGGAAACAGAAAGAGGAATGTGAGGAGGAGATGGGGTCATGGCCAGGGTTGATAAGCGAGGGAGAACCTCGGGCCCTTTTGCCCATCCCAAGTTGAAGACACGTCCCCCTGGCATCCTGCCTCATGTTTCTGCTCTGTCTGCAGCAGTTCTTTGTTCAACCTGCAGACTAGTGACTCCATGGAAAGAGCACGTGGGGCCCCAGACAGAGGAGGAGAGCCGAGCCAGGGAAGACAAATAGCCAAAGAGTGGCGTGTACCCTCCCAGCAACGTGGCAGCGCAGGGGAAGAAGATCTATTCCAGGGAAGATCTGCTTCATAACAAATCTCCCCCCAGAGTAAAACTCCCTTAAAGTGCTAATAGCAGAATTCATAGGAAGAAAAGTTTCCCGTGAACAGAGCATATTCCTGAGGGGCCACTTTGCTTCTTGCTGTGTAGTTATGACCCTCCAAGGAAGACTGTCTTCCTATCAATTGCTTGTTTCAAGAGAGCAGAGGGCCTGAGTTTGACAGAACAGGACAAACATCTTTCAGCCAGGCAGGCAGTAGGGAAAAGGGGTCGGGGCGGAGGAGCCAGTAGTCAGAACAATGCAATGCAAAGTGGATCTGGGAGGCCTGGGTTGAAAACCTCAATCCATTCTCTGCCAGTTATGTGACCTTAAGCAAGTCAGCCCTTCCCTCTTCCTTGCCCGCCTCTGTTTCCAACTGGGAGCAGCAGCATCCACTCGTAGGGTTGTTTGAAGATAAAATAAAAGGATGCCTATTGTGGCTGCGTACGGTGGCTCACACCTATAATCCCAGCACTTTGGGAGGCCGAGGTGGGTGGGTTGCCTGAGCTCAGGAGTTCAAGACCAGCCTAGGCAACATAGTGAAATCCTGTCTCTACAAAAAGTACAAAAATTAGCTGGGTGCAGTGGCGGGCACCTGCAGTCCCAGCTACTTAGGAGGCTAAGGCGGGAGGATCACTTGAGCCCGGGAGGTGGAGGTTGCGGTGAGCCAAGATTGTAACACTGCACTCCAGCCTGAGTGACAGAGCGAGACCCGTGTCAAAAAAAAAAAAAGAAAAAAGAAAAAAAAAAGATGTATGTTGAGATTCCCGGCCCAGAGGAGATAACCAACCACACATGTTGACTCCCATATTGCATCTAGCTAGCTGCTGTTCCAACCAAGCCCCACATCAGAAACACCAGGAAATACTCTGAAAATGCAGATGCCTGGCCATGCCCCAGTCTCACATATTCTGAGAATATATTCTGAGAATATGTCACTTTGGGAGGCCGAGGCGGGCGAATCACAAGGTCAGGGTTCATCAGCCTGGCCAACATGATGAAACCCCATCTCTACTAAAAATAACAAAAAAATTAGCTGGGCATGGTGGCGCGTGCCTGTAATCCCAGCTACTCGGGAGGCTGAGGCAGGAGAATTGCTTGAACCGGGACCCGGGAGGTGGAGGTTGCAGTGAGCCAAGATCATGCCACTGCACTCCAGCCTGGGCTACAGAGCAAGACTCCATCTCAACAACAAAAAAAAAAAAAGGGAAAGGGAGGGAAGGGAGGGGAGGGGAGGGGAGGCAGAGGGGGAGGAGGAGGGAGAAGGGGAAGGGGAAGGGAAAAAGAAAGAAAGAAAACTGTCCTTGTTTGCAGAAAATTGTCTGTGAAGAAAATCCTAAGCAATATACCAAAATTTAAAAAAAAAAAAAAAAACACCACCCAGAACTAATGACTTCAGCAAGGACATAGAATATATAATCAACATACAGATAGTAGTTATATTTCTATATACTAACCATGAACACATGGAAACTGAAATTAAGCATACAATACCATTTACAATTTGCTCCCAAAAGTGATATACTTAAATATAAATCTGAAAGATGTACAGAACTTTTATGCAAAAAACTGCAAAATGTTGATGAAAGAAACAAAAGAAAATATAAATAAATGGAAAGATGTGTTTATGGATTGGGAGACTCAACACAGTAAAGATATTAGTTCTCCCCAAATTTATTTAGACATTTAATGCAATTCTTATCAAGACCCAGCAGGGTTTCTTACAGATAAAGACAAGCTTATTATAAAGTATACATGGACCGGGCATGGGGGCTCATACCTGTAATCCCAGCACTTTAAGGGGCCAAGGTGGTGAATCAGTTGAGGTCAGGAGTTTGAGACCAGCCTGGACAACATGGTGAAACCCCATCTCTACTAAAAATACAAAAATTAGCCAGGTGTGATGGCATGCACCTGTAATCTCCACTACTCGGGAGGCTGAGGCATGAGAATTGTTTGAACCCAGGGAGCAGAGGTTGCAGTGAGCCAAGATCACGCCACTGCACTCCAACCTGGACGACTGAGTGAGACTCTTGTCTCAAAACAAAAAATAAAAATAAAAAAAAATAAAGTATACATGGAAATACAAAGGAATTAGAATAGCTGAAATAACTTTGAGAAAGAAAAATAAAATGGGAGGATTCAGTCTACCTAATTTCCAGACTTCTTCTATGGCTATAATGATCAAGACTGTGATATTGGGGGAGGACAGATTCATAAATCAATGGAACAGAACACAGAATTCAGAAACAGAGCTACATAAGTACGGCCCACTGATTTTTGACAAAGATGTAAAAGCCATTCAATGGAGGAAGGATAATCTCTTCAACAAATGGTGCTGGAGATATTGGATTTCCATCAGCAAAAAAAATAAACCTTAACCTAAATCTCACATCTGATTTAAAAAAACTCAAAATAGATTAAAGACTTAAATGTAAAACACAAAGTTCTAAAACTTGTAGGAGAAAAGAAAGGAGAAAATCTTCAGGGGGCTATGAAGAGAGGTTGATTAATGGGTCCAAATATACGGTTTGATAGAAAAAATAAGACCTAGCATCTGAAAGATGATAAGTATGACCATTGTATACAATCATCTATTTTATATTTCAAAATAACTAGAAGAGAATAATTTAAGTATTTCTAGCATAAAGACAAATATTTAAGGTGATGAACATCCCAATTACACTGATTTGATTTTTACAAATTATATGAATGTATTAAATTATCATATATACCCTGAAAATTTTTAAAAATGTATTTTTAAAAAGTAGGAATAAAAACTTTGAAAAAAAGTCTTCAGGACACAGGGCTTGGTGAAGAGTTCTTAGCATGATCTATAAAAGAAAAAACATGGATAAATTGGACTTCGTCAAAATTAAAAACATTTGCTTTGCAAAAGACCATGTCAAGAAAATCCGGCTGGGTGCAGTGGCTGCTCATGCCTATAATCCCAGCACTTTGGGAGGCTGAGGTGGGTGGATCACTTGAGGTCAGGAGTTGGAGACCAGCCTGCCCAAGACGGCAAAATCCTGTCTCTACAAAAAATATAAAAACTAACTGGACATGGTGGTGTGTGCTTGTAATACCAGCTACTCGGGAGGCTGAGGCAGGAGGATCTCTTGAACCTGGGAGGTGGAGGCTGCAGTGAGCCGAGATGGTGCCACTCCACTGAAGCCTGCAACAGAGTGAGACTCCTTCCTGGTCCATGGACCATACTTTCAGTAGCAGGGTTCCAATAGTATTTCCTGGCCGAGCCCGGTGGCTCATGCCTGTAATCCCAGCACTTTGGAAGGTGGCAGGCAGATCACCTGAGGTCAGGAGTTTGAGACCAGCCTGGCTAACATGGTGAAACCCCATCTCTACTAAAAATACAAAAATCAGCTGGGCATGGGGGTGCATACCTATAATTCCAGCTACTCCAGAGTCTGAGGCAGGAGAATCGCTTGAATCCTGGAGGTGGAGGTTGCAGTGAGCCAAGATCATGTCACTGCACTCCAGCCTGGGTGACAGAGTGGGACTGCGTCAAGAAAGAAAGAGAGGGAGGGAGGGAGGGAGGAAGGAAGGAAGGAAAGAAGGAAGGAAGGAAGGAAGGAAGGAAGGAAAGAAGGAAGGAAAGAAGGAAGGCAGGAAGGCAGGCAGGCAGGCAGGCAGGAAACATAAGCTACAGACTGGGAAATAGGGGAATTGAGGGGGCTTGGTCAGCCAGAGGGCCAGGGCCTAAGAGATGGGGAGAGGCACCTAGGAGGTGGCAAGAGAGCCCTGAAGACAAAATCCCATTGCTACACCTTTGCCGAACGTGAGTTTTGGGCGCTTACAGGGTTTATGGTCAAGAAAGTGGCTTCTGCCAGCCTTTTCCTCTCTTCACAAATGCTGAAAAGCTTTGATTTATGTTAAAGCTGTCTCCTGGGGGGACCTAAAACACATAAAAACTTCAGCACCTACAACAGATGCTACCGGTCTGCCAAGAGGCACATGTGGCCCTATAAATATCTGGATTAACAGGGAAAGGGTGAGTCAGGGTCTGCAGTCCATGGTTCCAGCTCAGCTCTCCTGCCAGGGTGGGATGTGGGGTGAACCTAGGTACCTCTAGGAGCCTCAGTTCCACTAAGTGAAAAATACAGGTCAATACATGTCCAGCAAAGTTCTTTTTTTTTTTTTTTTTTTTTTTTTTGAGATGGAGTCTCTCTCTGTCACCCAGGCTGGAGTGCAGTGGTGCGATCTCAGCTCACTGCAACCTCCACCTCCTGGTTTCAAGCAATTCTTCTGCCTCAGTATCCCAAGTAGCTGGGACTACAGGCATGCGCCACCACACCTGGCTAATTTTTGTATTTTTAGTAGAGACAGTATTTTACCATCTTGGCCAGGCTGGCCTTGAACTCCTGACCTCAAGTGATCCTCCCGCCTCGGCCTCTCAAAGTGCTGGGATTACAGGCTTGAGCCACCACACCCAGCTGTACTTTTTCTAATTCTCACAGATGACTGACACGGTCCTACTTAAAGCAGTTTATCCTCCTCTGTAAGTATCACTTTCCACATCTGCAATATGACAATGTTTCATTTAGATGACTTTCAGACCCCTGTGAAATTCTCTGACTTCAATGAATCACTTTGTGGGCTCACCAGGGTACTGCTCCAAGCCCTCTTGACCGTAGGCTGCTTTTAAAAGCACTGGACCTGGCTTTCTTGAACTAAATCGTCAATAATCTGCTCTTCTCTCGTTCCTGAGAGCTCCAACCGAAGCTGTGAATTTTGATCACATCGCTTTCTTCTGGTCATTTCTCCCTGGCTTTCATTATTTGGCTCATTGCCACAGCTGTGCACCAAAGACAAGCACACAAAGCCTCCCACTGGCACGGAAAACAGAAGCATCTGTCGGAATCCATGGGCAGCTGGCTGTGGGTGTTCAATGACAGAGACACCTGCATTGAATCAGATCCCACTAGGATCTGCACACAGCTCTGCAAGCCATCAACCTTCCATACGGGGCAGCTGCAGGCTCTAGGAGAGTGTTGGCTGGGCTTCAAAGAACATTATGCACAGGAAGAAACGGCTTGGAGTAAAAACACCCCAGATACATTATTGCCTTCCTTGCTCTTCTCCTTGATGGACATCCTCAGTTTCTAGCTAGCACAGGCTGATTTTAGCAATTCCTTCCTTTTCTCTGTTCTATAAGCATTTCCCCAACACGTCCCCCATGCCAGGCACTGGGTCAGCCTACACTTACTACCAAGGATTCCAGGGCTCATTCTAGAGCAGGGGGGTCCCCAACCCCCATGCTATGGACCAGTACTGAGTCTGTGGCCTGATAGGAGCCGGGCTGCACAGCAGGAGGTGAGCAGCCAGTGAGCAAGCAAAGCTTCACCTGTATTTACAGCCACTCCCCATCGCTCATGTTACCGCCTGAGCTCCGCCTCCTGTCAGATCAGCGGTAGTGTTAGATTCTCATAGAAGCACGAACCCTATAGTGAACTGTGTATGCGAGGGATCTACGTTGCATGCTCCTTATGAGAATCTAATGCCTAATGATCTGTCACTATCTCCCATCACCCCCAGATGGGACTGTCTAGTTGTAGGAAAACAAACTCAGGGCTCCCCACTGATTCTACATGGTGGAGAGTTGTAGAATTATTTCATTATATATTACAATCTAATAATAAGAGAAATAAAGTGCACAATAAATGGAATGCACGTGAATCATCCCAAAACCATCCCTCTCCCAGTCTGTAGGAAAATTGTCTTCCACAAAATTAGTCCCTGGTGCCAAAAAGGTTGGGGACCGTTGTTCTAGAGTAGCCCACACCGTAGCAGGTTAGAGGCATGTAATCAATTAGTTGCCATATAGTTTGGAGGGTTGCTGTAAGTTTCACAACCACCAAGTAGTACCAGTGTTGGACACATGGCCTGTAGAAGGCTGGAGGATGGATCAGAAAGAACATGGGTTGTGGAGTCCGGCACCACTGACTTCAGACACCCACTCCACTGTTGCCATTTTTCATTATTTTTGCTTTTTTAGAAACGGAGTCTTGCTATGTTGCCCAGGCTGATCTCAAACTCCTGGCCTCAAGCAATCCTCCCACTTCAGCCTTCCCAGTAGCTGAGACTACAGGCGTGTGCCACCATGCCTGGCTATTTTTTTATTATTATTTTTTGTAGAAATGGGGTCGCACTATGTTGCCCGAGCTGGTCTTGAACTCCTGACACCAAGTGATACTCCTGCCTCAGCCTCCTAAAGTGCTGGGATTACAGATGTGAGCCACTTCACCTGGCTGTTTTTGTGTGTGTTTGTAAAGATGGTGTCTCACTACATTGTCCAAGCTGTTCTTGAACTTTTGGCCTCAAGTGATCCTCCCAACTCATTTCCCAAGAGGATCATTTTTCATTTCTAAAATGGAGATACTAACACCCCCTCACAGGTTCTGAGCCATCCTGGCTTATGGAAATCTCTTGCTATTTCCTTTTTGTTGTTGTTGTTGTTGTTTGCTTTTTGGAGATGAAGTCTCACTCTGTCATCCAGGCTGGAGTACAGTAGCATGATCTTAACTTACAGCAACCTCCGCCTCCTGGGTTCAAGTGATTCTCCTGCCGCAGCCTCCTGAGTAGCTGGGATTACAGGTGTATGCCACTGTGTCCGGCTAATTTTTGTATTATTAGTAGAGATGGGGGTTCACCATGTTGGCCAGGCTACTCTCGAACTCCTGACCTCAAGAGCTCTGCCCACCTCTGCCTCCCAAAGTGCTGGAATTACAAGTGTGAGCCAACGCATCCAGCCAAAATCTCTTTTTTAATTAATTTTTTTTTAATTTTTTGAGAAGGAGTCTCACTTTATTGCCCAGGCTGGAGTGCAGTGGTGCAATCTGGGCTCACTACAACCTCTGCCTCCTGTGTTCAAGCAATTCTCCTGCCTCAGCGTCTCGAGTAGCTGGGATTATAGGCACCTGCCACCACACCTGGCTAATTTTTACATTTTTTATAGAGACAGGGGTCTCACCATGTTGGCCAGGCTAGTCTCGAACTCCTGATCTCTGGTGATCCGCCCACCTCGGCCTCTCAACGTGCTGGGATTACGGCAGCCCGCCACCATGCCCAGCTAATTTTTGTATTTTTAGTAGGGACGGGTTTTCACCATGTTGGCCAGGCTGGTCTTGAACTCCTGACCTCAGGTGATTCACCCGCCTTGGCCTCCCAAAGTTCTGAGATTATAGGCATGAGCCACCGCGCCCAGCCACCCTCCTGCCATTTCTGCCACTGGTTGACAACTCTCAAACCTAACCATGCCGCACTCCCCCACCCTCATGTCTCTCATAATCCCAAAAGACACAATCAAATCCCCAATGTTGACCTTCAGAAAGATCAAAATCCCTAACATCTAAAATCCCAAAAATCACAATCCTGAAGCAATAAAATCCCAAATGTTGAAATCCTGAAATTCGAACGCTGAGGAAGGTTTTAGTGTGTTTGGGGTTGTATGGAGAACAGTAGCATCATGTTAGTTGCATCAAGTTAGGCTGAACTAGGACCTTGTGATTGTCTTTCTTCGAAAATTAACTATGGTTTAAGAAGATGTAATCACAGCATGTTGGGAGGCCAAGGGGGGTGGATCACGAGGTCAGGAGTATTAGACCAGCCTGACTAACATGGTGAAACCCCATCTCTACTAAAAATACAAATATTAGCCAGGCATGGTGGCAGGTGCCTGTAATCCCAGCTACTCAGGAGGCTGAGGCAGGAGAATCACTTGAGCCTGGAAGGTAGAGGTTGCAGTGAGCCAAGATCATGCCACTGTACTTCAGCCTGGGCAACAGAGCAAGACTTGGTCTCATTAAAAAAAAAAAAAAAAAAAAAAAAAAGAGGAAGAAGAAGACAGGTCTGGATCTCAAGTTGACAAGGAGTGGACCTACTTCTAGATGTCAGGTTGGCTGGATGGGGAAATAGCTAAAAACCTGGTAAGGCATCACTGGGGTGTGTTGGTGAGGATGTTTCCAGAGATTAGTGTGTGAGTGTGAGTGGACTAGATGAGGAAGATCTGCCCTTGATATTGGCAGATACATTTATTTATTTCTCAAATAAACACCTTTTTTAAAATGTAAATCTTTTAAGTAATTTTTTTATTCTTTTTCCAAGAATTATATTTGCAGGATTTTCATCTTTGGAGATTGTGATTTTTAGGATTGAAGACTTCAAGGATGTTGAGCTTTTAGGAGTTCGACATTTGAGATTATGGAGTAGTTTGGGATTGTGTCTTTTGGGTTTATGGCCCAAGTCCCCCACCCCCTAACCAATTTCCTTTTTTTTTTTTTTTTTTTTTGAGACGGAGTCTTGCTCTGTCACCCAGATTGGAGTGCAGTGATGCGATCTCTGCTCACTGCAACCTCTGGATCTTGGGTTCAAGAGATTCTCCTGCCTCAGGCTCCTGAGTAGCTGGGATTACAGGCACCCGCCCCCGTGCCTGGCTAATTTTTATATTTTTAGTAGAGACAGGGTTTCACCATGTTGGCCAGGCTGGTCTCAAACTCCTGATCTCAAACTATCTGCCCACCTTAGTCTCCCAAAGTGCTGGGATTACAGGCATGAGCCACCGCGCCCAGCCCCTCTAACCACTTTTTACCAAGTTTATCAGCAGAACTCAGACAGACATCACCAACCACTCAAATTATTGCCTGATGCTTCCAGCTAAGCTGAGCTCGAGAGCCCTTCTGAAGTTTGTGGCTGGCTGTTTCTGCCATTCTCTATGTCTTTGCCATCCTTGACCACAGCCCACATGCCAGCCTCCCCCACCACCCACCGCTACCCAGGGTCCCTCTCCTAATGACCTACCCTCCCAATCTCTGGAGTTTTTGTGATGAGAAAAATTTGCTTCCCTAGACCCTCTGTTTCTTCACAAAATGCCGTTTCCCTCTTCCCTAAACTTTAACCCCGGGTGCTGGAAAGAGTTTCCATAATGGAGTGGCCAGTGGTATCAAATGGTCCCAAGAGACTAAAGAAGATAAGGACAGAACATTACTCTTGGGATTTAACAATAACAAGGCCATTGGAGGTCTCGGTGGAGACACTCTTGGTAGGTCATAGAAGAAACCAGATTGTAGTGAGCTGAGTTGTGGGTGGGAGATGAGAAAAAGAGGGGAAGTGTGGACAATGCTTTCCAGAAGTTTAATAAGAAGGAAGGAGAGAAAGGGTGACAGATGGAGGGACCAAAGAGCCTAGCAGAAGACACAGATGGAAAGCCACCTTAGAGAGACCTCTGTACCTTGAGAAATGTGCTCTCTAACCCTGAACAATTTAATCTATTGGTGCATAGACTGGCATATGCTACACATTATTACTTAAAGAAACCTTATCTGTCGGCCAGGTGTGGTGGCTCACGCCTGTAATCCCAGCATTTTGGGAGGCCGAGGCGGGTGGATTACCTGAGGTCAGGAGTTCAAGACCAGCCTGACCAACATGGTGAAACCCCATCTCTACTAAAAATACAAAAGTTAGCCAAGCATGGTGGCGCATGCTTGTAATCCCAGCTACTCAGGAGGCTGAGGCAGGAGAATCGCTTGAACCTTGGAGGCGGAGGTTGCAGTGATGGCGCCATTGCATTCCAGCCTGGGTGACAGAGTGAGACTCCGTCTCAAAAAATAAAAAATAAAAATAAAAAGAAACCTTATCTATCTAGCCTAGCATACTCACTTTACAGATGAGAAAACTCAAGACCAGAGAGGTCAACTATCCTGCCCAAGGTCACCCAGCATCTGAGTGGCAAAATCAAGAATGGGTTCCCTGGTCTTTTCCCCCTCTGAACTTGGTTATGCTCCAAGTGCAGTGCAAATCAAATTCCCCGACGTAAGACAGTATTATGCATGTCTAGGGCATCGTTAACATGGGTAGGACTGCCAAGGCCCTATTTGCACTGGGAGAGGAATGCTCCCAGCACAATGAGCTTCAGTCTGCAGAAGGAAGCCATAACTCAGAGGGTGGCATGGTGGCAGTGTGACACAGAACCCAGCTGGTCCCGCAAAGTCACATCTGAGTCTTCTGCAGGCAAAGAAGCTCTCCATAAAACCCAAATGAGTTGTTACTGTGAAATTCTGCTATGACCTTGGAGCACCAGCCTCATCTTATGGTGACCCTCACCCACTACCAGAGGGTCACGAAGAAATTAGGGGGTGTTCTGCAACCCTCACCACACCTCATGACATCCCACTGCTCTGGGCCATGGGGCAAGAGGCAGAGCAGGGTGGAGTTGCACGGCCGGCTATTGATGGGGAAGGCACAAAGCCTGCGGAGCCTCTATGCCCAGCAGGTCTCAGCAGGGATGTATCCCAGACAACGTGGCAGTGCCCAGCGAGGAACAGTGAGCAGTGGCCAGGCCTGTCAAGACCATATTTATGAGCCCATATGAGACACCCCTGAGGGCTCCAGAACCACATGGGGACAAGTTCTTTGCAGGGAACTTGGGCTCCCACATCCGCAGGTCATACACCAGCAAGAGCTGGGGACATTTTGAAAGCCGGAAGAGCTGTGGAAACTCAGGTTGCAAGTAAAAGGTTGATGGAAAAATTATCTCCCTATATCTATGGACATGTCCATTTTCACTATGTCCACACAGTTACTTGTGCAATTCCCGGAACACCCCTCTTCTCTCCTTCCAGCTATCCGCAGCCTCTCATTGCCAAGGCCAAGCCAAGTCCCCCCACAAGAACTCCTGTCCCCATTTCTCTCTCCTTCTTCTGAGGTCTTGAACTCACAGCATCACCCAGAGGACCTGCCTTAGCCAGTTCACACTGCTGTAACAAGAACATCACAGACTAGGTGGCTTATAAACAACAGAGATGTGTTTCTCACAGTCCTGAAGGCTGGAAGTCCAGGATCAGAAGGCTAGCATGGCCATGTTCTGATGAGGACTCTCTTCCCAGTTGCAGATAGGGTTGATCTCTGGCTGTTTCTTATAAGGGCACTAATCCCATTTGTGAGGGCTCCATCCTCATGACCTAATCACCTGCCAAAGTCTCTGCCTCCTAATACCATCACATCAGGGTTAGGGTTTCAATATATACATTTTGGGAAAACACAAACATTTAGTCAATAATAGGAGTCTTTTCTTTCTTTTTTGAGACAGTCTGCTCTGTCACCCAGGCTGGAGTGCAGTGGTGCAATCTCGGGTCACTACAACCTCCGCCTCCTGGGTTCAAACAATTATCCTGCCTCAGCCTCCCAAGCAGCTAGGATTACAGATGAGTACCACGATGCTGGCTAATTTTAATATTTTTAGTAGAGATGGGGTTTCACCATGTTGGCCAGGCTGGTCTCAAACTCCTGACCTCAGGTGATCTGCCCACCTCAGTCTCCCAAAGTGCTGGGATTACAGGCATGAGCCACTGCGCCCGGCCAATAGGAGCCTTTTCTTGGGCTCTCGCTTTGGTGGTGAGATTTCCTTCTCCCGCTAGCTGGAAAAGCCAGGACATCCTCCTCTGCCCCTAACACAGTGTCAGGCATCCAAGGACCCTCCATGAGCCCACTCTGGTCCACCTGCTTCACCAGGGCAAGCCACCAAGGAAGGTGCCACTTAAAATATAGCCAATTAAGAAGAAGCTGTGAGTCTCCATGGAGACAATTTCTGCCAGCCTGTCATTGCACAAAGAGGTTTCCCATAGCCACTTCTGAGTGTGAAATCAAACCCTGGTCTATGCCCTGCTGGGACAAGAAGTTCAGCTGTCATTAAATTGTCAGGGTCTCTGTGGCTTCTTCTTGTCGTCTCTCTCCCAACAGTGCTGTTATGGGCCAAATTCTGTGCACCCCACCACCAACAATGCACAGGTTGAAATCTAAACCCCAAGTACCTCAAAATGTGACTATGTTTGGAGATAGGGTCTTTAAAGAGCTAATTAAGTTAAAATGAGGTAATTGGTGATTGAGTTAAAATAAGGTCCCTATAAGAAGAGGAAATTTGAAACCACAATGAGAAACCATCTCATACCAGTCAGAATGGCTATTATTAAAGTGTCAAAAAATGACAGACGCTGGTGAGGTTGCTGATACATTGCTGGTGGGAGTGTTAATTAGTTCAACCGCTGTGGAATGCAGTGTGGTGATTCCTCAAAGAGCTAAAAACAGAACTGCCATTTGACCCAGCAATCCCATTACTGGGTATATACCCAAAGAAGTATAAATCGTTCTATTATAAAGACACATGCACACATATGTTTGTTGCAGCACTACTGACAATAGCAAAGACATGGAATCAACCTAAATGCCCATCAGTGACAGGATAAAGAAAGAAAATGTGGTACATACATACCATGAAATACTATGCAGCCATAAAAAAGAATGAGATCATGTCCTTTACAGGAACATGGATGGAGCTGCCGGCCATCATCGTTAGCAAACTAATGCAGGAACAGAAAACCAAATACCACGTTCTCACTTATAAGTGAGAGCTAAACAATGAGAACACATGGGCACAAAGAGGGGAACAACAGGCACTGGGGCCTACTCTAGGGTGGAGGGTGACCAGAGGAAGAGGATCAGAAAAAAACAACTATTGGGTACTAGGCTTATACCTGGGTGATGAAATAATCTGTACAACAAACTCCCATGACATGAGTTTACCTATATAACAAACCCTGAGCCTAAAATAAAAGTTAAAAAAAAATCAATGTTAGAAAAAAAAGAAGAGGAAATTTGGACATAGAACAATACACTGGGAAGACCACGTGAGACAAAACAAAACCAACCCTGCTGATGTCTTGGTCTCAGACTTTCAGCCTCCAAAACTAAAAGAAAATAAATTTCTGTTGCTTAAGCCATCCAGTCTGTGGCACTTTGCTGCAATGGCCTGAATGTTTGTGTCACCCCCAGAATTCATGTTGAAATTTGCACCCCAAGGTGACAGTATTAGGAGATGAGGCCTTTGGGAGGTGATTAGGTCACGGGGGTGGGGGCTTCATGAATGGGATTACGGCCTTTATAAAAGAGACCTGAGAGAGAACCCTTGCCTTTTTCATTATGTGAGGACACAGCAAGAATTTGCTGTCTATGAACCGGAAAGCCGTCCCTCACCAGATGCTAAATCTGTTGGTGCCTTGCTCTTGGACTTCCCAGCCTCCAGAACCATGAGAAATAAATTTCTGGCATTTGTAAGCCACCTAGTCTATGGCATTTTTGTTATTGCACCCCAAATGGACTAAGACACTTGTAATGGCAGCCCCAGAAAACTAACACACTAGCTGTGTTGCCTCTGAGTGGCTTTTCCATTCCAGGTCATAAATGAAAATGGCTATTTGCAAAGGGCCTTTATTCTCCTCTCTTGCTCTAGGTCCCAGAATGGGGGCATTGCTTTCCCTGCTTGGATTTTTATTCTTTTTTATTTTAATCTTTTTTCTGAGATGGAGTTTTGCTCCTATCGTCCAAGCTGGAGTGCAATGGAGCTATCTCAGCTCACTGCAACCTCTGCCTCCCGGGTTCAAGTGATTCTCCAGCCTCTGCCTCCCGAGTAGCTGGGATTACAGGTGCCCACTACCATGCCCAGCTAATTTTTGTATTTTTAGTAGAGATGGGGTTTCACCATGTTGACCAAGCTACTCTCAAACTCCAGACCTCAGGTAAGCCACCCGCCTCAGCCTCCCAAAGTGCTGGGATTACAGGGGTGAGCCACCACACCCAGCCAGTATTTTTATTCTTGAAGGTATGCATCATTCTCAGCCTGAATACACGGTCCCAGAAAAGGAGTATTGGGATGAGGGACATGAATGTGCAGATCTCTAAAAGCTACTTACCCCCGTTCCACCCGCCCCTTAGAATCACACACAAGCCAGCCCCACCTGTCTGCTCCGCCTGCCACAGGTCCCACTTAGACCAGGTATACTAAATCACAAAACTTCCTTCTTCTCTCCTGCATCCCCTAGCCTCTTTCTGTTGCATTCTGAATTCTCTCCGGGAGCCTAAGTACGAACGAGTAGAAAGGATCAAGAGCAATTCACCAGGAAATCTACAAGGGATTCTCTATGAAGCTGCGGCTCATCCACTGTGTTAACTTTGATTTATTATCATTTTAATATCTCAGCAAGTGAAGGGCACCCTCATAAAGCATTATCACAGCCTTTAAATGGAGAGAAATTGTTTCCCTTGTGCCAGGGCAATGAAACTCTGGTATCGTGATCTGCAGTCCAAGAGGAAATCTTCAGCAGAGGTTAAGAGCATAAATACAAATTGAGTAAGGTTCTTTTCTAGCCTACTGAGCACACCACTTCATGGCCATTAACATGGCAATATTTAAATAAACTTGCCTTCCATTGAGAGAGGGGGCTGGAGAGAGTACCTGCTTGCAGCAGGTGAGTGGATGGGATTGTGGGATAAGGAGGTAATGCCATGCAGGTGTTTCCAAGGAGCCCTGGCTGCAGGCTATGCAGGGTCCACATTGCCATTCAACGTCTGTCTCTGCCCACAGCTGCTTCTTCCCCATTCCTCTTGCACAGGTGTGATCCCTATAAACATTTTGCACTCCAAATTCCATCTTATCATCTGCTCCTGCAAAATGAGACAGGTTGAGAATGCCACGAAGGAGCTGGGAGCCACAGATGGCCCTGCCCAGCTCAGGCTTGGGGATGGGGTATATTCAGGGAAGTGAGTCTGATCTGCCCTGGAGGGGGTCAACACCTTGCCTATACTTGAATGACACTAAGAAATGCCCACAACATATAAGCCTTACCAATAGAGAGGAGTGTCTGAACTTCACACGAGCTGTTGACCATCCCACATCAGATGTTGGGAGTGAGAAAGAGAGATGACAAATCAGAATTGCCAGAAGAAAAGCTGGCTGGGAGGGGAAGGAGGTGAATTCAGTTCTGACTATATTGATTCCAGTGAGATCTGAATTGGAGGGAAGAGAGAAGAGCAAACGTCTAGGAGGTGGAGAATAAATGGACCCAGAACTCTGAGCAGCAATCTATCCCGGAGATATACACCTGGCAGCCATTAGCACATTCATGACGGAGCTGAGAACATCTGCACCCAGGTGTTCAGGGAGTTTGCAGGAGAGAAGGGGAGCACCAAAGATAGGGCACAAAGAATAAGGATAAATTGCTTCCAACCATGAGGCTATGGAAACATGGAGAAGAAAGAAATCCCTATGGATGGGAGTGGTTATCCAAGAGTTCCCCAAAGAGATGGACCTTGAGATGAGCCTGGAGGAAGAGGTAGGCAGAGACCACGGTTACATGATAACAAAGCAGATGTAGTCAAGGGATGACTTCCCTGCAGATTGTTTTATGGATTCGAGGTAATAAGAGGAAAGTGTTTGACACAGTGTCTGTCACCTGGTAGGTTCTAAACAAGCCATAATTATTTTTTATGAATGAGGATATCCTGCCTGTTACAATGCAGCAGCAGATACAGTGGCTTCTTGTTAAAAAAGAATTTTCCAGGTGGGGCACGGTGGCTCACACCTGTAATCCCAGCGCTTTGGAAGGCCGAGGCGGGTGGATCACAAGGTCAGGAGTTCAAGACCAGCCTGACCAACATGGTGAAACCCCGTCTCTACTAAAAATACAAAAATTAGCCGGGCGTGGTAGTGTGCGCCTGTAATCCCAGCTTCTCAGGAGGCTGAGGCAGGAAAATTGCTTGAACCCAGGAGGTGAAGGTTTCAGTGAACCGAGATCGTGCCACTGCACTCCAGTCTAGGCAACAGAGCGAGACTTCGTCTCAAAAAAAAAAGAAGAATTTTCCAAGAACAGAAAGAACTATGACTCACCATATCAGCTTAAACCTTTTGAGTTGGCAATCTCTCGAAAGCGCAATCTGAAGTGCATTCAGATGTTTAAGGGACTGTGATTTGATCTGTGAGACATGCAGACAGATTAATAAAGCAATGGCCACATAAAGGGACTGCTCCAGTGCTACTGTGTGACAAACACCACCCACCATCTGCAGCCCACAGAGGGAGCACACCATCTCAGAAGGCAAGACTCACGTATGCAAGGTTACGGGGTGCCAGATGCCTCTAATTTTGTATTTCATTTTGTTCTCGAGATACCCTTGCTGAGCAACTGACATCCTTCTTGTTTCTACAGATGAGCAAATTGGAGCTCAGAGACATTAAAAACTCTGCCCAGGGGTCACACAGCAGCAGGGGGTGGGACTGGACTTGAACTCGCCTGTCTGAACTTGGGGCTCTGACATTCCACCCCCTGCAAGGTTTTCCAAACTCTCTGCCACTTGTCTTGCAATGACCACAGTATACTAAGCCCTTCCCCTTCCTTGCTTGCTTTCCTTCTGTATTAGCCAGGGTTCTCTAGAGGGACAGAACTAATAGGATATATGTATATATAAAAAGGGAGTTTACTAAGGAGTATTGACTCTCACGATCACAGGGTGAGGTCCCACAATAAGCCATCTGCAAGCTGAGGAGCAAGGAAGCCAGTCCGAGTCCCAAAGCTGAAGAACTTGGAGTCTGATGTTCAAGGGCAGGAAGCATCCAGCATGGGAGAAAGATGTAGGCGAGAAGACTAAGCCAGTCTAGTCTTTCCACCTTCCTTCTTTTTTTTTTTTTTTTGAGATGGAGTCTTACTCTATTGCCCAGGCAGGAGTGCAGTGGTGCAATCTTGGCTCACTGCAACCTCCACCTCCTGAGTTCAAGCAATTCTCCTGCCTCAGCCTCCTGAGTAGTTGGTATTACAGATGCCTGCCACCACGCTCAGCTAATTTTTGTATTTTTAGTAGAGATGGGCTTTCACCATGTTGGCCAGGCTGGTCTCGAACTCCTGACCTCACGTGATCCACCCCACCTCGGCCTCCCAAAGTGCTAGGATTACAGGCATGAGCCACCGCGCCCGGCCTGTCTTTCCACCTTCTTCTGACTGCTTTTTTGCAGGCCCCGCTGGCTTCTGATTAGATGGTGCCCACCCAGATTGAGGGTGGATCTGCCTTTCCCAGCCCACTAACTCAAATGTTAATCTCCTTTGGCAATACCCTCACAGACACACCCAGGAACAATATTTCATATCCTTCAATCCAATCAAGTTGACACTCAGTATTAACCATCACACCTTCCCAGAAACACTTCATCATCTCCCTTCTGTCTCAGTTGGTTCAGGTGTTATGACAAAAATACCATAGACTTGGTAGATTATAAACAATATGAATGTGTTGCTCATGGTTCTAGAGGCTAGCAAGTCCAAGATCAAGACACCAGCAGATCTGGTGTCGGGTGAGGGCCCAATTCCTAGTTCCTAGATGGTACCTCCTTGCTGTGTCCTCAAAAGGGGCAAAGCAGCTCTCTGGGGACTGTTTTAGAAGGGCACTCATCCCATTCATGAGGGTTCCACCCTCATGACCTAATCACCTCCCAGAAGCCTTGCCTCCTAAATACCATCACATTGGAGATTAGGTTTCAACATATACAATTTGGGGGAACAAACATGTTCAGTCCATAACACCTTCTTCCCCTGAGTCCCTTTCCCAACCTCTCCCACTGAGTCCTCAAAGTCCCCTGAATCCTCCTCTTCTGGTTGCTCTGAAGCCGCACGGCCTTGCTGTGACCCATCATGACCCTCTGGCATGACCAGACAATTCCAGGTATGGGCTCCAAGGGATGCAGCATGCATAACTGTGACCAAGGCAGGACCACAGGTAGTCCATAGGGTGCAACCCTGGTGTTTTGGGAGACTACAGCAGGATAGCTTGATGCCAGTAGTTCAAGACTAACTCGGACAACATAATGGGACCCCATCTCTTAAAAAATAAAAAAATTAGTGGGACATGGTGGTGCATACCTATAGTCACAGCTACTTGGGAGGCTGAGGCAGGAGGGTTGCTTGAGACCAGGAGGTCAAGGCTGCAATGAGCTATGACTGCACCACCATACTCCAGCCTGGCCTTAGAGTGAGACCCTAAGACTCTATCTGGAAAGAGGTGGGGAGAGGAAGGAAGGAAAGAAGGAAGGAAGGGAGGGAGGGAGGGAGGGAGGGAGGGAGGAAGGAAGGGAGGGAGGGAGGGAGGGAGGGAGAGAAGGGGGAGGGAGGAGAGAAATAAAGAGAAGAAAGAAAAGAAAAAAGAAAGGAGAAGAAGAAAAGAAGAAAGAGAGAGAGAAAGAAAGAGAGAGAGAGAGGGAGGGACGGAGGGAGGGAGGAAGGAGGGAGGGAGGGAGGGAAGGAGAGAAAGAGAGAGGTGGCTCTCAGCTGGGCGCAGTGGCTCACACCTGTAATCCCAGCACTTTGGGAGGCCAAGGCAGGTGGATCACCTGAGGTCAGGAGCCTGACCAACATGGTGAAACCCCATCTCTACTAAATAGAAAAAATTAGCTGGGCATGTGGTGGCGGGCACCTGTAATCCCAGCTGCTTGGGAGGTTGAGGTGGGAGAATTGCTTGAACCTGGGAGGTGGAGATTGCAGTGAGCCAAGATTGTGCCATTGTACTCCAGCCTGGGCAACTAGAGTGAAACTCCATCTCAAAAAAAAAAGCAAGAAAGAGAGAAAGTAAGTAAAAGAAAAAGGTGGATCTCAGGACAGACATGGCCCCCATGAGGGTTCATGCTTTCCAGCTTCTGTGTCCCCACCCTTGGCAGGGTGCTTGCACTAAGGAATGAGTGACTGGTCTTAAGAGGCATTGTCAGGCCCTCTCTCCACGCCCTTGACCTTCAGAGGTTCCAGTCAGAGACCCCACAGCACTGTCTCCAGGGGGAAAAGAAAAGGTAAGGTTTCAGGGAAGAGATTAATCAATCTTAAAATCCAAAAGCAGACAGTCAAGGCAGCAAAACAAAACAGAAAAAAAAAATGAATATTTGGGCTAGAAGCCTATTCCTCAGCACCAGAAAAAGAATTAACTCTTCCAAGCCCCAACTGACAAGGAAATAGAGCGAAAGAGAGCCAGTCCACATCTGAAGTAATCACCACATAAATCCCCACATAAGAGCTGTCGGGTGTAAAGGTTAAGAATCATTTACTGCCAGAGAACGAGAAAAACTCTTACACTTTGGGACATTGACTTCTCCCTGGAACATCGTGATGACAGGAACGTGGCTAGGTAGGTTCCCAACACGAACACACCTCGAAGCTTTCCCACTAACTCTGGCAGGTCAAAGAACTGTCCTCTATCTCCCTGTCCCCCAGACCACACTTTGTGGTTATTAAAAAGAGCTGGGTACAGTGATATACTTTGGATATTTGTCCCCACCCAAATCTCATGTTGAGTCATAATCCCCAGTGTTGGAGGTGGGGCCTGGTGGGAGGTGATTGGATCATGTGGGTGGATTTCTCATGAATGGTTTAGCACCATCCCCTTGGTGCTGCCTTCATGATAATGAGTGAGTTCTTGCAAGATCTGGTCATTTAAAAGTGTGTGACACCTTGCCCCTCCTCTCTTGCTTTTGCTCCTACTATGTGAGATGTCTGCTTCTGCTTCAGCTTCTGCCGTGACTGGAAGCTTCCTGAGGCCTCCCCAGAAGCTGATGCCAGAGCTATGTTTCCAGTACAGCCTGCAGAACCATGAATCAATTAAATCTCTTTTCTTTGTAAATTACTGAATCTCGAGCATTTATTTAAAAACAATGCAAGAATAGTCTAACACAGCACTGTATTGAAAGAGACATCTGGCCATTTAAATGTCTCTTGCAGGAGCAAAGTCATTCCAAGGTTCTGGCACAGAGAGTGTATCAGTCAGTGTCAGGTAGGTTATGCCGCAGTAACAAACAACCCCCAAATCTCAGTGGCACAAAACAACAAACACTTGTTCTCTTTCTTGCTACACATTTAGCCAGGGTCAGCTATGTCACACTGCTTCCAGGCCCCAGGCCAATGGGGTAGCCAGCATTTCAAGCATTGCTTGTCACTGTGGCAGAGAAAAAGAAGTGGGCAACATAGACGCTGGCTCTTAAAGCGTCTGCACACAAAACATTCACTCCCACTCCACTGGCCAAAACAAAACACATAAGCGAACCTCATTTCAAACAGGAGCAGAAGTGCAGAGGAGAGAGAGCCATTTATGAACAGCCCTGATGCCTAGAGGGAGGGAAAATGATGAAAGAAAAAGACAGGGGAGGTGGGGAGAGAGGGGAGGGAACACAGAAGAGGGAAGTGGGAGGGAGGGGAGGAAGGATGAGGAAAGGGAGACAGGAGGGACACTCAGAGGAGGGGAGAGGAGAGGAGAGGAATGCCCAGTTGCCTGAGGCTAAGGTGTCCTCTAGAAAGCCCCTGAATGCTTGAGAACATGTTTGGCTTCTTTGATTAGAGAAAGGGCTTTAGGAAGGTTCTTCTGTCTTCCCTCTTTCTGAGGAGGGAGGGTCCCCCGCCACAGGCTGCCACCCCGATCATTCTGTCTGATTCACCTTGCCTGTCTCCTCTCTCTCTCCCCAGAGGCCCCTTTAGCCCACTGAATGGCTTTCTGGGAAATCTCATTTCGCACCCTGGCAGCATGCTCAATTCTTCCTGTCAGATCCTGGAGGCAGCCCTATAAATAAGGCCCGAATTCTTTATTGCTAGAGCCGGCAGAAGGCTTGCACATGGGATGTCCTCACTCGCACGACAGTCGTATTTTCATAAAACCTATGCAGAGAGCTTTGTATGAAAAGGGATGGGTCGGGAGAGTGAAAACTCAAGCCTGTCTTTGCAGCCAAGGCCCCTCTCCCTTCGGGAAAGTCTCAGGCTAGCACAGAAGACTGGCAATAAAAAGAATTGTCAGTGACCTTGCCCACTTTCAGACAGGTGGTTAAACAGTTGATGAATTCTAGGGCCTTCTCTGACATGTCTGGCCTTGTCTCCTGGTGAGCCAGCCCTTGTAGAAGTGTTCTTGCTTAAGCAGGACCACCTAGGGCTAAACTACTAACCCAGCCAAGCTTCTTCTCAATCTCCCACTTTCTCTGGCCCAGGGCCATCTTCTCACATGCTTCCAAAGAGGCAGGCAAAGTGCCATTGAATTCTTCATCTATTCAAAGCCAAGCCATGGGGAAAAACAAGAGTAAAGCTCCCCAGACTCAACTCTACTGCTGGAGCAAGAACTGGGCTCCACAGAGCAGGAAGAAAAATGGGTGTGTACAAGTGGCAGCAGGTTGCAGGGAGTGTAAGGGAGATCTGTGGAGCTGGAGGAAAGGCGTCCTCCAGGTTATAAGTCTTTGAAGACATCACTGTAAAGACATTGCACCAATTTGCATACTTCTCCTATCCTCAAGGTAGATGGATGATTACGCTTCTCAGTTCCCTTGCAGTTAAGTAGGTCCATGTTCTAGGGAATGATTCTAGACAGTGAGTTTGAAAAGAAGTAATATGTATTGCTTTCAGGCCAAAACATAACCCCCTAACTATCTCCTGGCTCCCATTCCCATCACTGGATCACAAAGGGGACCTCATGTTGAGATGGTGCCACAAGATCAAAGGAACCTGGATCCCTGAATCACCGCACGGAGAAGAGTTGACCTGCAGAGTCCACAAATTCTCAGTGGACTTAGAGTAAGCAAGAAATAAATCTCTGTGGGTTAAGCCACTGAGACGTTGGGGTTGTTACTAACTTAACCTGTGTCAACTGATATTGTCTTTCCATGTCTGCCCTAACTTCTTCTGTGAGATGGGCACCATCTTGACCATTGGTCAAGTCACCTCCCCTTTGGTAGAAAAGAGGTATCCCAGCTGTGAATCACATCTTTAGAATCAAAGGCCAAGACTGAACATGAATAAAAGTCTTAAACAAAAACTATGCCAAACTATGCTTTCTTGTAAATCTGAGTGTGTCTTAATTGACATTCTGTGTGTTGGGTAGATCTACTGTGGTATCCAAGATTAGATTTTGTTTGTTCAGCAGGTGACTGCAGCAGGGACAAGCCAAAATTGTACAGTCTGGTTATCTTTTCTTCACTCTTTTTCCGCTGACTGGCACCTCTCTACCACTCCTACTCCCACTCCAGAGAAGTTTTTAACTCCAGGCCATGACCACTTTGTGGGTCAAAAAATCAATTTAGTGGTCTTATCCAGCACTGTGTGGAATTGAACAGATCAAATAGTCTTTCACATGCAGGAAAGCTACACATTTGTGGAATGTTTGTGTAGTTTAATATGTGTTTATATGTGCATGTGAGCATATAAATGTAAAATGTATTTCTTGTACTTTGAATCATGGTCAAAATGGCTCCAGGAAACAACTCATACATTCACTGACAGTTGAGTACATAAACAAAATGTGGTACATCCAGTCAATGGATGCTATTCAGCAAAAAAATGAATGGCCTACTGATACAATTCACAGTAGAAATGAATCTCAAGGCTGGGCGCAGTGGCTCACGCCTGTAATCCCAGCACTTTGGGAGGCCAAGGCAGGCAGATCACGAAGTCAGGAGTTCGAGACCAGCCTGGCCAGCATGGTGAAACCCTGTCCCTACTAAAAATACAAAAAATTAGCTGGGCATGGTGGTGCATGCCTGTAATCCCAGCTACTCGGGAGGCTGAGGCAGGAGAATTGCTTGAATCCAGGAGGCGGAGGTTACAGTGAGCTGAGATTGCGCCACTGCACTCCAGCCTGGGCGACAGAGCAAGACTCCATCTCAAAAAAAAAAAAAAAAAAAAAAAACTCAAAAACATCACAGACTAAGCAAAGGAAACAGACACAAGAGAATGTATACTGTATGATCCCATTTATATGAAACTCTAGAACTGGCAAACTAATCTAGGTTTACTGAAAGCACTTCTGTGATTGCCTGGGGTGAGGGTGGGATGTTAGTTCTGTGTTGTGAATTGAACTGTGTTCCCCCTTCATATTTATATGTTGAAATCCTAATGCCCAATACCTCAGAACATGACCTTATGTGGAGATTGAGTCTTTACAGGAGTAATCAAGTTAAAATGAGGTCATGGTGGTGGATGCTAATCCAATATGACTGGTGTCCTTACAAAAAGGAGAAATTTGGACACAGAGACCCAACCAGAAGGACGATGACATGAAGAGACGTAGATAGAAGACAATCATCTACAAGCCAAGGAAGGAAGCCTGGAATAGATCCCTCCCTCACAGCCTTCAGAAGGAGCCAACCCTGCCTACATCTTGATCTCAGACTTCTAGTTTCCAGACCTGTGAGACAATAAATTTCTGCTGTTTAATGCACTCCATTTGTGGTACTTTTGTTACAGCAGCCCTGGAAAATGAATATAGACTGTAAAGATGCATGAAGGAACTTTCTGGGTTAAGAAATGTTCTACACCTTGATTGCAGCAGTAGTTACATGGATGTGCATGTTTGTCAAATCTCATCAAACTGTATACTTAGAATAAGTGCACTTTATTATATATGTGTATACCTCAATAAAGCTGATTGTAAAGAATTTTTAATAAAGAACTTGAGGACCTCTAAATCAAGTCACATAGAGAAGCAAGAAGAATCCCCCATCACCACCCACTCACCCACCAGCACTGAGCTGTGTGCCTCAAATACATCATCACTCTTAACCTTCACAGCAACCCTTTCATGGAGGTGTTATCTTTCCTGTTTTAGAGATAAAGAAACTGAGGCTCAGAACGGTCACTTAATCCAGATCACACAAGTTGTGCAGGGCAAAGTCAGCATTTGAACCCAGTCTGTCTGCCTCTCTGCTGGCCTCGGAACAGCCTGCAAAACACAGATTTCTTGACACTCAAGCAGTAGCAGGTTTGCTGCAATCTTATTCCTCACCCAATATCATGAACGTTCACAGGCTCCTATAAATAAGGATAGCTCCTAGGCTTTTAGCTCTGCAGATAAACAGGCTTTTGATGGCCTCTTCTTCACCGTGGTAAAAAAGTTTATGGTACTGAAAATAAAATTCCTTGGAAGAAAGCCACCGCCAGCCTCCCAGCTGCAGTTGTAATTCAAAGAAAAATACCTCCATCTTCTAGTGAAGTCCCCTGTGTATCAGAATAAGAAGTGCCCCAGCAGGAAAATTAAGTAGAGACACTACGTGTGGACCATGGAGAAATAACCAAAAGAAGATGAATGAAAAGTAGGAAGGAAATGAAAGATACTGCAAGAAAAGATCCATAGTAAATTGGTCATTCTGTCAATTTCTTAAGTAAGGATTTTTTTTTGCTTTGGTTTGAACGTTTGTCCCCTCCAAAACTTGTGTTGAAATTTAGTTGCCACTGTAACAGCATTAAAAGGTGGGACCTTAGCCAGATGTGGTGACTCACACCTGTAATCCCAGCACTTTGGGAGGCTAAGGCAGGTGGATCACCTAAGGTCAGGAGTTTGAGACCAGCCTGACCAACATGGCGAAACTGTCTCTACCAAAAATACAAAAATTAGCCAGACATGACGGCAGGCACCTGTAATCCCAGCGACTCAGGAGGCTGAGGCAAGAGAATCACTTGAACCTGGGAGGCAGAGGTTGCAGTGAGCTGAGATTAAACCACTGCACTCCAGCCTGGGTGACAGAGCAAGTCTCTGTCTCAAAAAAAAAAAAAAAAAGAGCTAGGACCTTTTAAGAGTCAAGAGGACTCCACCCTAATGGGTGGACTAATGCTGGTATCATGGCAGTGGGTTCTCAGTTGTGGGAGTGGGTTCACCCACTCTTGTTTATTTCCTCTTTGCCCTTCCACCATGTGATGACACAGCAAGAAGGCCCCCGCCAGATGCAGCCCCTTGATCTTGGACTTCTCAGACTCTAGAACCATTAGCCAATAAATTTCTGTCACTATAAATTACCCAGTCTGTGCTATTCTGTTATAGCAGCTTAAAATGGACTAAGACAATTACTAGATGGTGTTCATTCCAATTCAGGGATTTACCAAAAGCACATGTTTCCATGAGACTTACAACTTCCCAATATTGTCTCAGAAGTTTCAGCCCTGTCTTATATGAAAAGACATTTTCTTATGCAAGGAATGTCTGGATGCCAGACCCTTGGGTGGAGTGGAGAATGTCTAGACACAGTCTCTGGTACTGGCTGCCAAGAGCTGGTGGGACTGCTGACTCAAGGTCACACAGAGGGAGAAGACTGCAGAGCCTTAGCTCAACTGCAAAGGGTGCTTATCTTGGGTGCTCAGAATTGAAAGGAAGCCATAAGCCATAGTTGTCTTAGTTTTAATCCCTCAGAAGAAGAGCCTGAGACAAAGATTAGAAAGCAAGTAGCTTATCTGGGAGGTGATCTGCTATGATCTAAATGTTGGTGTTCCCCAAAAATTCACATGTTGGAGCTTAATCCCCAATGTGATAGTATTAAGAGGTAATTAGGAGGTAACATGGTCATGAGGGCTCCACCCTCATGAATGGAACTCATGCTCTTATGAAAGAGGTTGAAGGGAGCTGTCTTTCCCTTTCTGCCATGGGAGGACACAGCAAAAAGGAGCCGTCTATGAGGAACAGGCCCTCACCAGACACAGAATCTGCTGCTGCCTGGATCTTGGACTTCCCAGCCTCAAGAACTGTGAACAATAAATTCCTGTTTATAAATTACTAAGTCTAAGGTATTCTCATTTCAGCAGAAGGAACTGACTAAGATGTGATTCTAGGAAACTCTGGTAGGGAGTGGGGAAGCAAGACAGGGAAGAGAAGGAAGCCACTGAACGGTGAGTCATCATGCAGGTTTCCAGCATGAGCAATTGGGTTCCATCTTCCTGGGGGCCTTTGGGAGACACTGTAGAGTATACATATCTCAGAGCTTCCTGGCAGAGGGGTAAGGAAGCAGGGGTACTTTTTCCTCCACCTCCTGCCATCACTGGTGAAGGCTGCTGAAGGGCTTGGGGGGTAATATTCTAGCACATATGGCCTGTTGGACCTGACCAGAGAAAGTCCTCAGACAAAAAGATAATGCTGGCAGTCAGAAGTCCCGGTGGTACATGGAAAATATCCCAGCATATAGGAGAGATACTGTATGTGTTTTAAGGGCTGCCATAATAAAGTTGTACAGATTGGGAAGCTTAAACAACACTTTTTTTGAAGTAGGGTCTTACTCTGTTGCCCAGGCTGGAGTGCAATGGCGTGATCATAGCTCGCTATAAAACTCCTGAGCTCAAGGAATCCTCCTGCCTCAGACTCTTGAGTAGATGGGACTATGGGCACGCACCACCATGCCTGATTACTTTTTTTATTTTATATATGTATTTATTTATTTTAGAGACAGGGTCTCACTTTGTTTCCCAGGCTGGTCTTGAACTCCTGGCCTCAAGCAATCCTCCCACCTCAGCCTCCCATGTGCTGGGATTACAGACATGTGCCACCACACCCAGTCAACAGCAGACATTTATTTTTTCACAATTCTAGAGGCTGGAAGTCTGAGATCAAAGAGTTAGCAGGGCTGGTTTCCTCTGAGGCCTCTCTCTTTGGATTGCTGATAACCATCTTCTCCCTCTGTCTTCACATGGTTTTCCCTCTGTGTGTGTCTGCATTCAAATTCCCTCTTCGTATAAAGATATTGGTCATATTGTATTAGGGCCCACCCTAATGACCTCACTTCAAAGATGTTATCTGTTATAGCAGCATGAAATGGACTAAAGCAAATAACAGCAAAATTCTGTTATAGCAGCATAAAATGCACTAAGACAATTTCTAGGTGATGTTTATTCTAGTTCAGAGATTTACCAAAAGCAGTCACATTCTGAGGTGCTAGGGATTAAAGCTTCAATATATGAATTGAGGGAGACACAATTCAGCCCATAAAAGATGCCAGTAGCTCCTGCTACAATACTCAACAAGAGGTGTCCAGGTCACAATTTAGAAAATTGGGTTGAGCATCAGGTTTCAAAGTGAACCACTGTAACAGTGAACATGACATAAGTCACAATCTAGGAGGATCAGAGAGAGGTTGAGAGTCATGTCAGGTAGGAACTAGAGCTGCAAAGAATGAAATATGTTGGAAAGTTTCTTTATGTGATGCTAGCTATGTGCTGTTGAGGTGACCAGCATCTATCTGACTCCTTGGCTTCCAAGACTGGAAGTGGTGGACTCCAGGCCCCTGTCATTCCACCGCAGACTTATCAAGTAGTGATGGGATAGGTCATTTTTACTAATGATACCGATGGAATGGGAGCGGTCCACAGGGCCCAGGTATTAGCATTAAGGCAACCTGGGCTTGGATTTCCTCTTTTCCATTTACTCGCTACAAGAAATGAGGTGAGTCCCTTCACCCATCTTAGCCTCTGTCTCCTGAAGTGTACATTGAGACAGAAAAAAAAAAAAAACCTGCAACAGTCATAGAACCACTCTTAGCATCACGAAATATCAATTTCATTTCATATACCATTGGTAGGAGTCAAAATGGGTTCGACCACTTTGCAAAACAGTTGGACAATATCTCCTACAGCAAAAAATACGCCTTCCCTGAGGCTCAGCAATTTTACTCCTAGGTACAGTCCCAGTAGAAATGATTGCAGGTTTCCACGCCAAAAAAAGGTACTGGCTGGGCACGGTAGCTCACATCTGTAATTCCAACACTTTGAGAGGCTGAGGCAGGCGGATCACCCAAAGTCAGGAGTTTGAGACTAACCTGGCCAACATGGTGAAACCCCATCTCTACTAAAAAGACAAAAATTAGCCGGGCATGGTGGCACACACCTGTAATCCCAGCTACTTGGGAGGCTGAGGCATGAGAATTGCCTGAACCCAGCAGGTGGAGGTTGCAGTGTGCTGAGATCATGCCACGGCACTCCAGCCTGGGTGACAGAGAGCGACTCCATCTTGGGAAAAAAAAAAAAGTACATACCAACTTTATTCACCATAACCAAAAATGGGAAACATCCAATGTCCATCAACAGGAGAATGGATACCTAAAGTGTGGTGCGTTCATACAACAGAATGCTATTGATCACATGGACGACACGCACATGTAGCCACATGAATGAGCACCACAGAACAGTGCACTGTGTGAATGCTGAGATCTCTCAAGAGGGTGAAGTTTTCACTGTGGTATGTATATACAATGGAATACTACTCAGCCATAAAAAGGAATGAATTAATGGCATTCGCAGCAACCTGGATGAGACTGGAGACCATTGTTCTAGGTGAAGTAACTCGGGAACAGAAAATCAAACATTGTTATGTTCTCATTCATAAGTGGGAGCTAAGTTATGAGAATGCAAAGGCATAAGAATGACACAATGGACTTTGGGGACTCAGGGGGAAAGGGTGGGAAGGGGGTAAGGGATAAAAGATGACACACTGGGTGTATACTGCTTGGGTGATGGGTGTGCCAAAATCTCACAAATCACCACTAAAGAACTTACTCATGTAACCAAACACCACCTGCTCCAAAATAACCAATAGAAATAAAAATTTTAAAAAAAAAAAACAGTGTGAAGTTTTAGAAGTCCAAGGACTGGGCTTTATTCATCCCAGTATTTCAGTGCCCTGTACAAAGTAGGTGCCCAGGGCAGGCCTCATGGTGCAACGGTAGTGTGTCTGACTCCAGATCAGAAGGTTGTATGTTCAAATCACGTAGGGGTCAAATCAGACATTGTTTTCCCTGATCAAAACAGGTGCCCAGTAAACGTTTTTCTGAAACAACAAGTGTGTGTGTGTGTGTGTGTGTATGTGTGTGTGTGTGTAGGGAAGTTCTGGAGCTGGGAGGCTGCCTACATTCAAAGCCTGATCATCCAGCCAGATTACTGCCAGGTGCCACATAGCCCGGGTTCTGAGACGGGGCTGCAAGCTAGGTGTGTAGCCAGTAAGGCAACACGAGGAATTTTCACAGTCCACCCCATCCCAGCCTAAGGCAGCCGGCAAACCCTCATAACCCAGCATACCCATGGAGGCTGAAGGGCCTCCGCGGAAGAAGTCCTCTTGCTCCTTTACTCCTCCATCAGCTCCATGGCTCTCCAAGCTCTAATTCACCCTACAATCGCTAGAGGTTGAACCGGCTTGTAACAGATTTGTTACATCTGGAAGCTGACCCCAGCGCAGCATGCACCGCTGCAGGTCTCTGCGCTCGGCCTGCGTCAGGGCAGATGGATTAGCAGCAAGAGAGTGCCCTTTGGCAGTGCCGCGTGGAGCCGGCTCACCCCAAGACCCCCACAGCATTGTGTTTGGATTTCTCTTAAAGTCTTTTTCATGCTGTGCCCCCCATGACAATGTGACAGGAGCAAGATTTATTAACAGGTGAGATTTCTCCTACCTCCCTCATCTCACTCCCTCTCCCTCGTCCTGCTTTTAAAAAAATAAATCTCAGACTGGGCACAGCGGCTTATGCCTGTAATCCTAGCATTTTGGGAGGCTGAGGCAGGAGGGTTACTTGAGCCCAGGAGTTCAAGACCAGCCTGGGCAACATAGGGAGACCCCGTCTCTACAAAAAAATACAAAAATTAGCCTGGCATGGTGAGACATGCCTGTAGTTCCTGTTTCTTGGGAGCTGGAGGCTGGAGGATCACTTGAGTCCAGGAGTTTGAGGCTGCAGTGAGCTATGATGGGGCCACTGCACTCCTGCCTGGATGACAGAGCTTATTTTTATGTCTCAAAAATAAAATTAAAATTAAATGATAATAAATAAAACTCAATCTAGTCCCTGGGTTCTAGAATGCTTCATGAGGCCAAGTGAGATCTGAGAGGCTTGGGATTGGAGGCCTTCGTAAAAGAAGTTAAATTGATTGGCATCATAAAAAGCTGTGGAAAAAGGAGAGGCTGCAGTGGAGTCACTAACACCAGGACTGCCGTGATCTGAATGTTTGTGCCCCCCCAAAATACATATGTCCAAATCTAATACCCAATGTGATGCTGTTAGGAGGTGGGGCCTTTGGGAGGTGATTAGGTCTATGAGGGTTGGGCCCTTATGAATGGGATAAGTGTCCTTATAAAAGGGACCCCAGAGAGCTAGCTCACCCCTTCTAACATGTGAAGACACAGCTAGGAGACACCATCTATGAACCAGAAAGCATCACTTACCAGACCTTAACCCTGCTGGCACCTTGACTGTAGACTTTCCAGCCTCCAAAACTGTGAGAAATAAATTTCCGTCATTTAAAAGCTACCCAGTTGGCTGGGCGTGGTGGCTCATGCTTGTAATCCTAGTACTTTGGGAGGCGGAGGCAGGTGGATCACCTGAGGTCAGGAGTTTGAGACCAGCCTGGCCAACGTGGTGAAACCCTGTCTCTACTAAAAATACAAAAGTTAGCTGGGTGTAGTGGTGGGTGCCTGTAATCCCAGCTACTTGGGAGACTGAGGCAGGAGAATCGCTTGAACCCAGGAGGCAGAGGTTTCAGTGAGCCAAGATTAAGCCACTGCACTCCAGCCTGGGCAACAGAGTGAGACTCCTTCTCCAAAAAAAAAAAAAAAAAAAAAGTTACCCAGTTTATTATATTTGGTTATAGCAGCCCACACAGACTGAAACAAAGGCTAAGGAGGAGAAAGCCTGGGTTTGGCAGGGACTGGTTTGTGGATCTGCCATGGAAAATGGAAACAAGGGTGGGAAAAGGGTTTCGAAAAGTGTGACTAAGGATTATAAATTGAGACCTTGTTGGTATTCTTCGGGACACATAAAGTGGCATTTTTTAAAATAATTACCACCTAAGGGTCTAGATTCCGCATAAATCCTTAGTGTCATCACTGCCCGCTTCTATTTGGTAGATGGTTCTTGGTGTCACTGACTGCTTCTCATGCCAGACATTGAGTTCTCATTCAAACGCAAGCCCTGTTGCATGTGCTCAGTCCCTGAGAGCAGGCCAGGTCGGGATGGTGGGTGCCTGTGACTGCATTCGGTGCCACCCCAAAAGCTGGTGCACATCTACCTACATGCCTCATGGGAATCAGCAGAGGGACAAAATGACCAATCCTGGCCCTGGTAGGAGCTGATAGCTTTCTTAGGACTGTCCTTTTTTTTGAGACAGAGTCCCATTCCGTAGCCCAGGCTGGAATGCAATGGCACTGTCTGGGCTCACTGCAACCTCCATTTCCCAGGTTCAAGCAACTCTCCTGCGTCAGCCTCCTAAGCAGCTAAGACTACAGGCGCCTGCCACCACGCCCAGCTAATTTTTGTATTTTTAGTGGAGATGGGGTTTCGCCATGTTGGCCAGGCCAGTCTCGAACCCCTGACCTCAGATGATCTACCCACCTCGACTCCCAAAGTGCTGGGATTACAGGCGTGAGCCATTGCTCCCAGCCTGGACTGTCAAATTTTTTTAACTATGGATTACTAAAGAGAGACTTCTTATTTGAAAAGATTATTGCAGGTGGAGGGAAAGGGGCTATCATAATAGGAGAGGAAGCTATTGGAAAAAGAAAAGCACTGTGACAACGAACTCTGTAGATGTCTCAACAGTTAGGCAAAAAGAAAGCCAGCATGGTGGCTGACCCCTGGAATCCCAGTGCTTTGGAAGACTGAGACAGGGAGATCACTTGAGGTCAGGAGTTCAAGACCAGCCTGGGCAACATAGCGAGACCCCATCACTACAAAAGATTTTTTAAAATTAGCCAGGCATGGTGGCACGTGTCTATAGTCCCAGCTACTCAGGAGGCTGAGGCAGGAGGATCACTTAAGCCCAGGAGTTGGAAGCTGCAGTCAGCTATGATCAGCCCGACTGTACTGCAGCCTGGGCAATAGAATGAGACACTATCTAAAAAATAAATAAATAAATGAGAATTAGGCCAAAAGAGATTTTCTCTTATAGAAAGGGATAAGCAAGGCTGGAAAGAACGAGGTGTGGGAAGTGAGATGAAAGGGGGTGTGATCAGATAGCAGGTCAGGGCATGTTTTATCCCGAAGGCAGCCCGTTCCCAAGAGGGGCTGTCTGCCATCAGGCTGCTGGCTGGCCACAGTTCAGGGGCCTGGGGGAAGGAGGGAAGCCAGACCAATATTCAATTAACAAGCATTTTATTCCCACTGATCAGTGGAGAAAAGTATCTCAGCTAATTACTTCTAATTACTCATTTTCTTTCTTTTTTTTTTTTTTTTTTGAGACAGACTCTTACTCTATAGCTTAGGCTGGAGTACAATGGCACGATCTCAGCTCACTGCAACCTCTGCCTCCTAGGCTCAAGCAATTCTCCCGCCTCAGCCTCCCGAGTAGCTGGGACCACAGATGTGCGCCACCACACCCAGCCAATTTTTATATTTTTAGTAGAGATGGAGTTTCATCATGTTGGCCAGGCTGGTCTCAAACTCATGAACTCAAGTGATCCGCCCACCTCGGCCTCCCAAAGTGCTGGGATTACAGGCATAAGCCACCGCGCCTGGCCTCAGCTAATCACTTATGAAGCAAAGAATGGGAATTTAGAGGGTCCTCATCTAGCCTTGTCATCTGTAACAATGCGAGCATCTGAGAGTCTTAGGTATATGGGAAAAGGGGAATAATATGGTTTGGATGTGTGTCTCCTCCAAATCTCATGTTGAAATGTGACCTCTAATGTTGGAGGTGGGGCTTGGTGGGGGATTTTTTGGTAGATCCTTCGTGAATGGCTTGGTGCCCTCCCCATGGTAATGAGTTCATTCAAGAGCTGCTTGTTTAAAGGGCCTGGCATGTCAGCTGGGCATGGTGGCTCACACCTATAATCCCAGCACTTTAGGAGGCCAAAGAGGGCAGATCACTTGAGCCCAGGAGTTCAAGGCCAGCCTGGGCAACATGACAAAATCCCATCTCTACAAAATATACAAAAATTAGCTGGGCGTGGCGGCGGGTGCCTGTGGTCCCAGCTACTTGGGAGGCTGAGGCAGGAAAATGGCTTGAGCCTGAGAGTCAAAGGTTGCAGTGAGTCAAGATTGCACCACTGCGCTCCAGCCTGGGCAACAGAGTGAGACCCTGTCTCAAAAAAAAAAAAAAAAGTGACACCCATTTCTCGTCATGTGACACACCTGCTCCCCACTCACCTTCTGCCATGATTAGAAGCTTCCTGAGGCCTCACCAGAAGCAGATGCTGACACCATTCTTGTACAGCCTGCAGGACCATGAGCCAAATAAACTTCCTTTTTTAATACATGACCCAGTCTCAAGTATTCTGTTATAGCAATGCAAAATAGACTAATATAGGGGATTTTTATCCAGAACACAAAAGGATGAGGGGGTTTCTTAATGAGGGCTAAACTTCAACATTGCCAGAATACACCTGAGCTTTGAGTCTGTCCGTGCTCTTTTCCTGAAAGAGGACAGTTGTGGAACCAGTTGGGCTATGCTGGTGAGGGGCTCAGAAGGGTACCCTTTGCCAAAAAGCATCCAAGAAACACATCAGAGCGTGGTGGCCTAGTAGAGGATGGCGTGCTCAGGACACACCCCCAGTCCAGCAAGGGATGTTCCACACGTACTTACAAGGACGGATGAACCCCCTGCTGGAGGAGCATCCTTGCACTTTGTTCAGTGCATAAACCACACAACCATCCATGGCACGCCTGCCCATTTCTTCCTCCAACCAGCATTTCCAGAGTCTGACCTGCCTCCACAGGGCATATCCAGCCCACAAATAACCCTCCTGTTTGACCTTTCTCAAGTTTCTGCCGCCCCTAAACTGGGCTATGCTCTACTCAACTGGGCTATCCTCTATATGCTGCAGGGAGCTCTCGGCTCAGCCTTCAGCTTCCACATCCCCATCTCAGGCTGCTCTGCAACCCCCTGCATAGGCCCAGAGGAAGCAGGCTGGACTGCTGAGGTGCTGGTTGGAGGAAGAAATGGGCAGGCCTGCCACGGATGGTTGCGTGGTTTGTGCACTGAACAAAGGCAACAAGTGGAAGTGGGAGGTGGGGTGGAATTCCAGTGTGTAGTTTGCTGGCCAAGCCACGTGGCATGACACAGATTTCCTTCTCCCTTTTAGGACTCCTTACAGAACTCTTCACAGCTCCCTCCAACGCATGGAAGAGCCACTGGGCCACTTGATTTGAACATCTTTCATGGAGAGAGACATACTCTTACCATCGAAGCTTTGCCAACACATAGTCACAAGGTGATAAATTCTTGTAACTTGCACAGGGCCAAGCCTGGCAAGACTTGCAGACTGCACTTGGTGAATCTGTTTGCACGAATTAAGTAGCTCAGTCACTAATCATCTCAAAATATAAATGATTTAAATGTCCATCTATTTGAAGACCATGAAATATTTGTATTTTGCTAACAAAATGACCAGTGTTTCAGCCCTGAAGAAGGGCATGGTATACCAGAAAGCCAGAGCCCTGAAAATCACTTTGCCAGTCATGCTTCAAGGTGGTCTTGATGCTGACTCAGAGGAGGAGAGTCACTGGCACTCCAGGAGAATAATGCATTGTGCAGACCCCGGGATGTGGACCATCTCCACCCTCAGCTCCCAGAGCTCAAGTACTTTGGCCCACAAGCCCTGGATCCTGCAAACCTATGCAGTAACCTCATGCAAACGAGCAGATACAACACTATGCATGCATAGCCTGGTGAGAGAAGGCATCTTTGTACAAAGAAACAAGCATCTTTTCCTCTGGGTAGAAGCAAGCCTATGTAATGCCACATGGCTTGGCCAGCAAAACACATACTGGAATTCAGCCCCACCTATACCTTCCATCTGTTGCCTTTGTTCAGTGCACAAACCACACAACCATCCACGGCAGGCCTGCCCATTTCTTCCTCCAACCAGCAGCTCCAGAGTCTGACCTGCCTCCACAGGGCGTATCCAGCCAACAAATAGCCCTCCTATTGGATCTTTCTCAAGTTTCTGCTGCCCCTAAGCTGGCATTTTCTCCTGTTAAATCCACTGGTTCAAATTGTCTGGCCCCCAATAGGAAGTCTATACACCCATTCCCACCATTGCCACCACCACCATCCAAAATTCTTCCATAGTTTGTAGTGTATGAAACAAACAACCAACAGATCGACATTCAAACCTAAGTACAGAGGTTCAAGTACCTTCCACTTTCCTATGCAGACTTCCTTTGTCCTCAGGACTTTTCCTCCCTGGGGAACCCCTGGGAAGGACATGGTGATTTTGAAGCGGCCTCACTGTCTGGGGTGATACCTGATATTCATCGTCTCATGCCGAGGAAATCAAGATCGCAGGCACACAAGGAGTGAGGTTAAGCATGGAGATTTAATAGGCAAAAGAAAGAGAAGCGCTCTCTCCTGCAGAGAGAGGGGTCCTGAACGGGTTTCCCACTTCTGTAACGCACGCAGAAGGTTTTATAGATGAGCTTGAGGATGCGGTGTCTGATTTACATAGAGCACAAATGATTGGTCGGACCACGTATGCCATTTGCATAGGACAGGAAAAACCGGTTAGGGCTAGGTGTGCCATTTGCATGGGGAGCAAAAAGCTGGCCGCCCCACCATAATCTTCCATTATACAGATGGGTTCTCTATCTGGCTGGAGCCAAGCTGCCTGATTCTTTTTTTTTTTTTTGAAATGGAGTCTTGCTCTGTCGCCCAGGCTGGAGTGCAGTGGCGCCATCTCGGCTCACTGCAAGCTCCGCCTCCCGGGTTCACGCTGTTCTCCTGCCTCAGCCTCCCAAGTAGCTGGGACTACAGGCACCCGCCACCATGCCCTGCTAATTTTTGTATTTTTAGTAGAGACGGGGTTTCACCATGTTGGCCAGGATGGTCTCGATCTCCTGACCTCGTGTTCTGCCCGCCTCGGCCCCCCAAAATGCTGGGATTACAGGCGTGAGCCACCGCGCCTGGCTGCCTGGTTCTTTACTGTACATGTGGTGACAAAGAAAAGGGAAGATGGCCGGGGGCGGTGGCTAAATAATTTCTGCCTAAATAATTTCTATGTCCTGTATCAATTTCTCTCTTCCTAGCATCCTTCCACCCACAGGATCACCCAGCATCATCAGAAAATGCCTCATTCCCAAGACCCCACATATCGCTTCTGATACTGTGTAAAGTATTTGGAGCAAGAAAAACTAAGACCCATTTCCCAACGCTAAATGGAAGAGAACAATTTTGGCTGGAATTATTGAGCTAAAATGAAGTGTCTACACTGGCTGACCCCACCAGGGTCAGTCTCCCCTTTCAATTTCTTACCTCAGTGGAAACATCATTTTCACGGAGGAAAAGAAATCCAAGCTGTCGTGGTGGTTCACGCCCGTAATTCCAGCACTTCAGGAGGCCAAGGTGGGAGGATCACTTGAGGCCAGGAGTTTGAGACCAGCCTGGGCAACATGGCAAAACTCTGTCTCTACACAAAACAATTAAAAGTAGCCGGGCGTGGTGATGCACACCTGTAGTCCCAGCTACTCGGGAGGCTGAGGCAGGAGAATCACTTGAAGCCAGGAGCTGGAGGCTGCAGCAAGCTATGATGATACCAATGCACTCCAGCCTGGGCAACAGAGCAAGACCCTATCTCAAAAAAAAATGTTTTTTTAAGAAATCCTTTCCCATCTGTTTTGAAGAAAGGAAATAGAGAAAGAAAATAAATAATTTTGCTAACCTGTTAATGATTTCATGGCTTCCAAAAAAATAAAAGAGAATTACAGAATTTTGCTTTTCTGTCCTGGCTTTTCAAGACTGAGCTGAAATTCGCCTGCTATGAAATGCTGCAGCCCTGTCATTGCCCCTGAAAGAGAAGACATCACCATGATCCCAGGCTCCTGTCCCCCTTCTCGCCGGAAGAGGGATCAATGTCACCGCCAAAGTTTACATGTCATCGAGTTGGCAGTTACCACCGAGCGCACGGCGGAGAGGCGGCCGTCCCACTGACAGCATCAGCTGTTGTTTCGCGTGTTCCCAGTCGGGATGTCACGTACGACAGAAGGAGGCGGCAGGGAAGAGCTTCAAACAAGCAAGAAGTGTCACGCAGAGAGTTAACTCAAGCCCATCCCTCTGCCTCTCACCTCCTGTTGACAGCAGAGATGCCCAGACCCCTTCGCCCGCTCCTTCAACACACACAAATGGAAATCTAACTCCGCCTTTGAGCCACCTCGTTTACCATTCATTCACTACTTACGGAGTTCTGTTGTTACGGGCTGACTGGGTCCCCTCAAAATCTATATGCTGACGCCCTAACCCCCAGTACCTCCGAATGGGACTGTCTTTGGAGACAGGGTCTTTTAAGAGGTGGTTAGGGGCTGGGCATAGTTGCAGGTAACAGAAAACTCAGCTAATGTTCCTTTAAGCAAAAGGACACATGGCCGCATAGGTAGCAAGAAGTCTGGACTTCCAGCTGGGCACAGTGGTTCACGCCTGTAATCCCAGCACTTTGGAAGGCTGAGGCAGGCAGATCACCTGATGTCAGGAGTTCTAGGCCAGCCTGGCCAACATGGCGAAACCCCGTTTCTACAAAAAAATAATGCCTCCACCTCCCAGGTTCAAGCGATTCTCCTGCCTCAGTCTCCCAAGTAGCTGGGATTACAGTCATGCACCATCACACCCAGCTAATTTTTTGTGTTTTTAGTAGAGACAGGGTTTCTCCATGTTGGTCAGGCTGGTCTCGAAGTCCTGACCTCAGGTGATCCGCCCACCTCGGCCTCCCAAAGTGCTGGGATTACAGGCCTCCGGCATCTTTTAAACACACTAGACTCCCAGAAATCCCTCCAGGGGCTGAACTGGCCCCAAGCCAGAGATGGTGGTTGCAGAATCCACCTGCCACATGGACAGGATAATTCCGAAGGCTTCCATGTGGGTCTGGTCATTGGTAGCCCCGGAAGCCAGCAGGCCCCTCTCCCCACAACTGTCCCAAGTTACAGCCCAGTGTCACACCCTCCAATGCCACCAGCACTAGGACTGGAGTGGGAAAGGGAGAAGGTGGTGTCTGCAGAGCCAGGAGCTGTGCTGTGGGAAGGGGAGGGGGATTACTCAGCTTGCCAGATTACCAGAAAGGGACCCCCACGTCTGTGCTGGGGTCACGGAAAGAAAAGGAGCACCAGCAGAGACTAGGGATAGAAAGGAAACGAGGGGAGGGGCAGAGAGTGATGGACAGTTTAGAAGCTGCAATAGACAGGGTGCTCCCAGCATAAAGAGGAGGTCACTGAGGACTAAGCTGGCATCATGGATGGAACATGACCTTTTTTTTTTTTTTTTTTTTTGAGATAAGAGTCTCCCTCTGTTGCCCAGGCTGGGGTGCAGTGGCGTGATCTCAGCTCACTGCAACATCTGCCTCCCGGGCTCAATTGATTCTCCTGCCTCAGCTTCTCGAGTAGCTGGGACTACAGGCAGGCGCCACCACGCCCACCTAATTTTTTATATTTTTAGTAGAGACAGAGTTTCACCATGTTAGCCAGGATGGTCTCGATCTCCTGACCTTGTGATACGCCCACCTCGGCCTCCCAGAGTGCTAGGATTACAGGCGTGAGCCACCCCGCCTGGCCTGGAACATGACCACTTCTACAGATGCTTCCAAAAGCAGTCAGAGAAGAATAACAGCTTCTCTCTTGCAATCCTGCATTCTGATTTCCTGTTGCCTCCTCTGGGCAGAGACATCAAGAAGCCAGAGGGTGGGAAATGAGTTGTGCAGATGCACACCCCAGTGTGAGAGAGCAGGGCACGGAAGGGCAGAGTGGGGCATCTAGAAGGTGGGGCTGATAGCAGCCCCTCAACAGGCCCAGCCCATTCCATGCAAAGCCAGCCACAGTGCACACAGAGCTGCCAGCAAGCCTGGGCTCTTCCCCCAGTGCCCACTTGTCCTACCCCAGCACCAGGATGCCAGGCACCACACTGGTGTCAGCTACAGCTTATGCACATGCGGTATTGAGCCACAAAGGACCCTGTGGGCCATCAGGTCTAACACGCCCCTGATACAGACATGACAACTGAGGGCCGGGTGTGGTGACTCCCACCTGTAATCCCAGCACCTTGGGAGGCTGAGGCAGGCGGATCACTTGAGGTCAGGAGTTTGAGACCAGCCTGGCCAACACGGTGGAACCCCATCTCTATTTTAAAAATACAAAAATTAGCCAGGCTTGGTAGTGGGTGCCTGTAATCCCAGCTACTCAGGAGGCCAAGGCAGGAGAATTTCTTGAACCCGGCAGGCGGAGGTTGCAGTGAGCCCCAAGATCACGCCACTACACCCCAGCCTGGGCAACAGAGGGAGACTCTATCTAAAAAAAAAAAAAAAAAAAAAAAAATGCAACCACTGAAACCCAGAGAGGTGAAGTGATCTGCCCAATGTACACAGCTGGGTAAGGGACCATCAAAACCTCTCTCCAGTGAGGATGAGCCTCGGACATCTCTTTGACCAGATCGGAGTATTCTATTGATTCCTGCTCTGGAAAATTCCACCTCTCTGTGCAGCTAGACCTTGCAAAGCCATGACCTCAAAAGTCAGCCAGCATAATGTGCATGGGGCATGGGGCAAAGACCAGGAGGAGACAGCTGTCGGTCAGGGTCTCTGCCCTTACACTGCCCGGGGCCATCCAGGGCCTCTAACAGGGACAGACAAGCTTGTGTTCAGGGCAGAGTATCTGGCAGCTGCCTGTCTACATCCATGGTGAGACAGCACTGAGCACACTCCCAGCAAAGGGGCCGGACAGAAGGCACTTCCCACACGGTAACATGGCATCTTAGCAATTAGAGTCATTTACAGGCACTTTGTCAGCACTCCGCCCGTAACAAGAATAGAGGCTCCCAACCTATTATTATATGGGGAAGAAAAAAATAGGTGACCAGGCAAATGTTCATGGCAATTTCTGCTTTGCACACAGTTTTGCCCTCAGTGAGCTTCTACGGATAAGGCTCCCTGCAAAAGGGAACTGTGGGCCCGGGTGCGGTGGTTCACACCTGTAATCCCAGCACTTTAGGAGGCCAAGGTGGGAGGATCGCTTGAGGCTAGGAGTTCGAGAACAGCCTGGACAACATGGTGAAACCCCATCTCTACTAAAATTACAAAAATTGACTGGGTGTGGTGGCATGCGCCTGTAATCCTAGCTACTCGGGAGGCTGAGGTAGGAAAATTGCTTGAACCTGGGAGGCAGAGGTTGCAGAGAGCCGAGATCGCACCACTGCACTCCAGCCTGGGAGACAGAAAAAGAAAAATCAAAAAAAAAAAAAAAAGGCAACTGTGTGATCAACGGGCACTTGTTTGCCTGAGGGTTGGTTGCCAAGGAAGGATTCGCTTTCTGCTTCCTGTGGGTTTCCCAGTGCGAGCCAGCTAGAGCCCTGGCAATGAGGCCGACCTCTAATCCACATTTTCCATTCCCTCCCCAGCCTCTCCTTTTCTGTATCTCCCTCTCCAGTTCCTCTTTCTCTACCACATCCTTGCTCTGTCTCCCTCCCCTCTCTTGATATCTCTCTCTCTGTCCTACTGCCATTTATTTCATCTTTCTCCTTTTGCCATGTCTAAGCCATCATCCCTCCTTTTATTTATTTATTTATTATGTGAGACAGGGCCTTGCTGTGTTGCCCAGGCTGAAGTGCAGTGGTGTGATCATAGCTCACTGCAGCCTCCAACTCCTGGGTTCAAGCGATACTCCTGCCTCAGCCTCCCAAGTAGCTGAGACTACAGGTGCACACCATGACATCCAGCTAACTTTTATTATTTGTAGAAACAGGATCTTGCTGTGTTGCCCAGGCTGGTCTTGAACTCCTGGGCTCAAGCAATCCTCCCTCCTCAGCCTCCCAAGCAGCTGGGACTACAGGTGCACACCACCATGCCTAGCTAATTTTTATTATTTGTAGAGACAAGGTCTTGCTGTGTTGCCCAGGCTGGCCTTGAACTCCTGGGCTCAAGCTATCCTCCCATCTCAGCCTCCCAAGTAGCTGGGACTACAGGTGCACACCACCATGCCCAGCTAATTTTATTATTTGTAGAGGCAAGGTCTTGCTGTGTTGCCCAGGCTAGTCTTGAGCTCCTGGGCTCAAGCAGTGCTCCCATCTCAGCCTCCCAAGTAGCTGGAACTACAGACATGCACCACCACATCCAGTTGATTTTTAAATTTTTGTAGAGATGGGATCTCACTATGTTGCCCAGGCTAGTCTCAAACTCCTGCATCAAGCAATCCTCCCACCTCAGCCTCCCAAAGCACTGATTACAGACATGAGCCTCCACACCTGACCTCACCTCCTTTTTCTTTTTCTGTGATTGAATTCTAGCTCTGGCAATTCCTCTGGGACCAAGGGTCTCAGCTATTTAATCTCTCCACTCCTTCATCCATAAATGAGGTATGTCACTGTGTCCCAGATGCTGTGGCCTATTCACTTACTGTTCCTCAAGTAGACCAAGCATGTTCCCACCGCAGGGACTTTGCACCTGCTCCTCTCTCATTTCATGCTGCAAGCACCCTGTCTATTGCAGCTCTTCAACTGTCCATCACTCTCTGGCCTTCCCCTTGTTTCCTTTCTATCCTGAGTACTAATCCCTGCCTGAGGGTATATTTCATATTTATTGTTCAGCCTTCTGTTGCCTGTCTCCCAACTAGAAGGTAGATTCCAAAGGGCAGGGACTTTGTTTTGTCCATTGCTGTATCCTAAACACCTCAAACAGTCCCAGATGCATAGTAGGCACTCAACAGGTATTGGCTGGGTGCGGTGGCTCACACTTGTAATCCCAGCACTTTGGGAGGCCGAGGCAGGTAGATCACTTGAGGTCAGGAGTTTGAGACCAGCCTGGCCAACATAGTGAAACCATGTCTTTACCAAAAATATAAAAAATTAGCTGGGTGTGAGCCGGGTGCGGTGGCTCACGTCTGTAATCCCAGCACTTTGGGAGGCCAAGGCGGGCGGATCACGAGATCAGGAGATCGAGACCATCCTGGCTAACCCGGTGAAACCCTGTCTTTACTAGAAATACAAAAAAAAATTAGCCAGGCATGGTGGCGGGCACCTGTAGTCCCAGCTACTCGGGAGGCTGAGACAGGAAAATGGCGTGAGCCCGGGAGGCAGAGCTGGCAGTGAGCGGAGATCGTGCCACTGCACTCCAGCCTGGGCAACAGAGAGAGACTCTAACTAAAAAAAAAAAAAAAAATTAGCTCGGTGTGGTGGCAGGCGCCCGTAATCCCAGCTACTCAGGAGGCTGAGGCAGGAGAATGGCTTGAACCCCGGAAATGCAGGTTGCAGTGAGCTGAGATCGTGCCACTGCACTCCAGCCTGGGTGACAGAGCAAGACTCTGTCTCAAAAAAAAAAAAAAATGACCATTGAATGACTGAATTATGCCTGCAAGCTGCGTAGCACAGTGCTGAGAACAAAGTGTTTAGTAAAGTTAGAGATGATGATGATAATTATCCACATTCAACAAAAACTAGGCCAAGCACGGTGGCTTATGCCTGTAATTCCAGTGCTGTGGGAGGGGCTGAGGCACAAGGATAGCTTGAGGCCAGGAATTCGAGATCAGCCTGGGAAACATAGTGAGACTTCATCTCTACTAAAAACTTAAAAAATTAGCCAGGCATGGTGGTGCATGATTGTAGTCCCAGCTACTCAGGAAGCTGAAGTGAGAGGATCCTTTGAGCCCAATAGTTCAAGGCTGTAGTGAGCTATGATCACACCACTGTACTCCAGACAGGGCAACAGAGTGAGACCCAGTCTCTTAAAAACAAGTTAGGCTGGGCGCTATGGCTCATGCGTGTAATCCCAGCATTTTGGGAGGCCGAGGCAGGCAGATCACCTGAGGTGAGGAGTTCAAGATCAACCTGGCCACCATGGTGAAACCCCGTCTCCACTAAAAAATACAAAATTAGCCAGGTGTGGTGGTGCATGCCTATAATTCCAGCTACTCAGGAGGCTGAGGCAGGAGAATCCCTTGAATCCGGGAGGCGGAGATTGCAGTGAGCCGAGATTGCGCCACTGCACTCCCGCCTGAGCGATAGAGCAAGACTCTGTCTCAAAAAAAAAAAAATTAAATTAAATTAAATTAAATTTTAAAATAAAAAATTCAACAAAACCTAAAGGGCCTGGGGGCATTCCCAAATGACAGTGTCCTCCCTGCACATGAGTAAGGAGGAGATCTTAAAATTCCTAGCCTAGAACTTGCCAAACCGAGACCTTGAAAGAATCACTCCAGGGCCGGGCGCGGTGGCTCACGCCTGTAATCCCAGCACTTTGGGAGGCCGAGGCAGGCGGATCACGAGGTCAGGAGATCAAGACCATCCTGGCTAACACGGTGAAATCCCGTCTCTACTAAAAATACAAAAAATTAGCCGGGCCTGGTGGCGAGCTCCTGTAGTCCCAGCCACTCGGGAGGCTGAGGCAGGAGAATGGCGTGAAACCAGGAGGCAGAGCTTGTTGTGAGCCGAGATCACACCACTGCACTCCAGCCTGGGCGACAGAGCAAGACTCTGCCTCAAAAAAAAAAAAAAATGTAAGCCGGGTGGGGCACGGTGGCTCACGCCTGTAATCCCAGCACTTTGGGAGACTGAGGCGGGAGGATCAAGAGGTTAGGAGATCGAGACCATCCTGGCTAACACGGTGAAACCCCATCTCTACTGAAAATACAAAAATTAGCAAGGCATGGTGGCGGGCGCCTGTAGTCCCAGCTACTCGGGAGGCTGAGGCAGGAGAATGGCATGAACTCGGGAGGCAGAGCTTGCAGTGAGCGGAGATTGCACCATTGTAGTCCAGCCTGGGCAACAGAGCCAGACTCCGTCTCAAAAAAAAAAAAAAAAATCACTCCAAAGTGTGCGCGTTCAATACTAAAGAGTGACATTCAGGTATAAACTGCATCTTGAGACGCAGAACCAGCAAAGAACACAAGCTGAGTTTGGCTGAAATCTCAGGATGAAAAATCACCATGCTGGAAACATTTGGGGACACCGACCCCCCCCCCCCCACCCCAGCCAGCCTCCTTTCTGCCCCTGGGCTGGTCCTCCACTGGCCACCACCTCTGGTCCAATAGCTTGCGCTGAGAAAATTTCAGCTTGGCCTCTGCAGTTGAAGGCAAGTGGCTGACCAGCTGGGAGTCACTTGGGATCTGTTGGTCACAGGTAATAATAGGAAGTTCTTAAAATCAAGAGTCTGGCCAGGCGCGGTGGCTCACACCTATAATCCCAGCACTTTGGGAGGCCGAGGTGGGCAGATCACTTGAGGTCAGGAGTTTGAGAACAGCCTGGCCAACATGGTGAAACCCCATTTCTACTAAAAATACAAAAATTAGCCAGGTGTGGTGGCACACACCTGTGGTCCCAGCTACTCAGGAGCCTGAAGCAGGAGAATCGTTTGAACCCTGGGAGGCAGAGATTGCAGTAAGCTGAGCCACTACACTCCAGCCTGGGCGACAGAGCCAAACTCCATCTCAATAAACAAAACAAACAAACAAACAAAAAACAAGAGTCTTTCTTTCTTGGGCATTCTTAAAAACCAAGAGACTTGCTTCTGCTGAGTGTCCTTATGGGCCACCTAAATCCTCTCAACTGCCAGCCACACACACCTAACAGTATTTCCTTCTTGCTTTGTGATCAAAGAACTGGCTGGTACACATACACCTCCCATCTTGCTTTGGGATATTAACAGCCAAATTGGCAGCATCTCCACCTGTAGTAATACTGTAATACTATCAGAATTTCTAGCTTATATCCATATATATATATATATATATATATATGAATATTACCATTTTCATTCTACCTTCATCTTTTTTGGTTGGGGGGATGGAGTCTCACTCTGTCACCCAGGCAGGAGTGCAGTGGCACAATCTCGGCTCACTGCAACTTCTGCCTCCTGGCTTCAAGTGATTCTCCTGGCTCAGCCTCCTGAGTAGCTGGGATTACAGGCACGTGTCACCATATATGCCTAATTTTTTGTATTTTTAGTAGATGTGTGGTTTCACCATGTTGGCTAGGCTGGTCTCAAACTCCTGACCTCAAGTCATCCACCTACCTTGGCCTCCCAAAGTGATGGGATTACAGGTGTGACCACCACGCCGGGCCTCTGCCTTCATCTTTCTCTTCCACTTTTAACTTTCCTTTAACCTGATCAATTTTTCTCTTTATTCTTTGTTTTTAATGTGTTGTTTGTTTGTTTGTTGAGATAGGGTCTCATTCTATTACCCAGGCTGGAGTGCCGTGGTGCAATCATAGCTCACTGCGGCCTCCAACTCTTGGGCTCAAGCAATCCTCCCACCTCAGTCTCCCAAACAGCTGGGATTAGAGGCGTGAGCTACCACACCCAGCCTGTGTTGTTTTAGTTTTATAAGCTGCCTCAGATATTTTTGGAATAGATAGGGAATTTTAAAAACCAGTAAATAGGCCGGGTGCGGTGGCTCATGCCTGTCATCCCAGCACTTTGGGAGGCCGAGGCCGGTGGATCATTTGAAGTCAGGAGTTCAAGACCAGCCCGGCCAACATGGTGAAATCCTGTCTCTACTAAAAATAAAAATAAAAATATATATTAGCCAGGTGTTGTAATCCCAGCTACTGGAGAGGCTGAGGCACGAGAATCGCTTGAACCCAGGAGGCGGAGGTTGCAGTGAGCTGAGATCGCACCACTGCACTCCAGCCTGGGCGACAGAGCAAGACTCCACCTAAAAAAAAAATAATAAATAAATAAATAATGGCTAATAATAATAGCACTCACTGAGTCTTTTACTATGGGGAGACACTGAACTGAGCCATCTCATGCAGCACCTCATTTAATCTTCCAAAGACTCATACAACAGACATGATATGGAAACTAGGATTGAAACCTTTTTTTTTTTTTTTTTGAGATGGAGACTCGCTCTGTCACCCAGGCTGGAGTGCACTGGCACGCAATCTCGGCTCACTGCAACCTCCGCCTCCCGGGTTCAAGCGACTCTCCTGCCTCAGCCTCCCAAGTAGCTGGGACTACAGGCGCGTGCCACCACGCCCGGCTAATTTTTGCATTTTTAGTAGAGATGGGGTTTCACTGTGTTAGCCAGGATGGTCTCGATCTCCTGACCTCGTGATCCACCCGCCTCGGCCTCCCGAAGTGCTGGGATTACAGATGTGAGCCACCGCGCCCAGCCGAAACAATTTTATAGATCAAGAAACTATAGCATAGCGAGACTACGGAATTTAAGTAATGTACATGACAGGTCCTGGCTTCCTTATAGACAGGCAACTCCAAGTAGGGCCCCCCAGCACCAAGCTGACTGCCAGTCCCCAACCCTCCAGAAACACAGAAATGTAAACAGCAGTTCTTCAGCTCCTGTCTTTTTCCTCCACTGTTTATTGAGCTAACTTCGAAGAAACTGTTTCCCAAGTATTCAGAGCAGGTAGTTGGGAGGAAAAGTAGTAACCAATGAAAGTTTGCGCTAGCCAATGTCACATTAGCCATAGATGAAAGTACATTTGTGAGATTCAGATGCTGCAAAATAAACCACCGCGAGTGAGAATATTAACATTTACTATCACAAGCATATTGCAAATCGTGTCTGCAGAAAACTAATTTAGCCGTGTTCTGATTTCCATACAATCATGTTTGCATTATCCGAGAGGCACGCTACGGTCCTGCCTCTGACAAGCAAAGGTCTCCTGTCTGGCTTGATGTAAAATAACTATAGCTGCCTCCAGGAGTCCTTGTCTCAGTAACCTTTGCACTTCTGGCCCCCTACCTTCCATGTGCCATGCCAGCCAGTGCCTCAAACGTAACAGAGCAGGCACCAGAAAGGGGCAGGAACTACTGGGCTGGCACCCAGGACTTCTGCACTTCTTAATTCGCAATGCCGGGAACAAGATGATCACATGCCACTCATCCCAGACAAACTAATGCTTCTAAACCCCTAAGGAAATGCAAAATGCCTTTCAAGTGTCTGATTTCAAGGGCCAAGCTCCATTTCTTGGACAGAAAAAATGGAAAATGGCCTCCCATCCAAATTGAAGCCACCTAGGGACTGGATGCAAGGAACAGAATCTGCCTGAGACGGCCCTGGAGAGCTCAGACTGAGTCTGCAGGTGCCCCGAGTTCTCCACGCTCTCTCAGGAGGCCCACCCCACCTCCATCTCAAATCATATGTGCACATGCATGTACACAGATATGCACAGCATACACACACACATATACCCACCATGTGCCACGTGTACACATGCACACACATACAGCATGCACACGTGTGCACACACAACATGCACACGCCATGCACCACATGTACTTATGCACACATGCACATGTGCAGACTATGGACCACAATGTACAATGTACAAACATAAATCATGCATATATGCATGCACACACATGCACACACCATGCATCACATGTACATATGTACAAACATACATCATGCATACGTGTGTGCACACATGGCACACCATGTGCCACATGTACTCATGTACAAACATCGTGCATACACGCATATATGCATGCACACACCATGTACCACATGTACACAGGTACAAACATAAATCACACATACATGCATGCATACACATGCAAACAATATACACGTGTACCTATGTACATACATCATGCATACATGCATGCACACACATGCACATACCATGTACATTTATGCATGCACAAATATATATCACACATACATGCATTCACATGCATGCATACACCGTGAACATGTACATATGTACAAACATACATCGTGCATACATGCATACACGCATGCACATACCATATACCACATGTACATATGTACAAAGATAAGGCATGCATATATGCATGCACACACCATGCACCACACATACATATGTACAAACACATGCATGCAGTCACACGCATGCACACATGCACATTCACACAGCATGCACATGTACACGTGCACATACATATATCATGCACACAGAGAATGCACAGACCATGTACCGTACATACACATGTGCACATGCATAGACATACATCATGCACACATGCATGCACACACCATGTGCACATATCCACACATACATACACACACACACATGCAATCCACACACACTTTCCCCTTTGACTCTCTCCAAGCAGCTGAACCATCTATCCACAAAGGCTCTGTAAAGTACAAATTACTAACTGGCCTGCCCACATTCACGGTGAAGAGCTCAGGCTGTATGGAAATCAGGCTGAACCCTGGAAGACATGTAGGGAAAATACACATAGGTCATGTCTACACGGTATTAGAAACCAATCTCTCTAGTACATGGATTTTTTTAGCCAGAAACAGGTCAGAAATAAACAATGCTGGTAGCAAGAGAGTTCCAGATACACTCAAATCCCTTCCAGCTGGCGTGCAGATGTGAGCGGCACCCAGATCTGCAGAAAAGTGGGGTTCCTTTACCCCAAGTGTGGACTGTGACACTGAATTAGAGGGGTAGAGAGAGAAGGAGTCAGACCTAGGAAAGTCCTCAGCTATTTTTCAGCTATTTTTTCAGACCAACTGGCTCTTTTTACAGATGTGAAACTGAGTCTCAGAGGTCCATTGTTCACCATCTACCAGTTTGGCAGGCTGCTGTCTCCCGGCACCCAGGATCCCCACACCTCTGGGGTCTTCCAGAAGCTTCTTTCAGCCTGAGAGACCCTAGGTTCCCTCCTCATCTTTCCCCTTCTTCTCTGTATATTCAAGCCACAGAACTGACAGCCCCATAGGAGCAAAGAATAAACATCTTCTCCAAGAGCGAAGAGCCCTGGCCCAGGCACTGCACCTCCATCTCTGGGCCTCAGTTTCCATGTGTGAAATGGGACGATGGGACTCAGCTCCCTTCTATCTCTGTTGCTCCATGTCCCTATGTTACCGCTAATCCAGCAAAACAGTGATGCTCATGAAGTTTGCCCTTTGTGGTCCTTCATATCCCTGAACTTTTCAGGACTCGCTTCCCTGTCCTGCCCTGGCCTCAGTACAAAGGCTTGAAGTTGGCCGGGCACGGTGGCTCACCCGTGTATTCCCAGCACTTTGGGAGGCCAAGACGGGCAGATCACCTGAGGTCAGGAGTTCGAGACCAGCCTGACCAACATGGAGAAACCCCGTCTCTCCTAAAAATACAAAATTAGCCGGGCGTGGTGGTGGGCGCTGTAATCCCAGATACTCAGGAGGCTGAGGCAGCAGAATTGCTTGAACCCAGAAGGCGGAGGTTGCAGTGAGCCAAGATCACGCCATTGCACTCCAGCCTGGGCAACAAGAGTGAAACTCTGTCTCCAAAAAAAAAAAGCCTGAAGTTCTCATATTATCCCAGTTTCTCGGGACAGGGAGAAAAGCTCATTAGGAAAAATTATTCACAATGAAGTATTTTAGCCCGAAATAGATCAGAAATAAACAACACTGGTAGCAAGAAAGTTCCAGATACACTCAAATCCCTTTCAGCTGGTGTGCAGATGTGAACAGCAGCCAGACCTACAGAAAAGTGGGGTTTCTGAAGAGGACAACACTGAACCCAACAGTGATAGGAACAGGCTGAGTGCAACCCTAAAACTTGTCATCTGACACCCAGGGCACCTCCTTGACTCTGGATGTACCAGAAAGACCTGTGTCTTGCAAAGGTCGTCATGTTCCCAGCTGAGGCCGGGATACACCTCTCCAGGCCTCTGCAGCTTTGAGGTCCTGGGACGATCATTGTTCTACCCACAACTCCATGAATGCAGCCTTGACACTGTGCCAGGACCACAGTCGCCTTTCATCCTCCCTCGAATCCTGGCAGTGGGAATCAAGGCAGAGGGCACGAGGCCAGCTGCCCAGGCTGAAACAGAGAGAGGCTGGAGCAAAAGAGACTAATGTTCCTCCCCGGCTTGGGGTCTCCGAGTTGAGCCACCTAAGGTGTGTGGCGGCTCCCAGCTAGACCATGCACTGGGTCTCCCAGGCCTTTAGCCCCCCTGGGGACTGCCAAGTTACAGGCCCCAGAGACCCAGAACGTGGGGCCTGCAAGCATCTTTCATGAATCAAGAGCGACCCCTGGTGGCTGCCATGAGTACTCCTCCCACTGCTCCACCTACTCACAAGCAAGCCTGTGGTCACCCTAGCCCAGCTGCTCCTGTGCGCCCAGCCTCATGCCTTACGGGGCTCCCTTCTCCTCCCTGAGGCCAGCTGTCTTCCAAAAGGAACTGTTCAAGAGTCCCGCAGGCTAGGATCTCAGCCCTGGTGTCCTCAGGCTTTCCAAAAGGTGCCCCTGCACCAGGAGGGGCTCTGGGGCCTCTCAGAAGCCCTACCTTGGGCTCAGAAGGCCCTCCAAGCTCTCTACCCAAGCCCCCACTACCTTGGGTTCAACCTACAAGTCAAGGACCACCTCCCAGGAACCCTTCCCCAGAACCGTTCCCTAGAAATTTATCTCTCTTTGGGATCACACTGTCCCAACCAAATTGTGGGATCCAAGGTCTGATAAGGTACATGGGTTTTTTTTGTTTCATTTTGTTTTTTGAGACGGAGTCCCGCTGTGTCGCCCAGGCTGGAGTGCAGTGGTGCGATCTCAGTTCACTGCAACCTCCGCCTCCTGGGTTCAAGCGATTCTCCTGCCTCAGCCTCCCGAGTAGCTGGGATTACAGGTGCCCACCACCACACCCGGCTAATTTTTGTATTTTTAGTAGAGACGGGGTTTCACTATGTTGGCCAGGCTGTTCTCAAACTCCTGACCTCAGGTGATCCACCTGCCTTGGCTACCCAAAGTGCTGGGATTACAGACATGAGCCACTGTGTCTGGCCTCATTTTCCTTTTTTTTTTTTTTTGCCACAGGGTCTTGCTCTGTTCCCCAAGCCAGACAGAGTACAGTGGCACAATTATAGCTCACTGCAGCCTCCAATTATTCAGTTCAAGCAATCCTCCCCTCTCAGCCTCCTGAGCTGGGACTGCGGGTGCATACCACCATGCCCAGCTGATTTTTTTTTTTTTTTTTTTTTTTTTTACTTTTTGTAGAGACAGGAGTCTCACAATGCTGCCCAGGCTGGTCTCAAACTCCTGGCCTCAATTGCTCCTCCCAAGTTGGCCTCCCAAAGTGCTGGGATTATAGGCATGAACCTCTATGCCTTGTTACATACTTGGTTGTTTGTTTGTTTGTCGTTTTTGTTTTCTGAGATGGAGTCTCACTCTGTTGCCCAGACTAGAGTGCAGTGGCATGATCTCGGCTCACTGCAACCTCTGCCTCCCGAGATCAAGCAATTCTCCTGCCTCAGCCTCCCAAATAGCTAAAATCACAGGCATGTGCCACCATGTCTAGCTAATTTTTGTATTTTCAGTAGAGACGAGTTTTCACCATGTTTTTGCCCAGGCTGGTCTTGAACTCCTGACCTCAGGTGATCTGCCCACCTCAGCCCCTCAAAATGCTGGGATTATAGGCATTAGCCACCACGCCCAGCCACATACTTTGTTCTTAATCTTTGACTGCACTGAAACATTTTTAACTTCTCCCAGCATTGTCTGAAACTGAATTAAATTTTTTTTTCAGTGAATGAAGGTTTTTAATGCATTCATGTGAATGGTGGGTTCTTAGAGGGATATTTTTAGATGTAAGAAATTTTCTCAATTGTGGCTGAATATATATATAACATAAAATGTGTCATTTTCAGCATTTCTAAGGACAGAGTTTGGTGGTCTTAAATACATTCCCATTATCATGCAACCTTCACTGTCATCCATCTCCAGAACTTTCTCATCTTCCCAAACTGAAACCCTATCCCCATGAAACACTCACTCCCCATTTCTCCCTCCCACCAGCCCCTGCCAACCATCATCCTTCTCTCTGCCTCTGTGAATTTGACGATTGCAACAGTGAATTAATGATGTTAACACCATTTAAATCTTCACCTGTCTGTGTTCATTTTCTCCTCCCCAATGTGTGGGAATGAGGACGTGTTTGGGTCTTTCCAGGCCCCTCATAACACACACACACCATTCCCAGGACACAGCTATGCCTGGCCCATGATGAGAGTGAACTCAATGAGAAGCTCATTCACGCATGCATTTTATAAACATTCCCGTTTTACAAACACTCGTGCATTTTACAAACATTCCACATGCTCATTGTACACACATTCCTTGATCCTCTGTGGGGTCCAGGCTCATGTTTTGTGCCTGAGACACACCTGTGAAGAAGACAGCCATGTACTGGGAGGCTGGTATTGGGGCCAGGGGTGGTGGTACTGAGGCAGGATGTGGTGACTCAGGCCTGTCATCCCAGCACTTTGGGAGGCCAAGGAGGGAAGATCACTTGAGGCCAGGAGTTGGAGACTAGCCTGACCAACATGGCAAAACCCTGCCTCTACCAAAAATACAAAAATTAGCCAAGTGTGGTGGTGCACGCCTGTAATCCCAGCTACTAAGGTGGCTGAGGCAGGGACAATCTCCTGAACCCAGGAGGCAGAGGTTGCAGTGAGTCAAGATCACACGGCACTCCAGCCTGGGTGGCAGAGCAAGACTCTGTCTTGGAAAAAAGAAAAAAAAAAAGAACTGGTATTGGAACCAGGGAAATAAGCACCAACCAGGCATGACACAAATGTTGACATGATTCTACAATTGCGCTGTTGCTCTTTGAAACCATTCTGGGAGCTAAAAGGGCATCTCTAGTCAGGCAACAGAGGGGGGGCTTCCCTGAGAAAGCTGCATTTCACCTGAGATCACCAGAAAGGGAGATCATCAGATGAGGGAATGGGGAAAAACGAGGAAATGAGAAGTATTAGGAGGTATTAGCTTCCTATGGCTGCTGTAACAAATAGCCACCAACTCAGTGGCTTAAAACAGCACAAATCTATTCTCTAACTGTTCTGGGGGTCAGAAGTCTTGAAATCAAGATGTTGAGAGCTTGCAACATACAACTCCTGGGCTCAAGCCGTACTCCCACCTCACCCTCCCAGTTAACGGGGACTACAGGTACGCACCACCATGCCCGGCTAATTGTTTTACATTTTTTTTGTAGAGACAGGGGTCTCGCTGTGTTGCCCAGACAGGTATTGAACTCCTGGTCTCGAACAGCTGTGTTCCTTCTGGAGGCTTTGCAGGGAAATCTGTTTCTTTGTCTGCAACAACTTTTAGAGGCTTCCTGTATTCCTTGGTTGGTGGACCTTTCCTCTAACTTCAAAGCCTACAGCATAACATCTTCACAGTCTCTGTGTGTGTGTGTGTGTGTGTGTGTGTGTGTGTGTGTGTGTTTCTATCTCTGTCTCTCTGTCTCTCTTCCTCTACTCTCTCCCTCTGTGTCTCTCTTTCTCTCCCTCTCCTCTATTTCTCTGTGTCTCTCTCTCTCTCCCTCTCCTCTATTTCTCTCTGTGTCTGTCTCTGTGTCTCTCTTTCCCTCTCCATTTCTGTCTCTGTCTCTCTCTCTCTCTCTTTCCTCTACTCTCTCTTTCCCTCTTCTCTATTTCTCTGTCTTTCTGTCTCTCTTCCTCTACTCTCCCTGTCTCTATCTCTCCCTGTCTGTCTGTCTACTCTCCCTGTCTCTCTGTTTCTCTCCCTCTCCTCTCCCTATTTCTCTCTGTCTCTCTCCTTTTCCTTTCTCTTTCTCTTTGTGTCTCCCCTATGCTTTCATCCATCCTCACATCCCTCTCTCTCTCTAATTCTCCTGCCTCCTTCTTTCCTTTGTAAGAACCTTCACGACCACATTGGACCCCTGTGGATAATCCAAGACAGTATCTCCATCCCCAGATCCTTAACATAATCACAACTGGAAAATGTCTTCTGCCATATAAGCTACCTGTCCACAAGTTCTAGGGATGAGAATGAAGACATCCTTGGGAGCACGTTATTGTACCTACTACACAACAAATACAGTGATTTCCTTTTTCAAGAACAAGAACACTTTTCTGGGAATGCAGATACACTGTTGGTGGGAATGTACATTAATTCAGCCATTGTGGAAAGCAGTGTGGCGATTCCTCAAAGGGCTAAAAGCAGAACTACCATTCAACCCAGCAATCCCATTACTGGGTATCTACCCAAAGGAATATAAATCATTCTATCATAAAGACACATGCATAGCTGGGCACAGTGGCTCACACCTGTGATCCCAACACTTTGGGAGGCCAAGGCAGGCAGATCACCTGAGGTTGGGAGTTCGAGACCAGCCTGACCAACGTGGAGAAACCTGTCACTACTAAAAATACAAAATTAGCTGGCCATGGTGGTACATGCCTGTAATCCCAGCTACTCGGGAGGCTGAGGCAGGAGAATCGCTTGAACCCAGGAGGCGGAGGTTGCGGTGAGCCCAGATCACGCCATTGCACTCCAGCCTGGGCAACAAGAGCAAAACTCCGTCTCAAAAGAAAAAAAAAAAAGACACATGCATGTTAATGTTAATTGCAGCACTATTCAAAATAGTAAAGACAAATGTGGTACATATACACCATGGAATACTATGCAGCCATAAAAAAGGATGAGTTCATGTCCTTTGCAGGGACATGGATGAAGCTGGAAACCATCATTCTCAGCAAACTATCACAAGGACAGAAAACCAAACACCACATGTTCTCACTCACAGGTGGGAATTGAACAATGAGAACACCTGGACACAGGGTGGGGAACATCACACACCAAGGCCTGTCAGGGGTTAGGGGGCAGGGGGAGGGATAGCATTAGAAGAAATACCTAATGTAAATGTTGAGTTGATGGGTTCAGCAAACCAACATGGCACATGTATACCTATGTAACAAACCTGCACGTTGTGCACATGTACCCTAGAACTTAAAGCATAATAAAAAAAAAAAACAGTAAAGACGTGGAATAAACCCAAATGCTCATCAATGACAGATTGAATAAAGAAAATGTGGTACAGATACACCATGGAATACTATGCAGCCATCAAAAAGAGCAAGATCATGTCTTTTGCGGGGACATGGATGGAGCTGGAGGCCATCATCCTTAGCAAACTAGTGCAAGAACAGGAATACTGAAATACAAAATACTAAAAATACAAAAATTAGCCAGACATGGTGGCACACACCTGTAATCTCAGCTACTCGGGAGGCTGAGGCAGGAGAATTGCTTGAACCACGTGTTCTCACTTATAAGTGGGAGTTAAATGTTGACAACTTATGAACACAAAGAAGGAAGCAACAGACATTGGGATCTACATGAGGGTGGAGGGTAAGGGAGGGGGAGGAGCAGAAAAGATGACTAGTGGGTACTGGGCTTTAATACCTGGGTGATGAAATAACCTGTACAACAAACCCCCATGATATGAGTTTACCTGTGTCACAAACTTTCACATGTACCCCAAACCTAAAATAAAAGTTAAGACCCAGTGCGTTGGCTCACACCTGTAATCCCAGCCCTTTGGGAGACTGAGGCGGGCGGATCAAGAGATCAGGAGTTCAAGACCAGCCTGGCCAGTATGGTGAAACCCTGTCTCTACTAAAAATATAAAAATTAGCCGGGTGTGGTGGTGCCCGCCTGTAGTCCTAGCTACTTGGGAGGCTGAGGCAGGAGAATCACTCGAACCTGGGAGGCAGAGGTTGCAGTGAGCCAAGATTGCACTATTGCACTCCAGCCTGGGCAACAGAGCGAGACTCCGACAAAACAAAACAAAAAAAAAGAGATTCACCTGCCTCAGCCTCCCTAGTAGTGGGAATTACAGGTGTATGCCACCACATCCAGCTAATTTTTGTATTTTTAGTAGAGACAGGGTTTTACCATGTTGGTCAGGCTGGTCTCAAACTCCTGACCTCAAGTGAGCCACCCACCTCAGCCTCCCAAAGTGCTGGGATTACAGGTGTGAGCCACTGAGCCCGGCCTGCAACCTAATAGCTTTTTTCCCCCAGGCAAAGCCAGGAAAAATCCCCCTCGCTCCTGCCTTCCATCTAAGATTTCATCAGAATGAAAACATCCTATAATTAGATAGTGGTGATGGACCGGGTGCAGTGGCTCACGTCTGTAATCCCAGCATCTGGGGAGGCCGAGACAGGCAGAACACCTGAGGTCAGGAGTTTGAGGCCAGCCTGGCCAACATGGCAAAACCCTGTGTCTACTAAAAATACAAAAATTAGCCGGTCATTGTGGTGCACCCCTGTAGTCCCAGATACTCAGGAGGCTGAGGCAGGAGAATCACTTGAACTCAGGAGGCGGAGGTTGCAGTGAGCCGAGATCGCTGCCACTGCACTCCAGCCTGAGTGACAGAGTGGGACTCCAACTCAAAAAAAAAAAACCATAGTGGTGACGGCTGCAGTCTTGTGAATACCCTAAAAATCACTGTACGCGTTTAAAGGGTGGATTTTATAGTATGTGACGTCTACTTCAATTTTTTTAAGTCGGGGGCAAAGGATCTTATCAGAAGAAAGGATTTCAAGGCTAAAAAGAGCATAAATATGCTAAGCTGGCTGATGTCAAGGCTCCTGCACCTGGACTGGTGGCCTCTGAGGCCGACAGGCTGCTCTAGGTTATTAGTAGGGAACCAGTGCCACCTAGTGTTCAAAGTATGAACAGCAAGAACATAACGAGGTCAGGGAAGAGACGGCAGCCGGGGACTGCTCAGGACAGGGGCAGACACAGCGCCAGAAAACGTTCCCATGCTCCCATCTCCCTGAATTACACACCAGCAGGGTGCAGTTGCTCAAACACAGCCAATGCCCCATTTCTTGTCAAGTGTTAATAAAACACGGTAAGATGTGAACCTAACCGCTTGTAATTGCTCTGACAAAATGAGGACAAGTCTGGCCTCTGAGGGTGACCGCAGCTCACTCCTGGCCCTCTCTGGGTCTTCTAGATCATTGCCTCAACTGAAAAACGAAGGAAGGCCAGGCGCGGTGGCTCATGCTCCCAAATCCCAACATTTGGGAGGCTGAAGACAGGAGGATGGCTTGAGGTCCAGAGTTCAAAACCAGCCTGGACAGCACAGTGAGACCCCATCTCTATAAAAAAATTTTTTTTTTAATTAGCCAGGCATGGTGGTGGGTGCCTGTAGTCCCAGTTACTTAGGAAGCTGAGGCAAAGGATCACTTGCACCCAGAAGTTTAGAGCTGCGGTGAGCTGTGTTTGCACCACTGCACTCCAGCCTGGGCAACAGAGGGAGACCCTACCTCTGAAAAATTAAAAAATAATAACAAATAAATAAATAAATGGGAGATCCAGCAAAAGTTGTACACTCAGTGCCTACCTGGCCAGGTGGGCTCCCCTAGATGACTGAGGGGTAGGCAAAGGGAGCGGATGACACCCTAGTACTCCCACCGCCATCTCAGGCACCCACTGTCCAGCTCCAACTGGCCGTTCCCTGCAGGAGCCTAGCCCAGGGGGCCACAGTGTAGCTATCTGTTCATGAGAGGATCCAGAAACCAAGACAATATGTAAAATCTCTCAGGTTTTAATATTGGCAACTGGTTCCACTTTTTTTCAAAGACTCGGAGCAGAAGACACAACATCACTTAGGAATTACTCCTGCCAAAAATGCGTAGCCCATTTGGAAAACATCAGACAAATCCAAATTGAAGGACGTTCTGCAGAACAACTGGCTTGCACTTTTTAAAAATATCAAGATAAAGAAAGACAAAGGAAGACCGAGTGACTATTTCAGAAGAAAGGAAAGGAGAGAGTCAAGATAGCTAAATGCAGCTCATGATCTTAGAGGGGATTCTAGATCAAGTGGGGGGAAGGACTATTCAGAAAGGGCAGTACTGGGAACAATTGTCAAAATGTGCATATGCTCTTTTTTTTTTTTTTTGAGAGAGAGTCTCGCTTTCTCGCCCAGGCTGGAGTGCAGTGGCGCGATCTCGGCTCACTGCAAACTCCGCCTCCCAGGTTCACACCATTCTCCTGCCTCAGCCTCCCGAGTAGCTGGGACTACAGGCGCCTGCCACCACGCCTGGCTAATTTTTTCTATTTTTAGTAGAGACGGGGTTTCACCGTGTTAGCCAGGATGGTCTCAATCTCCTGACCTCATGATCTGCCTGCCTCAGCCTCCCAAAGTGCTGGGATTACAGGCGTGAGCCACCGTGCCCGGCCGCATATGTTCTACATATTAGATACTAGTATTATATAAGCTGAATTTCCTGAATTGGGTAAGTGCACTTTGGTCTTATAAAATAATGTCCTTACCGGGCGCGGTGGCTCACGCCTCTAATCCTAGCACTTTGGGAGGCCGAGGCGGGTGGATCACCTGAGGTCAGGAGTTCAAGAACAGCCTGGCCAACATGGTGAAACCTCATCTCTACTAAAATACAAAAATTAGCCCAGCATGATGGCCGTTGCCTATAATCCCAGCTACTCCGGAGGCTGAGATGGGAGAATCGCTTGAACCTGGGAGACGGTGGTTGCAGTGAGCCGAGATTGTACCACTCCACTCCAGCCTGGGAGGCTGAGTAAGACTCCATCTCAAAAATAAATAAATAAAATAATAATAATAATTTCCTTATTCTTTTTTGGGGAGTGGGGGAATGAAGTCTCACTCTGTCACCAGGCTGGAGTGCAGTGGCACGATCTCAGCTCACTGCAACCTCCGCCTCCCGGGTTCAAGCGATTCTCCTGCCTCAGCCTCCCTAGTAGCTGGGATTACAGGCACACGCCACCACACCCAGCTAATTTTTGTATTTTTAGTAGAGACGAGGTTTCACCATGTTGGCCAGGATGATCTCAATATCTTGATTTCGTGATCCACCCACGTCAGCCTCCCACAGTGCTGGGATTACGGGCGTGAGCCAATGGGCTCAGCAAGTTCTTAAGACATACACACTCAAGTATGTAGGTGTGACAGGCGTGACATCTATAACTCTCAAATGGTTAAGGGGGAAAATATGTACATATAGAAAGCAAAATGGGCTGGGCATGGTGGCTCATGCCTATAATCCCAGCACTTTGGGAGTCTGAGGCAGGTGGATCACTTGAGGTAAAGAGTTTGAGACCAGCCTGGCCAACATGATGAAATCCCATCTCTACTAAAACTACAAAAATTAGCTGGGTGTGGTGGCAGTCACCTGTAATCCCAGCTACTTGGGAGGCTGAGGCAGGAGAACTGCTTGAACCCGGGAGGTGGAGACTGCAGTGAGCTGAGATCGCACCACTGCACTCCAGCCTGGGTGACAGAGGGAGACTCTGTCTTGAAAGAAAGAAAAGAAGGAAGGAAGGAAGGAAAGAAGGAAAAGAAGAGGAGAGGAGAGGGGAGGGGAGGAGAGGGGAGGGGGAAGGGGAGGAGAGGGGAGGGGAGGGGAGGGGAGGGGGGAGGGGAGGGGGGAGGGGAGGGGGGAGGGGAGGGGGAGGGGGGAGGGGAGGGGAGGGGAGGGGAGGGGAAGGCAGGGGAGGGAGAGAAAGGAAGGGAGAGAAAAAGATGTGGCAAAATGTCAATAATGGGTTTTTATAGTATTCTTACAATTCTTCGTCTTTATACTCTTGATGTTGTATTGTTGTATACTTTATACTATTGTTGCACACAGTGGTTTATACTACTGTTGTAGCAATATGTTTGAAATTACTTCTAATTTGTTTAATAAAGAAGCTGAACAGGGTCTGGCCTGGGACCACAGTTTCCACCCTCAGGATTGGACACCCTCCAAGGGGCTTGCAGATCTGACACTGAGTGGCATTGCCCAGGCTGGCAGAGCCGAGTGGTGGAGAAGCCCCAGCTGTTCTCACCCTTCCTCTGCTCCTTGCCAGCCCTTCCCCTCTCTCAGTGGGAGTGTGGCCTCCTCTTGCCCATGATCGGCTTTAGTTCTGGGTGCGTTCCCAGCCCAGCTGTGCCTCCAGCTTCTTGGGTGACCCTACGTGAGTTGCTGAACCTTTCTGATTCCCAGTTTCCTTACTGGTAAGATAAGACAGCACTTCTAACAAGGTGTCATCCAGGAATGACGGGCAAGGACAAGGAGTGGCAAGGGGAGGGCACCTGGACAGAGAGGCCCTTGGAGGAACCCAAAGACCCAGACAGCAAACCTGGGAGGGCGGGGTAGAAAAAGTGAGGGAGGAAGAGAAGAACAGGAGGACACAGGCCAGGAAGATAATGGGACCCTTCCCAAGGCTCCCACCCACCCAGGAAAAGGGAAGAAACCTCAGGGCCCCAGGTTCTGCAGCCAGAGCTCACCCAGGAATTACCAGGGGTTAATTTTTCCATGTAGGTTAATTATCATCCTCAGTCCATAGAACGCCCAGATGGCTTGCCTTGCCACACAGCAAGAAGAGTTCTTGATGCTAATGCCCTGGGGGTTGGAGGGGCTCCACAAAAACTTACCTAGGAAGGGCTATGCAATAGCAGCCACCTCTGCTGGGAGTCTTAAAAGACACCAGGTTTAATGCCCCGGTGTCATTTCTATGTCTCCCATGGTTGATGCCATGGGGCCTGGCACATAGAAAAAGCTGTTTTAGTGGTTGATGACTGAGTGATTAATAAACATGTCACTTGCCTCTAAAAATGGGATAGCCAACACAGTCTAGAAGTGACGAGCCCTGACCCTGGAGCCCACATGCCCAGATTTAAATCCAGGCTCTGCTACTCTAGCTGGGTGGCCTCATTGGTGAGCCTGATTGCCCCCATGTCTTAATCAGCTCTGGCTGCTATAACCCATACCACAGACTGGGTGATTTACCAAGAAACATTTATTCCTCATGATTCTGGAGGCTGGGAAGTCCAAGATCAAGGTGCCAGCAAATCTTGTGTCTGGTGAGGGCTCACTTCCTGGTTTATAGCTGCAACCTTCCCATTGTGCCTTCACTTGGGAGAGAGTGGAGAGGAATCATCTCCTTCCATCTCCCTTGTGTCTCTCTTTTTTTTTTTTTAAGAGACAGGGTCTGTCTCTTCCCAGGCTCGAGTGCAGTGGTGCAATCATAGCCCACTGCAGCCTTGAACTCCTGGGCTCAAGCGATCCTCCTGCCTCAGCCTCCTTAGGAGCTGGGGCTATAAGTGCATGCCACCACACCTAGCTAATTTTTTAAATTTTTTATAGAGATGGGGTCTCACTATTTTGCCCAGTCTGGTCCAGAAATCTTGGTCTCAAGTAATCCTCCCGCTTTGCCCAACCAAAGCGCTGAGACTACAGGCATGAGCCACCATGCCCAGCTAAAATATCTATTTCTCACAGTTCTGGAGGCTGGGAAGTCCAAGAGCAAGGTGCTGGCAAGCCCTGTGTCTGGTGAGAGCCCATTCCCTGAGTTGTAGATGGCAGCCTTCTCATTGAGAAAGTAGACAGCAATCCTCTCCTTCCACCTCTCTTGTGTCTTTCCTTATAAGGGCACTAACGGCACTAATCCTATTTGTAGGGTTTCATCCTCGTGACCTAATGACCTCCCCAGTGCCCCACCTCCAAATATCATCACTTCAGGGATTTAGGCTTCAACATATGAATTCTGCAGGGGACACATTCAGTCCATAGCAACCCTTCTCTCAAAGTTACAGGGAAGACTAAATGATTCTTTGTGACGTGTTTGGAATAAATGAAATGCTGAGGGCAGCCCCTGCCTGTCTCCTGTGTCGATGAGAAGAATTGCCAACCTTGAATAAGTGGATAAGTCTCCCATGGCTGTATTAGACCCCAGAGTCCTCAGAAGGTTGACCCCCACATCCCAACACATCTTACCAAGCCCTGGTTCATCCCAGCCACATCTAAACAGTCTTAAAGTTGGAGAACACACACCAGTCACTTTCTCAGGATGTGAGAGCAAACAGAAACATAAAGATAGAGATCCCAATCCGCCCAGAAGGCATTCCTCCTGCGTTCTCCCTGTTTGAATGCTGCTCTCTCAAAGTCTCTTTTTTAAAAAATTTATTTCAATATTTTGGGGGGTACAAGTGTTTTTTTGTTACATAGATGAATTCTGAGCTTTTAGTGCACCTGTCACTCAAGTAGTATACCTTATACTTCAGAGGCAATTTTTTATCCCTAACTCCCCTCCCATTCTTCCCCCTTCTGAGTCTCTAAAGTTCATTATACTATTCTGTTTGCCTTTGCATGCCTGTAGCTTTTTTTGTTGTTGTTTTTTGCGATGGAGTCTCACTCTGTTTCCCAGGCTGCAGTGCAGTGGCACAATCTTGGCTCACTGCAACCTCTGCCTCCCAGGTTCAAGTGATTCTCCTGCCTCACCCTCCCGAGTAGCTGGGATTATAGGCGTGTGCCACCACAACTGGCTAATTTTTATATTTTTTTAGTGGAGACAGGGTTTCACCCTGTTGGCCAGGCTAGTCTCGAACTCCTGACCTCAAGTGATCCATCCGTCTCAGCCTCCCGAAGTGCTGGGATTACAGGCGTGAGCCACCGTGCCTGGCCTTAGCTCCCACTTGTAAGTGAGAACATAAGGTTTTTGGTTTTTCCCCCAAGTTACTTCACTTCAGTTAATCCATCAGTCACTCTGCCTCATCCCTTCTGACCCCCGCTTAACTCCCACAGGTGATATCTGTGGCCAGATGTTCCCTTCCCTTTGCACCTTCTCATCCTCTGTTACTGCAATAACTATTTGTAAAACTCTAATCAGGACAGCTACTTTAAAATATTTATTTATTTATTTTTAGAGACAGGATCTCGCTCATTCGCCCAGGCTGGGGTGCCATGGTGCAAATTGCATAGCTCACTGCAGCCTTGAACTACTGGTCTCAAGTGATCCTCCCACCTCAGCCTCCCAAGGAGCTGGGACCACAGGCACGTGTCACCATGCCAGGCTAATTTTAATTTTATTTTTTGTAGAGCCAGGGTCTCACTATGTTGTCTGGGCTAGTCTCAAACTCCTGACTTCAAGAGATCCTCCCACTTCGGCTCCCAAAGTGCTGGGATTACGGGCATGAGCCATCGTTCCTGGCCAGTCTCATTTTTAAATGTGTATATTTATTTCTATGGAGAAAAACCTCTTAAAAAGTTATAATAATAAAACCTACGGAGCTATGTATTATCATCTATTATTCTTTGTTGAAAGAATAAAGTTATACAAAAAGACAAAGACTGCATAATTCCACTTAGATGAGGTAGTTAGAGGAGTCAAATTCATATAGACAGAAAGCAGAAGGGTGATTGCCGGGGATTGAGGGAAGGGAGGAACGAGGAGTTAAGTGTTTAACAGGGACAGGGTTTCAATTTTTTTACAAGATGGAAAGCATTCTGGAGACAGACGGTGGGGATGTTTGCACAAAATTATGCATGCATTTCATACCACTGAGGTGTACATTTAAAATGGTTAAGATAGTAAATTTTATGTTATGTGTATTTTATCACAATAAAAAAAATTGGGGGAAAAGAGAATAAAGTTATGTAAAATTAGGTCCCCCTGGCAACTGCTAGATTTGTCCACCAGTGACAGTTTTTAGAATAACACAACTTTCATGAACCCATCAGCTCCATCTGCCCCTAAAAAACATCAGAAATTAAAACCACCTGCCAGGGCTTTGGCCTAGTTAGGCACAGTTGTTAATGCATTGGGGGGTACTTTTTTTTTTTTTTTTTTTTTTGAGGCAGAGTCTTGCTCTGTCGCCCAGGCTGGAGTGCAGTGGTGCGATCTCGGCTTACTGCTGCCTCCACCTCCCAGGTTCAAGCAATTCTTCTGCCTCAGTCTCCCGACTACCTGGGATTACAGGCGCCTGCCACCAGGCCCGGCTAATTTTTCTATTTTTAGTAGAGACAGGGTTTTGCCATGTTGGCCAGGCTGGTCTCAAACTCCTGACCTCAAGTGATCCACTCACCTTGACCTCCCAAAGGGCTGGGATTACAGGCGTGAGCCACTGCACCCAGCCAGAAATATTACAATTCTTCGTCTGCATTTTCCCAACCAAAAACATGGCATTTCCCTCCATTTATTCACAATTTCTAAGGGGGGGGGTATGTGTGTGTGTGTTTAGAGACACGGACCCACTCTGTTACCTGGGCTGGAGTAGAGTGGCGCTGAGAGGTGACAACGTGCTGGCGGCCCTCGCTCGCTCTCAGTGCCTTCTTGGCCTCGGCGTCCGCTCTGGCCACGCTTGAGGAGCCCTTAAGCCCGCCGCTGCACCGTGAGAGCCCCTCTCTGGGCTGGCCGAGGCTGGAACCTGCTGCTCTGTTTGCAGGGAGGTGTGGAGGGAGAGGCGCGGGCGGGAACCGGGGCTGCGCGCGGCGCTCGCGGGCCAGCGCGAGTTCCCGGTGGGCGTGGGCTCGGCGGGCTCCGCACTCGAAGCGGCGCTCAGGCGCCGCTGGCCCCAGGCAGTGAGGGGCTTAGCAACCGGGCCAGCAGCTGTGGAGGGGGCGCCGGGGCCCCCAGTATTGCCGGCCCGCCCGCGCCATGCTCGAATTCTCGCCCGGCCTCAGCCACCTCCCCGCGGGGCAGGGCTCGGGACCTGCAGCCCGCCTTGCCCGAGCCCCCCGCGGTGGGCTCCCCGGCAGCCCGAGACTCCTCGAAGGGCGCCGCCCCCTGCGCCCGGTCCCATCCACCGCCCAAGGGCTGAGGAGTGCAGGCGCGCAGCAGCGCAGGACTGGCGGGCAGCTCCGCCCTCGGCCCTGGCGCGTGATCCACTAGGGGAAGCCAGCTGGACTCCTGAGTTGGGCGCGGGGGCGGGCCTTGGAGAACCTTTATGTCTAGCTAAAGGATTGTGAATGCACCAATCAGCACTCTGTGTCTAGCTAAAGGTTTGTAAGCACACCCATCAGTGCTCTGCCTCTAGCTGGGGGTTTGTGGATGCACCAATCAGCACTCTGTATCTAGCTAATCTGGTGGGGACTTGGAGAACCTTTATGTCTAGCTGAAGGATTGTAAATAAACCAATCAGCACTCTGTGTCTAGCTCAAGGTTTGTAAACACACCAATCAGCACCCTGTGTCAGCTCAAGGTTTGTAAATGCACCAGTGTTCTGTGTCTAGCTAATCTAGTGGGGACTTGGAGAACCTTTATGTTTAGCTAAAGGATTGTAAATACACCAATCAGCACTCTGTGTGTAGCTCAAGGTTTGTAAATGCACTAGTCAGCACCCTGTGTCTAGCTCCAGGTTTGTAAACACACCAATCAGTATTCTGTATCTAGCTAATCTGGTGAGGACTTGGAGAACTTTTATGTCTAGCTAGAGGATTGTAAATGCACCAATCAGCACTCTGTGTCTAGTTCAGGGATTGTAAACACACGATCAGCAACCTGTCAAAACGGACCAATCAGCTCTCTGTAAAATGGACCAATCAGCAGGATATGGGTGGGGCCAGATAAGAGAATAAAAGCAGGCCGCTGGAGCCAGCAGCAGCAATCTGCTTGGGTCCTGTTCCATAGTGTGGAAGCTTTGTTTTTTCACTCTTTGAAATAAATCTTGCTGCTGCTCACTCTTTGGGTCCATACTGCCTTTATGAGCTGTAACAGTCACCACGAAGGTCTGCAGCTTCACTTCTGAGGCCAGCGAGACCACAAACCCACCGAGAGGAATGAACAACTCTGGTTGGGCGGAATGAACAACTCTGGACGGAAGGAACGAACAACTCCAGACGTGCTGCCTTAAGAGTTGTAACACTCACAGCAAAGGTCTGCAGTTTCGCTCCTGAAGCCAGTGAGACCACAAACCCACCAGAAGGAAGAAACTCTGACCACGTCCGAACATCAGAAGGAACAAACTGTGGACACACCATCTTTGAGAACTGTAACACTCACCGCGAGGGTCTGCGGCTTCATTGTTGAAGTCAGTAAGACCAAGAGCCCACCAATTCTGGACACAGCACAATCATAGCTCACTGAAGCCTTGAACTCCTAAGGTCAAGCAATCCTCCTGCCGCAGCCTCCTAAGTAACTGGGACTACAAGCACACACCACCGTGTGCAGCTAATTTTTGTATTTTTTATAGAGATGAGGTCTCACTATGTTGCCCAAGCTGGTCTCAAACTCCTGGCTTTCAGCCATCCTCCTTCCTCGTCCTCCCAAAATGCTAGGATTATAGGTATAAGCCATTGTGCCCAATCTAATTTGTGGTATTTTCCCAAATACCCTCCCCCTCTCACATTCCATGTGTGTGTGTGACCATCATAAATACTGTCATTTTTTTCCCAAGTGGATGAAAGAGCTCGATACAAATACATCATATAATAGACGGAAAAAATAAAAAATGAAATTGGGTAGTTTTCACTTCGTTGATGGTATTATTATTTTCCAAGCTTTGAAGCAACCACAAATGAAAAGATCTTCATTTGAAAACACATAAAAGTCCTGAAAATAGTATGATTAAAATGAAAAGGAAATTACCAGAGTAAATAATTGCTTTAAATATGACCCACAAAGTGTTAATTTCCAAGTCTTTGGAAAGTCTAACATATGTCTGGGGTGGGGAGGGGAGCCAAAGAATGTGGAAGGAATGTTCCTCAAAAGAAGAAACACAATTCACACAAAAGGGAATGCTTATTTTTAAATGGTTCAACCTCACAGTAATCAAAGAAATGCAAATTAAAAGTACGATAAGAAATCATTTATCCATTGTAAATGAGCTGGGAAAACTTTTTCTCATAATGTTGCTTGTTAGTGAGTTGCAGTAGGAAAGAAAGAATCTCACTGAAACAATATACATGAGGACTACTGGAAACAAGCCCTTTGCAAAGCATTTTGCCAAAGGGTATCAAGAGGCTCAACAAAGCTCGTACTCTTTGACCCAACAATCCCACACCTAGGAACATGACCGAAGGAAACGATTCTAAAGAGGAAAGAAAGTTATTTTAAAATCTTAGCTCAGGCTGGGCACACGCCTGTAATCCCAGCACCTTGGGAGGCTGAGGCAGATGGATCACGAGGTCAGGAGTTCGAGACCAGCCTGGCCAACATGGTGAAACCCCGTTTCTACTAAAAATATAAAAAATTAGCCAGGTGTGGTAGCACACGCCTGTTATCCCAGCTACTCGGGAAACTGAGGCAGGCGAGTCGCTTGAACCCGGGAGGCAGAGGTTGCAGTGAGCTGAGATCACGCCATTGCACTCCAGCTTGGGCAACACGAGTGAAACTCCATCTAAAAAAAAAAAAAAAAATTAGCTTCAATTTTTTTTGGTTTTCTTTTCTTTTTTTTTTTTTTTTTTTAAGACACAGTCTCACTCTGTCACCCAGGCTGGAGTGCAGTGATGCAATCTCAGCTCACTGCAACCTCCACCTCCCAGGTTCAAGAGATTCTCCTGTCTCAGCCTCCTGAGTAGCTGGGACTACAAGCATGAGTCAATTTTTGTATTTTTAGTAGAGAAGGGGTTTCATCATGTTGGCCAGGCTGGTCTGGAACTTCTGACCTCAAGCGATCTGCCCGCCTCGACCTCCCAAAGTGCTGGGATTACAGGTGTAAGCCACCACACCTGGCCTAATTTTTGTGTTTTTAGTAGAGGCAGTGGTTTCACCATGTTGGCCAGGCTGGTCTCGAACTCCTGACCTCAGCTGATCCACCCACCTCGGCCTCCCAAAGTGCTGGGATTACAGGCGTGAGCCACCGTGCCCAGCCCACTGCAGTTTTATTTGTAAAATCTGGAAAGCAATATAGTGTAGTGGAAAGAGTGTTACCAGAAAGGGGTCCCCATCTAGACCCCAAGAGTGGGTTCTCAGACCTCACACAAGAAGGAATTCAGGGTGAATCCATACAGTAATGTGAAAACTAGTTATATTAAGAAAGTAAAGGAATAAATAATGGCTACTCCATAGGCATAGCAGCAGCTTTGGATGCTTCATTGATAATACTTAGTTACTTCTTGATTATATGCTAACAAGAGGTGGACTGTTGATGAGTTTTCCAGGAAAGAGGTGGGCAATTATTAGAACTGAGAGTCCCCTCCCCCTTTCTAGACCATTTAGGATGACTTCTGTAAAATGTCATGGCACTGGCGGGAGTGTCTCTTAGTATGCTAATGCATTATAATGAAGCAGCATCATTTGTCTGGGGTAATACCAGAGGTTTGTTGCCCCACACCTGGGGAAATTGAGGACGCAGACACACACAAGGAGTGAGGTTAAGAGTGGAGGTTTAATAGACGAAAGAGTAAAGCTCTTTCTGCTGCAGAGAGAGAGGGGCTCTTAAGTTGGTCTTCAGGTCTCGTGGTGAAATGCAGGGGGTTTTTATAGACAAGCTTAAGGAGGTGGTGTCTGATTTACATAGGGCCCAAGAGATTGACTGGACCAGGTGTGCCATTTGCATAGCATGCAAAGAAGCTGGCCATCCCACCCTAATCTCTTTTCATTTCTTTTTTTTTTTTTTTTTTTTTGAGACAGGGTCTCACTCTGTCGCCCAGACTGGAGTGCAGTGGCACAATCTCAGCTAACCACAACCTCTGCCTCCCAAGCTCAAGCGATTCTCTTCCCTCAGCCTCCTGAGTAGCTAGGATTACAGGCGTGGGCCACTACCACCTAGCTAATTTTTGTATTTTTAGTAGAGACGGGGGTTCACCATGTTGGCCAGCCTGGTCTGGAACTCCTGACCTCAGGTGATCCACCTGCCTCGGCCTCCCAAAGTGCTGGGATTACAGGTGTGAGCCACCCTGCCCAGCCCCACCCTAATCTTTTATGATGCAAATGGAGTCTCTACCTGGCCGTCGCCATGTTGCTTGCCTTTTTACTGCACACGTGGCGACAAAGAAAAGGGAAGAGGGAACGTCCATGTTGAATATACCTGGCTTCTAGGTATCCCTTTTCTATTGGCATAGCTGTCGGCATTTACCTATGCAAGCTTTTAGCTTGCTTATCTATGTTTGCAGCTTGATTTTTCAGGCTGCTTTCTGTTAGAAAAGAAATTACTTGGGGGCTGCTTTTTATTAAAAGGTAACCTTACCGAAGACACTCTTACCCTCATTATCTGCCTAAATAATTTCTTTCTAGCTCCTGTATCAATAATTAGCATATAATGAGCAGTGAGGACAACCAGAGGTCACTCTCATCGCCATGTTGGTTTTGGCGACTTTTGACCGGCACCCTGTTTTATCAGCAAGGTCTTTGTGACCTGTATCTTGTGCTGACCTCTTATCTCAACCTGTGACTAAGAATACCTAACCTCCTGGGAATGCAGCCCAGCAGGTCTCAGCCTTATTTCACCCAGCCCCTATTCAAAATGGAGTCACTCTGGTTCGAATGCCTCTAACAAGAGTAAAGAGTTTCATTTCAAAAAAAGAATGGACTCAAATTCTGGTTGTCTCCTGATCCTTCCTTTGTCACCTTATGACTTCTTCATTTCCACCTTGTAATCTCCTGTAATAGTGAAGTACATTCACTTTGCAAGATTGAACAAAAGGTATGTACACAACTGTGTTGTAACTGACTATAAAAGATAACTTTATTATTTTGATCATCAAAAGGAAGACATGGGAACAGCCCATACTGCCAACAATAAGAAAAATTTAAGTCACTTATAATACAACCATTCCTGTGGAAAATCGTAGCCATTAGGGGCTATAATTATGAAGATAATGGATCAATCTGGAAAAAAAAAAAAAAAACACACTCCTGATTCTTTCAGGCAGAAAACAAAATGATATAATAATGTAAAAACTAGGCCATGAACGAGAACAGGAAAGAAAGATAGAATAAAATGAGGACAGCTTCTGCATTTGGGAGGTAGTATTGCAGGCAGTCTTTATTTCTCTTATAATCACTATGATTTGTTTGTACAATAAATAAGAGTTAGACTTGGGGAGAATCGCTACTGAATTTTATCAAATGCCTCATCCTATCTACTGAGATAACAGTTTCATTACTTTTCCCATAGATTGTGGTGATAGCTTTCCTTCCTTTACCCCATCCTCAGTCTCCTAGGTAAACATCTACCAGATCCTAGTGCATTCCATTTAATTCAAGCCTGAGAACTTTTACTGAGCAACTACTTTGTACCAAGTTCTGCAGCTAAGAGAGGAAGAGGTTGATGGGGGATATTACCTTGGTGAAGGTCCAATCCAGGACCCCAGGACCAGAGAGGGGCCCACAGGGGAAAGAGAGGGGCTGGGGCCTTCACAGAAGGCAAGTAGAATGGACAGAGTGAGGCCATGAGGGGGAGCACTTTGCCATGAATGTCACAGCTTAGCATGGGGCTTGGCACATAGTGAGTGCCCAATAAACATTTGATGAATTGAACTGAACTGTATTACATGGGGGAGTCTCGCTCCCATCCCCAACCTCTCCTATTCCAGGCCAGCATCAGGGACAAGCCCTTGCCCTCCCAGCAACTGAAACCACCTTTGCAAAATTATGACTGAGACAGTGAAAGAGATCTAACTTCACTGACTCCATCTTGTTTCTAACCTCCAAGCTGTCCTTGTTCATTCCTGGGCATAGGCTGAACTAACTTTGGGAGAAACTTAGTTTATAGTTTAAACAAAAGTGACTAGATTGCCTCTGTAGGACTAACATTAGCCACAAGATTCGAAATTACAGTTTAGGAGTCATGCAGCTGGAGGCTATAAGATTCTGACTCTCCCTAAACTGCTCCTAAGACCAGTGCTTGAGATATTTTGCAGACCCTGCATTTGATGGAGCAGCTGGCACCACCCAGACTGATAAACTGGGTCATCTAATCTTGTGGGTCCTCCCACCCAGGAACTGACTCAGGGCAAGAAGACAGCGTGTACCCACTACGATTTTATCTCTGACCAATCAGCACTCCCAGGTCACTGGCTCCACCCACCCACCAAGTAGTCCTTAAAAACTCTGCTCTCCTTGACTGGGCGTGGTGGCTCATGCCTGTAATCCCATAATCCCGGCATTTTGGGAGGCCGAGGCAGGCAGATCACGAGGTCAAGAGATTGAGACCATCCTGGCTAACATGGTGAAACCTTGTCTCTACTAAAAATACAAAAATTAGCTGGGCGTGGTGGCACACTCGTGTAATCCCAGCTACTCAGGAGGCTGAGGCAGGAGAATCGCTTGAACCCGAGAGGCGGAGGTTGCAGTGAGCCGAGATCGTGCCACTGCACTCCAGCCTGACAGAGTGAGACTCTGTCTCAAAAAAAAAACAAAACAAAAACAAACAAACAAAAAAAAAAACTCTGCTCCCCAAATGCTCTAGGGGACTGCTTTGAGTAATAATAGAACTCCAGTCTCCCACACAGCCAGCTCTGCATGAATTACTCCTTCTCTATTGCAATTCCCCTTTCATGAAAAATTGGCCCAGTCTAGACAGCAGGCAAGGTGAACCCACTGGGCAGTTACAGAATCCCCTCACCTTTCTCCTCATGGTCTCCTTCTCCAAAGCCTAGTCCAAGCCAGTGAGAGAGGAGGAAGGAAGAAACCAGTCAGGCAGGCAGTTAGGGTGGGTCCTCAGTTGAGTTCTTTCAAACAAAAGAACAGCCTGCAGGCACAGACAAGGGAACTTGCACAAGTGGGTTGTCTAAGACGTGCCTACAGCTGCATAGACCCAGCACTTTGGGATGCTCAGGTGGGTGGATCACCTGAGGTCCAGAGTTCGAAACTAGCCTGGCCAACATGGTGAAACCCCATCTCTACTAAAAATACAAAATTAGCCAGGGGTGGTGGCACGCGCCAGTAATCCCAGCTATTCAGGAGCCTGAGGCAGGAGAATCACTTGAACCTGGGAGGTGGAGGTTCCAGCAAGCAGAGATAGCACCACTGCACTCCAGTCTAGGCAACAGAGTGAGACTCTGTCTCAAAAAAGAAGAAAAAAGAAAAAAATCCACACAGGAGACTTGCCCAGACATACCTGCAATGGAAAATTCAATTCCCTGACACATGCGCAGTATGGGGAACAAAGCAATATGGAGTAACTCAAGCTGAGGGCCTGCATGCACAATAGGAGGACAAGGACCAGAAATTTATGCCTTATGCAAATGAGACACCTATCCCTCATCAGTTTCTTTAAAAAGCCTCTATATTCAACTGTGAAACAGCGACCCTTTTTCAAGACCCCTCTCTGTGGCACAGAACTATCTCTCTCTCTTTCACTTATTAAACTCCTGCTCTAATCTCACCCTGGGAGAGTTCATGCCCTTGATTTCTTCGGCCGTGAGACAGAGAACTTCAGGTGGCACCCTAGACAATGAGGCCATTTCACCAAAGCTCTGGTCCTAGTGGTTTATTTTTGTTTTTTGAGACAGGGTCTTGCTCTGTCACCCAGGCTGGAGTGCAGTGGTGTGATCATCGCTTACTGCAGCCTCAAACTCCTAGACTCAAGCAGTCCTCCCACCTCAGCCTCCCAAGCAGCTGGGACTACAGGTGCGCCCCACTATGCCTATTTTTTTTTTTTTTTTGAGACAGAATCTCGCTCTTTCGCCCAGGCTGGAGTGCAGTGGTGCAATCTCAGCTCACTGCAACCTCCGCCTCCAGAGTTCAAGCAATTCTCCTGCCTCAGCCTCCCAAGTAGCTGGGATTATAGGCATGTGCCACCATGCCCAGCTAATTTTTTGTATTTTTAGTAGAGATGAGGTTTTGCCATGTTGGCCAGGCTGGTCTCGAACTCCTGACCTCGGGTGATCCACCTGCTTCTGCCTCCCAAAGTACTGGGATTATAGGCGTGAGCCACTGCACCTGGCCCTGACAAATTATTTTTAATTTCTTTGTAGAGATGAGGTCTTGCTATGTTGTCCAGGCTGGTCTCAAACTCCTGGCTTCAAGTGGTCTTCCCACTGAAGTGTTGGGATTACAAGCATGAGCCATCGTGCCCAGCCCTGGCCTTTGGTTCTTTGCTCCTACAAAGTGCTAGAGAAAAAGCCCTGCCTGGTCCCTAAACAGATGTCTAGGGACCATATTTGATCAACGAAAACTCCATACCTGGGGTATACTGACAAGGAACATTTTCCAATTTGTAGTTACTTGTTTAACAAGCAAAACAAAATACATCCTGCAAAGAAACAAGAAACCATCACAGCTAGGTTTAGATTTAATGAATTACTTTTATTGAAAATAACAAAACTACGTGAGAAGAATACAAAACTCTGGTGTGGAAAAAAAAAAACAAACAGCAAGCGTATCTATCTTTTTTTTTCTTAGGCGGCGTTTTGCTCTGTTGCCCAGGCTGGAGTGCAGTGGCGCAATCTCGGCTCACTGCAAGCTCTGCCTCTCGGATTCACGCCATTCTCCTGCCTCAGCCTCCCCAGTAGCTGGGACTACAGGCTCCCGCCACCACACCCAGCTAATATTTTGTATTTTTAGTAGAGACGGGGTTCCACCGTGTTAGCCAGGATGGTCTCGATCTCCTGACCTCATAATCTGCCTGCCTCAGCCTCCCAAAGTGCTGGGATTACAGGTGTGAGCCGCTATCTTTTCTTTTTTCTTTTTCTTTTTTTTTTTTTTCTTTTTTTTTGAGACAGAGTCTTGCTCTGTCATCAGGCTGGAGTGCAGTGGCGTGATCTTGGCTCACGGCAACCTCCGCCTCCCGGATTCAAGTGATTCCCCTGCTTCAGCCTCCCAAGTAGCTGGGATTACAGACATGTGCCACGACGTTTCTGCAAAAATACAATAATTTTCATATTTTAGTAAAGACAGGGTTTCACCATGTTGGCCAAGATGGTCTCGATCTCCTGACCTCGTGATCTGCCTGCCTCGGCCTCCCAAAGTGCTGGGATTACAGGAGTGAGCCACTGCACCCGGCCTAAGCGCATCTATCTTTTCTCCTCTGTCATTCACCTTCTGCAGAAGATGAAGATGCATCGTTCTTCTCCTCTTTGTCTGAAGGGCCCATCACGATCCATAATTCCTATTTCTCTTAATATTTTCAAATATCTCTTGGGCAAGCCATCCAGCAATCTGCTTGGCCCATAAGTGATTTTCCAGTCCTTTATTTTATTTTATTTTATTTTATTTTATTTTATTTATTTTATTTTTGAGACAGAGAGTCACTCTGTCTTCCAGGCTGAAGTGCAGTAGTGTGATCTCAGCTCACTGCAACCTCCACCTCCCAGGTTCAAGCGATTCTCCTGCCTCAGCCTCCCGAGTAGCTGGGATTACAGGTGCCTGCCACCACACCTGGCCAATTTTTGTATTTTTAGTAGAGATGACTTTTCACCATGTTGGCCAGGCTGATCTGGAACTCCTGACCTCAGGTGATCTGCCTGCATCGGCCTCCCAAAGTGCTGGGATTACAGGCATGAGCCACCGGGCCCGGCCGATTTTCCAGCAGCATTGTTGTGAGCCAAAGCTGTCCCCCTCCTTGACTGTGTGAAAATATTTAACTGGGAATTGTCACCTGTAAAAAAAAAAAAAAAAATTCCTCTCGCACAGCAAGTCTTGCCATCAGTTTTCTTTTCCTGACCTGGTTATTTATTTTTATTCTGAAATAAACGTTATAGCTAAGGAATTTCAAGCACACTTCAAGGAACATCACATTACAGGGCAGAAGGAGCAAGCTGCCCAGCGGAAAGGGGCCACCAGCATCCCCTCAAACCTGGTGGCAGCCGCATGATTGCTGGGGTTTATGTGCTAGAGCCTTGTTCCCCACATTTACTACTCAAAAATGCACCCCTGGGTGAGTGCAGTGTTTCACACCTGTAATCCCAGCACTTTGGAAGGCCGAGGCAGGCTGATTACCTGAGTTCAGGTGTTCAAGAGCAGCCTGGTCAACATGGTGACACCCCATCTCTACTAAAAATACAAAAATTAGCCAGTCGTGGTGGTGGACACCTGTAGTCCCAGCTACTCTGGAGGCTGAGGCGGCAGAATCGCTTGAACCCGGGAGGCAGAGGCTGTAGTGAGCTGAGATCGTGCCACTGCACTCCAGACTGGGCGACAGAGTGAAACTCTGTCTCAAAAAATAAAAATTAAAAAAAACACACACACACACAAAATGCACCCCTTTGGCCAGGCACAGTGGCTCACACCTGTAATCCTAGCACTTTGGGAAGCCAAAGCAGAAGGATTCCTTGAGCCCAGGAATTCAAGACCAGCCTAGGCAACATAGCAAGACCCCGCCCCTACAAAAAAATAAAATTAGCTGGACATGGTGGTGCATGCCTGTAGGCTTAGCTACTCGGGTGACTGAGGTGGGAAGATCACTTGAGCCCAGGAGTTGGAGGCCACAGTGAGCTATGATCATGACACTGCACTCCAGTCTGCATGACAGTGTGAGACCCTGTCTCAAAACAAACAAACAAACAAACAAGAGACCCTGGAGATGGCCTGAACTAATATTTGACCTGATCACACCATTTGACAAATGCTGGAAGCCAGTTTGTTTTTTTGTTTTTTTTTTTTTTTGAGACAGAGTCATCATTCTATTACTCAGGCTGCAATGCAGTGGCTTGATCTCAGTTCACTGCAACTTCCACCTCCCGGGTTCAAGTGATTCTCCTGCCTCAGCCTCCTGAGTAGCTGGGATTATAGGCACATGCCACCACACCCGGCTAATTTTTGTATTTTTAGTAGAGATGGGGTTTCACCATGTTGGCCAGGCTGGTCTCGAACTCCTGACCTCGTGATCTGCCTGCCTTGGCCTCCCAAAGTGCTGGGATTACAGGCGTGAGCCACCTCGCCTGGCCTGGAAGCCAGTATTACTGGAGGAGGTGCAGGATGGAATTCGATTTCCTTTAGGGACCTCAGGCAGGTCACTAGCTCTTCATGGTACTCAGTCTCTCATCCCCTCGAGGGCTGCCCGACAGCCTCTTGCAGCCCTGACATTTGTGATTCCAGTGTCTGTTGTGAGAGTGGGTGCTGGTAACAGCCCTGTGCACTCTTATCTCAGGAAAGATTCCATTTAGATTCCTTGCTAAAAAACATGTTGGCTTTCTCGTGGAAGGTGATTTATGCTGAAAGTCGCCTCGGCAGTAGGAAGCTGAGATTTCCCTCCCTGCCCCATTTTTTTCCCAACTCCTCCAGACTCATTTGGCCTGAGTGCAACAGAATGAAAGAGGGAAGTTTAATATCAGCTTCACCGGGTTCATTTTGCAAACCTCACTTAGATTTAGCATTAGGTTTAGGGCTAGGGTAGGGCTTGTGGTAGACTTAGGATTGAGGCTATGGCTGTTTCTAGGACTGGGATTTGGTTTAGGAATAGGGTTAGGGCTAGGACTAGAGTTAGGTTAGGGTTAAGTGATGGCTACGGCTAGGATTCAGGCTAGGTTTAGGTTATGAGCAGGGTTAGTCTTAGGGTTAGGGATAGGGGTAGGGCTAAAACCAGGGCTAGGATTAGAGACATTTGTAGGCGTGATTTTGTATATATATATATATATATATATAATTTTGTGTATATATATATATAATTTTGTGTGTGTGTATATATATATATATATATTTTTTTTTTTTTTTGAGACAAAGTCTTGCTCTGTTGCCCAAGCTGGAGTGCAGTGGCTCAATTTTGGCTCACTACAAGCTCCACTTCCCGGGTTTAAACAATTCTTGTGCCTCAACCACCCGAGTAGCTGGGACTACAGGCATGCTCCATCATGCCCCGCTAATTTTCGTATTTTTAGTAAAGATGGGGTTTCTCCATATTGGCCAAGCTGGTCTCAAACTCCTGGCCTCAAGTGATCCACCTGCCTTGGTCTCCCAATGTGCTGGGATTGCAGGTGTGAGTCACTGCACCTGGCCAGTAGGCTTAATTAATTTTAGGATTAAAAGTGATGGATTTGCTTGGTCAGGGATCCATCATCTCCTTGTGCTGTTTCTTCCTTCTGACTCTTTGTCAGTCTTCTGTACCCTGCAAAGCCACAGGGGCAGAGTTGCCCAAGGCCATGGGAGCCCACCTCTTGCACCAGCATGACCTGGATGTGAGACATGGAGTCAAAGGAGATCATTTCAGAACTTTAAGATTTGACTGCTGGCCGGGCATGGTGGCTTACACCTGTAATCCCAGCACTTTGGGAGGCCAAGGCGGGTGGATCATGAGGTCAGGAGATTGAGGCCATCCTGGCCAACATGGTGAAGCCCCGTCTCTACTAAAAATACAAAAAAAAAAAAAAAATTAGCCAGGCGTGGTGTCGTGCACCTGTAGTCCCAGCTACTCAGGAGGCTGAGGCAGGGGAATTGCTTGAACCCAGGAGGCGGAGGTTGCAGTGAGCCAAGATCATGCCACTGCACTCCAGCCTGGTGACAGAGAGAGACACTGTCTCAAAAAAAAGAAAAAAAAAAAGATTTGACTGCCCTGCTGGATTTCAGACTTGCAAGGAATCGGTAGCCCCTTTGTTTCGGCCAATTTTCTCCCATTTGGAATGGGTATATTTACCCAATGCCTGTCCCCTCCTTCTATCTAGGAAGTAACTAACTTGCTTTTGATTTTACAGGCTCATAGGCAGAAGGAACTTGCTTTGTCTCAGATGAGACTTTGGGCTTGGACTTTCGGGTTAACGCTGGAATGAATTAAGACTTAGGGGGACTGTTGGGAAGACATGATTGGTTTTGAAATGTGGAAGAAACATGAGATTTGTGAGGGGCCAAGGGTGGAATGATATGATTAGGCTTTGTGTCCCCACCCAAATCTCATCTTGAATTATAATCCCCTAAATCCCCATAACCCCCACATGTCAAGGGAGACACCAGGTGGAGGTAAGTGAATCGTGGGGGCGGTTTCCCCCATGCTGTTCTCATGATAGTGAGTGAGTTCTCACAAGATCTGATGGCTTTATAAGGGCCTCTTCTCCCTTTGCTCAGCACTTCTCCTTCCTGCCACCTTGTGAAGAAGGTGTCTCGCTTTCCCCTTCGTCTTCCGCCATGATTGTAAGTTTCCTGAGGCCTCCCCAGCCATGCTGAACTGTGAGTCAATTAAACCTCTTTTCTTTATAAAGAGGAGTAACTCTCATTCAAGTTACTTGATTATCTTTCATATTCCAGCATATTGTGTTAGTTACTGACTTTTATTTTTCAGAGATAATTTACTCATAGCCAAATGCACAGATCTTACCTGTGTCATTCAATCGGTTTTGACAAATCAAATACCCACGTAACCAGCACCTCTGTCAAGACACAGAACATTTTATCACCCCAGAATGTTGCCTATATAGCTTTTCCCTAGAAGCTACCACTGATCTGATTTCTTTCTTTTTTTTTTTTTTTTTTTTGATATGGAGTCTCACTCTGTTGCCCAGGCTGGAGTGCAGTGATACAATCTCAGCTCACTGCTGCAACCTCTGCCTCCCGGGTTCAAGCGATTCTCCTGCCTCAGTCTCCCGAGCAGCTGGTACTACAGATGCCTGCCACTACGCCCAGCTAATTTTTTGTGTTTTTAGTAGAGACGGGGTTTCACCGTGTTAGCCAAGATGGTCTCGATCTCCTGACCTCGTGATCCACCCACTTCGGCCTCCCAAAGTGCTGGGATTACAGGCGTGAGCCACTGTGCCCGGCCCTCTGATCTGATTTCTGTGGCTACAGGTTGGTTTTACTAGTTCCAGAACTTAAATGAAATCATACATTATAGACTGTTTGATCTAGGATTTTTTTTTTGTCGTTGTTTTTATAGAGACAAGGTCTTGCTCTGTCGCCCAGGATGGAGTGCAGTGAAGTGATCATAGCTCACTGCAGCCTCAAATTCCTGTGTTCAAGTGATCCTCCTGCCACAGCCTCACAAGTAGCTGGGACTACAGGTGCACACCACTGTATCTGGCAAATTTTCTAAATTTTTGTAAAGATGGGGTGTCACTGTGTTGCCTAGGCTAATCCCAAACTCCTGGGCTCGAGCAATCTGCCTGCCTTGGCTTCCCAGACTGCTAGGATTACAGGCATGAGCCACCATGCCCAGCCTAATTATTTTTTAAGCAGCACAATATTTTTCAGGTTTATTTATGTTGTTTGTGTTCTACTGACTTTTTTAGTACAAGATTTATATTCTGATATTTTTAGTACCAAGTACTTTTTCACTATCTGCCCAAAGCCTGTCACAATTAATGTATAAACCTACCCTGTCTACAGTGTTAGCTGTGACCTCGGTTCTCATACAAAGTGCTCTGCTGACCCATCTGTTTCAGATGATTTCTACACTTAAATTTGCTTTGATTAAATAAAATAAGGACCCATAATTTATTCCAAGTGAGATGTCATACCTCACATGTCAGCACCTTCTTCATTAACCCATCCAATTTGCACCGAGAAGACTTGGAATAGAATGTGTGTGGCAGGTAATGGAGGTATGGCGGGGGGTGGAGGGTGGAGAAAGCACTTCTCCAATAAGGGTGGGGAGTGATATCTTTCTGGAAGCAGAGAACCTGGTCAGAGGTGGCTTGGCTTAATGAAGAGACGGCCACATATAGAGCTGGGAGAAGGCTGGGTGTAGTGGCTTATGCTCGTAATCCCAACGTTTTGGGAGGCCAAGACAGGAGGATTACTTGAGGCCAAGAGTTTGAGACCAACCTGGGAAACATAGTGACACCCTATCTCTTAAAAAAAATTTTTTTTTTTGAGAGGGAGTCTCATTCTGTCACCCAGGCTGGAGTGCAGTGGCGCAATCTCAGCTCACCGCAACCTCCACCTCCCGGGTTCAAGCGATTCTCCTGCCTCAGCCTCCTGAGTTGCTGGGATTACAGGCACCCACCACCACACCTAGCTAATTTTTGTATTTTAGTAGAGTTGGGGTTTCACCATGTTGGCCAGGCTAATCTCGAACTCCTGACCTCAGGTGATGCGCCCGCCTTGGCCTTCCAAAGTGCTGGGATTATAGGCATGAGACACCGCACCCGGCCATCTTAAAAAAATTTTTTTTAATTAGCTGAGCATGGTGATACCTGCCTGTAGTCCCAGCTACTTGGAAGGCTGAGGCAGTAGGATGACTTGAGCCCACAAGTTCAAGGCAGCAGTGAGCTGTGATCATGCCACTGCACTCCAGCCTGAGTGACAGAGCAAGACCCTGTTTCTAAAAACAAATAAATAAAAAGTTGGATTAAAAATGAGTTTTAGATCCAGCTCGGTCACTTGGCTTCACAACTTTTGGCCAATCACCTAAGGTCACCTCCTTTATAAAATGAGAATGACGTAATTGCCATTGCAATAATAACTAGCATTCAGATATTGCCTTAGACAGCAAATGAGACCCTGAAAAATAGCAGACACCCGCTAAAAGTTAAATGAATGTAATCAAAAGTGCCTTGTAGGCTGGGCGCGGTGTCTCACACCTATAACCCCAGTACTTTGGGAGGTTGAGGCAGGCACATTGCTTGAGGTCAGGAGTTCGAGACCAGCCTGGCCAACGTGTTGAAACCCCATCTCTATTAAAAAAAAAAAAAAAATTTAAATTAGCTGGGTGTTATGGCTTACACCTGTAGTCCCAGCTACTCGGGAGGCTGAGGCAGGAGAAGTGCTTGAGCCTGGGAGGTGGAGGTTGCAGTGAGCCCAGATTGTGCCACTGCACTCCAGCCTGTGTGACAGAGTGAGTCCCTGACTCGACAAAATTTAAAAATAAAGTTCATCGTAAACTGTAAAATGGGTGTTGAAGCCTCCGCCCATGGGCTGCAGGGACAGGGACAGGTCACACGGTCACTCCTCAGGAATCTTGCAAAGTTGGCTTCACAGAATGATTCACCCACAGACAAAAAACAAGAGTTTTTCCAAAACCCAGCCTCGCTGCAGAGCCGTCCATTCAGAATCTCCAGGCCGGGCCCCAGAGCTGACTGTTTTTAGCTTTCCTGGGTGATCTGGTTGTCCCATCGGGGGACAGCACTGAGGGGCGGCTGCTCCTTTTTGGGGAATGGACCTTATGGAGGCAGTATGAGAAGAGTAATTCCCCAGAGAGTAGACACCCTTGGGCCTGCTTTTTTTTTAATAGAGAAAGAGTCTCACTCTGTCTCCCAGGTTGGAGTGCAGTGGTGCAATCATAGCTCACTGCAGCCTCCAACTCCTGGCCTCAGGCAATCCTCCCAGCTCAGCCTCCCAAGTAGCTGGCACTACAGGCACATATCACCACACCTGGCTTTTTTTTTTTTTTAAGACATAGGGTCTCACTATGTTGCCCAGGCTGGTCTCAAACTCCTGGCCTCAAGCAATCCTCCCACCTCAGCCTCCCAGAGTGCTAAGATTACAAGCGCAAGCCACAGTGCCCAGTCTAAGATTTTTTTTTAAGCAGCATAATGTTTTTCAGGTTTACTTATGTTGTTTGTGATCTACTGACGTTTTTAGTATAAGACTTATATTCTGACTTTTTTACTGCCCGATACTTTTAGACAGGGTCTCACTCTGTCTCCCAGGCTGGAGTGCGCTGGTGCAATCATGGCTAACTGCAGCCTCCAACTCCTGGTCCCAAGCCATGCTCCCGAGTAGCTGGGACTGCAGGTATACGCCACTACACCTGGGTAAGTTTTTTATTTTTTTCTTTTCTTTCTTGCTTTCTTTATTTTTTGAGACAGAGTCTCGCTCTGTCACCCAGGCTGGAGTGCAGTGGCGCAATCTCGGCTCACTGCAACCTCTGCCTCCCAGGTTCAGGCAATTCTCCTACCTCAGCCTCCCAAATTGCTGGGACTATAGGTGTGTGCCACCACGCCCGGCTAATTTTTTGTATTGTTAGTAAAGACGGGGTTTCACCGTGTTAGCCAGGATGGTCTTGATCCCCTGACCTCATGATCCTCCCGCCTCGGCATCGCAAAGTGCTGGGATTACAGGTGTGAGCCACCGTGTCCGGCCTTATTTCTTTATTTTTTTAGTATAGGATCTTGCTATGCTGCCCCGGCTGGTCTTGAACTCCCAGCCTCAAGTAATCCTTCTGCCTGAGGCTCCCAGAGTACTGACATTAGAGGTGTGAGACACCATGCCTGGCTTGCTTTTATATCAATGCATGTCACTACCTTCCATAGGCGGGCTGACTCCTGGAAGCCAGACGGTGGACACCAGCCCACAGCAAGGTACTAATGAAGAGGGTGTCCGCCGTGGCCACATGCTGCCACCTCCCAAAACGCCAGGGAAACCTGAGGGGGAGCTGCTGTGCAGACAAGTTCATGCTCACCAAGTGTGCCCTCTGTACCCCGATCATCCCCTGCCTTCCTTACAAACCACTTGAAAACGTGTAACCGGTTTAGACCAATGGACTGTGTGAACTTGTAAAATATATATTTAGTCTTCATCGGCTTTCCTGGCACACAACTCCCAACAGCCTTAGAATCCTTAAAGTGATCATCTTTTTGTATGTTAATGAGTAGCTTCAGGATAGGGGCTCGTCACCCAAAGACCAAGGAAGGATTAGAGGGTTGGGACTTTCAGCCCCACCCCTAACCTCCAGGGAGGAGAGATGGGCTCAACGGTGACCTGAATCACCAACAGTCAGTCACTTAATCAATCATGCCCTATGTAATGATTCTATAAAAACCCTAACGGACTGGGTTCAGGGGGCTTCCAGAAGGCTGAACACATGGAGGTTCCTGGTGGGAGGGGAGTGTTGCACCCAGGGATGGCATGGAATCTCTCCATCCCTTCCTCCGTACCTCGCCCTATGAACCTGTGAAAGGAAAATATCTTGGGCTCCTTCAAACTGGGATCTGCTCAGGGCAAATCTGCCTCCCATTCTATCCAAAGTCATCCCTCAGCTCACTGAGATAGATGCATATCTGACTGCCTCCTTTGGAAAGGCTACTCAGAAGCTCAGAAGAATGCAACCATTCCTCTCTCACCTATCTATGACTGGGAAGCCCCCTCCCTGCTTGCAGTCTTCCAGCCTTTGCTTCAAGTTGTCCTGTCTTTCCAGACCAATCCAATGTACTTCTTACATATATTGATTGATGTCTCATGTCTCCCTGAAATGCATAAAACCAAGCTGTGCCCCGACCACCTTGGGCACATGCCGTCAGCACTTCCTGAGGCAGTGTCATGGGTGTGCATCCTCAACCTTGGTAAAATAAGCTTTCTAAATTTACTGAGACCTGTCTCAAATGTTCGGGGTTCACATTCTTCTTCCTCTGTAGCCTTTGGAACATCTTTTATAATAAACCGGTAAATGTAAGTGTTTCCCTGAGTTCTGTGAGCCATTCCAGCAAATTAAGCAAACCCAAAGAGGGAGTTGTGGGAACCCTGATTTATAGTCACCAGTCAGAAGCACAGATAAAACAACCTGGGGCTTCTGATTGGCATCAAAGTAGGGAGCAGTCTTGGGGACTGATTTCTCAACCTATGGGATCAGATGCTATCTCCAAGGAGAGGATGCCCAGCTAGTATCTGCTGCAGAATGAATTACATGTTTGCTAGTGGGGAGAAATCCCTAAACATTTGGACATAGAAGTCTTCCATGTTGGTCGTTGTGGGATGAGAGTAGAGAAAAACCAGGTTGTGGCTGAGTGGGGTGGCTCACGCTTGTAATCCCAGCACTTTGGGAGGCCGAGTTGGGCAGATCACTTGAGGTCAGGAGTTCGAGACCAGCCTGGCCAACATGGTGAAACCCTGTCTCTACTAAAAATACAAAAATGAGCTGGGTGTGGTGACACACAGTTGTAATCCCAGCTACTTGGGAGGCTGAGGTGAGAGGATTTCTTGAACCTAAGAGGCGGAGGTTGCAGTGAGCCGAGATCGTGCCACTGCACCCCAGTCTGGGCAATAGAGTGAGCCTCAAAAAAAAAAGTGTTTTTACCACACAGAGATGTTGCAGTCTCCCCAATGCACCACAATGTAGCAGTCTCTCATTGTGAGGTGTCAGCCGGAGTTCTTTGTCTCATGACCAAGAGAATTAAGGAGCATGGACACATAGGGTGAGGTTGGAGTAAAAGTTTAATAAGTGAAAGAAAGCTCTCTGCAGCAGAGAGGGAGCCCAAATGGGTTGCTGTTTTTACAGTTGAATGCAAAGGCTTTTATAAGAAACTGATGAGGGCTGGGCATCTCATTTTCATAAAGGCACAAACTTCTGGTAGCTCCCCACCCCATTCTCCTAATGCACATGCAACCACTTAGCTTGAGTTCTCTATATTGCTTTGTTCCCCTTACTGCACATTTGTCAGGAGATGGACTTTTCCATTGTGGGCATGTCTAGGCAAGTCGCCTTTGTAGGCTTTTTCTATCTGTGGAGCTGTGGGCATATCTCAGGCAAGCTCCGCTGTGCAAGTTCCCTTATCTGTGCCTGCAGCTTGATTTTTCAGGCTGTTCTTTTGTTTGAAAGAATTCAACTGAGGACCCACCCTAACTGCCTGCCTGTCCAGTTTCTTTCTCCTCTCTCAGAGACTGTGACAAAAATGACCTGTGTTACCTCCAGGTCAAGGTAGTTAAGGCCAGCATGCTTCATCCATTCCTCTCCTCCTTCCATAGAGATCTCAAAGATAACATGTCTTCTGTAATGTCTCCTCTAGCCTGGGGCCCTGAGTGACTATATGGAGCAGAGAGAGGTTCCTGTTGGCTCTCACTGGAGATGCAGCATGAGCAAGGAATAAGCCTGTGTTGTGTAAACCAGTGGTGATTTCAGGCTATTTTGTTGCAGCAACTAGTAACGGTAATCCTGTCTAATGCAATTGTATATCAGGTGGTTTCTACTTACTCTTCCAGAAACTAGAATGCTCTGAATGTTAGTAGAAGAAACTAAGGACATTAGCAGATGTAATAACCACCAGCAAGAATTCCCAAATGATGGCCGGGTGTGCTGGTGGCTCACGTCTGTAATCCCAGTGCTTTGGGAGGCCGAGATGGAAAGATCACTTGAGCCCAGAAGTTTAAGACTAACCTGAGCAATATAGTGAAACCCTGTCTCTACAAAAAGAGAAAACTTTTAATCAGCCACACCTGTAGTCCCAGCTAATCTGAAGGCTGAGGTGGGAGGATCACGTCAGCCTAGTAGTTTGAGGCTGCAGTGAGCTATGATTGCACCACTGCACTCCAATCTGAGTGACAGAGCAAGATTTTGTCTCTAAAATCACAAAAAACAAAGAAAGACTTCCCCAGTGAACAAGTCTACCTCCTAAACACCTTGGAACAGTTCTAAAAGAAGTCGATCTGAACACACAACATCAGAAATTCTTAAGATATCGCCCTGGCTAGGGACGCCCCAGGTGTTACCTGTGGCCAAAAGCCAAGCGCTGGCCACCCATTCAGCCCCTTTGGTTACGCCTCATAAACATTTTATGGACCCTGTTCAATTGCAAAGCGATTCACACTATTAACTCCCATCACAGTTTTATTGTGGAAAGATGTTGCAAGCTTGGTCCACGCAAGCGGAGCCATGCGTCAGTTCAGGAATCACGGCTGCCAAAGCCCAGCTGGAGCAGGTGCAGATGCAGATAGGCAACTCGTGGCTAATGGACATTCGTGGCTAATGGACTGCTCCCAATCTCACCCCCAGCCAGCTGGCACTGAGCCCTGAGGCTTCATCCTCCCAGCAAAGGTCCTGGAAATGGCTGGACTGAATTAGTCCCCCATATAACATGGGATGATGTTGCATTCACCCCAGTGGGATGTATGATCATAAAAATCTGTTCTATCAGCCTTCCTGCCTTCATCCTGCACCCAGGACAGACCCACATCCTATTACTGCCAATGCAGTTTCACATCAGACATCTATAGGGTGATATCTATTCAGGAATGACAGAGAGAGTGAGAGAGAAGGAAGACTTGGGCCCTTGACATGCTGAGCATGAGAAGAGGAGTGAGGGGTAAGCAGTCTGGCTGATTCCCCTCCCCAGCCCGGGATAATTTGCATAAAGCCGCATTTTCCTCAGCAACAGTCTCTGATTGGTCCCTGTCTGTCCATTAGCTGACTCCAGTCCTGACCAGCCTGTTTGTTCTCAGTCCCCCTGCCAGGACACATTCTGAAGAGGGTGGGAGATTCAGCTCAGCCTCACTCCTCCCCTTTAACCCCCAGAGCTAGATTACAACCTTTTGAGGCTCTAAGCATTGACCATGGCGATGCCCCCAGCCACTGTCCCAGCCCCTCACTGTGCAATTCACAACAAAACAGTATTTTGCAGAATGACACAAAACTGACATTGATGCTGGAATTCAAACAGCCTTTTTCTGGATTTTCAGATTGCAAAATCCTGTATAAGCTTGTCAAGAATGAGCGCCTCTCTGTCTCTTCGGGTGTGTGTTCTTGTGTGAGTGTGTGCCTGGATGTGGGCGTGGGTGACTCTGGTGTGAGTCTGGATTCAGGGGTGTGAATGTGTGTGTTTCCTGGCTTTTTATTTTTTGGGGGGCAGAGTCTCGCTCTATCACCCAGGCTGGAGTGCAGTGGCACGATCTCAGCTCACTGCAAATTCCTCCTCCTGGGTTCAAGCGATTCTTGTGCCTCAGCCTCCCAAGTAACTGGTACCATAGTCGTGCACCACCACGCCTGGCTAATTTTTGTATTTCTAGTAGAGACAGGGTTTCATCATGTTGGCCAGGTTGGTCTTGAACTTCTGACATTAAGCGTTCCACCCACCTCAGCTTCCCAAAGTGCTGAGATTACAGGCGTGAGCCACCACACCCAGCTTTTTGTTTTTTTGTTTTTTTTTTTTTTTTTGAGATGGAGTCTCGCTCTGTCGCCCAGGCTGGACTGCAGTGAAGCGATCTCGGCTCACTGGGTTCAAGCGATTCTCCTGTCTCAGCCTCCTGAGTAGCTGGGATTACAGGCATGCACCACCATGCTCGGTTAATTTTTGTATTTTTAGTAGAGATGAGGTTTCCCCATGTTGGCCAGGCTGGTCTCGAACTCCTGAACTCAGGTCATCTGCGACTCAGCCTCCCAAAGTGCTGGGATTACAGGCATGAGCCACCACACCCAGCCTGTTTCCTGACTTTGGCCTGAGTCTGTCTCCTCATCCCTTCTTCAGCGTTTATCTCCTTCACAGCTTCTCTGTCTATGGAGGGCCCCAGACAGGCTTTGCTTCCCAAAGGAAACCAGGCCAAGTGGTTTTGGGATGTGAATGGAGGGCCAGGATCATGCCAGGAAGAGAGAGCAGAGGGGCAGGACGTGGAGGCAGGTGCTCAAAGGATCTGGACACAAGGAGGGAGGGCTTGAGGCCTATCAAGTGGGGGTACTTCCCTGGATGCCCACCCATCCAGATCAGAGGGACAGAGGGACAGGCTGAGTCCAAGGCCCTGTGGCCAGTGCCACCCCCATCACCATAATAAGCTCCTACTATGTGCCTTGCCTTGCACTAGGTGGTTTGCATACACTGTCCCATTGAATCCTCACAACAATCCCAATGCACCCCCTTTTTCTTTTTTTTTTTTTTTTTTGAGACAGAGTCTCGCTCTGTCACCCAGGCTGGAGTGCCGTGCTGTGATCTCGACTCACTGCAACCTCTGCCTCCCACATTCAGGCAATTCTGCCTCAGTCTCCCAAGTAGCTGGGATTACAGGCGCCTGCCACCACACCCAGCTAATTATTGCATTTTTACCAAAGAGGGGTTTCGTCATGTTGGCCAGGCTGGTCTCAAGCTCCTGACCTCAGGTGATCTGCCCACCTCAGCCTCTCGAAGTGCTAGGATTACAGGCGTGAGCCACCATGCCTAGCCCCTATGTACTCTTGTTCCCAATTTTACAAATGAGGACTGGAAACTCAGAGAGGTTAAGTGACTTTCCCAGGATCACACAGCTGGTAAATGGGGAGCTAGGTTTCAAACCTAGTGTGCCTCGCGCTAAAGGCTGTGCTCTTTCTGCTAAGTCACGCTACCTCCAGGGAGGAACACATCAGGTATTAGAAGTGGCAGGACTAAGCAGAGGCCAGAGCCAAAGAGACCCATGTGGATAGGCAACAAGGATACAAGAAAGTGGGAAAGTCTAGGATAAAGACACCCCAGGCCAGGCACAGCGGCTTACGCCTGTGATTCCAGCATTTTGGGAGGCCGAAGCAGGAGGATCACCTGTGGTCAGGAGTTCAAGACCAGCCTGGCCAATGCAGTGAAATACAAAAATGAGCCAGGCATGGTGGCGCATGCCTATAGTCCCAGCTACTCAGGAGGCTAAGGTGGGAGGATCGCTTGAACCCAGGAGGCAGAGGTTGCAGTGAGCCAAGATCCCACTGCACTCCATCCTGGGCGACAGAGTGAGACTCCATCTAAAAAAAAAAAAAAAAAAGTACCCCAAAGGCTCTTCTCTGGTCAGGCCAAGGGGTACCTTGGAGAGAGTGTGGGGGCCAAGCAAGAAACTCCTGTGATATGAGGTGGGGTGGGCAACTGTACCACCAGCTCCTTTTTTTTTTTTTTTTTTTTTTTGAGATAGTCATTCTCTGTCACCCAGCCTGTGGTACAGTGAAGCAATCATAGCTCACTGCATCCTCCAACTCCTGGGGTCAAGCGATCCTCCTGCCTCAGCCTCCCAAAGTGCTGAAATTATAGGCATGCATCACCATGCCTGGCTAATATTTTTATATTTTGTAGAAATGAGGGTCACACTATGTTACCCAGGCTGGTCTCGAACTCCTGGCGTCAAGTGATCCTTCCTACTCAGCCTCCGAAAGTGCTGGGATTACAGATATGAGCCACTGTGCCCCCAGCCTCACGGTCTCTTATGTAATTCCAGCACTTTGGGAGGCCGAGGCGGGCGGATCACGAGGTCAGGAGATCGAGACCATCGTGGCTAACAAGGTGAAACCCCGTCTCTACTAAAAATACAAAAAAATTAGCCTGGCGTCGTGGCGGGCGCCTGTAGTCCCAGCTACTCGGGAGGCTGAGGCAGGAGAATGGCGTGAACCCGGGAGGCGGAGCTTGCAGTGAGCCGAGATCGCGCCACTGCACTCCAGCCTGGGCGACAGAGCGAGACTCCGTCTCAAAAAAAAGAAAGAAAGAAAAACTATAAATTCCGGCAAAACAGAATCCTCCCTCTCACTGCATGTCCAAGGGCAACCAGCTAACACTTCATAATCTTCCAAATTCCCCATCCCATAAAATAGTGGCAATGACCAACCCCGCCCCGCGACAAGGATCTGCCGCAATACAGTGACCTATTTCCTCAAGTCAGCAAAGACCTTCGAGCCCCCCAGGTGCTCTAAAAATACAGCTGCCTACATGGCCAGAGCAGCCGCAAAGATGCCGCCTGGGCTCAATGTGTTCATCAAGATGCACGCTTTGGAAAAATAACAAAGAGCAGTAGTTTTTCTATGGAGAGGAGGGCCGGACAGCAGGGTGGATGCTCAATGAGCTCTAAGGGACGGATCCTTCTGCAGTTCGTCCTAATCGCACCTTGCATTCTCCTTCCTTAGCAGTTTGCAATCATTCTGTTCAATTGCTTGTTGTGCTGACGTTTGGCATTGCCTTTATTTACTTTGTAAATGACCCATTCTCAGGCTGATGCGTTCAGATACTTCACTTCTCTCTCTGGGCATGACGGCCCAGCGCGGTGGCTCAACCTGTAGTAATCCCAGTGCTTTGAGAGGCCGAGGCAGGAGGATTGCTTGAGGTCAGGAATTCAAGACCAGCTTGGACAACAGAACAAGACCCTGTCTCTACAAAAAAAAATTAAAATTCGCCGAATGAGTGGTTCATGCCTGTAGTTCCAGCCACTCAGGAAGCTGAGGCAGGAGGATTGCTTCAGCCCAGAACTTCAAGGCCACAGTGAGCTATGACAGTGCCACTGCTCTCCAACTTAGGTGACAGAGTGAGACCCCATCTCTTTTTTTTTTTTTCTGAGTCAGAGTCTTGCTCTGTAGCCCAGGCTGGAGTGCAGTGGCGCGATCTCAGATCACTGCAAGCTCCGCCTCGCGGATTCACGCTATTCTCCTGCCTCAGCCTCCCGAGTAGCTGGGACTACAGGCGCTCGCCACCACGCCTGGCTAATTTTTTATGTTTTTAGTAGAGACGGGGTTTCATCGTGTTAACCAGGATGGTCTCGATCTCCTGACCTCGTGATCCGCCCGCCTCGGCCTCCCAAAGTGCTGGGATTACAGGTGTGAGCCACTGCGCCCGGCCGACCCCATCTCTTTAAAAACAAAAAAAAAAGTTTTTTTTTAATTCACTGGGCATTGTGATGCACGCCTGTAGTCCCAGCTACTCAGGAGGCTGAGGTAGGAGGATTGATTGAGCACAGACGCTCAAGGTTACAGTGAGCTACTATGGCACCATTGCGCTCCAGCCTGGGCAAGAGAGCAAGATCTTGTCTCTAAAAATAAAGATAAAAATTAAAATCCAAGTAAAATAAATCTTTTAAAAAAAACAAAGTGCTTCTCAAACATTCAAGTACAGGGACATCGGGTAGACTGAAAAAAGGAGCCACTAGTGCCTTCCCTGGAAACAACTCATCCCCTACCCCCCAAAAAAGGCAGCCTGACCCAGAAAAGTAAGCCTTTTAAATTGTGGAGTCTGGGCTGGGCGCCGTGGCTCATGCCTGTAATCCTAGCACTTTGGGAGACTGAGGCGGGCAGGTCACTTGAGGTCAGGAGTTCGAGACCAAGCTGGCCAACATGGTGAGACCTTGTCTCTACTAAAAATACAAAAATTAGCCAGGCGCAGTGGCTCATGCCTGTACTCATGCCTGTAGTACCAGCTACTTGGGAGGCTGAGACAGGAGAATCACTTGAACCCAAGGGGCAGAGTTTGCAGTGAGCTGAGATTGTGCCACTGCACTCAAGCCTGCGCTACAGGGTAGGACTCCTTCTTAAAAAAAAAAAAAGATGGAGTCTGGGCTATAGGGCCCAAGGTTCTGAATTTCTAACAAGCTCCCGAGAATGCCCAAGTTCCTGGTCCATGGGCCACACTTTCAGTAGAAGGGTTCCAGTAGTATTTCCTGGCCGAAGCCGGTGGCTCACGCCTGTAATCCCAGCGCTTTGGAAGGCAGCAGGCAGATCACCTGAGGTCAGGAGATTGAGACCAGCCTGGCTAACATGGTGAAACCCCGTCTCTACTAAAAATACAAAAATCAGCTGGGCATGGTGGTGCACACTTGTAATCCCAGCTACTTGGGAGTCTGAGGCAGGAGAATCGCTTGAACCCGAGAGGGGGAGGTTGGAGTAAGCTGTGATCGCACCACTGCACTTCAACCTGGGTGACAGAGCAAGACCCTGTCTCAAAAAAATTAAAATACTGGCTGGGCGCAGTGGCTCATGCCTGTAATCCCAGCACTCTGGGAGGCTGAGGGAGTGGATCACCTGAGGTCAGGAGTTCAAGACCAGCCTGGCCAACATGGGGAAACCCTGTCTCTACTAAAAATACAAAAATTAGCCGGGCATGGTAGCAGGCACCTGTAATCCCAGGTACTCAGGAGGCTGTGGCAGGAGAATCGCTTGAACCCAGGAGGTGGAGGTTGCAGTGAGCCGAGATCACGCCACTGCACTGTAGTCTGGGCAACAAAAGGGAAACTCCGTCTCAAAAAAAAAAAAGATGTTTATTTATTCAAATGAGGAATGCACACGTACAAAATTCCAAAGGTACAAAAGAGTAAGCTGTTAGACTTTCATGTTTCTCCCCTGTCTCACAGCCACGTTGGTTTGTTCTCCCGAGGGAACAGCTGTTTCCAATTTCTTGTGTGCATTTTCTGAAATGGTTATCCATATACATTCACATCTGGGTGTATATAATTTTTTTTTTTTTTTTTTTGAGACAGAGTCTCGCTCTGTCGCCCAGGCTGGAGTGCAGTAGCATGATCTTGGCTCACTGCAAGCTCTGCCTCCCGGGTTCACGCCATTCTCCTGCCTCAGCCTCCCGAGTAGCTGGGACTACAGGCGCCCACCACCACACCCGGCTAATTTTTTGTATTTTTAGCAGGGATGGGGTTTCACCATGTTAGCCAGGATGGTCTTGATATCCTGACCTCGTGATCCGCCTGCCGCTGCCTCCCAAAGTGCTGGGATTACAGGTGTGAACCACCGCACCTGGCCATATAATTTGTTTTTACACAAACTGTATGCCATTTACACTGTTCAGCACCTCACTTTTCTCACTAATGATATATCTTGGAGATTGGCCTCTGTGGGTGCAGGAAGGCTTCCTCAATTTTCATGGCTGCAGAGTCTATGGTATGGAGGTCCACAGTTTATTTTTATTTTTATTTTTTTGTTTTTTTTTTTTGAGACAGGGTCTCACTCTGTCACCCAGGCTGGAGTGCAGGGGCACCATCTCGGCTCACTGCAACCGCCCGGGTTCAAGCTATCCCCCTGCCTCAGCCTCCCTAGTAGCTAGGATTACAGGTGCCCACCACCGTGCCTGGCTAATTTTTGTATTTTTAGTAGAGACGGGGTTTCACCATGTTGGCCAGGCTGGTCTCAAACTCCTGACCTCAGGTGATCTACCCACTTTGGCCTCCCAAAGTGCTGGGATTACAGGTGCAAGCCAGCATGCCCGGCCACCATAGTTTATTATAGGTCTCTTCTTTAGGTGGAGATTTTTGTTTTCTTTTCTTTCTTTCTTTTTTTTTTTTTAACTATTATAGGCAATCCTGGAATAAATATTATTCTGCATTTTGTGATTTATTACGTGATTCTGGATCTCAGTATTATAAAGCCTTAGACATCGAGCTGCTGGGTCAAATAACGTGCACTTTCAATTTGAATGGATGCTATCAAATCGCCCGCCCTAGTCACTGTGGCAGTGTATGCTGGCATGAGAAAGCCTGACTCCCACGTCCGTAGGGCCAACCCAATGTGTCATCAAGTTCGCTGGCTTTTGTCTAAAACACCAGATTTTCAGAACATCTCCAACACTGAGGAGCTACACACCACAGAAGCACCTGGACCCCCTTGTTGAACATCCCCAGGGCTCACCAGCTAGAGGCTGACCCTGATGCTAGCCACCACCACCGGCCCTCTCCTATTAACCCAGTTGGCCCAGACAGACCAGTCTTTGAAGCCTCACAGTCTACCCTGACCCCAGGCTACAGAAGCTGGGTCCCAGCCAAAGCCTCAAGACAGAACAAGAAGTGACATCAGCAAGATGATGGAATAGGAGGTCCTCTATTCATGTGCTCCCATAGCAACAATAATTTGGCAGTTATCCACAGACAAAGGTGCCTTTAAGATTCAGGTAGAAGGTTGCAAAACCCCAGTAGAGCCCAACACTAAAGATGGCCACAGGTCACACCCAGGTGGCAGGCTCACCAACCATGTTCCCAGCTACAGACCCAGAAATGGTCCCATCCTTGCTGTGAACACGGCTACAGCCCTGTTTGGCCTTTATCCTGCCACCAGCAGCAAAAGACCCAGGAAGAGTCACACCCGTCCATGCCTCAGGTAAGAAACCCCCTGGGAGTTCTCTAGTCACTGGGCACCTGGGGAAGGGGTGAGAGTGTGGGGAAACCAAGTATGATTCTAAAACCCATTCTGACAAAGCTTTGGCATTCTCGGGAATCCACTTGATTATTTATGAGGCGTTTACTTTTCATAAATGCTGCCTTCATCAGGGGGTGGAGCAGTCCCCAGGGGGCCAGGAAATATTGTTTGGGAGCTTGATAAAGGCTTTCTGACTGCTTACAAAGCAGTCATGCCACCGCGAGAGTCTAGAATGATGTAGAGATATTCAGATGCCTGCAGACAGCATCTGCAGAAGGGATGTGTTCATTTCAGGCTCCTGTTGAATGGCAGGACCTACTTTCCAAGTCAATTCTTAGCTGCCACATGCAGAACAGTGAATGAGGGGGACACACTAGCAGGAAGTGTGGTTCCCAGGGGACCCCAAGGGAACACAGAGCCTTGTCCACTCAGCCTTGCCTCGTCTCCTGAAGCAGCCCTGACATGCTCCACTGGGGGTCTCAGTTTGAAAAGCACTAAACTAGGCTGGGTGCAGTAGCTCATGCCTATAATCCCAGGGAGGCCGAAGTGGGAGGATCGCTTGAGGCCAGGAGTTTGAGACCAGCCTGGCCAACATTGTGAAATCCCGTCTCTACAAAAATTAGCTGGGCGTGGTGGCGGGCACCTGTAATCCCAGCTACTCAGGAGGCTGAGGCGGGAGAATCGCTTGAACCTGGGAGGCAGAGGTTGCAGTGAGCTGAGATTGTGCCACTGCACTCCAGACTGGGTGACACAGTGAGACTCCGTCTCAAAAAAAAAAAAAGAAAAGTATAAGAAACACAGATCACAGATACACACAGGATAATATGGCATGATGATGGAGGCGGAGATTGGAGTGATACGTCTACAAGCCAAGGAATGCCAAACAGTGCTGGAAGCTGCCAGAAGCTAGAAAGAGGCAAATAATCCTTCCCTAGAGTCTTCAGAAAGAGCTTGGCCTTGCCATATTACTGGATTTGGATCTCTAGCTGTCAGAACTTGAGAACACAAATTTCTGTTCGTTAAAGCCACCAAGCCTGTGGCAATTTGCTATGGCAGCCCCCAAGAAACTAACACAGCCCCCAAGATACACCCACCCCATGCTGTACAAGCTCCATATAATCTCAGTCACTCCCATGATGTTATATGGCACAGCTGACTAAGAAACAGAGAGTATCCTTGGTGGGCCTGACCTAATCAGGGGTGACGCTTAATTTTATGTGTCAGCTTGACTGGGATACAGGATAACCAGATAGCTGGTTAAACATTATTTCTGGGTATGTTTTTGGAGGTGTTTCCAGCAGAGATTAGCATTTGAATTGGTGGGCTGAGTAAAGTAGATGGTCCTCCCCAATGTAGGTGGGGATCCTTCAACCCACAGAGGGCACAGAGAACAAAAAGGTGGAGGAAGGTTGACCTCTTTCTCTGTGCTGGCCTGCTTGAGCTCGGGCACCAGTCTTCTCCTGCCTTTGGACTAGGACTTAACAGCATCACATTCCTGGTTCCCAGGCCTCTTTGCATTCACACTGAAATTTATACCACCAGTTTTCCTGGGTCTCCAGCTTGCAGATGGTGGATTGTGGGACTTCTCCACCTCTATAATTGTTTGAGCCAATTCCTTATAATAAATTTCATTTATTATATGAAATTTATATACTACATTTCACAAATATATTTATTATTTATTATATATTTTTATATTTTATTTAAATTTGTATATATTAAATATATATTTGTATATTTATATTTTATTATTTTATTATATATTTTTATTAGTATATTTTCATATATATTTATTATATGAAATTTATATAATACATTTCATAAATATATATTTATGACATATATTTATGAAATACATATTTATCTATAAATATATAAATAAATAAATATTTATCTATTATCTTTTTCCATTCATGCTGTTATAGCAAAAATATCATAGACTGGGTAAGTTATAAATGACAGAAATTTCTTGCTTATGGTTCCAGAGGCTGGGAAATCCAAGATCAAGGTGCTGGCGGATCTGGCATCTGGTAAGGGCTCACTCTCTGCTTCACTGATGTCACCTTCTTGCTGCAGCCTTATGTGGTAGTGAGGAGAGAGGCCATTTTTCTTACCGTCTCCTGTCTCTGAAGAGAAGAAGGAAGTAAAAGCTGAAAAACAACAGGAATGAAGTCAGTGGCAACACCAGCCGGTGCCACCGATGACCAGGCCTGAGGTTAAAAGATTAACCCCCTACTCTAACCACATGTGCTCTCAATCTATCACGACCCTTTCACGTGGAACCCCTTAGAGTTGTAAGCCCTTAAAAGGGCCAGGAACTCTTTCTTCTGGGAACTCGGATCTCGACACGTGAGTCTGCCGAAGCTCCCAGCTGATTAAATCCACTTCCTTCTTTAACCTGGTGTCTGAGGGATTTTGTCCACAGCTCGTCCTGCTACCGTGGAAGGGGAGAAGCTACCCCGTGCCTCTTTTATAAGGGCACTAATCCCATTCATGGGGACTCCACCCTCGTGACCTAATTACCTTCTTAATATTGCTCACCTCTTAATATTGCTTTGGGGATAGTCCAACCTATGAATTTAAGGGGGATGCAAACATGTGGACACAAACATTGGATCATACTACCTATATCTGTCCTACTGGTTCTGTTTCTCAGGAGAACCGTGGTTAAGACAGAAGTCATGGTCAGGCGTGCTGACTCACACCTGTAATCCCAGCAGTTTGGGAGGCCAAGGTGGGAGGATCACTTGAGGTCAGGGGTTTGAGACCAGCCTGCCCAACATGGCAAAACCCTGTCTCTACAAAAAATACAAAAATTACGCTGGGTGTGGTGGCACACACCTGTAATCCCAGCTACTCGGGAGGTGGAAGCAGGAGAATCACGTATACCTGGAATGTGGAGGTTGCAGTGACCCGAGATCACACCACTGCACTCCAGCCTGAGCGACAGAGCAAGGTTCTGTCTCAAAAAACAAACAAACAAAAAAAAGATTTCTTCTGTTGAAAGAGATCCAGACCTGGAACTGGGGCTCAGAGAGGAGAACTGTAAACCCAGAGACAGCTTCTCCAGCCCAGTGCCTGGGATTGCAAATAATCCGACTTGTAAATCACAACCCTCCCCACCCCACCACCACACCCCTTCCCTTATCTCTGAAATATCAACCGGCACCACCAACTCCCCAGGCTCCTCCCAGGAATCACAGGATTGTCAGGAGGTCATGGGGCGCTCACACCTCAGGCCTCAGCAAATGTGAGCTCTGTGTTTCCATGACAGTCCTCTGCGGGCTTCTCTCCTGTTTTGAGCCATTTTTGTTGGTTTTTTATTGTCTTTATTCCTTTTAAAAATGGAGCTCGGAGGAGCTTTTCCAGTACCATTCACAAAAGGCCAGATATTCTGTTGCCACAGAAAGATGTGTAAGGAAGTTTACTAAGAGAATAGATTTTAGGTACTCTTACTAAACAGAAAGAAAAAGAGAAAGAGAGAGAAAGGAAGGAAGGAACGAAGGAAGAAGGAAAGAAGGAAGGTTGGAAAGAAGGAAGGAAGGAGGGAGAGAGGGAGGGAAGAAGGAAGGAAGGAAGGGAGAGAGGGAGAGTGAGAGGGAGGGAAGGGAGGGAGGAAGGAAGGGAAGAAGGAAGGAAGGAAGGAAGCAAGGAAGGGAGGGAGGGAGGAAGGGAAAGAATGGAAAGAAAGAAAAAGAGAAAGAAAAGAGAGGGAGGGAGAGAGGAAAAAAGAGAGGGAGGGAGGGGGAGGGGGAGGGAGGAGGAAGAAAAGATGAAAGGGAAGGAAACTATGTTAGATGATAGATGTGTTAATTTTCCTGACTGTAGGAATCACTTCACTACGCATATGTATATCAAAACATCATGTTGTACATCTTAATATATATTATAAATAATAAATTTTTAGGCCGGGCACAGTCGCTCACGCCTGTAATCCCAGCACTTTGGGAGGCAGAGGCAGGCGGATCACGAGGTCAGGAGATCGAGACCATGCTGGCTAACACGGTGAAACCCCGTCTCTACTAAAAAATACAAGAAAATTTAGCTGGGTGTGGTGGCGGGCACCTGTAATCCCAGCTACTCAGGAGGCTAAGGCAGGAGAATGGCGTGAACCCGGGAGGCAGAGCTTGCAGTGAGCGGAGATAGCGCCGCTGCACTACAGCCTGGGTGACAGAGCAAGACTCCATCTCAAAAAAAAAAAAAAAAGTTTTTAGGCTGGGCGTGGTTGCTCATGCCTGTAATCCTAGCACTTTGGGAGCCCAAGGGAGATGGGTTGCCTGAGCTCAGGAGTTCGAGACCAGCCTGGGCAACATGGTGAAACCCCATCTCTACTAAAATACAAAAACTTAGCTGGGCATGGTGTTGGGCCCCTGTAATCCCGCTACTCAGGAGGCTGAGGCAGAAGAATTGCTTGAAACCAGGAAGCAGAGGTTGCAGTGAGCCGAGTTCATGCCACTCCACTCCAGCCTGAACAACAGAGAGAGACTCTGTCTCAAAAAAGAAAAATGTTTTTAGTTAGCCAGGTGTGATGGTGCATGCCCGTGTCCCAGCTACTTGGGAGGCTGAAGCAGGACGATTGCTTGAGCCTGGGAGGGAGGTCAAGGCTGCAGTGAGCTATGATCACACCCCTGCACTCCAGCCTGGGCAACGGAGGGAGACCCTGTCTGAAAATAAAAAAAGAGGTGGGGGCCTATGACCTCCCCCCTTTGATTTTGGCCCAACCTTAGTAACAGGATAGTCATTGAGTAGGGCCAAAGTGATGTTATGATGGTTTTCAGCCTCCAATTTACAGTCCAAAACATGTATGCGGTGGCCCTGAGCTGTTGTGTAAATGGACTCACTGCCCTGAGGCCACCATGCTGCAAGGAAGCCCAAGCTAACCCTAGGATGTGCCCTGAAATGACATGAAGACACATCCCCAGCCAGCCTTACACTACCCCATCCTTCACTGCCCCATTCTCACCCCCGCCTACCTCCTTACTCCCTCCACCCCTCCACCTGCCTCCAGCCAGAATTGCACAGCCAAGTACTTCCAGAATTACTGGTCCAGAGAAATCATGACAGGCACTAAGTTTGGGGCAATCCATTTAATGCTACTAAGTTGTGGGATGGTTTGTTTGAGCAGCCCCAGATAACAGAACATTCCTTAAGGTCACACGCTAACCAAGCTGTGATTCAAACACTGCCTCTCAAATTCACAAGCAAAAGAGGGGGAATTCCAGTTTAAAATGCCAAAAAGGGCCAGGCGCGGTGGCTCACACCTGTAATCCCAGCACTTTGGGAGGCCGAGGCGGGCGGATCACAAGGTCAGGAGATGGAGACAATCCTGGCTAACCCAGTGAAACCCTGTCTCTACTAAAAACACAAAAAATTAGCTGGGTGTGGTGGTGGGTGCCTGTAGTCCCAGCTACTTGGGAGGCTGAGGCAGGAGAATCGCTTGAACCCGGGAGGCGGAGCTTGCAGTGAGCCAAGATTGTGCCACTGTATTCCAGCCTGGGCGACAGAAGGAGACTCCGTCTCAAAAACAAAAAAAGAAGCCAAAAAGAACCCTTTCTTGCCTTTATTATTTTTCATTTATATATAATAATTGTACATTTATGTAATAATTGTAATAATTTATGGGGTACAGTGTGATATTTCAATATATGTATACAATGTGTAATGATCACATCAGGGTGATTAGAAGATTCATTTCCTCAAACAGTTATCATTTCTTTGTGTTGGGAACATTCAAAATCTGCTCTTCTACCTATTTGAATATAGAAAATAAATTGCTTTGTTTTGCTTTTGAGAAAGAGTCTCCCTCTATCACCCAGGCTGGAGTGCAGTGGTGTGATCTCAGCTCACTGCAACCTCCGCCTCCCGGGTTTAAGCAATTCTCCTGCCTCAGCCTCCCAAATAGATGAGACTACAGGTGCATGCCTCCACTCCAAGCTAATTTTTGTATTTTTGGTAGAGACAGGGTTTCACCCTGTTGGCCAGGCTGGTCTAGAACTCCTGACCTCAGGTGATCCGCCTGCATTGGCCTCCCAAAGTGCTGAGATTACACGCGTGAGCCACGGAACCTGGCCTCTCCTAATTCTATGAGATTAACTTTTTTAGCTGCCACATACTAACACAATCATGCGGCATTTGTCTTCTTTTTTTTCTTCATTGAGACAGGGTCTCTTTCTGTCACCCAGGCTGGAGTGCAGTGATGCAATCATAGCTCACTGCAGCCTCGACATTCTGGGCTCAAGCGATCCTCCTGCCTCAGCCTTCCTGGTAACTAGAACTATAGGTGCACACCATCACGCCTAGCTAATTTCTTATTTGTATTTTGTGTAGGCATGGGGTTTCGTTCTGTTACCAAAGCTGGTGTCGAACTCCTGGGCTCAAGCAATCCCCACACCTCCACAAAGTGCTGGGATTACAGACACGAGCCACCACACCCAGCCCATTTGTCTTGCTGTGCCTGACTTATTTCACTTAACATAATGGTCTCCAAGCTCACCCATGTTCCTGCAAATCACAGAATTTCACTCTTCCAAAGAGAATTTTTTTTTTTTTTTTTGAGATGGAGTCTTGCTCTGTCACCCAGGCTGGACTTCAGTGGCACAGTCTCAGCTCACTGCACCCTCCACCTCCCAGGATCAAGCGATTCTCCTGCTTCAGCCTCCCGAGTAGCTGGGATTACAGACTTGCCCCACCAACCCCCACTAATTTTTGTATTTTGTAGAGACGGGTTTCACCACGTGGCCAGGCTAGTCTGAACTCCTGATCTCAAGCAATCCGCCTGCCTCGCCCTCCCAAAGTGCCAGGATTACAGATGTGAGCCACCATGTCCGGCCCCAGAGAGAATTTTTAAATCACATGGGTTGTGGGGTCGTGTGCCTTGGAGAGAGAAAAACTCTCAGGAAAAAAGAGTAGAAAACCAAACAAACAAAAAAAATAGCAGGAAGATAAAGGGCGTGCAGTGTTCTTTCGGTGAGGATTTACACAGGACAGAAACGGTGGGAATGGCTGTGTGGCTTTGGAATGAAAAGTAGATTAATAGAGCTGATCAATGCAAGGCGAGTCTGGATGCACGATGCCATGAAGGATGGCTGTTTTAATGAGGAGAGAGGCTGGGAGAAGTGCCGATAAGGAAACCCAGCTTTCGGGCCCAGACACTGGAGCAGCCTCCACGCTGCCATGGTCTGGAGAAAGCTATGGCAGGGTCACGGTCTTTGACCTGTGTGCTCATCATCGGTGCCTCTGTTGGGAAGGTGGCTGCATGCTGCCAGGATACTAGCAGGTGAGTGGCAGGCTCTGGGGTCTGCAGACCTGATTAGAAAGAGGACAGGGCAGGCCTGCTGGCTGTGCCACGACAGAAGGCAAATTTATGACTCTGACCACAAAGGAGAGTCCCACGGGGCTGAAGCCTGCCAAGGACTGAGTTCATGAGATTCCCATTCAGCCAGCCCCATGGAGGGGAAGGAGGCGACGAGGGAGCCAGGGAGGGTCCTTGGCTTTTTCCCTTTTCCTTTGGGTCTGAGACTCAGCCTTCCTGGGACAGGCTGGGAGCTGGCCAGCTGGAATAACGTTCTCTCCAGGTCCAAGTGAGCTTAGTCAACTGAGAATGGATGAATGCAGGTGGAGTCCAGCCCCACATTCAAAGTTGAGTACTGGGCTGGGGGGGTCTCTGATTGGTTTAGTATCTGTATGAGTTCCCCATGGCTGCTATAAAAAATTACCACAAATTAAGCTGGGTGTGGTGCCTCACACCTATAATCCCAACAATTTGGGAGGCCAAAGTGGGAGGATTACCTGAGGTCAGGAGTTCAAGAAAAGCCTGGCTGACATGGCGAAACCCCATCTCTACTAAAAATACAAAAATTAGTTGGGTGTGGTGGCACATGCCTGTAATCCCAACTACTCAGGAAGCTGAGGCAGGAGAATTGCTTGAACCCAGAAGGTGGAGGTGGCAGGGAGCTGAGACTGGGCCACTGCACTCCAGCCTGGGCGACAGAGTGAAACTCTGTCTAAAAAAAAAAAATTACTACAAATTTAGTAGTTTATAACAACACAAGTTAGATTTGAAAGCTGGCCAAACACAGTGGTGCATGCCTGTAATCTCAGTGCTTTGTGAGGCCAACGTGGGAGGACCACTGGAAGCTAGGAGTTTGAGACCAGCCTGGGCAACATAGCAAGACCCTGTCTTTACAAAAAATGAAAAAGTTAGCCAGGCATGGTGGCTCACTCCTGTAGTCCCAGCTACTCTGAAGGCTGAAGCGGGAGGATCGATTAAGCCCAGGAGTTTGAGGCTGCAGTGAGCTGAGATCACACCACTGCACTTGAGCCTGGACAACAGAACAAGCCTCCGTCTCAAAAAAAAAAAAAAAAATTAAGTAATTAATTAATTAAATAAAATTAAATTAAGATTTTAAAATGAGTCAGGCATGGTAATGTGCACCTGTAGTCCCAGCTACTCAGGAGGCTGCAATGGGAGGATTGGTTGAGCCCAGGAGCTGAAGACTGCAGTGAGCTATGGTCACACCACTGCATTCCAGCCTGGGCAACAGAGTGAGACCCTGCCGCTAAAAAAAAGAAATGTTGAGCCAAAGGTCCCCAAGCAAGCAACAGAGTTTGAACATAAGGTCAGGCCAGCCTCAGGCAGTAGAGCAGGCCATGCACAAAGAACGTCTCATCAAAGGGGACCAATGGAATTTACATTCATGGGTCTGGTCTATTTAAAAGGACAGATTTACTCTACTGACCTCGAAATTATACCTTTGCACTTGCAGGTTCTCCACAGTTTCTTTCTTAGGGTGGGAATGGAGTTGGGTTACAGGCATCTTTGAGATGCTGTATTAGTTTGCTCAGGCTGCTATAACAAAATACCACAGACCAGGTGGCTTAAACAACAGAAATTTCTTTTCTCACAGCTCTGGAGGCTGGAAGTCCAAGATCAAGATGTTGGCAGGGGTGGTTTCTCCTGAAGCCTCTCTCCTTGGCTTGCAGATGGCCGCCTTCTTGCTGGCTTCTCACATGGTCTTTCCCCTGTGCACACACCCCTGGTGTCTCTATCTGAATGTCTCAATCTCCCCTTCTTTTTTTTTGAGATGGAGTCTCACTCTGCCACCCAGGCTGGAGTGCAGAGTGCAATGGCACAATCTCAGTTCACTGCAACCTCCACCTCCCAGGTTCAAGCAATTCTCCTGCCTCAGCCTCCCGAGTAGCTGGGATTATAGACTTGTGCCACCATCCCCCAACTAATTTTTGTATTTTTAGTAGAGATGGGGTTTCACCATGTTGGCCAGGCTGGTCTTGGACTCCTGAGCTCAAGTGATCTGCCCACCTCAGCCTCGCAAAGAGCTGGGATTACAAGCGTGAGCACCGTGCCCACCCGTGCCTCCTCTTTTAAGAAACAGAGTCTGATTCTGTCACCCAGGCTGGAGTGCAGTGGTGCAATCATAGCTCACTGCATCCTCAAACTCCTAGGCTCAAACAATCCTTTTGCCTCAGCCTCCTGAGTAGCTGAAATTACATGTCAACTGCCACCACACCCAGCTAATTTTTTAATTATCTGTAGAGATCTAGAGACAACGATCTTGCTATGTTGCTCAGGCTGGTCTTGAACACCCGACTTCCAGCCCTCCTCCTGCCTCAGTCTCCCAAATTGCTGGGATTACCAGAGTGAGTCACCTCGCCCAGCCTCCAGACCTTTTTGAATTCCAGAATTGAAAAGCAATTTTAGATCTATAATATGGTTTTTAGAGGATTGTTGAGGGACTCAATAAGAAACAACAGTGGGGAGAGGAGAGCTTGAACTAACATTTACTGGAAGAAGACAAAGAAATCCTAGGCTGGGTACAGTGGCTCATGCCTGTAATCCCTGCACTTTGGGAGGCCGAGGCAGGCAGATCACTTGAGGTCAACAGTTTGAGACCAGCCTGGCCAACATAGTGAAACTCCATCTCTCCTAGAAATACAAAAATTATCCAGGTACAGAAGCACATACCTTTAGATCCAGCTACTTGGGACGCTGAGGCAGGAGTATTGCTTGAACCCAAGAGGTGCAGGCGGGTGGATCACTTGAAGTCAGGACTTGGAAACCAGCCTGGCCAACATAGTGAAACCTTGTCTCTACTATTTTTACAAAAGTTAATCAGATGTACAGGCAGGTGCCTGTAGTCCCAGCTACTTGAGAGGCTGAGGCAGGAGAATTCGCTTGAATCCGGAGGTGAAAGTTACAGGGAGCCGAGGTTGTACCACTGCACTCCAGCCTGGGACACAGAGCAAGACTCTGTCTCCAGAGCAAACGAACAAAAAAAACCCTGTAGCTTGGGATCAGCCTTCCCTTCTATTGTTTTCTTTAAAAAATAAAAATTAAAAATAGATGTAGATGCTATGTTGCCTCAAGTGATCCTCCCGCCATGACCTCCAAAACTGCTGGGATTGTAGGTGTGAGCACTGCACTCAGCTTTATGTTTTTGTCTACATAAAAAACAACACAGGATTATCTTCCAGAGCTAATAAAAATGTTCAAATAACTACAACCTCATTAAGGAAAAATGTCACTTGACAGCAAATAATCAATCCCGACCAATATGGTCACACTCACTGTGAAGGTTAGAAAAGTTCATCTTTATTACGTTTCCCCAAGAGACGCACTCTCTTGTTCTCTTGAAAACACACAGCTCATGCCCTCCTTTAGAACACACATCCTCTTTAAAGTAACATACAAACATGCCAATACAAGGTAAAAAATTACATCTGAATTCTCACATTTCAAACATACACTAAATATCAAATAAACATTTATTTTCACAAGAATTTAGGGGAACTACCACATAGCTATAAATGTAATATACATATGAGCTAAGTATCATAGATAAAAAGTATGCTTCCTTCAGCAGCACATGTAATAATAGATACAAAGATTGAAAGGTAAAAGATTTATGATAAAAAGAATCCACTCTTAAAAAGGAAAACAAAATTATATTTATGTGTATATAACAGTTCTAACACCCATCACATAACTTTATAGAAACAGCGTCTATTCAAAAATACCAGTATTTCCACAATATTTAAAATAATATTTAAAGTAATATTTAAATAAATTAATATTTAATAAATAGTTAAATAAAATAATATTTAAATAATTCTTTGCCAATCTTTTTCAAAATAAACCAATAAAATAGATAGTATATATTAGACATGTTAGTATATATATCTAAGACATGTTAAAAATCACAACTGAATTCTCACAATTCAGTCACAAACCTAAACAGCAAATAAAAATTTCTATGACTAGAATTTAGGAGAACTACCAATAGCTATAAATAGAAGAAATTATTATGGAAGTATCATAGATGAAAAGAGTGCTCGCTTCAGGAGCACATATAATAATACAGAAAAAAATTTAAAGATAATAAAAGATTTAGGATAAAAAGAATTCTCTCTTAAAAATGAAAAGAAAATTATCTTTATGTATATATAATAGCTATAACTCTCATCAAAAAACTATACAGGAACAGCATGTTTTCAAAAGTACAATTTCCTAACTATTTGAAATAAACCTATTAATAATTCAATGGCTAACATTTTCCAAACAAACCAACAAAATGCATAGTGTGCACGAAGCTATCCGTTACAGTCTATGGCACTCATATTTCATGAAGAATTCTGTGCCAATCTGAGTCCCTGCATTATGTGTTCAAATCCTCCTGGACTGTGGCAACCAAGTCCCTAAGAAACAGGACCTCCAGGGAGGTTGGAATTCAGCAACATGAAAAGGGAGGTGGTGCCGCAGGAAAGGGTGGAACTGGAAACACTCCTGGTTTCTTACTTTTCTCCAAGGACTTCTAGAAGTACCCCACCCCCCACCCTCCACCCCTGCTCCTAGGAGGACAACGTGATCACTGTATTCAGCTCCATCAAGAACGGTCCAGGTTCTTCCAGATGATCTGCACAAATGGCTCCTCTCCTCCTTCCTGGTGTCTGCCATGAGCATTGGAATAAAGTTCCTGCGGAAAATCCACATCTCCCCTGGGCCCGGTGTTCTGGAAGTGAGAGAGACGCTGTCACACTTCAAGGAGGCAGCTCTCTAGACAGGAAGGTTATTCACGTCCCATGTCAAGTCTAACTAGAGTTCAGAGCAATTTTATCTCCTGCCTTTCATTCTGTACCCTGCTTCTGAACCATCGTGTTCAACTGTGATACTCGCACTTCGGTGACCATGACTCCAAAACTCACTTAATACTCCCAAGGTCAGCCCCAGTGATCTGCTTCACAGCGAGGACTTTGGGTGGGTCTGCCCAGGGAGTAGGGCGCCCTCAGAGAATGTGGCTTTGGACTTCATCACAGCTGGGGCCTCTTGTGTCACTTAAGATCTAAACTTGTAACCATGCTAGATGTGTTTCTAATGTGACAACATCACGAACCACGAGTCCAGAAGCCTAATCCCTAATCCTGCCTCCTCATGATGAAGTCTCATGCTCTGTGCTCAACGTGGTTAGCTGCACAAGATGTAAACCAAAGCTTCACTGAACCCTCGACCCAAATCGGAACTCAAGTGCATCAATCATAATGAACCTCCTCGAACTCAGTATTTATGATTATTTTTGAGGCAGGGTCTCACTCTGTCTCCCGGGCTGGAGTGCAGTGGCAGGATCAGGGCTCCGTGCAGCCCTGACCTCCCAGGCTCCAGCCATCCTCCCGCCTCAGCCTCCTGAGTAGTTGGGAGTAGAGATGCTTCCCACATCGCCTGGCTAATTTTTGTATTTTTGTGGAGAGGGGATCTCGCCACGTTGCACAGCCTTGAAGCCGGATCAAACAATTGGGTTCCTCGGATTTCCGAAATAGACCCTAATATTCTGCCTTTACCCCGGAGGATGCAGATGTACCTTCTCTCAGGCCGATGACCTCAGGCCTCCACGGTCCCTGGAGCTCTAGGAAAGGTGGGCGCGATCTCGCGTCCATACCCAGTGCTCTGGGTCATAAGCCTGGATCTGGAAAAACAAACGCCCTTTGAGAAGATGGGGACTCCCCGGGATACCCCTCTCTCCCCTTATCCAGCCTCCAGCCCACACAATTCTTCCCCACCTCCTCCACCTCCCCAGGCCCCACCCACCTCCTCCAACTCCTCCGGGGAAACCCAAGCCCTGCAGCGCATGGAACAGAAGAACTGGAACCGAAGCTTCTGGAACAAGGCTATCTGAGAGCGGTTCTTCCTGGCCCTCCAGTTCATGGAACGGCATAACCGGAACCGACGCTTATGGAGCAAGGGTATGTGAGAGCGGGTCTTCCCGTACAGGAAGTAAAAGATGTTTTCTTTGGGGGCCTCGTCGTCCTCCTCCATGTCATTGGCCAGATAGCTGAGGACAGAAATCAGGTTGCTGCTCAGGGGCACCACCAGGAGAGACCTCCGGCTGAGGTCAGCTTCCCAGAGAGGAAGGTAAGGGACCGTCCCTAGCTCAGGAGTGGCACCCACCCTGCAGAGAGCCACACCTTCCTCAGGAGGGCTCTGCTGAACAGAGACCTGATCAAGGGCATCTCCCACCCCTTCAGGATGGAGACAAAAACCCAACTGGTGGCCGAGTGTGGTGGCTTATGCCTGGAATCCCAGCACATTGGGAGGCCGAAGCAGGAGGATCACTTGAGGCCAGGAGTTTGAGATGGGCCTGGGCAACATAGCAAGACCCTCGTCTCTATTAAAAATATAAGAAATATGCCAGACGCGGTGGTTCATGCCTGTAATCCCAGCACTTTAGAAGGCTGAAGCAGGTGGATCGCTTGCGACCAGGAGTTGGAGACCAGCCTGGTCAACACGGAGAAACCCCATCTATACTAAAAATACGAAAATCGGCCTGGTGTGCTGGCATACTTGTTAGTCCTAGCTACTCAGGAGGCTGAAGCATAAGAATTGTGTGAACCCAGGAGGCGGAGGTTGCAGTGAGTCGAGATTGGGCCACTCCATTCCAGCCTGAGAGGCAGAGCAAGACTCTGTCTCAATAAACAAACAAACAAACAAACAAACTGTCCAGGTGTGGTGGCACAGCCCTGTAGTCGGAGCTAATCAAGAAGCTGAGGTGGGAGGATCACTTGAACCCAGGATGTGGAGGCTGCAGTGAGCTATGATCTCACCACTGCACTCCAGCTTGCGGGACAGGGCAAGTCTGTCGCAAAAAAATAAAAGAAATTGAATACATTGATATTTTGCCAGGACCCTGCCTTCTACAGGCATCTAGTCTAATGGGACTGGGAGTAATCAAGGCAGATGACCTAATCCCAGTGTCCAGGATGTAACTGGAGAGCTACGGGCATGCAGAAGTTGGAAGATGATGGAAGGCATCACAGAGGCTGTGGGGTGAATTGACTTCAAGGAATGAGTCCTTCCCTTCAGAACCACATGTGTGCGAGACACCCACACAGAAAACACAAACACAAAGTCGAGTGGAGGACGTTTGGAAGGAGCAGTGAAGCCATGCCAGGAAACACCAAGATGGCGAGCCAGTGTGCTTGTAGAGATTGTAGAGAGGGTGGAATTGGCACTGTGGACCCTGGCCTCGATAGAGAAAGACATCAGCTAAGGAAGTTGTTCAGGTGGGCAGTGAGGTTGTCGTGCTTTGGAAAGATGCTCAGGCTGCACTAGGAAACCCCCTGGCTTGGGGAGAGACTCCAGGAGACCCCAGCAGGGAGCATTTGACAGTGGATTCGAGTGATGCGAGGGGGACCTGAACTGTGGCCTCTGTCATGGGAACCCAGAGGAGGTCGATGGCATTTGCGGTTGATGTGGGAATGAGAGAGAGAAAGGAACCAGAAACGTCTGCTTGCTGGAGGAAGCGTCATGTCCGCTCCTCCACTCCTTTTCTTTTCCCCTTAGGAGCAGTTTATTGTTCCTTTTGTTTTATTCTTTTATTTGTACACTGGCATTGGAGTTTGGTTTTTTGGCTTTTTTTTTTTTTTTTTTTTGAGATGGAGTCTCGCTCTGTCGCCCAGGCTGGAGTGCAGTGGCTCAACCTTAGCTCACTGCAGCCTCCACCTTCTGGGTCCAAAGGGTTCTCTTGCCTCAGCCTCCCAAGTAGCTGGGATTACAGGTGCACACCACCACGCCCAGCTAATTTTTCTATTTTTAGTAGAGACGGGGTTTGGCCACGTTGGCCAGGCTGGTCTCGAACTCCTGACCACAGGTGATCCGCTTGCCTCGGCCTCCCAAAGTGCTGAGATTACAGTCGTGAGCCAGCACGCCCAGCCTGAGTTTCTTTTTAGAAACAACAGTCGAAGAGAGTATAATCCTGTCTTTTCTGTACACAGAGTAAAGAGGACAAACAGGTGAAAGAATAAAGGAAAGGCTGGAATCCCGTTTCCCCCGCTGTCCCAGGGCGTTGGGTGTTGATGGATAGGAGGCAGCAAACCACTCACAGAGCCAGGAAGAAGTGGATGCGTTGGTATTGCCCGGAGAGGAGGCCGGCCCGGCTAAAATACGCTATGACCATAGCCAGGAGATACTGATGGAGAGAAAGGAACAGAGAGGGAGAGGTCACATCTTGGAAGAGGAAGATTGTGGAGAGGGGAGATGAGGGTCTGGGGAGGGGCTGCCCATCAGAGAAGGGACCTCAGTATTGGGGTGACTGTACTCATTTGGAAATTGCGGGGTGGAGGGGTATTCGAATGTCGGATGCAAATCCGAGAAGCCTGAGGAAGGGTTTTGGGTGATGCTCCCGGGATGGTGGGCTCCGATGGGATCTTTGGAGGGGGTGTGTCTAGGTCGGCTGGTGTCAGGAGGGCCTTTTGTGTGCCAGGCACAGAACTGTCCCAAAGAGCTGAGAGTAGAGAGGCCAGGCATTTCAGGGCTGCAGCCAGACTGTGGCCCAGAGCTCAGATCCCAAAGGACCCATAGGAGAGGCAGGGGCCATTCATTCACTCTGCAAGAGACCAGCAGAGTCCTGAGGGAGATGCTGACAAATCACAAAAGACCAAGAATGGCCGGGAGTGGCAGCTGAAGCCTCTGATCCCAGTACTTTGAGAGGTGGAGATAGGAGGATCACGTCAGCCCGACAGTTGGAGAACAACCTGGGCAACATAGCAAGACCCTGTTTCTACAAAGATTTCAAAAATTAGTTGAGCATGGTGGCATGTGCATAGTCCCAGCTCCTCAGGAGGCTGAGGAAAGAGGATTGCTTGAGCCCAGGAATTAGAGGCTCCAATGAGCTATGATCATGCCACTGCACTCCATCCTGGGGAGCAGAGCTAGACTCTGTCTCAGAAAAAAAATTTGTAGGTGCCAAGACTCAAGACCATGGGAGCTGGTTGGGCACAGTGGCTGATGTCTATAATCTCAGCACTTTGGGAGGCCAAGGCGGGTGGATCCCCTGAGGTCAGCTGTTCAGGACCAACCTGGCCAACATGGCAAAACCCCGTCTCTACTAAAAACACAAAAATTAGCCAGTCATGGTGGTTCATGTCTGTAACACCAGCTGCTTGGAGGCTGAGGTAGGAGAATCACTTGAAACTGGGAGGCGTCGGCTGCAGTGAGTCAAGATGGAGACACTGCCCTCCAGCCTGGGCAACAAGCAAGACTCTGTCTCACAAAAAAAAAAAAAAAAAAAAAGACTGTAGGAGCATCTGGTGGGAGGTGGTGGAGGGAGAACTGTGGGTTTGGAAGCTGAACCCTCTCCCCAGCCATGCATTGGAACAGGAACAGTTACATGGAGAACAAACTTACCTTGTCTGACACCCTCAGATCTTTGTCCCAGGCCAGGAATCTTTTAATGACAGGATCCTCTGTGATTAGAGAGCAGATGTCAGCGTGAGAAGCAGGACAGGTTTCCGTGGGAGCAGCAGGGCAGCGAGAAGTGTGCCTCCCGGGGGGAAGTCTCAGGATTGTGGCCACACGTGAGGTGGATGGGAGAGGGGAGAATGACTTTCACTGGGCAAGGGAGAGAGGCTCCTGCTCTGAGACTCCCCTGAGAAGAGACCAAAGGAGGCCCTGGGTGTGAGAATCTACAGGAGGTAGAGCTGGGAATAAGCCAGGACCCCCTCCAGCAGACACGGAGGAACCACTGCAGAGTCATAAAGGAATTCCCATCATTTCCTCATGAGACAGTCACATCAGGGTGTGACCATGGCCTTGGTATCCCCCACTATGGATGGAGACACTTAGGTTTAGAAAAGTCAGAAAGAGACATTAAGTTTCAGAGGGCACAGCTGAAACCACTTTATTGATTTTGTTTTTCTTTATTTGATTTTTATTTTTATTTATTAATTTATTTTGAGACAGAGTCTCGCTATGTGGGGCAGGCTGGAATGCAGTGGTGCAATCTCAGCTCACTGCAACCTCTGCCTCCCGGGTTTAAGCGATTCTCTTGTCTCAGCCTCCCGAGTAGCTGGGACTACAGGCATGAGCTACTGTGCCCAGCCTTGGTTTTTCTTTTGAGACAGGGTTTTGCTCTGTCACCCAGGCTGGAGTGCAGTGGTGCAGTCATAGCTCACTGCAGCCTCAAAGTCCTGAGTTCAAGCAATCCTCTTGCCTCAGCCTCCCAATGTGCTGGGATCTCAGGTGGGAGCCACCGCACCTGGCTGAAACCAAGCTTTCTTATCCCAAGCGCTGACCTTTATCAAGTCTACCTAATCCTGTATCATCTCCTAAGTGTCCCTCATGAGTGATCACTTCTGAGTCCTCCCGCATGGAGAGCTCACCCACTGGGGCATATTTTTCCCATTGGAAAAGTGTGGTTATTGGAAGTTTCCTCTTTTTAGAAAGAACAGGGTTGGAGGTGCTCTCTGGGGTGTCCTCCTACCAAGCAGCCTGTTGAAGGCCTCGTGGTGCTCAGGGAGCACGAACGACACTCGCCGTCGCTTCAGCTTCATCTTAAGGCCACACAGTGTCTCCGCCACCCAGGTCTCCTCAGGCTCAGGGATGAGCTCCTTCTGTGGCTCCTCCAACAACGACTCCTCAGATTCGTCTGACCACTCCCTCTTCCTTTTCCAGCAAAAGGACCTACCTGGGGGGCTGTGATCTACCCCAGGGGCTGAGTAAAGAAACCAGGCCACCGTGTAATGCTTCTGCAACTGATCACCTTAGAGCCTGACCCCAAACCCCAAACCCCTCTCCATCCTCCCCAGCCTTGCAGACTGCTGGCTTCTCCAAGCCAGCTTTCCGACTTTCTCCTCTGCTTAACCCCACGTGCCGCTCCTTCCCCTCCCCATTCTTCTGTCTTTCTGTCCTCAGAACACTGCCTCATGTCTTTCCCTGGTCCCTGGCTCTCTCAGTCCCTCCTTTTTTTTTTTGTTTTGAGAGAATCTTGCTTTGTCGCCCAGGCTAGTGTGTAGTGGTGCAATCTCAGCTCACTGCAACATCCATCTCCCGGATTCCAGTTATTCTCCTGCCTCAGCCTCTCAGGTAGCTGGGATTACAGGTGCCTGCCATAATGCCCAGATCCATTTTGTACTTTTAGTAGAGATGGGGTTTCAACATGTTGGCCAGGCTGGTCTCAAACTCCTTGCCTCAAGTGATCTGCCTGCCTTGGCTTCCCAAAGTGCTGGGATTACAGGGGAGAGCCACTGCACCCGGCCTGAATTTCTCCATTCTTCCCACACACCATCCTCAGGTTCTCCTTCCTGACCTCCGACCCTTTTTTTTTTTTTTTTAAGACAGCGTCTCACTCTCTCACCCAGACTGGAGTGCAGTAGCACGATCTCAGCTCACTGCAACCTCTTCCTCCCAGGCTCAAGCGATTCTCCTGTCTTAGCCTCCTGATTAGCTGGGATTACAGGCACGCACCACTACTGCCTGGCTAATTTTTGTACTTTTAGTAGTGATGGGGTTTCACCATATTGGCCAGGCTGGTCTTGAACTCCTGACCTCAGGTGATCGGCCCACCTCGGCCTCCCAAAGTGTTGGGGTTACAGGTGTGAGCCACTGCACCCAGCCCCCTTCGTTCGTCTTAGTCAATCCTATCCCACCTCTTCTTCCTCCAGTCCCCTCACCTGATGGTCCCGACACTTCATCATCCACCACCTCCTGGAGGGGGTACCCCGAGGTGCTCCACTGGGGGCTCTGCTCATCCTGGGGGTGCGGTTGATGGCTGGCCGTGATCTTTCCCATAATCTGTCCCCTCTCATGGAAAGTAGTCTCTGTTCTGTCCATGGCCTTCTTGTGGGCACTGCTAAGATCCAAAAGAGTGTGTTATCAATTCTCGAGGCTTGGAGAAGTCAGGGGTGGAAAACAGCTCTGAGAAGATGCTGTTGTCCACCTGAACTTCCAGGAGCCGACAGAGTCTGGTTCTTCCAATCAGGAAGGTCGGAATCTCTGATGTCATCGGTCATTCCTACCTGGCAACCAGTTTGAAGAAAAACACATGTAACTGCCAGGCTGATCTCTTGTTCTGGAGATCCTGAGTGAATGAATGGTATCTCCTGCCACTGTCCCAACCTCAGACCATTGTCCAAAAGCATCTTCGGGGTCTCCGCATCCCTCTGTTCCCTGTCCCAGCAGAGGCTGTGTCCTCTCCACTCAAAGCCTGAAGCATGTTGGGGTCTCCTCTTCTCTGTACATGCCCATTTCAGAGTCCAGTCTGGTGGGAGAGGGATCAGGATGGGAAAGAAAACTAGGGCAAGCAGAAACTAGGAAACCTTACAGGAGTGAGATTATCATGTACAAGAGTGAGATTATCATGTACAAGAGATCCCAGGAACACTGACTTGACAAAAAAGTCACATCAGAGCACTCAATTTGGCAGAGCTTTTCTGCCGAATGTTTACTGACATTCACCGTCCGTGAAGGCGGAGGTTGCAGGGAGGTGAGATCACACCACTGCACTGCAGCCTGGGCAATAGAGTGAGACTGTGTCTCGAAACAAAGAAAAATGATTTTGGGGGATGATGGGGTGTCACTATGTTGACCAGGCTTGTCTCAAACTCCTTGCCTCAAGCAATCCACCCACCTCAGCCTCCCAAGTAGCTGGAACTGCAGGCACATGCCCCCACACCTGCGCGCGCGTGCGTGCGTGCGTGAGTGCGTGCATGTGTGTGTTGAGAAACAGGGTCTTACTATGTTGCTTAAGCTGCTCTCAACCTCCTGGGCTCAAGTGATCCTCCCACCTCGGCCTCCCAAAGTGTTGGAATTACAGATGTGAGCCACCTCACTGAGCCCTCCACCTTTCAGCTGAACTCAGAAAAGTACAATATTTTAACCCAAAGCATTCCTCACAGTGAGTCAGGAAGAGCCCTTCATGCTCTGGAGGCAACTACTAACCCTCTGCTGAACACTCTGACTTAGGGTGGGAATGGAGTTGGGTTACAGGCATCTTTGAGATGCTGTATTAGTTTGCTCAGGCTGCTGTAACAAAATACCACAGACCAGGTGGCTTAAACAACAGAAATTTCTTTTCTCACAGCTCTGGAGGCTGGAAGTCCAAGATCAAGATGTTGGCAGGGGTGGTTTCTCCTGAAGCCTCTCTCCTTGGCTTGCAGATGGCCGCCTTCTTGCTGGCTTCTCACATGGTCTTTCCCCTGTGCACACACCCCTGGTGTCTCTATCTGAATGTCTCAATCTCCCCTTCTTTTTTTTTGAGATGGAGTCTCACTCTGCCACCCAGGCTGGAGTGCAGAGTGCAATGGCACAATCTCAGTTCACTGCAACCTCCGCCTCCCAGGTTCAAGCAATTCTCCTGCCTCAGCCTCCCGAGTAGCTGGGATTATAGACTTGTGCCACCATCCCCCAACTAATTTTTGTATTTTTAGTAGAGACGGGGTTTCACCATGTTGGCCAGGCTGGTCTCAAACTCCTGAGCTCAAGTGATCCACCCACCTCGGCCTCCCAAAGAGCTGGGATTACAGGCGTGAGCACCGTGCCCACCCGTGCCTCCTCTTTTTTTTTAAGAGACAGAGTCTGACTCTGTCACCCAGGCTAGAGTGCAGTGGTGCAATCATAGCTCACTGCATCCTCGAACTCCTGGGCTCAAACAATCCTCCTGCCTCAGCCTCCTGCGTAGCTGAAACTACATGTGAATGCCACCACACCCAGCTAATTTTTTGTTTGTAGAGATGTAGAGACAAGGATCTTGCTATGTTGCTCAGGCTGGTCTTGAACACCCGACTTCCAGCCCTCCTCCTGCCTCAGCCTCCCAAACTGCTGGGATTACCAGAGTGAGCCACCTCGCCCAGCCTCCAGACCTTTTTGAGTCCCAGAATTGAAAAGCAATTTTAGATCTATAATATGGTTTTTAGAAGATTGCTGAGGGCCTTGATAAGAAACAACAGTGGGGAGAGGAGAACTTGAACTAACACTTACTGGAAGATGACAAAGAAATCCTAGGCCGGGCACAGTGGCTCACGCCTATAAACCCTGCAATTTGGGAGGCCGAGGCAGGCAGATCACTTGAGGTCAAGAGTTTGAGACCAGCCTGGCCAACATGGTGAAACTCCATCTCTCTTAAAAATATAAAATTATCCAGGTACAGTGGCATGTATCTGTAGTCAGGAGGCTGAGGCAGGAGAATTGCTTGAAACGAAGAGGTGGAGGTTGCAGTGAGCCAAGATCATGCCACTGCACTCCAGCCTGGGTGACAGAGTGGTATTTTGGCATTTAAATACCAAAAAAATAAAATAAAAATTAAAAATAAGAACATAAAAATCTGCCCAGAGGCCAGGTGTGCTGGGTATGCCGGTAATCCCAGCATTTGGGGAGGCCAAGGCAGGAGAATCATTTGAGCCCAGGAGTTGGAGAGCAGCCTAGGCAACATTGCGAAACCTCATCTCTACAAAAAATACAAAAGTTAGCCAGGCATGATGGCAGGCACCTGTAGTCCCAGCTACTCAGGAGGCTGAAGTGGGACAGTGCTTTGAGACCAGGAAGCAGAGGTTGCAGTGAGCCGAGATCTCACCACTGCACTCCAACCTGGGCAAGAGAGCCAGACTTCATCTCAAAAATAAATGAATACATATTAAAATAAATAAAATGTATTTTTAAAATGCCTACAACATTCTGTTCTTCTTCTTCTTTTTTTTTTTGAGACAGAGTCTCACTCCGTCGCCCAGACTGGAGTGCAGTGGTGCAATCTCAGCTCACTGCAAGCTCTGCCTCCCAGGTTCAAGCGATTCTCCTGCCTCAGCTTCCTGAGTAGCTGGGATTACAGGTGCCTGCCACCATGCCCAGCTAATTTTTTTATTTTTAGTAGAGCTAGGGTTTCACCATGTTGATCAGGCTGGTCTCAAACTCCTGACCTCGTGATCCACCCGCCTCGGCCTTCCAAAGTGCTGGGATTACAGGCATGAGCCACTGCACCTGGCAGGGTTTTGTTTTCTCATTTCTGTTGTGTTTGTTTTTTTTTTTTTGAGATGGAGTCTCACTCTACTGCCCAGGCTGGAGTCTGGTGCAATCTCAGCTCACTGCAGCCTCTGACTCCTGGGTTCAAGCAATTCTTCTGCCTCAGCCTCCCAAGTAGCTGTGATTACAGTCACTCACCACATGCCCTGCTAATCTTTGTATTTTTAGTACAGACAGGGTTTCACCACGTTGACCAGCTGGTCTCAAACTTCTGACCTCAGGTGATCCACCTGCCTCTGCCTCCCGAAGTGCTGTGATTACAGGTATGAGCCACTGTGCCTGGCCTGTTTTTGTTTGTCTTTTGAGACAGAGTCTAGCTGCTGAGGCTGGAGTGCAATGCCATGATCTCGGCTCACTGCAACCTCTGCTTCCCTGCTTCAAGAGATTCTTCTGCCTCAGCCCCCCTAAGTAGCTGGGATTACAGGTGCATGCCACAACACCCAGCTAATTTTTTTTTTTTATTTTTAGTAGAGATGGAGTTTTCACCATGTTGGCCAGACTGGTCTCAAGCTCCTGACCTCAAGTGACCTGCCTGTCTTGGCCTCCCAAAGTGCTTGGATTACAGGCATGAGCCATCATGCCTGGCCAGCAGGCAAGACATAGGGTTTATTCAGGGGACTTAGAGCGTAGTCCAGACATGGCAGGGGGAACAGGAGAACCACACCTGCTTACAATAAGCATGCAGTTGGGCGGGGCATGGTGGCTCATGCCTGTAATCCCAGCACGTTGGGAGGCCAAGGTGCACGGATCACAAGGTCAGATCGAGATCATCCTGGCTAACACGGTGAAACCCCGTCTCTACTAAAAATACAAAAAGTTAGCCGGGCATGGTGGTGGGTGCCTGTAGTCCCAGCTACTTGGGAGACTGAGGCAGGAGAATGGCATGAACCCGGGAGGCAGAGCTTGCAGTGAGCCAAGATTGCACCACTGCACTCCAGCCTGGGCAACAGAGTAAGACTCTGTCTCAAAAAAAAAAAAAAAAAAGCATGCAGTTCATAGAGCACTTCCACTTAGCACCCTCCCCCTAGCACCTTCCCTCTGGCAACCTTCACTGAACCCCAAACAAAGGCCATCATCCCCAAGATGGTCCAGGGGTTCAGATGTTCCTCACAGATAAGAAATGAATCTCCGGGTTGGCCACTCCTGGATTCCTTAGCTTAGAACTTTCAACACATACTCTTCTTAGACCATGGGGTCATTTTCAAGGTATGCTGATGTTACTGTTTCCAGGTGTGTTTGCCATGCATCATAGTTAACCACTAGGAAGTTCTATAAGTGAGGCAGGGCCTTAAGAACATACTCTGAGCTGGAAGTGTCAAGCTGGAGGCCCTTGACATTAGAAGCCAGAGACTGGGTACACCCACATAGGGAGAGAAGGTGAGGGCTGTGGGGATGTGTCAGCTATATCCATTGCTACCCAACAAACCATTCCACGTCTTAGTGGAGAAAAATAACTTTTTTTTGGTCAGAGGCAGGTTCTCACTCTGTCACCCAGGCTGGAATGCAATGGTGCAAACACGGCTCACTGCAGCCTCAACCTCCTGGGCTCAAGTGATCCCCCCACCTCAGCCTCCCAAGTAGCTGCAACTACAGGCGTGCATCACCATGCCCAGGTAATTTTTGGATTTTTTTGTAGAGAAGAGGTTTTGCCATGTTGCCCAGCCTGGTCTTGAAGTCCTGACCTCAAGGGCTCCACCCGCCTTGGCCTCCCAAAGTGCTGGGATTACAGGCATGGGCCATCACACCCAGCCTGATGTTACTACTATAACTGTTTTGGGGTACCACGAACCGTGCCCATATAAGATGGCAAACTTAACAAATGTAGTCTGTGTTCTGACTACTCTACCAACAAGAGTTTCCCTGTCTCTCTCTGTCTCCTCAGGCCTCCCTATTCATTCCTTGAGACACAAAAATATTGTAATTAGGTCAATTAATAACCCTCTTAAGTATCCAAATGAAAGGAACAGTCACGTTTCTCATTTTAAATCAAAAGCTAGAAATGATTAAGCTTAGAGGTCAGGTGTGGTGGCTCACACCTATAATCCCAGCACTTTGGGTGGCCGAGGTGGGCAAATCACTTGAGGTCAGTTCGAGACCAGCCTGGCCAACATGGCGAAACCCCATCTCTACTAAAAATAGAAAATCAGCCAGGCGCAGTGGCGGGCGCCTATAATCCCAGCTACTCAGGAGGCTGAGGCAGGAGAATCGCTTGCACCCGGGAGGCGGAGGTCGCAGTGAGCCGAGATCACGCCATTGCACTCTAGCCTGGGCAACAAAGCAAGACTCTGTCTCAAAAAGAAAAAAAAAAAAAAGAAAGAAATGATTAAGCTTAGTCGAAAGCCAAGACAGGCCAATCAATAGCTAGGCCTCTTGTGCCAAACAGCCAAGTTGTGAATGCAAAAGAACAATTCTTGAAAGAAAGTAAAAACACTACTCCAGTGAGCACACAAAGGGTAAGAAAGTTAAACAGTCTTATTGCTGATATAGAGACAGTTTTAGTAGTCGGAGCAGAAGATCAAACCAGCCACAACATTCCCTTCGGCCAAAGCCCAATCCAGATCAATGTCCTAGCTGTCTTCCATTCTATGAAGGCTGAGCAAAGTAAGGAAGCCACAGAAGAAAAGTTTGAAGCTAGAAGTTAGTTCATGAGGTTTAAGGAAAGAAGCTCTCTCCATAACGTAAAAGTACAAGGTGAAGCAGCAAATACTGATAGAGAAGCAACAAGTTATCAAGAAAATCTAGCTAAGATCATTGATGAAGATGGCTACACTAAACTATGAATTTTCAATGTGGACTAAACTGCCTTATATTGGAAAACGCCATCTAGGACTTTCACAGCTATTGAGGAGAAGTCAATCCCTGGCTTCAAAGCGTCAAAGGACAGCCTGACTCCTTGTTAGGGGCTAATGCAGTTGGTGACTTTACGTTGAAGCCAATACTCATTTACCATTTTAAAAATCCTAAGGCTCTTAAGAATTATGCTAAATCTACTCTGCCTATGCTCTATAAATGAAACAGCAAAGCCTAACTGATATCACATCTGCTCACAGCATGGTTTCCTGAATATTTCAAGCACATGGGTGAGACCTACTGCTCAGAAATCAAGATTCCTTTCAAAATATTACTGCTCAGTGACAATCCACCTGGTCACCCAAGAGCTCTGGTGAGGATGTACAAGGAAATCCATATTGCTTTTTTCATGCCCACTAACACAACATCCATTTTGCAGCCCATGGAACAAGGAGTAATTTCAACTTTCAAGTCTTATTATTTCAGAAATACATGTCATAAAGCTATAGCTGCCACAGTGATTTCTCTGATGATTTGGGCAAAGTTCATTTAAAACGTCCTGGGGTTAGGCATGCTGGCTCATGCCTACAACCCCAACTTTTTGGGAGGCTGAGGTGGGAGGACTGATTAAGCCCAGGAGTTCAAGACTAGCCTGAGCAACACAGTGAGACCCCGTCTCTACAGAAACAAAACAAAAACTAGCCAGGTGTGGTATGCAATCTGTAGTCCCAGATGCTTGGGAGGATAAGGCAGGAACATCACTTGAGCAGAGGAGGTTGAGGCTGAAGTGAGCCATGACTGCACCAGTGCATTCCAGTCTAGGCAAAAGAACGAGACCCTGTCTTCAAAACAAAAAACAAAATCCAGAAAAACCCAATCCCCCAATTGGGAAGGATTCACCATTTCATTTATTTCATTTCATTTCCTTTCATTTCAGTTATCCCATTTCTTTCATTCATTTCATTTATTTCATTTCTATTTCATTTCATTTCATTATTTCATTTCATTTCATTTATTTTTGAGACAGAGTCTTACTCCGTAGTGCAGGCTACACTGCAGTGGTGCGATCTTGGCTCACTGCAATCTCTGCCTCCTGGGTTCAAGCAATTCTCCTGCTTCAGCCTCCCAAGTAGCTGGGATTACAAGCATGCACCACCACACCTGGCTAATTTTTGTATTTTTAGTAGAGATGGGTTTTTGCCATGTTGGCCAGGCTGGTCTCAAACTCCTGACCTCACCTGATCCACCTGCCTCGGCCTCCCAAAGTGCTGAGATTACAGGTGTGAGCCACTGTGCCTGGCCGGGATTCACCATTTTAAATGCCACAATGAACATTTGTGTTTCATGGGAGGAGGTCGAAATATCAACATTAACAAGAATTAAGTTGGTTCTAACCCTCCCGGATGACTTTGAGAGGTTTAAGACTTCAGTAGAGAAAGTAACTACAGATGCGGTGGAAATAGCAAGAGAACTAGAAGTAGAGACTGAAGATGTGGCTGAATTGCTGCAATTTCATGACCTTGAACAGATAAGGGATTGCTTCTTATGGATGAGCAAGGAAAGTGGTTTCCTCAAATGCAATCTATTCCTGGTGAAGAGGTTGTGAATATTGTTGAAATGACAACAAATAATTCAGACTATGACCTAAACTCAGCTGATAAAGCAGCACCAGGGCTTCAGAGAATTGACTCTTGAAAGAATTTCTATTGTGGGTAAAATGTCATCAAACAGCATTTCATGTTACAGAGAAATCTTCTGTAAAAGGAAGAGTCAACAGATGGAGCAAACTTCACTGTTGTCTTACTTTAAGAAATTGCTCCAGCCGCCCGACCCTTCAGCAACCACTACCCTGATTAGTCAGCAGCCATCAACATGGAAGCAAGAGCCTCCACCAACAAAAAGATAGAACTCGCTGAAGGTTCAGATTGCCATTAGCATTTTTTAACAATAAAATATTGTTAAATTAAGGTACATACACTGTTTTTTAGACAATAGTCTTGCACACGTAACAGACTACAGTGTAAACATAACTTCTGTATGTGGAGAAATAAAAATTTTGATTTTTTGACTGTGTGACCCACTGTACTTCAATATTCACTTTATTGTGGTGCTCTAGAATTGAACCTGCAAGATCTTCCAAGTATGATGCCCGTATATGTTTCTAACAATTTGGAAAACAAATTTTTAGTAAGTGCAGTTTGTTTAACAGAAGTGGAACTAGCAAAAATGAGAAGAAAGGAATTAGATCAGTGGTTCTCAACTGGGGCTAATTTTGTTCCCCAGGGGAGATTTAGCAGCGTCTAAACATTTTTTTGGCTGCCACAACTTGGTGGGGGAGCAGGGTACTACCGGCATCTATCTAGTAGATAAAGGCCAGAGATGCTGCTAAACATCCTACCATGGCAGGACAGCCCCCCAGTGCCCACAGTGCCATTGTTGAAAAATCCTGGATCACATGAACAATAGATACCAAAGAACCAGATTTATAAGGAGAAAGGGAACATCCTTTAAGACAACAGACCCCACCTCTTCAATTACGTAAGAACAACATATCATTTTCGACAGGACATACTTGAGTCTTTATGGCTGAAGTACCTATATTTCCATAATTTACAGTAACATGGCAAAAACAGGTGAAGCAAATACGTAAAATGTTTGGGAAAGGGAGACTGAGAAAAGGCTACTGGCTTTACGAATTAGGAAGTCATTGGTTTGGAAAGAACAGTTTCAAAGAAAAATGGGGAAATAAGCTAGCTAGCAAAAAGGATTCAGTTAGTTGGACATTAAGGAAGTAAGGAAATACTACCCTAAAAGGAAGGATGGAAAAAAGAGTAACTCACAGAGGAGCAGAGTGAAATAAAGATTCAAGAGCCTATATACATTTGTAAGTGGAGAGAAGAAAATAGTGGGGAGGAAGAAATTAAGGATAAAATGGGGGAATTATAACGATAATTGACTAAGCAAGAGCCCAGAGAAGCCAAAAAAAAAAAAAAAGGAAAAAGAAAAAGAAAAAGAAAGATTCGTGCCAGTGTACATAATTTAAAATCCAGGATAGATTAATACACATAAGCTTTTAAGATCAACCTGACAATGAAAAAGAACATAAGAGAATGAGGGAAGTAGAAAGTTTCCTTCTCTAGTGATTTAGAATGGAAGAGATCTTTTGTGAGGGCTAGAGAAACAGCCAAATGATATGGTCAGTCATGCTGAGTCCTGCCAACCTCATAGGAGGGGTCTTAGACACTAACAGAAAGTGAGGAGAAAACATCAGTAGTGTTACTCTTACGACAGACCCAGCTGATTAAAGATTTCATCAGTGTCAAAGATTTTGCTACGGCTTATGCCCTCCAGTGGTCGTCTTTAAGATTACAAGGAAACCCAACGAGTATCTACTGTGTGCCAAGTGAGGCAATTTACTCATCATCTCATTTATTCTTCACAAAAAGGTGAGATTATCCCTTTTTCTAAAGAAAAGAAAACTGAAGAGAGGTTACATAAGGCCATGGAGCTAGTGACTAAATGGAACAGAATTTAAAGCCAGCAGTTCACTGGAAGGCCTGCGCTCTTTCCATTCCTGGAAAATTTGGCCTCCCTTGTCAATGGTTGGCTTTTAGTACTCCTGCAGTCACGCGCACACTGCACACTTGACAAGTAGGTCAAAACTTAATTCCTTGCATGACAGGCAGGTACAGCACTTAAACACTTCTGACAATGGGTGCTGACAAAGAAAACCTGAGCAAAAGTGGAATTCGAGAGAACTCTAAATTACACATTATTTATTGAGCCACAACCCAGAAATGAGATGAGCATGCAACGACCCCTTACAGGATGGGTCTATGAAACTATTGCCAGACTCCATTATTCATGATCTTGAAAGACTGCCCAGGGCCTGATAAGGGGGTCTGTGGCAGAAGTGGGTGCAAGTTGGGAAAAAGGGGAGGAAGAAGCAGGGAACACTGCTCACCTCTGCGTTTCTCCAACAGGCTCTCCAGCCGCTTAGGTGCCCTCTGCCCTGGCCCCTTGTTTCTTTCAGCCTCATACTGATGCTCATTGTTATCTTGGTGCAGACTCAGCTGGAGGGCAACTCTTACCAGGGAGGTCATCAGTTTCACAGCTTTGAGTAAGGAAAAAGAGATGAAGAAATCATTATTTAGGTCAGAGGAGAGAGGATGAGTAGAAGGAAAAAAATAGAAGGAAAGAAGGGCAATGAAAATGAGAAGCCAGAGCTGGGTGACCCTAAAATCCGAAGACTGCCTGTCCTGGAGTGGACTGTTTCCCTCTAACTCTTGTGGTCTTCTTTTAACCATCAGCATACCCCTAGTGGTGAGCTCTGACAAAAATATTAAGCCTGGAAATTGTTGCTGTCATCTACCCCTTCTCAAAACTCCACTAGTGAGAAACTGGATTGAAGTTTAGGATAAAAGAGGCATGGCTTTGAAGTGAAGAGCCAAGATGCAGATAGGAAAGAAGACCCTGAATCAGAGAACAGAGGAAAGTCCTACAAACCCCCAGGAGAATGTCCAGAGTGAAAATGAATGCTCACCAGCCAGGGTGCTAGTGTGACGGAAGGCACGGACTTGTGAGTCTGACAGGCCAGTGAGCAGGGAGATGAGGCTGTCCACAGGGCAGCCAGCATGGAGGAGGCTGTACTGGCACTGCCAGACCAATGTCCCCACAAACTCACAGAAGCTGCCCTGGAACTTCTTCCAGGATGGACCTGGAGCTGTCAGAGGATAGTCCCCTGAGTCCTACAAAAGGATGTATGAAAAGGATGGGAAAGTTATGACCAGGTCCATGAAGTCATAGGGGCTTGGATGTCAAAACCCAACAGTCTAGTAAAAATATCTCTGATATACTTCATTTCCTGGTAGTCTCCCCAGTTTGAGAGGCATATTCAGATCTCTTTTACCCCCAAGAGACTGAACTCCACCTTCTAAAAGCTACCTTATTTCACAGACTCAAAAAGAAGGGGATAATAGGCATTTTGTTTTGAAATAAGAGGGGTAAGAAGATCCTGGTCGTCTTCTTCCACCTCATTACACGCTGTGTCAGGTGCTGGATGATCTCTGAGTTGGACATCTTCTTGAACACCTCAGGGCTCACAGTGCCTAAAGAATGAAGGATATGAGGTGCTTACAAGGAAAATAACAGGATGCTGTGATCATTTACAGATATACCTGAAGATGAGCAAGGAAACATTCTGCAAAGAGCTTAGGTGGGGAATCAGAAGACCCCCTGGTCAACAGTCTGCCAACATCCAACTGTGTATCTGCTATAAGGCAATCTCTCTAAAAACCCAAAGGAAGGGAGTCACAGGTTATGGTGCAGACATGGCCAAATCCAAGAACCACACCTCACACAACCAGGCTGAAAATTACACAGAAATGGCATCAAGAAACCCCAATCACAAAGATACAAATCTCTTAACGGGATGGACCCCAAGTTCCTGAGGAATATGTGCTTTGCCAAGAAGCACAAGAAGGGCCTAAAGAAGATGCAGGCTGGCCGGGCACAGTCGGTCACGCCTGTAATCCCAGCACTTTGGGAGGCCGAGGCAGGCAAATCACAAGGTCAGGAATTCGAGACCAGCCTGGCCAACATGATGAAACCCAGTTCTCTACTAAAAATGGAAAAAACGAGCTGGGTGTAGTGGCGGGTGCCTGTAATCCCAGCTACTCGGGAGGCTGAGGCAGGAGAATTGCTTGAACCGGGAAGGCGGAGGTTGCAGTGAGCTGAGATCACACTACTGCACTCCAGCCTGGGCAACAAGTGAGACTCTGTCTCAAAAAAAAAAAAAAAAAAAAGAAGATGCAGGGCAACAATGCCAGGGCCATGGGTGTACATGCCGAGGCCATCGAGCCCCTCGTAAAGCCCAAGGAGGTTAAGCCCACTTGCCTACGCTGCCCGCCCCAAGCTTGAGAAGCATGCTTGTGCCCACAATGCCAAGGGGCTCAGGCCGTGCCAGCCAAAGGCCAAGGATCAAATGAAGGCCCAGGCTGCAGCTCCAGCTTCAGTTCCGGCTCAGGCTCCCAAAGGTGCCCAGGCCTGTACAAAGGCTTCAGAGTAGTGATCTCTGTCTGCCAACGTGAGGACAGAAGGACTGGTGTCCCCTGCACTATTTGTACAAATAAACCTGAGGCAGGATTTGTTTAAAAAAAAAAAAAAAAGGAATCAAGCAGTGAAAAACTGTGCCCAAAAATAAACAACAAGAACAACAAAACAACAACAACAACAACAAAAAAAAAACAGGCCAGGCGCAATGGCTCATGCCTGTAATCCCAACACTTTGGGAGGCCGAGGCAGGTGAATCACCTGAGGTCAGGAGTACAAGACCAGCCTGGCGAAACCCCATCTCTACTAAAAATACAAAAATTAGCCACATAGGCCGGGCACAGTGGCTCACGCCTGTAATCCCAGCACTTTGGGAGGGTGAGATGGGTGGATCACGAGGTCAGGAGTTCAAGACCAGCCTGGCCAATATGGTGAAACCCTGTCTCTACTAAAAATACAAAAATTAGCTAGGCATGGTGGTGCGCATCTGTAGTCCCAGCTACCCAGGAGGCTGAGGCAGAAGAATCACTTGGACCTGGGATGCGGAGGTTGCGGTGAGCCGAGATTGTGCCACTGGACTCCAGCCTGGGCAACAGAGCCAGACTCCATCTCAAAGAAAAAAAAAAAAAATTTCGCCACATATGGTGGCACATGCTTGTAATGTCAGTCACTTGGGAGGCTGAGGCATGAGAATCCCTTAAACCCAGGATGTAGAGGTTGCAGTGAGCCCAGATCGTGCCACTGCACTCCAGCCTGGACAATAGAGTGAGACTCTGTCTCAAAAACAAAAACAAAAACAAAACAAAACAAAACAAAAGAGAGTAATAAAACTAAGCCAGACGCTGATTTCTTATATAATACAACCTGACTGAGACCATCTTAATAAATTAAGCCATGGCAGTAAGAGTTCTGGGGGTACCACAGCTACAGAGGACAAATATGGGCAAAGTAGCTGAGAAATAAAGAGTAAGAAAATAACAGATTATTGCATCTAGAAAGACTAAAGGGTGTCTTCAAATCTGTGCCATAACATAAGCACGATTACTTCTTTTTCCCCAAAGTGTCTTGCCTCTAAACCAACATGGTTACCTACTGGATCACTTCCCGTATTTATCAACAAAAAATTTAGTTAAAGAAGTGAAACTTTTCCCTTTTTTTTTTTTTTTTTTGGTTTTTTTGAAGACAGTCTGGCTCTGTCGCCCAGGTTGGAGTGCAGTGGCGCTATCCCGGCTCACTATAACCTCCACCTCCTGGGTTCAAGCAATTCTACAGGCATGAGCCACCATACCCAGATAATTTTTTGTATTTAGTAGGGGTTTCACCATGTTGCCCAGGCTGGTCTTCAACTCCTGACCTCAAGTGATCCACCCGCCTCAGCTTCCCAAAGTGCTGGGATTACAGGTGTGAGTCACAGTGCCCGGCCTAAATAAGTAAAATTTTGCCAATGCTTTACTATCTTCCTTTATTTAGGAAATGTCTAATCCTACTTATCTAAATGGAGAAAGAATTTCATAACACAGGAACAAAAGGCTGGGAATTAGAAAGGGGGAGCAGTTTCCTCACCTTTACATCCACAAGTTCAGATGAAAAAGTTAACACGCTCCAGAAATCCTGCATCCTGGTCTTGCTTGTAGCTATCCAGCCACTCATCTACCAAAGACTAGGAAAAAAAAAATGTAGATGACTTCTACTTCTGGCAATATGACAGAACAGAAATCCTATATGATCTTCCCAGTTGAACCATCTAAACTTCTGTAAAACATTTAAAACATGTTTCACAATGTACTGGTGAACTAGAATGAAAGGTAAAATTTCATATAGGCCAAAAATGAGGTGTAAGTAGCAACCCTGGGAGGTAAGCAAACTGACTTTTGCCCTAAAGGTTTCATGAATCCCTGGGGACCCTGACTTTGTATCCAGATGGCTGCATGGAGTGCAGAGCACAGGAGGTAGAGTCTAAGCTTCTTCCAAGACGAGTAGTCCAAGAGGAGGCACCTAAATAAAGCTGGGTCCTGCAAAGAATCACATCCTCAAGGAAGTGAGATTGAACACTAAACCTACAGGGCAGACGGCGACAGCAAGAAAACTAGCTTGTTATGACCTGAGGGTGCAGTGGAGGGAAAAAAAAATAACTCCTCCTTGAGAATCCACAACCATAGTGAGCCCTCAGATCTGGATTTGCAGTCAAGATTCACACCACATACATTATCAGAATAATCTTTTTTATCTTTTCCTTTTTTTTTTTTTTTGGGAGACAGTCTCACTCTGTAGCCCAAGCTGAAGCACAATGGCAAGATCTCAGCTCACTAGAACCTCCACCTCCCAGGTTCAAGCATTCTCCTGCTTCAGCCTCCCGAGTAGCTGGGATTACAGGTGTGCACCACCACGCCTGGCTAATGGCTAATTTTTGTATTTTTAGTAGAGACAGGGTTTCACCACATTGGCCAGGCTGGTCTTGAACTCCTGACCTCAAGTGAGGCCCACCTTAGCCTCCCAAAGTGCTGGGATTATAGGCACAAGCCACCACACCCAGCCCAGAATAATCATTCAGATAATTAAAAGTGATTCAGGCTGGGAGCAGTAACCCAAGTAAAGTGAAACTCATGTTGCCCAGGCTGCTCTACCAGAAACAGAATAATGAGGCATGGTGGCACATGCCTATAGTCCCAGCTATGCGAGAGGCTGAGGTGGGAGGGTCACCCCCTCACCACTGAGGGAGGTCAAACCAGCAGGGAGCCGTGAGAGCACCACTGCACTCCAGCCTAGAAAGAATGAGACCCTGTCTCAAAAAAAAAAAAAAAAAAAAAAGTGATTCTGGAGTGTCCCCAGGCAACTGTCAAAGCAACAGCAGGTTCCTCTCTTAAAAACCCACCTTTGGGGCCGGGCGCGGTGATTCACGCCTGCAATCCCAGCACTTTGGGAGGCCGAGGCAGGCAGCTCACGAGGTCAGGAGATCGAGACCATCCTGGCTAACATGGTGAAACCCCGTCTCTACTAAAAATACAAAAATTTAGCCGGCGTGGTTGCAGGCGCCTGTAGTCCCAGCTATTCGGGAGGCTGAGGCAGGAGAATGGCCTGAACCCAGGAGGCGGAGCTTGCAGTGAGCAGGGATCACGCCACTGCACTCCAGCCTGGGTGACAGACCGAGACTCCGTCTCAAAAAAAAAAAAAAACCCACCTTTGACCTAGGCCCCAAAGAATTCCAGCACATAAGAACTCCAGGGAAAATGAGTGGCTCACAGTAAACCTAGTAAAACATATACAGAAACAAGGCACTGACAGAATTATATTCACAAAGACTTTAGATAATCATCTACCATAGATTATAAAATGACTATGTTTAATAAAATTTTAAAACTAAAAGAGGGAGAGAATGGGCTCAAAAAAAGAAATAAAAGGCCGGGCGTGGTGGCTCACACCTGTAATCCCAGCACTTTGGAAGGCCGCGGAGGGCGGATCATGAGGTCAAGAGATCAAGACCATCCTGGCCAAAATGGTGAAACCCCGTCTCTGCTAAAAATACAAAAATTAGTTGGGTGTGGTGGCGTGCACCTGTAATCCAAGCTACTCGGGAGGCTGAGGCAGGAGAATCACGTGAACCCGGGAGGCAGAGGTTGCAGTGAGCCAAGATCGTGTCACTGCACTCCAGCCTGGGTGACAGAGCAAGACTCCGTCTCAAAAAAAAAAAAAAAAACTAACACACTGTACAACTGCATGTAAGGTGGAAAAGACAACTGGAATTGAAATGTGCTCAGGTCCTTGTAGAAGACAAGAAATCCAAAGGAAAGCAAGCAAAGGGAGAAAAAGAAACAGAAAAGATAAAACGAATGTACCAACTCAATCCTAGGCCGTAAGGCTAAGTCTCCATAAATTTCTTTCTTTTTTTTTTTTTTGAGACAGTCTCACTCTGTCACCCAGGCTAGAGTGCCGTGGCACAATCTCAGCTCACTGCAACCTCCGCCTCCCGGGTTCAAGCAATTCTCATGCCTCAGCCTCCCAAGTGGCTGGGATTACAGACAAACGCCACCACATGCAGCTAATTTTTGTATTTTTAGTAGAGATGGGGTTTCACCATGTTGGCCAGGCTGGTCTCGAACTCCTGGCCTCAAGTGATCTGCCTGCCTCAGCCTTCCCAAGTGCTGGGATCAAAGGTGTGAGCCACTGTGCCCAGACCCTACATAAATTTCAAACACCACATTCCCTGAATACAACACAACAAAGTTAGAAATCAAATAACGAAAATACAACTAGCAAAATTCTGTATGTTTGAAAATTTTAAATATTTTCCCAGAAACTATAAAATTACACATTAATGTGGATAAATCTCAAACAATGTTAACTGAAATAATTAAATCACAGAAGCCTGAATAATGCATTCATTTACATAATTGAAGAACACATTCATAGTGGTAACACTGTAATGAAAGATGACAAAGATTAACACAAAATTCACCCTAGTGTTTACCTGGGGGTAATAAGGGGACTGTGAGGTAGGGTAGAAAGAAGGTACACAAAGGATCTCTACAGCAATATTCATGTTTCACTTCTTGAGCTGGGGCTAGAGATCTGGGTAATCATTTTTATTTTTTAAACTACATAGAAGCTTTGTACACTTTTGGGTATTAAAACTTCAATAAAATTATAAAAACAAGAAACAAAGGGAAAAAATAATTAAGTACAATTGTCAAGATGGAGCTAAAAAATAACATGGGTGAACAAGGTGACACCTACATCCAAGCTTCCTTCTCATGTCTTGCAATGCCTCTCGTCACCTGCTCCATCAATCAATAAAGGCATAATCACTCCTGTGATACCTTTAAGAAAAGAACACGCTTTAAGAAAAGAACACACTCTCTCGAAGCCGGGTGCAGTGGCTCACGTCTGTAATCCCAGCACTTTGGGAGGCCGAGGCGGGCGGATCACCTGAGGTCAGAAGTTGGAGACCAGCGAAACCCCATCTCTACTAAAAATACAAAAATTAGCTGGGCGTGGTGGCATGTGCCTGTAATCCCAGCTACTTGGGAGGCTGAGGCACGAGAATCGCTTGAACCCAGGAGGCAGAGGCTGCAGTGAGCTGAGACTGTACCACTGCACTCCAGCCTGGGCGAAGAAAGCAACTCTGTCTCAAAAAAAAAAAAAAAAGAACATGCTCTCTCATTCGAGGTTACCCTTCTATCACTCCAAGGATTCACCCCATAATCTTTTTTTTTTTTTTTTTTTTTTTTAATTTATGAAGTATTTATTGATCGTTCTTGGGTGTTTCTCGGAGAGGGGGATATGGGAGGGTCATAGGATAATAGTGGAGAGAAGGTCAGGAGATAAACACATGAACAAAGGTCTCTGGTTTTCCTAGGCAGAGGTCCCTGCGGCCTTCTGCAGTGTTTGTGCCCCTGGGTACTTGAGATTAGGGAGTGGTGATGACTCTTAAAGGGCATGCTGCCTTCAAGCATCTGTTTAACAAAGCACATCTTGCACCGCCCTTAATCCATTTAACCCTAAGTTGACACAGCATATGTTTCAGAGAGCATGGGGCTGGGGGAAAGGCCATAGATCAACAGCACCCCAAGGCAGAAGAATTTCTCCTAGTCAGAACAAAATGGAGTCTCCTATGCCCACCCCATTCTACACAGACACAGCAACAATCTGATCTCTCCTTCCTTTCCCCACACTTCCTCCCCTTCTCTTCAACAAAACCGCCATCGTCCTCATGGCCCGCTCCCGATGGTCGCTGTCTCTTTGGAGCTGTTGGGTACACCTCCCAGACAGGGCAGCCAGGCAGAGGCGCTCCTCACGTCCCAGACAGGGCGGCCGGGCAGAGGCGCTCCTCGCTTCCCAGACGGGGCCGCCCGGGCAGAGGCGCTCCTCTCCTCCCAGACGGGGCGGCCGGGCAGAGGCTCTCCTCACATCCCAGACGATGGGCAGCCGGGCAGAGGCGCTCCTCACTTCCCCGACAGGGCCGCCCGGGCAGAGGCGCTCCTCACTTCCCAGAAGGGGCCGCCCGGGCAGAGGCGCTCCTCGCTTCCCAGACGGGGCTGCCCGGGCAGATCACCCCATAATCTTATCTTTCTTGACATGTTACACTCACTAAAATGTTCACATCAAGTTTGTAGACACTTGTCCTTACCACCTTACCAAAGTGAGATGGTATCAACAGAGGTAAGACACTGCTTTACCTTCATGTCACTTTTGGTGGCTTTCACAGCATTGAAGAGATCATTGGCTGGTGGCTCTGACTGTTTCCGGCTATGACGATGTGCCACTCGGAACCTTTCTTTGGATGTTTGCCACCTAATATGTATAAAAAGATCAGAAATATCAAAAAAAGGTAACAGTGACATTAACACTTGGTCTCATCATTATCACACAAGTAGGCTTACGCTGCCAGTTCCACAGCAGAGTCTGAGTTAGACTCAGTACTGAAATAATTGATTTTTATACTGTTATGAAGTTTATTAACTTGTTTCCCTTAAAAAAAAAAGTCCTTGAGTCCCCTTCCTGTATCTCTATATCCTAAAGTCCTTTTCTCTTCAAAATTTCTCTTGTTCCAATTTCCATCACTTAATACTTTGTAAATCTTGTCCTTTTATGAACCGTATCACCTGAACCTCTTTTAAGTTTTCTTTTTTTCTTTTTTTTTTTTGAGACGGAGTCTCGCTCTGTCACCCAGGCTGGAGTGCAGTGGCAGGATCTCAGCTCACTACAAGCTCCGCCCCTGGGGTTCACGCCACTGTCCTGCCTCAGCCTCTTGAGTAGCTGGGCTGCTTCCCCCACAAGACTCAAAAACAAAAGAAAACTGGCTGACTCACCGGCGTTGTTTTTGGTGGTCCTTTTGCTTTCTTCTTCACATTGCGATTGAAGCTATCTTCAAAGTCACTGCCTTCATCAGCTAACAAAGAGTCAGTATTCCTGTGAGAAAGTACTGTTCTCTTTACATATAACCACCCTATTCCCTCCCTATTCTCTCATTGCACCCCATCTCCATGAGAAAAACATATTCAGATTTTAAGAAAAAATGAGCTTATTTTTAGTAGGAAGTTGGGACAAAGTCTTTTTTTTTTTTTTGAAACAGAGTTTTGCTCTCGTCACCCAGGCTGGAGTGCAATGGTGTGATCTCGGCTCACTACAACCTCTGCCTCCCAGGTTCAAGTGATTCTCCTGCCTCAGTCTCCCGAGTAGCTGGGATTACAGGTGTTCCACTGTGTTGGCCAGGCTGGTCTCAAACTCCTGACCTCAGGTGATCCACCTGCCTCAGCCTCCCAAAGTGTTGGGATTACAGGCGTGAGCCACCACACCTGGCTGGGACAAGGTCTTAAAGGAAAACTTTCACATGAAAGCAATGGAGACGAAGAATGAGGAAATGAGGCAGGGGAAGGACAACCCTTCCCAGTATTCTCTCTGAAGAAGAGAATCAAATGCTACTCACTTAGCGGGTAGAGAGATCACTGCTCTTTGTAGAGAAAAATAATCATGGCTCAGGAAGTCATCCATCACTCATCCATAAACAGGAGAGTAATATGGACCTAGAGTTAAATTTCACCCCCGTGAAACATCAACCACATGTCTTATCAATTCAAGTTTATAACATTGATATAATCAGGTCCCCCACAGCAGCACTGACAGAAACAGAAATGATTCAGAGAAAGCCAATTAAAACAGCCAGGGGACAAAGCAGATCTGTATGACATTAGCTTTTTTCCTTCTGGAAAGATAAAAAACCAAGATATATTATTATAACCTACACACAATAAACTCATATGTGGTAATAAATAAGGATACACAGACCTGTTTACAAAATCCCCAAGTAGGAAAACTAGGGGATACCAGCTAAAAAGTATATACAATTTACCAGGCAACAAATAAAGAACTCTTTACTCCCCGATCTGCCACCTCCCAGCCCCCACCAGGGGTTGTACATGCTGAACAGAGAAATGTGTTTAAGAGAGGTTTAGACACGATGGATGATGGATTAAAAACAGGATGTGCTTGGATCCAGAAGGCGGAGGTTGCAGTGAGCCAAGATCACGCCACTGCACTCCAGCCTGGGCGACAGGGTGAGACTCCATCTCAAAAAAACAACCAACCAACCAAAAAACAGGATGTACTACTATTTTGATGTCTACATCATCTAGGACTGCCAAAAACAAAACACCTGGAGCTGGAGGGAGGGTGTCACTGTGCTGAACGAGTACAGCACTTCTGGTGTTTTCACACAGTCCCACGCATATTATCATCAATGTGGGAAAACGAGAGGGGGAAGGCTGCCACGGACACAGGAAGTGGCCGTACAATGCAACATCTACTTACCCCTCTGAGGTATGGTTTGAGTCCCTGTCATCGAAGGGTAGACTGGCAGAGGAACTAGAAGATGCAGACAAGGCCCTCTTGGTATCTCCCGCAGCTCTCTGCAGCGGGGAAGACATGCTTGGAGAGGAGGAGCTATGGGGCCAGGAAGACGAGGACTGCAGGGTAGGTATGGTGATCCAGCTGGGGAAAGAAAGAGAAGAAAGGGCTCCTACCACAGCACTTCTCCATCCCAAGCCCTGACCAGTCCCTTTCTTTCCAAGGGAATGGTTCTAGAACTCTGGGATCAGGTGAGGGGGACCAAAAACTAAGACAAAGGCTGGGCACCGTGGCTCATGCCTATAATCCCAGCACTTTGGGAGGCCAGGGCAGGAGGATGGCTTGAGGCCAGGAGTTCAAGACCAGCCTGGGCTATACAGCAAGACCCCATTTCTACAAAAAAAAATAATAATAATTAGCCAGGTGTGGCAGCGCAGGCCTGTATTCAGCTATTCAGGAGGCTGAGGTGGGAGGACTGCTTGAGTCCAGGAGTTCAAGGCTGCAGTGAGCTATGATCGCACCACTGTACTCCAGCCTGGGTGACAGAGTGAGACTCTGTCTCAAAAAAATAAAAATTAAAAAAAAATAAAAGACATTATGGGATGCAAGTCTGCAGAGCCTTAACTACAAACTAAAGAAACCAAAAGGAAAAAGACTTTCAAATACAGGAGTAGAACCATCTCATTTTCCCCATAGTCCAATAGGTCCCTGAAATTGATCCCCAAATGCTTAAAACAAGGCCGGGTGCAGTGGTTCATGCCTGTAATCCCAGCACTTTGGAAGGCCCAGGGAGGTGAATCACTTCAGGTCAGGAGTTTGAGACCAGCCTGGCCAACATGGTGAAACCCCATCTCTACTAAAGTACAAAAATTATCCACGTGTGGTGTGAGTGCCTATAATCCCAGCTACTCGGGAGGCTGAGGCAGGAGAATCGCTTGAACTTGGGAGGCGGACGTTGCAGTGAGCAGAGATCGTGCCACTGCACTCCAGCCTGGGCGACAAGAGCAAGACTCCGTCTCAAAAAAATAAAATCAGATATTGTCACTGTCTCCCCCTTGCTAACCTCCTAGGTGCTTAGGATAAAACGTCAAACATTTAACATGGCCTCACAGACATCTTGTATCATTTGGCCCCTGGCTACATTACCTCACCCAATTTCCTCCTTTGCTGTGTACTCTAGCTACACTGTCCTAGGAGTTCCTAAAACACCACGCTGGCTCCAAACACAGGATCTTCACATGTGCTGTTCCCTCTATCCGAATCACTCTTCCCTCTTCTCTTGTTTGCTTAACTCCTGTTTACCCCCGGGCTTAATCAGCACTTTCTCACCTCTCCTAGTCTGTTGCTCTTATTTAAGATCAAACAGCAGAGAAATGTGAAGTCCACTGACTTCCGGGTGGAACAGAGTTCAGTATGCCAATTAAATTATTGGGTGCTGGCTGGGCACGGTGGCTCACACCTGTAATCTCAGCACTTTGGAAGGGCAAGGTGGGTGGATCACTTGAGGTCAGAAGTTCGAGACGACAACACGATGAAACTCCATCTCTACTGAAACACAAAAATTAGCTGGGCTTGGTGGTGGACACCTGTAATCCCAGCTACTCAGGAGGCTGAAGCAGGAGAATCACTTGGACCCAGGAGGGGGAGGGTGCAGTGAGCCGAGATCGCACCACTGTACTCTAGCCTGAACGACAGGGTGACTCCATCTCAAAAACAAAAAAAAACTAGGTGCTGACTGAAAATAAATTTGAAAGCAAGGTGTGTGACAGGGAAGGCTACTACCTGTGTAATATTCTGTTACTTAATGATTAGTCCTGAGTCATATTTCCAACCTCTCTTAACCAGCCTGTATTTGTACACTGTTTGTGTACAAGCTTGCTAATTTCCACAAATGGCAGTAGATTGTCTGCTCCAATAGGGCCAAAAATGCACCTACTGGATTCAAAGATCAGTAAGGGCCAGGCGCAGTGGCTCACGCCTGCAATCTCAGCACTTTGGGAGGCCAAGGCAGGCAGATGACTTGAGGTCAGGAGTTCGAGACCAGCCTGGCCAACATGGTGAAACCCCGTCTCTACTAAAAATACAAAAAATTGGCTGGCCGTGGTGGTGGGCACCTGTAATCCCAGCTACTGGGGAGGCTGAGGCAGGAGAATTGCTTGAACCCGGGAGACGGCGGCTGCAGTGAGCCGAGATCATGACACTACATTCCAGCCTCGTCGACAGAGTGAGACTCCATCTCAAAAACAAAAAAAACTCAGTCAGGAATAAAGAATGTCTGAAGTACTATATGTGTAACGTGGCTTGTGATTTTTAAGCCTGAGTGCAACTTGAGCTATTCCTTCATGATCTGAGTAATACCAAAATGTTCAAGATCTGTTTTATGTCATTGGTGCCTTCTAATGTCGGGCTGTTGTTTTCCTTGCTGAGATTAGATTATGATGTGGTATATTGTTTTTATCAATTTGTTTTAATTTATATGTATTTATAAGCAGCTTATTCTTCATGTTGCTCTCATTTACCCTGGAGATGCTTGATTGCTTTTTTTTTTTTTTTTTGACACAGGGTTTCACTCTGTTGCCCATGCTGGAGTGCAGTGGCACGATCACAGCTCAATGCAGCCCTGACCTCCGGGGCTCAAGTGATGCTCCCACCTCAGCCTCCTGAATAGCTGGGACTACAGGCACATGCTACAACACCTGGCTAAGTTTTGTATTTTTTGTAAAAATGGGGTTTCACCATGTTGCCAAGATTGGTTTTGAACTCCTAGGTTCAAGTGGTCCTCCTGCCTTGGTCTCCCAAAGTGCTGGGATTACAGACGGGAGCCACCACGCCTGGCCAAGATGTTTTATTGCTAATTATTCATCTGTCCACACTGTTATCATCTCCCAGAGAAATTGCTAGAAGAGTGAGATTATGTGTCCTCTAAGTTATAAGTTCACAAATAAAAGCCCAAAGGAAGTTAGGCAGCACACTTAAAAACGAATTAAAAAGACCCTGCAAAACTTGGTCTTAAATGAAAGGTGACATCCTCCAACCTGGGTTGTCTTTCTGGTTTCATGGGACTGTGCAGTTGGAGGGTGACTGGGCCCTGTTTCCACGGCACTCTCTAGGTGCAGGGACCATTGAACCATGTCTGCTATTTCTGTCTTAGCTCTGGACTGAAATAACAGTGGTGTTACTGGGTTTCAAAAGAAAGTCCGTCCCTCTGGATCCAGGCAGAAAGCCATTAAAGAAAACAGAAGGATAACAAGCAGTGGGAAAACACACCAGAAAAGTTACCGATTCACCCATCTTGTGTCAGAATCGACAAGCCTGTTTCTCCTGCTGGAAACCCAGGATGTACGTCTGCAATGAGAAAAGAGTGAAAGACTTGAGCAGGTACATTACAAAAGAGCAATCACAGCGGCCAGTGAATATGAAAAGGTCCTCAACTTAGAGAAGTCTGGAGAAATCCAAACTAACACTACCCTAGGATACCAGGCTACACCCACCAGCTTTAGGCAGGATGCAAACATCAGGAATTCTACCTCGCTGGGGAGTGGGAAGAGAGTGCACCAACCAGTCTAACAACCTAGGAAAACAATTTACTAGAGTGGAAAGCCAGGCGAGCCACTGAGCCAGCAGTCCCATTCGTTAGTACATACCCCATGCCTGCTCCTCTGTATAAGAGTATTCACTGCAGAGACCGGGCACAGTGGCTCATGCCTGTAATCCCAGCACTTTGGGAGGCCGAGGTGGGCGGATCACGAGGTTAGTGGATCGAGACCATCCTGGCTAACACGGTGAAACCCCATCTCTACTACAAATACAAAAAGTTAGCCGGGCATGGTGGCGGGTACCTGCAGTCCCAGCTACTCAGGAGGCTGAGGCAGGAGAATGGCGTGAACCCAGGAAGTGGAGGTTGCAGTGAGCCGAGATCGCGCCACTGTACTCCAAACTGGGCAACAGAGCGAGACTCCGTCTCCAAAAAAAAAAAAAAGAATATTCACTGCAGAATTGTTCATAGCAGGTTAAAATGGAAAACAATCCAGTGTCCCTGAGCAAGTAGGATGGATAAATATATGCGGGAGAGTTATGCAATGGAACAGCATACTACAGAGAAAATGAATACCTCTGTTGTTACTCACAATAAAATGACTTCTAAAATAATGTCTACAAAAAAGAAGCCAGGGCTGGGCACCAGTGGCTCATATTTGTAATCCCAGCACTTTGGGAGGTCCAGGCGGGCAGATCGCTTGAGGTCAGGAGTTTGAGACCAGCCTGGCCAACATGGTGAAACCCCGTCTCTACAAAAAATAAAAACATTAGCCGGGTGCAGTGGACGGCGCCTGTAATCTCAGCTACTCAGGAGGCTGAGGCGGGAGAACTGCTTGAACCCGGGAGGCAGAGGTTGCAGGGAGCCGAGGTCACACCACTGCACTCCAGCCTGGATGACAGAGTGAGACTGTCTGAAAAAAACAAAAAAAAAACAAACAAAAACCCACACTGTATTGTTTAGGGATACTGTGTTAACAAAATAATAGACACAAGCAGGACATAATTATCATAAAAATCAGGACCTGCGGGGGGGTTGGGGGGGAAGGTTTAAGTGGAAAGAATGGAGCAGTGACATCGTGTGTCAACCTGGGAGGTGGTGACCCTAGGGTTCACTTTGTAATTCCTCAAAATGAGCATTTATGTGCTATTCACTTTTCAGAGGGTACAATCTCTGAACATGTTTAAGCAGCCATATGCAAAAAAAAAAAAAAAAAAGAAAAAATATGGATAGATTTTTATTTTAATTAAAATATTTAAAAAATAGAGACAAGGCGACCGGACCCAGTGGCTCACGACTGTAATCCCAGCACTTTGGGAGGCCGAGGCGGGCGGCTCACAAGGTCAGGAGAGCGAGCCCAACATGGCTAAGGCGGTGAAACCCGGTCTCTACTAAAAATACAAAAAAAAAATTAGCCGGGCGTGGTGGCGGGCACCTGCAGTCCCAGCTACTCGGGAGGCTGAGGCAGGAGAATGGCGTGAACCTGGGAGGCGGAGCTTGCAGTGAGCCGAGATCAGGCCACTGCATTCCAGCCTGGGTGACAGAGCTAGACTCCAACTCAAAAAAAAAAAAAAAAAAACTACAGACAAGGGTCTCACTATGTTGCTCAGGCTGGTCTCAAACTCTCAGGGCTGAAGCAATTCAAGCAATCCTCCCGCCTCGGTCTCCCAAAGCGCTAAGATTCCAGACGTGAACCACTGCGCCCGACCAGGAAAGATGTGTATATATATATCATATATATGATATGATATGATTGATGACATGATATCATATATATATCATATATGACATTATATATATCATATATGACATTATATATCATATATGACATTATATATGTCATATGACATTATATATGATATCATATCATATATATGCGATATATCATATCATATATGTGATATCATATATGAGATATGATATCATATATTATATATATTTTATATATTACATATATAAAAAATATTTTTGGTTTTTTGAGACACAGTTTCACTCTTGTTTCCCAGGCTCCAGTGCAATGGCTCGATCTCAGCTCACTGCAAACTCCGCCTCCAGGGTTCACACGATTCTCCTGCCTCAGCCTCCCGAGTGGCTGTGATTACAGGCGCCCGCCACACGCCCGGCTAATTTTTGTATTTTTGTATTTTTATTTTGTATTTTTATTTTTGTAAATTTTGTATTTTTAATAGAGACGAGGTTTCAACATGTTGGCCAGGCTGGTCTCCAACTCCTGACCTCAGGTGACCCGCCTGCTTGGGCCTCCCAAAGTGCTGGGATTACAGGTGTGAGCCATGGCGCCAGCCTAAGTAAATCTTTTAAAACATAAAGGTTTGGGTGAGTCCCTGGCCGGCGGGCACAGATGCCTGGGTGGGACCGCGAACTGGGTGGGACACATTCCTTCAGGCCCGGGGGGACTCGGGCCAACAGCGGGCCGCCGCGCGTGCGCACTGGGCGGGGGGGGGGGGGCCGCGCTCCTACCCGCACGTGGCCAACGCAGGGCGCTGGGCCGCTACTCCCGCATTGCACGTTGGGGAGCCGGTACATGCAGGTGGGAAGTTCCAGACGGAGAAGCGCGCGGCGCCCGTGATAAGGCTTTACCTGGTCCATCGACATGGCGGAACCAAAGCAAGTGCGTGCCAGACACCAATGCTCGGAAGCCGTCGAAGACCACAACTGAGGGCGGCCATCTCCCTTCTAACCCTGCTGCGGTGGTTCGGAGAAAACGCAGTCCGGTGTGCTCTGATTGGCCCATGCTCTTTGACGTCACGGACTCGACGTTTGACAGAGCCAATAGGCGAAAAGGAGCGACGGGAAGTATTTTTTTCACCCCGCCCGGAAAGGATGGAGCAAAACGTCAAAAGCAGCCAATGGGAGCTCGGGAGGCGGGGCGCCTGTGGGAGTCTGGGAAGGGGAAGTTTCCCAGGCTCGGAGGCGGATCGGGTGTTGAGTCCATGGAGCCAGCTGAGAGCTCGAGGTGAGCTGGACTCGCGGTCTCCACTCTTGCGCGCCCTCCTTGAGAACCACGGCGTTCCAACCTCCCTGGAAATGGGGAGAACATGGCCCAGGGGCGTGGCGAGGCCGCCGCGTGGAGGTCCCCGAGCGGCGTCCTCAGCGCCCCAGCGATCCGGTGCCCCTTGGGTGTGCCTTGAGGCCGAGGCAAGCTCCTTCGGGGTCCTGGGCTGCGGGCAAAGGATTCGGCCCTGTAAGGAGTTGGGTTCGGCCTGTCCCAGACAGGCCCTGCCCACATCCCATCACAGGGCAGTGGACTTGAAGCCGGAGCGTGAAATCCCCATAGACTGAATGCATTTCCTTTCTACCTGTTGTCTCTCCCATTTTATTTTTATTTTTATATTATTTAATTTTTAATTTTTTATTTTTGTAGAGACGGGGATTTCGCTATGTTGCCCAGGCTGATCTCGAACTCCTGAGCTCAAGCAATCCGCCCGCCTCGGCCCCCCAAGGTGCTGGAATTACAGGCGTGATGCACTGTGCCTGGCCTTTTTAAAAAATGGAGGTTATTTTGGGGAAGGTAGAGCGTCCAGACACATCCTAATTTGCATAGCTGCGCAGTTTTACAAAATGCAATGCATTTCTACCTGTTAGGGTATGTGATTTCTAGCTGGTAAGCTACACCGAATCTTGGCTAGCACAGTTGCATTCCGTGTCAGATTTGTAAACGCAGATTTGCTCTCTGCATTTAAATATATTAGATATATTTAAGTAACTACATTTAAATGTATTGAGACATTTAAACATATTTTTGGTCTGTATCTAAATGCGCTCCCTTCTGAAAATAAATATCTGAAGTGGGCCGGGCGCGGTGGCTCACACCTATAATCCCAGCACTTTGGGAGGCCAAGGCGGGTGGATCATGAGGTCAGGAGTTCATGCCTAGCCTGGCCAACAGGGTGAAATCCTGTTTCTACTAAAAATACAAAAATTAACTGGGCATGGTGGCGGGCGGCTGTAATCCCAGCTACTTGGGAGGCTGAGGCAGGAGAATCGCTGGAACCCAGGAGGCGGAGGCTGCAGTGAGCTAAGATCGTGCCACTGCAGTCAGGCCTGGGTGACACAGCAAGACTCCGTCTCAAAAAAAAAAAAAAAAATCAGAAGTGGACTGTAGTCTATAGTGTGTTGCCAAATAAACTTATTTTTAGAGATACTTCTTTCAATTTTCTGTGAGGTCATCTGCAGTTTCACGTGGTAGACAGACTTCGGTGAGATTCTTAGCAAGGTAGAATGAAGAGTAAAGAGGTTTGTTTATTTCACAAGGGTTTATTGAAGGCCTACGATGTGTTAAATGCTGTAGGAAATACCCAATGATTTCTCTTTCATGGAGGTTTCCTGCCTTCTCTTAACAAGTTATCAATTAAACTGTTTACTGGAAATTGCTAAGTTAATGAACACACGGGATACATTCTTTGGATGAGCAGACATTGGTGGGGAAGAGGAGGAAGAGGAGAGCGGTTTAGACAGAGACCTGCTTATACAGTGTAGTGTCTAAAAGAGCTTGTGATGTTCAGGAAACAATTGTTCACTGTGCTGCAATATAGGACACGGCCGGTTGCGGCGGCTCACACCTGTAATCCTAGCGCTTTGGGAGGCCGAGGTGGGCAGATCACCTGAGGTCAGGAGTTCAAGACAAGCCTGCCCAACATGGTGAAACCCCATCTCTACTAAAAACACAAAAATTAGCCGGGTGTGATGCTGGGTGCCTGTAATCCCAGCTACTTGGGAGGCTGAGACAGGAGAATCGCTTGAACCTGGCAGGCGGAGCCTGCAGTGAGGTGAGATCATGCCATTGCACGCTAGCCTGGGCGACAGGGTGAGTACTCTCAAATAATAATAATCATAATAAATAATAATGATGATGATGCTGTAGGGGACTTGATGAAGGGAAAGGATTAGAGAGATTCTGAAAAGAAGGTAGTTTTGGGCCCAGTGATGACTAGATTTTCAATTTCATATAGCAGGAAGTGGGGCACTAGTAAATTTTTAAGCAGAAAAATTATTTGACCAGATTTGTGATTTCAAAAATAGCTCTGGTGATAGAGTGGAGGATGGCTTGGAGCAGGGAATAAGGGGAGATAAAACCGTTATAAAACTCTTAAAGCTAGTACAGCAAGAACTTTGAGGGTCTTTGCTAAGACAGCAGCTGGCAGCTTCAATTTGGAGTAGGGTATCAAAGGCAACTGTGTATAAGGAATAGTTATGTAACTGGTACCCAATTTCTGAGATGATTTTGACTTAAACATTGTGTATTTTCCAGTATACTGTTGGTTTTTCTAATTATGTGGGAAATTATGTTGCTTTCACTTTTTTTTTTTTTTTTTTTTTGCTCGTTGCCCAGGCTGGGGTGCAATGCTGCAATCTGAGCTCACTGCAACCTCCACCTTCCGGGTTTAAGTGATTCTCCTGCCTCAGCCTCCCGAGTAGCTGGGTTTATAGGCGCCCACCATGATGCCTGCCTAATTTTTTGTATTTTTAGTAGAGACAGGGTTTGATCATGTTGGCCAGGATGGTCTCCAACTCCTGACCTCAAGTGATCTGCCTGCCTCTGCCTCCCAAAGTGCTGGGATTACAGGCATGAGCCACCCCACCAGGCCATGCTTTCAGTTTTCAAGAAAGAAGACACCATTGTTGCCAAAGATTTTGGTAATTTGAGAGACAAAATGTGTGTTTTCTCCATGTGGATCCTAGTATAATTAGATAGTAAGGATCTGTTGAATTTGAAGTATCTATCCAGAAGTATTTTGGGGACATATTTAAGGATTGTAAAACAGTGTTTCTATTTCTGGATATAATAAATGTATTTGTTAATATAATAAATGAATAGATTGTAAAACAGTATTTCTATTTCTGGATATAATAAATGTATTTGTTAATATAATAAATGAATAGATTAGCCCCATAAACTATTTACAGTGTTGAGTCATTTCCCACACTTAAAATCAGGATGAAAATATATAGCTGAATACTTGCTTTGTTTCTTGTAACATTTCTTTAGTACAGAACCTGCTAAGGCCATCAAACCTATTGATCGGAAGTCGGTCCATCAGATTTGCTCTGGGCCGGTGGTACTGAGTCTAAGCACTGCGGTGAAGGAGTTAGTAGAAAACAGTCTGGATGCTGGTGCCACTAATATTGGTAAGTCTGGGAGAGTTTTAAGCCACGAGAAATGATCAGTGTATGTTGTTGTAGTCAAGAAACATTTGTTATTGAAATAAGACTATCAAGTGTTGATGTAGTAATAAATGATTATTTTTAAGTTAAAGTTAGCACCTATTATGTGCCTAGTGCTTAGCTAGGTAGTAATAATAATAACAGCTTTTATTGTGTTCTTATGGTGTGCAAGGCAGGTGTTATGCTAAGAATTGCACAGAAATATCTCATTTAATTTGCAGAATAGCTGGGCATGGTGTTTCACGCCTGTAATACTAGCCCTTTGAGAGGCCGAGGTGGGGGGATTGCTTGAGGCCAAGAGTTCAAGACCAACCTGGCCAACATGGTAAGACCTCGTCTCTACTAAAAACATAAAGTAGGCCGGGTGTGGTGGCTCACACCTGTAATCCCAGCACTTTGGGAGGCCAAGGCGGGTAGATACCTGAGGTCAGCAGTTTGAGACCAGCCTGTCCAAAATGGTGAAACTCTATCTCTACTAAAAATATAAAAATTAGCCGGACCTGGTGGCAGAAGCCTGTAATCCCAGCTACTTGGGAGGCTGAGGCATGAGAATTGCTTGAACCCGGGAGGCGGAGGTTGCAGTGAGCCGAGATCGTGCCACTGCACACCAGCCTGGGGACAGAGCAAGACTCCGTCTAATAAAATAAAATGAAATAGGCCTGGAGTAGTGGCTCACATCTATAATCCCAGCACTTTGGGAGGCAGAGCGGGGCTGATCATTTGAGGTCAGGAGTTCAAGACCAGCCTAACCAACATGGTAAAACCCTGTCTCTACTAAAAATACAAAAATTAGCCAGATGTGGTGGTGCAGGAGGCTGAGGGAGGAGAATTTCTTGAACCTGGGACGTGGAGGTTGTAGTGAGCCAAGCTCAGATGGTGCCACTGCATTCCAGCCTGGGTGACAAGAGCAAAACTCCATCTCAAAAAAAAAAAAAGAAAAGAAAAAGAAAATAACAAAATAAAATAAGAAAACCTAAAAAATTATGAATCAGCCAAGTAACTTTATGAGATAGAACTTATTATCTCCATTTTATAGATGAAGAAATTAAGGAACAGGAAATTTCCTTTTTTTGAGATTATAAAGCTAATAAAATAGGATCCAGGAAGTCTGATTCCAGAACCAGTTGTCTTTTTTTTTTTTTTGAGATGGAGTTTTCGCTCTTGTTGCCCAGGCTATAGTGCCATGGCACGATCTCGGCTCACCGCAACCTCCACCTCCCGGGTTCAAGCAATTCTGCCTCAGCCTTACCAGTAGCTGGGATTACAGACATGCACCACCACACCTGGCTAATTTTGTATTTTTGGTGGAGACAGGGTTTCTCCACGTTGGTCAGGCTGGTCTGGAACTCCTGACCTCAGGTGATCCGCTCACTTTGGCCTCCCAAAGTGCTGGGATTACAGGCATGAACCACCGCGCCTGGCCCCCTTTCTCCTTACTGGGTATGTTAAAATTATTTCTTTCAAAAGAAAAGTCTGGTCAAAGTGCAACGGTGTTAACCACTAATTGATCACAACCAGTTACAGATTTTTTTGTTCCTTCTCCACTCCAACTGCATCACTTGACTAGCCTAGGGACAAAAAAAAAGAGGAAAGAAAGAAAAAGCTAAACTATTTAATCTGGGCTAGTAAATGGCCAGAAAGGACTTTATAAAAATGAAATATACAAAATGACACTAGTACGTTTAACTAAAGGTATAGTTATGACTCTTCAATTTGCATATGTTATAAATAATATCAATATAAAAACTTATAGCATGGGTCCTTTTTTTTTTTTTTTTTTTTTGTTGAGATGGAGTCTCACTGTCTCCCAGGCTGGAGTGCAGTGGCGGGATCTCGGCTCACTGCAAGCTCCACCCCACGGGATCACACCATTCTAGCATGGGTCCATTTTTAATAAATATGTAAATATTTAAACTTTCTAGATCTAAAGTTAAGGACTATGGAGTGGATCTCATTGAAGTTTCAGACAATGGATTTGGGGTAGAAGAAGAAAACTTTGAAGGCTTAAGTAAGTTGACTTTTTCTAATCCTATTATAAAATAATTGGGCCACATGTCTCAGAATTTTGAGTAACACTGTCTTGGGAAACGCAAAAACAGTTTTTTAAGCCAGTTACTAGATATCATGTATATCCGTTGTTATAGCACTTGTGGTATCTTAATCTTTACTTTACAGTCTCTTTCAGCTCTGAAACATCACACATCTAAGATTCAAGAGTTTGCTGACCTAACTGAGGTTGAAACTTTCGGCTTTCAGGGGGAAGCTCTGAGCTCGCTGTGTGCACTGAGGTGATACAATATTTTTATCCATTCATTTGACCCCTTAGAAAAACCTCTCTGAAAATTAATTGGAATCGTTATTATTTACAATTTTCTATCTCAGTATCTCAACTTCTAGCTTCTGAATTCTGTTTTGTCTCACTGCCAATCTAAGTCCTAGTACTTCTGAAATGTGAGAAATAAATGAATGAAATGAAGCAAATAGTATTGTTAAAAAAAAATGGTTACCCTTATTAAAACAGTAACTTCTCAATTTTAACATAACATATAGATAATAAATGATAGTTACCATTGGTTTTCATCATCAAATTTTAGGGAAACATTTCACCAAAGCACTATTTAATTATAGCACAGATACTAAATCTTTATAATTATATGTAAATATATATATATATATACACATATATATGTGTATATGTATACGTATTTTTAGACAGAGTCTCACTCTGTCACCCAGGCTGGAGTGCAGTGGCACAGTCTCAGCTCACTGCAATCTCTGCCTCCCAGGTTCAAGTGATTCTTGTGCCTCAGCCTCCTGAAGAGCTGGGACTAAGCGTGCACCACCACTCCTGGCTAATTTTTGAATTTTTAGTAGAGATGGGGTTTTGCCATGTTGCCCAGGCTGGTCTGGAACTCCAGGCCTCAAGTGATCTGCCCTCCTCGGCCTCCCAAAGTGCTGGAATTACAGGCATGAGCCACCGCACCCTGCCTTACATATACATTTTAATTATATCTTTTGGATTCTTTAAATATTTGAAAAATATTTTTTTAAATTCTTTAAAAAATTCTTTAAAAAAATTTTATTTGAAGAGTAATAACAAAACAAATCTCTATTTGTGAATAAATGAATCTTGAGATCATTTATGGTTTTGCAGTTCAACCTGAAAAATGAAATCAAAGCTCTAACCAAAGCAAAGCATGTTTAGTGCCCTCTGTCTCACTGTCTTTTAGATGCCAAACCTTAGATTTTATGATGACTCCTCAACCGTTTAGATCTTGGTTATCTCAGAGGAATCATCAGCTTTTTAAGAAAGTTTTGAGAGAAAAGCAAGTGAAGAAAAGCATAGTCAGTGCCCAACATCGCAGGTCTCTCACTGAACACACCATGCCTGGTGTTCTCTCACAGCGATGTCACCATTTCTACCTGCCATGCATCGGCGAAGGTTGGGACTTGACTGGTGTTTGATCACAATGGGAAAATCATCCAGAAAACCCCCTACCCCCACCCCAGAGGGACCACAGTCAGCATGAAGCAGTTATTTTCTACGCTACCTGTGCGCCATAAGGAATTTCAAAGGAATATTAAGAAGGTACAGTAAATTAATCCTGGTTTTCAAGAGTATTGGTTAATGCACATGAGCAAAAGCTTTACTAAAGATGTTTATTCTTCAGCTGATTCTCTTCCCATAATCTATTGAGAAATGCTTTATTTGCATTTCTCGTTAAAGACTTAACATTAAAGACTTAACTTTAGGGTGATTTACTTTTTTCTTTTCATCACATAGTGTTTATTAGGACTGGGCAACACAGTGAAACTCTGTATCTATGAAAAATTAAAAAAAAATTGACTGGGCATGGTGGCATGCACCTGTATTTCCAGCTACTTGGGAAGCTGAAGTGGGAGGATCACTTGAGCCCGGGAACTTGAGGCTGCAGTGAGCTATGATGGCGCCACTGTATTTCAGACTGGGAGACAGAGTAAGACCCTGTCTGGAAAAATATATAATACATATATATTTTTTATTTTTATCTTTTTTTTTTGAGATGCAGTCTCACTTTGGCGCCCTGGCTGGAGTGCAGTGGCGCAATCTCGATTCACTGCAACCTCCACCTCCCGAGTTCAAGCGATTCACCTGCCTCAACCTTCTGAATAGCTGGGATTACAGGCACTCACCACCACGCCCGGCTCATTTTTGTATTTTTAGCAGAGACGGGGTTTCACCATGTTGTCCAGGCTGGCCAGGCTGGTCTCGAATTCCTGACCTCAGGTGATCCGCCCACCTCAGCCTCTCAAAGTGCTGGGATTACAGGCGTGAGCCACCATGCCTGGCCTTATGTACTTATATTTCAATGAGACTATTTCTCTTGGTTTTCTGATAAATGAAGTACTGGAACCCTTATGAATCTGAATGCAAATGAAACAGCTAAATGTTATGTAATTGTTGTGTTTAAAAAGCAGATTGTAAAACTGTATTATATGATTACAGTTTTATAAAAACAAAACAATGGCCTAAATGTGTATAGTATAAAGGCTGGAAGAGTCAGTACCTTCATGTTCTCAGCGGTTATCCTTGGATGTGAGATCTCATGCACTTTTTGCTCTCTTCTTTGTGCCTTTCCATTTGGTATGTGTATTTTTTACAATCAAAGAAGTTAAATATATGCAGCTAAAAACATTTTTTAATTGTAAAGCATTTGGTGCTAATTTTAACTGTTCTTTATTTAGACGGAGTCTTCTCATTCTGTTGCCCAGGCTGGAGTGCAGTGGTGTGATCTTGGCTCACTGCAACCTCTCCCTCCTGGGTTTTAGCAATTCTCCTGCATCAGACTTCTGAGTAGCTGAGATTACAGGTGCATGCCACCATGCCCAGCTAATATTTGTGTTTTTAGTAGAGACAGGGTTTCACCATCTAGGCCAGGCTGGTCTTGAACTCCTGACCTCATGATCCACCCGTCTTGGCCTCCCAAAGTGCTGGGATTACAGGTGTGAGCCATCACGCCCAGACTTCTTTTTTTATTTTTCGAGATGACGTTTCGCTCTTATTGCCCACACTGGAGTGCAATGGCACGATCTCAGCTCACTGCCACCTCCTCCTCCCAGGTTCAAGCGATTATCCTGCCTCAGCCTCTCGAGTAGCTGGGATTACAGGCACCCAACACCAAACCCAGCTAACTTATTGTATTTCTAGTAGAGATGGGATGTCACCATGTTGGCCAGGATGGTCTTGAACCCCTGACCTCTAATGATCCACCTGAATTGGTCTCCCAAAATGTTGGGATTACAGGCGTGAGCCACTGCGCCCAGCCCCTCCCATACCCCTTTTGGCCAAGGCAGTACAATTCAGAAGAATCTTGCCAGGGAAGACTGGTAAATGGACGTCAACGTGATGCCTATGGCTCCTGGTGGATTTAGATACCTCCTGGTGCTTACTGATACCTTTACCAGTTACACGGGGGCTTTGCCATGCCAGACTGAAAATGCAGGAGATCAATGATCAACCTTCAACTATTTACTAGCAGAACACTGAGGGGACTGTGCGGTCACCAATACCTCCTATTGCACTTGGATAAACACCTCCCGGGAAATAGAGATGAATAGAAAGGACATAGTCAAACAGGCAGAATGGCTGCATTCCTTCAACCAGAAGGGTCCAGTAGTCTGTTTTCACACTGCTATAAAGAACTACCAGAAACTGGGTAATTTATGAAGAAAAGAGGTTTAATTGACTCACAGTTCTGCAGGCTGTACAGGAAGCATGGCTGGGGAGGCCTCAGGAAACTGACAATCATGGCAGAAGGCGAAGGGGAAGCAGGCACGTCTGGCCATGTTGGAGCAGGAGAGACAGAGAGAGTGAAGTGGGAGATGCTGCACGCTTTTAAATAACCAGATCCCACGAGCGCTCACTCACTATCACGGGAACAACAAGGGGGAAGTCGGCCCCCATGAGCCAATCACCTCCCACCAGGTCCCTTCCACAACACTGGAAATTGCAATTTGACATGAGATTTGGGTGCAGATACAGAGCTGAACCATGCCAAGGGTAGTTCAACCACTGAGACTGATTGATTGACTGAGATGGAGTCCGCTCTGTTACCTACGCTGCAGTGCAGTGGCACAATCTCGACTCACTGCAAACTCCGCCTCCTGAGTTCGAGCGATTCTCCTGCCTCAGCCTCCCAAGTAGCTGGGACTACAGCACATGCCACCATACCTAACTAATTTTTGTATTTTTAGTAGAGACAGGGCTTCACCATGTTTGTCAGGCTGGTCTTGAACTCCTGACCTCGTGATCACCCTGCCTCGGATTTTCTTTTGCTGGAATTACAGGCATGAGCCACCACACCCGGCCAACCACTGAGATTTAGAAGGCAGTCAAGTCCACTATACCACACCTCACCTGGTTTCTTCCTCTGTTGGGGCCCCTCGTGGCCACTGTTCTGTTACTTTTTGGTCCTATTTATTTAAATGGATGGTGAGCTGTTTGTCCTCCAGGCTCCAACACTGCCACCTTCAGCTTGTGTTACAACAATACCAGCCTTTCAAGCTACCGCGGGTGACCCCAGAACTCATTTGAACTCAGAAGCCCAAGAGTTTCATTCCTCTCATTTCAGGGGACCCAGTGCCCCTGGGCAGCATGAAGTCGATGCAGAAGCATGACCTCCATCCCTAATCCCTCAAGAATGAGGAGTAGAAGGTGCTGGCAGGAGGGTGGGGGCACGGTTTGTAGATCTGTAACTGCATCAGACCAAATCTAGGTCAACTTTTTTTTTTTTTTTTTGACGGAGTTTTGCTCTTGTCACCCAGGCTGGAGTGCAATGGCACGAGCTCAGCTCACTGCAACCTCCACCTCCTAGGTTCAAGTGATTCTGCTGCCTGAACCTCCAGATAGCTGGGATTACAAGGGTGCACCGCCACACCTGGCTTATATTTATATTTTTAGTAGAGATGGGGTTTCACCATTTTGGCCAGGCTGGTCTTGAACTCCTGACCTCCACCTGCCTTGGCCTCCCAAAGTGCTGGGATTAGAGGCGTGAGTCACCGCACCCGGCTCAGTTCAACTTTTATGTAATGAGGTTGTCAGTTGTTTTTCAAGTGCCATGGACCCGCAGGTTGAAGGTCATGTACCCTGCGCATGCCCAGGTTAACCAAGCGCCACCACGGAGTGGAACCATAGAGCTCGGCCTGAAGAGCTGGGACTGATTTAAGAACCGGACACCCCAAGGCAGGAGCCAAGATCCAATCAGATTGAGTTTTGGTGTCACCCCATGGCAGGATCCAGTCAGATCACACCTCCCAGCATTACTTTATTGCAAGATCCAATCAAATCACACCTCATTAGCCTATGCTTATAAAACCTGACATAGCCCCCAGCTGTGTAAGGGAGATCTGAGTATTTCTTCCTGTGTTCTTGCTAGCTGACTTACAAAAAAGCTTTAAAAAAAAAGGCCAGGCGTGGTGGCTCATGCCTGTAATCCCAGCACTTTGCGAGGCTGAGGCGGGCGGATCACTTGAGGTCAGGGGTGCAAGACCAGCCTGGCCAACATGGTGAAACCCTATCTCTACTAAAAATACAAAAATTAGCTGGGCGTGGTGATACATACCTATAATCCCAGCTACTTGGGAGACTGAGGCAGGAGAATCACTTGAACCCAGGAGGCGGAGGTTGCAGTGAGCCAAGATCACACCAGAGTCACCCCTTTGATGACCTTGGCAGTGGACTGCAGTCATCTGTTTAGGTGTCTCCATGGCCCACATCAATGCCAGTATTTCTGTTTGTTGCACATTTGATTTCCTTGTTGTTGGCATTTAGAAGGCCCCCTGTTTCCCAGATCACACCACGGGCGTGGACCGCAGAGATTGCGTCTTGTGAGTCTGTAGAAACAGTCAAGGCCTTGTCCTCTCTTAGGTCCAGAGCTCAGGTTAATGCAGATTTTCCCAGCCGTCTGTGCTGAAGTCCCTGCGGGGAGGCTCCTGGCTGGTTTCCCATAGGTAGACCGCTACACATCCTTGCCCTTCATTGGCTTCTTTTCATGAAGCTCCTGCCATCTACAAAACATGTCTCCCTTTTCTTCTTGAACCACATCTCTGTTATTGAAACTCTAGAAGTCAACCGGGCATGGTGGCTATGCCTATAATCCCAGCACTTTGGGATGCCAAGGTGGGCGGATCACCTGAGGTCAGGAGTTCAAGACCAGCCTGGCCAACATGGTGAAACCCCATCTCTAATACAAATACTAAAGTTAGCCAAGCGTGGTGGCCACTGTCCTCCAGCCTGGGCGACAGAGCAAGACTCCGTCTCAAAAAAAAAAAAAAAAAAAGAGAGAGAAAGAAAGTATCATGCTTTTCTAAGTTCTGTGAGTTGTTTTAGTGAATTATTAAACTTGAGGACACGGTGGGAACCTCCAAATTTGCAGCCAGTTGGTGAGAAGTACATGTGGTCTGAGGACACCCAAGCCTGCAGCTGTGTCTAAAGCGAGGGCAGCCTAGTCGGGGCTGGTGGCCTTAACCTGTGGCGTTGGAGGTAACATCAGGGAGTTGACATCAGAATTGCATCACACAGGCCGGGCGCGGTGGCTCACACCTGTAATCCTAGCACTTTGAGAGGCCGAGGCGGGCAGATCACGAGGTCAGGAGACTGAGACCATGCTGGCTAACACAGTGAAACCCTGTCTCTACTAAAAATACAAAAAATTAGCCGGGCATGGTGGCGGGTGCCTGTAGTCCCAGCTACTCGGGAGGCTGAGGCAGGAGAATGGCGTGAACCCAGGAGGCAGAGCTTGCAGTGAGCCAAGATCATGCCACCGCACTCCAGACTGGGTGACAGAGCAAGACTCCATCTCAAAAACAAAACAAAACAAAAACAGAATTGTGTCACAAAGGCCAGATGCAGTGGCTCATGCTTATATTCCCAGCAATTTGAAAGGCAAGGTAAGAGGATCGCTTGAGCTTGAGTCTGAGGCCGCAGCGAGCTATGACCACACCACTGCACCCCAGTCTGGGTGACAGCGCAAGATCCCAACTCCAAAAATAAAAAAGAAAAATCAAAAAGAATTGCATGGCAGAGTGCCTGTCTTTCACAGCTTTAACTGCTGCAGGAACTTTCTTTTTTTTTTTGAAAGGCGGTAGGGAGACACAATCTCTGCTAGTGATTCTCCTGCCTCAGCCTCCCAAATAGTTGGGATTATACGCGTGCACCACCACGCCTGCCTAATTTTTGTATTTTTAGTAGAGACAGGGTTTCACCATGTTGGCCAGGCTGGTCTCAAACTCCTGCTGGGATCATGGGCGTGAGCCACCACGCCCGGCCACCTTTAGAGTTTTCTTACCACCTGGTTTTCCTCTCTCAGTATCTTTCTCTCGTTTCCTGCCTTAAAACTCTAGCTTGGCGTCTGGGCACAGTAGCTCATGCCTGTAATCCCAGCACTTTGGGAGGCCGAGGTGGGTGGATCACTTGAAGTCAGGAGTTCGAGACCAGCCTGGCCAACATGGTGAAACCTTGTCTCTACTATTTTTACAAAAGTTAGTCGGACGTACAGATGGGTGCCTGTAGTCCTGGCTACTTGGGAGGCTGAGGCAGGAGAATTCGCTTGAACCCGGAGGTGAAAGTTACAGGGAGCCAAGGCTGTACCACTGCACTCCAGCCTGGGAGACAGAGTCTTGCTCTGTCTCCAAAGCAAACAAACAAACAAAAAAACCCGGTAGCTTGAGATCTATTCTCTTCTATTGTTTTTCTTTAAGAAAAACAATATTTAAGTTTTTCTTTAAGAAAGAAAAATTAAAAATAGATGTAGATGCTATGTTGCCGAGGCTGGCCTCAAACTCCTGGCCTTAAGTGATCCTCCCGCCACTACCTCCAAAACTGCTGAGATTGTAGGTGTGAGCACTGCACTCAGCCTTATGTTTTTTTCTGCATAAAAAACAACACAGGATTATCTTCCAGAGCTAATAAATATGTTCAAATAACCACAACCCCATTAAGGAAAAATATCACTTGGCAGCAAATAATCAATCCAGACCAATATGATCACAATCGCTGTGAAGGTGAGAAAAGTTCATCTTTATTACGTTTCCCCAAGAGATGCACTGCACTGTTCTCTTGAAAACACACAGCTCATGCCCTCCTTTAGAACACACATCCTCTTTAAAGTAACATACAAACATGCCAATACAAGGTAAAAAATTACATCTGCATTCTCATATTTCAAACATACACTAAATATCAAACAAACATTTATTTTCACAAGAATTTAGGGGAACTACCACATAGCTATAAATGTAATATACATATGAACTAAGTATCATAGATAAAAAGTATGCTTCCTTCAGCAGCACGTGTAATAATAGATACAAAGATTGAAAGGTAAAAGATTTATGATAAAAAGAATCCACTCTTAAAAAGGAAAACAAAATTATATTTATGTGTATATAACAGTTCTAACACCCATCACATAACTTTATAGAAACAGCATCTATTCAAAAATACCAGTATTTCCACAATATTTAAAATAATAAAGTAATATTTAAATAAATTAATATTTAATAAATAGTTAAATAAAATAATATTTAAATAATTCTTTGCCAATCTTTTTCAAAATAAACCAATAAAATACATAGTATATATTAGACATGTTAGTATATATATCTAAGACATGTTAAAAATCATAACTGAATTCTCACAATTCAGTCACAAACCTAAACAGCAAATAAAAATTTCTATGACTAGAATTTAGGGGAACTACCAATAGCTATAAATAGAAGAGATTATTATGGAAGTATCATAGATAAAAAGAGTGTTCAGTTCAGGAGCACATATAATAATTCAGAAAAAAATTTAAAGATAATAAAAGATTTAGGATAAAAAGAATTCTCTCTTAAAAATGAAAAGAAAATTATCTTTATGTATATATAATAGCTATAACTCTCATCAAAAAACTATACAGGAACAGCATGTTTTCAAAAGTACAATTTCCTAACTATTTGAAATAAACCTATTAATAATTCAATGGCTAACATTTTCCAGACAAACCAATAAAATGCATAGTGTGCATGAAGCTATCCGTTACAGTCTATGGCACTCATATTTCATGAAGAATTCTGTGCCAATCTGAGTCCCTGCATTGTGTGTTCAAATCCTCCTGGACTGTGGCAACCAAGTCCCTAAGAAACAGGACCTCCAGGGAGGTTGGAATTCAGCAACATGAAAAGGGAGGTGGTGCCGCAGGAAAGGGTGGAACTGGAAACCCTCCTGGTTTCTTACTTTTCTCCAAGGACTCCTAGAAGTACCCCACCCCCCACCCTCCACCCCTGCTCCTAAGAGGACAACGTGATCACTGTATTCAGCTCCATCAAGAACGGTCCAGGTTCTTCCAGATGATCTACACAAACGGCTCCTCTCCTCCTTCCTGGTGTCTGCCATGAGCATTGGAATAAAGTTCCTGCGGAAAATCCACATCTCCCCTGGGCCCGGTGTTCTGGAAGTGAGAGAGACGCTGTCACACTTCAAGGAGGCAGCTCTCTAGACAGGAAGGTTATTCACGTCCCATGTCAAGTCTAACTAGAGTTCAGAGCAATTTTATCTCCTGCCTTTCATTCTGTACCCTGCTTCTGAACCATCGTGTTCAACTGTGATACTCGCACTTCGGTGACCATGACTCCAAAACTCACTTAATACTCCCAAGGTCAGCCCCAGTGATCTGCTTCATAGCGAGGACTTTGGGTGGGTCTGCCCAGGGAGTAGGGCGCCCTCAGAGAATGTGGCTTTGGACTTCATCACAGCTGGGGCCTTTTGTGTCACTTAAGATCTAAACTTGTAACCATGCTAGATGTGTTTCTAATGTGACAACATCACGAACCACGAGTCCAGAAGCCTAATCCCTAATCCTACGTCCTCATGATGAAGTCTCATGCTCTGTGCTCAACGTGGTTAGCTGCACAAGATGTAAACCAAAGCTTCACTGAACCCTCGACCCAAATCGGTAACTCAAGTGCATCAATCATAATGAACCTCCTCGAACTCAGTATTTATGATTATTTTTGAGGCAGGGTCTCACTCTGTCTCCCGGGCTGGAGTGCAGTGGCAGGATCAGGGCTCTGTGCACCCCTGACCTCCCAGGCTCCAGCCATCCTCCCGCCTCAGCCTCCTGAGTAGTTGGGAGTAGAGATGCTTCCCACATCGCCTGGCTAATTTTTGTATTTTTCTGGAGAGGGGATCTCGCCACGTTGCCAGGCTTGAAGCCGGATCAAGCAATTGGGTTCCTCGGATTTCCGAAATACACCCTAATATTCTGCCTTTACCCCGGAGGATGCAGATGTACCTTCTCTCAGGCCGATGACCTCAGGCCTCCACAGTCCCTGGAGCTCTAGGAAAGGCGGGCGCGATCTCGCATCCATACCCAGTGCTCTGGGTCATAAGCCTGGATCTGGAAAAACAAACGCCCTTTGAGAAGACAGGGACTCCCCGGGATACCCCTCTCTCCCCTTATCCAGCCTCCAGCCCACACAATTCCTCCCCACCTCCTCCACCTCCCCAGGCCCCACCCACCTCCTCCAACTCCTCCGGGGAAACCCAAGCCCTGCAGCGCATGGAACAGAAGAACTGGAACCGAAGCTTCTGGAACAAGGCTATCTGAGAGCGGTTCTTCCTGGCCCTCCAGTTCATGGAACGGCATAACCGGAACCGACGCTTATGGAGCAAGGGTATGTGAGAGCGGGTCTTCCCGTACAGGAAGTAAAAGATGTTTTCTTTGGGGGCCTCGTCGTCCTCCTCCATGTCATTGGCCAGATAGCTGAGGACAGAAATCAGGTTGCTGCTCAGGGGCACCACCAGGAGAGACCTCCGGCTGAGGTCAGCTTCCCAGAGAGGAAGGTAAGGGACCGTCCCTAGCTCAGGAGTGGCACCCACCCTGCAGATAGCCACGCCTTCCTCAGGAGGGCTCTGCTGAACAGAGACCTGATCAAGGGCATCTCCCACCCCTTCAGGATGGAGACAAAAACCCAACTGGTGGCCGAGTGTGGTGGCTTATGCCTGGAATCCCAGCACATTGGGAGGCCGAAGCAGGAGGATCACTTGAGGCCAGGAGTTTGAGATGGGCCTGGGCAACATAGCAAGACTCTCATCTCTATTAAAAATATAAGAAATATGCCAGACACGATGGTTCATGCCTGTAATCCCAGCACTTTAGAAGGCTGAAGCAGGTGGATCGCTTGCGACCAGGAGTTGGAGACCAGCCTGGTCAACACGGAGAAACCCCATCTATACTAAAAATATGAAAATCGGCCTGGTGCGCTGGCATACGCGTTAGTCCTAGCTACTCAGGAGGCTGAAGCATAAGAATTGTGTGAACCCAGGAGGCGGAGGTTGCAGTGAGTCGAGATTGGGCCACTCCATTCCAGCCTGAGAGGCAGAGCAAGACTCTGTCTCAATAAACAAACAAACAAACAAACAAACTGTCCAGGTGTGGTGGCACAGCCCTGTAGTCGGAGCTAATCAAGAAGCTGAGGTGGGAGGATCACTTGAGCCCAGGATATGGAGGCTGCAGTGAGCTATGATCTCACCACTGCACTCCAGCTTGCGGGACAGGGCAAGTCTGTCTCAAAAAAATAAAAGAAATTGAATACATTGATATTTTGCCAGGACCCTGCCTTCTACAGGCATCTAGTCTAATGGGACTGGGAGTAATCAAGGCAGATGACCTAATCCCAGTGTCCAGGATGTAACTGGAGAGCTACGGGCATGCAGAAGTTGGAAGATGATGGAAGGCATCACAGAGGCTGTGGGGTGAATTGACTTCAAGGAATGAGTCCTTCCCTTCAGAACCACGTGTGCGAGACACCCACACAGAAAACACAAACACAAAGTCGAGTGGAGGGCATTTGGAAGGAGCAGTGAAGCCACGCCAGGAAACACCAAGATGGCGAGCCAGTGTGCTTGTAGAGATTGTAGAGAGGGTGGAATTGGCACTGTGGACCCTGGCCTCGATAGAGAAAGACATCAGCTAAGGAAGTTGTTCAGGTGGGCAGTGAGGTTGTCGTGCTTTGGAAAGATGCTCAGGCTGCACTAGGAAGCCCCCTGGCTTGGGGAGAGACTCAAGGAGACCCCAGCAGGGAGCATTTGACAGTGGATTCGAGTGATGCCAGGGGGACCTGAACTGTGGCCTCTGTCATGGGAACCCAGAGGAGGTCGATGGCATTTGCGGTTGATGTGGGAATGAGAGAGAGAAAGGAACCAGAAACGTCTGCTTGCTGGAGGAAGCGTCATGTCCGCTCCTCCACTCCTTTTCTTTTCCCCTTAGGAGCAGTTTATTGTTCCTTTTGTTTTATTCTTTTATTTGTACACTGGCATTGGAGTTTGGTTTTTTGGCTTTTTTTTTTTTTTTTTTTTGAGATGCAGTCTTGCTCTGTCGCCCAGGCTGGAGTGCAGTGGCTCAACCTTAACTCACTGCAGCCTCCACCTTCTGGGTCCAAAGGGTTCTCTTGCCTCAGCCTCCCGAGTAGCTGGGATTACAGGTGCACACCACCACGCCCAGCTAATTTTTCTATTTTTAGTAGAGACAGGGTTTGGCCACGTTGGCCAGGCTGGTCTCGAACTCCTGACCACAGGTGATCCGCTTGCCTCGGCCTCCCAAAGTGCTGGGATTACAGTCGTGAGCCAGCACGCCCAGCCTGAGTTTCTTTTTAGAAACAACAGTCTAAGAGAGTATAATCCTGTCTTTTCTGTACACAGAGTAAAGAGGACAAACAGGTGAAAGAATAAAGGAAAGGCTGGAATCCAGTTTCCCCCGCTGTCCCAGGGCATTGGGTGTTGATGGCTAGGAGGCAGCAAACCACTCACAGAGCCAGGAAGAAGTGGATGCGTTGGTATTGCCCGGAGGGGAGGCCGGCCCGGCTAAAATACGCTATGACCATAGCCAGGAGATACTGATGGAGAGAAAGGAACAGAGAGAGGGAGAGGTCACATCTTGGAAGAGGAAGATTGTGGAGAGGGGAGATGAGGGTCTGGGGAGGGGCTGCCCGTCAGAGAAGGGACCTCAGTATTGGGGTGACTGTACACATTTGGAAATTGCGGGGTGGAGGGGTATTCGAAGGTCGGATGCAAATCCGAGAACCCTGAGGAAGGGTTTTGGGTGATGCTCCCGGGATGGTGGGCTCCGATGGGATCTTTGGAGGGGGTGTGTCTAGGTTGGCTGGTGTCAGGAGGGCCTTTTGTGTGCCAGGCACAGAACTGTCCCAAATTGCTGAGAGTAGAGGGGCCAGGCGTTTCAGGGCTGCAGCCAGACTGTGGCCCAGAGCTCAGATCCCAAAGGACCCATAGGAGAGGCAGGGGCCATTCATTCACTCTGCAAGAGACCAGCAGAGTCCTGAGGGAGATGCTGACAAATCATAAAAGACCAAGAATGGCCGGGAGTGGCAGCTCAAGCCTCTGATCCCAGTACTTTGAGAGGTGGAGATAGGAGGATCACGTGAGCCCGACAGTTGGAGAACAACTTGGGCAACACAGCAAGACCCTATTTCTACAAAGATTTCAAAAATTAGTTGAGCATGGTGGCATGTGCCTAGTCCCAGCTCCTCAGGAGGCTGAGGAAAGAGGATTGCTTGAGCCCAGGAATTAGAGGCTCCAATGAGCTATGATCATGCCACTGCACTCCATCCTGGGGAGCAGAGCTAGACTCTGTCTCAGAAAAAAAATTTGTAGGTGCCAAGACTCAAGACCGTGGGAGCTCGTCAGGCACAGTGGCTGATGTCTATAATCTCAGCACTTTGGGAGGCCAAGGCGGGTGGATCCCCTGAGGTCAGGTGTTCAGGACCAACCTGGCCAACATGGCAAAACCCCGTCTCTACTAAAAACACAAAAATTAGCCAGGCATGGTGGTTCATGTCTGTAACACCAGCTGCTTGGAGGCTGAGGTAGGAGAATCACTTGAAACTGGGAGGCGTCGGCTGCAGTGAGTCAAGATCAAGACACTGCCCTCCAGCCTGGGCAACAAGCAAGACTCTGTCTCACAAAAAAAAAAAAAAAAAAAAAAAAAGACTGTAGGAGCATCTGGTGGGAGGTGGTGGAGGGAGAACTGTGGGTTTGGAAGCTGAACCCTCTCTCCAGCCATGCATTGGAACAGGAACAGTTACATGGAGAACAAACTTACCTTGTCTGACACCCTCAGATCTTTGTCCCAGGCCAGGAATCTTTTAATGACAGGATCCTCTGTGATTAGAGAGCAGATGTCAGCGTGAGAAGCAGGACAGGGTTTCCGTGGGAGTAGCAGGGCAGCGAGGAGAAGTGTGCCTCCCGGGGGGAGGTCTCAGGATTGTGGCCACACGTGAGGTGGATGGGAGAGGGGGAGAATGACTTTCACTGGGCAAGGGAGAGAGGCTCCTGCTCTGAGACTCCCCTGAGAAGAGACCAAAGGAGGCCCTGGGTGTGAGAATCTACAGGAGGTAGAGCTGGGAATAAGCCAGGACCCCCTCCAGCAGACACGGAGGAACCACTGCAGAGTCATAAAGGAATTCCCATCATTTCCTCATGAGACAGTCACATCAGGGTGTGACCATGGCCTTGGTATCCCCCACTATGGATGGAGACACTTAGGTTTAGAAAAGTCAGAAAGAGACATTAAGTTTCAGACGGCAGAGCTGAAACCACTTTGTTTATTGATTTTGTTTTTATTTGATTTTTATTTTTATTTATTAATTTATTTTGAGACAGAGTCTCGCTATGTGGGCCATTCTGGAATGCAGTGGTGCGATCTCAGCTCACTGCAACCTCTGCCTCCCGGGTTTAAGCGATTCTTTTCTCAGCCTCCCGAGTAGCTGGGACTACAGGCATGAGCTACTGTGCCCAGCCTTGGTTTTTCTTTTGAGACAGGGTTTTGCTCTGTCACCCAGGCTGGAGTGCAGTGGTGCAGTCATAGCTCACTGCAGCCTCAAAGTCCTGAGTTCAAGCAATCCTCTTGCCTCAGCCTCCCAATGTGCTGGGATCTCAGGTGGGAGCCACCGCACCTGGCTGAAACCAAGCTTTCTTATCCCAAGCGCTGACCTTTATCAAGTCTACCTAATCCTGTATCATCTCCTAAGTGTCCCTCATGAGTGATCACTTCTGAGTCCTCCCGCATGGAGAGCTCACCCACTGGGGCATATTTTTCCCATTGGAAAAGTGTGGTTATTGGAAGTTTCCTCTTTTTAGAAAGAAGAGGGTCGGAGGTGCTCTCTGGGGTGTCCTCCTACCAAGCAGCCTGTTGAAGGCCTCGTGGTGCTCAGGGAGCACGAGCGACACTCGCCGTCGCTTCAGCTTCATCTTAAGGCCACACAGTGTCTCCGCCACCCAGGTCTCCTCAGGCTCAGGGACGAGCTCCTTCTGTGGCTCCTCCGACGATGACTCCTCAGATTCGTCTGACCACTCCCTCTTCCTTTTCCAGCAAAAGGACCTACCTGGGGGGCTGTGATCTACCCCAGGGGCTGAGTAAAGAAACCAGGCCACCGTGTAATGCTTCTGCAACTGATCACCTTAGAGCCTGACCCCAAACCCCAAACCCCTCTCCATCCTCCCCAGCCTTGCAGACTGCTGGCTTCTCCAAGCCAGCTTTCTGACTTTCTCCTCTGCTCAACCCCATGTGCCGCTCCTTCCCCTCCCCATTCTTCCGTCTTTCTGTCCTCAGAACACTGCCTCATGTCTTTCCCTGGTCCCTGGCTCTCTCAGTCTCTCCTTTTTTTTTTTTTGTTTTGAGACAGAATCTTGCTTTGTCGCCCAGGCTAGTGTGTAGTGGTGCAATCTCAGCTCACTGCAACATCCATCTCCCGGATTCCAGTTATTCTCCTGCCTCAGCCTCTCAGGTAGCTGGGATTACAGGTGCCTGCCATAATGCCCAGATCCATTTTGTACTTTTAGTAGAGATGGGGTTTCACCATGTTGGCCAGGCTGGTCTCAAACTCCTGGCCTCAAGTGATCTGCCTGCCTTGGCTTCCCAAAGTGCTGGGATTACAGGGGAGAGCCACTGCACCCGGCCTGAATTTCTCCATTCTTCCCACACACCCTCCTCAGGTTCTCCTTCCTGACCTCTGACACTTTTTTTTTTTTTAAGACAGTGTCTCACTCTCTCACCCAGACTGGAGTGCAGTAGCACAATCTCAGCTCACTGCAACCTCTTCCTCCCAGGCTCAAGCGATTCTCCTGTCTTAGCCTCACGATTAGCTGAGATTACAGGCACGCACCACTACTGCCTGGCTAATTTTTGTACTTTTAGTAGTGATGGGGTTTCACCATATTGGCCAGGCTGGTCTTGAACTCCTGACCTCAGGTGATCGGCCCACCTTGGCCTCCCAAAGTGTTGGGGTTACAGGTGTGAGCCACTGCACCCAGCCCCCTCCGTTCGTCTTAGTCAATCGTATCCCACCTCTTCTTCCTCCAGTCCCCTCACCTGAAGGTCCCGACACTTCATCATCCACCACCTCCTGGAGGGGGTAGCCCGAGGTGCTCCACTGGGGGCTCTGCTCATCCTGGGGGTGCGGTTGATGGCTGGCCGTGATCTTTCCCATAATCTGTCCCCTCTCATGGAAACTAGTCTCTGTTCTGTCCATGGCCTTCTTGTGGGCACTGCTAAGATCCAAAAGAGTGTGTTATCAATTCTCAAGGCTTGGAGAAGTCAGGGGTGGAAAACAGCTCTGAGAAGATGCTGTTGTCCACCTGAACTTCCAGGCGTCGACAGAGTCCGGTTCTTCCAATCAGGAAGGTCGGAATCTCTGATGTCATCGGTCATTCCTACCTGGCAACCAGTTTGAAGAAAAACACATGTAACTGCCAGGCTGATCTCTTGTTCTGGAGATCCTGAGTGAATGAATGGTATCTCCTGCCACTGTCCCAACCTCAGACCATTGTCCAAAAGCATCTTCGGGGTCTCCGCATCCCTCTGTTCCCTGTCCCAGCAGAGGCTGTGTCCTCTCCACTCAAAGCCTGAAGCATGTTGGGGTCTCCTCTTTTCTGTACATGCCCATTTCAGAGTCCAGTCTGGTGGGAGAGGGATCGGGATGGGAAAGAAAACTAGGGCAAGCAGAAACTAGGAAACCTTACAGGAGTGAGATTATCATGTACAAGAGTGAGATTATCATGTACAAGAGATCCCAGGAACACTGACTTGACAAAAAAGTCACATCAGAGCACTCAATTTGGCAGAGCTTTTCTGCCCAATGTTTACTGACATTCACCGTCCGTGAAGGCGGAGGTTGCAGGGAGGTGAGATCACACCACTGCACTGCAGCCTGGGCAATAGAGTGAGACTGTGTCTCAAAACAAAGAAAAATGATTTTGGGGGATGATGGGGTGTCACTATGTTGACCAGGCTTGTCTCAAACTCCTTGCCTCAAGCAATCCACCCACCTCAGCCTCCCAAGTAGCTGGAACTGCAGGCACATGCCCCCACACCTGCGCGCGCGTGTGTGTGTGCGTGAGTGCGTGCATGTGTGTGTTGAGAAACAGGGTCTTACTATGTTGCTTAAGCTGCTCTCAACCTCCTGGGCTCAAGTGATCCTCCCACCTCGGCCTCCCAAAGTGTTGGAATTACAGATGTGTGCCACCTCACTGAGCCCTCCACCTTTCAGCTGAACTCAGAAAAGTACAATCTTTTAACCCAAAGCATTCCTCACAGTTAGAGTCAGGAAGAGCCCTTCATGCTCTGGAGGCAACTACTAACCCTCTGCTGAACACTCTGACTTAGGGTGGGAATGGAGTTGGGTTACAGGCATCTTTGAGATGCTGTATTAGTTTGCTCAGGCTGCTATAACAAAATACCACAGACCAGGTGGCTTAAACAACAGAAATTTCTTTTCTCACAGCTCTGGAGGCTGGAAGTCCAAGATCAAGATGTTGGCAGGGGTGGTTTCTCCTGAAGCCTCTCTCCTTGGCTTGCAGATGGCCGCCTTCTTGCTGGCTTCTCACATGGTCTTTCCCCTGTGCACACACCCCTGGTGTCTCTATCTGAATGTCTCAATCTCCCCTTCTTTTTTTTTGAGATGGAGTCTCACTCTGCCACCCAGGCTGGAGTGCAGAGTGCAATGGCACAATCTCAGTTCACTGCAACCTCCACCTCCCAGGTTCAAGCAATTCTCCTGCCTCAGCCTCCCGAGTAGCTGGGATTATAGACTTGCGCCACCATCCCCCAACTAATTTTTGTATTTTTAGTAGAGACGGGGTTTCACCATGTTGGCCAGGCTGGTCTCAAACTCCTGAGCTCAAGTGATCCACCCACCTCGGCCTCCCAAAGAGCTGGGATTACAGGCGTGAGCACCGTGCCCACCCGTGCCTCCTCTTTTTTTTTAAGAGACAGAGTCTGAGTCTGTCACCAAGGCTAGAGTGCAGTGGTGCAATCATAGCTCACTGCATCCTCGAACTCCTGGGCTCAAACAATCCTCCTGCCTCAGCCTCCTGCATAGCTGAAACTACATGTGAATGCCACCACACCCAGTTAATTTTTTGTTTGTAGAGATGTAGAGACAAGGATCTTGCTATGTTGCTCAGGCTGGTCTTGAACACCTGACTTCCAGCCCTCCTCCTGCCTCAGCCTCCCAAACTGCTGGGATTACCAGAGTGAGCCACCTCGCCCAGCCTCCAGATCTTTTTGAGTCCCAGAATTGAAAAGCAATTTTAGATCTATAATATGGTTTTTAGAAGATTGCTGAGGGCCTTGATAAGAAACAACAGTGGGGAGAGGAGAACTTGAACTAACACTTACTGGAAGACGACAAAGAAATCCTAGGCCGGGCACAGTGGCTCACGCCTATAAACCCTGCAATTTGGGAGGCCGAGGCAGGCAGATCACTTGAGGTCAAGAGTTTGAGACCAGCCTGGCCAACATGGTGAAACTCCATCTCTCTTAAAAATATAAAATTATCCAGGTACAGTGGCATGTATCTGTAGTCAGGAGGCTGAGGCAGGAGAATTGCTTGAAACGAAGAGGCGGAGGTTGCAGTGAGCCAAGATCATGCCACTGCACTCCAGCCTGGGTGACAGAGTGGTATTTTGGCATTTAAATACCAAAAAAATAAAATAAAAATTAAAAATAAGAACATAAAAATCTGCCCAGAGGCCAGGTGTGCTGGGTACGCCAGTAATCCCAGCATTTGGGGAGGCCAAGGCAGGAGAATCATTTGAGCCCAGGAGTTGGAGAGCAGCCTAGGCAACATTGCGAAACCTCATCTCTACAAAAAATACAAAAGTTAGCCAGGCATGGTGGCAGGCACCTGTAGTCCCAGCTTCTCAGGAGGCTGAAGTGGGATGGTGCTTTGAGACCAGGAAGCAGAGGTTGCAGTGAGCCGAGATCTCACCACTGCACTCCAACCTGGGCAAGAGAGCCAGACTTCATCTCAAAAATAAATGAATACATATTAAAATAAATAAAATGTATTTTTAAAATGCCTACAACATTCTGTTCTTCTTCTTTTTTTTTTTTTGAGACAGAGTCTCGCTCTGTCGCCCAGACTGGAGTGCAGTGGTGCAATCTCAGCTCACTGCAAGCTCTGCCTCCCAGGTTCAAGCGATTCTCCTGCCTCAGCTTCCTGAGTAGCTGGGATTACAGGCGCCTGCCACCATGCCCAGCTAATTTTTTTTACTTTTAGTAGAGCTAGGGTTTCACCATGTTGATCAGGCTGGTCTCAAACTCCTGACCTCGTGATCCACCCGCCTCGGCCTTCCAAAGTGCTGGGATTACAGGCATGAGCCACTGCACCTGGCAGGGTTTTGTTTTCTCGTTTCTGTTGTGTTTGTTTTGTTTTTTTGAGATGGAGTCTCACTCTACTGCCCAGGCTGGAGTCAGTGGTGCAATCTCAGCTCACTGCAGCCTCTGACTCCTGGGTTCAAGCAATTCTTCTGCCTCAGCCTCCCAAGTAGCTGAGATTACAGTCGCTCACCACCATGCCCTGCTAATCTTTGTATTTTTAGTACAGACAGGGTTTCACCACGTTGACCAGGCTGGTCTCAAACTTCTGACCTCAGGTGATCCACCTGCCTCTGCCTCCCGAAGTGCTGTGATTACAGGCATGAGCCACTGTGCCTGGCCTGTTTTTGTTTGTCTTTTGAGACAGAGTCTAGCTGCTGAGGCTGGAGTGCAATGCCATGATCTCGGCTCACTGCAACCTCTGCTTCCCCGCTTCAAGAGATTCTTCTGCCTCAGCCCCCCTAAGTAGCTGGGATTAGAGGTGCATGCCACAACACCCAGCTAATTTTTTTTTTTTTTTTTTTTTTTAGTAGAGATGGAGTTTTCACCATGTTGGCCAGACTGGTCTCAAGCTCCTGACCTCAAGTGATCTGCCTGTCTTGGCCTCGCAAAGTGCTTGGATTACAGGCATGAGCCATCATGCCTGGCCAGCAGGCAAGACATAGGGTTTATTCAGGGGAATTAGAGGGTAGTCCAGACATGGCAGGGGGAACAGGAGAACCACACCTGCTTACAATAAGCATGCAGTTGGGCAGGGCGCGGTGGCTCACGCCTGTAATCCCAGCACTTTGGGAGGCCAAGGTGCACGGATCACAAGGTCAGATCGAGATCATCCTGGCTAACACGGTGAAACCCCGTCTCTACTAAAAGTACAAAAAGTTAGCCGGGTGTGGTGGCGGGCACCTGTAGTCCCAGCTACTCGGGAGGCTGAGGCAGGAGAATGGCATGAACCTGGGAGGCAGAGCTTGCAGTGAGCCAAGATTGCGCCACTGTACTCCAGCCTGGGCGACAGAGCAAGACTCTGTCTCAAAAAAAAAAAAAAAAAAGCATGCAGTTCATAGAGCATTTCCACTTAGCACCCTCCGCCTAGCACCTTCCCTCTGGCAACCTTCACTGAACCCCAAACAAAGGCCATCATCCCCAAGATGGTCCAGGGGTTCAGATGTTCCTCATAGTTAAGAAATGAATCTCCGGGTTGGCCACTCCTGGATTCCTTAGCTTAGAACTTTCAACACATACTCTTCTTAGACCATGGGGTCATTTTCAAGGTATGCTGATGTTACTGTTGCCAGGTGTGTTTGCCATGCATCATAGCTAACCACTAGGAAGTTCTGTAAGTGAGGCAGGGACTTAAGAACATACTCTGAGCTGGAAGTGTCAAGCTGGAGGCCCTTGACATTAGAAGCCAGAGACTGGGTACACCCACATAGGGAGAGAAGGTGAGGGCTGTGGGGATGTGTCAGCTATATCCATTGCTACCCAACAAACCATTCCACGTCTTAGTGGAGAAAAATAACTTTTTTTTGGTCAGAGGCAGGTTCTCACTCTGTCACCCAGGCTGGAATGCAATGGTGCAAACATGGCTCACTGCAGCCTCAACCTCCTGGGCTCAAGTGATCCCCCCACCTCAGCCTCCCAAGTAGCTGCAACTACAGGCGTGCATCACCATGCCCAGGTAATTTTTGGATTTTTTTGTAGAGAAGAGGTTTTGCCATGTTGCCCAGCCTGGTCTTGAAGTCCTGACCTCAAGGGCTCCACCCGCCTTGGCCTCCCAAAGTGCTGGGATTACAGGCATGGGCCATCACACCCAGCCTGATGTTACTACTATAACTGTTTTGGGGTACCATGAACCGTGCCCATATAAGATGGCAAACTTAACAAATGTTGTCTGTGTTCTGACTACTCTACCAACAAGAGTTTCCCTGTCTCTCTCTGTCTCCTCAGGCCTCCCTATTCATTCCTTGAGACACAAAAATATTGTAATTAGGTCAATTAATAACCCTCTTAAGTATCCAAATGAAAGGAACAGTCACATGTTTCTCATTTTAAATCAAAAGCTAGAAATGATTAAGCTTAGAGGTCAGGTGTGGTGGCTCACACCTATAATCCCAGCACTTTGGGTGGCCGAGGTGGGCAAATCACTTGAGGTCAGTTCAAGACCAGCCTGGCCAATATGGCGAAACCCCATTTCTACTAAAAATAGAAAATCAGCCAGGCGCAGTGGCGGGCGCCTATAATCCCAGCTACTCAGGAGGCTGAGGCAGGAGAATCACTTGAACCCGGGAGGCGGAGGTCGCAGTGAGCCGAGATCACGCCATTGCACTCTAGCCTGGGCAACAAAGCAAGACTCTGTCTCAAAAAGAAAAAAAAAAAAGAAAGAAATGATTAAGCTTAGTCGAAAGCCAAGACAGGCCAATCAATAGCTAGGCCTCCTGTGCCAAACAGCCAAGTTGTGAATGCAAAAGAACAATTCTTGAAAGAAAGTAAAAACACTACTCCAGTGAACACACAAAGGGTAAGAAAGTTAAACAGTCTTATTGCTGATATAGAGACAGTTTTAGTAGTCGGAGCAGAAGATCAAACCAGCCACAACATTCCCTTCGGCCAAAGCCCAATCCAGATCAATGTCCTAGCTGTCTTCCATTCTATGAAGGCTGAGCAAAGTAAGGAAGCCACAGAAGAAAAGTTTGAAGCTAGAAGTTAGTTCATGAGGTTTAAGGAAAGAAGCTCTCTCCATAACGTAAAAGTACAAGGTGAAGCAGCAAATACTGATAGAGAAGCAACAAGTTATCAAGAAAATCTAGCTAAGATCATTGATGAGGGTGGCTACACTAAACTATGAATTTTCAATGTGGACTAAACTGCCTTATATTGGAAAACGCCATCTAGGACTTTCACAGCTATTGAGGAGAAGTCAATCCCTGGCTTCAAAGCGTCAAAGGACAGCCTGACCCCTTGTTAGGGGCTAATGCAGTTGGTGACTTTATGTTGAAGCCAATACTCATTTACCATTTTAAAAATCCTAAGGCTCTTAAGAATTATGCTAAATCTACTCTGCCTATGCTCTATAAATGAAACAGCAAAGCCTAACTGATATCACATCTGCTCACAGCATGGTTTCCTGAATATTTCAAGCACATGGGTGAGACCTACTGCTCAGAAAACAAGATTCCTTTCAAAATATTACTGCTCAGTGACAATGCACCTGGTCGCCCAAGAGCTCTGGTGAGGATGCACAAGGAAATCCATATTGCTTTTTTCATGCCCACTAACACAACATCCATTTTGCAGCCCATGGAACAAGGAGTAATTTCAACTTTCAAGTCTTCTTATTTCAGAAATACATGTCATAAGGCTATAGATGCCACAGTGATTTCTCTGATGATTTGGGCAAAGTTCATTTAAAATGTCCTGGGGTTAGGCATGGTGGCTCATGCCTACAACCCCAGCTTTTTGGGAGGCTGAGGTGGGAGGACTGATTAAGCCCAGGAGTTCAAGACTAGCCTGAGCAACAGAGTGAGACCCCGTCTCTACAGAAACAAAACAAAAACTAGCCAGGTGTGGTATGCCATCTGTAGTCCCAGATGCTTGGGAGGATAAGGCAGGAACATCACTTGAGCAGAGGAGGTTGAGGCTGAAGTGAGCCATGACTGCACCAGTGCATTCCAGTCTAGGCAAAAGAACGAGACCCTGTCTTCAAAACAAAAAACAAAATCCAGAAAAACCCAATCCCCCAATTGGGAAGGATTCACCATTTCATTTATTTCATTTCCTTTCCTTTCATTTCAGTTATCCCATTTCTTTCATTCATTTCATTTATTTCATTTCTATTTCATTTCATTATTTCATTTCATTTATTTTGGAGACAGAGTCTTACTCTGTAGCACTGCAGTGGTGCGATCTCGGCTCACTGCAATCTCTGCCTCCTGGGTTCAAGCAATTCTCCTGCTTCAGCCTCCCAAGTAGCTGGGATTACAAGCATGCACCACCACACCTGGCTAATTTTTGTATTTTTAGTAGAGATGGGTTTTTGCCACGTTGGCCAGGCTGGTCTCAAACTCCTGACCTCACCTGATCCACCTGCCTCGGCCTCCCAAAGTGCTGAGATTACAGGTGTGAGCCACTGTGCCTGGCCGGGATTCACCATTTTAAATGCCACAATGAACATTTGTGTTTCATGGGAGGAGGTCGAAATATCAACATTAACAAGAATTAAGTTGGTTCTAACCCTCCCGGATGACTTTGAGAGGTTTAAGACTTCAGTAGAGAAAGTAACTACAGATGCGGTGGAAATAGCAAGAGAACTAGAAGTAGAGACTGAAGATGTGGCTGAATTGCTGCAATTTCATGACCTTGAACAGATAAGGAATTGCTTCTTATGGATGAGCAAGGAAAGTGGTTTCCTCAAATGCAATCTATTCCTGGTGAAGAGGTTGTGAATATTGTTGAAATGACAACAAATAATTCAGACTATGACCTAAACTCAGCTGATAAAGCAGCACCAGGGTTTCAGAGAATTGACTCTTGAAACAATTTCTATTGTGGGTAAAATGTCATCAAACAGCATTTCATGTTACAGAGAAATCTTCTGTAAAAGGAAGAGTCAACAGATGGAGCAAACTTCACTGTTGTCTTACTTTAAGAAATTGCTACAGCCGCCCTACCCTTCAGCAACCACTACCCTGACTAGTCAGCAGCCATCAACATGGAAGCAAGACCCTCCACCAACAAAAAGATAGAACTCGCTGAAGGTTCAGATTGCCATTAGCATTTTTTAGCAATAAAATATTGTTAAATTAAGGTACATACACTGTTTTTTAGACAATAATCTTGCACACATAACAGACTACAGTGTAAACGTAACTTTCGTATGAGGAGAAATAAAAATTTTGATTTTTTGACTGTGTGACGCACTGTACTTCAATATTCACTTTATTGCGGTGGTCTAGAATTGAACCTGCAAGATCTTCCAAGCATGATGCCCGTATATGTTTCTAACAATTTGGAAAACAAATTTTTAGTAAGTACAGTTTGTTTAACAGAAGTGGAACTAGCAAAAATGAGAAGAAAGGAATTAGATCAGTGGTCCTCAACTGGGGCTAATTTTGTTCCCCAGGGGAGATTTAGCAGCGTCTAAACATTTTTTTGGCTGCCACAACTTGGTGGGGGAGCAGGGTACTACCGGCATCTATCTAGTAGATAAAGGCCAGAGATGCTGCTAAACATCCTACCATGGCAGGACAGCCCCCCAGTGCCCACAGTGCCATTGTTGAAAAATCCTGGATCACATGAACAATAGATACCAAAGAACCAGATTTATAAGGAGAAAGGGAACATCCTTTAAGACAACAGACCCCACCTCTTCAATTACATAAGAACAACATATCATTTTTGACAGGACATACTTGAGTCTTTATGGCTGAAGTACCTATATTTCCATAATTTACAGTAACATGGCAAAAACAGGTGAAGCAAATACGTAAAATGTTTGGGAAAGGGAGACTGAGAAAAGGCTACTGGCTTTACGAATTAGGAAGTCATTGGTTTGGAAAGAACAGTTTCAAAGAAAAATGGGGAAATAAGCTAGCTAGCAAAAAGGATTCAGTTAGTTGGACATTAAGGAAGTAAGGAAATACTACCCTAAAAGGAAGGATGGAAAAAAGAGTAACTCACAGAGGAGCAGAGTGAAATAAAGATTCAAGAGCCTATATACATTTGTAAGTGGAGAGAAGAAAATAGTGGGGAGGAAGAAATTAAGGATAAAATGGGGGAATTATAACGATAATTGACTAAGCAAGAGCCCAGAGAAGCCAAAAAAAAAAAAAAAGGAAAAAGAAAAAGAAAAAGAAAGATTCGTGCCAGTGTACATAATTTAAAATCCAGGATAGATTAATACACATAAGCTTTTAAGATCAACCTGACAATGAAAAAGAACATAAGAGAATGAGGGAAGTAGAAAGTTTCCTTCTCTAGTGATTTAGAATGGAAGAGATCTTTTGTGAGGGCTAGAGAAACAGCCAAATGATATGGTCAGTCATGCTGAGTCCTGCCAACCTCATAGGAGGGGTCTTAGACACTAACAGAAAGTGAGGAGAAAACATCAGTAGTGTTACTCTTACGACAGACCCAGCTGATTAAAGATTTCATCAGTGTCAAAGATTTTGCTACGGCTTATGCCCTCCAGTGGTCATCTTTAAGATTACAAGGAAACCCAACGAGTATCTACTGTGTGCCAAGTGAGGCAATTTACTCATCATCTCATTTATTCTTCACAAAAAGGTGAGATTATCCCTTTTTCTAAAGAAAAGAAAACTGAAGAGAGGTTACATAAGGCCATGGAGCTAGTGACTAAATGGAACAGAATTTAAAGCCAGCAGTTCACTGGAAGGCCTGCGCTCTTTCCATTCCTGGAAAATTTGGCCTCCCTTGTCAATGGTTGGCTTTTAGTACTCCTGCAGTCACGCGCACACTGCACACTTGACAAGTAGGTCAAAACTTAATTCCTTGCATGACAGGCAGGTACAGCACTTAAACACTTCTGACAATGGGTGCTGACAAAGAAAACCTGAGCAAAAGTGGAATTCGAGAGAACTCTAAATTACACATTATTTATTGAGCCACAACCCAGAAATGAGATGAGCATGCAACGACCCCTTACAGGATGGGTCTATGAAACTATTGCCAGACTCCATTATTCATGATCTTGAAAGACTGCCCAGGGCCTGATAAGGGGGTCTGTGGCAGAAGTGGGTGCAAGTTGGGAAAAAGGGGAGGAAGAAGCAGGGAACACTGCTCACCTCTGTGTTTCTCCAACAGGCTCTCCAGCCGCTTAGGTGCCCTCTGCCCTGGCCCCTTGTTTCTTTCAGCCTCATACTGATGCTCATTGTTATCTTGGTGCAGACTCAGCTGGAGGGCAACTCTTACCAGGGAGGTCATCAGTTTCACAGCTTTGAGTAAGGAAAAAGAGATGAAGAAATCATTATTTAGGTCAGAGGAGAGAGGATGAGTAGAAGGAAAAAAATAGAAGGAAAGAAGGGCAATGAAAATGAGAAGCCAGAGCTGGGTGACCCTAAAATCCGAAGACTACCTGTCCTGGAGTGGACTGTCTCCCTCTAACTCTTGTGGTCTTCTTTTAACCATCAGCATACCCCTAGTGGTGAGCTCTGACAAAAATATTAAGCCTGGAAATTGTTGCTGTCATCTACCCCTTCTCAAAACTCCACTAGTGAGAAACTGGATTGAAGTTTAGGATAAAAGAGGCATGGCTTTGAAGTGAAGAGCCAAGATGCAGGTAGGAAAGAAGACCCTGAATCAGAGAACAGAGGAAAGTCCTACAAACCCCCAGGAGAATGTCCAGAGTGAAAATGAATGCTCACCAGCCAGGGTGCTAGTGTGACGGAAGGCGCGGACCTGTGAGTCTGACAGGCCAGTGAGCAGGGAGATGAGGCTGTCCACAGGGAAGCCAGCATGGAGGAGGCTGTACTGGCACCGACAGACCAATGTCCCCACAAACTCACAGAAGCTGCCCTGGAACTTCTTCCAGGATGGACCTGGAGCTGTCAGAGGATAGTCCCCTGAGTCCTACAAAAGGATGTATGAAAAGGATGGGAAAGTTATGACCAGGTCTATGAAGTCATAGGGGCTTGGATGTCAAAACCCAACAGTCTAGTAAAAATATCTCTGATATACTTCATTTCCTGGTAGTCTCCCCAGTTTGAGAGGCATATTCAGATCTCTTTTACCCCCAAGAGACTGAACTCCACCTTCTAAAAGCTACCCTATTTCACAGAATCAAAAAGAAGGGGATAATAGGCATTTTGTTTTGAAATAAGAGGGGTAAGAAGATCCTGGTCGTCTTCTTCCACCTCATTACACGCTGTGTCAGGTGCTGGATGATCTCTGAGTTGGACATCTTCTTGAACACCTCAGGGCTCACAGTGCCTAAAGAATGAAGGATATGAGGTGCTTACAAGGAAAATAACAGGATGCTGTGATCATTTACAGATATACCTGAAGATGAGCAAGGAAACATTCTGCAAAGAGCTTAGGTGGGGAATCAGAAGACCCCCTGGTCAACAGTCTGCCAACATCCAACTGTGTATCTGCTATAAGGCAATCTCTCTAAAAACCCAAAGGAAGGGAGTCACAGGTTATGGTGCAGACATGGCCAAATCCAAGAACCACACCTCACACAACCAGGCTGAAAATTACACAGAAATGGCATCAAGAAACCCTAATCACGAAGATACAAATCTCTTGATGGGATGGACCCCAAGTTCCTGAGGAATATGTGCTTTGCCAAGAAGCACAAGAAGGGCCTAAAGAAGATGCAGGCTGGCCGGGCACAGTCGGTCACGCCTGTAATCCCAGCACTTTGGGAGGCCGAGGCAGGCAAATCACAAGGTCAGGAATTCGAGACCAGCCTGGCCAACATGATGAAACCCAGTTCTCTACTAAAAATGGAAAAAACGAGCTGGGTGTAGTGGCGGGTGCCTGTAATCCCAGCTACTCGGGAGGCTGAGGCAGGAGAATTGCTTGAACCGGGAAGGCGGAGGTTGCAGTGAGCTGAGATCACACTACTGCACTCCAGCCTGGGCAACAAGTGAGACTCTGTCTCAAAAAAAAAAAAGAAAAAAAGAAGATGCAGGGCAACAATGCCAGGGCCATGGGTGTACATGCCGAGGCCATCGAGCCCCTCGTAAAGCCCAAGGAGGTTAAGCCCACTTGCCTACGCTGCCCGCCCCAAGCTTGAGAAGCATGCTTGTGCCCACAATGCCAAGGGGCTCAGGCCGTGCCAGCCAAAGGCCAAGGATCAAATGAAGGCCCAGGCTGCAGCTCCAGCTTCAGTTCCGGCTCAGGCTCCCAAAGGTGCCCAGGCCTGTACAAAGGCTTCAGAGTAGAGATCTCTGTCTGCCAACGTGAGGACAGAAGGACTGGTGTCCCCTGCACTATTTGTACAAATAAACCTGAGGCAGGATTTGTTTTAAAAAAAAAAACAGGAATCAAGCAGTGAAAAACTGTGCCCAAAAATAAACAACAAGAACAACAAAACAACAACAACAACAACAAAAAAAAAACAGGCCAGGCGCAATGGCTCATGCCTGTAATCCCAACACTTTGGGAGGCCGAGGCAGGTGAATCACCTGAGGTCAGGAGTACAAGACCAGCCTGGCGAAACCCCATCTCTACTAAAAATACAAAAATTAGCCACATAGGCCGGGCAGAGTGGCTCACGCCTGTAATCCCAGCACTTTGGGAGGGTGAGATGGGTGGATCACGAGGTCAGGAGTTCAAGACCAGCCTGGCCAATATGGTGAAACCCTGTCTCTACTAAAAATACAAAAATTAGCTAGGCATGGTGGTGTGCATCTGTAGTCCCAGCTACCCAGGAGGCTGAGGCAGAAGAATCACTTGGACCTGGGATGCGGAGGTTGCGGTGAGCCGAGATTGTGCCACTGGACTCCAGCCTGGGCAACAGAGCCAGACTACATCTCAAAGAAAAAAAAAAAAATTCGCCACATATGGTGGCACATGCTTGTAATCTCAGTCACTTGGGAGGCTGAGGCATGAGAATCCCTTAAACCCAGGATGTAGAGGTTGCAGTGAGCCCAGATCATGCCACTGCACTCCAGCCTGGACAATAGAGTGAGACTCTGTCTCAAAAACAAAAACAAAAACAAAACAAAACAAAACAAAAGAGAGTAATAAAACTAAGCCAGACGCTGATTTCTTATATAATACAACCTGACTGAGACCATCTTAATAAATTAAGCCATGGCAGTAAGAGTTCTGGGGGTACCACAGCTACAGAGGACAAATATGGGCAAAGTAGCTGAGAAATAAAGAGTAAGAAAATAACAGATTATTGCATCTAGAAAGACTAAAGGGTGTCTTCAAATCTGTGCCATAACATAAGCATGATTACTTCTTTTTCCCCAAAGTGTCTTGCCTCTAAACCAACATGGTTACCTACTGGATCACTTCCCGTATTTATCAACAAAAAATTTAGTTAAAGAAGTGAAACTTTTCCCTTTTTTTTTTTTTTTTTTTTGGTTTTTTTGAAGACAGTCTGGCTCTGTCGCCCAGGTTGGAGTGCAGTGGCGCTATCCCGGCTCACTATAACCTCCACCTCCTGGGTTCAAGCAATTCTACAGGCATGAGCCACCATACCCAGATAATTTTTTGTATTTAGTAGGGGTTTCACCATGTTGCCCAGGCTGGTCTTCAACTCCTGACCTCAAGTGATCCACCCGCCTCAGCTTCCCAAAGTGCTGGGATTACAGGTGTGAGTCACAGTGCCCGGCCTAAATAAGTAAAATTTTGCCAATGCTTTACTATCTTCCTTTATTTAGGAAATGTCTAATCCTACTTATCTAAATGGAGAAAGAATTTCATAACACAGGAACAAAAGGCTGGGAATTAGAAAGGGGGAGCAGTTTCCTCACCTTTACATCCACAAGTTCAGATGAAAAAGTTAACACGCTCCAGAAATCCTGCATCCTGGTCTTGCTTGTAGCTATCCAGCCACTCATCTACCAAAGACTAGGAAAAAAAAATGTAGATGACTTCTACTTCTGGCAATATGACAGAACAGAAATCCTATACGATCTTCCCAGTTGAACCATCTAAACTTCTGTAAAACATTTAAAACATCTTTCACAATGTACTGGTGAACTAGAATGAAAGGTAAAATTTCATATAGGCCAAAAATGAGGTGTAAGTAGCAACCCTGGGAGGTAAGCAAACTGACTTTTGCCCTAAAGGTTTCATGAATCCCTGGGGACCCTGACTTTGTATCCAGATGGCTGCATGGAGTGCAGAGCACAGGAGGTAGAGTCTAAGCTTCTTCCAAGACGAGTAGTCCAAGAGGAGGCACCTAAATAAAGCTGGGTCCTGCAAAGAATCACATCCTCAAGGAAGTGAGATTGAACACTAAACCTACAGGGCAGATGGCGACAGCAAGAAAACTAGCTTGTTATGACTTGAGGGTGCAGTGGAGGGAAAAAAAAATAACTCCTCCTTGAGAATCCACAACCATAGTGAGCCCTCAGATCTGGATTTGCAGTCAAGATTCACACCACATACATTATCAGAATAATCTTTTTTATCTTTTCCTTTTTTTTTTTTTTTGGAGACTGTCTCACTCTGTAGCCCAAGCTGAAGCGCAATGGCAAGATCTCAGCTCACTACAACCTCCACCTCCCAGGTTCAAGCATTCTCCTGCTTCAGCCTCCCGAGTAGCTGGGATTACAGGTGTGCGACACTGCGCCTGGCTAATGGCTAATTTTTGTATTTTTAGTAGAGACAGGGTTTCACCATATTGGCCAGGCTGTTCTTGAACTCCTGACCTCAAGTGAGGCCCACCTTAGCCTCCCAAAGTGCTGGGATTATAGGCACGAGCCACCACACCCAGCCCAGAATAATCATTCAGATAATTAAAAGTGATTCAGGCTGGGAGCAGTAACCCAAGTAAAGTGAAACTCATGTTGCCCAGGCTGCTCTACCAGAAACAGAATAATCAGGCATGGTGGCACACGCCTATAGTCCCAGCTATGCGAGAGGCTGAGGTGGGAGGGTCACCCCCTCACCACTGAGGGAGGTCAAACCAGCAGGGAGCCGTGAGAGCACCACTGCACTCCAGCCTAGAAAGAACGAGACCCTGTCTCAAAAAAAAAAAAAAAAAAACTGATTCTGGAGTGTCCCCAGGCAACTGTCAAAGCAACAGCAGGTTCCTCTCTTAAAAACCCACCTTTGGGGCCAGGCGCGGTGATTCACACCTGCAATCCCAGCACTTTGGGAGGCCGAGGCAGGCAGCTCACGAGGTCAGGAGATCGAGACCATCCTGGCTAACATGGTGAAACCCTGTCTCTACTAAAAATACAAAAATTTAGCCGGCGTGGTTGGAGGCGCCTGTAGTCCCAGCTATTCGGGAGGCTGAGGCAGGAGAATGGCCTGAACCCAGGAGGCGGAGCTTGCAGTGAGCAGGGATCACGCCACTGCACTCCAGCCTGGGTGACAGACCGAGACTCCGTCTCAAAAAAAAAAAAAAACCCACCTTTGACCTAGGCCCCAAAGAATTCCAGCACATAAGAACTCCAGGGAAAATGAGTGGCTCACAGTAAACCTAGTAAAACATATAAAGAAACAAGGCACTGACAGAATTATATTCACAAAGACTTTAGATAATCATCTACCATAGATTATAAAATGGCTATGTTTAATAAAATTTTAAAACTAAAAGAGGGAGAGAATGGGCTCAAAAAAAGAAATAAAAGGCCGGGCGTGGTGGCTCGCACCTGTAATCCCAGCACTTTGGAAGGCCGAGGAGGGCGGATCATGAGGTCAAGAGATCAAGACCATCCTGGCCAAAATGGTGAAACCCCGTCTCTGCTAAAAATACAAAAATTAGTTGGGTGTGGTGGCGTGCACCTGTAATCCAAGCTACTCGGGAGGCTGAGGCAGGAGAATCACGTGAACCCGGGAGGCAGAGGTTGCAGTGAGCCAAGATCGTGTCACTGCACTCCAGCCTGGGTGACAGAGCAAGACTCCGTCTCAAAAAAAAAAAAAAAAACTAACACACTGTACAACTGCATGTAAGGTGGAAAAGACAACTGGAATTGAAATGTGCTCAGGTCCTTGTAGAAGACAAGAAATCCAAAGGAAAGCAAGCAAAGGGAGAAAAAGAAACAGAAAAGATAAAACGAATGTACCAACTCAATCCTAGGCCGTAAGGCTAAGTCTCCATAAATTTCTTTCTTTTTTTTTTTTTTTGAGACAGAGTCTCACTCTGTCACCCAGGCTAGAGTGCCGTGGCACAATCTCAGCTCACTGCAACCTCCGCCTCCCGGGTTCAAGCAATTCTCATGCCTCAGCCTCCCAAGTGGCTGGGATTACAGACAAACGCCACCACATGCAGCTAATTTTTGTATTTTTAGTAGAGATGGGGTTTCACCATGTTGGCCAGGCTGGTCTCGAACTCCTGGCCTCAAGTGATCTGCCTGCCTCAGCCTTCCCAAGTGCTGGGATCAAAGGTGTGAGCCACTGTGCCCAGACCCTACATAAATTTCAAACACCACATTCCCTGAATACAACACAACAAAGTTAGAAATCAAATAACGAAAATATAACTAGCAAAATTCTGTATGTTTGAAAATTTTAAATATTTTCACAGAAACTATAAAATTACACATTAATGTGGATAAATCTCAAACAATGTTAACTGAAATAATTAAATCACAGAAGCCTGAATAATGCATTCATTTACATAATTGAAGAACACATTCATAGTGGTAACACTGTAATGAAAGATGACAAAGATTAACACAAAATTCACCCTAGTGTTTACCTGGGGGTAATAAGGGGACTGTGAGGTAGGGTAGAAAGAAGGTACACAAAGGATCTCTACAGCAATATTCATGTTTCACTTCTTGAGCTGGGGCTAGAGATCTGGGTAATCATTTTTATTTTTTAAACTACATAGAAGCTTTGTACACTTTTGGGTATTAAAACTTCAATAAAATTATAAAAACAAGAAACAAAGGGAAAAAATAAGTAAGTACAATTGTCAAGATGGAGCTAAAAAATAACATGGGTGAACAAGGTGACACCGACATCCAAGCTTCCTTCTCATGTCTTGCAATGCCTCTCGTCACCTGCTCCATCAATCAATAAAGGCATAATCACTCCTGTGATACATTTAAGAAAAGAACACGCTTTAAGAAAAGAACATGCTCTCTCGAAGCCGGGTGCAGTGGCTCACGTCTGTAATCCCAGCACTTTGGGAGGCCGAGGCGGGCGGATCACCTGAGGTCAGAAGTTGGAGACCAGTGAAACCCCATCTCTACTAAAAATACAAAAATTAGCTGGGCGTGGTGGCATGTGCCTGTAATCCCAGCTACTTGGGAGGCTGAGGCACGAGAATCGCTTGAACCCAGGAGGCAGAGGCTGCAGTGAGCTGAGACTGTACCACTGCACTCCAGCCTGGGCGAAGAAAGCAACTCTGTCTCAAAAAAAAAAAAAAAAAAAGAACATGCTCTCTCATTCGAGGTTACCCTTCTATCACGCCAAGGATTCACCCCATAATTTTATCTTTCTTGATATGTTACACTCACTAAAATGTTCACATCAAGTTTGTAGACACTTGTCCTTACCACCTTACCAAAGTGAGATGGTATCAACAGTGGTAAGACACTGCTTTACCTTCATGTCACTTTTGGTGGCTTTCACAGCATTGAAAAGATCATTGGCTGGTGGCTCTGACTGTTTCCGGCTATGACGATGTGCCACTCGGAACCTTTCTTTGGATGTTTGCCACCTAATATGTATAAAAAGATCAGAAATATGAAAAAAAGGTAACAGTGACATTAACACTTGGTCTCATCATTATCACACAAGTAGGCTTACGCTGCCAGTTCCACAGCAGAGTCTGAGTTAGACTCAGTACTGAAATAATTGATTTTTATACTGTTATGAAGTTTATTAACTTGTTTCCCTTAAAAAAAAAAGTCCTTGAGTCCCCTTCCTGTATCTCTATATCCTAAAGTCCTTTTCTCTTCAAAATTTCTCTTGTTCCAATTTCCGTCACTTAATACTTTGTAAATCTTGTCCTTTTATGAACCGTATCACCTGAACCTCTTTTAAGTTTTCTTTTTTTCTTTTTTTTTTTTGAGACGGAGTCTCGCTCTGTCACCCAGGCTGGAGTGCAGTGGCGCGATCTCAGCTCACTACAAGCTCCGCCCCCGGGGTTCACGCCACTGTCCTGCCTCAGCCTCTTGAGTAGCTGGGCTGCTTCCCCCACAAGACTCAAAAACAAAAGAAAACTGGCTGACTCACCGGCGTTGTTTTTGGTGGTCCTTTTGCTTTCTTCTTCACATTGCGATTGAAGCTATCTTCAAAGTCACTGCCTTCATCAGCTAACAAAGAGTCAGTATTCCTGTGAGAAAGTACCGTTCTCTTTACATATAACCACCCTATTCCCTCCCTATTCTCTCATCGCACCCCATCTCCATGAGAAAAACATATTCAGATTTTAAGAAAAAATGAGCTTATTTTTAGTAGGAAGTTGGGACAAAGTCTTTTTTTTTTTTTTGAAACAGAGTTTTGCTCTCGTCACCCAGGCTGGAGTGCAATGGTGTGATCTCGGCTCACTAAAACCTCTGCCTCCCAGGTTCAAGTGATTCTCCTGCCTCAGTCTCCCGAGTAGCTGGGATTACAGGTGTTCCACTGTGTTGGCCAGGCTGGTCTCAAACTCCTGACCTCAGGTGATCCACCTGCCTCAGCCTCCCAAAGTGTTGGGATTACAGGCGTGAGCCACCACACCTGGCTGGGACAAGGTCTTAAAGGAAAACTTTCACATGAAAGCAATGGAGACGAAGAATGAGGAAATGAGGCAGGGGAAGGACAACCCTTCCCAGTATTCTCTCTGAAGAAGAGAATCAAATGCTACTCACTTAGCAGGTAGAGAGATCACTGCTCTTTGTAGAGAAAAATAATCATGGCTCAGGAAGTCATCTATCACTCATCCATAAACAGGAGACTAATATGGACCTAGAGTTAAATTCCACCCCCGTGAAACATCAACCACATGTCTTATCAATTCAAGTTTATAACATTGATATAATCAGGTCCCCCACAGCAGCACTGACAGAAACAGAAATGATTCAGAGAAAGCCAATTAAAACAGCCAGGGGACAAAGCAGATCTGTATGACATTAGCTTTTTTCCTTCTGGAAAGATAAAAAACCAAGATATATTATTATAACCTACACACAATAAACTCATATGTGGTAATAAATAAGGATACACAGACCTGTTTACAAAATCCCCAAGTAGGAAAACTAGGGGATACCAGCTAAAAAGTATATACAATTTACCAGGCAACAAATAAAGAACTCTTTACTCCCCCATCTGCCACCTCCCAGCCCCCACCAGGGGTTGTACATGCTGAACACAGAAATGTGTTTAAGAGAGGTTTAGACACGATGGATGATGGATTAAAAACAGGATGTGCTTGGATCCGGAAGGCGGAGGTTGCAGTGAGCCAAGATCACGCCACTGCACTCCAGCCTGGGCGACAGGGTGAGACTCCATCTCAAAAAAACAAACAAACAACCAAAAAACAGGATGTACTACTATTTTGATGTCTACAACATCTAGGACTGCCAAAAACAAAACACCTGGAGCTGGAGGGAGGGTGTCACTGTGCTGAACGAGTACAGCACTTCTGGTGTTTTCACACAGTCCCACGCATATTATCATCAATGTGGGAAAACGAGAGGGGGAAGGCTGCCACGGACACAGGAAGTGGCCGTACAATGCAACATCTACTTACCCCCCTGAGGTATGGTTTGAGTCCCTGTCATCGAAGGGTAGACTGGCAGAGGAACTAGAAGATGCAGACAAGGCCCTCTTGGTATCTCCCGCAGCTCTCTGCAGTGGGGAAGACATGCTTGGAGAGGAGGAGCTATGGGGCCAGGAAGACGAGGACTGCAGGGTAGGTATGGCGATCCAGCTGGGGAGAGAAAGAGAAGAAAGGGCTCCTACCACAGCACTTCTCCATCCCCAGCCCTGACCAGTCCCTTTCTTTCCAAGGGAATGGTTCTAGAACTCTGGGATCAGGTGAGGGGGACCAAAAACTAAGACAAAGGCTGGGCACCGTGGCTCATGCCCATAATCCCAGCACTTTGGGAGGCCAGGGCAGGAGGATGGCTTGAGGCCAGGAGTTCAAGACCAGCCTGGGCTATACAGCAAGACCCCATTTCTACAAAAAAAATAATAATAATTAGCCAGGTGTGGCAGCGCAGGCCTGTATTCAGCTATTCAGGAGGCTGAGGTGGGAGGACTGCTTGAGTCCAGGAGTTCAAGGCTGCAGTGAGCTATGATCGCACCACTGTACTCCAGCCTGGGTGACAGAGTGAGACTCTGTCTCAAAAAAATAAAAATTAAAAAAAAATAAAAGACATTATGGGATGCAAGTCTGCAGAGCCTTAACTACAAACTAAAGAAACCAAAAGGAAAAAGACTTTCAAATACAGGAGTAGAACCATCTCGTTTTCCCCATAGTCCAATAGGTCCCTGAAATTGATCCCCAAATGCTTAAAACAAGGCCGGGTGCAGTGGCTCATGCCTGTAATCCTAGCACTTTGGGAGGCCCAGGGAGGTGAATCACTTCAGGTCAGGAGTTTGAGACCAGCCTGGCCAACATGGTGAAACCCCATCTCTACTAAAGTACAAAAATTATCCACGTGTGGTGTGAGTGCCTATAATCCCAGCTACTCAGGAGGCTGAGGCAGGAGAATCGCTTGAACTTGGGAGGCGGAGGTTGCAGTGAGCAGAGATCGTGCCACTGCACTCCAGCCTGGGCGACAAGAGCAAGACTCCGTCTCAAAAAAATAAAATCAGATATTGTCACTGTCTCCCCCTTGCTAACCTCCTAGGTGCTTAGGATAAAACGTCAAACATTTAACATGGCCTCACAGACATCTTGTATCATTTGGCCCCTGGCTACATTACCTCACCCAATTTCCTCCTTTGCTGTGTACTCTAGCTACACTGTCCTAGGAGTTCCTAAAACACCACGCTGGCTCCAAACACAGGATCTTCACATGTGCTGTTCCCTCTATCCGAATCACTCTTCCCTCTTCTCTTGTTTGCTTAACTCCTGTTTACCCGCGGGCTTAATCAGCACTTTCTCACCTCTCCTAGTCTGTTGCTCTTATTTAAGATCAAACAGCAGAGAAATGTGAAGTCCACTGACTTCCGGGTGGAACAGAGTTCAGTATGCCAATTAAATTATTGGGTGCTGGCTGGGCACGGTGGCTCACACCTGTAATCTCAGCACTTTGGAAGGGCAAGGTGGGTGGATCACTTGAGGTCAGAAGTTCGAGACGACAACACGATGAAACTCCATCTCTACTGAAACACAAAAATTAGCTGGGCTTGGTGGTGGACACCTGTAATCCCAGCTACTCAGGAGGCTGAAGCAGGAGAATCACTTGGACCCAGGAGGGGGAGGGTGCAGTGAGCCAAGATCCCACCACTGTACTCTAGCCTGAACGACAGGGTGACTCCATCTCAAAAACAAAAAAAAACTAGGTGCTGACTGAAAATAAATTTGAAAGCAAGGTGTGTGACAGGGAAGGCTACTACCTGTGTAATATTCTGTTACTTAATGATTAGTCCTGAGTCATATTTCCAACCTCTCTTAACCAGCCTGTATTTGTACACTGTTTGTGTACAAGCTTGCTAATTTCCACAAATGGCAGTAGGTTGTCTGCTCCAATAGGGCCAAAAATGCACCTACTGGATTCAAAGCTCAGTAAGGGCCAGGCGCAGTGGCTCACGCCTGTAATCTCAGCACTTTGGGAGGCCAAGGCGGGCAGATGACTTGAGGTCAGGAGTTCGAGACCAGCCTGGCCAACATGGTGAAACCCCGTCTCTACTAAAAATACAAAAAATTGGCTGGCCATGGTGGTGGGCACCTGTAAACCCAGCTACTGGGGAGGCTGAGGCAGGAGAATTGCTTGAACCCGGGAGACGGTGGCTGCAGTGAGCCGAGATCATGACACTACACTCCAGCCTGGTCGACAGAGCGAGACTCCGTCTCAAAAACAAAAAAAACTCAGTCAGGAATAAAGAATGTCTGAAGTACTATATGTGTAACGTGGCTTGTGATTTTTAAGCCTGAGTGCAACTTGACCTATTCCTTCATGATCTGAGTAATACCAAAATGTTCAAGATCTGTTTTATGTCATTGGTGCCTTCTAATGTCGGGCTGTTGTTTTCCTTGCTGAGATTAGATTATGATGTGGTATATTGTTTTTATCAATTTGTTTTAATTTATATGTATTTATAAGCAGCTTATTCTTTATGTTGCTCTCATTTACCCTGGAGATGCTTGATTGCTTTTTTTTTTTTTTGACACAGGGTTTCACTCTGTTGCCCATGCTGGAGTGCAGTGGCACGATCACAGCTCAATGCAGCCCTGACCTCCGGGGCTCAAGTGATGCTCCCACCTCAGCCTCCTGAATAGCTGGGACTACAGGCACATGCTACAACACCTGGCTAAGTTTTGTATTTTTTGTAAAAATGGGGTTTCACCATGTTGCCCAGATTGGTTTTGAACTCCTAGGTTCAAGTGGTCCTCCTGCCTTGGTCTCCCAAAGTGCTGGGATTACAGACGGGAGCCACCACACCTGGCCAAGATGTTTTATTGCTAATTATTCATCTGTCCACACTGTTATCATCTCCCAGAGAAATTGCTAGAAGAGTGAGATTATGTGTCCTCTAAGTTATAAGTTCACAAATAAAAGCCCAAAGGAAGTTAGGCAGCACACTTAAAAATGAATTAAAAAGACCCTGCAAAACTTGGTCTTAAATGAAAGGTGACATCCTCCAACCTGGGTTGTCTTTCTGGTTTCATGGGACTGTGCAGTTGGAGGGTGACTGGGCCCTGTTTCCACGGCACTCTCTAGGTGCAGGGACCATTGAACCATGTCTGCTATTTCTGTCTTAGCTCTGGACTGAAATAACAGTGGTGTTACTGGGTTTCAAAAGAAAGTCCGTCCCTCTGGATCCAGGCAGAAAGCCATTAAAGAAAACAGAAGGATAACAAGCAGTGGGAAAATAGACCAGAAAAGTTACCGATTCACCCATCTTGTGTCAGAATCGACAAGCCTGTTTCTCCTGCTGGAAACCCAGGATGTACGTCTGCAATGAGAAAAGAGTGAAAGACTTGAGCAGGTACATTACAAAAGAGCAATCACAGCGGCCAGTGAATATGAAAAGGTCCTCAACTTAGAGAAGTCTGGAGAAATCCAAACTAACACTACCCTAGGATACCAGGCTACACCCGCCAGCTTTAGGCAGGATGCAAACATCAGGAATTCTACCTCGCTGGGGAGTGGGAAGAGAGTGCACCAACCAGTCTAACAACCTTGGAAAACAATTTACTAGAGTGGAAAGCCAGGCGAGCCACTGAGCCAGCAGTCCCATTCGTTAGTACATACCCCATGCCTGCTCCTCTGTATAAGAGTATTCACTGCAGAGACCGGGCATGGTGGCTCACGCCTGTAATCCCAGCACTTTGGGAGGCCGAGGTGGGCGGATCACGAGGTTAGGAGATCGAGACCATCCTGGCTAACACAGTGAAACCCCATCTCTACTACAAATACAAAAAGTTAGCCGGGCATGGTGGCGGGTACCTGCAGTCCCAGCTACTCAGGAGGCTGAGGCAGGAGAATGGCGTGAACCCAGGAAGTGGAGGTTGCAGTGAGCCGAGATCGCGCCACTGTACTCCAAACTGGGCAACAGAGCGAGACTCCGTCTCCAAAAAAAAAAAAAAAGAATATTCACTGCAGAATTGTTCATAGCAGGTTAAAATGGAAAACAATCCAGTGTCCCTGAGCAAGTAGGATGGATAAATATATGCGGGAGAGTTATGCAATGGAACAGCATACTACAGAGAAAATGAATACCTCTGTTGTTACTCACAATAAAATGACTTCTAAAATAATGTCTACAAAAAAGAAGCCAGGGCTGGGCACCAGTGGCTCATATTTGTAATCCCAGCACTTTGGGAGGTCCAGGCGGGCAGATCGCTTGAGGTCAGGAGTTTGAGACCAGCCTGGCCAACATGGTGAAACCCCGTCTCTACAAAAAATAAAAACATTAGCCGGGTGCAGTGGACGGCGCCTGTAATCTCAGCTACTCAGGAGGCTGAGGTGGGAGAACTGCTTGAACCCGGGAGGCAGAGGTTGCAGGGAGCCGAGGTCACACCACTGCACTCCAGCCTGGATGACAGAGTGAGACTGTCTGAAAAAAACAAAAAAAAAACAAACAAAAACCCACACTGTATTGTTTAGGGATACTGTGTTAACAAAATAATAGACACAAGCAGGACATAATTATCATAAAAATCAGGACCTGCGGGGGGGTTGGGGGGGAAGGTTTAAGTGGAAAGAATGGAGCAGTGACATCGTGTGTCAACCTGGGAGGTGGTGACCCTAGGGTTCACTTTGTAATTCCTCAAAATGAGCATTTATGTGCTATTCACTTTTCAGAGGGTACAATCTCTGAACTAACATGTTTAAGCAGCCATATGCAAAAAAAAAAAAAAAAAAAGAAAAAATATGGATAGATTTTTATTTTAATTAAAATATTTAAAAAATAGAGACAAAGCGACCAGACGCAGTGGCTCAGGACTGTAATCCCAGCACTTTGGGAGGCCGAGGCGGGCGGCTCACAAGGTCAGGAGAGCGAGCCCAACATGGCTAAGGCGGTGAAACCCGGTCTCTACTAAAAATACAAAAAAAAAATTAGCCGGGCGTGGTGGCGGGCACCTGCAGTCCCAGCTACTCGGGAGGCTGAGGCAGGAGAATGGCGTGAACCTGGGAGGCGGAGCTTGCAGTGAGCCGAGATCAGGCCACTGCATTCCAGCCTGGGCGACAGAGCTAGACTCCAACTCAAAAAAAAAAAAAAAAAAAAAAGAGACAAGGGTCTCACTATGTTGCTCAGGCTGGTCTCAAACTCTCAGGGCTGAAGCAATTCAAGCAATCCTCCCGCCTCGGTCTCCCAAAGCGCTAAGATTCCAGACGTGAACCACTGCGCCCGACCAGGAAAGATGTGTATATATATATCATATATATGATATGATATGATTGATGACATGATATCATATATATCATATATGACATTATATATCATATATGACATTATATATCATATGACATTATATATGATATCATATATGACATTATATATATCATATATATGTGATATATCATATCATATATGTGATATCATATATATGATATGATATCATATATTATATATATTTTATATATTACATATATAAAAAATATTTTTGGTTTTTTGAGACACAGTTTCACTCTTGTTTCCCAGGCTCCAGTGCAATGGCTCGATCTCAGCTCACTGCAAACTCCGCCTCCAGGGTTCAAAGGATTCTACTGCCTCAGCCTCCCGAGTGGCTGTGATTACAGGCGCCCGCCACACGCCCGGCTAATTTTTGTATTTTTAATAGAGACGAGGTTTCAACATGTTGGCCAGGCTGGTCTCCAACTCCTGACCTCAGGTGACCCGCCTGCTTGGGCCTCCCAAAGTGCCGGGATTACAGGTGTGAGCCATGGCGCCAGCCTGAGTAAATCTTTTAAAACATAAAGGTTTGGGTGAGTCCCTGGCCGGCGGGCACAGATGACTGGGTGGGACCGCGAACTGGGTGGGACACATTCCTTCAGGCCCGGGGGGACTCGGGCCAACAGCGGGCCGCCGCGCGTGCGCACTGGGCGGGGGGGGGGGGCGCGCTCCTACCCGCACGTGGCCAACGCAGGGCGCTGGGCCGCTACTCCCGCATTGCACGTTGGGGAGCCGGTACATGCAGGTGGGAAGTTCCAGACGGAGAAGCGCGCAGCGCCCGTGATAAGGCTTTACCTGGTCCAGCGACTTGGCGGAACCAAAGCAAGTGCGTGCCAGACACCAATGCTCGGAAGCCGTCGAAGACCACAACTGAGGGCAGCCATCTCCCTTCTAACCCTGCTGCGGTGGTTCGGAGAAAACGCAGTCCGGTGTGCTCTGATTGGCCCATGCTCTTTAACGTCACGGACTCGACGTTTGACAGAGCCAATAGGCGAAAAGGAGAGACGGGAAGTATTTTTTTTCACCCCGCCCGGAAAGGGCGGAGCACAACGTCAAAAGCAGCCAATGGGAGCTCAGGAGGCGGGGCGCCTGTGGGAGTCTGGGAAGGGGAAGTTTCCCAGGCTCGGAGGCGGATCGGGTGTTGAGTCCATGGAGCCAGCTTGAGAGCTCGAGGTGAGCTGGACTCGCGGTCTCCACTCTTGCGCGCCCTCCTTGAGAACCACGGCGTTCCAACCTCCCTGGAAATGGGGAGAACATGGCCCAGGGGCGTGGCGAGGCCGCCGCGTGGAGGTCCCCGAGCGGCGTCCTCAGCGCCCCAGCGATCCAGTGCCCCTTGGGTGCGCCTTGAGGCCGAGGCAAGCTCCTTCGGGGTCCTGGGCTGCGGGCAAAGGATTCGGCCCTGTAAGGAGTTGGGTTCGGCCTGTCCCAGACAGGCCCTGCCCACATCCCATCACAGGGCAGTGGACTTGAAGCCGGAGCGTGAAATCCCCATAGACTGAATGCATTTCCTTTCTACCTGTTGTCTCTCCCATTTTATTTTTATTTTTATATTATTTAATTTTTAATTTTTTATTTTTGTAGAGACGGGGATTTCGCTATGTTGCCCAGGCTGATCTCGAACTCCTGAGCTCAAGCAATCCGCCCGCCTCGGCCCCCCAAGGTGCTGGAATTACAGGCGTGATGCACTGTGCCTGGCCTTTTTGAAAAATGGAGGTTATTTTGGGGAAGGTAGAGCGTCCAGACACATCCTAATTTGCATAGCTGCGCAGTTTTACAAAATGCAATGCATTTCTACCTGTTAGGGTATGTGATTTCTAGCTGGTAAGCTACACCGAATCTTGGCTAGCACAGTTGCATTCCGTGTCAGATTTGTAAACGCAGATTTGCTCTCTGCATTTAAATATATTAGATATATTTAAGTAACTACATTTAAATGTATTGAGACATTTAAACATATTTTCGGTCTGTATCTAAATGCGCTCCCTTCTGAAAATAAATATCTGAAGTGGGCCGGGCGCGGTGGCTCACACCTATAATCCCAGCACTTTGGGAGGCCAAGGCGGGTGGATCATGAGGTCAGGAGTTCATGCCTAGCCTGGCCAACAGGGTGAAATCCTGTTTCTACTAAAAATACAAAAATTAACTGGGCATGGTGGCGGGCGGCTGTAATCCCAGCTACTTGGGAGGCTGAGGCAGGAGAATCGCTGGAACCCAGGAGGCGGAGGCTGCAGTGAGCTAAGATCGTGCCACTGCAGTCAGGCCTGGGTGACACAGCAAGACTCCATCTCAAAAAAAAAAAAAAAAAAAATCAGAAGTGGACTGTAGCCTATAGTGTGTTGCCAAATAAACTTATTTTTAGAGATACTTCTTTCAATTTTCTGTGAGGTCATCTGCAGTTTCACATGGTAGACAGACTTCGGTGAGATTCTTAGCAAGGTAGAATGAAGAGTAAAGAGGTTTGTTTATTTCACAAGGGTTTATTGAAGGCCTACGATGTGTTAAATGCTGTAGGAAATACCCCATGATTTCTCTTTCATGGAGGTTTCCTGCCTTCTCTTAACAAGTTATCAATTAAACTGTTTACTGGAAATTGCTAAGTTAATGAACACACGGGATACATTCTTTGGATGAGCAGACATTGGTTGGGCAGAGGAGGAAGAGGAGAGCGGTTTAGACAGAGACCTGCTTATACAGTGTAGTGTCTAAAAGAGCTTGTGATGTTCAGGAAACAATTGTTCACTGTGCTGCAATATAGGGCACGGCCGGTTGCGGCGGCTCACACCTGTAATCCTAGCACTTTGGGAGGCCGAGGTGGGCAGATCACCTGAGGTCAGGAGTTCAAGACAAGCCTGCCCAACATGGTGAAACCCCATCTCTACTAAAAACACAAAAATTAGCCGGGTGTGATGCTGGGTGCCTGTAATCCCAGCTACTTGGGAGGCTGAGACAGGAGAATCGCTTGAACCTGGCAGGCGGAGCCTGCAGTGAGGTGAGATCATGCCATTGCACGCTAGCCTGGGCGACAGGGTGAGTACTCTCAAATAATAATAATCATAATAAATAATAATGATGATGATGCTGTAGGGGACTTGATGAAGGGAAAGGATTAGAGAGATTCTGATAAGAAGGTAGTTTTGGGCCCAGTGATGACTAGATTTTCAATTTCATATAGCAGGAAGTGGGGCACTAGTAAATTTTTAAGCAGAAAAATTATTTGACCAGATTTGTGATTTCAAAAATAGCTCTGGTGATAGAGTGGAGGATGGCTTGGAGCAGGGAATAAGGGGAGATAAAACCGTTATAAAACTCTTAAAGCTAGTACGGCAAGAACTTTGAGGGTCTTTGCTAAGACAGCAGCTGGCAGCTTCAATTTGGAGTAGGGTATCAAAGGCAACTGTGTATAAGGAATAGTTATGTAACTGGTACCCAATTTCTGAGATGATTTTGACTTAAACATTGTGTATTTTCCAGTATACTGTTGGTTTTTCTAATTATGTGGGAAATTATGTTGCTTTCACTTTTTTTTTTTTTTTTTTTTTTGCTCGTTGCCCAGGCTGGGGTGCAATGCTGCAATCTGAGCTCACTGCAACCTCCACCTTCCGGGTTTAAGTGATTCTCCTGCCTCAGCCTCCCGAGTAGCTGGGTTTATAGGCGCCCACCATGATGCCTGCCTAATTTTTTGTATTTTTAGTAGAGACAGGGTTTGACCATGTTGGCCAGGATGGTCTCCAACTCCTGACCTCAAGTGATCCGCCTGCCTCTGCCTCCCAAAGTGCTGGGATTACAGGCATGAGCCACCCCACCAGGCCATGCTTTCAGTTTTCAAGAAAGAAGACACCATTGTTGCCAAAGATTTTGGTAATTTGAGAGACAAAATGTGTGTTTTCTCCATGTGGATCCTAGTATAATTAGATAGTAAGGATCTGTTGAATTTGAAGTATCTATCCAGAAGTATTTTGGGTACATGTTTAAGGATTGTAAAACAGTGTTTCTATTTCTGGATATAATAAATGTATTTGTTAATATAATAAATGAATAGATTAGCCCCATAAACTATTTACAGTGTTGAGTCATTTCCCACACTTAAAATCAGGATGAAAATATATAGCTGAATACTTGCTTTGTTTCTTGTAACATTTCTTTAGTACAGAACCTGCTAAGGCCATCAAACCTATTGATCGGAAGTCAGTCCATCAGATTTGCTCTGGGCCGGTGGTACTGAGTCTAAGCACTGCGGTGAAGGAGTTGGTAGAAAACGGTCTGGATGCTGGTGCCACTAATATTGGTAAGTCTGGGAGAGTTTTAAGCCACGAGAAATGATCAGTGTATGTTGTTGTAGTCAAGAAACATTTGTTATTGCAATAAGACTATCAAGTGTTGATGTAGTAATAAATGATTATTTTTAAGTTAAAGTTAGCACCTATTATGTGCCTAGTACTTAGCTAGGTAGTAATAATAATAACAGCTTTTATTGTGTTCTTATGGTGTGCGAGGCAGGTGTTATGCTAGAATTGCACAGAAATATCTCATTTAATTTGCAGAATAGCTGGGCATGGTGTTTCACGCCTGTAATCCTAGCCATTTGAGAGGCCGAGGTGGGGGGATTGCTTGAGGCCAAGAGTTCAAGACCAACCTGGCCAACATGGTAAGACCTCGTCTCTACTAAAAACATAAAGTAGGCCGGGTGTGGTGGCTCACACCTGTAATCCCAGCACTTTGGGAGGCCAAGGCGGGTAGATACCTGGGGTCAGCAGTTTGAGACCAGCCTGTCCAAAATGGTGAAACTCTGTCTCTACTAAAAATATAAAAATTAGCCGGACCTGGTGGCAGAAGCCTGTAATCCCAGCTACTTGGGAGGCTGAGGCATGAGAATTGCTTGAACCCGGGAGGCGGAGGTTGCAGTGAGCCGAGATCGTGCCACTGCACACCAGCCTGGGGACAGAGCAAGACTCCGTCTCAATAAAATAAAATGAAATAGGCCTGGAGTAGTGGCTCACATCTATAATCCCAGCACTTTGGGAGGCAGAGCGGGGCTGATCATTTGAGGTCAGGAGTTCAAGACCAGCCTAACCAACATGGTAAAACCCTGTCTCTACTAAAAATACAAAAATTAGCCAGATGTGGTGGTGCAGGAGGCTGAGGGAGGAGAATTTCTTGAACCTGGGACGTGGAGGTTGTAGTGAGCCAAGCTCAGATGGTGCCACTGCATTCCAGCCTGGGTGACAAGAGCAAAACTCCATCTCAAAAAAAAAAAAAAGAAAATAAAAAGAAAATAACAAAATAAAATAAGAAAACCTAAAAAATTATGAATCAGCCAAGTAACTTTATGAGATAGAACTTATTATCTCCATTTTATAGATGAAGAAATTAAGGAACAGGAAATTTCCTTTTTTTGAGATTATAAAGCTAATAAAATAGGATCCAGGAAGTCTGATTCCAGAACCAGTTGTCTTTTTTTTTTTTTTGAGATGGAGTTTCGCTCTTGTTGCCCAGGCTATAGTGCCATGGCACGATCTCGGCTCACCGCAACCTCCACCTCCCGGGTTCAAGCAATTCTGCCTCAGCCTTACCAGTAGCTGGGATTACAGACATGCATCACCACACCTGGCTAATTTTGTATTTTTGGTGGAGACAGGGTTTCTCCACGTTGGTCAGGCTGGTCTGGAACTCCTGACCTCAGGTGATCCGCTCACTTTGGCCTCCCAAAGTGCTGGGATTACAGGCATGAACCACCGCGCCTGGCCCCCTTTCTCCTTACTGGGTATGTTAAAATTATTTCTTTCAAAAGAAAAGTCTGGTCAAAGTGCAACGGTGTTAACCACTAATTGATCACAACCAGTTACAGATTTTCTTGTTCCTTCTCCACTCCAACTGCATCACTTGACTAGCCTAGGGACAAAAAAAAAGAGGAAAGAAAGAAAAAGCTAAACTATTTAATCTGGGCTAGTAAATGGCCAGAAAGGACTTTATAAAAATGAAATATACAAAATGACACTAGTACGTTTAACTAAAGGTATAGTTATGACTCTTCAATTTGCATATGTTATAAATAATATCAATATAAAAACTTATAGCATGGGTCCTTTTTTTTTTTTTTTTTTTTTTTTGTTGAGATGGAGTCTCACTGTCTCCCAGGCTGGAGTGCAGTGGCGGGATCTCGGCTCACTGCAAGCTCCACCCCACGGGATCACACCATTCTAGCATGGGTCCATTTTTAATAAATATGTAAATATTTAAACTTTCTAGATCTAAAGTTAAGGACTATGGAGTGGATCTCATTGAAGTTTCAGACAATGGATTTGGGGTAGAAGAAGAAAACTTTGAAGGCTTAAGTAAGTTGACTTTTTCTAATCCTATTATAAAATAATTGGGCCACATGTCTCAGAATTTTGAGTAACACTGTCTTGGGAAACGCAAAAACAGTTTTTTAAGCCAGTTACTAGATATCATGTATATCCGTTGTTATAGCACTTGTGGTATCTTAATCTTTACTTTACAGTCTCTTTCAGCTCTGAAACATCACACATCTAAGATTCAAGAGTTTGCTGACCTAACTGAGGTTGAAACTTTCGGCTTTCGGGGGAAGCTCTGAGCTCGCTGTGTGCACTGAGGTGATACAATATTTTTATCCATTCATTTGACCCCTTAGAAAAACCTCTCTGAAAATTAATTGGAATCGTTATTATTTACAGTTTTCTATCTCAGTATCTCAACTTCTAGCTTCTGAATTCTGTTTTGTCTCACTGCCAATCTAAGTCCTAGTACTTCTGAAATGTGAGAAATAAATGAATGAAATGAAGCAAATAGTATTGTTAAAAAAATGGTTACCCTTATTAAAACAGTAACTTCTCAATTTTAACATAACATATAGATAATAAATGATAGTTACCATTGGTTTTCATCATCAAATTTTAGGGAAACATTTCACCAAAGCACTATTTAATTATAGCACAGATACTAAATCTTTATAATTATATGTAAATATATATATATATACACATATATATGTGTATATGTATATGTATTTTTAGACAGAGTCTCACTCTGTCACCCAGGCTGGAGTGCAGTGGCACAGTCTCAGCTCACTGCAATCTCTGCCTCCCAGGTTCAAGTGATTCTTGTGCCTCAGCCTCCTGAAGAGCTGGGACTAAGCGTGCACCACCACTCCTGGCTAATTTTTGAATTTTTAGTAGAGATGGGGTTTTGCCATGTTGCCCAGGCTGGTCTGGAACTCCAGGCCTCAAGTGATCTGCCCTCCTCGGCCTCCCAAAGTGCTGGAATTACAGGCATGAGCCACCGCACCCTGCCTTACATATACATTTTAATTATATCTTTTGGATTCTTTAAATATTTGAAAAATATTTTTTTAAATTCTTTAAAAAATTATTTAAAAAAATTTTATTTGAAGAGTAATAACAAAACAAATCTCTATTTGTGAATAAATGAATCTTGAGATCATTTATGGTTTTGCAGTTCAACCTGAAAAATGAAATCAAAGCTCTAACCAAAGCAAAGCATGTTTAGTGCCCTCTGTCTCACTGTCTTTTAGATGCCAAACCTTAGATTTTATGATGACTCCTCAACCGTTTAGATCTTGGTTATCTCAGAGGAATCATCAGCTTTTTAAGAAAGTTTTGAGAGAAAAGCAAGTGAAGAAAAGCATAGTCAGTGCCCAACATCGCAGGTCTCTCACTGAACACGCCATGCCTGGTGTTCTCTCACAGCGATGTCACCATTTCTACCTGCCATGCATCGGCGAAGGTTGGGACTTGACTGGTGTTTGATCACAATGGGAAAATCATCCAGAAAACCCCCTACCCCCACCCCAGAGGGACCACAGTCAGCATGAAGCAGTTATTTTCTACGCTACCTGTGCGCCATAAGGAATTTCAAAGGAATATTAAGAAGGTACAGTAAATTAATCCTGGTTTTCAAGAGTATTGGTTAATGCACATGAGCAAAAGCTTTACTAAAGATGTTTATTCTTCAGCTGATTCTCTTCCCATAATCTATTGAGAAATGCTTTATTTGCATTTCTCGTTAAAGACTTAACATTAAAGACTTAACTTTAGGGTGATTTACTTTTTTCTTTTCATCACATAGTGTTTATTAGGACTGGGCAACACAGTGAAACTCTGTATCTATGAAAAATTAAAAAAAAAATTGACTGGGCATGGTGGCATGCACCTGTATTTCCAGCTACTTGGGAAGCTGAAGTGGGAGGATCACTTGAGCCCGGGAACTTGAGGCTGCAGTGAGCTATGATGGCGCCACTGTATTTCAGACTGGGAGACAGAGTAAGACCCTGTCTGGAAAAATATATAATACATATATATTTTTTATTTTTATCTTTTTTTTTTGAGATGCAGTCTCACTTTGGCGCCCTGGCTGGAGTGCAGTGGCGCAATCTCGATTCACTGCAACCTCCACCTCCCGAGTTCAAGCGATTCACCTGCCTCAACCTTCTGAATAGCTGGGATTACAGGCACTCACCACCACGCCCGGCTCATTTTTGTATTTTTAGCAGAGACGGGGTTTCACCATGTTGTCCAGGCTGGCCAGGCTGGTCTCGAATTCCTGACCTCAGGTGATCCGCCCACCTCAGCCTCTCAAAGTGCTGGGATTACAGGCGTGAGCCACCATGCCTGGCCTTATGTACTTATATTTCAATGAGACTATTTCTCTTGGTTTTCTGATAAATGAAGTACTGGAACCCTTATGAATCTGAATGCAAATGAAACAGCTAAATGTTATGTAATTGTTGTGTTTAAAAAGCAGATTATAAAACTGTATTATATGATTACAGTTTTATAAAAACAAAACAATGGCCTAAATGTGTATAGTATAAAGGCTGGAAGAGTCAGTACCTTCATGTTCTCAGCGGTTATCCTTGGATGTGAGATCTCATGCACTTTTTGCTCTCTTCTTTGTGCCTTTCCATTTTGTATGTGTATTTTTTACAATCAAAGAAGTTAAATATATGCAGCTAAAAACATTTTTTAATTGTAAAGCATTTGGTGCTAATTTTAACTGTTCTTTTTTTAGACGGAGTCTTCTCATTCTGTCACCCAGGCTGGAGTGCAGTGGTGTGATCTTGGCTCACTGCAACCTCCGCCTCCTGGGTTCAAGTGATTCTCCTGCCTCAGTCTCCCAAGTAGCTGCGATTATAGGTATGTATCACCACGCCCAGCTAATTTTTGTATTTTTAGTAGAGATAGGGTTTCACCATGTTGGCCAGGCTGGTCTTGCACCCCTGACCTCAAGTGATCCGCCCGCCTCAGCCTCGCAAAGTGCTGGGATTACAGGCATGAGCCACCACGCCTGGCCTTTTTTTTAAAGCTTTTTTGTAAGTCAGCTAGCAAGAACACAGGAAGAAATACTCAGATCTCCCTTACACAGCTGGGGGCTATGTCAGGTTTTATAAGCATAGGCTAATGAGGTGTGATTTGATTGGATCTTGCAATAAAGTAATGCTGGGAGGTGTGATCTGACTGGATCCTGCCATGGGGTGACACCAAAACTCAATCTGATTGGATCTTGGCTCCTGCCTTGGGGTGTCCGGTTCTTAAATCAGTCCCAGCTCTTCAGGCCGAGCTCTATGGTTCCACTCTGTGGTGGCACTTGGTTAACCTGGGCATGCGCAGGGTACATGACCTTCAACCTGCGGGTCCATGGCACTTGAAAAACAACTGACAACCTCATTACATAAAAGTTGAACTGAGCTGGGTGCGGTGACTCATGCCTCTAATCCCAGCACTTTGGGAGGCCAAGGCAGGTGGAGGTCAGGAGTTCAAGACCAGCCTGGCCAAAATGGTGAAACCCCGTCTCTACTAAAAATATAAATATGAGCCAGGTGTGGCAGTGCACCCTTGTAATCCCAGCTATCTGGAGGTTGAGGCAGCAGAATCACTTGAACCTAGGAGGTGGAGGTTGCAGTGAGCTGAGCTCATGCCATTGCACTCCAGCCTGGGTGACAAGAGCGAAACTCCGTCAAAAAAAAAAAAAAAAATTTGAACTAGATTTGGTCTGATGCAGTTACAGATCTACAAACCGTGCCCCCACCCTCCTGCCAGCACCTTCTACTCCTCATTCTTGAGGGATTAGGGATGGAGGTCATGCTTCTGCATCGACTTCATGCTGACCAGGGGCACTGAGTCCCCTGAAATGAGAGGAATGCAACTCTTGGGCTTCTGAGTTCAAATGAGTTCTGGGGTCACCCGCGGTAGCTTGAAAGGCTGGTATTGTTGTAACACAAGCTGAAGGTGGCAGTGTTGGAGCCTGGAGGACAAACAGCTCACCATCCATTTAAATAAATAGGACCAAAAAGTAACAGAACAGTGGCCACGAGGGGCCCCAACAGAGGAAGAAACCAGGTGAGGTGTGGTATAGTGGACTTGACTGCCTTCTAAATCTCAGTGGTTGGCCGGGTGTGGTGGCTCATGCCTGTAATTCCAGCAAAAGAAAATCCGAGGCAGGGTGATCACGAGGTCAGGAGTTCAAGACCAGCCTGGCAAACATGGTGAAGCCCTGTCTCTACTAAAAATACAAAAATTAGTTAGGTATGGTGGCATGTGCTGTAGTCCCAGCTACTTGGGAGGCTGAGGCAGGAGAATCGCTCGAACTCAGGAGGCAGAGGTTGCAGTGAGTCGAGATTGTGCCACTGCACTGCAGCCTAGGTAACAGCGGACTCCATCTCAGTCAATCAATCAATCTCAGTGGTTGAACTACCCTTGGCATGGTTCAGCTCTGTATCCGCACCCAAATCTCATGTCAAATTGCAATTTCCAGTGTTGTGGGAGGGACCTGGTGGGAGGTGATTGGCTCATGGGGGCCGACTTCCCCCTTGTTGTTCCCGTGATAGTGAGTGAGCGCTCGTGGGATCTGGTTATTTAAAAGCGTGCAGCATCTCCCACTTCACTCTCTCTGTCTCTCCTGCTCCAACATGGCCAGACGTGCCTGCTTCCCCTTCGCCTTCTGCCATGATTGTCAGTTTCCTGAGGCCTCCCCAGCCATGCTTCCTGTACAGCCTGCAGAACTGTGAGTCAATTAAACCTCTTTTCTTCATAAATTACCCAGTTTCTGGTAGTTCTTTATAGCAGTATGAAAACAGACTACTGGACCCTTCTGGTTGAAGGAATGCAGCCATTCTGCCTGTTTGACTATGTCCTTTCTATTCATCTCTATTTCCCGGGAGCTGTTTATCCAAGTGCAATAGGAGGTATTGGTGACCGCACAGTCCCCTCAGTGTTCTGCTAGTAAATAGTTGAAGGTTGATCATTGATCTCCTGCATTTTCAGTCTGGCATGGCAAAGCCCCCGTGTAACTGGTAAAGGAATCAGTAAGCACCAGGAGGTATCTAAATCCACCAGGAGCCATAGGCATCACGTTGACGTCCATTTACCAGTCTTCCCTGGCAAGATTCTTCTGAATTGTACTGCCTTGGCCAAAAGGGGTATGGGAGGGGCTGGGCGCAGTGGCTCACGCCTGTAATCCCAACATTTTGGGAGACCAATTCAGGTGGATCATTAGAGGTCAGGGGTTCAAGACCATCCTGGCCAACATGGTGACATCCCATCTCTACTAAAAATACAATAAGTTAGCTGGGTTTGGTGTTGGGTGCCTGTAATCCCAGCTACTCGAGAGGCTGAGGCAGGATAATCGCTTGAACCTGGGAGGAGGAGGTGGCAGTGAGCTGAGATCGTGCCATTGCACTCCAGTGTGGGCAATAAGAGCGAAACGTCATCTCGAAAAATAAAAAAAGAAGTCCGGGCGTGATGGCTCACACCTGTAATCCCAGCACTTTGGGAGGCCAAGACGGGTGGATCATGAGGTCAGGAGTTCAAGACCAGCCTGGCCTAGATGGTGAAACCCTGTCTCTACTAAAAATACAAATATTAGCTGGGCATGGTGGCATGCACCTGTAATCTCAGCTACTCAGAAGTCTGATGCAGGAGAATTGCTAAAACCCAGGAGGGAGAGGTTGCAGTGAGCCAAGATCGCGCCACTGCACTCTAGCCTGGGCGACAGAGCAAGACTCCATCTCGAAAGAAAGAAAGAAAAAGGAAATTCCCCAGGGAAGTACCTCGGCTTATTTCATAAAGAGGTACTGAAGGAAGCAGAGGCATGTGGAGGACTTCCCCACCTCGTGCAGCTTTTGGGCCATGGCGTCTGAAATTTATTATTTCAGAGTCACCCCTTTGATGACCTTGGCAGTGGACTGCAGTCATCTGTTTAGGCGTCTCCATGGCCCACATCAATGCCAGTATTTCTGTTTGTTGCACATTTGATTTCCTTGTTGTTGGCATTTAGAAGGCCCCCTCTTTCCCAGATCACACCACGGGCATGGACCGCAGAGATTGCGTCTTGTGAGTCTGTAGAAACAGTCAAGGCCTTGTCCTCTCTTAGGTCCAGAGCTCAGGTTAATGCAGATTTTCCCAGCCGTCTGTGCTGAAGTCCCTGCGGGGAGGCTCCTGGCTGGTTTCCCATAGGTAGACCGCTACACATCCTTGCCCTTCATTGGCTTCTTTTCATGAAGCTCCTGCCATCTACAAAACATGTCTCCCTTTTCTTCTTGAACCACATCTCTGTTATTGAAACTCTAGAAGTCAACCGGGCATGGTGGCTATGCCTATAATCCCAGCACT